>NW_027361696.1:2864166-4295000 GCF_039654945.1 Dendrobates tinctorius | reverse complement strand
ACCAAAGAGCTGTCGAAGGACACCAGAAACAAAATTGTAACCCTGCACCAGGCTGGGAAGGCTGAATCTGTAATAGGCAAGCAGCTTGATGTGATGACATCAACTGTGGGAGCAATAATAAGAAAATAGAAGACATACCAGACCACTGATAACCTCCCTCAATCTGGGGCTCTACGCAAGATCTCACCCCGTGGGGTCAAAACGATCGCAAGAATAGTGAGCAAAAATTCCAGAATCACACAGAGGGACCTAGTGAATGACCTACATAGAGCTGGGACCACCGTAACAAAGGCTACCATCAGTAACACACTATGCCACGAGAGACTCAGATCTTGCAGTACAAGACGTGTCCCTCTGCTTAAGCCAGTACACATCCGGGCCCGTCTGAAGTTTGCTAGACCAGAAGAGTATTGTGAGAATGTCATACGGTCTGATTAAACCAAAGTAGAACTGTTTGGTAGAAACAAAACTCGTCGAGTTTGGAGGAGACAGAATGCTGAGTTGCATCAAAAGAACACCATACCTACTGTGAAGTATGGGGCTGGCAACATCATGCTTTGGGGCTGTTTCTCTGCAATGGGACTGGGATGACTGATCCGTATACATGAAATAATGAATGGGGCCATGTATCATGAGATTTTGAGTGCAAACCACCTTCCATCAGCAAGGGCATTGAAGATGAAACGTGGATGAGTCTTTCTGCATGATAAAGATCACAAGCACACCGCCAGGGCAACAAAGGAGTGGCTTCATAAAAAGCATATGAAGGTCCTGGAGTGGTCTAGCAAGTCTCCAAATCTCAACCCCATAGAAAACCTTAGGAGGGATTTGAAAGTCTGTGTTGCTCAGCGACAGGCCCAAAACATCACTGCTTTAGAGGAGATCTGCATGGAGGAATGGGCCAACATACAACCAACAGTGTGTGCCAACCTTGTGAAGACTTACAAAAAACGTTTGACCTCTGTCATTGTCAACAAAGGATATATAACAAAATATTGAGATGAACTTTTGTTTATGACCAAATACTTATTTTCCACCATAATTTGCAAAATAAATCTTGCCAAATCAGACAAGGTGATTTTCTGGATTTGTTTTCTCATTCTGACTCTCACAGTTGTGGTCTACCTATGATGTCAATTACAGGCCTCTCTCATCTTTTTAAGTGCGAGAACTTGCACAATTGGTGGCTGACTAAATACTTTTTTTCCACCACTGTATATACACTGCACAGTACCACTCCTCCTGTCTTGTGTATATACACTACACTGCAAAGTACCAATTCTCCTGTCCTGTATATATACACTGCACAGTATCACTCCTCCTGTCCTGTATATACACACTGCACAGTACCACTCCCCCTGTCCTGTATATATACACTGCAAAGTACCAATTCTCCTGTCCTGTATATACACTGCACAGTTCCACTTCTCCTGTCCTGTGTATATACACTGCACAGTACCACTCCTCCTGTCCTGTATATATACACTGCACAGTACCACTCCGTCTGTCCTGTATATATACACTACACAGTACCAAGTCTCCTGTCCTGTATATATACACTGCACAGTACCACTCCTCCTGTCCTGTATAGATACACCTCCTCCTGTCCTGTATAGATACACTGCATAGTACCTCTTTTGTACAGTATATATACACTGCTCAGTACCACCCCTTTACCTGTCCATTGTGAGGTACAATATGCAATTTTCCTCATCTCTTACAGCAACATATGACAGGGTAGTAAAAAGCATTATCAACTTTTAAGTGAGATTTTTTTTTTTTGTGTAAATTTTCACTTTACTCTAGTTTTCTGCTGAAAAATTAAGATTTTCATAAGTTGCGTGAGCATCTTCAGAAATGTAAAATGATAAACTTTTATTAGACAGCAGTTTTACTCTGAGGAAGATGACACTAGGTTGGTTAATTGCAGAAAGATGAATTTATGTGAGAATATAAAATAAGCTATAATTGCTGATAACAGGTTCATGACGGGAGATGATGAGTTTTTGCAAATTATGGTGAATTTAGGAAACATTATTATAGTAAAAGTGTGATGTGAAGCATGATCACATCACTGTCCTCTCCACAATCATTCTGCTCTCCTCAACACGGCCACATCACTCTCATCACCATGATCAGTTTACTTTAACCTCCATAGACATTTTGCTTTCCTCTCCGTTATCACATCGCTCTACTCTCCATGTTATCACATCAAATCACTCTCTATTCCACATGATCACATCACTCTCTTCCAATTCATCACATCACTCTCCTTTCCACATGATCACATCACTTTCCCCTCCACATAATCACATACTCTCGTCCTTTCCATAATCACATCACTCTCTTCCCCACAGTCATTTTGCTCTCTTCATAACGACTACATCACTCTACTCCCCATGATCAGTTCACTTTAACCTCCATAGACATTTCACTCTCCTCTACAGTCACTTCATTCTCATCTCCACACTCACATCACTCTCTTCTTCACAATCATAACACTCTCTTCTCTACATGATCACATCATTCTCCTCTCCACATGATCATATCACTTTCCTCCAGTCCATGATTGTGTTACTCCATTCTTCTTAGTCATATCATATCACTCTTTTATTCTACATGATCATATCACTGTCCTCTCCACATAATCACATAACTCTTCTCTACACATGATCACATCACTATCCACTCTCCATGATCACATTATTCTACCTTCTCTCCACATGATCATATCACTCTCCTCTCCACATAATCACATCATTTCTCTATACATGATCACATCACTCCCCACTCCACATGATCACATCAATCTCCTCTCTATATAATCACATCACTATCCTCCCACTTGATCACTTAACTCCTCTCCACATGATCACATCACTCTCATCTCTCTCCCCATGATCACATTACTCTCCTCTCTATATAACAATCACATCACTGTCCTCTCCATATGATCACATAAAGAGATGAGCAAATATTTCAATGTTCAGATCAGATTAGGATCGCCAAATTTGCAATATTTGATGAATTATTTGTCGAATATTTGCCGAACATAGCCTAAACGCCATTAAAGTCAATGGTAGGCAAGAACAAAACGCATACACAGCACCTTCACATGGGCCCCAAAAATGCAAAGACACATCAAATTAGGGGCAGACACCAGGAAAGTGGCCTCAATTCACCCACAGTACAAATTTTAGCAATCAGACATGCATGAGGTATCAGGGTCTGGTCAGAGTCTGGGTCAGTATTTACAGTTTTGAATTGATCATCAAATTAAGACGAGGTAGGAGAGGAATCGGTGAAGGCCTACTGTGCTGGGAGCCCTGATACCACATGCAACAGCTCAACGTGCTTTCATGCTCTGTCAAACTCAGGTGGCACAAATATCATATAAATTTCGTAGACTACTATTGTCAGAAAAATCTAAGGCTAGTAACACGGGTAGTCGACTGAAAGGGAGCGGAGGCCTGCCGGTCTGCTGCTACAGGCAACACACATGAAGAAGACCCAACCTGGAGTCTACACATTTACAAAAATTAGTGGCAGACACCATTAAAGTGGCATCAATTTCACCACAGTAGAAATAGCATAATAGAGAGCGACACCTCTTATACTACAGCCAACCCAGCAGATGGAGAGACCCAATATGGAGTGTTCACATTTCAAACAATTAGTGGCAGACACCAACAAAGTGACATCAATTTCACCACAGTAGAGATAGTATAATAGGGAACAACATTTCTTCCACTACAGCCAACCCACCAGATGGACATCCAACCAGAAGTGTTCACATTTCCAAAAATTAGTGGTAGGCACCACTGAATTGGCATCAATTTCACCAGAGTAGAAATAATATAAGGGGGAGTGACCTCTCTTCCACTACAGCCAACACAACAGATGGACACCCAACCAGGAGTGTATAGATTTCCAAAAATCAGGGCCTATCCCCACAAAGTGGCATCAATGTTATGAGAGTAGAAATAGTATAATAGGGACCAATATGTTTTCCACTACAGCAACCTAGAAGATGGAGACCCAATCAGGAGTGTTCACATTTAAAATAGTTAGGGGCAGACACCACCAAAGTTGTATCAACTTCACCAGAGTAGAAATAGTATAATGGGGAGTGATATCTCTTCCACTATGGCCAACCCAGTAGATGGACCCCGAACCAGGGGTGTTCACATTTCCAAAAATTAGGGCCTGACACCACCGAAATAGCATCAATTTCACGAGAGTATAAATAGCATATTTGGTATTGATACGTCTTCAAGTACAGCCAACCCAGCAGATGGAGACCAACCATGACTTCATATTTCCACAAAATTGTGTTAACATCTGCAACAGCAGCAGTAACAGCAAGCACTGAAGCCACACTAAAGATATCACACAGTGCAATTACGCAAGATCAATGCAGCATACTAAAAACTTCAACATTGCCTAGTCTGTACAGTCTGTGATTGGGGTGCAAAAGTCCTTGGAGATCCATGACTTGTTCATCTTGATGAAAGTTAGGCGGTCTACACTTTCGGGTGACAGCCGGCTGCGCTTATCTGTCAGGACAGCACCAGCAGCGCTTAAGACACATTCTGAGAGAACGCTGGCTTCCAGGAATCATAAAACCTCCAAGGTGTGAGAGGCGAACTCAGGCCACTCACCCATTTTTGAAGACCATAATGAGAAAAGGTCCACACCCTCCCTGATGGTATTGATATTCAGTTCTAGATACTCCTGCACCATCTTCTCCATTAATTCACTACGTGTCCGACTTGGACTCTGTTGTGCTGGTGCGCAAGCTGGTCTAAAAAAAGTGTCAAAGGACTCACAGAAATTGCTTCTGCCACTTACACAACTGCTGCTGCTAACGTTTTGAGGTTGACGAATTGATGTGCCGGAGGTTGGAAGTTTAGAGCTGCAATGCACACTGTGTGCTATACTGCTGTCTTGGGGCAAACCTCTCTTAAGGTTGTGTAAAAGTGGGTTTGGATACTCTAGCATTTGCGGGTCCCTGTCCAGGGTGGGAAGCATCTGGCAAAATTTTGTCTTATAATATGGATCTAACTGAGTGGCAACCCAGTAGTCAGCACTATTTCGAATCATAAGGCTACTTTCACACATCCGGTGTGTGGGGTCCGGCGGCGTGCGGCGAAAAGCCGGGCCGCCGGATCCGGCCTGCAGCTGTGACACCGGATGTGTATGCGGCGACACATACGGCTCGGACAAGATTTAAAGGAGCCACAGGAGGAGGTGGACAGAGGCAGCCGCTGAGAGACAGCTGCTGAAAGGGAGGTGAGGGGAGGGGAGAGGAGAGGGGGGTGGAGAAAGAGACATGGGGGGTTAACACTTAGTGTCCAGGCGAGAGAATCTCTCTCTCTCGCCGGGCACTTGTGGGGTTAACCCCACAGAGAGATCTCTCTCTCTCACCCAGACACTGAGTGTTAACCCCACAAGTGCCGGCGAGAGAGATCTCTCACAAGTGTCCGGGTGACAGAGAGAGATCTCTCTCTCTCTCTCCGGGCACTTGTGGGGTTAACATTCACAAAGTCCGGGCATGCGCTGTGGAAAAAGCCGGTCCGGCGCTGACAAAAAACGTTGCAGAGAACGTTTTTTGCAGATGCCGGACGGCTAATTTTTGCCGTGTCCGGCAACAACCGGACACGACGCATAACCATCCGGCACGATGCGGCGACCATGAAAGCTTATGGGACAAAACCGGATCCGGTGCTGGATCCGGTTATGAAAAATTTCACCGCATCGTGCCGGATTACAAAAACCGGATGTGTGAAAGAGGCCTAACTATACGGGGATCATGTTGCAGATAGTACAGCAAGAAGGCACTCATAAGTTGGGCTCTTCCATGAGGTCCAAGCCCATGCTGTGTTGGTGGCTGGGTAACACTGATGCTTGTTTCCTCAGTCTCCTCCCGCCAACCATGAAAAACAAGAGGGGATGATTATCCTCTTCATCTCCTGACAGTTGCTCGCTCATCACCTTTTCCTCCTCCATTTGTTCATCAGATCTTGCACCTTCACTAACAGTTTGTCTGTTATCACCAGCCCCCCTCAATCGCAGTAATCCACCTTCCCTTGGCACCCGCCTGTGTGATGACAGTCTGGAACTTTGAGACAATTTTATCCCTTTCACATCTTCCTCTGCTTCTTCCTTTTCCTCTGGTTACCACCACCTCCTGTCGCAAGTTATTTAAGTCTGCTCAGGCATATAGATAACCAGAATAGTGTTGCTGATGATGGCATCAGTGCTAACCATCCTAGTAGCCATTTCGAAACTGTGCAGAAGGGTGCAGAAGTCCTTAATCTGTGCCCACCCCGTAAACGTTATATGCGCCACGTCCGTACTGTGTTGGTCCAGACTATACGACATTATATACTGAGTCAGGACTCGTGGCCGCTACCACAGTCGCTGGAACATGTGCAGAGTGGAATTCCACCGTGTCGGCATATCGCATTTCAACCTGTTAACTGGCATGGACAAAGACCCCTTTATCGATGCAAGTCAATGACCTGAGGGGTTCGAATGGTGGAAGTGAGCACACAGCTTCCTTGCTTTCTGTAGCAGCTCACCCAAGCCAGGATAGTGGGAGAGAATGCTGTACCACCAAGTTGAGGACATGAACCATGTATGGCACGTGTGTGAGCGTACCTCGGTGTAGGGCCACCACCAGGTTCGCACCGTTATCGGACCGGGCGTTCCCTGGATGCAGGTTCAGCGGAGACAGCCATTGCTCAAACTTGGTCCGGAGAGCTGTCCAGAACTGATCTCCCAGGCATAGCAATTATAACATTGCCTCATTGTGGTGAGCCCTTTCTGCACAGTATGGAGGTGGTGGGAATTCTGTTGGAACACGTGTCTCATTAAGGCAGAGGTTGAAGGCTCAGGTGGAGGCCCTAGAGGAGGCAGACGCAGTGGAGGAAGTGTGAAATATAGAGGTTTGTCCTGCAAGCTTTGGGAATTCCAAGACTTGTGGAGCAGCACCTTTTCGCTTGCCTCCATAGCCACCGGAGTCAGGAGGATGTAACGCCCTTGGCCATGCTTACTCGTCCAAGTGTCTTTGGTGAAATGCACCCAGGCAGACATAGATTTAGTCAAGAATGGATGATGTATTTGTCACGGTCACATGTGTCTGGACGCAGCGAGTAAATAATAAAACGTGCAGCTGGATACGCCGCCTCCAACTGGCGAATTTAGGTATTACACGTTATACATACAGTAGTCTGGAAACCCCGCCTCCAGTAACGCGAATTTAAATAATAAAGGGGAACCTGGGCAACATTAACAATGGTGGGCCCTGCAATAGGGAATGGGGAAGTGGAGACCTCCTGTACTCCCCTGAGCCAGTGTCCCTACACTCCTAA
Source organism: Dendrobates tinctorius (assembly GCF_039654945.1). Lineage (NCBI taxonomy): Eukaryota > Metazoa > Chordata > Amphibia > Anura > Dendrobatidae > Dendrobates > Dendrobates tinctorius. Next base: position 4,287,624 of record NW_027361696.1, on the reverse strand, counting down.
CGTTCCCTATGACGGTTCATAGGTGACGCACAGGAACCTAAAAACCCTAGCTCGCCCTGAACCTAAACCCTCACTAGGGAATAGGTCGGTGCGGAAACTAATCCCACCACTGCGTACGCTCCTAGCAACAGAGCCCACCACCTGTGTGCATTGTTGTGAGTTCATTTTCCCCTTCACCATTGAGGTCTGATGAACTCCCTCTTCTGGTGAAGGAAGGTAGTGAGGCTGATTACCAAGCACCTGGGCAGGATGATGATGACTGGGTGACGGGAATTACTGACTGGATATAAGGCAGCCGACGCCCTTCTGCCTTGCTGTTGATCTCTCTGAGGGATTCTAGGAGACCAGTCTGATTCCTGCTCCTCAAAAGCTAAGTTTTCTGTTCTACTTTTTGCATTTGTGTTTTGGTTTTGTTTTGCATTGTTTTTCTTGATTTCTGCCATTCCCTGCTGGGGTGAGCTGAATTCCTTTTTGCTCTGTCTTCAGAAAATACCTGAGTACTGATATAGTCTTTTTGAAGCCTAGCGTCTTCAGGGCTTTTTTCCCTATCAGCTATTGGCTCTTGTTTTGCTAGGGTTTTGGCGGATTACAGACAGCAGCTTTTCTATCCTGTCCTATCTAGTTAGCTTGGGCCCCATCATTTGCTCAGCCTATCTTTCTGTGTGAGTGTTTTTTCATCTTGCTTCACCGTCATTATATGTTGGGGGCTGCCTATTGCTTTGGGGTCTGCTCTGGGGCAGTTTAGATTTCCCTTTCTGTCTTTAGGCTATGTAGTTCTCCAGCTGTGATTGAGGGGTCTAGGGCACCGTAGGAACCCCCCACAGCTACTGCTAGTTGTTGTTGATAGGTTCAGGGGTCTGCAATCCGATAGCTGCCAACTTCTTTGGTTTTCTGGACTTAGCTAGTATTTCTGTTTTTGCCTCCTACGGTGACTCATTCATAACAGTGCATCTTCTCCTCCACCCGGATCCATCACCATAACTGGATCCTTCACCATAGTGCAGCCTTGGAGCAGAGTCCACCACCAATTGCAGAAGACCAGTAACAGAGTCCCAAAGATGAGTTCAGCTCCTGCCCAAAAAGTCAAGCATGCTTGAGTCCAGCTCTCAGCAACCAAGTCCCGCATGCTGAGTGCAACTCTCTCCACAGTCATCACTCCACCAAGCCATGCAAGCACTTCCTGCCGACACCATAAACTGTGACTCCACCACGCCATGCCAGCCCTTCTTGCAGACCACATAGCTGCCACTCGTCCCCTCTGGCTGGGCTGCGCAGGACTCATGTTCAGCTCCCTCTTTCACCCAGGCTTCCTTGTGAATGACTAACACACAATATCAACCACAGTCATCAAACACACCTGAACTCTTTTAAAGAGCCTCACACCTGATTTATAATTAAGTGCATATTAAACCAAAGAAACTAAAGTGCACTACCGCTCACCACCACCGGGGCAACTTAGAATGAACGACACCACGTGTAATAATTCTAATGGCCACCGGGGGCAATCAACTCACTTTGGCACCAAGCCAAAGGAAAAAAAAGTTCACTTATCCATTTAATCTGTCAGATCCACGCTGGATCATGACAGTATTCTATGACATGGTGGTGTAGCGCAGGTACAGCTTTCTTAGAAAAGAAATGGTGACAGGGCAACTGGTACTGGGGGACTGGGGTGGCCATCAGCTTTTGAAAACATCTGTATCTACCAGGTGGAAAGGCAGCATGTCTGTGGCCAACAGATTGGAGATGGTGGAGTTCAGCCTCTTAGCTTTGTCATGTGGTGTAGGAAGCAATATTTTACGTGACCACAACTGAGGGATCGTGGGCTGGCTGCAGTGATGAGAGAGGGCGGAGTACGGTGAATCACATGTTCATACATGTAGTAGTCAAATTATTGCACTTTTCTCCTCTACTCTGATCCAGATCAAACTAAAAAATTTGGGCATCGGTGCAGATGCTTTCCTCCTCTTGACTCTGTGAAGCTTTTGAGTACTATTCTGATGCCCATGGCATAGAATGTGTGAACAGCGTTTCAAACTCACAAATCTGTGGTTCAATACAGTCAGTTGGCCGGTTGGACGCGGTGGAAGCATGGAAGCAGGGATTAGAGTGCCACCTCTGTGGACTGTACTGGGTGTGATGTTGAGGTGGAGGAGAGGCCAATTGAAGCTGCGCTTGCCATCCACTCAGGCACATGCTCTTTCTGGGCCTCATCAACAAGGTGTAACGCTGTGCGTCTGCCAAAGATGGGTAGTGGAGTAACCTATCCAGTAACAGAAGTTGTCAGTTGCATTTGCATATGACGTGATGTTGTTGGTTCACTAGTGCTTTCACAAACATTACCACCTACCCCATATACACCTCGAACATCAAGAATAATCCCCCTTCCACCACAGCCTCGTTTTCCCCCCAGTAATGTTGCTCAGATAGTGTGGTAGGAGGACAGTATTAGCAACAAAAAAATGGATTTTTAACTATGTACTACTCTGCTCTACAAACAGCTGAATTTCAGCGGCACAAAATGACAAGGTGAAATATAGCTTGCTGAATCGCGTTAGTCACAGAAGAAAGAATTGTTTGAGTGTGGATGAGGCCTGTATGACAAAGAAAATGTGCTCAAAATAATTTCAAAATGAGATCTCCCCTACTGTATGATGTTCGTAACAGAAGAAATTATTTTTTCAGTGGATGAGGCCTGTATAAAATAGACTAGATGCTCCAAACAATTTCAAAGTGAGATCTACCCTACTGTATAACGTTAGCAAGCAAAGAATTTTTTTTTTTGCCTGTGGATGAGGCCTGTATAACATAGACTAGATGCTCCAAACAATTTCAATGTGAGGTCTCACCTACTGTAGAAATTAGTAACTGAGCAAATTTGTTTTTAGTGTAGATGAGGCTGTATAACCTAAAAGATAAGATGATATGATCCAAACAATTTCAAACTTGGATCTAGCCTGCTGTATCACGTTTGTAAAAAAAAAATATATGTATTTTTTATATTTGCAACAGCTCTGCACACACAACAATTTCACCACCAGAGAATTACAACGTGGGATATGGCGGTCTGTATCATGTTTAGCAACAGAATTTTTTTTTCTTTGAATCTGCATAAGCTATGCAGACAGTTGAATTTCACCACCACTAAATAGCAAGGTGAGATATTGCATGCTGAATCAGGGTAGCAACTGCCAAAAAAATATTTTTTTCATAACCAACAGCACAAATCACAGAACAATGTCACCACACCATAAAATAACAAGGTGACATATGTTTTGCTGTATCACTTTTAGCAAATGAAAAAATAAGATTTAGTACGCTATACTCGTCAATGGAGTACAATACCTGCAGTGCACAACACACTTTTATGAAATGTGCTCTGCTGTCTTTGTCTGTGGCCTTCAGTAATGGCGTAAAAAAAAAAAATCTGCTGGAAGGTCAACTTCACAGCCACCCAGGACATTAGCTATCTAAACTATCTGACTAAGAAACAACCACCTAGCTAACTAGCTAAAATCTATCAGCAAACAGTCCCAGCGTCAGGAGCAGCCTCTCTGGGCTGTTATAGTGTCAAAATGGCACTAAAACAAGATGTCAGCTCTTTATATTATAGTGTGGTTAATGGTCGCATAATCGATGGGATGTATGTGTCACAGAGGTGGCTTGTCTCTGTGATGTAAACCGGAGTATTTTTCTCTAGTGCATGAAAGCACTAAGATGTTCATTTGTTGCACATGGATCAGGGTTGCGGGTAGCTATGAGAGATGGCCGGGTCTGTCTACCCACATACCTCAGATGTGGTGTGGTTACAGCCTATTTAATGGAGGCTGTTGTTTGTCACATGGTCTGTGACTGGAGGCATGGAGGCTTCCAGTGTGGTTTTCTGCTGAGACACTGACCTGAGTGGACGGAGCAGCTGTGCTATATGAACTGTTTGTTTTTCTGTTTGTTTCCATTTTATGCCACAGAAGGCCATCTTTTATTTATGTGAACTTAAGCAGGTTTATGGAGCAAATAAACCTGATGGACATTTATATGAAAACCGCTTCCTGTGCTTACCTCAACCTGTGACCAAGTGAGTAAAACCTTACAATATGGCGAGGGACATGTGATTTCAGAAGCTAATTGCATAAGCCGTTGTGTCAGGACATTGTGGATGTTTCCTGCACCCCGATTGGCTAGCCGCAAGGTGCACAAATAAAGTTAGAAGAAAAAAAAGTTTACAAGTATGCCCTCCTCTGCGCTTTCCCCACCCCCTACCCTTATCAAAAACATGCCCCACACTGATCATACATCACCATTATCCTAGCCAAAGTGTTCAAAATACTTTAGTTGCAACGCAAATATTCTCCCGCACTTGTTACCAAATGTTTCCGATTTTTTAAATAAAATTTTGCTAGTGTTTCTGATCATGAATCCGAATGTGCCATATTTGTGCCAATTTTATGTTTAGTGATCGTTTTCCGAACAAATTCGCGCATCACTAATCACATAGCTCTCCACATGATCTCAGCTCTCCACATGGTCACATCAATCTCCTCACCACGATTATATGAAATCACTCTCCATTCCAGATGTTCATATCACTATATTCTACTTCATCACATCATTCTCCACATGATCACATCACATCACACTACTCTCCTTCTTCCCATAATCACATAACTCTCTTCCCCACAGTCATTTTGCTCTCCTCATGACTACATCACTATCATCCACATGATCTGTTCACTTTACCCTCCATAGACATTTCACTCTCCTCTCAATAATAACATCAATCTCCTCTACACAGTCACTTCATTCTTATCTTCACACTCACATCACTCTCATCTTCAAAATCACATCACTCTCCACAATCACATCACTCTTTTCCCCATGATCACATCATTCTCTCCACATGATCACATCACTCTTCTGACCACATGATCACATCACTCTCCTCTTCACAATCACATCAAGTTCTTCTCTAGATAATCACATCACTCTCCTCTCCACTTCATCACTCTCCTTTCCACATGATCACATCACTCTCCTTTCCACATGATCACATCACTCTCCTTTCCACATGATCACATCACTCTCCTTTCCACATGATCACATCACTCTCCTTTCCACATGATCACATCACTCTCCTTTCCACATGATCACATCACTCTCCTTTCCACATGATCACATCACTCTCCTTTCCACTTCATCACATCACTCTCCTTTCCACTTCATCACATCACTCTCCTTTCCACTTCATCACATCACTCTCCTTTCCACTTCATCACATCACTCTCCTTTCCACATGATCACATCACTCTCCTTTCCACATGATCACATCACTCTCCTTTCCACATGATCACATCACTTTCCTCTTCACAATCACATCACTCTTTTCCCCATGATCACATCACTCTTCTGTCCACATGATCACATCACTCTCCTCTTCACAATCACATCAAGTTCTTCTCTACATAATCACATCACTCTCCTTTCCACTTCATCACATCACTCTCCTTTCCACATGATCACATCACTCTCTTCTCCCCATGATCACATCACTCTCCTCTCCTCATAATGTCATCACTCTCCTCTCCACATAGTCACATCACTTTCCTCTCCAAATAATCACATCACTCTTCTCCACATGATTACATACACTGTTGTCTCCACATGATCACATCACTCTTATCCATATGTTCACATAACTCTCCTCTCCACATGATCACATCACTCTAATTCAAATAATCACATTACTCATCACTCTCCTCTCCATTTCACTATCCTCTCCACTTGATCACAACACTCTCGACTCTTTTCTACGATGAAATCAATCACATCACTTTTCTCTCCACAATCACATAACTTTCCTCCCTATAGTTATTTTGCTGTCTTTCTGGTGTTCACATCACTCTCCTCTGAATGATCAGTTCGCTCGATCCTCCAAAGTAATTTCACTCTCCATCCAAGATCATATCAGTCTTCTCTGCATGAACACATTGCTCTAATCTACATGGTCACTTCAATCTCCTCTCCGCAATCACTTTGCTCTCATCCGGGAATACTGGTATTATTTCAAAATTGCTTGGCTTTCTATTAGGGTACGCTCCCACTGCTGTATATTCTCTCGTGTGAGAGAATCAGGACGATTATGTCTTGCATTAGAGAATCACAGCACAGGTACAGACAAGACGGAAAATTTAATTTCTCCATCTTCTCTATGGTCTCTGTGCGTGTACATCAGATTGCACTCGGATGTCATCTGAGTGCAGTCTGATGTTTCACATGCAGCCACAGACTTGTATGGATGTGCGATTTGGTCATCAAAGACACTCCCAGCATGACTGTGCTCTCATGCCAGATCTGCAGTACCCCATAGTATAGCAATAGGCCAAGTGCTACATGATAAAACATTGCATAGCACTCGGCCGTGTGAGCAAGCCCTTTAATTAATTTTAATTATGTTGTTATAATTATAATTGGAGCAATCTATCAAGTTTTTATATTAATATTGAAGTGTGGATTAAATGCTGTAAAAAGCTGGTTATTAATAGTGTTGAGCGATGCCATCCGATATTGAGAATTATCGGATCAGATTGGATCGGCCCGATACTCAAAAAAGTATCGGTATCGCCGATTCCGATACCGGAAGTCCCATTCAAGTCAATGGGACAGAAATATCGGAATTAAAAAAACCTTTCTTTACTTGCACATCCAGTTCGGGAGGGGGGAAGAGTGTGGGCGGTGCGTGGGTGGACACTGTGCGTGTCTGTGCGGGCCTGCCGGGGGTCTGTACGGGCCTGCCGGGGGCTTGTGCCGGCTGCCGGGGGTCTGTACGGGCCTGCCGGGGGCTTGTGCCGGCTGCCGGGGGTCTGTACGGGCCTGCCGGGGGCTTGTGCCGACTGCCGGGGGTATGTACGGGCCTGCCGGGGGGCTTGTGCCGGCTGCTGGGGGTCTGTACGGGCCTGCCGGGGGCCTGTGCCGGCTGCCGGGGGTTTGTGCGGGCCTGCTGGGGGTCTTGTGTGTGTGCAGGCATCGTCCGATGGGACTACAAGTCCCATCAGGCGATGCCTGCTACAATGACAGTGATTGACACATTAGCCAATGATGGGACAGTAGTAGTCCCATCATCCGGCTAATGTGTTGAATGTAAAAAAAAAAAAAAAATATATTGCAGTATCGGAATGCTCAACACTAGTTATTAACCTTTATATGACTTGCCTTGGTCTGAGACCATCCAACTCTCTCTCCTGTAAAGAGGAAATTAAAATTGGAATCTGATGGATAGCAGATCCCCAGGCTTGCCTAAGAATGCGTAGGGTTACACATTTATGGTCCTTGTCTGCATGTGTCTCCGAGCTGCAAACAGACTGACGTGAGCTTCTTTGTTCCTTTCAAATTTTTATGAATATTGACGTTTTTATGAATGGCATAGATATGAAAGTTATATTTTCGGAGTCTTGACGAAATGGCGAACGTAAAGCATTTTGTTACATTATTGGATACTGACCATAACACCTTCAAATTAAATATCAATGGATATACGGATGGATGATGCTATCCATGCCATGATTCCTATCTATATAAAGGTAAGATCGTGATTGGAAATATGACAGTAATATCTCCCGCCTGGCACCTCCAGGGGTGAAGATATAGTAAAATATGGGAATCTCCTATTTTTTTAAGACTGAGGCACATCTCATGGTCGTCAGAAGACCAGCCCTGTTGCGAGTCACTGGAAGGGAGGTATGCGGGCTGGAGTTAATTAAATCAAATGACAAATTTTAGTCTTTCTCAGTCTTGGGAGATGCAGTTTACTGTAGTTCTCCCCTTCATAACAGCCAGAGCCAACCCTACGACATCAGGTTTAGTACAGTTCTTCTGTTTATCATTTTTACTTTAAGTAATTGTATATACTGTATTGTTTTGTCCATTTTGTAACACCTTTGTATATTTTTATAAACACTGCCTACTCTTTGGATTAAATACAGTATATAAAATGTAATAGCTCTGTTCCTCTTGCTCTATAAACTGCACCCCTGCCACAATATGCTATTTGTCAGGTGTCCAATCGGCCTGTATAAATGACTGGTGGTGGCAGCAAGTAGTTTTTTTTGTTATAGTGGAGCTGGCAGTGACTGAACTGGGGGGTATATACGGTATCTATATAGACTGCATGTGTTGGAAGGGATAGGGTTACCCTAACCCTAGGTTACCTTAAGGAGTATATACTATAGGCTCACTGTGAGTCCCCCCAATAACTGGCCTTGCACGGAAAACAGACGTGGTGTTGTATATCACTTGTCAATTGCGTAGTTGCCCTGATGATTGGACACGGCGGTGCTGCTCCCTGACATATTGGTGTACTTACTGACATGTGTTAGTGATGATCATTCATAGTGACTTACCTTGTATTTCTGGGGTTCTGTGGTTCTTCATCCCTCTCAATATTCAATGTACATGACAGTTCTGGAAGCTTGGTATTATCAAACTCCTACGGAAAATCCAAATATATGATTTATTTACATTTTCTACTTTTTTAAAAATATAAAAAACTTTGTTCTCTGGCAACTAAAGGACAATTAAATCTGAGGGGCAGCAGTGCTGTAATGACAAGTAGCAGAAGAGAAACTTGACAAACAGTTTAATGTTGTCAGTCAATGAGGGAATGCGGCATTCACCAAGAGAATCAAGATGGAGAACACAGTTCGTAGGCAGAAATGTTACAGTCCTCAAAAATAGGATGCGACGAAGCCTCCGGACATTGGGCAGAAACTTTCGGCTGGAGTTTTGTGCTTCAGGATTTATTTTACACTGGATCATAATTATGGAAGTATAGTCTTCCCTCCAGTACATGAAAAAGCTGCAACTTTCTAAGAAACGTTGAAGGCAAATATTTGCAATTCACTTCTGGTATCCAGAGGCTTCAGAGAGGTTTCTTAGCCCACCATTAGTGTAGGCCATCAATACCAGATCATTAGAAATCCAGCTCTCGGCGTCTGAACGATCAGTTGGTTGAAGACATCGCAACACTATCGTGTTTAATGGGAATCTGTCAGCAGCTTATTGCTATGTAATCCGAGACCAGTAGGAGATCGCGGCTGAAATTCAGATTTCAGGGATGTCACTTGGCAAAGTACGTGTTGTGGTGTAATAACCTTGAAGGATTTATCACTAAGAGACTAGCATTGCCAGATTAGTCCAGCAACTAAGCACCTCACTGTCTATGGACACTGTACACGGAGAGCCTTTCACAGCTCTGCTACATTGTAAATCTAGAAGCTCTGTCGGTGCCAGAACGGATGCACACTACATTAGGAGACACATCGCTGCATGCAGCTGCTTTTTGCCTACATGACGCTGCCCACAGGGGGATAGGAGAAACCTGCTGACAGATTCCCTTAAATAGACAGTGGGCACCTCTCTGTACACTCTGTAGAGGTCACATCCAGTATGACAACTTCCATCATTTAAATGAATATGACTTATGCAAGAACATGCAAGGTACTGCTGTAGAGAGCATGTACACACTGAGCAAGGGGCACCACACACCGTGCCAGCAGATACATGGGGTTGCTGAGGAGTGCTGCATCCGCTGAATGTGTAAAGTGAAGATGTTGCCCACACTCTCCCTTGGAGATATGTGAAATGATGTAATGCATTATGGTGTTTGGAAAGTTTAATTGTTTCTACTGTATTGCTAGTGATAGAGTTGTGTTCTGCCCAGCACTTAGTAGCTACCAGGGTGAGACAGGGTTAAAAGTTGGGACTAGTCCAGAGTGGGAGAGGCTAAGTGGGAAGGCAGTGGAGAGTTTTCTGTCAGAATGTCAGATAGGAAAGTGCCTGCAGTAGTAGCAGAATCGCACGCATTGGATTCTTTTGTTGCTAGAGGGAGATGACAGAGGTAGGTAGCAAGCTCCAACGAGAGAAGCGACAATGAGAAGGAAGTGAGTAGTGTCCGGAGTCGGCCCAGAGCAAAAGAGAAAAGGAAGAAGTATGAGGGACTGGGGCCAGATGTCTAGTGGGACGGTACAGATTTGTTGGTCGGCCTGTTAATGAGACAGAGAACTAAGGAGAAGCGAGATGAAGAGGGTAGTCCTGCGTGGTAGTCCAGAGGCATCAATAAAGTGGAAAGCTAAGTAGCGGCCATATTGGCATAGAAAACTCCCCTAAGGGCAGAAGTACATGGAACTGCGGGTGGAAGCATAGGATTCTTGCTTGACTATAGTGGGGATGAGGAGGCTCACAGAATGGTGTGCTGGGCTCAGACAGAAGAGCTAAGCAAAGTCGAAATGGAGAGTGACTCCAGGAAAAAGAAGGAAAAGTGCGAGATGATGTTCCATGTCTAAACAAAAGTATCCAAGAAGATGAATGTCTACAATCTGCCGTACATAGTTCCTCATAACTTATTCTTCAGTAAAAATACATTTATTTATGAGCTATGGTCTCCCTCACTGAACACTGTTATATCTGGTCTTGGCTGGCCGAATACAATGGCACCATGCGGTCTGTAAGGGCGTATCGTTATCACAGTCAGAGTCCACACATTCTATCTATCTATCTATCTATCTATCTATCTATCTATCTATCTATCTATCTATCTATCTATCTGACATTATAATTCCATGTATTCTAGTTTCCATGCTTAGGGCACACACAGATACATAATCATTCATAAAATACAGTATTTCCCCTAAATTTCTGGACATTGAATCTCCTGAGACACAGGATGAATGCCGCACATTTACAATGTGAACGCTGAGCAACTCGGATGGTTTGTACAGTCCTAATCTTAGCTTTGTCGTACTAATGTTCTCATAATTCCCAGGGATTTTCTTACTCCCATTTATTAGGACATATTCCCTCCAATGCCTAAATTATCATTAAAGGGAATAAGCCCCCGACGAAACCTAAAAGATAAGAAAAACACATTAGATTATACTTACCGGAGGGTGCGGTCGGGTGCGGTGGGTGTCGCGGTCCGGTCCGGCGCCTCCCATCTTCATACGATGCCGTCCTCCTCCTTGCTTCTCCATCGGCTCCTGCGCAGGCGTACTTTATCTGCCCTGTTGAGGGCAGAGTAAAATACTGAAGAGCGCAGGCGCCGGGAAAGGTCACAGAGGTCCGGCGCCTGCGCACTGCAGTACTCTGCTCTTCCCTCAACAGGACAGATAAAGTACGCCTGCGCAGGAACCGAGGGAGAAGCAAGGAGGAGGACATCATAAAGATGGGAGGCGCCGGAGCGGACGGTGACAGTGTTCGACGAGTGTGACCAACTTTTTACTATTGAGGATGCCTATGCAGCATCAGTAGTAAAAAGATATAATGTTAAAAATAATAAAAAAAAATAAAAAATCATGTTTTTCTCATCTTCCCGTGCCCCGCGCAGCGTTCCCTATCATCGTGATGCTCCCGGCAACCTCCGTTCCCAGGGATGCCTTGCGACAATGACCTTTGATGACGTCGCAGTCTCGTGAGACCGCTACTGCATCGCAAGACCGCGACGTCAAAGGTCATTGTCGCAAGGCATCCCTGGGAACGGGACTTGCCGGGAGCATCGCTGAGGCCTGCTGATGCTGCGAGGACCGCCGGAAGGTGAGAATAACATGATTTTTTATTTTAATTCTATTTTTTTTACAGAGTTATGGAACCCAGAGCCTGGAGGAGTCTCCTCTCCTCCAGACCGTGGGTACCATCCGCAAATGTTCTGCTTACTTTTCGCATGGTGGGCACAGCCACATGCAAAGTAAGCGGAACAATGCATTCCTATGGGTGCGGATTTTCCCGCGATTCCGCACAAAGAATGAACATGCTGCGTATTTTTCCGCGATGCAATTCCGCCGTGGAAAAATACGCAGCATTAGCACAGCATGTGCCATAGGATTGCATGGGATGCTTTTTTTTTTTGCATTTTCGCAGCAAAATCGCGAGTTTAAAAACGCTGCAAAAACGCAAAAAAAAACGCTACGTGTGAACTCAGCCTTACAATTCTGACCACTATCACTTTATGAGGTTATAGCTCTGGAATGCTTCAACAGATCCCAGTTTATTTTGTGACATATTGTACTTCATGTTAGTGGTAACATTTTTTCGATATGACTTGCGTTTATAATGAAACAAACAGAAATTTAGCAAAAATTTTGAAAATTTTGCAATTTTCCAACTTTAATTTTTGTGCCCTTAAATCAGAGAGTCATAGCACAAAATAGTTAATAAATAACATTTCCCACATGTCTACTTTACATCAGAACAATTTTGGAAACAATTTTTTTGTTTTAGGATGTTATAAAGAGTTAAAAGTTGACCAGCGATTTCTCACTTTTTTTTAGGGACCACCGCACATTTGAAGTAAGTTTGGGGGTCAATATAACAGAAAATACCCAAAAGTGACACCATTCTAAAAACTGTGCCACATTCAAGAAGTTTATTAACCCTTCAGGTACTTCATGAGAACTAAAGCAATGTGGAAGGAAAAAATGAACATTTTACTTTTTTCACGAAAAAATCACTTTGGAACCAAACGTTTTTATTTTCACAAGGGTATTAGGAGAAAAAGGATAACAAAATTTGTTGTGTAATTTCTACTGAGTATGCCGATACCCAATATGTGGGGGAAAGCCACCGTTTGGGTGCATTTCAGGGCTCAGAAGGGAGAGAGCACCGTTTGACCTTTTGAAAGCAAAATTGGCTGGAATCAATGGTGGGCGTCATGTTGCATTTGGAGACCCCCGATGTACCTAAACAGTGGAAAACACAAAACTCTAACTCCAACCCTAACACAGCCCTAACCCGAACCATAACTCCAACACACCCCTAACCCCAGCCCCAACCCTAACTCTAAGCTCCTACCCTAGTCCAACCCTACCCCTTTTCCAATCCTAACCCTAGCTCCAACCATAGCCCCAACCCTAACCCTAGCCCAACACTAACCCTAACCCAACCCTAACCTTAGCCCTACCCTACCCTAGCCTAAACCTAACCCTAGCTCTAACCCAAACCCTATCGCCGGCCCAACCCTAGCCCTAGCTCTAACCCTAGCGCTAACCCTAGAACTAACCCTAACTCTAGTTCCAACCCTAACCCTAGCTATAACCCCATCATAACCCAAATCCTAGCCTTAACCCTAATGGAAAAATGGAAAGAAATACATTTTTTTAATTTATTTTTACCTACCTAAGGGGGTGATAAAGGGGGGGGGTTTGATCACAGTGATCAAAATGAACCAATAGGATAAATCTCCTATTTTTGTCGGGTGCCGGCCGCCAGATCTTTCTTGGCAAGCGCCCGCAATTTTCTTCCCGGAAAAAGACCCTGGGGGCCGGGGGACAGGAAGTGCTGGAGGTACCGGGGGGGCTCAGGAGACCCCATTTCTCTCTCCTCTGATGTGTTAGATTATATTGGAGGGGAGAGAAACAAATGGGAAATCAGACTTTTTTTTTTGCGGTCGCTGTTATTCGTGCTTGCATACATCATTATCATATAGCTACCACTTTAGGACGTAACTTTGCAGATGTCATTTTTTGATGGGCTGCAGAAATGGAGCTTTATATCTATTGCTCCCAGAAGAGTGCAGCCTAAAGTGAGCGCTCGGCTCACCAAGAGATGTGACGTTACTGGGGAGGTGAGAGTGATGGTCTCAGTTGCTATGGAAATCTCCATAGATACCGGCGAGTTCTCCTTCCCCGCAGGATGTCTTTTCAATAGGGCTCCATGTAAAAATCCTGTCTAGAAGCAAAGAGGAGTGTGGGTAGGAGTCAGGTATATCCTGACAGAAACCTGCAAAGACGCAGCGAATGTCCACCATGTCAGCATTCAGAGGGTGTGCCGTGGACGGAAGGACGCATTTATTCTAACTTATCATGGACAGACAGTATGTAAACTAGCTGACATATTCAATACTTGTCCAGCAAGATTCATTGGTAATATGTGGTAGGGGCCGGGATTGGGGGGTGGACCACTGCTTACTTGATCGGTCGCCGCAGACACCAGGTGACTCAAAGGACGAGGCGGAGACAGATTTCACGTGTAACAGTTCCGGATTTATTCGTCGTCCTCCTGACGACCACCAAACATGCAACGCAGCTTCTTCACACTGTCTCCAGGCCCGGGTACCGGCACCTTCGTTCCAGTCACAGTAATGCACCTCGCGGATCTTTCACTGGGGGCTGTCCTAGACCAATCTACCCCCAGCGCTTCACCTGTCAGAGCTCGTCGTCCAGTCGGTACCCCCCGGGGCCTCACTTGTCCTGCGGTACGTCACCTCGCCTGTCCTGCGGTCCGTCGGGTCAGGGCCACCCCCCTGACTGTCTCTTCTCTCTTCTCTATCGTCCTCTGAGCTCCTCCTGGGACTAGACCCCTCTGGAGCCCCGCCCTCTTCTATTTATCCCCTCTCTCACAGGGGAATTTCCCACCCAGGCTCCTATCTCCCTCCCCCCATGTTAGTCATAACGTATGCGTATCTGAGCTATAAGCTGTTGTTCAGTCCTGAACTACTCCTCCCTGCCATCTTGTGGTCATTTCTAGGTACTGCACTCTCCTATCCACCTTTCCCAGCTGTCACCCTTCTAACCTGTCAATCTCCGTCTCTAGTGCACAAACCGTCCCCTCCTGCTACCAGTCACGTCTGTCCGTCAAGTCACCTTCCCCACAAATATATAAACCAGTCACAACTTCAACTCTGCTAATCTGCCTTAGAACACTAACTCTGCTACTTCAGTTGCTAACTCTGCTACGTTAGTAGATTCACACACTAAGTCTGCTACTTCAGCTGCTAACTCTGCTACGTCAGGACTGTTCAAAACGCTATCTCTGCTACAATAACCTGATAACACTGATAGCTCTGCTACATCAGCCTACTAAGACTGCTAACTCTGCTACATCAATCTTATAACACTGATAGCTCTGATACATCAGCTTATTTACACTGCTAAATCTGCTACATCAACCTAATAACACTGATAGCTCTGCTACGTCAGCCTACTAAGATTGATAACTCTGCTACATCATCTTACTAACACTGCTAACTCTGTATATCAGCTAAATATCACTGCTAACTGCGCTACATCATCTTACTAATACTGCTAACATGACAACATCATCACAGGATCTTCTGTACTTTTATGTTGCTGCCTGCTTATGATTGGTTAGTGTCATACAGAAGACAGAAGTATACACACTCTCAGTGAAATCTCATAACACCTATTTGGCCTTAACTCAACTTATTAGATGCCAAATATTTGATTGCAACAGAGGGGAGAAATTAAAAAAATAAATTAATTGAGCTATGCAAGGAGTGGCGGAGTCATGTACAGGAGGAAGGGGATGTATATACTCTATAGTGGAGGATAGTAATGTACTGCAGGAGAGGGATGCATATACAGTGAGTACGGAAAGTATTCAGACCCCTTTAAATTTTTCACTCTGTTTCATTGCAGTCATTTGGTAAATTCAAAAAAGTTCATTTTTTTTCTCATTAATGTATACTCTGCACTCCATCTTGACGGAAAAAAGCAGGAATGTAGAAATTTTTGCAAATTTATTAAAGAAGAAAAACAGAAATATCACATGGTCATAAGTATTCAGACCCTTTGCTCAGACACTCATATTTAAGTCACATGCTGTCCATTTTCTTGTGATCCTCCTTGAGATTGTTCTACTCCTTCATTGGAGTCCAGCTGTGTTTAACTAAACTGATAGGACTTGATTTGGAAAGGCACACACCTGTCTATATAAGAGCTCACAGTGACCAAATGAGAATCATGAGGTCAAAGGAACTGGCCAAGGAGCTCACAGACAGAATTGTGGCAAGGCACAGATCTGGCCAAGGTTACAAAAGAATTTCTGCAGTACTCAAGGTTCCTAAGAGCACAGTGGCCTCCATAATCCTTAAATGGAAGAAGTTTGGGACCACCAGAAGTCTTCCTAGACCTGGTCATCCAGCCAAACTGAGCAATCGTGGGAGAAGAGCCTTGCTGAGAGAGGTAAAGAAGAAGCCCAAGATCACTGTGGCTGAGCTCCACAGATGCTGTAGGGAGATGGGAGAAAGTTCCACAAAGTCAACTATCACTGCAGCACTCCACTAGTCGAGCCTTTATGGCAGAGTGGCCCAACTGAAGCCTTTCCTCAGTGCAAGACATATGAAAGCCCGCATAGAGTTTGCAAAAAAAAAAACACCTGAAGGACTCCCAAACTATGGCAAATAAGATTCTTTGGTCTGATGAGATCAAAATGGACCTTTTTGGTGAAAATTCTAAGCGGTATGGGTGGAGAAAACCAGGCACTGCTCATCACCTGCATAATACAATCACAACAGAGAAACATGGTGGTTGCAGCATCACGCTATGGGGGTGTTTTTCAGCTGAAGGGACAGGACGACTGGTTGCAATTGAAGGAGTGGCTTCGGAATAACTCTGTGACCATTCTTGACTGGCTCAGTCACAGCCCTGACCTAAATCAAATTGAGCATCTCTGGAGAGACCTGAAAATGGCTGTCCACCAACATTCACCACCCAACCTGATGGAACTGGAGAGGCTCTGCAAGGAAGAATGGCAGAGGATCCCCAAATCCAGGTGTAAAAAACTTGATGCATCATTCCCAAGAAGAATCATGGCTGTACTAGCTCAAAAGAGTGCATCTACTCAATACTGAGCAAAGGGTCTGAATACTTATGACCATGTGATATTTCAGTTTTTCTTTTTTAATAAGTTTGCAAAATTTCTAGATTTCTGGTTTCTTTCTTCAAGATGAGGTGCAGAGTGTATATTAATGAGAAAAAAAATGAACTTTTTTGAATTTACCAAATGACTGCAATGAAACAAAGAGTGAAAAATTTAAAACGGTTGAATACTTTCCGTACCCACTGTACTCTAGACTGTTGTGTTTGAAACTGTTCAACTGTAAAGCGCTGCGGAATATGTTGGCGCTATATAAATAAAGATTATTATTATTATTTATTATTACTCTATAGTGGGGGATAGTGATGTACTGCAGGATGGGGCTTTACATATAGCAGAGGAATGATGTACTGCAAGAGAGGGATGTATATACTCTATAGTGGAGGATAGTGATGTGCAGCAGGATAGGGATGTACAGTTGTGCTCAAAATTTTACACATCCTGGCAAAATTTTCTCCACTCATGGTTAGTGGTTGGGTGAAGCCATTTACTGTCAAACTGCTGTTTTCTTTTTAAATCATAATGACAACCCAAAACATCCAAATGACCCTGATCAAAAGTTAACATACCCCATTTCTTAATACTGTCTATTGCCCCCTCTAACATCTTTGACAGATTGAAATCTTTTGTGGTAGTTGTGGATGAGGTTCTTTATTTTCTCAGATGGTAAAGCTGCCCACTCTTCTTGGCAAAAAGCCCCCAGTGTCATGGTTTACTGGGTTCTCAGATTAGGTGGTTTCAGGGTTAATCCGGATGGCCTTTCTGGGTCCTGGGAGGTTTTTATAGCCTCATTGCGAGGCCATCATTTGTCGTTTATACTTTGACCCTTGGCTGAGTGTGTCTGACCCTGATGTGCCTGTGCTACTATCTGTCTGGTTCTTGATCTGGTTCTGTCCCCATTGTGATTTCTGCCTGCCGTTTCTGTACCGTCTACTGCCCTCTTTGGATATTCGATCTCTCGCTATGTCCTGACTATTCTATTTGATTGCCCCTGTGTACTGCACCGTCCTCTCCGTGTATGACCTTGGCTTGTTTGTGATCACTCTCCTCTCTGTCACCCCTTTAGCCTCCCTGAGGTCCTTTCTCGCCCTTCAGTATTTCCCCCCGAAGCTGCAGCAACCCCGCTCTGTCAGCTTTAACAGCGATGCTAGGCTCCGCCCACCTCCTCTGACCCGCGGTCACATGGCTACCATCAGTAACACACTACGCCGCCAGGGACTCATATCTACAGTGCCAGACGTGTTTCCCTGCTTAAGCCAGTCCGTGTCCGTGCCCGTCTGAAGTTTGCTAGAGAGCATTTGGATTATCCAGAAGAGTATTGGGAAAATGTCATATGGTCTGATGAAACCAAAGTAGAATTACTTGGTAGAAACAAAACTCGTCGTGATTGGAGGAGACAGAATGCTGACTTGCATCCAAAGAACACCATACCTACTCTGAAGCACGGAGGTGGCAACATCATGCATTGGGGCTGTTTCTCTGCAAAGGGAGCAGGACGACTGATCCGTATACATGAAATAATGAATGGGGCCATGTATCGTGAGATTTTGAGTGCAAACCTCCTTCCATCAGCAAGGGCATTGAAGATGAAATATGGATGGATCTTTCAGTATGATAATGATCCCAAGCACACTGCCAGGGGAATGAAGGAGTGGCTTTGTAAGAAGCATATGAAGGTCCTAGAGTGGCCTAACCAGCCTCCAGACCTCAACCCCATAGAAAACCTTCAGAAGGATTTAAAGGTCTGTGCTGCCCCGCGACAGGCCCAAAACATAACAGCTCTAGATTAGATCCGCATGGGGGAATGGGCCAACATACCACCAACAGTGTGTGCCAACCTTGTGAAGACTTATAGAAAACATTTGACCTCTGTC
The DNA here is from genome assembly GCF_039654945.1 of Dendrobates tinctorius. Classification (NCBI taxonomy): domain Eukaryota; kingdom Metazoa; phylum Chordata; class Amphibia; order Anura; family Dendrobatidae; genus Dendrobates; species Dendrobates tinctorius. Next base: position 4,269,091 of record NW_027361696.1, on the reverse strand, counting down.
ATTGTCAACAAAGTATATATAACAAAATATTGAGAAGAACTTTTGATAATGACCAAATACTTATTTTCCACCATCATCAGACAAGGGGATTTTCTGGATTTGTTTTCTCATTTTGACTCTCATTGTTGTGGTCTACCTATGATGTCAATTGCAGGCCTCTCTCATCTTTTTAAGTGGGAGAACTTGCACAATTGGTGGCTGACTAAATACTTATTTCCCCCACTGTATATACTCTGTAGTGGAGGATATTCATGTACAGCAGGATGGCACTTTCCATATAGCAGAGGAATGATGTGCTACAGGAATGGATGTTTATACTCCTTATGATCTATTTCAAGTGTTTATTTCTGTTAATGTTGATGATTATGGCTTACGGCAAATGAAAACCCAAAAGTCATTATCTCTGTAAATTAGAATAATGAAGAAAAACACCTGCAAAGGCTTCCTAAGCATTTACAAAGGTCCCTTAGTGTGTTTCAGTAGTTTCCACAATCATGGGGAAGACTGCTTACTTAACAGATGGCCAGAATGCAGCCACTGACACACTTCAGAAGGAGGGTAAGCCACAAAAGGTCATTGCTAAAGAAGTTGTCTGTAAAGAATGCTGTGCCCAAGCATATTAACCCCTTAGTGACAGAGCCATTTTGCAGCTTAATGACCAGGCCAATTTTTACAATTCTGACCACTGTCACTTTATGACGTTATAACTCTGGAACGCTTTAACGGATCACGCTGATTCTGAGAATGTTTCTTCGTGACATATTGTACTTCATGTTAGTGGTAAAATTTCTTCTATATGACTTGTATTTATTTATGAAAAAAATGGAAATATGGCAAAAATGTTGAAAATTTTCCAATTTTCAAACTTTAAATTTTTATGCCCTTAAATCAGAGAGATATGTCACACAAATTTCTTAATAAATAACATTTCCCACATGTCTACTTTACATCAGCACAATTTTGGAAACAATTTTTTTTTTGTTAGGAAGTTATAAGGGTTAAAAGTTGACCAGCGATTTCTCATTTTTACAAAAAAATTTACAAAACCATTTTTTCAGGGATCACATCATATTTAAAGTAATTTTGAGGGGTGAACATGACAGAAAATACCCAAAAGTGACACCAGTCAAAAAACTGAATCCCTCAAGGTGCTCAAAACCACAATCAAGAAGTTTATTAACCCTTTACGTGCTTCACAGGAACTGAAGCAATGTGGAAGGAAAAAATTAACATTTAACTTTTTTTTGCAAAAAATTTACTTCAGAACCAATTTTTTTTTTATTTTCACAAGTGTTTAAAGAGAAAATGAACCACAAAATTTTTTTGTGCAATTTTTCCTGAATACGCAGATACCCCATATTTGAACCTCCAAGTGCTTCACAGAAGTTTATAATGTAGAGCCGTGAAAATAAAAAATCATTTTTTTCCCACAAAAATGATCTTTCGCCCCCCAATTTTTTTTACAAGGAGAAGTAACAGGAGAAATTAGACCCCCAAAGTTGTTGGGTAATTTGTCCTGAGTACGCCCATACCCCATATGTGGGGGTAATCCACTGTTTGGGTGCAATGCAGAGCTCATAAGGGAAGGAGCACAGTTTGACTTTTTCAGTGCAGAATTGGCTGGAATTGAAATTGGACGCCATGTCACGTTTGGAGAGCCCCTGATGTGACTAAACAGTGAAAAAAACCCACAAGTGACCCCATTTTGGAAACTAGACCCCTTAAGGAACTTATCTAGATGTGTGGTGAGCACTTTGAACCCCCAAGTGCTATATAGAAGTTTATAACGCAGAGCAGTGAAAACAAAAAATAATTTTTTTTTCTCAAAAATGATTTTTTAGCCCGCTATTTTTTATTTTCACAAGGCTAACAGGAGAAATTGGACCACAAAAGTTGTTGTGCAATTTGTCCTGAATATGCTGATACCACATACAGTGGGGCAAAAAAGTATTTAGTCAGTCAGCAATAGTGCAAGTTCCACCACTTAAAAAGATGAGAGGCGTCTGTAATTTACATCATAGGTAGACCTCAACTATGGGAGACAAACTGAGAAAAAAAAATCCAGAAAATCACATTGTCTGTTTTTTTTTCATTTTATTTGCATATTATGGTGGAAAATAAGTATTTGGTCAGAAACAAAATTTCATCTCAATGCTTTGTGATATATCCTTTGTTGGCAATGACAGAGGTCAAACGTTTTCTGTAAGTCTTCACAAGGTTGCCACACACTGTTGTTGGTATGTTGGCCCATTCCTCCATGCAGATCTCCTCTAGAGCAGTGATGTTTTTGGCTTTACGCTTGGCAACACGGACTTTCAACTCCCTCCAAAGGTTTTCTGTAGGGTTGAGATCTGGAGACTGGCTATGCCACTCCAGGACCTTGAAATGCTTCTTACGAAGCCACTCCTTCGTTGCCCTGGCGGTGTGCTTTGGATCATTGTCATGTTGAAAGACCCAGCCACGTTTCATATTCAATGCCCTTGCTGATGGAAGGAGGTTTGCACTCAAAATCTCACGATACATGGCCCCATTCATTCTTTCATGTACCCAGATCAGTCGTCCTGGCCCCTTTGCAGAGAAACAGCCCCAAAGCATGATGTTTCCACCACCATGCTTTACAGTAGGTATGGTGTTTGATGGATGCAACTCAGTATTCTTTTTCCTCCAAACACGACAAGTTGTGTTTCTACCAAACAGTTCCAGTTTGGTTTCATCAGACCATAGGACATCCTCCCAAAACTCCTCTGGATCATCCAAATGCTCTCTAGCAAACTTCAGACGGGCCCGGACATGTACAGGCTTAAGCAGTGGGACACGTCTGGCACTGCAGGATCTGAGTCCATGGTGGCGTAGTGTGTTACTTATGGTAGGCCTTGTTACATTGGTCCCAGCTCTCTGCAGTTCATTCACTAGGTCCCCCCGCGTGGTTCTGGGATTTTTGCTCACCGTTCTTGTGATCATTCTGACCCCACGGGGTGGGATTTTGCATGGAGCACCAGATCGAGGGAGATTATCAGTGGTCTTGTATGCTCCCACAGTTGATTTCTTCACTCCAAGCTGGTTGGCTATTGCAGATTCAGTCTTCCCAGCCTGGTGCAGGGCTACAATTTTGTTTCTGGTGTCCTTTGACAGCTCTTTGGTCTTCACCATAGTGGAGTTTGGAGTCAGACTGTTTGAGGGTGTGCACAGGTGTCTTTTTATACTGATAACAAGTTTAAACAGGTGCCATTACTACAGGTAATGAGTGGAGGAAAGAGGAGACTCTTAAAGAAGAAGTTACAGGTCTGTGAGAGCCAGAAATCTTGATTGGTTGTTTCTGACCAAATACTTATTTTCCACCATAATATGCAAATAAAATGAAAAAAAAACAGACAATGTGATTTTCTGGATTTTTTTTTCTCAGTTTGTCTCCCATAGTTGAGGTCTACCTATGATGTTAATTACAGACGCCTCTCATCTTTTTAAGTGGTGGAACTTGCACTATTGCTGACTGACTAAATACTTTTTTGCCCCACTGTATGTGAGGGGTACAACTGTTTGGGCACATGGGAGAGCTCGGAAGGGAAGGAGCGCCATTTTGGAATGCAGACTTTGATGGAATGTTCTGCGGGCATCAGGTTGCGCTTTCAGAGCCCCTGATGTGCCTAAACAGTAGAAACCCCCCACACATGACCCCATTTTGGAAACTAGACCCCCCCAAGGAGCTTATCTAGATGTGTGGCAAGCACTTTGAACCTCCAAGTGCTTCACAGAAGTTTATAACGCAGAAACGTGAAAATAAAAAATCCTTTTTTTTTGCCCCCAATTTTTTTTTATTTTCCCAAGGGTAACAAGAGGAATTAGACCCCCAAAGTTGGTGTGCAATTTGTCCTGATAACGCTTATGCCCCATATGTATGGGTTAACCACTGTTTGGGCTTGGAGGGGAGGGAGCAACATTTGACTTTCTGAACGCAAAATTGGCTGGAATTAATGGTGGTGCCATGTCGCACTTGGAGACCCCCTGATGTGCCTAAATAGTGGAAACCCCTCAATTCTAGCTCCAACCCTAACCCCAACACACCTCTAACCCTAATCCCAACCCTAACCCTAATTCCAACCCTAACCCTAATTCTAACCCTAATTCCAACCCTAAGGCTATGTGCACACGTAGCGTTTTAAAACGCTTACTAAAAACCGGACTCCTTCCCAGAAATCGCGTGTTTTTTTCCGCGCGATTTCACCGTGATTTTACCGCGATTATGATCGCGATTTTGCCGCGATTTTCGCGTGCGATATTCAAGCACTTTCCAAGCGATTTGAAGCATCGCTTGGAAAGTGATTGACAGGTTGGTCACACTCGTCAAACATAGTGTTTGACAAGTGTGAGCAGGTTTTTACTATTGAGGCCGCCTAAAAGAATAAAAAATAAAAAATCGGTGTATATTTACCTTCCGGCGTCCCGCGATGCATTCCCGGGCCTCAGCTTTCCCAGCGATGCCTTGCGAGACCTGTGATGAGGTAGTCTCGCGTTGCTATAGCGATCTCGCGAGACCGCTAGAGTCACGCGAGACTACGTCATTACAGGGCCTTGCCGCAAGGCATTACTGGGAACGCTTAGGCTGGGAATGCATCGCGGGACGCCGGAAGGTAAATATACCCCGATTTTTTATTTTTTATTCTTTTTTTTACAGGGGTATGGTACCCAGAGCCTGGAGGACAGTCTCCTCTCCTCCACACCGTGGGTACCAACCGCACATGAGACGCTTAACTTCCCGCATGGTGGGCATAGCCACATGCGGGAAGTAAGCGATTCTCATGCATTCCTATGGGTGCGGAATCGTGGCAATTCTTTGCGATTCCGCACAAAGAATGAGCATGCTGCGATTTTTTCCGCGATGCGATTCCGCGGCGGAAAAAAGCGCAGCATTAGCACAGCATGTGCGGAATGCCATAGGAATGCATGGGGGGCGTTCTGTACACGATTTTTAAGCGTTTTCGCGCCGAAAATCGCGGCAAAAACGCTTAAAAATCGCTACGTGTGCACACAGCCTAAATCTAATTCCAACCATAACGGAAAAATGAAAATAAATATATTTTCTTTATTTCATTATATTTCCCTAACTAAGGGGGGTGATAAAGGGGGGTTATTTACTATTTTTTTTATTTTGATCACTGTAATAGGGTTTATCACAGTGATCAAAATGTACCGTATATACTCGTGTATAAGCCAAGATTTTCAGCCCATTTTTTGGGGGCTGAAAGTCCCCCTCTCGGCTTATACACGAGTCATATACCTGGGGGTCGGCGGGGGAGCGGGGGTGTCAGAGATCATACTTACCTCCTCTGGTGCGGTCTCTGCAGCTCCCCCGCTGCTCCACGGTCTCCCTTCCTGCCTTCAGCGGTCACATGGTACCGCTCATTAAACTCATGAATATGCGCATATTCATGAGTGTAATGAGCGGTACCACTTTTTTTGCAGCAGCATATGGGGGCATAATATATGGAGCATTTTATGGGAGCAGCATATGGGGCATATCCTATAGAGCAGCATATAGGGCATATCCTATAGAGCAGCATATAGAGCATATTCTATGGGGCAGCATATGGGGGCATATTCTATGGAGCAGCATATGGGGGCATATTCTATGGGGCAGCATATGGGGGCATATCCTATGGGGCAGCATATGGGGGCATATTCTATGGAGCAGCATATGGGAGCATATACTATGGTGCAGCATATGGGGGCATATTGTATGGGGCAGCATATGGGAGCATATACTATGGTGCAGCATATGGGGGCATAATCTATGGAGCAGCATATGGGGGCATAATCTATGGAGCATTTTATGGGGGCATAATCTATGGAGCATCTTATGGGGGCATAATCTATGGAGCATGTTATGGAGCCATAACCTTTATGGAGCATTATATGGGGCATATTATTCTATGGAGCATCTTATGGGGGCATTATTAACCTTTGTGCAGCATTATATGGGGTGTATTTTGTATGGAGCATCTTATGGGGCCCATCATGAACTGTATGGAGCATTATATGGGGCTCCTGATTCAATATGGATATTCAAAAATATTTAACCTACTGATGTCTCAATTAATTTTACTTTTATTGCCATCTATTTTTATCTTTGAAATTTACCAGTAGCTGCTGCATTTTCCACCCTAGGCTTATATGCGAATCAATAAGTTTTCCCAGTTTTTTGTGGCAAAATTGGGGGGGTCAGCTTATACACGGGTCGGCTTATACACGAGTATATGCGGTACATCGAATGAATGAATTGAACCGTCATTTTCTTCACGCACCAAGCTGGCGGCGTCCAACAGAGGAGACAGGAGGGCCCAAGGACCACCGGGAGGTACCGGGGAGATCGGGGACCCTATTTCTCTCTCCTCTGATGTGCGATCACATTGCTGCAGATTGTCGGATTGCAAAACCCCACAATTCTCCAAAAACACCTTGGGAATCTTGTCAGGACGTCTTAGCTAAGCTGCACTGCGATTTCCAGCCTCCAATTCAAAGGTTCAGTTTCTTAAAGAGACAGTGCACCTTAAATCAAAATGGCCTAAAAAGATCCTTCACAGTCTCCCACTGCTGAAACAGAGCAAATACAACCTAATACTGCCCATTATGAAGAGCGGGAAACAGAGCCAGCTTCACAAACAGACCAAGACTCACGACCAGTACGCTCCCTTATGCCAACCTTAAAGGTCCTCGAGAACTACCGTTCCACGAAGGATGAGTTCAATGACAACCTGGACGACCTATGGCAGAGGTCTCAAACTGCATTCCTCAAGGGCCGCAAACAGGTCATGTTTTCAGCATTTCCTTAGCATTGCACAAGGTGCTGGAATCATTATCTGTGCAGGTGATTAAATTATCACCTGTGCAATACAAGGAAATCCTGAAACATGACCTGTTTGCGGCCCTTGAGGAATGCAGTTTGAGACCTCTGACCTATGGGAACTAGTCACCTCCCTCATGTCAAGCATCCAATGCCACAAAAATGATGCAGCAAGTCTACAGGACACTATAAAACGGCTAGACACTGCCCACAGAAGATACAAGAGACTATCCGCAAGGTAGGTTGCCTTCCTAAAAGACTAATATTGATGAAGCCTCATCAGAATTAAGCAAAGTAGATTCCACAGAAAGAGAAAGGGACGCCGCTGTGCAAGATGCCAAAGATAAAGTGGAGCTCCGTATTGCTCATCTGCAAGAATCAAGATCCCACAGGTCAGGCTCATCCAGACCCTCTTCTCGGTCATACAAATCATCCTGCTCAAGGACTTCAACCCTCAGCGACAGAATCCTAGAGGGCTGTTAAAACGCAGAGCGAACCAAACTAAGACGTTCCTACACAGAAAAGAAAGCAGAGGCAGAAGTCAAGAAAGCAGAGGCAGAAGCCAAGAAAGCGAAAGCAGAGGCAGAAACCAAGAAAGCAGAGTCAGAAACCAAGAAAGCGAAAGCAGAGGCAGAAGCCAAGAAAGCATAAGCAAAAGCAGAAGCAGAGGCCCAAGCAAAGATCCTTCAAACAGAAGCAGAGGCTCGGGCAAAGATTCTTCAAATAGAAATGGAGGAAAAAAATCGCATTAGCTGAAGTAAAAATACTCGAGCAAGCATTGAAGCAAAACCTCGACCCGATTTTCCTACCACCACTGGAAGATGACCCAGCTGTCCGTACCAGTGATTATGTGCAGAAACAGATATCTGCAGCGCACACCTTCTCCAGCGACGTTCAACCCAACAATGTGGAAACGTCCAAGTCAGCCCAACTTACCGTGCCAGTGTTACCCACAGCATCTGCAGAGACCCAAGACCAAAGCCATAATGTGTCCCCTCAGGAGCAGCAATCACCACGAGAAGACCACAAGACGCACTCCAGTCCATCTTAACAGTTCAAGCCGCAGTCATCCAGAGGTTAAACCAAAGCTCAACCCTGCAGCAACATCATTCTACCCAGGAACAATTCACCCCTCCATGCCACACAGCTTATACGCCCGAGGGGCACCACAAGCTAACACAGTAACAAGGAGTGAAGGATCAGACATGTCCGAGTTTGCCAGGTTTATGGTGAGCAAAGAGTTAATCAGCACCAGCCTCTCAAATTTTGTCCGCCTGTGCAGAGAACTACAGAGCCTGGAAAGCAACCTTCAAGGCCGCCATTGCTGACCTCAACTATCCGCAGAACAGGAGCTCTACCTCATGGTTAAATGGTTGGGTCCTGACTCCACAAACCGTATCAAGAGTCTTCGGACCGTTTACGTGGGGCAAGCTGAAGCAGGTCTCACTGCTGCCTGGCTGAGACTCGAAAGAACATATGGCAGCGCTGAAGCCATAGAAAAGTCCCTATTCAAGAGACTGCAGAACGTTCCAAGGATCAACCTTAAGGAAACCCACAAGCTTCTGGACTTAAGCGATCTGCTTATGGAACTGGAACTCGCAAAGAGAGACCCTCGTCTGTCTGTAGTATGCTACCTGGAAACTGCCCATGGGGTGAACCCAATCGTCTCAAAGCTGCCATATAGTCTGCAAGAGAAGTGGGAAGTATGCGTTTCCAGGTACAAAAGGTCACATGGTGTCACCTTTCCTCCGTTCACTCAGTTCTGTAAGTTCGTTGTCGAACAGGCCCAAATGAGGAATGACCCTAGCCTAGACTTCCTGGAGTCTATCACTGCAGCTCCATCAACACCCTCATCAAGGTATGAAAGCGTCACACATAGAAGCAAGGACTTGAGGAGCAGTGTAAGTGTCAGAAAGACTAACCTTCCACCATCTGCGGTACCCGCTGATAAGCAGTACACTATTCCGTTGAGGGATAAATCTTTCAATCGTGAGTGTCCCATTCACAAAAAACCACACTCGTCGAACAAATGTAGAGGCTTCAGGTCCAAAACCATGCAGGAGTGCAAGGAAATCCTCAGTGAACTTGGGGTGTGTTTCAAGTGCTGTGCCTCATTAGAACACATGGAAAGAGAAGTACGGCTGATTAGGGCGCTCAGACCAAGACAGACACTTGTTTTGGATGGAAAAGAAACTTATTTACTTGGTCAATATATCCTCACAAAGCTTTTCGGCGGTGAATCCGCCTTCATCAGGTGATCACCGCCGAAAAGCTTTGTGAGGATATAATGACCAAGTAAATAAGTTTCTTTTCCATCCAAAACAAGTGTCTGTCTTGGTCTGAGCGCCATAATCAGCCGTACTTCTCTTTCCTTGCATTTTACAACTTTCTGGGTGAGCGGCTTAGTGCAGCACGGACCAAGCAGACTTCCAACCATCCTGCAAGACCTGAAAGACGGAGGACCTGTGGTGACATCAGCATCACGTGACGCCCCTTGTGACCAGCTAACCTCTGAATCTGGAAGCCAGGACGACGAATGGTGCACGATAAGCACAGCAGGCTCTGCAAACGTGGTTATGCCGGCAGCACAACCATGGCAGGTTAGTGTACTTTGTTCCTAACCTCCTCTAGTTGCCACCGGGTATCACACCAGGAGCGCCCCCTCCTCTCTCCTATTTTGTTTCTTCATTAGAACACATGGCCAAGGACTGCAAATATGCCATTAATTGTGAAGAGTGTCATAGTGACAAACACCCATCAGCTTTGCATCCAACCTCAGCTACCAGCGATCCAGCAGTCGCAGTTGCCTCTAGTCTGGCTACAAGCCATCGCAGGGAGCCACAGAATAACGCCAAGTCTACCACGGCTGTCTCCTGCTCATGCTCAGAGGTATGTGGGGAGAGCCAAAGTGATAAATGCTGTGCAAGGATATGCCTAATCAGAGTTTATCCAGAAGGGCAATCAGAGAAGCCAGTAAAAATGTATACCATCATTGACAATCAGAGCAATCGATCCCTAGCTGGACCTAAGTTCTTTGAAGCCTTTGGAATCAAGGGACCAGCAACACCCTATACTCTGAATAGTTGCTCAGGTCGCATAGAGACTAGCGGCAGGAGGGCACAAGGTTTAATTGCTTCTCCTTTCAACGGAGGTGTAGAAATACCCCTACCTACGCTAATCGAATGCGATCAAAAAATACCTAGCCAAAGGAATGAAATTCCTACCTCAGAAGCTGCGTTCCACCAACCACACCTAGGGCACCTAGTCAGCGTTATCCCACCTATGGACACAGATGCTGAAATCCTACTTCTTCTCTACAGAGACAATTTAATGATACATAAGGTCCGCCAACAGTGCAATGGTCCTGACTATGCCCCCTTCGCACAGAGACTCGACTTGGAGTGGGTAATCATACGAAATGTGTGCTTGGACAAAACAAGAGTCGATTCCTTTAAGACTTACGAACGCCGAGATGGCCGAGTTCTCCTTCAATGGAAGTCTTCAAACAGAGGCTGGACAGACATCTGACTGGGATGATTTAGCGAATCCTGCTTTGAGCAGGGGGTTGGACCAGATGGCCCAGGAGGTCCCTTCCAACTCTACGATTCTATGATTCTATGATTCTATGATTCTATGAACTACTTTCTGCAAACCATGCCCTCATCACTATGAGGTGAAAGAGAAACCTCCATATCCCATACAGCTGCCTGATGTCATTCCTTCTCCCTATGCAGACGACTTGGGAAGATTGGTGTTTCATACAACTAAGGATGATAACAAGGTAGCCCCGTCAAATGGAAGACAAGGAATTTGTCAGGATAATGGACAGTGAGTTCCTTAAGGACGAGACCAATCACTGGGTTTTTCCCCTAACCTTCCGAGCTACCAGGGTAAGACTCTTGAACAATCGTTAACAAGCCTTGTCCAGATTCAACTCTCTTCAGCGCACACTAAGCAACAATCCGAAGATGAAAGAACACATTGTCACCTTTATGAGCAAGATATTCCATAATAACCATGCAGAGCCAGCGCCTCCCTTAAAGGAAAACGAGGAGCGCTGGTACCTACCCTCATTTGGAGTATATCACCCACGGAAACCTAAGCAAATTAGAGTTGTCTTTGATTCATGCGCCAAACATCAAGGCATGTCTCTCAACGATGTCCTCCTCACAGGTCCTAATCTTACAAACAACCTAGTAGGAGTATTGATGAGGTTCCGGAAAGAGCCCATTGCCATCATCGCCGACATTGAACAGATGTTCCACTGTTTCAGAGTCAGAGAGGACCATAGGAATTTCCTTAGGTTCCTGTGGTACAAGGACAATGACCCCAGCAAAGAGATGGTGGAGTATCGCATGAGGGTGCATGCATTCGGAAACAGACCTTACCCCGCAGTGGCAACCTATGGCCTGCAGAGAACCGCACAAGGAGAGACCGAATATGGAGCAGATGCCAGAGACTTTGTAGAGAAAGGCTTCTATGTAGATGATGGACTAAAATCTCTACCCACAAAAGGAACGGTGATCGACCTATTCAAGGTATGCTGTACCAAGCTAAGCTTAGATTGCACAAAATTGCTTCAAACAGCCTGGCTGTCATGACAGCCTTTGAGTCAAGTGACCACGCACCAGGATTCAAGGACATAGACCTGGGACCAGACTGGGTCCGTCTGTGCAGAGAAGCTTAGGCTTGAGGTGGAACCTCTCAGTCGACACCTTCAGTTTCCAAATCAACTGTGCAGACAAACCATTCACTAAACGTGGTGTCCTGTCAGTGCTGAATAGCTTATACGACCCACTGGGATTCATAGCACTAATTACCATACAAGGTAAATCCCTTCTGAGACAGCTTTCAGAAACCATCAAGGACTGGGATGCCTCACTCCCTCCTGATAAGGAACCAAAATGGGAAACCTGGAAGTAGTCTTTGTGTGCTTTGGTTGAAATCCATATACCAAGATGCTATGCTAGAATCTCACTTGCTGCTAGCACTAGGACGGAACTCCATGTGTTCTCAGACGCATCCACAGAAGCCATTGCAGCTGTCACCTACTTGAAGGTGACGGGACCCGACAATCAAGATCACGTTGGGTTTGCTTTCGGCAAGGCTAAGTTGGCTCCCAAGCCTGACCATACTATTCCCAGGCTCGAACTCTGTGCGACCGTGCTTGCAGTAGAACTCGCAGACTTTATACAGCATGAGCTGGACACCAACATAGATGACGTTCAATACTACAGTGACAGTAAGGTTGTCTTAGGTTACATCTACAACCAAACAAGGCGCTTCTACGTGTACGTCAGTAACCGCATCAAGAGAATAAGGAGGTCTTCCAAGCCTGAACAATGGCACTATGTCCCATCTGAACTTAATCCAGCTGACCATGCCACTAGACCTATGTCTAGTTCTTTTGCTAACTCTTCTTGGTTTTCAGTTCCTGAGTTTCTGTTGGAACAGAAAGGAAGTGAATGTGTCCAGGAAGTCTTCAGCATCCAGGATCCGGATGGTGATCCAGAAGTCCGCTTCGAGGTGAGTGCTTTGGCCACGAACAATAAACCAACCTCCAGCCTCGGTTGCCAGCGCTTCGAACGCTTCTCCAATTGGATGAAACTTGTCAAGAATATCGCAAGGTTAGTCCACATTGCGAGATCTTATCACAACTCATGAACAGAACACTGCCCTAGTAATTCGTCCATTGGATTACCGTTGGGTTGGAGATCGTTTGGTCTAGTGGGGCTTCTCCGATCCAAAGATGGGTATCTTTGGATTGTCTCAGGAACTGTCCATCATCTACCTCGTTTTGAAGTTATTATTGCATTGCATGCATATTTGTGTTTGTTTTCTAGGTTATTGAACTAATATAGTGAAATCCCTTACAGAATTTCAGACAGGGAGTGCGCTGTTCCGTCTTTTATGCTTCTATGGTTTATATAGATTGTATTATTATTTCCATTCTTTGTATATAATTGTCTTGCATTTGATCGACTGCTACCTGCTGGTCTTTTTTCTGTACGGCAACCTGCAGCTAATTAATCCTCATGCATGCCTTTCACTTCCGTTTCAAAGTTCACGTCTTCTCTTCCTCCTTCCAGCCTTTGTTAGTTTCACTTTCTCCTGGGAGAGACATGCTTGTACCGAGTTGTGAAAGGCATCAGTCTTTTGACCACACACTTCGTTGCTCACACCTTGTTGTTAGCACAGCATTTCTGGAGAACTTATTGTATTGCCAATCATACGCTGTATGTCCAGATTTCCAAATAAACAAGTCTGGACTGTACAATTCCTGGTGTGCATCTCCGGACGCTGAGCATCATATTGGTCCTGTCTGCCCTGCATTGAGGAAATGGAAGGTAGGAATCTCTCCCAGCCCCAATCAACTATACCTCGATTCGCCTCATGTGGGGACAGAACACCAAGATCACTGTGGCTGAGCTCCACAGATGCAGTAGGGAGATGGGAGAAAGTTCCACAAAGCCAACTATCACTGCAGCCCTGCACTAGTCGAGCCTTCATGGCAGAGTGGCCCTACAGAAGACATATGAAAATCCGCACAGAGTTTGCTAAAAAAACACATGAATGACTCCCAGACTATGAGAAACAAGATTCTCTAGTCTGATGAGACGTAGACCTTTTTGGTGATAATTCTAAGTGGTATGTGTGAAGAAAACCAGGCACTGCTCATCACCTGCCCAACACAATCCCAAAAGTGAAACATGGTGGTGGCAGCATCATGCTATGGGTCTTTTTCAGCTGCAGGGACAGGATAACTGGTTGCAATTGAAGGAAACATGAATGTGGGCAAGTACAGAGGTATCCTGGATGAAAACCTCCTCCACTAGATGGAGGCCCGATGCTATCGCATCGGGAGGGCGGTAATGTCACGATGGGGGCAGGCTTTGCAGCGCTGAGAATCTCTCCCCCCATATCCACTCTCTTTCCCCATGTGCTGACTTCTCTCCTTCCCGTGCTGTGTTCTCCGCTCATGTGCTGTCCTGTTTGAGCTGTCTCCCCCCTGTGCTCTGTCTCTCACCCCTGTGTCTGACCGTGTACAGAACATACCACACCTCCTGGGCAGGGGAGGAAGCAAAAGACAATACTAACATTACAGCAGGAGATCACAGAGAATACATTTTGTGAGGTAAAATATTGTTTAAAAACAGTCAGTGAAATATTTTACCTCACAAAATGAATCCTCTGTGATCCCCTGCTGTAATGTCAGTATTGTCTTTTGCTTCCTCCCCTGCCCAGGAGATGTGGTATGCTCCATACACGGTCAGACACAGACAATTTTTAAAATGAACTTTCGTTCGTGGGAAAACCTCTTTAATGTGACCGGCTTCCTCTGCCTATAGACACATCACGTATCTGCCGCTGGGATCAGCCGAATGATTCAATGCATCATGAAAAAAGAAGAAAAATGTGGCACCTGGACCCGTAGAAGCGAGTAATCCCGAAACGCACCTCCCTCCCCTAGCATTCCTCTAACGTCCTGCATGTCCACATACCTGTTGATGGAATTCATGTGAAATAAAGACACACAGTTTTTCAGCTCTATTGGTGGGTGCTGCATTTTTCTTCTTTTTTCATGATACATTGAAATATTCATGTTTCTTCATGTAAGCACCTCTGTTTTTTGACTGAACTATACACCGCAATACTTCAGATAAAAAGCTTTGTCTGTTAATGTGGTGATTTGTGTGCCCTAGTCTGCCGTTCATCTGTGTGCTTTCTTGCTCGAATGATTCACTGCGCCTGCGCGGAATTCACGCAGGCGCAGTGCGACGGTCTTCCACTGGTGGTACCGCTCAGGAGGCTGCGTGTGAGTGTGTGAGTGGTGCGTTCAGCGTATAGAGTGTTTGTGCGTGTGGTGCGACGGTGTTCCGCTGGTGGTACCGCACAATAGATTGGTACCAGCAGCAGTTTTCATATTGAGACACCCATCACTTGGAATTCTGGGATACGGTGACATCTGGACAGAACAGGAAATGAAAACATTACAAGATAATTATATAAATAGATATTTATCAGGATGGGAGGGGGGTCCTGTCCAAATCTTGCACAGGGCGCACCGGACTGTAGTTACTCCATTGCATAAAAGTGTTAGATACATAGGTGTGGTGGATATAAAAATATGTAGGAGTGATAGATACATAGAAGTGTTAGATACATAGGTGTGGTAGATATGTAGGAGTGGTAGATACTGTACGTAGGAGTGGTAGATACATAGGAGTGGTAGATACGTAGGAGTGGTCGATACATAGACATAGGAGTGATAGATACATAAACGTTGTAGATACATAGGAGTGACAGATACATAAAGGTTGTAGATACATAGGAGTGATAGATACATAGAGGTTGCAAATACATACAAGTGGCAGATACACAGAGGTGGTCGATATATAGAGGTGGTCGATACATAGGAGTGGTCTATCTATAGGAGTGGTCGATACATAGGAGAGGTTGATACTTAGAGGTGGTAGATACATAGGAATGGTAGATACATAGAGGCGTTAGATACATAGGAGTGGTAGATACATATTAGTGGTTGATACATAGAAGTGGTAGATACCTAGGAGCGGTAGATACATAGGAATGGTAGATACATAGAGGTGTTTGTTACATAGGAGTGATAGATACATCGAGGTAGTATATACATAGAGGTGGTAGATACATAGGAGTGACAGATACATAGAGGTGGTAGATACATAGAGGTGGTAGATACGTAGTGGGGACAAATATACAATGCCAACTACAGAGGCATATGTTTCAGTAGCAACCTGGGTAAACTGTTCAACAGCATCCTGAACAAAAGGATCCTTAATTTCCTCACCGATCATAACGTCCTCAGCAAAAGCCAAGCAGGGTTCATGCCAAACCTCCGCACTACCAACCACATCTACACCCTGCACAGCCTCGTTCAGAGACACGTCTACAACACAAAGTATGGGAAGATGTATGCTTGTTTTGTGGATTTTAGAAAGGCTTTTGACTCAGTGTGGCACCTGGGCCTGTTATTGGAACTGCTGGAGAGCAGAATAGGAGGAAAGACCTATGATGTCATCAAAAGCTCCTACACCGAGATCCGCTGCAGCGTGAGTGTGAATGGTAGATGAACGGCTGATTTCCAAGAGAGCCGCAAAGTCAGACAGGGCTGCACCCCAAGTCCAACTCTTCTTCAATATTTACATCAATGAGCTGGCCACTGTTCTGGAATGTTTCACGACACCAGGTCTCACTCCATGACACCCAGGTGAAACTTTTGCTGTATGCTGATGACCTCCTGCAGCTGTCACCAACTGAGAAAGGTCTCTAAGAAAACTTGAAAATCTTGGAGAAATTCAGCTCCACATGTTTACTATCAACACAAAGAAAACCAACATCATGGTGTTCCAGAGCAGAAAGCCAAGATTGAACCAGCACCGTTCTGTTGTGCTAAATAACTGCGTTATTACAGGAATGGACAAATACACCTACCTTGGCCTGGAAATTCACCAGTCAAGGAGCGCCAAACAAGCCATAGAGACCCAGAAGGACAAGGCCTACAAAACCTTCTATGCTATCCAAAGGAAACTCTACCATCTGAATCCGCCAGTGAGGGTCTGGCTAAAAATCTTCAAGTCTGGGGCCCTAACACATACCCAGACTGGTCAGAGGGGGATTCCAGTCCAACAGAAATATTCCACCTAGAATTCTGTAAACACCTTCTCCAGGTCCATCGGAGCATCATCAACAGTGCCTGTCGGGCTGAGCTGGGCAGATTCCCACTGCACCTAGCAGTCTTGAAGAGGGCTCAATATATCCAAGCTCACCTACAGAGTAGCAACCCAAGCTTCCATCACCATAAAGTCATGCTACATATAGGTGGTCCCCATAATCCAGGACCTCCGGACCAGGTCACCCAAACCCAACCTGACCGAACCATCAACCAATGCAACCTGACAAAAGCCAGAATCAGGAAGATACTAGACGAGGGGCAGGAGAGGTACGTCTGTGACTGAAAGAACGAGAAGAGCATCTCACAGAATCTGACCATGTACCAGAGTCTACAGAGACTACAGACAGGCTCCATATCTGGAGAAACTCTCGGACCCCAGAGACCGCCAGATCCTGAGCCGATATAGACTCAATGCCCACAATCTGGTCATAGAGGTCAGCCAGCACAGACAGAACTACAAGCCCAGGGAAGACAGAGTGTGCCTATAAAGTGACCTAGAGCCCGGGAGGATGAGATCCACTTCCTGCTACACTGCACCAAATACCCAGCAGTCAGGGACACACTTTAGGCCAGTCAGCAGCATTCAAACTATGATTAACAAATGGAAAATCAGGGCTCTGTAAAAACAAAACCACGGTCAGGTAGACCAACAAAAGTTTCATCCACAACTGTCAGGAAAATTGTTTGGGATGCAAAGAAAAACCCACAAATAACATCAGCTGAAATACTGGCCTGTGATGAAAGGAACATCATAACTACTGTAAAGCATGGAGGAGGATCTCTGATGTTTTAGAGATGTGTGAGCTACAAAGTGACAGGAAACTTGGTCAAAGTTGAAGGAAACATGAATGCAGCATGTTATCAGCGAATACTGGTTCAAATTTGCAATCATCAGCCCGGAAGCTGCACATGAGATGTACAAGGATGTTCCAACATGACAACGATCCAAAACCAAGCCAATTCGACCTGTCATTGGCTACAGCAGAACAAAGTGAAGGTTCTGGAGTGGCCATCTCAGTCTCCTGACCTTGATATCATTGAGCGACTCTGGGGAGATTTCAAGCGCACAGTTCATGCTAGACAGCCCAGGAATTTACAGGAACTGGAGGCGCTTTGCCAAGAAGAGTGGGCACCTTTACCATCTGAGAAAATAAGGAACCTCATCCATAACTACCACACAAGACTTCAAGTTGTCCTTGATGTTAGAGAGGGCAATACACAGTATTAAGAAATGGGGTATGTGAACTTTTGATCAGGGTCATTTGGATGTTTTGGTTTGTCATTATGATAAAACGAGAAAACACAGTAGTTTGACAAATAAATGGCTTCACCCAACCCCTAATCATGACTGGAGAAAAAGTTTTGGTGTTATCATTCATATTCTCTGAAAAAAGGCCAAGAAAGCAAAAATTCTGCAGGGGTATGTAAACTTTTGAGCACAACCGTATGTAGGAGTGCTAGATACACAGGAGTGGTAAATACATAGAAGTGGCAGATACATAAATGTAGTAGATACAAAGGGGTGGTAGATTCATAGGAGTGGTCGATAATAAAGAGATAGTCAGATACATTACATAGGAGCGTTTGATCCGTAGTTTTAGCTGCCCCATTGCTCTACTTTCTGCTGTTCTTTGAGCTTTATTAATAGGAAATGTTATTTATTAGATTGCACTTAACTCTGAGTTTACAATAGGTTTGGTTTTGATCCTATGTAGTAAAGTATATTGGTCCCTTCACTTTTGCCATATTATTAACATGTTGATTTTGAATTCTGTGTAAAATATTGTATTTTTTATGAAATTGAATTTTAACACAGAAAGATATTGATTATAGTCAATACATTTTTAGCTACCAAAAAAATAAATAACTGTTGAATAGTGACAAGGATGAAATGTTAGTAGTGAAAGCATGTAATATCACTATATTGTGAAGATTATATATTAAGGAACAGTAAAAAAGAAGTAATAATAGGGGAGAAGTGATGAAGATACTTAGTAATAATGAACGGCGAAAAAGATGGATGAAGAGGATATAATCGCTGTGAGCAGTGGAGATACAAAGATAAGTAGGGAACTGTTGTGAAATGTAGGAGAATATATGATGACCAATGCACAAGATCATATAATAGAAATCACTTTTTAGGAATAATGAAGATGAGATTAAAATATTGTATTGAATTGTGAACGTAATGATAGGTTTGACCCTCATCTTGTCATCGTGCTATCCCTAATCCATTGCACTATCTGTAATAACTGTTTCATGAATCAGTAATGTTATCACATCTGCGGTAGTAATGGCTGTGACTTCAACCAGGCATTTCCTGCAAAATGAAATGGTGGCCCTCTTCTTGATCAAACCCACTAGTATAAAAGCCATTGCTCTATAGTCATTGGAATCCATGGTACAAGACTGTGGGAGAAGAGAATCTGCCAGGATCTATGGTACATGACTGTGGGAGAAGAGGGTCTGCCAGGATCTAATAGTACAAGACTGTGGGTGAAGAGGGTCTGCCAGGATCTATGGTAAAAGACTGTGGTAGAAGAAGATCTGCCAGGATCTATGGTACAAGACTGGGGGAGAAATGGGTCTGCCAAGATCTATGGTACAAGACTGTGGAAGAATAGCGTCTGCCAGGATCTAGGGTACAACACTGTGGGAGAAGAGTGTCTGCCAGGTTCTATGGTACAAGACTGTGGGGGAGAAGAGTGTCTGCCAATATCTATAGTACATGACTGTGGGAGAAGAGAGTCTGCCAGGATCTATGGTACAATACTGTGAGAGAAAAGGGTCAACCAGAATTTATGGTGCAAGACTGTGAGAGAAGAGGGTCTGCCAGGATATATGGTACAAGACTGTGGGAGGAGAGGGTTTGCCAGGATATATTGTATAAGACTGTGGGAGAAGAGGGTTTGCCAGGATATATGGTACAAGACTATGGGAGAAGAGGGTCTGCAAGGATCTATATTACAAGTCTGTGGGAGAAGAGGATCTGGAAAGAACTTTAATGCAAGATTGTGGGAGAATAAGATCTCCAAGAATCCATGGTACAAGACTTTGGAAGGTGATTTGCCAGCACCTCTGGTGCAAGAATGTGCGAGAATAAGACCTGCAGAATTCATGGTACAAAACCTTGGGAGAAGAGGATCTACCAGGATCTATGGTGTAAGATTGTGGGAGAATAGGATCTACCAGAAACCACGGTACAAGACTTTGGAAGAAGAAGGTCTGCCAGCATCTATGGTGCAAGAATGTGGGAGAATAGGATCTGCCATATTCCATGGTACAAGACTTTGAAAGAAGATCTGCCAAGATATATGGTGCAAGACTGTGGAAGGAAAGGACGTTTTGGAATCTATGATAAAAGAATGTAGTAGATTATAGCCCCAAACAGTTCCAGATACTCTTCTGCATGGACTTATGGTACAAAAATGTGAGAGATGATCTACAAGGATCTATGTTACAAGACTGTGGATGAATATCTACCAGAATCCATGATACAAGACTATCGGAGAAGAGGATCTGTCAGGATCTGTGGTGCAAGACTGTTATAGTATAGGATTCTCCATGATCGTTAATACAAGACTATGGGAGAAGACAATCTGCCAGAATCTATGGTGAAAGTTTGTGAAAGAAAAGGATCTACAAGGATTCCAGGTACAACATTGTGGAAGTAAAGAATATGCCAGGATCTATAGTACTAGAATGTGGAAATATGCAATTTCCAGGGTATTTGGCACAAGCTGTGTGAGTAGAGGATCTTCTGAGATCCATGTTATAAAACTGTGGGAGTAGACGATCTATCAGAATCCATGGTACATGACAATGGGAGAAGATCTGCCAGGATCTGTGCTACAACACTTTCGGAGTAGAGAATATGCCAGGATCTATAGTACAAGAATGTGAGAGAAGAGGATATGCTAAAATTCATGGTACAAGACTGTGAGAGAAGAGGATCAACCATAATCTATTCTACAAGACTATGGGAGAAGAAGGTCTGCCAAGATCTATGGTATAATACACTGGCAGACGATGATGTGCCAAGATCTATGGTACACGACTGTCAAATGACGATCTGCCAGAATCTATGATAAAACATTATAGGAGAAGAGGGTCTGACAGAATCTATGGTATGGACTATGGTAAGAAGAGGATCTGCCAGGAACTATAATATAAGATGGTGGGAGAAGATCAGGGAGGATCTATGGTACAAGACTATGGAAAAACAGTATCTACTAGGATCTATGGTGCAAGATTGTAGGAAAAGAGGATATGTCAGGATTCATGGCACAAGACTATGGGAGAAGATAATCTGCCAGGATTTATGGTACAAAAATGTGAAAGATAATCTGACAATATCTATGGCACAAAGTTGTGGCAGATGAGGATCTGCTAAGATCTACAGTATGACACAACACAGTGAGAGACGAGGGTCTAACAGGATCTATTATACAGGACTATGGTAAGAAGAGGATCTGCCAGGATCTATAGTACAAGATTATGGGAGAAGATGATCATGGAGGATCTGTGGTACAAGATTAAGGAAGAAAAGGATCTGCCAGGATCTATAGTACAAGATTGTCAGAGAAGAGGATCTGCTAGGATCTAGGGCATAAGATAATGGGAGAAGATAATCTGGCAAGATTTATGGAACAATACTGTAACAGAAGAGGTTCTGCCACGATCTATGGTACAAAACTGTGAGGGAAGAGGATTTGCCAGTATCTTTGGTATAAGACTGTGGGAGAAGAGGATCTGCTAGGATCATTGGTACAAAAACTGTGAGGGAAGAGGATCTAATAGGATCTCTGGTACAAGACTGTGGGAGAGGAGGATCTGCCAGGATCTTTGGTACAAGACTGTGGGAGAAGAGGTTCTGCCAGGAACTTTGGTAGAAGACTGTGGGAGAAGAGAATCTGCTAGGATCTTTGATACAAGACTGTGGGAGAAGAGGCTCTGCAAGGATCTATGGTACAAGACTCTGGGAGAAGTGGGTCTGAAATGCAGGCAGAGATGCTTACCTGCCAAGGCCACCGAACAAATGCACTAAACAAGGTGCAGGAGACCCATTGAGATGGCACAGGTGCAAAAATACCTGATGAGGCAGCCAGCCTCCAATCAGGACATGGCCGCTTGGTATGATAATGCACAAAAAATAGAATTTAGTGCATTTATTCTGTGGCCTTGGCAGGTAAGCCTCTCTGCCTGCATTTTGGTGTTTTTATCTAACCTAGTCTTTTTTGGTGTTTTTTGTTAGAGTAGGGACTCGCAAAAGTGGGGACCTTTGACGGAGGTTGCGAGCTTAAGTATTGTGGCCATAATATAAACTAACACCTCACATATATTGCTATGTGTTTTTTGCACTGTATATTTTTTTTCAGGGTGCAGCTGGGCTCAGATGGCTCTGTAAACTGTGGCCTCTGTTCACATGATATGCATCTTTTAGCACTGGCTGGCCCGCCTGATCTAATAGTTTGGGCGTCACTAATAGGTTCAGCTGGACGCTTTGCATTTTCTGTGTGAACACTGCCAAGGAAAGAAGGTTTAAGCATACTCACAGACGCGGATTCTTTACTGTAAGAGCAGTGAGACTATGGAACTCTCTGCCATATGATGTTGTATTGAGTGATTCACTACTAAAATTTAAGAAGGGACTGGATGCCTTTCTTGAAAAGTATAATATTACAGGGTATATACACTAGTCTCCTTAATATTGCGTTGATCCAGGGAGCTAGTCTGATTGCCGTATGTGGAGTCGGGAAGGAATTTTTTTCCCCAATGTGAAGCTTACTGTTGCCACATGGGTTTTTTTTGCCTTCCTCTGGATCAACATGTTAGGGCAAGTTAGGATAGGATATGGGTTGAACTAGATGGACTTAAAGTCTCCCTTCAACCTTAATAACTATGTTACTATGTTACATACAGATTCTATTTTTTGTGCATTATCATACCAAGCGGCCATGTCCTGATTGGAGGCTGGCTGCCTCATCAGGTATTTTTGCACCTGTGCCATCTCAATGGATCCGCTGCAGCTTGTTTAGTGCATTTGTTCGGTGGCCTTGGCAGGTAAGCATCTCTGCCTGCATTTTGGTGTTTTTATCTAACCTAGTCTTTTTTGGTGTTTTTTTGAGAAGTGGGTCTGCCAGGATCTATGGAAAAGACTGTGTCAGATGATGATCTGCCAGGATCTATGAAAAAACACTGTGAGAGAAAAGGGTCTGACAGGATCTATTGTAGTGGACTATGCTAAGAAGAGGGTATACCAGGATCTATAATACAAGGCTATGGGAGAAGATGATCATGGTACAAGATTAAGGAAGAAAAGGATCTGCCAGGATCTTTGGTACAAGATTACAGGAGAAGAGGACCTTTTACAAACCAGACAGGCCCAAATGCATCTGGGCCTTAATATCAACTAATACCTTACATATATTGATTTGCTTTTTGTGCACTTTTTATATCTTTTCCAGGGTGCAGTTGGGCCCAAATGGTTCTGCAAACTTGTGGCCTCTGTTCACAGGGGATGCATTCTAGTTGGCACTGGGCAGCCCCCCTATATGGTGTTACTAAGAGGTTGTGAGCCAGAAGCCCTGCATTCCCTGGTGAACACTGCCACATGCGGATTATTTCTTCTGCACTGGTGTACCACACGGCCAATCCCTGATTGTAGGCTGGCTGTTTCATTTGGTATTTATGCACCTGTGCAGCTGCCATTTTACTTGGGTCCGCTGCACCCTGGATTAGTGCAGATGCATTTGGGCCTGTCTGGTTTGTAACTTAATTTTTTGGAGGATTTTTTTTCTCTTTTTGAGGTTTTCATAGAAGAAGAGAACCTGCCAGGATCCTTTGTACAAGACTGCGGGAGAAGAGGATCTGCCAGGATCTTTGGTACAAATTTGTGGGAGAAGAGGATCTGCCAGAATTTCTGGTACAAGACTGCGGGAAAAAGAGGATTTGAAAATATCTTAGGTACAAGACTGCAGGAAAAGAGGATCTGTCATAATCTCTGGTACAAAACTGCGGGAGAAGAGGATCTGCCAGGATCTTTGGTACAAGACTACAGGAGAAGAGTATCTGAGAGTATCTTTGGTACAAGACTGTGGGAGAAGATGATCTGCCAGGATCTTTGGTACAAGATTACAGGAGAAGAGGATCTGCCAGGATCCTTTGTACAAGACTGCGGGAGAAGAGGATCTGCCAGGATCTTTGGTACAAATTTGCGGGAGAAGAGGATGTGCCAGAATCTCTGGTACAAAACTGCGGAAGAAGAGGATCTGCCAGGATCTCTGGTACAAGATTGTGGGAGAAGAGGATCTGCCATTATCTCTGGTACCAGACTGTGAGAGAAGATCTGCCAGGATATTTGGTAGAAGATTGCAGGAGAAGAGGATCTGCCAGGATCTTTTGTACAAGACTGCGGGACAGGAAAATCTGCCAGTATCTTTAGTACAAGACTGCGGGAGAAGAGGATCTGCCAGGATCTTTGCTACAAGACTGCGGGAGAAGAGGATCTGCCATTATCTCTGGCACAAAACTGCGGGAGAAGAGGATTTGCCAGGATTTCTGGTACTAGATTGTGGGAGAAGAGGATCTGCCATTATCTCTGGTACAATACTGTGAGAGAAGAGGATCTGCCAGGATCTCTGGTACAAGACTGTGGTAGAAGAGGATCTGTCAGGATCTCTGGTACAAGACTGTGGGAGAAGAGGATCTCTGGTACAAGACTGCGGGAGAAGAGGATCTGTCATTATCTATGGTACAAAATTGCGGGAGAAGAGGATCTGCCAGGATCTCTGGTACAAGACTGCAGGAGAAGAGGATCTGCCATTATCTATGGTACAAAATTGCGGGAGAAGAGGATCTGCCAGGATCTCTGGTACTAGATTGTGGGAGAATAGGATCTGCCATTATCTATGGCACAAAACTGCGGGAGAAGAGGATCTGCCAGGATCTCTGGTACTAGATTGTGGGAGAAGAGGATCTGCCATTATCTATGGCACAAAACTGCGGGAGAAGAGGATCTGCCAGGATCTCTGGTACTAGATTGTGGGAGAAGAGGATCTGCCATTATCTCTGGTACACTACTGTGAGAGAAGAGGATCTGCCAGGATCTCTGGTACAAGACTGTGGTAGAAGAGGATCTGTCAGGATCTCTGGTACAAGACTGTGGGAGAAGAGGATCTCTGGTACAAGACTGCGGGAGAAGAGGATCTGTCATTATCTATGGTACAAAATTGCGGGAGAAGAGGATCTGCCAGGATCTCTGTTACAAGATTGTGGAAGAAGAGGATCTGCCAGGATCTCTGGTACAAGACTGCGGGAGAAGAGGATCAGCCAGGATCTCTGGTATAAGACTGTGGGAGAAGATGATCTGCCAGGATCTCTGATACAAGACTGTGGGAGAAGATCTGCCAGGATCTCTGGTACAAGACTGCAGGAGAAGAGGATCTGCCAGGATCTCTGGTATAAGACTGCGGGAGAAGATGATCTGCCAGGATCTCTGATACAAGACTGTGGGAGGAGAGAATCTGCTGGGATGTGTTAATGGAGAATGAAGATGCAGCGTGGGAGGGAAGCAGCCAGAAGCTCTGAGCAGCTGCTTCTTCTCCAAGAGAGGAAAGGTTATTGCAGCTGTGTGCAGATTTTTAGTCACATGTGGGTAAAGACAAGATGAATGCCACTCAGGTCCATATGATGACCTAATTGTCAATGTGCAGGTTAATATAGCTCTGAGATGGCCTGCTCTTGCTGCCATAAAGAAGCTCACATTTTCTACCAAGCAATGGGATTATAAAGGAAACACATTTATGAGATGGAAGGATGAAGCGATGGCTTGTGGCATACATCAGGTTACATCAATGAAGAGTACACGTCTAGCTTTATGGTAATGAACTTGTTAATGCCATGCACTATGGGGAGGATGGTTTGCGGCCAACATGGCTGCACTAACCGTGCATCATCCCGTCATGTATAACACAGGCTGAGGGCAGAATGCAGACGAGCGATGAATGTATCCAGGAGAAAAGTGTCCCCATCGCCCTCGCCTGTTCTCTCCACTGGAAGCATTTCTATGGTTACCACCACTCACCCATCTCCAGGTCTGGCTCACATCCTTAGAAATGCTCCTCTCGCCTCCTCCTCCACCTCCTCCCTCCTGCATCTCTGAGGGGATTCAATCACGACCAAATCTCCCCCTTCGCTTCCAAGAGAAAATAAAAGAGGATTCTGTAACAAATATTGGGACTAAGGTCCAATATGGATGAGCAAATATGGTTCCTGTCCTTAATTCCTTAGTCCAGAGAAGTCAGGAGATAATAATGCTGCAAACCAGGAGGCACAAATGTCTGCTCAGCAGCCGCAGGGCCCATAGCAGAGGGGTGCAGGCCCCCCAAGCACTGCTTCCCTCTGCAACCACTGTCCAGAGGTGAATAGATCCAGGGAAGGATGCTGTCCCAGGTGCTGCATCCTGGAGTCACCAGTGACCAGGCTACAAGGAGATGTCTCAGTTGTGGTGGATGGGTCTGTTCTCCTGCCGCCCCCCTCTTCGGACTCAGTCACTGTGGGTATATCTTCCAGCCCACCCCCTGGCAGCTCTGTTTTCCGAGTGAAATAATTTCTCCTTTGTGATGTAATTATGGTTTCTAGTCACACAGCAGTGCAGGGAACCTCTCACAGCTCGCCTTCCCCTCCATCCTTCTTCCCTGCCAATGTCCTCTTGTTTTTCTCACAGCCGTTTGTCTGTGCAGCTGCACTACGATTCCATCTTGCAAGAGAAGCCCATCATTCCCAGCCCCGACACCCCCACCAAGACTCGCTTAACGCCAAATGAATTGAAGATGCTTGCTGCAACCTGCCCCCATCACAGTCGATGTAATCTTTCAATCTCCTCCTTAAAGTCCCTTCCAGTAGTGCCGGGGAGGTCTGATGGCTGTCTTTTATCTGCAGGACACCCCAATATCTTTCAGCATAGGCCTCGGGGACCATAAAACGCCACCTTTCCTTCAGACGTGCGGAGAATCCTACTTGTTTTTTTCCCCTTCTGTGCACTTCAGTGAGCAAATTAAATCCAATTATCTAATTAGCCGTTTCCAGCAGGAATAATTCTGATTGGTTGTCATGTTACTATTCGCGAAAATGAGGTGCAGAAGTGGCTGCAAGAGAAAAAGGGATCAAATCCCTCTCTGTGGTACAGACCGTGTTCCTCCTACCAGGAAGGCGGAGGCTGATGCAAGAGATGACCTGTATACATGGGAAGAGAGGGAGAAGACAAGGAAAGGCGCCGGACATGGAATACACTGGAAACGGCGCAGAAACAAAATGACAATGCCACTTTGTTATACTTACATCAAAAGATGCAAACCTGAGAAAGCATGGGCGTTACAGAGTAAAAGTCCACTAGAACAGCACCATGATTGGGAATCCAAGTGTATACCATGCCAAATTAGAAATAACGTACAGATATTTATAAGAGAGGATCTCAGAGTCTTCAGTGGTCTCCTCTCTTCTGAGGACATCAGAGACCTTCACATACAGTCACTTATACCGGACATTTATTACCCTTCGTCACCACATTGTAACACACCATCCATTGGGACATGGGCACTCTATTGCAGATAGTACGTCTCCTGTATCTCGCCAATATCTCTAGTATGTCTCCTGCGTCTCTCTAGCATCTCTCTAGTATCAGTCTAGTAGCTCTCTAGTATGTCCCTGTTATGTCTCCTGTATGTATCTAGTATCTCCCTAGTATGTCTCCTGTATCTCTCTAGTATATCCCTAGTATAGCGCCAATATCTCTAGTATGTCTCCTGCGTCTCTCTAGCATCTCTCTAGTATCAGTCTAGTAGCTCTCTAGTATGTCCCTGGTATGTCTCCTGTATGTATCTAGTATCTCCCTAGTATGTCTCCTGTATCTCTCTAGTATATCCCTAGTATAGCGCCAATGTCTCTAGTATGTCTCCTGCGTCTCTCTAGCATCTCTCTATTATCGGCCTAGTAGCTTTCTAGTAGGTCCCAAGTATGTCTCCTGTGTCTCTCTAGCATCTCCCCACTGTCAATGTCTCTAGTATGTCTTATAATCCTCTAATATGTCTAAAGTATCTCTATAGTATGTGCCTAGTATGTCTCCTGTGTCTCTCTAGTATATCCCTATTATAGAGCTAATGTCCCTCCTAGTACAGTATGTCTCCTGTGTCTCTCTAGCATCTCCCCACTGTCCATGTCTCTAGTATGTCTCATAACTCTCTAATATGTCTAAAGTATCTCTATAGTATGTGCCTAGTATGTCTCCTGTGTCTCTCTAGTATATCCCTAGTATAGAGTTAATGTCCCTAGTACAGTATGTCTCCTGTGTCTCTCTAGCATCTCCCCACTGTCAATGTCTCTAGTATGTCTCATAACTCTCTAATATGTCTAAAGTATCTCTATAGTATGTGCCTAGTATGTCTCCTGTGTCTCTCTAGTATATCCCTAGTATAGAGCTAATGTCCCTAGTACAGTATATCTCCTGGGTCTCTATCTCTCTTGCATCTCTCTAGTATGTCCCTAGTATGTCTCCTGTATTTCTCTAGCATCTCTCTATTATCGGTCTAGTTACTCTCTAGTACGTCTCCTGTACCTGTTTAGTATCTTCCTAGTATAGCGCTAATGTCTCTAGCATGTATCCTGTATCTGTCTACTATCTCTTGTTTTGCTTTAGTATGTCTCTAGTACCTCTCCTATTTCTCGCTACTGTTTCTCTTGTTTCGCTCTAGTATGTCCCTAGTATGTCTCCTGTGTCTCTAGTACAGTGGGTACGGAAAGTATTCAGACCCCTTTAAATTTTCCACTCTTTGTTTCATTTCAGCCATTTGGTAAACAAAAAAAAGTTCATTTTTTTCTCATTAATGTACACTCTGCACCCCATCTTCACTGAAAAAAACAGAAATGTAGAAATTTATTAAAAAAGAAAAGCTGAAATATCATATGGTCATAAGTATTCAGACACTTTGCTTAGACACTCATATTTAAGTCACATGCTGTCCATTTCCCTGTGATCCTCCTTGAGATGGTTCTACTCCTTCATTGAACTGACAGGGCTTGATTTGGAAAGGCACACACCTGTCTATATAAGACCTCACAGCTCACAGTGCATGTCAGACCAAATGAGAATCATGAGGTCAAAGAAACTGGCCAAGGAGCTCAGAGACAGAATTGTGGCAAGGCACAGATCTGGCCAAGGTTACAAAAGAATTTCTGCAGTACTCAAGGTTCCTAAGAGCACAGTGGCCTCCATAATCCTTAAATAGAAGAAGTTTGGGACCACCAGAAGTTTTCTTAGGCCTGGCCATCCAGGCAAACTGAGCAATCCTGGGAGAAGAGCCTTGGTGAGAGAGGTAAAGAAGAACCCCAATATCACTGCGGCTGAGATCCACAGATGCAGTAGGGAGATGGGAGAAAGTTCCACAAAGTCAACTATCACTGCAGCCCTCCACCAGTCAGGCCTTTACAGCAGAGTGGCCTGATGGAAGCCTCTCCTCAGTGCCAGACATATGAAAGCCCGCATAGAGCTTGCTAAAAAAAAACACATGAAGGACTCCCAGACTATGAGAAATAAGATTCTCTGGTTTGATGAGATGAAGATAGAACTTTTTGGTGATAATTCTAAGCGGTATGTGTGGAGAAAACCAGGCACTGCTCATCACATGCCCAATGCAATCCCAACAGAGAAACCTAGTGGTGGCAGCATCATGCTATGGGGGGTGTTTTTCAGCTGCAGGGACAGGTCGACTAGTTGCAATTGAAGGAAACATGAATGCGGCCAGATATATCTTGGGTGAAATCCTCTTCCAGAGTGTTCTTGACCTCAGACATGGCCAAAGGTTCACCTTCCAACAAGACAATAACCCTCAGCACACAGCTAAAATAACAAAGGTGTGGCTGCAGAACAACTCTGTGACCATTCTTGACTGGCCCAGCCAGAGCCATGACCTAAACCCAATTGAGCATCTCTGAGGAGACCTGAAAATGGCTGTCCACCAACATTCACCACCCAACCTGACGGAACTGGAGAGAATCTGCAAGGAAGAATGGCAGAGGATCCCCAAATCCTGGTGTGAAAAACTTGTTGCATCATTCCCAAGAAGACTCATGGCTGTACTAGCACAAAAGGGTGCTTCTACTCAATACTGAGCAGAGCAAAGGGTCTGAATACTTATGGCCATGTGAGATTTCAGTTTCTCTTTTTTATATATTTGCAAAAAGTTTTACATTTCTGTTTTTTTTCAGTCAAGATGGGGTGCAGAGCGTACATTAATGAGAAAAAAAAAATGAACCTTTTTAGTTTTCCAAATGGCTGCAATGAAACAGCGTGAAAAATTTGAAGGGGTCTGAATACTTTCCATACTCACTGTATCTGCCTAGTAAATATAGCTAATGTCTCTAGTATGTCACCTATGTTTCTCTACTATCTCTCTTGTTTTGCTCTAGTATGTCCCTAGTATGTCTCCTGTATCTCTCTACTATCTCTCTCGTTTCACTCTAGTATGTCTCTAGTATGTATCCTGTATCTCTTTAGCATCTCACTATTATCGATTTAGTATCTCTCTAGTATGTCTCCTGTATCTCTCTAGTATCTCCCTAGTATAGTGCACTGCTAATGTCTCTAATAGCTCTCTAATATGTATATAGTATGTCTCTATCATGTGCCCAGTAGTTTGTCACTCTAGTATCTTTATTGTCTCCCTCTAATATGTCCTGTATCTCTCTATTATGTCCCTCCTTTACTCCTGTACAGTATGTGTCTTTTTAGTGTGCACTACTACCTAAATACTCAGGTGGTGTGTAGAAAAACATGGCAAGAGCCTGGAGGGACTGGGGAGTAACACCGAAGATTCACGTACCAGTGGGGGCTCGCTCACACTAGTGTCTACAACCTGGCAGTGGCTGCGCAAATCAGGTTACGCACTAATACAAGTCATGTCAACCGAGTGCAGTCCAATTACCATGGACATAGACAAATGAGAAGATGGAGAAGTTTTCCATCTTCTCCGCACATATGATATGATTCTCTCATCCGAGCGAATCAGATCACAGTAAACTTACATTTACTCAAACTCCGAGCAGCGTGTCATCACAATAATGACACATTACATGTAAGAAAATATCAATAAATTAAAAATGTTCTAGGTCTAGGCCCAGATACAGGATAGGCAACCAACCAATCAACCAAAGATGGAGATGAATATTACATGCATCACAAAAGTATCTCAACCTATTCCTAATGCTGCAATATATGGCATATTGCACAACATCCAAACAATACCTCCAAAGCAACAGAATGTGTTTCAGTAAATTGCATAAAAAAGAGAGTATGGGCAAAAAAGAGGGGGGAAAAAAAGAATCCAAGTGGGCAATATTCATAGAAACATAACCATTTGTGGTGAAAACTCAAATCTTATCTCTAGGAGAGGTTAGGGTCTGGTTAACGTCATTTATCATCAGTTTTCTTTGCTTACACTGTGACTGCTGCCATTTTGTATTACACCTAAATCTAGATGTTAGAAATGTCTTGACAAACATTCTTTACAGCAGAAAGTTGACTTTTAGGTGCAACTGGCAGGGGAAGATGAGGCTCTCAACTATTCACTGTGGCAAAGTGAGATTTTCCAGAAGAATTTGAATCCTTATTGTTGTGAAAAAAAATTGGCCCAAGAAAGCAAATTCAGTCATTTGTCATGGTGGGCATTAAAGAAAATCTCAAGGTATATTGCCGTAAACTGATCTAAAGACATACTGATAGGGAATTTAGATTGTGAGCCCCATCGGGGACAGTGATGAAAATGTGTGCAAAAACTGTAAAGCGCTGCGGAATATGTTAGCGCTATATAAAAATAAAATAAAGATTATTATCTGTTTAGTTTGCCTAAAAAAATAAATGGGCATGATTGGCAGAAGGGACGTCTAGGAAACTTTTGAGAATTTGCAGTCTCTATAATCTATGAAAAAAATAGCATTCTACAGTCAGAGACTATGAGCAGGAACATCACAGGACCTGAAAAACTCTCTGAAGAAATCTGGGAAATAGCACAAAATAAGACATCTTGGCAAACCAATCTACCACAGCCCAGATGGTTGTGAACCCTTGAGCCTCAGGAAAACCTGTAGTCCAAGGAAATTCCAGCCCAGGGCTCTTGTGGAATAGGCAACTGTTATAGAGTACCAAGAGGTGATTGACGAGAATATGTGAATTGTGCACATTGAGAGCACAATATCACAAATGATTTGATGTCTTTTTTCCATTTAGACCAGATAAGGCATTCCCACAAAGAACTTTAGAGATGAAGAAACGTCTTTTGGATGGAATTTTTTTTTTATGAAATAGAAGCAAGGACACATTCAGTTTCTATTACATGAGAGGGTCTCTCTTTGAGGCATCAAATGGATGTAAGGTTCTGGAAGGGGCATTTGCTCTGTTAGTTGAGTTGGCTGGCTTGAGGTTGAAGTAAATCTGCAAGAAGAAAAATTAACATGAAATTGTTGTGGATTCAGTCTATTGGATGATTGAAGATACTCCTGGTTTTTATAGTCCAGAGATGGTCACTAACAACTTAGTTACCTCAAGAGGATAATGCCACTCCCCCAAAGCTAATTTTATGCTACAAGTTCCCAATTACCAAAAGAGAAGTTCCGTTCTACCAGTCCGAATTTGCTAGAAAAGAAACGATGGGGGTGGTTTTTAGTTTCAACATAAATATTGAAATAGAACTGCTCCCACACTAATAGCAGAGGCATCCACTTCATGGCAAAATAACTTGTCAACATACAGGTGGGGTAGAACCAAAGCAGAGGAAATAATTAGAACTGCAAGGAAAAAAAGCGCAATAGGGTCTTATCTGAGAAAACCAAGATATCAAATAGTAGTTTATACTCACCGTATATAGGAGAGTAACAAGCATAAAGAAATGCGGTCAGCTTGCTGCACATCCAAATGACCACGCTGTGGCCATAAATCTTCAGATTCACTAATAGGACTTTTATGGATCAAAACGTGCGCTGCCAGACCATCAATCCTCACAGGTGGTATATTTAATATATTTATTTCCCAACGCGTTTCGAGGTCATAAAACCTCTTCCTCAGGGGATGACATGTCATCCCCTGAGGAAGAGGTTTTATGACCTCGAAACGCGTTGGGAAATAAATATATTAAATATACCACCTGTGAGGATTGATGGTCTGGCAGCGCACGTTTTGATCCATAAAAGTCCTATTAGTGAATCTAAAGCAGAGGAAATGCAAGTTTAATGAAGGTTAAAGGCTTGATTGCAGAATCCAGCCAGTTCTGATCATTTACGCCTTTCTGAGTGACGGCTCTAGAAAGAACTACCACTTAGCAATAGCTCTTGATGGTAATGGTTTGCTAAACCAAATAAATTGTTGATAGAATTTAAAGCCCACAGGCAGTGGACAAACCAGAATCACGGACTTCTTCTTGTCCCAAATGCAGAAGAGATTATATATTGAAGAAATTACAGTTTATTATGCTCAGAGACATTTGTCCAGTTTCTCGTAAAATAATTTTGAATGCATGGTCTAAGAGACCAATCTTTCATCTTTACCAAGAAGCCCTCTGTTCTGGGTGGTGACTTGGCTTTCCAGATGAATCCCCTCTACAATTTCTCTTTAAGGTAGAGAGATCTCACCTAGGTCTCACTAGGAGATATTTATTTTACTCACTGATATGGCGCCATTAATTCCACAGCTTTACAGACATTATCATAACTGTCCCCATTGGGGCTCACAATCTACATTCCCTAGTGCTATGTCTTTGTAAAGTGTGAGGAGAGTGGAGAACCTGTTGAAAACACAGGAAGGATGCTGTCCTTAGTGGGATAGGAACCCAGGACCAGCAAAACAAAAGTGCTAACCACTGAGCCACCGTGCTGCCCATCGAGAAAATACTTGTTTACTAGCTAGATTAGTCTCTGGAATGGCACAATCACTTGAATACAGGGAATGCAGAGTTTTGGCCTTCTGTTTGTATAAAATGTCTATGAAGTCCTGATAGGGAATTGACAGGTTGGAGGATAGGATTGAAGCAGAGAAAAGTTTTAGAAAAGTTTACAAATACCCACTTGGACAAAAAAATACCCAACGACTTCCACTTCTCAAAATACTACTGCCAACTAAAAAATAAATGTACCCACGTGGTCAAAATTGTTGGTACCCCTCATTTATTGACAGAAAAACCCACAATGATCACAGAAAAAACTTGAATCTGACAAAAGTAATAATAAATAAAAAATCTATGAAAATGAACAAGTGAAAGTCAGACATTGCTTTTCAACCATGTTTCCACAGAATTAAAAAAAATGATGGTACTCCTGAAAATAATGTGACAAAAGGGACATGTTAAATCAAGGGGTGTCCACTAATTAGCATCACAGGTGTCTACATTCTTGAAATCAGTGAATCGGCCTGTATAGAGGGCTACAGATACTTACTGGGCTGTTTGGTGACATGGTGTGGATCACACTCAACATGGACCAGAGGAAGCGAAGGAAAGAGTTGTCTCAGGAGATTAGAAAGAAAATTACAGACAAACATGTTAAAGGTAAAACATATAAGACCATCTCCATGCAGCTTGATGTTCCTGTGACTACAGTTGCACATATTATTCAGACATTTACGCTCCATGGGAAAGTAGCCAACTTCCCTGGACGTGGCTGCAGGAGGAAAATTGATGACAAATCAAAGAGACGGATAATACGAATGGTAACGAATGAGCCCAGAAAAACTTCTATAGAGATTAAAGGTGAACTTGAAGCTCAAGGAACATCAGTGTCAGACTGCACCATCCGTCGTTGTATGAGCCAAAGTAGACTTCATTTTAGACAACCAAGGAGGACAACATTGCTGAAAAAAAATCATATGAAAGCCAGACTGGAATTTGCCAAAATACAAGTTGACGAGCCACAAAGCTTCTGGGAGAATGTCCTATGGACAGATGACACAAAAATGGAATTTTTTAGCAAGGCACATCAGCTCCATGTTCACAGAAGGAAAAATGAAGCATATCAAGAAAAGAACACTGTCTTTACTGGGAAACATGGAGGAGGCTATGTTATGTTCTGGGGCTGCGTTGCTGCATCTAGCACAGGGTGTCTGTGCAGGGTACAAGGAAATCTCAAGACTATCAAGGGATTCTATAGAGAAATATGCTGCCCAGTGTCAGAAATCTTGGTCTCAGTCACAGGTCAAGGGTCTTCAACAGGATAATGACCCAAAACACACAGCTAAAAACACCCAAAAATGGCTGAGAGTAAAACATTCAATAGTTACACGTGTATCTGGATACACCGCCTCCATCAGGGTGAATTTACAGAGATAAGGGAAACACCAGGGAAACTGATACAATGGAGGGCCCTGCAATAGGGAACGGGGACGTGGAGACCTCCTGCACTCCCCTGAGTCAGTGTCTCTACACTCCTGACGGTTCCTAGGCAGGTTCCGCACCTGGCGATGAGCAGGATACCTAAAAACCCTAGCTCGCCCTGCACCTATCCCTTTCTAATGAATTGGACGGTGCAGAAACTAATCCCACCACTGCACTAAAACACATATAAGGGAAGTTACAAACAGGGAAAAACCACTTAGCTTTGCTCTGTTGCTATTGCTCCCAGCAACAGAATCCAGCACCTGAGTGCAGCTAGCTTTCCTCCTGAATAGCTGCTATTTCACCAAAGTTTTGTCAGAGCTGCAAGGAACTCCTCACTGTAGCTCCTTCCACACCAGGACTCTGACTGAGCTGCAAGGAACTCTTCTCTAGCTCCTTCCTCCACCAAGGATGGTTGGAAATGACCAATATCACCAACAGCGAGTGAGACCACCTGACTCTCCTTTATAGGCAAGAGCCAGAGCAATCACACCTGCTAGTGATTCCCATGTAATAATACTAGCCACCACCGGGGGCAAAACTAGAACTAAAGACACCACTATGTAATGACCCTAATGGCCACCGGGGGCAAAACTAACTTTAAGCAAACAGCTTAAAGGAAAAAAAAAAGGTTACATGTGCTTTTATCTGTCACAATCCAGCATGTATAGTGACACCCCTATTTTTGACAACCAGCCTTGCTAAAGCTGGGGGCTGGTATTCTCAGGCTTGTAAGGAGCCATGAATATTGACCCCCCCCCAGCTGCCCAGAAAAGGCACATCTATTAGATGCATCTTTTCAGACGCTTTGCCCGGCTCTTCCTACTTTCCCAGTAGCGGTGACATCAAGCCCACGGCTTAGTAATGGAGAGGCGTCTATAAGACACCCATCCATTACTAATCCTATAGTTGTATTGTAAATAAAGACACAGACAGAATAAAGTCCTGTATTTGAAAAAAATGACACAGACTCCTTTATTAATCTCCATTAAACCATACTTACAACCACGCCTAGTCCAAGTGAAGCCCTCAATCTCCTGTAATAAAAATAAAATAAAAAAGCAACAATATACCTTACCTGTCTGTCATGTCCCACGCCGTAATCCATGTCTGGGAGATATACAGTTTTCAACCTGGACGGTGCCAAGATGCGACCATCCCGGCAGAAGACCACTGGTGAATGAGCTGCTGGGAATGCAGCGTCACTGACCATGCGGTGACGTCATAGAGGTTACCTTCATTCACTGAACTCCGTTCTCAGCCTGGCTGGAGCAGGGGAGAATGATGAGAGCCGTGTTCAGCACCTGGCGCCGAGGAACAGCACTTACTGTAACGCTTCTTCCCTGGCGCAGATGCGTGTCACATGGATGACGTAATTGTGTGTTATGTGTATTCACATGGGTGGGACGTTTTATGGCCCGTGCTGACATTAAAAAAGGTCCGCACTTTGAAGAAGCGAACGCGAAAAGCACGTCGGGGCAGTGCAGTGTGTGTCCTTCACAGCTTAACATGGGTAAGCACTACAATTAGGGGATTATTGGACTTCTTATATGTGTACTGACACCATTTGCATTTGCTACTTAGCAATATGAGTGGTTTTAGTCCAATTTTTACCCCTTGATATACTGCACTATGCACTTTAAGTAAAGATTGCTTACCATGCTAGGGACACAGCACTTTATCTCTACCTGATCTCCTTTGTTTTTGCCTCTTGAGTTTTTGACATGTGTAATGACTATTGTGATAATTGTATTAAATAAATGTATACTTTTTTAGTAATTTGGACTTTTTGCTCCTATTTTTTCTTTATTCAGGGGAACAATCAGTAACAATATATGATAAGCTTAATAGATCAGGAATAAATCATTTGTGTGTCTATCTGTACAGCATCTACAGCAGGATGCTTGTCTCATACACAGACACAGGAAATACAGTCACATGCTCTCCCTGTGTGAGCCTTTGGGATTTTTTTAAACTTTATTAACAGCATGCAAATCTAGCAACTGAACACTCAGACAGGAATGGAGTGGTTGCACCAAACATATTCCAACACCCCCACTCAACAACTACTTATCCTGTTAGTGTTAGGAATCTGGGTCAGTCTATGCTTATGCAGCAACCCAGATTCTCACATTTGTCTCCAGAAGCTAAGTCCTTTTTCCCTGCTACTGAGCATGCTCACGGGATGAGCTCTCACTGGAGTTCAGGAGTCAGGTGCTCAGGTCCTGCTCCTGATTTGATTGGTTATGCTCGGGGCTCTGGAGATTTCCGGCAGGTCCCGTACGCTATAAAAAGTGCGCATGGCCGCTATGCCATGCGCTATTATTTTCTATACTTGCTGCTGTGTGCTTGGTGATGGATGCTTGGTCTGGTGTATGACTTATTATGAAACCCCTTCCCTCGGATATTACGTTTGTGTGAGTGATTGGGACAGCCAGTATTGCGCTAGCGCGCTCAAGCATCATTCGTTACAGCAGCCAGCGTTCTGCATTGCGCCTGCTATATTCGCGCCTGCAGTCGTCGTTTTTGGCGTCCGCAGTTGCGACGCCGTGCACACGATCTGCCACGGTAAGTCTATCCGGTTGTAGTGTTGTCTTGAACTACTCCGATCCCTGGCTACCGCACGTGTGCCGCTGATGGTCTGTGAAGCTGATACAGACTCGGCGTTCTTTGTATTTTTGTTTTGCTTGCAGCTCTGTCTGTGAAACAGCCTGCTTCTGCATTACTTTTCATGTGCAGCTCTGTGACCTCAACAGAGCTACTTTTGTGCACCAGGTGCAGTTAAACCTTGTGCACATTATCGTCCCTCTGTTCTGCCATTTTAGCAGCGGTTATTTCACCCGCCACACGGTGGACCCCGGGCGGCGAACACGTTTATTTATATTTTTTTTAATCGTGTTCCGCCGTCGTAACATAATACTAGCGCCAGGGTCTGGCTAAATGGCAGATCAGCAGCAACTCGTGCAATGCGTGCGACAGGTCGAGACTCTCTTGACTACCCTTGAGAGGGCCCTCGCAGCTTCGCAGGCCACGGATGCTGCTGTTCAGGCACTTACGGACGCGGTGGCTCATATATCCATGTCCGCCCTTGCGCCGACAGTTACCCACCTCCCGTTACCTGAGAAATATTCTGGGGATGGCGCCTCCTGTAGGGGTTTTATCAGCCAGTGCTCAATCCATCTGGAGCTGCTGGCTGCACAATTCCCTACAGAACGGGCCAAGGTGGCCTTTATTATCTCCCTACTGTCGGGCAAGGCGCTGGAATGGGCTACGCCACTTTGGGAGCGTGGTGACCCGGATGTTCGGGCCACGGCTAATCTGCTTACCGCTATCAAGTAGGTGATTCTCGGTCCTCGGGTTACACACAATACATCACTCCAATTACTTGCCTTGTCCCAAGGCTCACTCTCAGTGAGTCAATACGCCGTCCGTTTTCGGACACTGGCGTCTGAGTTAGAGTGGTCTGACAAGGCACTTATTCCGTTTTTTTGGAGAGGTCTAGCTGAGCACGTGAAGGATGCTCTCTCCACTAGAGAGATCCCTACCACCCTGGAGGAATTAATCGCCATCTCCTCCCATATCGACCTCCGTTTTTCGGAGCGTGGTTTGGAACGTGCTCACACCAAACGTAGAGGTACTCTGGCTCCCAAATTTTTTGAGCCTTTGGATCTGTCCGAGCCAGAGGTTCCACCCCCGAGCCCATGGAGGTGTCTCGTGCCATCTCGGAAACATCTCCGGCGCAGGAGACCATGTGAGGTTGTCACCATCTGCCTGCTGCTTCCCCGGAAGACAGCGCCCCGCAATGGTCTGATTGCGAATCGGTAGGTGAGACTTTTGTCCCTCCTAGCCAGCGGCCTAAAGTTCTCGCGTGGGCACACGCGCCCAATGCGGACGGCCATCGTGGCTATATGCAGACCACAAAGTCACTGGCCGGTTCGTATTGGTGGCCGCACAGGGCTCGGGATGTAAAAAAATTTATTCGGGCATGCACCCTGTGTGCTTGGGATAGCTTTCCCGAACAGAGAGTGGCTACGCCCGCCGATACAC
The DNA here is from genome assembly GCF_039654945.1 of Dendrobates tinctorius. Classification (NCBI taxonomy): domain Eukaryota; kingdom Metazoa; phylum Chordata; class Amphibia; order Anura; family Dendrobatidae; genus Dendrobates; species Dendrobates tinctorius. The sequence goes on along the minus strand of NW_027361696.1, from coordinate 4,230,084 downwards.
GGCGGCCTTCTCCTAAAACTCCCACTGTCTCCCGGGTGTCCCTCCTGAGACCTGGTGATCTGGTCTCCCCCGATACCATCCGCATCTCCCGGTTCTCGGTTTCACCTACCAGGAGATCAGGCTCGCCTTTTGACGAGTCTGAGACCTGTGCTGCTGTCGGGCACGGGCTGGTGGATCGGAGGGTTCAGGGAGGAGGGGGCCCTATGGGGGGGGTAATGTTAGGAATCTGGGTCAGTCTATGCTTATGCAGCAACCCAGATTCTCACATTTGCTCCAGAGGCTAAGTCCTTTTTCCCTGCTACTGAGCATGCTCACGGGACGAGCTCTCACTGGAGTTCAGGAGTCAGGTGCTCAGGTCCTGCTCCTGATTTGATTGGTTATGCTCGGGGCTCTGGAGATTTCCGGCAGGTCCCGTACGCTCTAAAAAGTGCGCATGGCCGCTATGCCATGCGCTAGTATTTTCTATACTTGCTGCTGTGTGCTTGGTGATGGATGCTTGGTCTGGTGTATGACTTATTATGAAACCCCTTCCCTCGGATATTACGTTTGTGTGAGTGATTGGGACAGCCAGTATTGCCTAAGCGCTAGCGCGCTCAAGCATCATTCGTTACAGCAGCCAGCGTTCTGCATTGCGCCTGCTATATTCGCGCTTGTAGTCGTTTTTGGCATCCGCACTTGCGACGCCATGCATACGGTCTGCCACGGTAAGTCTATCCGGTTGTAGTGTTGTCTTGAACTACTCCGATCCCTGGCTACCACACGTGTGCCGCTGATGGTCTGTGAAGCTGATACAGACTCGGCGTTCTTTGTATTTTTGTTTTGCTTGCAGCTCTGTCTGTGAAACAGCCTGCTTCTGCATTACTTTTCATGTGCAGCTCTGTGACCTCAACAGAGCTACTTTTGTGCACCAGGTGCAGTTAAACCTTGTGCACATTATCGTCCCTGTGTTCTGCCATTTTAGCAGCGGTTATTTCACCTGCCGCACGGTGGACCCCGGGCGGCGAACACGTTTATTTATATTTTTTTTTTAAGCGTGTTCCGCCGTCGTAACAGTTAGTCCCATTGCGGTTATGAAGTCCACAAACTTGGCTCTTGACAATGGCTGTGTCATACCATCAGTTATCATCTTGTCATACTCGCAATAAACGAACTCAAGTACAAGACGTTCCACTAAGTCACGTAAGTGGTAAACTTTTACATCAATGTGCTTAGTTCTTGAACTAATCTTCTCACTGCTGGCAAGTTTAATGCATCCTTGGTTATCCTCATAGATTGTTTGTTGAGCTTGTGGCTTGCTGAAATCTTCCAAAAGTTGTTTCAACCAAATTACTTCTTGACTTGCATAAGCAGCCGACATATATTCTGCTTCTGAAGAAGATAATGTGACTGACACTTGTTATCTGCTGGACCAAGAAATTTAATTTTCTCCTAACTTGAACAAGTAACCACTTGTTGATTTCCGATCACTTGACTCTCCAACCCATTCTGCATCCATATAACCTCTGAGAGTGAGATCTCCTGATGCAAATATCTTAAGATTTAGCCTTTGAGTTTCTTTAAGATATTAAAGAATTCTCTTAATTGCATTCCAGTCTCTTTGGAATGGCTTGCTTACACGTCGGCAGAGAATTCCAACTGTGGCTGGGATATCCGGATGAGTTGTGGATGCTATGTACAGAAGCGCAGCCACTGCTTGTCAGGAACTCTCATTGCTGGGTAGCAGATCTCCTTCACAACTGGAGAAAATGTAGCATCATAATCTTCATCATACTTTTGCGAGTACCCTTTTGCGATCAATCTTGCCTTAAACCGGTGAACTTTACTTTTTGAGTCATATTTGTTTTTGAAAACCCATTTACATCCGATAGCTCTTTTTACTTGTGGTAGCTCAGTAAGCTGCCATGTCTGGAGTTGGTGAAGGGACTCCCATCTCCTCACTAGCAGCATTTATCCACATCTGCTTCTCATGGACACGCAGTTTTTGCATCTCTTGACATGACTGTGGCTCTGGTTCAGGAATTGTTCTGACCATATAAGAAAGGCATATAGCTGGCATACTTTTGTTTGGCCTTTCTGATCTCCTGACTGGAGGTTGACTTTGTTCTTCTGTGTCTCCCTTGGTGGCTTCAGAGCGTAGCCACACTTTAGTGTTTTCCTATACGGTGTCTGGATTTGATGATTGAGATACTTGTTCTTCCTTCTTAAGTTGAATAACTGGTGTAACTTCATGGAATTTGAGCGATACAGAGATTTCATCAATCACTACATCACTAACATGATTGTTACTGTGTTGGTCTCTCGGTGTGCAGGATTCTTTATCTTTTTGAGTATCGCTAAAGCCCACCAGGACTCCTTTCATTGCATGTGATTCTCACTAGGAACATTTTTCTTTGGGAACATACACAAATGTTTTGCTTCCAAATATCCTGAGGTTCTTCAGGTCAGGCTTCTCGCAGTTCCATAACTCATATGGAGTTTTATTTATGGCTTTACCTGGCACTCTGTTTTGAAGATAGCAAGCTGTCATGATGGCTTCTCCCCAATACACTGTAGGTAGATTCACTTCAAACAACATACTTCTTCCACTTTCACAGAGAGTACAGTTCTTTCTCTCTGCAATGCCATTTTGTTCTGGGTTGTATGGAATGGTTGTCTGGAACACGATTCCATCCTTTTTCAAAATGGTTTGCACCTTACCACTTGTATATTCGGTTTCATAATCTGCACGCAGGGCTTTTGGCATTCTTTCAAATTTGTTAAACACTACAGCAAGATATTCTTCAAGTTTCTGTGGAACTTCATGCGAAGCAGGTAAGCGACTGTATATCTGGAGTAGTCATCCATAAATGTGAGAAAATATCTTCTTGCTAGGAGTTTGAACACTCATTGGACCACATACATCTGTATATTTCAGTTCCAGTGGCTGTGCAGATCTAGTGGTGCTTATTTTAGGAAATAATTTTTTGGACATTTTACCTTTCAGACAGGTAGTGCACTTCATCATTTGACTACAGTAGTTGATTTCAATACTATTTGCAAGTTGAGCTAGCTTCTTTACTTCTTCTGGGTCTCTGTGCCCAAGACACCTGTGCCATACATGGATACAGTTCTTATGTAGATCTTGTCTAGCACTGTACACTTTCTTTGCATTTTTAGCTGATAAAGTTCATCTTGTATTTTTCATTCTGCAAGAGTGGGATCCTTCTTTGAGATGATGCAGCTGTTATCTCTAAAAGTAACTACATTCCCCTTTTGCGTGAGCTTCTTTACTGACAGAAGACTGCTTTCAAGGCTGGGAACATAGAGAGCATATTTTACTAGGATCCTTCTGCTTTGTGCTGAGGAAACTGAACAGTGGAAGTAGCCGTCTCCTACTCCTTCAGAAGTCATATAGTGATTAGCTAAGATGACCTTTTCTGACTTGCTTTCATTAAGGTCAGTGAAGAAATCCTTGTTACTTGTCATATAACTGCTTGTACCAGAATGTATACACCATATATGCTTTGAGAAACTGGGTCTGAGCAGAAAAAGTAAATTAATGTGCATGCAAAATGTAATTGCATATGAACACATGACCTTTACACAGAGAAAACCAAAAACAAAACACAAAACAAATATCCTGGAAAAAAGTAAAAAAAATATATTGCAAAAATTGCATGAAGGTAGTAATAATAGTAATAATAAGGGTATTTAGTTAACATAATTTTGATCAAAATAATGTAGACGCCATCCCGCCACGTCAAGGCAACCCTTGTGGGACAGTCCCTACTCTTGTATTTAAAACCTTTCCAGGATATTTGTTTTGTGTTTTGTTTTTGGTTTTCACCATATATGCTTTGCAGATGGGCCTGTACTGGCATTAAATGCAGTTTCTTTCAACACATGCAGAATCTTCCTTTACAGCTGTTTTAACTCTTTGGTGACTGTTCTGCTTTTTAAGCTGACTCATTCTTGCTTTCCAAATTATGCAGTCTGCATTAAGGTGGCCAGACTTTTTACAGACAAAACATTCACAAGTTTCTTTTAGATTGCTCTTATATTTAGGGAAATCCTGTGTCTTTAATGCTGCTTCTGCTCTGGATTCATTACTGCTGCTTACATTCTGCGCTTTTCTCTTAAATTCATCCACAAGTTTGCCTTTAACATACTTTAGTGTCAGCTCATCATCTGGCCGTGCATCTAGTGCAGTCACGAGTGTGTCATAACTTTATGGAAGACCACTTAATAGAAGTGCAGCAACACAAAAATTTTTAATTTCTTCTCCAATACCCCTGAGACGGTCCACAATCTTAGGGTGTTTCTTATATAGTCCTGCATATTCTGTCCATCACTTAGCTTAGATTGATAAAGCTTTCTCATGAGATAAAGCTTATTGCTGAAATTTCATCTTTCATGCACTTTCTGTAACTCACCCCACATCTCCTTTGCAGTTGCACACTTGCATATATGCACAATCTGATTACCATCTACACTGAGGGAGATCATCTTTTGTGCTTTCTGATCCTTCTCTAGCCAATCATCTGGTAATGGATGAGGCATTTGTTCCTATATTTCCATGTACCTTCTCTTATGAGCAACATCTTCACCTTGAATTTCCCAGGACTGGTAGTTCTGGTTAGTGAGGCTTGGCACTGAGAACTTGACAGGATTGCTGCTAGTGGACATCTTCTCTGTTGCTCTGTGCTGATTTTGCTCTGGGCTTCTGTTGCTGTGTTACTCTGGGGTTCTGTGTTACTCTGGGCCCATAATCTGTTGGCAGCGGATTATTCAGGATACTCTCCAAGCGTGTGACAACAGAGCTTCTTTATTCAGGAACAATAAGTAACAATATATGATAAGCTTAATAGATCAGGAATAAATCATTTTTGTGTCTGTATCTGTGCAACATCTACAGCAGGCTGCTTCTCTCTTACACAGACACAGGAAAACAGGAAATACAGTCACATACTCTCTCTGTGTGAGCCTCTGGGAGTTTTTTTTTACTTTTTAAACAGCATGCAAATCTAGCAACTGAACACTCAGACAGGAATGGAGTTGTTGCACCAAACATATTCCAACAGGTTTCCACTGTTTAAGCAAATCAGGGGCTCTCCAAACTCGACATGGCGTCCAATCTCAATTCCAGCCAATTTTGCACTGAAAAGTCAAACAGCACTCCTTCCTTTCCAAGCTTTGCCATGCACCCAAACAGTGGTTTACCTGCATATATGGGGTATCAGTGTATTCAGGAGAAATTGCACCACAACTTTTGTGGTTCAATTTCTCCTGTTACGCTTGTAAATTAAAAAAAAATTGGATCTGAAGTAATTTTAATGTGAAAAATGTTAAATGTTCAAATTTAAAAAAAAAAATTCCAAAAATTCCTGTGAAGCACCTGAGGGGTTAATAAACTATTTGAATGTGGTTTTGAGCACCTTCAGGGGTGCAGTTTTTAGAATGGTGTCATTTTTGGGTATTTTCTATCATATAGACCCCCAAAGTGCTACACTCATCAGGAGAGCTTTAAACTAGAACAATGTGGGAAGGGAACAAAAGGCCAGAAAAAGCCATACACCTGACAAATGCTATTGAGAACACTGCTATTAGAAGTGGATAGGAAGAACAAAGACAAAAGAATCTAAATAATAAAAATATTGGAGAAAGAGAAACCAATCACAAACTAAAATGTTTCTATACTAATGCACAAAGCATGGCCAACAAACAAGGAGAATTGGAACTACTAACGCAGGAAAAGAAACATGATGTCATTGGAATCACTGAAACTTGGTGGGACAATACACATGATTGTAATACAAGGCTAGAAGGATACAACTTATTTGCAAGAAACAGACTTGATAAACGAGGAGGAGGTGTCACATTGTATGTTAGAAACGCGTATATCTGCACAGAGATTGAAGCTTCAGAGACTGGGAGTTCTGTGGAAACTGTTTGGGTAAGAATACAAGGACAGAATAATGGAAAGGACACCATTGTAGGCATTTACTACAGGCCGCCTGTGCAAACTGAAGACATGGATGAACTATTTATGCATCAAATGACCAAGTTCTCCAAAAAATATGACATAGTTGTCATGGGAGACTTCAACTATCCTGACATTTGTTGGGAATCTCTCTCAGGCAAAACTAACAGGTGAAGGAAATTCTTATCCTCTCTTGCTGACAACTTTATCTTCCAAAAGGTAAGGGAGAAAACAAGGGGATCTGCTACCTTGAATCTAATCCTTATAAACAGGGAGGAAATGGTTGAGGAGGTAACAGTGGCTGGGACCCTAGGAGGTAGCGACCATGCTATTTTAGAATTTTGGATAACTAGAGGAGGAAGACCTGTGAAGACTCAGACGTCAAGGTTAGATTACAGAAAGGCAGATTTTAAGGGATTCAGAAAGAGAATTGGAGGGATCCAATGGTTGGATATCCTTAAGGACAAAAATGTCCAGGAAGGATGGGAAATCTTGAAAAATGAAATTCTCAAAGCACAATTGTTAACAATTCCGAAAAGAGGGAAGAATAGGAAGCATTTAGGTTATGTGCCCACGTATGCAGAAAATTTCTGCATGAAAACCGGACTCCTTCCCAGAAAACGCTCGTTTTTTTCCCGCGCGTTTTTGATACTTTTTTCCACGCGTCCCCAGACACATAGAAAATAGCTAAAAACGCTGACTTTTCCGCAAAATTAATGAGCATGCTGCGTTTTTTACCGCAAAGCGTTTTTTTCACGGAAAAAAACATCAATATGCACAAAAAGTGCAAAATGCATTAAAATGAATGGGATGCCTCTTTTGAGCGATTAAGCGCTTTTGCTGGTAAAAACGCTTAAAAAACACGAAAAAAAAACGCTTACGTGGGCACACAGCCTTAAGGAAATTTTGCATCTGTTTTCTCTCAGAAAGGAAATGTAACATCAACTGTTCTTCACTGTCCTATTAAGGGAATAGAAGAATCCAGGATATCTATAAACAGAAAGATAGTGAGGAAACACTTAGCTAACCTAAATGAATTCAAGTCTCCAGGTCCAGATGAATTACACCCCAGAGTACTGAAGGAGATAGCAGAAGAAATTTTTGAACCCCTCTCCATAATCTTTGAAAATTCTTGGAGAACAGGAGAAGTCCCAGAAGACTGGAGAAGAGCAAATGTTGTTCCTATCTTCAAAAAGGGGAAGAAGGTGGACCCAGGCAACTATAGGCCGGTGAGTCTGACTTCTATACCAGGAAAGATCTTTGAACAAATTATTAAACAACATGTATGTCAGTACCTGGATAAGAATGAAGTGATTAAGCAGAGTCAGCATGGGTTTGTAACTAATAAGTCATGTCAGACTAACTTAATTTCCTTCTATGACGGAATCACTGATTGGGTGGATCAAGGAAATGCTGTAGATATAGTATATCTTGACTTCAGCAAAGCTTTTGACAAAGTATCTCATACAATCCTTATTGAAAAAATGACTAAGTATGGAATGGACAAGGCAACTGTTAGGTGGATTCATAACTGGCTTAGTGATCGGACCCAAAGAGTGGTCGTAAATGGCTGCACATCCAGTTGGAAGAATGTCTCAAGTGGGGTACCACAGGGCTCTGTCCTGGGCCCTGTATTGTTCAACATCTTTATCAATGATTTAGATGAAGGAATTGAGGGTAAACTGATTAAATTTGCTGATGACACAAAGCTAGGAGGGATAGCTAATACTAGAGAAGAGAGAGAGAGGATTCAAAAAGATATAAATAAACTGGAGAAGTGGGCAGCAACTAACAGAATGGTTTTTAACAGGGAGAAATGCAAAGTACTACATCTGGGCAATAAAAATGAAAAAAGCATATACAGAATGGGAGGAATAGGGCTAAGCAACAGCACATGTGAAAAAGACTTGGGTATACTAATAGATCACAGACTGAATATGAGTCAACAGTGTGATGCAGCAGCAAAAAAGGCAAATGCAATTCTAGGATGTATTAACAGAAGCATACAGTCTAGATCACGTGAAGTCATTATTTCCCTCTACTCCTCTTTGGTCAGACCTCATCTGGAATATTGTGTCCAGTTTTGGGCACCACATTTTAAAAAAGACATCAACAAACTGGAGCAAGTTCAGAAAAGAGCGACCAGAATGGTGACCGGTCTGCAAACCCTGTCTTATGAGGAAAGGTTGCAGGATTTGGGAATGTTTAGTTTGCAAAAGAGAAGACTGAGAGGAGACTTAATAGCTGTCTACAAATATCTAAAGGGCTGTCACATTGTAGAAGGATCAACTTTATTTTCATTTGCAAAAGGAAAGACTAGAAGCAATGGGATGAAACTGAATGGGAGGAGACACAGATTAGATATTAGAAAAAACTTTTTGACAGTTAGAGTAATCAATGAGTGGAACAAGCTGCCACGAGAAGTGGTGAGTTCTCCTTCAATGGAAGTCTTCAAACAGAGGCTGGACAGACATCTGACTGGGATGATTTAGCGAATCCTGCTTTGAGCAGGGGGTTGGACCAGATGGCCCAGGAGGTCCCTTCCAACTCTACTATTCTATGATTCTATGATTCTATGCACCCACATGGACCTCCATACAATATAATGCACCCGCCATGGTCCTCCATACAATATAATGAGCCCCCCATAATCATCCACCCAATGTAATGTGTCCCCCATGGTCTTCCATTCAAGATAATGCACCCCCATGGTGCTCCATACAATATAATGCACCCCAATGACCCCATGGTCCTCCACAGATTATAATGCACCCCCCCCATGGTCATCTATAGAATATAATGTGCTACCATGGTTCTCCATACAATATAATGCACTCCCCATTGTCCTCCATACACTATTATGGCCACTGACTGACTGAAAAATAAAAAATACCTCTCCTTGTTCCACCTCATGCTCTAAACCAGTGGTCCCCAACCTTTCTTACCTTGAGAGCCACATTCAGCTTAGAGAGATGGTCACAAGCCACATTCAGCACTGAGTGAGGGTTGTGAGCCACATCTAGCTCCCACCCCCCCTCAAAGTAGTGTCAACTAAAGCCCTCATTACAGGTATAATGATAATCAAAGCATTTCCACAGAAATCACTCCAAAGCAGTACACTGAGATCCAGGGGTTCCCGCTATACCCACATTCATTATTCTCCCATCAAGGACTCCCAACACACTGTTACATCTAGCTTTGAGCACCTCCTCTAACAGGTAGTACCATCCTCCAGCATACCATACCTAAAACATCTCTAAACCCCTAAGACCAGTAAATGTGCATCCAGATCTGCACGTATGTGCCGGGTTACTCACAACATTCACCATTTTGAGATGTGCTCTTCATATCTGTCTGCTAGACCTGGATCTAATGCACCAAGCTGGCAGACAGTCGCGAGCCACAGTTCATGGGACTGCGAGCCACATGTGGCTCCCGAGCTACAGGTTGGGGACCCCTGCTCTAAACTATGCGGCGTGTGATGTGAAGCGCCGCATATCTTAGAACAGTGGGTGCACTGTAATGACGTCATGGTGCCTGCTGCTCTGACACGCTTCCTTCTCCATCATAATTTCTCATGCTGATAGCTAATGGGGGCAAATCCCTCGTGCTGTGATTCTGATCCCAGGCCCCTCTTAAAGGGATCCCCGGTATGGAAGTGAGGGCAAATCCACTCTATGATGTGGGATATTAGGGGTAGTAGTCCGGTGGCTCTGACGGGATGATGTGGGATATTAGGGGTAGTAGTCCGGTGGCTCTGGCGGGATGATGTGGGATATTAGGGGTAGTAGTCTGGTGGCTCTGGCTGACAGGATGTTGTGGGACATTATAGTGAATGTGGCTATGCGGAGTGGGCGGGGCTATACACTCAGCTTTATATTTATAGATATAATCATCATAATTTGTTATAACTAACCATAGTTAGTTACTATGCCTGGGCAGCACCGGACTCTTCAGCTAGTTAATAATAATAATGCCTCATTCCTTCCCTTAAAACGATAAGGGTATGTGCACACATAGTTTTTTGTCTCTGTGGATTTTGTAGAGAAAACTGCAGGAAATCTGCAGGACAAAGTGCTGCGGTTTTTCTGCGGTTTATCTGCGGTTTTGCCCTGTGGTTTTACACCTCATAATGGATGAGGTGTAAAACTGCAGCGTTTCTGCACCAAACAATTGACATGCTGCGGATTGTAAACCGCAGCAAAACCGCGCGGAAAAAAACGCAGCATGTGCACAGCTTTTTTTTATTTCCATAGGAAATAAAGGTACTGTACAACGCAGCAGAATCTGCTGCATTTCTGCAGAGCCAAAAACGCTGCGGAAACGCAGCAGAAACCGCAAAGTGTGCACATACCCTAACGATTCCAACATTGTGCTTCCTAATAATAACCCTCAGTGCCTATTTATTGTAAAAATACGCCTGAGGAGGGGCATACATAGAAATAACAGGCACTTAGTGGTCTCAATCATTTCAATACCCCTTTCATGACCCCCTTAAAGTATTATGCCCCCTCAAAGTATGATTTCCCCACAAACCTTACACAAAATATGATGCCCCACAGCACTCCACACAAAGATTGTCACCACAGCTTCCCATACAGTATGGTATCCACAACAGCCCCCAATACACAGGATGAGGCAACACAGACCCCTACACAGCATGATGTCTACCATAGGCCACATACAGTATGATGTCCCTCATAACCATGCCCATACCTCCCAACATCCCGATTCTCGTGGGACAGTGACGTTTTTGACCCCCCCACCCGCGTCCCGCCCGGGACTCTATTTTTCCCACACTGCACTGAGCCGCCACACCCCCCATGCACCGACCCCATCCTCGCCCTCCGAGAGACCCACCGCAGCCTCTCACAGCGTGCAATGACGTCGCTAGGCTGTTCTGTGGCTGTGCGCACAGGACCTGTGATGAGGTCACAGGAGGGGAGGAGTCAGGGGGTCACATGATCAGGGGCCTCAGTGTATGCAGGACTCTGCTGTGCTGGTTGTCATGGTGCTGGATGAGGTGAAATTTCTGTGTGGGGTCAGGAGGGGTTTACAGGGTGGATGTAGCAGAGCTAAGTGTGTACAAGGTGTACAGAGTGGAGCCGTGTGTGTATGAGGTGTAAGGAGCGGAGCCGTGTGTGTACGAGGTGTACAGAGTGGTGTGTATGAGGTGTACAGAATGGAGCCGTGTGTGTACGAGGTGTACAAAGTGGAGCCGTGTGTGTACGAGGTGTACAGGGTGGAGCTGTGTGTGCACAAGAGGTACAGAGTGGAGCCGTGTGTGTACGAGATGTACGGAGCGGAGCCATGTGTGTACGAGATGTACGGAGCGGAGCCGCATGTGTACAGGGTGTGCGGAGCCATGTGTGTACGAGGTGTACTGAGCGGAGCCATGTGTGTATGGAGCGGAGTCGTGTGTGTACTCGGTTTACGGAGCAGAGCCATGTGTGTATGAGGTGTGCGGAGCAGAGCCGTGTGTGTACGGAGTGTACGGAGCGGAGGCAAGTGTGTACGAGGCATACAAAGCGGAACCGTGTGTGTATGAGGTGTGCGGAGCCGTGTGTGTACATGGTGTATGGTGGTGAGCATTCATACCTCCCAACCGTCCCGGATCCAGCAGGACAGTCCCGATTTTGAGAGTCTGCCCTGCTGTCCCAGCCAAGAGTTTGCTTTTCCCGCGGACACAGGGGTACACGGCGGAGCCCCGAGGAGCACTTTAAAACTCACACATGACAGTCTGCCGGAAGTGATGTGCTGGAAGCTGACCGGAAATTAGGTGATTTCATGAGGAGATTGTGATGGAACCATGGAGGCACTTCAGGGAATGCTTCAAATCCATCACCATGTCCTTCTCCGACAACGTGGACAGCAGGATCGCCTTGGAATGGGGGATGCCGGCCATGTGAGTGGATCATGATATGTCCTGCACCGGGAGGCTCAGGTGGGCATTACAATGGGAGCCGGGCTGCTATAGTATCTTTATAGAATCTTTCTTTCTCTGTTCTTTCTCTCTCTGTTTCTTCCCCTCTTTCTTTCTCTCTGTTCTTACTCTCTCTAATCTTTCTTTTTTTCTCTCTCTTTGTTCTTCCTTTTTCTCGCTTTTCTTTCTTTTTCTCTCTGTTCTTTCTTTCCTCTTTCTTTCTCTGTTCTCTCTTTCTTTCTTTACTTATTTCTTTCTCTCTCTGTTCTGTCTCTCTCTGTTCTTTCTTCCTCCTCTTTCTTTCTCTCTTTTCTTTCTCCTCTTTCTTTCTCTCTGTTTTCTTTCTTTCCCCTCTTTCTTTTGTTCGCTGTCCCTCTGTTCCTTTTTTCTTTACCCTCTTTCTTTCTCTCTCTCTCTGTTCTTTCTTGCTCTGTTTGTTCTTTTTTCTTCCCCTCTTTTTCTCTCTCTGTTCTTTCTTTCCCCTTTCTTTCGCTCTCTGTTCTTTCCCCTCTATCTGTTCTCTCTCTCTGTTCTTTCTTTCCCCTTTCTTTCTCTCTGTTCTTCCTTGCTCGCTCTCTCTCTCTGTTCTTTCTATCTCTCGCTGTTCTCTCTTTCTCTCTCTGTTCTTTCTTTCCCCTCTTTCTTTCTCTCTCTCTGTTCTTTCTTTCTCTCTCTGTTTTCTTTCTCTCCTTTCCTCAGTACCAGTAAAATAAGTATGAAAAAATACACACGAACACCGGATATGGTATATAATATCTCTATATCTATCTCGATAACAATAAATATGATAAATTTATATTGTATATACTACCACCAGTGTTCAGTGCACATTGTTTTTAAATATTTTTTGATTGTGTTACCACCAATATAATAATAATAAAAATTACTTTGATTTATTATATCGTGCTTGGTCTTTTCTGTCCATGGGTCCTTCGGTGGATTGGGGTTGGTCTCAGTACCAGTGTGCCCATAATGCCAGCCACTGTGCCCTCAGTACCAGTCAGTGTGAACAGCAGTGCTAAATGGGTGTGGTTGGGCGTGGACATGGGTGTGGCTAGTTGTGAAATGGGTGTGGTCGGGGTGTGGTCTATAATTTGCTGCGGCAGCCTTTGTCCCTCTTTCCCTTCTTCAAAAGTTGGGAGGTATGACCATGCCATACACTATGACAGTCACCACAGCCACCAACATAGCATAATGTACCCCATAAGCCTCCACACAGTCTAATGTTCACTGCAGACACCCCTCACAGTATGATGTCCACCACAACCACCCTACACAGTAAGATGGTACTGTCACGATCCATTTTTGGATTTGTGGCCGCTCTGGTTCCTCTCACATTAAAACTTTTTTCCTTTCAGGCCAGCGGGGGTTAAATGCAGTTTTTCCCCGCTGGCATGCTGGTGTTACTGCAGTGTTGCATCAGCTGACTGTTGGTGATACAGTTCCTTTTTGTTGACCAACCTTTGCAGAAGCAGCTCTCTGGTGTCAGCCAAGTCTGGTGTTTGGAGTCCTGTTGCTGTGCTATCTGTGGTGTGGAGTTAAGCAGCAGTGTGCACAAACTAAGTGTGGTATTTTTTTTACCTTGTCACTTTGGTGTCTGTCACTTCCCCCTGTGTGTTTTATCTGCAGAGGTGAGGCTAGCGCTCCTTGCCGGTCAATGCACTAGCCAGGGAAGATCTAGGTGACAAATAGGGATGAGATATCCTGACGTCGGCAGGTTGAAGGACCTGCATAGGGGGTTAGGTGAGAACAGGGTCAGGGTGGAGCTCAGGAGGTGACCGTCCCTGATTCCCTAATGTCAGGACCTTCCTCTCCTCTATCCCATCAGCGTTGTGTTGTTGTGCCGTTAGGTGACCGACCAACCGTTGGGTCGAGTCACACTGGTCAGTCACCCCGTGACATTATCATCATCCGTCCATTTTTTTTTTCTGGTGACCCATGGCTCAAATGCAGGTCTTTGCACAACTGCCCCAGACTCTCACCGATGAGCTCAAAGTGCTGTGTGGTGAGGTGGTGCAACAGCTGCAGCAGTTGATGGGGTTCTGAGCCTCGGCTCAGATCCAGGCTCAACCAGAACCCAAGATATCTCTCCCTGACAGGTTTGCTGGAGGGAGAGATAATTTTTTGGTTTTTCAGGAAGCCTGTAAATTATAATTCAGGCTCCGCCCTCATTGATCAAGGAGTGAGGAACAACGGGTGAGAATCATTGTATCCCTTCTTAAGGGTGATCCCCCAATCCTGGGCCTTCTCCCTGCTGACCTATTCACCATCTCTACGGTTGGTGGCCAAGTTTTTTGCAGTTCTGGCGCTGGTGTATGGAGATCCTGATGGAATCCCGACTCTGTAAAATCAAGCAGGGGGGCTGGCTGGCTGAGGAGTACTGCTCAGAGTTCAGGAGGTAGGCCACTGACACAGTGGAATGACCCTGCCCTTAGGGGCCATTTTATGCAGGATCTGTCCCCAACGTTGCAGGATACACTTATGCAGTACGCCACCCCCTGGTCATTGGATGCCGCCATGACCCTTGCCATCCGGGTGGATAGGCGATTTAGGGAGAGGCACACACCAAATGTGCTCCCTGTAGTCCTTGCTAGGGAGGAGGACACAGCTGAGCAGGCGGACAAACCCATGCAGGTGGGAGGAGTTTGTTCCCAAACGGGGTTGCCTGTGGTTCGCTGTGGTGTGGGGCTTCATATTTTTCTGTGGGCAGACTGGTCATTTTATCGGGGGCCTGCCCAGCTCGTGCCAAAGTAGTACCATCTAAGAAGCCGCATATATTTCCTCCATTTTTTCCCGTCAGTATACCTTGTGTGCTGAATTTGTGGTTGGCGGGGTAACTGAGACTATACCGTTGCTTGTGGACAGTGGAGCAGGTGTCAATCTGGTGAATGCTCCCTTTGTCCAGACCCAAGGCCTGAGGAGTAGGACGCTAGTGAGACCCTTAAGCATCCAGGCCATTGACTCCATCCCACTCAGCCAGGGGAGGGTGACCTAAGTCGTGGATGCCAACACCAATCGTTTTAGGACTCCCTTGGTTGAAAAAACACAACACGGTGATAGATTGGTGGTTCAGGGAAGTAGTCAGCTGGAGTCAGTCGTGTAAGGACTGCTGCCCAGGAGCGACGATCTCTGCTGTCCTTCTACAACCGTCCCCTTCTCCCGTGGGGGCAGCAGAGGTTCTTGCCCGGGAATAGGGGCAAGTCTCAACCCTCACCACAAGTTAACCCTGAGTGTCGGCGTCCTCTTAATAGGAGGGGTCAGGGGATGGTGGTGGTTACCTCTGAGCATTGTGGGGGTGTGAGTGTGGAGACACAGGGGGCCACCTCTGTTGTCCGTTCTTCTAAGAGTTCACCATCTTGTGGCACACATATGCATGGCATTAAATGTTCAGGTCCAGACCTGTGTGTGAATGAGTACGTGTGGGTGTCCACCAAAAACTTCAGGTGGAAGTGTGCTACTGGGACCTGGGTGATCGGGCAGTTTCGGGTGTCGGCCATTCTCAGCCCGGGGACGTTCTAGTTGGAGTTACCCCCAGTTATGCATGTACACAATTCATTCCCCAGGTTGGCACTCTGGAGATTTGTAGCGCCTCTGAAGCCTACGTTGTTGTCACCTCCATTAGGCTGCGTTTGCCATACACCTGAGGGTCAGGTGACTGCCGAGGTGAACTCTGGTGGATCAAAGCATCCTCACCGTATGTTGTTGACTGGTGAGGTCCAGTTTTGAGGGTCCAGAGACCCCTCATTGAAAGGGGGGTACAGTCATGATCCATTTTTGGATTTGTGGTGCTCTGGTTCCTCTCACATTAAAACTTTTTTCCTTTCAAGCCAGCGGGGGTTAAATGCAGTTTTTCCCTGCCGACATGCTGGTGTTACTACAGTGCTGCTTGGTCAGCTGATGTTGGTGACCACTCCCACATCCTTTAAAAGGTAACCTGTTGCATCAGCTGACTGTTGGTGATACAGTTCCTCTTTGGAGACCAACCTTTGCAGAAGCAGCTCTCTAGTGTTCAGCCAAGTCTGGTGTTTGGAGTCCTATTGCTGTGCCATCTGTGGTATGAAGTTAAGCAGTGGTGTGCACAAGCTAAGTGTTGTATTTTTGTTACCTTGTCCCTTTGGTGTCTGTCATTTCCCCTGTGTGTTTTATCTGCAGTGGTGAGGCCAGTGCACTAGCCAGGGAAGATCTAGGTGACAAATATGGACGAAGTATTCTGATGTTGGCAGGGGGATGGACCTGCATAGGGTGTTAGGTGAGATCAGGGACAGGCTGAGGGTGGAGTTCAGGTGGTGACCGTCCCTGATTCCCTATTGTCAGGGCCTACCTCTCCCCTATTCCATCGGCATTGTGTTGTTGTGCCGTTAGGTGACCGACCAACCATTGGATCGTGTCACACTGGTCAGTCATTCCGTGACAGGTAATCACAGCCACCCCACACAGTATGATAGATCCCCCAGAACCCAAATACTGTATGACGGCCCCCCATAGCCCCCTATATAGTATGATGGTCCACCTCACAGTCCCCATATAGTATGATGATCCCTTTAACAAACCCCTATATAGTACGATGGTCCCCCCCAACAACACCATATAGTATGATGGTCCACCCCATAGTTCATTATATATTATGATGGTATACCTCACAGCCCCTATATAGTATGATGGTGCCCTCAACAGCTCCCCACTTAGTATGACAGTTTACCACATAGCCCTCTATATAATAAGACGGTCCACATCACAGTCCCCCATATAGTATGATGGTCCCCCCAACAGTACACTATATAGTATGGTGGTCCACCCCACAGCCTCTTATATACTGTGATGGTCCAACTCATAGCGCTGTATATATTGTGATGGTACCCCAGAGCCCCCCCAAAATAAAAAAAAATACCTATACTCACATAATTGAGATTCCGCATCTTCTGCAACATCTGTCTCCTCTTCTATCCATTTTTGCAGTGGATGAAGGCAGCACAATTCAGTGACATCATTTCACTGCCGCCGTCCCTTACTTGGTGCTTGACTCCAAAAGGCCGCAGACAGAAGTAGCACCCATGGCCTGCTGGGGTAGGTGACGAAGCCAGCGACTTTGTGCTCTGTGTGAGGCAGCGCTGTCATTTAGTTAGGGGATTCTCGCTAGGCAGCGAACAAAACACATCCGGCACCGTGTTTTCATAAATCATAACATAGTCCATGCGGTTTATTCCTCCATCATAAACCCACAGAAGCAACATAAGCGGCATACAACAGCATAGCGTCCATTATAGCTTCACTCTGGTAGCAATGTCCAGCATACACAGGCTCTTCAGCCTCATCACTATCTCACCCACATCAGGGTTTCCTCATGGCTGTTTCCCCACGCTGCAGACATCCACTTTCTCCTCTGGGACTCTCAGATGCTGGCAGCCATTACACCCAGCCACACACAGGCTGTTAGTGAGGAGAAAACTCTCCTCACGGGACCTTCCGCTCTGGACCAACCAGGTCCCTGCATTCACCCCTTGTGACTTACCCTGGCCACATTATATCGTTCATAGCCACGCCCACTGGGTCACATGACTCTGACCTCATCACAGGTCCTTCAGGCATTTTCACACTCTTTGCATCAGTGCTTTAAACAAACCCCCTGGGTGGGTTTGTAGGTAACCAGGCCCTCCCAACTCTCTAGTTAGCTGGAGACTTCTCCCTAATATGTAGAAACGACACTTCAGCAGTATCACTGCTGGTCAATACACGCATCAGTCTCCATCTCAAGGCCACCCACCTTGAGATGCATAACGGTCCTTCATGGTTCTACCATTCATCCTTTCTCCTAGGACATCCACTCAGCGCCCCCTAGTGGACACTACACCACATCTGCCACAACTGTTAATTGTATGTGTGTTTTGAGGAATCCGATTCTGTTTATAACGTAGCAGACAAGACAGCCCACAACAAGACAGGCCCTTCTGGCTTTTGCCAGAATTACCAGATGTCCAGTCCGGCCCTGATCTAGTCTATTTTATACAGGCCTCATCTACACACACAACAAAAAATTCTTCTTTTACTAACATTCTACAGTAGGGGAGATCTCACTTTGAAATTGTTTGTAGCATCTAGTCTGTTATACAGGCATCATCCACAGTCCAAAACAAATTTCTTTGGTTACTAACGTCATACAGTAGGGTAAATCTCACTTTGAAATTGTTTGGAGTATCTAGTCTATTTTATACAGGCCTCATGAACACAAAAAAAAAATTCTTCTGTCACTAAAGTCATATGTGGCGCCCCTGAGGCTCAGTCGCCACAGAGGTACTGCACCTTCTCCTAAGGTGTAGTGCCCCACCATCCAGGTAAGGTGGGAACTCCTTTCCACGCTCCAACACTCGCACCCCACACAACAGGGTAGTTCTGCACAACCACATTGCGGCTCAGTGCTTAGAGAGTAGCAGAGCACCTCTGATGGTTCCCTGCTTGGAACACTGGATGTGCTGGGAGGTGGGTGGAGTTGAGATATATAAAAGAGTGGGAAAGTGTAGGATTAGGGGTTCAGTCAGACAGGAGGTCAGTGAGGAAGGAAGCCACTCGGGGGGAGTGGGGATCCCTGGAAGAAGGGATGGAGGAAGGAGTGCTGCAGCTGCCTCAATGATCTGAGCCAGCTGGCACAGGAAAGGGAAAGAAGGAGAAAGATGTAGAACTGCAACCTAAGCTTCCATAAGAGAGAGAAGGATCAGTACGGAACGAAGGAGTAGAGAGAACTGAGAGGAGACGTGGGTTGGAAGAGGAACCCTGCCTATAGGTTTTCAGCACAAGGCCGGGGCCCGGTCCCCGAGGTTGTATGGACACTTATGGTTCTGCAACAGACACCGGTGGAGTAGTTGGCTGTAAATGCACTACTCCCATCTAAGACTTGGGGCACAACAGCAACACGGATAGAGAGCCGGGACTCAGGAGAAGGGAGTCCCCGAAGCAGGCTACAGCTGTCTGCCATAGGAGTAGAGTTCTTGGGGACATCTGACAGGAGGAACTCCAGAGTACCACGGTACTGGAGATCTTCACACTTTAAAGCGCAATAGAGGAGTTGTTCAGGAAAGGTACATGTTGGCAGAGTGTTGGAGAGGAACTTTCCATCTGGCCTGGAGGTTGGCTGAGTCTCTAAACCCGGAGGACATGGCCCGGAGGCAGGCACCCTTGTGTACCGCAGACTGTGCGTAAAGCTTTGGGAACTGCAAGCCTCGGTGTCCTCCATTCATTCTTGCGCCAACCTGCTCAGCACCGCTACATCTGGGTACCATTCTTTACACTGCCTGCGCCTATCCACAACCATTACCACTACAATGCCCTGGGACATCATCACTGCCTGTGGAGGGCTATACCATCACTGCTGCATGACACCATCTGTCCCAGAGGATCTGTCTGCAGTGTCGGCTTAACACCTCCCTTGCCGAGCACCACAGGTGGCGTCACGAACTATTCTATTCCACATTAGCTACATTCCCCCATTACTTGGGTGCCCAGGGCCACGGACCGGGTCACCGCTGCTGTGACACATTCCCCTGACACCGGCCCGATGCCGAGTACCCCCACAGCCCTGGGAGGGCGACCCTCATACAGTAGGGGAGATCTCACTCTAAAATTGTTTGGAGCATATCTTTGTCATACAGGTCTCATTCCCACTCAAACAATTATTTTTTCTGTTACTAACATCATACAGTAGGGGAGATCTCACTTTGAAATTGATTGCAGCATCTAGTCTGTTATACAGGCCTCATCCACAGGCTCAAAAAAATTTATTCAGTTACTAACGTCATACAGTAGGGTAGATCTCACTTTGAAAATGTTTGGAGCATCTAATCTATTTTATACAGGCCTCATGAACACACACAAAAAAAACAAAAACATTTCTTCTGTCCCTAAGGTAATACAGTAGGGGAGATTTCATTTTGAAATTGTTTGGCGCATCTAGTCTATTTTATGCAGGACTCATCCACACACACAAAAAAAGGTCTTCTGTTACTAACGTTCTGCAGTAGGGGAGATCTCACTTTGAAATTGTTTGGAGCATCTAGTCTGGTATACAGGCCTCCTCCACAGGCCCCCCTAAAATTTCTTCGGTTACTAACGTCATACAGTTAGGGTAGATCTAACTTTAAAATTGTTTGGAGCATCTGGTGTATTTTATACAGGCCTCATTCACAGACAAAAAAAGCATTTATTCTGTGACTAACGTCATACAGTAGGGGAGTTCTCATTTTGAAATTGTTTGGAGTATATCTTCTTTGTCATACAAGTCTCATCCCCACTCAAATAATTATTTCTTCTGTTAATAACGCCATACAGTAGGGGAGATCTCACTAGTCTATTTTATACAGGCCTCATCCACAGGCCAAAAAAATTTCTTCGGTTACTAATATCATACAGTAGGGGAGATCTCACTCTGAAATTGTTTGGAGCATATCTTCTTTGTCATACAGGCCTCCTCCTCACTCAAGCAATTCTTCTGTGACTAACGCGTTTCAGCACGCCATATTTCACCTTGTCATTTAGTGCCGCTGAAATTCAGCTGTTTGCAGAGCTATTGCAGAGAAAAAAATCTATTTTTTTGTTGCTAATACTGTGCTCCTACCACACTATGTGAGCTACAGGACTGGGAAAAAGTGAGGTCGTGGTATAACGGGGATTAGGCTTGGTGTTCAAGGTGTAAGTGGGAATGGTGGTAATGTTTGTGAAAACACTAGTAAATCAACAACGTCATGTCCTATACAAAGACAACTGACAGTTTTTGTTACTGGACAAGCTACTCCACTACCTTTCTTTGGCAGATGCACAGCTTTATGCCTTGTTGATGAGGCCCAGAAAGAGCATGTGCATGAGTGGATGGAAAGAGCAGCTTCAAGTTACTTTTCCTCTTCCTCCACCTCAACATCACACCCAGTATAATCCACAGAGGAAAATAGAAAAAATTGGAGTCCTGCTCAACAGAACTGGATTTATTTTCTCTTTTTATGCTTCAAAAGAATTTATAGTGCATACAAAAGAAAATTTTCATGGTCGACATGACCCAGTCGACACGTTTCGACTGCTCTAACCAGTCTTACTCATGACTAGTCATGTGCAAGTCAGTTTTCTGTTATTTGTATGCTAAATTTCTGACTGAGCATTCCGCCCTTCACAATGTGATGATTTTAATTACAGTTGGTTCCTGCCAATCCATAAATATAGGATTTACTGTGAGAGGTGTCCACATTCACCCATGCATTCAGACATTAGCCTTAGCGGGGTGTTCACACTGGTCAGGGACCCAGAAGACTCATGAGGCTACCTTGACGTTGGGTAATGGGCAGACATTATTTGGCAAAATTTTGTGCAAAGTGTCTCATGTATTTTTCTTGTATTTTTCCTATTATTCAAAAGCCATTATTGCTATTCACATTTCATAGATTTCACATTGACATGCTTTAACACAATTAAGTGCAACCATCTTCTTATATTGTACATGTAAGTATCTGTTTTTTGGTATGCACCAGTTCAGACAAATTCTTGATGTGCAAGTCAGTTTTCTGTTATTTTTTAGTTCAATAGGCCATTCGTCTCTCTGACACTTGCCCACCCACATTCACATTTCCAGCGGCCCACCTCCCCTGGTATCCCTTCCTTTTACCCCCAACATTACATGATTTGGTGATTGGTTTCACTTATTTATCGGGATATCAAGGGTAGTTAGGGATAGCCTCTGATGAGCGGGGGCACCATTTCTCATATATACATATATAGGGTGTCAACCTCCACTGGTAGGCAGGTGCCGAGATAAGGGCCCTTATCTTAGGGTATACATTAGAGAGAACTTTTTATGTGTATGGTGTTTGTTATTTTAAACTATTTACATTAAAAGTTATATTTTACATCTACACAGGGGTTTCTAATGTTAGCGACTTCCCGGTTTGAAGCTCCCGCTCGCTAATTTTTCCAATTTTCTCCTTCTTTAAAACTTCTGCTCATTCTCTTCCTACTGTGTTCAGTTTTTTCCTACCCTTATTCCTGCTCATTCTCTTAGATATCTTATTGTGCTTCTCTCCATCTCTCCTCTCCCTCGTTCTACCTTCATCACTTCCTTGGATCTCTCTTTGTCCATTTTCGCACATTTCCTCATTCCTCTCTTTCATTCTCTCTTCATCATTCCCTTTCTTTCTACCCTTGCCTTTCTTCTTACCTTTCGTCATCCCTATCCCTTCATCCATCCCTATTCCTATTTAGTCCCTTGGATTTCTCCTTGTCCTTCATACTACCTCTCCTCATTTTCTTTTCATCATTCCCTTCCTTTCCACCCCTTTTCCTGCTCATACCCATGGATCGCTACTTATGTTTCTTTCCACCTCTCTTCATTCTTCTTTCTTATTATCCTTTATTAAGCCCATCCTTTCTACTCTTAACCATCCTCCTTCCTTTGGTTCTCTGCTTTTGCTTTCCACATTCTCATTTCATGATTCCTTTCCATTTTTTCTTCATTCCTCTCCGTTATTCTCCCTTCATGATTTCCTTGGATCTCTCCTTGTCCTGCTCCCCATTCCTTCTCATTTCTCTCCCTCATTCTCCCTTCATCACTTCCCTGGATCTCTCGTTGTCCTGCCCCTCACCTCTCCTCATTCCTCTCCCTCATTCTCCCTTCATCACTTCCATGGATGTCTCCTTGTCTTGCTCACCACCTCTTCTCAGTCCTTTCCCTCATTCTCCCTTCATCACTTCCATGGATCTCTCCTTGTCCTGCGCTTCACCTCTACTCATTCCTCTCCCTCATTCTCCCTTCATGATTTCCTTTGATCTCTCCTTGTCCTACTCCCCATCCCTTTTCATTCCTCCCCCTCATTCTCCCTTCATCACTTCCCTGGATATCTCCACGTCCTGCTCCTCACCTCTCCACATTTCTCTCCCTCATTCTCCCTTCATCACTTCCTTGAATCTGTCCTTGTCCTACACCCGACCTCTTCTCATTCCTCTCCCTTATTCTCTCTTCATCATTTCCATGGATGCCTCCTTGTCTTGCTCCCCACCTGTTCTCATTCCTCTTCACAATCTACCTTGATCACTTCCATGGATCACTCCTTGTCCTGTGCCTCACCTCTACTCATATCTCTCCCTCATTCTCTCTTCATGATTTCCTTGGATCTCTCCTTGTCCTGCTCCCACCCCTTCTCATTTCTCTCCCTCATTCTTCCTTCATCACTGCCCTGGATCTCTCCTTGTACTGTTGTAAGAAGATGAACCGGACTGGGGGTACCTCTCTTGCGCCGGTTCCGGAACTGTCAGGCTGTCACCATTGTTGTCCGGGGGAAAGCTTTCCAACCCGGACCGACCTTTGCACTCAACAGCAGGGGGCGTGACTATGATAAAAGGTCCGGTGCACGGGAAAGTTAGAAGAGATTTGGCAGGAAGACAGAGGGCGCAGCAGGGGAAATTTGGTGCTCCATCCTCTGAGCATCGTCATAGCGTAGGCCCGAGCTATAGATTTCCTGCGTTCAGGTGCACTGACTGTGGACAGAGATCTGCCATGTGCCCGTTGGCTCCCATAACCAAAAGTGTCAGATGCTCTGGGCCAGCTGTTTCCGGTGCACGGGAAAGGGAGAA
Source organism: Dendrobates tinctorius (assembly GCF_039654945.1). NCBI lineage: Eukaryota > Metazoa > Chordata > Amphibia > Anura > Dendrobatidae > Dendrobates > Dendrobates tinctorius. The sequence continues at coordinate 4,206,604 of NW_027361696.1, read as the reverse complement.
GAGACTTGGCAGGAAGACAAGAGCGCGCAGCAGGGGAAGTTGGGTGCTTTGTCCTCTGAGCATCGTCATAGCGCAGGCTGTTGTGAACTCATTTTCTGGTTTACCTCTGGCTTCTGGTGAGGGTGGTGGAGCTGGCTGTGTTGACAGAGGAGTCGTGAGTTCTCCATCTGGGCTCCCTCTAGTGGTGACAGTAGGTAATGAAGCTGATCTAAATGGCAGAGACCTGCCACCTGAGGAGGAGGACTGTGAGTGGACATCAGGAATCTCTGACTGGATTTAAGACAGCCGACTCCCTAATTTTGTGCTGTTGATTTTTTCCTGCCCTGAGGTTCTGGTTTCCAGCTCTGTTCCTGTCTTCTCAAGCTAAATGTGCTCTACTATTTTTTCACATGAGATTTGGTCTGGTTTACTCAGTTTTTGTGGTTAGCCAGCCCCTGCTGGGGCTGTGCTGAATCTCCATTCTTATGTCTCTGTTTATGCCAGTTTGCTTTTTGTCCCTGATCAGATTGGTCTCTTTTTGCTCTGTCTTCAGAATATACCAGAGTGCTGATATAGGGAATTGAAGTCTAGCGACTTCAGGGTTTTTGTTATCAGAAAGTGTTGGACATTTTTTGGTAGGGTTTTGTGCGTGATTGCAGACAGCATCTTTCCTTTCCTCTCTAGTTAGTGTGGGCCCCATCGTTTGCTCAGCCTATTTTTCTATCTGTGTTTGTGTTTCCATCTTGTCTCACCGACAATACATGTTTGGGGGCTGTCTATTGCTTTGGGGTCTGCTCTGGGGCAGTTTAGATTTCCCCTTTTCTTGCTTTAGGCTTATTTAGTTCTCTGGCTGTGACGAGGCATCTAGGATCATCATAGGTACGCTCCACGGCTACTGCTAGTTGTGTGGATAGGATCAGGGGTCTGCAATCCGCTTAGTTACCAACCTCTCTGGTTTTCTGTGGCTTAGCTTGTTTTTGTTTTTCCTCCTCCGTGACTCAATCACAACAGCAGGCCCACTAGTATCACTTCCCATGCTCCCTGCTTAACCCATTATCTCCCTGCGTGGAGCATATCTCTGTTAATAAATGTGTTAACCCTTGCTCTACTTCCTGTCCGTCACTGCATCCCGCTACCTGCTCACACTGTCCCTGGCATTTTTTCATTCCTCTCCCTCATTCTCCGTTTGTGATTTACTTGGAACTCTCTTTGTCCTGCTACCCATCCCTTCTCATTTATCTCGCTCATTCTCCCTTCATCACTTCCATGGATGTCTCCTTGTCCTGCTCCTTACCTCTCCTCATTCCTCTCCCTCATTGTACCTTCATCACTTCCTTGGATCTCTCCTTGTCCTGCTCCTAACCTGTTCTCATTCTTCTCCCTCATTCTCGCTTTATCAGTTCCTTGGATTTCTCCTTGTCCTATTCGCCGCCTTTTTTCATCACTTCCATGGATGTCTCCTTGTCCTGCTCCTAACCTCTTCTCATTCCTCTCCCTTATTCTCCCTTCGTCACTTCCTTGTCTTGCCCCTGGCCTCTTCTCATCCATCTCCCTCATTCTCCCTTCATCAGTTCCTTGGATTTCTCCTTGTCCTGCCCCTGGCCCCTTCTCATTCATCTCCTGTATTCTCCCTTCATCACTTTCTTGGATCTCTCCTTGTCCTGCCCCTGGCCTCTTCTCATTCCTGTCCCTCATTCTCCCTTCATCAGTTACTTGGATTTTTCCTTGTCTTGTTCCTCACCTTTTCTCATTCTTCTGCCTCAGTCTACCTTCATCAGTTCCTTGGACTGCTCCTTTTCCTGCTCCCCACCTCTACTCATTCCTCTCCCTCATTCTCTATTTATCACTTCTTTGGATCTATCCTTGTCCTGCTCTTCAACCCTTCTCATTCCTCTCCCTCATTCTCCCTTCATCACTTCCTTGGATTTCTCCTTGTCCTGCCCCTAGCTTTTTCTCATTCATCTCCCTCATTCTCCTTTCATCACTTTCTTGGATGTCTCCTGTCTTGCTCCTAACCACTTCTCATTCTTCTCCCTCATTCTCCCTTCTTCAGTTCCTTGGATGTCTCCTTTTCCTTCTCTCCGCCTCTTCTCATTCTTCTCCTTCATTCTCCCTTCATCAGTTCCATGGATGTCTCCTTGTCCTTCTCGCCGCATCTTCTGATTCCTCTCCCTTATTGTCCCTTCATCACTTCCTTGGATCTCTCCTTGTCCTGCCCTTGGCCTCTTCTCATTACTGCCTCTCGTTCTTTCTTCATCACTTTCTTGGATGTCTCCTTGTCCTGCTCCTCACCTCTTGTCATTCCTCCCCTTATTCTCCCTTCATCACTTTCTTGGATTTCTCCTTCTCTCTCTCGTTCTCTCTTCATCATTACCTTTCTTACCACCGTAATTCCTGATCACTTATTTTTCCTAATTCCTCACCCTTGTTATTCCTCATACTTCAGAGCCATTTTAGAGCTATTTTCATCATCTTCTTCCTACGTCTCCCATATTCCTGCCCCATGTCTGTTCTCATTTCCCACCCTTTGTCCCTAGCTTCATAGTCCTGTGCCTGTTGCTATTCATTTTCAGAAGAATTTTCTACTTTCTGTTGTTACCATGGAAACAGATTCTCACAACCGCTTCCTGCTCGCTCGTTGTGAGCTTGCAGGGTTGGTTACATGATGAAAAAGGACGAAGGGTGAGAAGCTGCCCAGTCATATTAATACATAGCCACAAATGGAGATGGAAGCGGAGGCCTGCGTCATTGCATGGAAGACTCACTGGGTCTGTGCTGAACTGGTGACATTAGTGCTAGAGATTATAGGAGATCATCACAGATGATGGACAATGTGCACAGATCTGACATAATGCTTTCGGTTCTGTGGACTCATGTAGTGTTGGTAGAGGAGAAGACATTTTTCTGATGTCACTGGGAGTATTATTGAGTATGCGAATAAAAATCCCAAATCCCTGCCGTTCTGCAAGGCTCATCATCAGTATGGAGGTAGCCACATTAAAAAGGAATCAACGGGCTACAGCAAGACCAAATTTCATCTCTGTGTTTACTCATTAACGAAGAAATACTGAGGAGTAGGTGAAGATAATTGGTCCTGTCATCAGCCCACACCAAGAACATTGGGATTAAACAATGAAAGTGCAATATTTCATGGATGTCTCTACATCCACAGATACAGTTGTGGCCAAAAGTATTGACACCCCTGCAATTCTGTCAGATAATACTCAGTTTCTTCCTGAAAATGATTGCAATCACAAATTCTTTGGTATTATCTTCATTTAATTTGTCTTAAATTAAAAAAGACAAAAGAGACTGAAGCAAAATGCAAAACATTGATCATTTCACACAAAACTCCAAAAATGGGCCAGACAAAAGTATTGGCACCCTCAGCCTAATACTTGGCTGCACAACCTTTAGCCAAAATAACTGCGACCAACCGCTTCCGGTAACCATCAATGAGTTTCTTACAATGCTCTGCTGGAATTTTAGACCATTCTTCTTTGGCAAACTGCTCCAGGTCCCTGATATTTGAAGGGTGCCTTCTCCAAACTGCCATTTTTAGATCTCTCCACAGGTGTTCTATGGGATTCAGGTCTGGACTCATTGCTGGCCACCTTAGAAGTCTCCAGTGCTTTCTCTCAAACCATCTTCTAGTGCTTTTTGAAGTGTGTTTTGGGTCATTGTCCTGCTGGAAGACCCATGACCTCTGAGGGAGACCCAGCTTTCTCATACTGGGCCCTACATTATGCTGCAAAATTTGTTGGTAGTCTTCAGACTTCATAATGCCATGCACACGGTCAAGCAGTCCAGTGCCAGAGACAGCAAAGCAACCCCAAAACATCAGGGAACCTCCGCCATGTTTGACTGTAGGGACCATGTTCTTTTCTTTGAATGCCTCTTTTTTTCTCCTGTAAACTCTATGTTGATGCCTTTGCCCAAAAAGCTCTACTTTTGTCTCATCTGACCAGAGAACATTCTTCCAAAACGTTTTAGGCTTTTTCAGGTAAGTTTTGGCAAACTCCAGCCTGGCTTTTTTATGTCTCGGGGTAAGAAGTGGGGTCTTCCTGTGTCTCCTACCGTACAGTCCCTTTTCATTCAGACACTGACGGATAGTACGGGTTGACACTGTTGTACCCTCGGACTGCAGGGCAGCTTGAACTTGTTTGGATGTTAGTCGAGGTTCTTTATCCAACATCCGCACAATCTTGCGTTGAAATCTCTTGTCAATTTTTCTTTTCCGTCCACATCTAGGGAGGTTAGCCACAGTGCCATGGGCTTTAAACTTCTTGATGACACTGCGCACGGTATACACAGGAACATTCAGGTCTGCGACTAATGGCCCAGAAGTATTGCGATGCAAATTGTGTGTTCCCTCACGCATTGCAATACTTCCAGGCCATAGAACGTAATGGCGTATGCCGGCGCATGCACAATACTAATTTTATGCTTTGCCCGCTGTTGGGCAAAGCATACTGCGCACGCGCGAAAGGCTATTTGATTGCGCATGCGCAGTAACAGTACGCGAACGAAGGAATTACAAGAAAAAAATGCGTAAAGCAAGACAAGAAGGGGGGGAGAGTTGGACAATAAGCCCTGCCCTTTGGACCGGACCGAGCAGATTTACATACACTGCGGGTGGAATATAAACGGTATTTATTGATCAAAGGTGGGGAGTCGAGGGGTATCAAAAGTACTGGTATAATGCATAGGTGACACTGAATTTAATGATATTTTTACATGATATGCAAAAAAAGTGGTGACAGATTCCCTTTAATACATGAAAATCACTAATGAAATACTGATGATAAAAACCAGGGGCTGGCTGGTAAGTGTCAGTCTGGGGGCAAGCGCACATCACTGGCCCATGTGTAGTGCAGCATTAACCAGTTTACCGCTGCCTTGCCTTCCTTATAGAAGCAGCAGAGGTAACTTTAAAAAAACGAGACTGGACAGATCGTTTTCATGTTGGGATGCATGAATTTTGTGGCTGCAGAACCAATGAAAGTGTATGTGCACACAACATCTTTTTCAGGCAGATTGTGGCAGGCACCCCCACCTGAAAAAGAGCCACAAGCTGCTAAACAGCAATATTTAACTCCTCAGTACAGATCGGCGCTTCCCAGTACAGATCAGCGCTCCTCAGTACAGAACGGCACACCAAGTACAGATAGGCCCTCCTCAGTACAAATCGGCACCCCCAGTACAGATCGGCACCCCCAGTACAGATCGGCGCTCCTCAGTACAGATCGGCACCCCCAGTACAGATCGGCACCCCCAGTACAGATCGGCACCCCCAGTACAGATCGGCGCTCCTCAGTACAGATCGGCACCCCCAGTACAGATCGGCGCTCCTCAGTACAGATCGGCGCTCCTCAGTACAGATCGGCGCTCCTCAGTACAGATCGGCGCTCCTCAGAAAGTGGGTGCAGCTCACAGGAAGTCCAGACTCCACTTCCTTCACTCTCTGAGGGCATCAGATCAGTAATGAGGGGTACGGTGCTCAACTGAACGCTGGGTGGGGGACTCATATGATAGGGAAAAAAGTACCCTTTTAAGGGATGTCATTTGCAGAGATTTGTGATCCCTTTAACATGAAGTCAGAAGTTGTGTGCAGAAGTTCTGGCTCCTAGTAGGGGCCACTAATAGCCCAAGTCCCAGTCTGAAGTGATCACTGCACACCATCTACAGCCCTCCTGACAAAGGTAGCAGGATGGCAGCTCTGGGCTTTCTTCCTGTCTGCCCTGCACTAACATTAACCTATGGAGTGCTGGACACTGCAGCATGCCATCCACCCAGGATCATCACTGGCCACCTAGGACAATCACTGGCTGTGCACAGGGCTGCCAGCTGCAGATGTCACTCACGATACACCATGGCACCACCTGTCTCATACAGAAATCTGATGCGACGGTTCTTAAAGAGCCAGATGGTCAGGATTGTCAGGATGAGGAGAAAGTTGAAGACGAGCAGCTCCAATGCCCCCTGATGCTGGAAGAACTCCAGTGCCCTGGAGGAGACCGATGTCCTGCTGTGACCCATGTCCACCCGCAGTGCCCGCTGCCAGCGCTACTTTATAAAGAGCTCATCTGACATATAAAGTATGTCACATAACGACTGCACCTGAGGAAGGGCTACACTCAATGGCATAACTACAAAGTTATGGGCCCCGGTGCGAACTTTCAAATGGGTGCCCCCCTCCAATGCCAAAATGCACGCACATCTCTGCTCCACACACCTCGTACACGCGTGGCTCCGCACACCTTGTACACACGCAGCTCTGCTCCGCACACCTTGTACACATGAAGCTCTGCTCCGTACACCTCGCACACACAGCTCTGCTCCGTACACCTCGCACACACACAGCTCCGCTCTGTACACCTCGTACACACACCACACGGCTCCGCTCCGTACACCTCGTACACACGCGGCTCCGCTCCGTACATTTCGTACACACATGACTCCGCTCCATACACTTCGTAAGCACGCGGCTTCGTTCCGTACACATGCGGCTCCGCTCCGTACACTTCGTACACACATGGCTCCGCTCCGTACACTTCGTACATACACGGCTCCGCTCAGTACGCACGCGGCTTCTCTCCGTGCACCTCATACACACGCGGCTCCACTCCGTACATTTCGTACACACGCAGCTCCGCTCCGTACACTTCGTACATACATGACTGCTTCGTACACACGCGGCTTCTCTCCGTGCACCTCATACACACGCAGCTTCGCACACTTCGTACGCACGTGGCTCCGCTCCGTACACTTCGTACGCATGCGGCTTCTCTCCGTACACCTCGTACACTAGCGGCTCCGCTCCGTACACTTCGTACACACACGGCTCCGTTCTGTACACTTCGTACGCACGCGGCTTCACTCCGTACACCTCGTACACTTGCGGCTCCGCTCCGTACACACACAGCTTCTCTCCGTACACCTCGTACACACACGGCTCTGCTCCATACATCTCGTACACACGGCTCCGCTCTGTACACCTTGTACACACACAGCTCTGCTACATCCACCCTGTAAACCCCACACAGTAACTTACCCTCAACCAGCACCATGACAACCAGCACAGCAGAGTCCTGCATACATTGAGTCCCCTGATCAGGTGACCTCTGACTCCTCCCCTCCTGTGACCTCATTACAGGTCCTGTGCACACAGAGCAGCCAACCTGTCAGGCCAATTGCACTGCAGCCTGGCAGCCAATGAAAGAACGGAGCTGCACAGCCAATGACCGCCTGCAGCTCCGCGATCGGGCCCCTAACCGCGGTAGTCCCGCCTCTAGCTACGGCTGCATCACTGGAAGCTCCGCAGTGGCGCTATGCATGCTGGGAGTTGTAATTTTCAGCCTGCTCACATGAAGAGCAGTTGAGGCCGCGCCTACTTCTCCTGAGCGGCTCCTGTGCTGACACTACATCAAAGGTACTCCTGCAGAGGGAGCGGCCCACGGAAGGGGGTGGCCCCTCTGGCAAATGCCAGAACTGGCCGATGGCCAGTCCGGCCCTGATGGTGGTTATTATTGCTTTAGGGTGGTCCTGAGAGAAAGTATGGTATAAGTTACAATAATAGAACAAACAAATGGGCACGTGGAGCGGTGAATCATTAGTTAGGGACTTTCCATTTGGAGGTATACATCATAGCTGATTGGCTTTTACTTGGAGGTATACGTCATGGCTGATTGGCTTTTACCTGTTTCTTGTACTCTTGTTAACTAAGCGCCGGATGCTTTTTAGTGTAGATCATTTATTAAGTAACCACAGCGTGCCAAAGCACAGTGTGGACAGATGTTTGTATAGTCGCCACAGTGTTTTTGTGCACCCGAATATTACTTATTAAAGTTGTGCAGATCCTTTTTTGTCATTTGTTATGGGGGTGCCCTCCTCCTGAGTCGTGCACCCTTATCCACCCATCTTTCCCCAAAAGGTTTCATCACAAGCTGAGCCTGGGTCCTATCTCACACCAAATTCATTTGAGGCTTTCTGGGCACATGGGAAGGTGGGTGTAAGGTCTACATTTTTATTGTGTATAAAAATAAAGGAATTGATGTAGTCATTAATCGCAATGTGCTGATGCACAATGTATGTATGTATATATATATTGTGAGGTGCCAAGGGGAGAGGTACTAGAAAACAGGTATATTTCTCCCCGTTTCATTTCATATGTCTCCCTGTACTGATGATGAAGCCAGTTTATTTCACTGTAATCCAGTCCTGGTTTCCTTGGTGATCAGCATGGAAAGGACTGGTAGTTCCCCCTCCACTAATTCAATCCAGGTTTTGGTTTCCTGACTGGTCCAGCTGATATAATCAGGAGGAGCTGGGATCTCTCAGTCTATGGTCTGCTGAGCTGGGAGCTGACACAGTAAGATTATATGGACTTGTTTGCTGTTATATAGGTTTATTTTGTAGTTAGCCTGCTATTGTTAGTTAGTGGCCAGACGGCCTTAGACGTTTTATTTCATGTTTGGCATGTGTAACATTGAGTAACAAGTGTGCACAATAAATATGCCGTGTCCATATTGCTAGTCTGCTGAAGTGACTTCATAGCCACACGCTTGTGCCAAAGCAAAGATCCCAGCTGAGCTATCTATTCCCCACAAATGGTGTTTCGAATGCGGGCACTTGTGGCTGCTGGACTGTGACTGCAGAGAAAACGCTGTGTATGTCCTGGCTGAAAGCTTCTGCGCTTTTGAAGAGCCAAGAGTCCAGTAATATGGAGGAACTAGTGAAGCAGTTATTGCAAGCAAATGTGCAGCAACAGCAGACTAATGCTTGCTTCCAGAAGGCTCTAAGGCAGCAACACCAGATGCAGCAAGAGCAGTTGGAGGCAATAAAACAGGCCTTGGTTCGGCAACCCCGAGATGAGGGAGACCGTGCACAAAGCGCTGCTAGTGCGCAGAAAGCCGTACAGAAGACTTTGCTTAAAATGACCGCAGACGATGATGTGGAAGCATACCTCACCGTGTTTGAACGTATTGCAGAACGTGAGCACTTACCACTGGACAGAGGGGCTGAGGTAGTGGCTCCATTTCTGAGCGGAGATCCACAAAAAGCCTATTACGATCTGAGTGGAGCGGATGCTATGGACTATATCAAACTCAAAGGCGAAATCCTGGCAAGGCTGGGAGTAAACACGTATGTACGTGCACAGAGGGTGCATCTATGGAATTTTGTGGAGCATCAGCCAGCCCGCTCACAAATGCATGATCTCATCCATCTAGTAAAAAAATGGCTGCAACCGGAGGCTTTGACGTCCGCACAGATGGTGGAGCGTGTTGTTCTAGACAAGTACCTGCGGTCCTTACCCGCTAAGATCCAGAGGTGGGTTGGACAGGGTGACCCAACTACCGCTGACCAGTTGGTGAATATGGTCGAACGCTACAATGCTTCTGAAAGCCTACTCCAAGGGACGTTAGCACCCCACTGGCCCCCCAAGAAATCGCTGGAGATTCCTGCGAAACCTACTCCATCTTCAAAAGAAGAGAACGTCACAATGAAGGGTAGCAGACCTACAAAGGACTATGGAGGTGGTACGGGCTCACATCAAGCCAGCAGACCTCGTCTGGGATCTCCATCGAGGAGACAAGGGCCTATACAATGTTGGCGATGTCGCGGGCTTGGCCATGTAGCAGCTAACTGCCCAATGACTACAGAGCCAATGGACTGTAATGCTATGAGGCGTCTTTCATTATATGTGCAGTCAGTCTGTGTGGCGGAGACCCTCACGGGAAATGAACAACACGTGTGCCATGTCGAGGTTGACGGTTATAGTGTGAATGCCGTCTTGGATTCCGGCAGTCAAGTAACTTTGGTACATGCCAGTTTGGTGGACTCTAGCGCCCTAACGAACTTAACCGTGGGCATTAGTTGCATCCATGGGGATACTAAGAACTACCCCACTGCCTGGGTTACTCTTGCCACGCCAGTAGGGACCAAAAGACATCAGGCGGCAGTCATAAAGTCTATGGGACACAGTGTAATCCTGGGGAGAGACTTTCCCTTATTTTGGGACTTGTGGAACTTCAAAAGTGGTATGAACCCTCTAGTTGAAGACGGTGCTCCGGAGCTAGCCCCTGAACCATTGCAGCAAGACGACGGAGAACTCATCTCAGAGGAAGTACTAGAATCTGTGGACTCTCCTCTGGCTGTGTATGCAGGCGAGGCAGACCAGCTAGAGGATGTTTTAGAAATGCCTGACCTTGAGGTGGCCCGTGGTAAGTTCGGGACCGCTCAGCACCAGGATCCTACTCTAGCAAGGGCGTGGGAAAACATAAAGGTCTCCGAGGGAAGACCACTGTACCCAGGGGCTCAAAACGAGTTCCCACACGTGGCGGTGCAGCAGGATATGTTGTATCACATAGACAAGGTGCGAGGGGTGGTGGTAGAACAACTAGTGGTACCTAAGTCCTTTCGCCAGGTAGTTTTGGAGTTGGAACATAAACATCCCTTGGGAGGTCACCTGGCGGTAGAAAAGACAAAACACCGTATTCTGCAACGTTTCTTTTGGCCGGGTCTAGTGGGAGACGTGACCCAGTACTGTCGGTCATGTCCTACGTGTCAATTGACCGCACCTATGTCACATTTTAGAAGCCCCTTAGTGCCCTTACCAATAATAGAGGTGCCCTTCGAGAGGATAGCAATGGATATAGTCGGTCCGTTAGTTAAATCTGCCAGGGGTTATCAGTACATTTTGGTAGTATTGGATTACGCCACGCGTTATCCCGAAGCAGTGCCCTTGCGGAATGCCAATGCGAAATCAATTTCAAAGGAGCTGGTTAATATGTTTTCCCGCACCGGCATTCTGAAAGAGATACTTACGGATCAAGGGACCCCCTTTATGTCTCGTATACTTAAGGATTTATGTAAACTGCTAAAAATCTCCCATTTGCGTACCTCAGTATATCACCCTCAGACTGATGGTTTGGTGGAGCGCTTTAACAAAACCCTAAAGGGAATGTTGAAAAGGGTGGTGGATAAGGACGGGAGAGATTGGGATGCCCTACTACCATACCTCCTGTTCGCTATACGTGAGGTACCCCAATCCTCCACAGGCTTTTCACCTTTTGAGTTGGTTTATGGGCGGTGTCCTAGAGGCCTGTTAGATATTGCCAAGGAGACTTGGGAACAAGAGGTGCCTCCTTATCGCAGTGTAATTGAACACATAACACTTATGCAGGACCGAATTGCAGCAGTTATGCCGATAGTTAAAGAGTGTTTAGAGCGCGCACAACATGCCCAAAGCACGGTATACAACCGAGCGGCAAAAACACGAGTCTTTCAACCCGGAGACAGGGTGTTGGTATTGGTGCCTACCATAGAGAATAAATTTCTTGCGAAATGGCAGGGACCATACGAAGTGCTGGAACGAGTAGGTGAAGTAAATTATAAGATACACCAACCAGACAAGAGAAAGCCCGAACAAATATACCACATAAACTTGCTTAAGGCCTGGCGGGACAGGGAGAGTCTGGTGGCAGGAGCTGCCCTTGAGGATGGGCCTCGAGGGGCACCACCTTCTGAGGTAAAGGACCCCCAGGTAGCTCCGCCAGAAGTGGGTATTGCAGACACGCTATCCGAAAGCCAAAAACGAGAGACCAGGGAGTTCATACAGAGGAACGCAGATATTTTCTCGGAACTTCCTGGCCGGACTCACCTAATTAAACATGACATTATTACTGATCCACAGGCGTGGGTACGGCTTAAACCATATCGAATTCCGGAGGCTCGGAGACAAGCCATTGCCCAGGAAGTGAAGATGTTAGAGCTCGGGGTCATTGAGGAGTCCCGGAGTGAGTGGGCTAGCCCTATCGTACTGGTGCCCAAACCCGATGGGACTATCCGATTTTGTAACGATTTTCGGAAAGTAAACGAAGTATCGAAATTCGATGCCTACCCGATGCCAAGAGTCGATGAACTGATAGAGAGACTGGGTTCGGCTAGGTACATATCCACTATTGACTTAACAAAAGGTTATTGGCAGATTCCCCTCACGGAATCAGCCAAAGAGAAAACTGCCTTTGTTACGCCCCAGGGATTATTCCAGTACCGAGATATGCCATTTGGGTTGCATGGTGCCGCAGCCACCTTCCAACGTCTAATGGATATTGTCCTAAAACCCCATGGCCAGTATGCATCTGCGTACTTGGACGACATTATTATCTTTAGCAATGACTGGGACACGCATTTGTCAAAAGTACAAGCCGTCTTAGACTCCCTAAAAACAGCTGGGTTGACTGCCAATCCCAAGAAATGTACGTTGGGATTGGAAGAGGCTCGCTATCTGGGATATAGCATAGGGAGAGGCGTCGTGAAGCCTCAAGCCAATAAAGTGGATGCTATTCAAAATTGGCCACGACCGGTAACCAAAAAACAGGTTGGAGCTTTTTTAGGGATCGTTGGTTATTATAGGCGGTTCATCAAACATTTTGCGACCATCGCAGCTCCTCTCACAGATCTTACTAAGGGGTCGAAATCTGTCACAATAAAGTGGAACGCAGAAGCAGAGGAGGCCTTTCAGCGATTGAAAACAGTCCTCTGTGACCAACCAGTGTTGGTTGCACCAGACTTTAAAAGGGAGTTTATTGTCCAAATAGACGCCTCTGGGGTGGGCCTCGGCGCGGTTTTGTCTCAAGAAGTAAATGGCGAGGAACACCCAGTGGCCTATCTAAGCAGAAAGCTTATGAGAGCAGAAAAGAACTACAGTGTAGTTGAGCGGGAAGCCCTGGCTGTGAAATGGGCCCTGTGCACCTTGCGCTATTATTTACTAGGTCGCCAGTTTAGGCTAGTGACGGACCATTCGCCCCTAACGTGGATGTCCCGGGCAAAAGAAGGCAATGCACGGGTGACACGCTGGTTCTTAGCATTACAAGGGTTTAAATTTTTCGTTGAGCACAGGGCGGGCACAGCGCACAGAAATGCAGATGCGTTGTCTAGAACGCACTGCTTGGTGACTCGTCGTGTCCGACCCCACGGGCTCGAACAGAGGAGGGGGGTGTGTGAGGTGCCAAGGGGAGAGGTACTAGAAAACAGGTATGTTTCTCCCCGTTTCATTTCATATGTCTCCCTGTACTGATGATGAAGCCAGTTTATTTCACTGTAATCCAGTCCTGGTTTCTTTAGTGATCAGCATGGAAAGGACTGGTAGTTCCCCCTCCACTAATTCAATCCAGGTTTTGGTTTCCTGACTGGTCCAGCTGATATAATCAGGAGGAGCTGGGATCTCTCAGTCTATCTCTGCTGAGCTGGAAGCTGACACAGTAAGATTATATGGACTTGTTTGCTGTTATATAGGTTTATTTTGTAGTTAGCCTGCTATTGTTAGTTAGTGGCCAGACGGCCTTAGACGTTTTATTTCATGTTTGGCATGTGTAACATTGGATAACAAGTGTGCACAATAAATATGCCGTGTCCATATTGCTAGTCTGCTGAAGTGACTTCATAGCCACACGCTTGTGCCAAAGCAAAGATCCCAGCTGAGCTATCTATTCCCCACAAAATATATACATATATATATATATATATATATATATATGTGTGATGTAAGGTAGCGCTCACCGAGTGTATTGGGGAACACTCACTTGGCAGCAGATTCACGGCACACAGGAACACTTTCCGTTTAAACAGTCTATGTGGTTTATTATACAGCATAAACCATATAAGTCAACAAAAGGCAAACAGTCTTGTAGCCGAGAGATGAATTCTTAATGTCTGTAGTAGAGCTTCGCTCTCTCAGTCCTGTGGCCACAAAGGCTGTGCCATGTCCAGAAAACAGGCTCTATAGCCTCAACACAGTTATTTCCCCCTTTCCGGGGTAACCTCTTAGGAACTCCTGGTCCAGACGCCGACTCTTGGTTAGTCCTTTTCTCTCAGGGAAGCGGCCGCACTGGGATCACCATTCCGGACAGTGCCTTATTCACTAAGCCACCTCACGGTTCCAGACCCAAAGCCGGGCAGTGGCTACCCCAAACGCAGGCCATCACAGACTCTGCTCAAACACATGGCCTGTCCGGGTGCTGTTCAGGGATCCGACCCTTAAGGGCCTGTCACACTAAGCGATATCGCTAGCAATAACGCTATAACTTGTGACATTATAGCGATATTGCTAGCGATATCGCTGTGTGTGATACTTACCTCCGACAGCTTCCCCGCTGATCACGCGAGAACGTCCTGGACCGTTTCTCGTCGTCAGCTTCCTGCGGCACTTCTTGTGGAGAGACGAGCGGCGAGCGTGGAGCCGAGCGGGAGGACGTCATGATCGCCTTGTCTGACAGGTAAGTAGCGACCCCCGACCCTGCGATGTCGCTGGTGAGATCTGCCTGTGTGGCAGCTCACTAGCGACCACTTAGCGATGCACCAGCGATCCTGACCGCGTCATATCGCTGGTCGGGATCGCTGGTGCATCGCTAAGTGTGACAGTACCTTAACTCCCAGGGTCTCCCAACACACCGGCCTCACCAGGTCCAAAGTCTCTATGCGCTCTTCAGTGAGGTAGCACACCTTCCAACACATAGGCCTTCCAGGACCTTCCACATGAACCAATCAGGTCCATGCACTCCCCCATGTGACCAGACCTCAGGCACATTATATGGTACATAACCACATCCACAGGTAAGGTATGGACCACGTTATGACCTCATTGCAGATCCTTTTAACACACCCAGCCATACACATAGAGGCTTTACTTTGGGCGTTCAGACACACGCCCCTGGGTGGGTTTGTAGGTGACTGGTCCCACCCATCTCACCAAGTCACCTGGAAGCCGCCCATTGTAAGACTATGTGCCCACGTAGCGCTTTTGATGCCTAATATTCCTGAGTGGAAACGCACACCCTCTTCCCGGGAAAACGCGTGAGGTTTTATGAAGCGCTTTTGTAAGCGTTTTTGACGCTTTTGTTAAGCGTTTTTGGATGCATTTTCCTAAGCGTTTTTGCAATACAATTGAATGTATGTGTTTCCGCAAAATTAACGAACATGCTGCGTTTTTTTCCGCTTAGCATTTCCGCAGCAGAAAAAAACGCACCATTAGCACAACATGTGCGTTTTCCATTATAATTAATTGGATGCTTTTCTTAAGCATTTCCGCAGCAGAAACGCTTGTCTAAACGTGCTGCGGAAACGCTTAAAAAATGCTACGTGAGCACACAGCCTAAAACAGAAGAAACCATCAGCTGTATATCTGCTGATTAACACATATTCCAGCTTCCATCACAGGGCACCCACCCCTGTGATACATATCGGCCATTTATAATCCCTATTACAATGAAGGAACGCCTGCATGCATGTCCCATACAGCGCACTTAGCTGTCACAGGGATCACTGCATCACATCGCTGGTTTCACTTTCATGGTTGGCAACGTACAGGGATGGAGACACTCTGAATCATGCTAAATGGATTTCCCTCAGTTTAATGTAACTGCCATTCACTAGTGGGGTATATGCAACGATATAGATTTTTTAGCCTATTAATGGTAATTTTGGGCAATATCCATTATGGGCAAGCATATATTGGGCACATAAGTATGAAGGTTGCGGCCCTGAGTTGTAATGGAGCACTCCATAGGCCGGACATGCGCTGTAATGACAAGATATGCGGTCCACTAAACCGGAGTGCGTCACACGCTGGGGACGTGGCTTAATCTGGCGCGACTCCCGGCAACAGCTTTTAAACCACACAGCGGGGACAAGGGTAAGGCAGCTAAACTTCTTGCTGAGGCTCTCCTGATGAGTCAATTCATGACGAAACGCGTCGGAAGTCGCAATTTATGAATGAGGCAACAACAAGTCACCTGTGATTCGGGGCACCCTGTAAATATATTATGCTGATGGGATCCTCTTCAACCCAGTGAGATCTAACAATGCTGGCTTTCATGCCACACAAAATTTACATAACATGGTGTTAAATCAAGTGATGCATCACAATACAGGGAATGCTCATTAGCATAATGAGGAAGCATGGTTCTGGTTTTGTGACTGTACATATGTGATGGAATTATTTATGCATGTTGCCTATGTTATTTGCTGCTTGCATTTAGTCTTATAATGGCCTCTTTCATTTGTATGCACTAAGCACTTTGAGACAGTGAATGTCCATCAATTATGTGCAATATGAATATCATCCATTGAAGGTCCTGGTGATTTAGTGTCTATATACCTAAGATTGTAACAGCAATCATATATTTGTGTTAATTCGGTAAAGGGCACATATCAGGATGGTAATATCAATTTATCTTCATTTCAGTGACTATTTTCCAAAGCTTATTGAGGGCAGAGTAAAGTACTGCAGCGCGCAGGCGCTGGGAAAGATCAGAGAGCTCCGGCGCCTACGCACTGCAGTACTTTACTCTGCCCTGAACAGGGCAGATAAAGTACGCCTGCTCAGGAACTGAGAGAGAAGAAGGAGGACGGCATCGTATGAAGATGGGAGGCGCCGGACCGGACCGCGACACCCATCGGACCGGACCGCCAGGTGAGTATAATCTAACTTGTTTTTCTTATCTTTCAAGTTACATCGGGGGCTTATCTACAGCATTACAGAATGCTGTAGATAATCCCCTGATGGCGGTGCCGGCAGCTGATAGGGCAAATTGGGGTGACAGATTCCCTTTAAAACCTCTACTCCCCTCGGGTACCAGTGCTGTTCCAGCGGTGTCGGCACCAGCTCCCAAAGTTTTAGTGACATCCCCGGAAGAGCCAACGCTGACACAACTGGAACAGCGCCAGCTCCAGAGTCTTGTTATTTTACTGGGAGGGAACATAGAGATTGAAAAGGGATTGTCCAAATAGTGAACAACCCCTTTAAAGTCCCTCGTGTATACTTGTGAAGTCAGTTTGCAAAAATAAACACACCTCAGTGCTTCCAGAAAAATCATCAAATTATACGATTATACAATTCGTCATAACACCAATTCAAAATATTCTCACGCCTTCCAGTAAAAATGAATCCATACAACATGTGTATTTTCTTCCATGGAAGCTGTTGGCTAACTGATGGCAGGTGGAAAAGTGGCACCCATTATTTGTTCACGTTTGCTGAACATCTTGTACAAGCGTGTACATGAATACTCACACTAATTCTGGCCATTTTATTTCTTGTCTTCTGCATTTTCAACAGTTTTTTATGCAGTCTATCTCCAACTGACAGGCCACTCTGAACTAGTGAGAGGTGACGAGCTCCCATGAGGTCTTCCGTACTCAGCACACACAGAGAGATCAGAGATATCTGATTGGCTGTCTAACAAATATTCACAAATTGCAGCATGACGGAGATTTTATAGTAGTACTGAGCAGTATAGATGTGAATCCAGCAATGTGCTGAGCGCTACTCACTGCTTCTCACACTTCTTGCTCTCCATAGCGTTAAATATGTGATGTAACCTGAAACCTGACGATGCAAGGAGATCGCCGTTCTTTGTCCAAGACGACTTTGAGCTTTTTCTCGGAGAATGATGATTTTAACCCTTTCATTACCTTGCAATTTCCCATTTTTGCTGCTTTGTTTTTTCCTCCCCTTATTTCAAGAGCCAGAATGTCTTTATTTTGTCTGTCAATATGGCTGTGTAGGGCTTGTTTTTCGCAGGACAAGTTGTACTTTTGAATGGCACCAATGATTTTATCATATAGTGTGCTGGAAAAAGGAATAAAAATCCAAGCACGATGAACTTGCAAAAAAAGTGCAATTTCACTATAGTTTTTGGGGTTTCCCAGGTCAGTACGAGTGCGCAGATGCCAACCATGTATAGTTTTTTTTATTTAAAGGGAACCTGTCACCACAAATAGCTCTATTAATGGGGTTAAAGGAAACCTGTCACTAGATATAACGCTGGTAACCTATAGATATGGTGTTAATCTGCAGATATGGGGTTAAAGGGAACCTGCCTCTAGAAATAACATTGATAATGTGGTGATATGGGGTTAATCGGCAGGTTAATAGAATTATGATGCTGCCCACTGCCTGCACGCAGCTGAATGTAGGGGGACAAAATGATTTTTATTCTCACGCCAGTATACAGTATTCAGTCATAGGGGCGGAGCAGACGCTACGTCACTCAGAGTGACTGAACCTGCACCGGCCCCGCCCCTATGACTAAATACCGAATGCTGGCGGGAGAATAACGTTCATTTTCTCCCAGCCACATTCAGCTGTCTGCAGGCACCGGACAGCATCATAACACTGTTAACCTGCAGTGTTGTGAGTTCATTTTCTGGTCTACCAGTTGTGAGTTCTCCTTCCAGGTGCCCTCTGGTGGTAACAGGAGGTAGTGAGGCTGATTTAATCAGTGGAGATCTGCCACCTGATAAGGAGGATGACGATTGGACCTCAGGAATCTCAGACTGGATTTAATTAAGACAGCCGATGCCCTATTCTGGTGCTGGTGATTCCTTCTGGCTTGTCAAGTCTTGGTTCTCAGCTCTGCTCCAGTCAGCTCAAGCTCAGATTTTCTGCTAATGTTCACACTTGATTTTGTTGGTCTATTCAGTTTTTTGTGTGGTCAGCCAGCCCCGGCTGGGGCTGTGCTGAATTTCCACTCTTACTTATCTGTATTTGCCAATTTGCTTTTTGTCCCTTATTAAATTGGCCTCTTTTTGCTCTGCCTCAGAATATTTCAGAGTGCTGATATAGTGGGAGAAGTCTAATGACTTCAGGGTTAATTTTGTTATCAGAAGTGTTGGACATTATTTTTGTAGGGTTTTTGGCAGATTGCAGACAGTGTCTTTCCTTTCCTATCTTTTCTAGTTAGTTTGGGCCCCATCATTTGCTCAGCCTACTTTCCTGCCTATGTTTGTGTTTTTATCTCGTTTCACCGTCAATACATGTGTGGGGGCTGTCTATTCCTTTGGGGTCTGCTCTGGGGCAGTTAGTTTTCCCCTTTTCTTGCTTTAGGCTTATTTAGTCCTCCGGCCGTGACGATGCATCTAGGTTCATCGTAGGCACGCTCCACGGCTGCTGCTAGTTGTGTGGTTAGGATCAGGGATCTGCAATCTGCATAGTTACCAACCTCTCTGGTTTTTCTGGGGCTTAGCTTGTTTAGGTTTTTCCTCCACGGTGACCCATTCATAATACTGCAGACTGTGGGGACCCGTGTGTCGCAAACAGTGCCTTCCCCCCTCCCACCAGTCCAGTAATGAAAACACAGACAGGCCTAGATGGGTTGAAACAGGTCGGTCACAGTTTATTAACTACATAAGCAGAGAAAGGCAATTACATTTCGTAACGGGCTCATTGACAAGGGCCCTAGTCTGCCACAGACAGGCGAAAAGGCCTATGAGCTGTTACGAACCCTTGCCCTTCTCCATATCTTCCGCTGTGACTTAACATCTTTGACTTTTTTTTTTTTTTTTTTTTTTAATAAGCTTACAAGTAGTATGGCAATTTAAGCACCATTTAATATATAAGGGAGTGAGGGTGGTAAAAAAGTTTCCAGGGGTCAGCCGGAAGATAAAGGAAGTCACTGACCCCAGGCACCTGAATTTAACCCCGGTAGGAGTGGCTGGAGGACCCTTCCCCTTTAATCCCATTGGACAGTTGGGCATCCCAATTAGTGCATCACCTAGGGAGTAGTGGGAGGAGGGAATTGGGCACTGAACCATATTTTTTCTAGCTTTAGGCTAAGTGCACACGTAGCAGAAAATTTCTGCTCAAAAACCTGACTCCCTTCCCAGAAACTGCGCCTTTTTGTCTTTGTGTTTTCCGCGCGTTTTCGTCATGGTTTTTGTGCTGTTTTGATGCGGGTTTTCTTCCGGCGTGTTTTCAAAACGCATTGAACAAGCCAGAAACGCGGAAAAATCCGCAAAATTAATGAGCATGCTGCGTTTTTTACCGC
This sequence comes from Dendrobates tinctorius, assembly GCF_039654945.1. Lineage (NCBI taxonomy): Eukaryota > Metazoa > Chordata > Amphibia > Anura > Dendrobatidae > Dendrobates > Dendrobates tinctorius. The sequence continues at coordinate 4,186,796 of NW_027361696.1, read as the reverse complement.
GATGCATTTTTTCGCGTTAAAAAACGCATCAATATGCACAAAAAGTGCAAAATGCATAGAAATTAATGGGAAGCTTATTTTAGCGGTTTTATAGTCAAAACCGCTAAAAAAACGCTGTGTGTGAACACAGCCTTAGCCATATGTACCCCCCAGTCAAAGGCACTTTGCTTATTTAGTACCGTGCCTACCAGAATAAACCCATATTACTAGGTTACCAGCGTTATTCCTAGTGGCAGGTTCCCTTTAAACCCCATATCTGCAGATTAACCCCATATCACCAGGTTAACCCCGTAACAATCAATGACGGCTATATCGGACATTGGACTCCTCCCCGTGTTTGGTGTGGACTCCGGCGATGAGCCCGCACCTTATCTGGCACATGACAGCTGATCTGATCAGCTGTCATGTGTCCCTAACAGCAGCGTGTTGAATCGCGATCCACCCGTGGCTGTTAACATGTTAAATGCCACTGTCAAACTCTAACAGACGCATTTAACATGCACGTGCAAGAGGCGCGTCATTAGCCCTGCCCATCGGCGCTCATGGCACATGACCGCGGGTCGCCGATGGGTTGGCATGACAACCTGGGGTCTGCAGGAGACCGCTCTGGTTGTCATTGCCGGATCGCTATGAGTGACACCCAGCAGTCAGCGCTCATAGCAAGTGATCATTTCTGCTACAAAGAGCACTGCTGCATGGAGACTATTGAAGCAAGTAAAAAAAAAAAAAACTTTTTAGAAATAATAAAAAAATATAAAAGTTCAAATCACCTCCCTTTCGCCCCATTCAAAATAAAAAACAAAATCAAATATATACATATATTTGGTATCTCCGCAATTCAGAAATTGCCTGATCTATCAATATATTAAAATAATTAATCTGATCGGAAAACAGCATAACGCAAAAAAAATCAAACCGCCAAAATTACGTTTTTTTGGTTGCTGCAACATTGCAATAAAATGCAATAATGGGCGATCAAAAGATCGTATCCATACAGTATTTATTTATTTTTTAATCAGTGGCAATACTACTACATGGGTGACTATGGCCTGTGCATTATACTATATGGATGACTATGAGCTGTGCATTATACTACTATGCATGACTTTAGGATGTGAATTATAATTTATGGGTGTTTATAGGCTGTGCATTATACTTTATGGGTGATTATGGGTTTTGCAATATACTTTATGGGTGACTATGAGCTGTGCATTATATTTTATGGATGACTATGACCTGTGCATTGTACTTTATGGGTAAGTATGAGCTGTGCATTATACTAATATGCATGGTATGTGCATTATATTTTATGGGTGATAATGGGATGTGAATTATACTTTATGGATGACCATGGACTGTGCATTATATTTTACTGGTGACTATAGGATGGGCATTATACTTTATGGGTGACTATGGGCTGTGCATTGTACTTTATGGGTGACCATGGGCTGTGCATTATACGTTATGGGTGACTATAAGCTGTGCATTATACTACTATGCATGACTATGGGATGTGAATTATACTTTATGGATGACCATTGGCTGTGAATTATTTTTATGGGTGACTATAGGATGGGCATTATACTTTATGGGTGACTACGGGATGCTAATTATATTTTGTGGACATTCAAGTGGTATATAACACTCCAAAAAAGCGTTCAAAATTTTTTCTGGAATGAATTAGTAATCCATACAGTGTAACGTACTTAGTGATCAACAAGGCGTCAAAGATGACTGAATACCGCGAGACTTCTGTGGGAGCGATCGGAGGAATATCAGAGTTAAACCTAGCTGGCGCAACAGCGGTGATGGCAGGAGCCTGTGGTCTGGAATTGGCAGCTTTCCTGGAACCACTAAGGCCCAAACTCAGAAAGCAGCCTTCAATGCTGGGGTCCTTGCAAACTTCAGAAAAGAAATCCAGGATACAGCTAGTGATACAACTAGTGAGAGGACTGTTGGGCCTATAGCAGATAAATAGTTTCACCGCACACAAGAGTTTTCATGAAAATAATCTTTAATGATTGTTCAACACAAGTGGAAGAGGCGGACAAAGTGAAGGCATATACAAAGAAGCGACGCTAATGTTTCGATCCACTCAGGCCTATAGGTGAGGATAGGATGGAGAAAAAAAGGCACTCTAGCACCTTACAGGGCTGTCCCACCTCCAGCATTACATGGCATGGCCAGCTCCATAGACCCACACCCCTAACCTTGCCCCCACCCTAGCACCTTACAGGGCTGTCCCACCTCCAGCATTACATGGCATGGCCAGCTCCATAGACCCACACCCCTAACTTGCCCCCACCCTAGCACCTTACAGGGCTGTCCCACCTCCAGCATTACATGGCATGGCCAGCTCCATATACCCGCACCCCTAACCTTGCCCCCACCCTAGCACCTTACAGGGCTGTCCCACCTACAGCATTACATGGCACAGCCAGCTCCAAATGACAAATCAGTCCTCAATTTCTTACAAAACACTCCAGAATTTAGAGACAAATTGTATCCCTCTATCCTATACACTGTTATAATGAATACCATGCAATCTCACATGTTCGATAAACAGCCTCGAAAGTGTTTCAGCATTCGGTAACCTCTGTAATGGAACAAAGTGAGATTCTTTACCGAATCGGTCACCTACCACCCTAATAACATTTTTCCTACCAGACAGAGGCAAATTAATAATGAAATCCATGTACAAATGGTCTTTCTGGAATTAGCAATGGAGCCAATTACCTGGCCAGCTGGTTATCACAGACTTCAGCATTTGCGCATGTTTCACAAGCAGATACATAATTCTTAATATCATTATACAAGGATGACCACCAACACAGTCTGGGGCAATAGCTTTCCATGTAGCAGTAACCCCAGGATGACCACTCATAAAACTCCTGTAACAGACACAATCTTACCTGCACAAGTAATTTGGAACCTGTAGTAGCGGAAGGGGCCAACGGCTGGGCTTTATGGATCTCTGCATCCAACGCTGAGGATACTATAGAAATCACAATACCCTGAGGAACTGTATAGCTAAAAGGTTGAGACAAGAGCGCAATAGGGTCTTATCTGGGTAAAACGTATAAATAATTAGAGTATTTATACTCACCTTTTCAAAGAAAAAGTAAAGCCTGTATAGTATGTCAGCCTGCTGCACGTCCAATGGTCCACAGCGGAACCGCAACACAGTTACTTAGGAATAAATTCTTGGACTTTCAAGTGCGCTGCCAGACAAATTCCATAACACACCCGGTTAAAAAAGTTAACCCTTTAATCCCTACGCGTTTCGAAGCATAACACTTCTTCTTCAGGGGTTGACACATCTGTGTCAACCCCTGAAGAAGAAGTGTTATGCTTCGAAACGCGTAGGGATTAAAGGGTTAACTTTTTTAACCTGGTGTGTTATGGAATTTTTCTGGCAGCGCACTTGAAAGTCCAAGAATTTATTCCTAAATACCCTGAGGAAGAATGGAGGATGGAGGCACTGGAGGAGAATCGGAATCAATGTTGTGTGATAAAGGGTCAGTTAGTTCTCATATTCTTGGACCCCGACCTGAATGTGATTGAAAAATTGAATCTATAAAAAAAATAAAGGACCATCTGGCCGGTCATGGGGTTAATAATTTAGCTGATTCAATATAGGCAAAATTTTTATGATCTCTCACCACAGACACCTGATGAATAGCACCCTCCAAAAAATGACTCCATTCTTCAAAAGCTAATTTAACAGCGAACAGCTCCTGATTCCCAACATCATAATTTCTCTTGGAAGGCAAAAATTTCCTAGAGAGAAATGCATTTCGTCACAAGTTGGTCAGTGTGTTGAAACTTTCAGATAATATAACCCCCTCTGACGCATGTACCTCCACAATGACTGGTTTCTGGAGATCAGACTGGATTAAAACTGGAACAGACATAAAACACTCTTTTAACTTATTAAATGCCCCAATAGGATCCGGCGACCGAAAAATTAATCTGCCCCATTACATCTGAGATAGGTGAGAGGTTTAACAATCTGTGAAAAACCTCTAATACATTTTCTGTAGTAATTGGCAAATCCTAAAAAACACTGTAACGCTTTAAGGTCATGAGGTTGCACCCAATCCATTATAGCCTGCACCTTTCCAGGATCCATCTTAAACCCCTCAGCTGACACAATGGACCCCATGAACGATATCTCTTAGATAGAAAAGGTACATTTCTCCAATTAGCAAACAAAGAATTTTCAGTAAGCTTTTCTAAAACAAAACGGACATGTTCACAGTGTGAAAATAGATCGAGCGAAAAGGTGAGAATATTGTCAAGGTATACCACAATGAACCTTCCAATACAATCAGAAAATATACAATTCATTAAACTTTGAAATACCGCTGGCGCATTGGTTAACCAATAAGGCATGACAAAATTTTCACTAAGCCATCAGATGTTAAAAACGCTGCCTTCCACGCTCTCCTGGATGAATATCAAATTATAAGCCCCCCTAAGATCCAGTTTAGAAAACCATTTAGCCCCCATAAGCTGCTTGTATAGGTTAGGGATGAGTGGAACCGTCATTTTGTTTAATTCATGTAAATTGAGGCAAAAACGGAGACCCCCGATCTTTTTTTTTGAAGAGAGAAAAATCCAGGTGAAGAGTGAAGACGATATGGCCCTTTGGTTAACTTTCGTTTACATATTTTTCATGGCGGTACATTCAGGGCCCAACAAATTATACGGGCCAACTCTAGGTAATTTGTCATTAGAGACAAGGTCAATAGCATAATCATAAGGATGATGATGAGGTAGTATCTCAGCCTCTCTTTCCAATAACACATCTCCAAAGTCTTTCAGATACCTCGGCAGACCCTCCAAACTAGCGGAGCAAATTTGTACAGAACTAACACATTTCTTATGACAATTGGGGCTCCACTTAATGTCCTTCCAACACCAATCAATGACAGAAAATGAATACATAACCATGGAAACCCCAATACCACCCCAGCAGGTAAATTGTCCAACACAAAGCAGGAGATGGACTCACAATGAAGTGTTCCCACTCTAAGGCTAGGTTCACAGTAGCGTTTCTGTGCGCAGCATGTCATCTGCATGCACAAACGCATGCAAAAAATGCATGAAAACGCAAGTTTACGCAGCATTGCTTATCCACATCATCTTACCCATGACCCCAAAACCCGCTGCGTGTGCATGCGTTTGTATGCATTTTTGCATGCGTTTGCATTGTTTCTGCGCATACGTTCGATATTTCCAATGCTTTTCCAGTAGAATTTCCTTGACACCAGACACCCAATGGGCTTGTGACATGGGATTTCTTTATATAGACACACTGCACTGATGAAACCCTTGTCTTTTGCTGCTGTATCAAGCTGCAAGATGGATCTTGCCGTGGAGAGCTTCATTCTCAATCTTGATTTGTCAATGAAATCAGCTGTTGCCTTTGCTGTGACTTGTGAAGAAGAAAGAAGAAGAGAAAGATGGAGAAGATGTCGTTGTCGCTATTGGCAGCACCCCATCTTAGAAGTCCGAGAGAGCCGTGAAGCCTGCCACTCATTGTACACAGAGCTACGTGAAAAACCTGAGAAGTTTTTCGTGTACACGAGAATGTTAGAACAGAGCTTGCATGACTTGTGGCTACATATCCGAGGATCCATCACCAGGCAGGACACACAGCAATTTTGAAGAAACAAACACCTGTCATTAATATGATTGTTCTAAAAGCCATGTACTGATTTTTTTTTCACATTTTCTGTTTGGCAGATTCCTGGCTACCGGAGAGACTTTATCATCTCTACATTTTCAATTCCGGATTGAAGTGTCCACGCTTTCTTGGATTGTTGGAGATACCTGCCGTGTTTTATGTGACATTCTGCATGAAGAATTCCTCCCACAACTGAACTCTGGCTGGAAAATGCTGCAAAATTCCAGGACATTTTTAATTTTCCAAACTGTTTGGGAGCTGTGGACCGCAAACACATTCGGATTATGAAACCTGCTAGAAGTGGATCCGAGCATTTCAATTACAAAAAATACTTTGATTGTTCTCATGGCGATTGCAGATGCTGACCGTTGATTTGTCGCTGTGGTCGTTGGCTCATTTGGACTAGGAAATGACTCACAAACTTTCAAAAACTCTGACATGGGCCAACGTTTGTATGGGAATTATTTCAATTTTCCACAGCCACGACCTTTTCCGAACACTGAAGGACCGCCAATGCCGTTTGTTGTCTCGGGACTTGAATCACACCAAACGAATTTACAACTATCGACTGACAAGGGCACAAAAATCTGTGGAGTGTGCCTTTGGATTGCTGGTATCTAAATGGTCCATTTTGGGAACAGCCATCAATCTAAAAATTGAGACAATTGATGAGGTTGTGAAAGCGTGTGTTATTCTGCACAATTACATCCTCGTGAAAGAGCGACACCACTTAGAATTTGAGGAACCTGTTACTACCACATTGCAGGATTATCAAGATCACCCTCTGAGGACGACAGTGCAAGTTGTCCAAATGAGGGATAAATTTAATGCCTACTTTGCTTTGGATATTGGACGTGTGGCATGGCAAGATGAAATGGTTTAAGCCGCTAATAAGTAAAATGTACCTGTAATGCTTGCTGACTATAATACTAACACCTTCACTGTAACTTTAATACTAAACACCTTGACTGTAACACCCATTAATACTTCACTCAACAATACACACGTTTAAATAAAGAGATAAAGAAAACACAGGGAAATAGGGATTGTGAAAAAAAAAAAATGTATTAACAAAAATAAAAACAATGTTTAATTTAACACTTCCTAGACCTGCTCATTCTGAAGAACGCATGCGTATAGAACGCATGCGTACGCATGTCTTTGCGTACCAATGCATTCCCATAGACAGTAATGCATTGCTTTGATGCATTCATCTGCATTGCGCATGAATGCGCATAATTGGCGCCTCAAAAAATGCAACATTCTGCATTCGCCAGACACCACCGCACACCGCGAAATGATGCATGCGTATGCATCCGCATGTGAACTGATGCAAACACATGTCTCTGCATACACAATGTTAAATATAGGTACGCATGCGGATCTATGCAGATCATACGCTGCGCAGATACGCTAATGTGAAACCAGCCTAAGTGTGAACTCCACCGTTACCATCTGGGAAAGATTCTGGAGTAACGGTGTCTTATCAATGGAAAAAATTTGAATGAGTCTTTCCAACATAACTGTCCCTAATCCTAATTTCAGAACCAATCCAGAGTCAATGAAGTTGGTGACAGACTCACAGTCAATGAAAAATAACACAGATAACCAGACTTTGTTCCTAAAAGGTAGTTCCATGTTTAACAGTATTTTGTCTGAGGAGTAAAAAGGTACTTGGGAGTCTGAGTGAGCTTCTTGACAATCACTCAGACTTAGGCAATCCGGTTGGCTGGCTTATTTGCTTAAGGGCATGCAAGCAGTCCTTTAGCGGCCCGAGAGCTGGCAGCTCCAATCTCTGTTGATTCTGTCTCAAGTAAGTGGACGGACTTGGGAAAAATGACAGAAACCCCCGTCGCTCATCACGTCTCTCCCAAATCCTTGGTTCCAATGGCCTCCCCCAAGGAACAAGTTGGGATCTGCAGAGTCAAAGCGTCCTGAAGAGTATAAGAAAGACCTCTGTGGAACTGACACCAGAGAGCTGCATCATTCCACAGAACTTCAAAAGACCATTGCCAGAACTCGGAACTATAGTTCTAGCAGTGCAGCCCTCTTTGCCTCCGAAACCTGGACCCTGTCTGGTTCATTACAGGTCATCCCTAAGGTGTCAAAAAGAGAATCAACATAAGACCTTTCTGGGGCTAGTGAGAGAAAAATGAAAATGCCCAACTGTGAAGACCACCTAGCATTAGGGACATGATTATTCCTACCTCATCCCCTGAAGACCGGGGTCATAAGGTAAGGTTAAAAATAGTCTACATCTCTCCCTAAATACCCCAAACTGGTCTGTATCCCCCTGAAATTTATCAGGAAGTGCCACTATTGGTTCGGGAAAGACCAATTGCAGGTCAGAAAGTACATAAGTCATACCTACAGTTGGTAGCTGCGAGCTTTAGGAGCACCCATGACACTAGAAAACTGACCATGTAGCTGGGACTGTGAAGATTCTAGCTTCTGGTTCTCTTTGGCAAGATTCTGGACCATCTGGGTCAGACTCGCCACCTGAGCACAGAGTATACAAACTGGATCCATTGGTGGGGAAAAAAAATGTATGGGGCCAATCGTAATGTGGTGCTAGTCACTACTCACTGACAAGCCATGAAGTAGTGTAGTCAAATGTTCCAGGGTCAGATACCAAGAGAGTCTGTAGTAAACTAAAGGGGAAAGACAAAGGCATAGTTAGATCACAGTCCGAGGTCAAGGTCAGAAAACCAGTAATATAGCGGACCAGAGCAAAGGGAAAAGGAAAACAAATGGTCAGAACGAGGTCCAAGGTCATGCAGCCATAGATCAACAGAACACAGGAATATAAGGCAACATGCACCACCAAGCAAATGCTACAACTGGCAGAGATGTGAGACTGACAGCTTCACTAGGTAGATGGGTAATCACTTAGCATAGGGAACACTTGAATGAAGCACCTCCCAGTTTCAAATTGGATGACTGAGCTTTCTATCAAAATGCCGACAAACCAGCACGCCCCTGCACTAGATTGAACAACTGAGTTCTCACTCACTGTATTCAAGACACACTGAGCAAAGGAAACGCAACAGCTACCACTTGGTTATCAGAAATAGGGTCTTTCAAAAGAGGTAGAATACTGCATTGAAACCTTTATTAATTGTGACACCCACCATGTCACCTATTGTATGGAATGTTCCATCTGTAATTTGTGTTATGTAGGATGCACAACAGGAAAAATGAAAAAATGAATATAGGAACATATACATAATACAAAAGTAATAATACATATTCAGGAGTCACAAAGCATTTTGTTGAAATGCACAGGAGCAATTTAAATGGCTTGAGTTGCTATGGAAATGAAAGAGTTAATTGTCCGGAAAGAGGTGGTGACAGGCAGAGAAAGGTGTTTTTACGATAAATGTATTGGATTCTTGCTATGAATACAAAACAACCTAACAAATTAAGTTTTCAAAATTCCCAACTGTTAGCGTTACTCTTTACAATGATACCTGGTGATGAAATCTTGTGGTTGTCTTGTGGTTGTCGTGTAATCTTTATTTGTAGTTTTCAGTTAAAGAAATTCTTGTGCTCCGGGGTGGGGGTGTGAGCGGCCTGTGGGCAGAGCTGTGAGAGGCCTGTAGGTGGGGCTGTAAGCAGCCTGTGGGCGGGGCTCTGAGCGGCCTGTGGGCGGGGCTCTGAGCGGCCTGTGGGCGGGGTTGTGAGAGACCTGTAGGTGGGGCTGTAAGCAGCCTATGGGCAGGATTGTGAGCGGACTGTGGGCAGGGCTGTGAGAGACCTGTGGGGGCCAGTGAGTGGGGGTGTGGGAGGGGCTGTGGGTGAGGCTGTGAATGGCCTGTGGGCAGGGCTGTTAGCAGCCGGTGGGCAATGCTGTGAGAAGCCTGTGGAGGGCAGTGAGCAGCCTGGGAGTGAGGCTATGGGAGGGCCTGTGGGTGGGGCTTTGTGGTGCTCTGCTTATATATTCATCTGTATGGCTTATGACATTTTGCCCCCTATTTTGCATATGGTAAATCTTATTGTTTGAAAAAAAATATGCATTAATCATGCCGGCAGCGGCGCCTGCGCTGTAGCAGAATATGCTCTATAATATCCATATATTCATTTTATTTAGTCATATAATTAAATCAAAATGGCACCAGTGGCCACGCCTACACAGTAGACTAATTCAGAACACAATAGATGCTACTGTGCAGGTGCCATTTTGCTAGAAAAAAAAATAGTTTCCATCAAGTTGATGTCTGTTATGAGTTTCAATCTCATTGCTTGTGAATGTGTATGGAGCATGGACAGGGGTTTCCCGAGTCAACCACTTACAGAAGAGGAAGACCCTCCTGCATTCCCCTAGAGCACCCAGCAAGATACGGTTAGAGGCACTGCACCATTTGAAGCTGAGGACTACCAGACACCCTGCCAACAGAGGTGGCTTAAAGGGATGTTACATTTATTTTATTTTTTTATTCTATTTTTTTTTTTTACAATTGGATTCTTCACTTCTTTCAGCAAAATTGAAACAAAACAGGTGCTCTGACTTCCTCCGGATGTAGGATTTGTCTGAAGGAGGGGACAGGGTAGAGGCCGCCGATTGGCACTCAAAACGCTGCACCGGCGCCGACACCGAAGGGGAGTATAGATGGTATTATTTTACTTGGGAGGAACATAGTGATTTAGAAGTGGTTGTCGAGACATGGACAACACCCTTAAAGAAATGAAAAAAGCTACAGTGGCCTGTAAAAGTTTGGGCACCCCTGGTCAAAATTACTATTATTGTGAACAGTTAAGCAAGTTGAAGATGAAATCATCTAAAAGTCCATTCTTACTTGAAAAATTCCTCCCATTCTATGAGATTCCTAGGGCGTTTTGCATCTTCTGCTACTTGAGATACTGCTGTGTGTTTAGGACCATTATCCATTTGTAGAAGCCATCCTCATTCTCTTTTCACCTTCAGCTTTTTTACAGATGGTGTTATGTTTGCATCAACAATTTGTTGAAATTTCATTGAATCCATTCTTCCCTCTACCAGTGAAATGTTCCCCCTGCCATTGGCTGCAACTCAACCCCAAAGCATGATTGATCCACCTCCATGCTTAATAGTTGGTGAGATGTTATTTTTCTGAAATTCTGTGCTTTTTTTCTCCACACATACCTGTGATCATTGTGGCCAGCGACCTACTTTATCATCGGTCCACAGGACTTGTTTCCAAAATGCATCAGGCTTGTTTAGATGGTTTTGTATACTTCTGATGCTGAATTTTATGATGATGATAAAGGAGAGGTTTTCTTCTAATGATTCTTCCATAAAGATGTCCAGATGTTGCCAAAAAGTAGAACAATGTACCACAGCTCCAGAGTCTGCTAACTCTTTCTGAAGGTTTTTTGCAGGGCTTTCAGACTTGTCTTTCTAGCAATCCCACGAGCTGCTCTCTCTGAAACTTTGCTTGGTCTTCCAATTGTTATCTTGACCTCCACTGTCCCTGTTAACGACCATTTCATAATTACATTTCAAAAGGGCAACTTGAAAACACTTTGCAATCTTCTTATAGCCTTCTTCTGCATTGTAGGCCCTGTGGTAGATCAGCTCACTCGGCTGCACATGGAGGTAGATATGGGTACACTGCAGCTTTGCTGTTGCTGCTGTGCTTGTAGTAGATGTTTTAGCAGGTCCTCCATCTTGCCTGATGTCGCATGCTGGCTTATGGCTGTCCCACGTGTTCACTGGACACGCTGCCCGCACTTCTTACACCACCTATGATAGCGTGGCTGACTCATATGCACATAGAGGTAGACACGGGTACACTGCCGCTTTAAGGCTATTTTAAAATACAGCCCTCTGGGCAAAACAGGTAAACAAAACAAAATGGTGGCAGAACAAACAGTCCTTCTGTGAGCGGGGATTCCTCCTGCTCACGGCTGACAGAACACACACTGTTCAGGTTCACTAATCCATTGAGCACTCTCCTGCATTGCTCCTTCTCCAGGCGTACACACTGAACACTGAAAGTTCTTTTCTTCAGCCATTTAAGCCCATATCATGTGACTCCTCAACCACAAGACTGTGATCTCACCCAGATTCTGTCAGCACACAGTGGTGCTGGCTCTGTAGGGGAGATATAGGGGGACACTCTCCCACCCACTCTATAAGTGTCCCCCTAAAAACCAGCCCATAATATAACTTAACCTTCGCAACACTTACTGTGCTGGAGGAAATAAAATCTGGATTATATATCACTGACTCCATTAGGCCTCTTTCACACTTCAGTTTTTTGTGTCAGTTAAAATCCGCCAAAAAGGCGGACAAGCGGATCCGTTCTTTACTGATGTGAACGGATGCCACAGGATCCGTTTTTTGACGGATCCGCAAAATGAGGAAATTTAAAGGAACCGCTGGCCGGGAAGGGAAGGGAAGGGAAAGAGAGAGAGATATTGAATTTTTTTTGTCCGGCACCAGATAGAATTTCGGGTTAAATCAGTGTCTGGAGGATCCGCCGGCCAAAAAAAGTTGCAAGCTCCATTTGGAAATCTTTGAGGTTGTTGACGGACAGCAACATTATGGCGGATCCGCACAAAAACAGATGCAACGGACGGCAATCCGTCAAAATCCGCCAGTAATGAAAGTCAATGGGGAAAAAAACGGATCCGCAAAAAAAAAAATTGCGGATCCGTTTTTTTCAAAACCTGGCGGATTTTGACTGATTGTAAAAAACGGAAGTGTGAAAGAGGCCTTAGGCGTAGTGAAACATATCTCTGTCACAGCCTCCACTATTTTCATTTTCAGATTGCTAGGCAGCTGCTTAGAAGAACTCATGGCTGCTGTGTTTTTGGCACAAGGTTATTGGAGGCTGAGTTTTTATAAAGCTTCTAAATTTGCTTCATCTGGCCCTTCCTAATGATGATAGTGAACAAACAATAACCCTAACAGGCTAATTAAGATCTGAAACCTTGGTCAAAGTTCTCTGAGCACACAAATCTCCAAGGGTGCCCAAACGGTAGCTGTGTATTCACTCACTGTGATATAAAGGGAAGTTCTGTAGCTGTATAGGCGCTAAATGTGATAAAAAAGGAAGTTCTGTAGCTGTATAGTCACTTACTGTGATATAAAATGAAGTACTATAGTTGTGTAGTCACTCACTGTGATATAAAGGGATGTATCTGTGATCTCTACACAACAGAGATCTGTGCACAATGATAGTGATACAAGTGTGATCTCTGGACACATCAGAGGTATGGACACAGTGATATTGATGTAACTGATCTCTGCACACATCAGATCTGGACACAGTGATAGTGATGTAACTGTGATCTCTGTGCACCTCAGTGATCAGTGCACAGTGATAGTGATTAGTGATGAGTGAGTATACTCGCTACTCGAGATTTCCTGAGCATGCTGTGATGCTCGTGTGATCTCCGAGTATTTGGATGTGCTCGGAGATTTAGTTTCTGTCTCTGTAGCTGCATGATTTGCGGCTGCTAGACAGCCTGAATACATGTGGGGATTTCCTAACAAACAGGCAATCCCAGCCACAAATCATGCAGCTACGGCTACAGAAACTAAATCTCCAAGCACATCCAAATATTCGGAGATCACCTGAGCATGCTCGGGAAATCTTAAGTAGCGAGTATACTCACTCATCACTAATAGTGATGTATTTGATTTCTGACACATCAGAAGTCTGTACACAGTGATAGTGATTAGACATGAACGAATATTTCAATATTCAATTCGGATTAGGTTTGCCTAATTTTCAATATTCTCCGATTAATTTGTCGAATATTCGCCGAACATTACCAAACACCATTATAGTCAATGGGAGGCACAAACAAACGCATGCACAACACCTTAGATAGGCCCCAAATGCTGCCAAAACACATCAAATGAGGGACAGACACCAGGAAAGTGGCCTCAATTCACCCACAGTACAAATTGCTGCATGGAACTGCAGCAATCAACCAGGCATGAGGTATAGGGGACTGGGACAGCATTTACAGCTTCCAATGAACGTCACAGTAAGATGAGGTGGCTGAGGGATCAGTGTAGGGCCCCTTTGCTGGCAATCCTGATAACACATCTCTGACAACACCTCTACTTGCTGACAATAATCCTGACAACACCTCTACCTGCTTTCATGCTGAGCCACACTCAGGTGGCACAAATATCAGTTTTTTAGACTACCATTGTCAGAAAAATTTAAGGATAGTAACACGGGTAGTTGAGTGCAAGGAAGTGGAGGCCTACTGTACAGGCAACACGCATGAAGGAGACCTAACCAAGAGTGTTCACGTTTCCAAAAATTGACAGACACCACGAAAGTAGCATCAATTTCACCACAGTAGAAATAGTAGACTAGGAACCGACAGGCCTTTCTCTACACCAAATCCAGCAGATGGACACTCAACAAAGAGTGGCCACATTTAAAGACATGAGGGCCTTACACCACAGAAGTGGCATCAATTTCACCACAGCAGAAACAGTAGAATAGGGACCAACAGGTCTTTCACTATACCCAATCCAACAGATGGACACTCAACAAGGAGTGTTTACATTTGCAAAAATTATTGGCATACACCACCAAAGTGGCATCAATTTCAACACAGTAGAAATAGTAGAATAGGGATCGACAGGCCTTTCTCTAAACCCAGTCCAGTAGACACCCAACTTGGAGTCTTCACATTTTAGAAAATGAGGGCCTGACACCAAGAAAGTGAAATAACTTTCACGAGAATAGAAATAGTATAATTGGGACCGACACATCTTCCACTACAGCTAACACAGCAGATGTAGAACAACCATGACTGTTCGCATTTCCACAAATTTGTGTTAACATCAGCAGCAGCCACAGAAGACACACTAAAGAAATCACAGTTACCTGACATTAATGCATCACACTAAAAAATGCAATATCACCTAGTCTGTACAGTCTGCGATTGGGATGCAAAAGTCCTTGGAGATCCATGACTTGTTCATCTTAATGAAAGTTAGGCGGTCTACACTTTCAGGGGACAGTCGTATGCGCTTATCCGTCAAGACACCGCCAGCAGGGCTGAAGACACGTTCTGAAAGAACACTGGCTGCCGGGCACGTAAAACCTCCAAGGAATGTGAGGTGAGCTCAGGTAACTCCTCCAATTTGGAAGACCAAAATGTGAAAGGGTCCAAACCCTCCCTGGTGGTATTGATATTTAGTTCTAGATACTCCTGCATAATCCTATTCATTCGTTCATCACGTGCAAGACTTGGACTCTGCTGTGCTGGTGCACGAGTTGGTCTAAAAAAAAGTGTCAAAGGACTCACAGAAATTGCTTCTTCCTCTTCAACCACTGCTGCTGTTAATGTTTTGGCATTGATGAATTGAAGGCCAGAGGTTCCGATACTTCAGCATTCGCGAGTCCCTTTCTAGGGTGGGAATCATCTGACAAAATTTGGTTTTATAACGTGGATCTAATAAAGTGGCAACCCAGTAGTCAGCATTATACCTAATCATTACTATACGGGGATCATGTTGCAGAGAGTGCAGAAAGAAGGCACTCATATGTCGGGCTCTACCATGAGGTCCAAGTCCATGTTGTGATGGTAGCTGGGTAACAATGAGGCTCGTTTCCTCTGTCCCCTCCCTCCAACCCCGAACAACAGAGAGAGGATTATCCTCTTCATCTGACAGTTGCTCGCCCATCACCTCTTCCGCCTCCATTTGTTCTTCGGATCTTGCACCTTCGATAACAGCTTGCCTGTTATCATCACCAGCCTCCTCGATCGCAGTACTCCACCATACCTTGGCACCCGCCTGTGTGACAACATTCTTGAACTTCGAGACAATATTATCCCTTCTGTAGCCTCCTCATCTTCTGGGACCACCATCTCCTCTCCCGCAGGTTATTCAAAGTCTGCTCCAGCATGTAAATGACCGGAATAGTGATGATGATGATGGCGTCGTCAGCGATAACCATCTTAGTAGCCATTTCAAAACTGTGCAGAAGGGTGCAGAGGTCCTTAATCTGTGCCCACTCTGTGACCGTGATATGCACCACCTCCATACAGCGTTGGTCCAGGCTATACGACAGGACATACTGCGTCAGGGCTCGTTGCAGCTGCCACAGTCGCTGCAACATGCGCAGAGTGGAATTCCACCATGTCAGCACATTGCATATCAACCTGTTAACTGGCATGGACAAAGACCTCTGTATCGATGCAAGTCGACGAGCAGAGGGGTGCGAATGGCGGAAATTAGCACACAGCTTACGTGCTTTCTGGAGCATGTCACCCAGGCCAGGATAGTGGCTGAGAAAACGCTGCACCACCAAGTTGAGGACATGAGCCATGCAAGGCACGTGTGTCAGCTTGCCTGGCCGTAGGGTCACCACCAGATTTGCACCGTTATCGGACATAGCCTTACCTGGATGCAGATTCAGCAGAAACAGCCATTGATCAAATTCAGCCTGGAGAGCTGTCCACAACTCTTAAGCTGTGTGACTGTGATCTCCAAAGCTATCAATTTTAAGACTGCCTGATTGCGGTGAGCCCTGGCTTCGCAGTACGGAGGTGGTGGGGGTTCGCTATGCACTTTAGGGAATGCGTGTCTCGTGAACGCAGAGGTTGAGGTCGCAGTTGGAGGCTTAGAGGAGATAGAGGAGGCAGAAGCAGTGAAGAAAGTGTTAAATGTAGAGGTTTAGCCTGCAAGCCTTGGGGATTCCAAGACTTGTAGAGCCGCGCCTGCCACCACAGCCACCCAGTGCCCAGTCAGGGAAATGCAACGCCCTTGGCCATGCTTACTCGTCCAAGTGTCTGTGGTGATATGCAACCTGGCAGCCAGAGATTTTGTCAAGGAATGGGTGATGTCTGCTTATGCTGGTGTAGCGCAGGCACAGCTTTCTTAGAAAAATAATGGTGACTGGGTAATTGGTATTTGGGGACTGCGACGGCCATAAGCTTTCGGAAACAGTCAGTATCCACCAGGTGGAAAGGCAGCATTTCCGTGGCCAACAAATTGAAGATGGTAGAGTTCAACCTCTTAGCTTTGTCATGCGTAGGAGGAAACAATCTTTTCCGTGACCACAACTGCAGAACTGTGATCTGGCTGCAGTGCTGTGAGAGGGTGGAGTACGGTGAACCGGACACACTGTTGGAGGTGCAGGCAGAGATGATACTGTGGATTGATAAACTTGTGGTGTGATCGTTCTCTGAGATTGGTCAAAAACAGCAGGCATGTCTGCTTCTGTTACAGCTGAATGCGGCCTCTCAATCAGCGTGACTCAATCGGGTAAAGAATGGGAGGTTCTACGGTCAAAGACCTACGTCTGAATAATTGGTACGGTAACAGAGGAGGAGGAAGAAGAAGCAGATGCGATTGATGGGGCAGCCGATATTGGTTGATGTCGGTTGGTCCGCAGTTTTGCGCATTGGGATTCCCACACTAAAGCATGTTGATTGCGCATGTGAAGGTTCATACCTGTAAGTAGTCAAATTATTGCAGTTTTTACCTTGACTCAGTTTTTTTTGCAAAGTTGGCAGATTACATCAGTTGGCTCATTCTTTGCAGTTGCAAAAAAAGGTCCAGGCTATACAACCCTTGCCACCCCTGCGAGCTGCAGACCCGCGGACGCTGCTGGTCAGAGGCACAGTTGTGGCTGAGGATGAATCGCTCGTAGTGGCTGCATCACCACGTGTCTACGATGGACGGCGCAACGCAACCTCCTTGTATTCCTCCTCAGATGACCTGCTCAGCTGTGTGCCTCTATGTTCACGCCAACTGGGATCTAACATCTCATCATCTTCTGTGTTATCACATTCCTGGTCATTGGAGTCACTCTCCTCTTCTTGTCCTGACAGCACAGTACATTCCGCGTGAGCCTCAGATAGCTGAGTCTCATCAGGATTACCTCCCCCCAGGGGTTAACATCTGATGACGAGGGTCAGGATGCTGTTGGGACTGAAGTTCTTCCTGCCCCGGATCCAAGCTAAAAGAATGTTGGGCATCGGTGCAGATTTCCTCATCTTGACTCTGCAAAGCTTTTGAGTACATTTCTGATGAACATGACATAGAATGTGTGCACAGCTCTTCAGAATCACCCATCTGTGGTTCCGTACAGTCAGTTGAACGTTTGGATAGTTGAGACGCAGGGGGAAGCAAAGGGAATTTGGGCACTACATCTGTGGACTGTACTGGGTGTGATGTTGAGATGGAGAAAAGAGGAGGAGAGAGGCCACTTGAAGCTGCACCTGCCATTCAACTCGAGTACATGCTCTTTCTGGGCATCATCAACAAGGCGTACTGCTGTGCGCCTACCAAAGAAAGGTAGTGCTGTAACCTGCCCAGTAACATAAGTTGTCAGTTGTCTTTGCATAGGATGTGATGTTGCTTCACTAGTGCTTTCGCCTTTCAGCAACATTATCACCTACCCCACGTACGCCAAGCCTAATTCCCCTTCCACCACGGCCTCACTTTTTCCCAGTCATGTTGCTCAGATAGTGTGGTAGGAGCACAGTATTAACAACCAAAAATTAGATTTTAAACTCTGCACTATCTCTGAATTCAAAGTTGAAATATGGCATGCTGTATCATGTTAGTCACAGAAAAAAGATTTCTTTCTTTGGACCAAGGATCAGGCCTCTATAACACACTAGATGCTACAAACTATTTTTCAAGTCAGGTCCCTTACTGTATGATGTTAATAACAGAAGAATTTGTGGCCTCTGGATCAGGCCTCTACAGCTTAATTTCAACCCAAACAAATGACAAAGTGTGAAACAGCAGGTTGTGTAACTTTTTGCAACTGAAAAAATATAATTTTATTTTAATGTGCCTTAGGTCTGCAGACAGGTACTATCACCGCCACAAAATGACTACGTGTGATACAGCAGGTTGTTTCACTTTTAGCAGCAGAAAAAATTATAACTATTTTATGTGCCTTAGGTATGCAGTTTTATTTCACCACAGCACTAAATTACAAGTTAGGATACAGCAGTCTGTTTAATTTTTTTTCACTAGCTACATGTGAATTAGAATGCTATACTCATGCATGGATCACAATAGAAGCAGTGTCCTGCTGGATTTGTTTGTTCACCTCAGTATGGCCAAAAAAGAAAAAAAAAGGGCTGGAAGGTAAATTTAACAGCCACACTAGACCCTAGCTATCTACAGTATCTGACTGACATACAATCACCTATCTAATTAGCTACAATGTGGGATACAGCAGACTTTTCCACATTTACCTACTGACAGGGGCGCACCTACCATGAGGCAAGTTGAGCTCTCTGCCTCAGGCGGCGTTGTGTTCCTGAACAGAGGAGGGTGGCAGATTCTGCAGTTGTAGTAACTGAACTTATGTCGTTCAGTTACTACTCTGTTGCCTTGCGGGCTCAGGGGCTATCCCTGCCTTTCCTGAACTGCACTGATACGCCGCCACACCCCCCATGCACCCCATCCTCTCCCTCCCAGAAAGACCTTACCCATCGCAACCTGCAGAGCCACACACCACATATATCACTGCTCTGTGCGCACAGGACCTGTGATGAGGTCACAGGAGGAGTCAGGGATCACATGATCAGAAGCCTCGGTATCTGCAGGACTCTGATGTTCTGGTTGTCATTGTGCTGGATGAGGTAAGTTTATGTGTGGGGTCAACAGGAGGTTTACAGGGTGGATGTAGCAGAACCGTGTGTGTATGAGGTGGACGGAGCATAGCCGTGTGTATATGAGGTGTACAGAGCAAAGCTGTGTGTGTATGAGGTGGACGGAGCTGAGCTGCGTGTGTATGAGGTGGACGGAGCAGAACCGCGTGTGTACGAGGACAGAGCAGAGTCGCTTGTGTATGAGGTGGACAGAGCAGAGCCGCGTGTGTTCGAGGTGGACGGAGCAGCGTCGCGTGTGTACAAGGTGGATGGAGCGGCGTCGCGTGTGTACGAGGTGGACGGAGCGGAGCCGCTTGTTTACCTGGTGTATGGAGCGGAGCCGTGTGTACGAGGTGACCGGAGCGGAGCCGTGTGTGTACGAGGTGACTGAAGCGGAGCCGAGTGTGTACGTGGTGAGCGGAGCCGCATGCGTACGAGGTGTATGGAGCAGAGCTGCATGTGTACAAGGTTTATGGAGTGGAGCCATGTGTGTACTGAGTGGAGCCGTGTGTGTGCAAGGTGTACGGAGCGGACCCGCGTGTGTACTTGGTGTACGGAGCGGAGCCGCAGGTGTACGAAGTGGACTCCTGAGTATATGAAATGTACGGAGCTGAGCCGTGTGTGTATGGAGCGGAGCCGTGTGTGTACGGGGTGTATGGAGCAGAGCCTCATGCATACGAGGTGTACGGAGCAAAGCCGCATGAGTATGAGGTGTATGGAGTGGAGCCACGTGTGTACGGGGTGTACGGAGCGGAGCCGCATGAGCACGAGGTGTATGGAGCAAAGCCGCATGTGTACAAAGTTTACGGAGTGGAGCCATGTGTGTACGAGGTGTACGTATCGTGGCCACTAGTATACTAGGTGTATGGAGCAGAACCGCATGTGTACGAGGTTTACGGAGTGGAACCATGTGTGTACTGAGTGGAGCCGTGTGTGCGAGGTGTACAGAGCGGAGCCGTGTGTGTATGAGGCATACAAAGCGGAACCGTATGTGTATGAGGTGTGCGGAGCCGTGTGTATGAGGTCGGTGTATGGTGAGGAGCATTCATACCTCCCAACCGTCCCGGATCCAGCAGGACTGTACCGATTTTGAGAGTCTGCCCCGCTGTCCCGGCAGGGAGCTTACTTTTCCCGTGGACACAGGAGTACACGGCGGAGGAACACTTTAAAACTTGTACGTTACGTTCCACCGGAAGTGACCTGCTGGAAGCTGACCAGAAATGAGGTAATTTCTGGAGGAGATTGTGACGGAACCATGGAGGCACTTCAGGGAATTCTTCAGATCCATCACGGTGTCCTCCTGCGACAGCGGGATCGCCTTGGACTCGGGGATGCCGGCCATGTGAGCGCATCATGATATGTCCTGCACCGAGAGGCTCAGGTGGGCATTACAATGGGGCCGGACTGCTATAGTATCTTTATAGAATCTTTCTTTCTCTCTCTCTGTTCTTTCCTTCTCTAATCTTGTTCTTTAACTGTTTCTTTCTCTCTCTGTTCTTTCTCCTCTCTGTACTTTTTCTTTCCCCTCTTTCTTTCTCTCTGTTCTTTCTTTTACCTCTTTCTTTCACTGTTCTTTCTTTCTTTTGCTCTCTGTTCTTTCTCTCTGCTCATTCTGTCTCTCTCTCTGTTCTTTCTTTACCCTCTTTCTGCTTTTTCTTTCTCTTTCTGTTCTTTCCTTTACTCAGTACCAGTTAGTGTGGCCATAGTACCAGCCACTGTGCCCTCAGTACCAGTCAGTGTGATCAGCAGTGCTAAATGGTTGCGATTGGGGCGTGGATATGGGTGTGACTAGTTGTGAAATGGGTGTGGTCAGGGGTGTGGCCTACACTTTGCAACAGGTCAAAATCGAGCACTGGGCGGCAGAATGGAGCACGAGGTGGCAGAATATAGCACGGGGGGCAGATTGGAGCATGGAGGGGGCAGAATGGAACAGGGGGCAGGATGGAGACAGATGGTGCAAGATTGGAGACAGATGGGGCAGGATGGATACGATGGAGACAGATGGGTCAGGATCATGGGACATCACATGGGGGTAGAATGGATACTCATGATGGCAGGATGGGAGAACATATGGCTGGAGCCAGGAATTTGAGCCACGGGGGGCCAGGATATACCATAGGGGCCAATTAAGGGATTATCTGTGTAGCAAGGTGGATATTAAAACTTAACCTTTATTAGGTAAAATTGTAAAAAGCCAAATTAGTAAAACAACAAAAGCAAAGGGGTACTACAGTGAAGGAAGTGCCCAATAACCGAAAAACAGAAAATGTGAGGTTGTTAAAAAGGTACTACTGGCCTCTCAGATTCTCAATATTAATCTGACCTGATAGCAAAGTGACTATAGTTGCACATAGGATGAATAGTATATACATGATCTCATTTATATGGTACAAATAAGTGGTGCTTATAAGAAAATGATGTTATACCCATACATGTTATTGTGACTTACTTGGGCAAGTGGATGACATATCCTATGGGCAACTATAGTCACTTTGCTATCAGGTCAGATAATTATTGAGGATCTGAGAGGCCAGTTGTACCTTTTTAACAACCCCCCTTTTATGTTCGTTGGTTATAGGGCACTTCGTTCACTGTGGTACCCCTTTGTTTAATTGTTGTTTGACCAATTTGGCTTTTTACAATTTTACCTAATAAAGGTTGTTTTTTCTAATATCCACCTTGCTACACAGATAATCTAGCTTGTGGATTGTTATATTCCTGCTTTACATGCTAATTAAGGGATATTATTACTGCAGTGATGTATGTATTTTATTTTTTGAGGATACTGTTTTAAATGAGTGGGCGGTCCTGTTAATGTGCAGAGCGGCACTGTCACTTTTTTTCTTCATCTGGTGTAGTTTAGAATTTGGGATAAAATTAAGCAATGTGTTCTGCAAGCGGTGCTCTAGATAACTGTGTTATTTACAGCAGAGATGAGCCCTGGCTGGAAGAAGTGACGGCGATCTGTGCTGGATGAAAGATGAAAAGCAAAGATGAAGGACTTCACCTAGAGACGTCTCTGGAGAGTTAGTTTGTTACCTGTACACTGACACTATACACAGCGGTCCGGTGTATAGTGTCACCGGTGATCACTGTATTACCTGTACACTGACACCGGTGATCACTGTATTACCTATACATTATATATAGAGCTCCTGTGTATAATGTGACCGGTGATCACTGCATTACCTGTACACTGACGTGGTATGAAGAGATCCTGTGTATAATGTAATCGGTAATCACTGTATTACCTGTACACTGACACTATATTCAGAGCTCTTGTGTATAATGTCACCAGTGATCACTGTATTACCTGTACACTGACACTATATACAGAGCTCCTGTGTATAATGTCACCAGTGATCGCTGTATTACCTGTACACTGACACTATATACAGAGCTCCTGTGTATGTCCCTGGTATGTATGTCACTGGTTGATCACTTCGCCTCAGGGGGCATTGAGTCCCTGAAGAAGTGTAAAGATCGATGTTTCAAATATATTCCTATTTAAAAGTATGTATTTTACATGTACGTCAGGTTAGGCTAGTAAAGAGTAAACCAGATTTATTTGTACTGATTTTACTACTGGGGGGGGGCGCCATTTTGCAGTTCACCTCAGGCAGCTGAAAGGCTAGGTTCACCCCTGCCTACTGAAATAATATTATTTAGACTGCTAAACTCGTGCATTGAGCACTATAGAAGCAGTGCACAACACACTTGTAAGACATGTGCCCTGCAGGCTTTGTCTGAGAACCTCAGTAATGACCCTCCCAAAAAATACGGAAGGTAAATTTTACAGCCACACTGGAAACTATCTAGCTACACTGTCAGTGTGATATACAACCGCCTAACTAAATAGCTGAAATCTTGATGCAAACAGTGGCAGCGTCAGGAGCAGCCTTTCTGCGCTGTATCAGTGTCGAAATGGCGCTAAAACAACATGTTCGCTATTTATATGCAGAGGGACATGTGATTTCAGCAACCAATGACACAAGCTGTTGTGTCAGGACATTGTAAGTGTTTCCTGCGCCCTGATTGTCTAGCCGCAATGTGCACACATAAAGTTAGGAAGAAAAAATTATTGCTGTGCTGTGCTTACAAAAACGCTGCGCCTCTGAGCTCTGCAACCCCCCTCCCCTCATCAAACATGTGTCAAACACTCATAAAACACCACCATTATCGTTGCTAAAGTGCGGAAAATATTTTGGTGGCAATGCAAATAATTTCCCTCACTTTTACCGAATGTTACCAATTTTTTACAGATTTTATGAAATTTTACACGGATTTACGATCACGAATCCGAATGTGCCATATTTGTGCTGAATTTATGTTTGGTGATCATTTTCTGAACAAATTCGCTCATCTCCAATAGTGATGTATCTGTGATCTCTGTACACATCAGAGGTCTGTATACAGTGATAGTGATGTAACTGTGATCAGGGGCGGACACAGACTGCAGAGGACCCCTGTGCAAGAAATACGTATGGGCCCCCCCCTGCATACCACAATAATGTTATCAAAACATATACAAGGACAAATTTACAGTACAGAACACAAGTATCAAACCTACACAATAAACTGAAGTTCCATATTTGACAGAATATAACAAAGATAGCTCTGGTAACCGGGATATAATATGGGCAGAGTTAGGTTATGTTCACATGTTGCATTTTCGCTGCTTTTTTGTGCAAATTGTAAGCTGCCTTTTACAGGACCAGCAAAAGCTATGAGATTACAGAAAGCTCCTGCACACATTGTTCTTTTTCCAGAATAAATTGGAAAACGGCTGCATTTTTTAACACAACAGCATGTGTTGCAATAAGTTTGGTGCAACAACTCCATTCCTGTCTATGAGTGTTTAGTTGCTAGAATTATGTTCTGTTTATTAAGTTAAAAAAAACCTCAGAGGCTCACACAGGGAGAACATGTGACTGTATTTCCTGTGTCTGTGTATGAGAGAAGCGGCCTGCTGTAGATACTACACAGAGACACACAAATTATCTATTCCTGATCTATTAAGCTTATCATATATTGTTCCTGTGTTTCTGAATAAAGAAGCTCTGTTGTCACATGCTTGGAGATTATCCTGAATGATCCGCTGCTAACAGGTTATGGGCCCAGAGTGACACAGAACCCCAGGGTAACACAGCAACAGAAGCCCAGAGCAAAAGCAGCACAGAGCAACAGAGAATATGTCCACTAGCAGCAATCCTGTCAAGTTCTCAGTGCCATGCCTCACTAACCAGAACTACCAGTCCTGGGAAATTCAAGGTGAAGATGCTGCTCATAAGAGAAGGTATGTGGAAATATTCTCAGGAACAAGTGCCTCATCCATTACCAGATGATTGCCTAGAGAAGGATCAGAAAGCACAAAACACGATCTCCCTCAGTGTAGATGATAATTAGATTTTTTTTGCACCTGCAAAGGAGATGTGGCATGAGTTACAGAAAGTGCATGAAAGAACAAATCTCAGCAATAAGCTTTATCTCATGAGAAAGCTGTATCAGTCTAAGGCTGGTTTCACATTTGAGTCTGTGCGCATAGATCCGCATGCGTCATGAGTTTATATATTTAACATGGTGTATGCAGGGACATGCGTTTGCATGCATTCGCTTGCGGATGCATACGCATGTGTTGTTTCACAGTCTGCGGTGGTGTCCAGCAAACGCAACATGTTGCATTTTTTGAAGCATCAAAAATCCGTCAAATATGCGCATGCATGCGCATGCAGATGAGTGCGTAACAAAAACGCATTACTGTCTATGGGAACGCATGTGTATGCAAGGACATGCGGACACATTCGTTCGATACGCATGCGTTATTCAAAATACGTATAAAAATCCCATGAGACACGCCCATTTTTGTCTGATGTCATATCAAATGCATGCGCATAAACAACGCAAACGCATGCAAAAACATACAAATTCATGCATCCGAAAATGCATGCAAAAACGCATGTTTACGCAGCGTTTTTTATGAGCATTGTCTTACTCATGATGGAAAAAATGCTGCGTAAACATGGGTTTTTGCATGCGTTTGCTGATGTGGATGATACGCTGCGGACTCAAACGCTAATGAGAAACTAGCCTAAGCTAAGTGATGGACAGAATATGCAGGACTATATAAGAAACACCCAAGAGATTGTGGAGCACCTCAGGGGTATTGGAGAAGAAATTAAAGATTTTCATGCTGCTGCACTCTTTTAAGTGGTCTTTCAGACAGTTATGACACACTCATGACTGCACTTGATGCAAGGCCAGATGACGAGCTAACACGAGTATGTTAAAGGCAAACTTGTGGATGAATTCAAAAGAAAAACTCAGTATGTAAGCAAAATAGTAATGAATCTAAAGCAGAAACAGCATTAAAGACAGGATTTCTCTAAACACACTGCTCAAAAAAAATAAAGGGAACACTTAAATACCACATCCTAGATATCTCTGAATGAAATATTCCTGTTGCAAATTTTTATTCATTGCATAGTGGTATGTGTTTAGAACAATAAAACATAACAATTATCAATGCAAATCAAAATGAATATCCCATGGAGGTCTGGATTTCGAATGATACTCAAAATCAAAGTGGAAAATCAAATTGCAGGCTGATCCAACTCCAGTGGAAATGCCTAATGACAAGGAAAATATGCTCACTATTGTGTGTGGCCTCCACGTACCTGTATGACCTCCCTACTGTACAACGCCTGGGCATGCTCCTGATGAGGCAGCGGATGGTATCCTAAGGGCTCTCCTCCCAGACCTGGACTAAAGCATCCGCCAACTCCTGGACAGTCTGTGGTGCATTGTGACATTGGTGGATGTAGTGAGACATGATGTCCCAGATGTGCGCAATCGGATTCAGGTCTGGGGAACGGGCGGGCCAGTCCATAGCTTCAATGCCTTCATCTTGCAGGAACTGCTGACACATTCCAACCACATGAGGTCTGGCATTATCCTGCATTAGGAGGAACCCAGAGTCAACCGCACCAGAATATGGTCTCACAAGGGGTCTGAGGATCTTATCTCGATACCTAATGGCAGTTAGGCTACCTCTGGCGAGCACATGGAGGGCTGTGCGGCCCTCCAAAGAAATGCCACCCCACACCATTACTGACCCACTGCCAAACCGGTCATGCTGAAGGATGTTGCAGGCAGCAGATCGCTCTCCACTGCGTCTCCAGACTCTGTCACGTCTGTCACATGTGCTCAGTGTGAACCTGCTTTCATCTGTGAAGAGCACAGGGCGTCAGTGGTGAATTTGTCAATCCTGGTGTTCTGTGGCAAATGCCAAGCGTCCCATCTGTGGACGTCGGGCCCTCAGACCATCCTCATGGGGCCGATTTCTAACCGCTTGTGCAGACACATTTGTGGCCTGCTGAAGGTCATTTTGCAGGGCTTTGGCAGTGCTCCTCCTGTTCCTCCTTGCACAAAGGTGGAGGTAGCGGTCTTGCTACAGGGTTGTTTCCCTCCTACGGCCCCCACGTCCACATCTCCTGGTGTACTGGCCTGTCTCCTGGTAGCGCCTCCAGCCTCTGGACGCAACGCTGACAGACACAGCAAACCTTCTTGACACAGCTCACAATGATGTGCCATCCTGGATAAGCTGCACTACCTGAGTCACTTGTCTGGGTTGTAGACTCCGTCTCATGCTACCACGAGTGTGAAAGCACAACCAACATTCTAAAGTGACAAAAACATCAGCCAGAAAGCATTGGTACTGAGATGTGGTTTGTAGTCCCCACCTGCAGAACCTCTCCTTTATTGAGGGTGTCTTGGTAATTGCCAATAATTTCCATCTGTTTTCTATTCCATTTGCACAACAGCATGTGAAATTGATTGTCAGTCAGTGTTGCTTCCTAAGTGGACAGTTTGATTTCACAGAAGTTTGATATACTTGGAGCTTGGAGTTATATTCTGTTGTTTAAAAGTTCACTTTATTTTTTGAGCAGTGTATAAGAGCAATCTAAGACAAACTCGTGAATGTTTTGTCTGTAAAAAGCCCAGCCACTTTAAAGCAGACTGCAGAATTTGGAAAGCAAGAATGAGTCAGCTTAAAAAGCAGAACAGTCAACAGGGTTAAAACCCCTGTAAAGGCAGATTTTGCATGTGTTGAAGCTGCATTTAATGCCAGTACAGGCCCATCTGAAAAGCATATATGGTGTATAGTTTAGTGCAAGCAGTCATATGAGAAATAACAAGGATTTCTTCACTGACCTTATTGAAAGCAAGTCAGAAAAGGTCATCTTAGCTAATGGTCACTGTAGGACTTCAGAAGGAGTAGGAGACTGCTACCTCCACTGTCCAGTTTCCTTAGCGCAAAGCAGAAAGATCCCAATAAAGGATGTTCTCTATGTTCCAGCCTTGAAAATCTTCTGTCAGTACAGAAGCTTACTCAAAAGGGTAATGTAGTTACTTTACAAGATAACAGCTGCATCATCTCAAAGAAGGGTCACACTCTTGCAGAAGGCAAAATTCAAGATGAACTTTATCAGCTAAAATGCAAAGAAAAAGTGTACAGTGGTAGACGAGATCTACATAAGAACTGTATTCATGTATGGCACAGATGTCTTGGGCACAGAGACCCAGAAGCAGTAAGGAAGCTAGCTCAACTTGCAAATGGTATTGTAATCAGCCAGTTAGTCAAATGATGAAGTGCACTAGCTGTCTTAAAGGGAAAATGTCCAGAAAATCCTTTCCTAAAATAAGCACCACTAGATCTGCACAGCCTCTGTATATGATACATACAGATGTATGCGGCCCAATGAGTGTTCAAACTCCTAGCAAGAAGAGATATTTTCTCACATTTATTGATGACTACTTCAGATATACAGTCACTTACCTGCTTCATAGTTAGGCTACTTTTACACCTGCCATGGTTTTGCGGCCCGTTTTTGCATCCCCAATAGATTTGTATAGGGGCCGCAAAAACGAACCGCAAAAAATCGTAGGAGAACCGTACGCCGTATGGCCGTATTTACGGCCGTGAAAAAATATGGAGCTTGCTCGATATTTTCCATGGCTTACGGACACAGCCCCCATTGGAGATCTATGGGGCTGCAAAAACAACAGAAGCTTGCCCAGTGTGTTGATTTTGTGATACACCGTGAACACTGTATTCGTGAAACGCCGTATTTTTTTTCCCACTTTTCAAAAGCTATTCCAAACCAGAAAAACGGCGATCCGAGAAGATTTTTGAGGCCTGTTTTTGCGGACTACCATGAAAATTATAGCAATCTGGCCCGCAAAAAAAGACCCGCAAAAACGGGCCACAAAAACCACGGCAAGTGTAAAAGAAGCCTAAAGCTGGAGTCACACTGCCGTATTTCTCGTGCGATAATCGCATTGCACTGCACGGACTGGCCGGCACCTCTCCTGACCTGAGCATGATAGCGTGATGATTACTCTGCAGCTGTCAAGTGCAGGTCAGTGCGAGTTTTACGATGCGATTTTTGCACGAGAAATACGGCAGTGTGTCTCTGCCCTAAGGATGAATTTCCACAGAAACTTGAAGAATATCCTTCTGTAGTGTTTAACAAATTTGGAAGAATGCCAAAAGCCCTGCGTGCAGATAATGGAACCGAATATACAATTGGTAAGGTGAAAACCTGTTTGGCGCCGGATTCCTGTAGCTACACAGCAGGAGTCCAGAGCCTCACATACTGCTTTGCAGCAAGTCATTCCTGAGGCTAAGTCCCGCTGCTGCTCCACTGAGCATGCTCATGAGACGATCTCCCATTGGAGCTTGGGAGTCACGTGCTCAGGTCCTTCCCCTGATCTGATCGGTCCATCTCAGGGATCTGGAAGGTCCCGGCAGCGCACGGCTATAAAAGGACCGCATGGCCATGCACTAGTATAGACATTACTTGCTAGATGTGTGAATGGTGACGGATGTATGATTCTGGTGACTGACTCATTTGCAACCCCTTCCCTCTGATATTACGCATGTGGATAGGGAATTAGTTCAGCAGTCAGCGCCAGTCAGTGGCAAGCCTTAGGCCACTGTGCACACCGCGCCTCTACACTAGCGTCCGATAGTGCCGTGAGGACTAGCACAATCGTCTCGCGGCAGTGTCCTACGCCGCGCTGCAGTTGCAGCTCTCTTTGGCTCCCGCAATAGCGACACTGCACACACGGTAGGTCTAGACGACACAGTTCCTTCTGCCTTTGGTCCTGCACCTGTGACCTGATACCATGTGTGCATATATCTAAGACCTGTGCCGCTAACAGGCTCAGCCTTTTTGTGTTTACCCCTACTGGCATCTCTGTGATTAAACAGTGATTGCTCTGCGCACCTGGGTGACATTTTACCCCGTGCGCATTATACCGCCATATAGCACGTCTGCCATTACTCAGCAGCAGTTATAACACCTTCTGCACGGTGGACCCGAAGCGGCAAACACACTTTACTATTTATTTAGTGCGTTCCACCGTTCCTAACTTTATCCTAGCGCCAGGGTCTGGCTGGTAATGGCAGAACAGCAGCAATTACTACAGTACATTCGGCAGCTGGAGCGCCGGTTGGCTACTCTTGAGAGTGCTATTTCTGCTGCGAAGTCCACTGAGGCTGCTGTTCAGGCGATCGCAGAGGCGGTTTCTCATGGGTCCACGTCCTCCCCTGCGCCGACAGTTTCCCGCCTCCCGTTGCCCGATAAATTTTCTGGCGAAAGCGCCTCCTGTAGGGGTTTCGTGAGCCAGTGCTCTATCCAGCTCGAATTGCTGGCTGCGCGATTCCCTAGGGAACGGGCTAAGGTGGGGTTTATTGTTTCCCTTCTGTCGGGCAGGGCGTTGGAGTGGGCCACACCGCTTTGGGAGTGTGGCGACCCAGAGGTTCGGACCGCTGCTCAGTTCTTAACAGCTATCAAGCAGGTCTTCCTGGGACCACGAGTCACGCACGACACCTCTCTTCAGCTATTGGCATTAACTCAGGGGTCGCTCTCAGTCAGTCAGTATGCTGTACGTTTTTGGACTCTGGCTTCCGAGCTGGAGTGGTCTGATAGACCTCTCATCCCTGTGTTCTGGAGAGGTTTAGCAGAGCATGTTAAGGATGCTCTATCTACCAGAGAGGTTCCTGCAAGTCTGGAGGAGCTGATTGCCATCTCCACCCGCATTGATCTCCGTTTTTCAGAGCGCGGGCTGGAGCGTGCACAATCCAGACGGAAGGTTACTCCGGCTCCAAACCTCTTTGAACCTCTGGAGTCACCCAAGCCAGAGTGTTAACTCCCAGAGCCCATGGAGGTGTCTCGCGCCAGTCTCGAGGCGCGTCCGGCACTAAGCTCCATTTGCGGTTGCCACTGTCAACACCCTGTTCCCCATGATAACAGGGCCCCGCAGTGGCCAACCTCTGTGCCGCCGGGCAAGACCTTTGTTCCCCCTCGCCTTCAGGTGAAGGTTCTCGCGTAGGCACATGCGTCCAGGGTGGATGGCCACTGTGGCTACATGCCGACCACGAAACTCCTGGCAAGGTCTTATTGGTGGCCGCATAGGGCTTGGGACACTAAAAAATATATTCGGGCATGTGCCTCTTGTGCTCGGAATGCCTCCCCTACACAGAGAGTGAAGATGCCTGCCGATACTCTGCTACATGTCATCCCCTGAGGAAGAAGTTGTTAACTTTGAAACGCGTTGGGAATAAATGTATAAAGCACACCACTTGTGAGGAGTGATGGTCTGGCAGCGCACGCTTAATCCATAAAAGTTCTTTTCTTTGAATCTGCCGATACTCTGCGGCATTCTACTCCAACTTCGGTTTCAGGCCTTTGTGCCGCTCCCGTTGTCTCTCAGGTGTCCCTTCTTAAACCAGGAGATTTTGCCGTCTCTGATGCCCTCCACGTGTACCGGTTTTCTGTGTCACCTGCCGGGACATCAGACTTGCCTTCGGACGAGTCTGAGGCCTATGCCCCTGATGGGCATAAGGTGGTGGATTGGAGGGCTCAGGAGGGGGGCCCTGGGGGGGGGTAATGTTAGGCATCGGATTCCTGTAGCTACACATCAGGAGTCCAGAGCCTCACATACTGCTTTGCAGCAAGTCATTCCTGAGGCTAAGTCCCGCTGCTGCTCCACTGAGCATGCTCATGAGACGATCTCCCATTTAAGCTCGGGAGTCACGTGCTCAGGTCCTTCCCCTGATCTGATTGGTCCAACTCAGAGATCTGGAAGGTCCCGGCAGCGCACGGCTATAAAAGGACCGCATGGCCATTCGGCCATGCGCTAGTATAGACATTACTTGCTAGATGTGTGAATGGTGACGGATGTATGATTCTGGTGACTGACTCATTTGAAACCCCTTCCCTCTGATATTACGCATGTGGATAGGATAGCAGAGGCATTCACCGAAATGGCATGTGCACGCATCTTTTTCAAGCGAATATGCTCCACAACCTGAAAAAGTGCGAAATAAATGCTAAAACGAATGAACGTTTGTGCCGCAATTTTAAACAATTTGCTGTGCACATCTTCAGACTCTTCAGCTTCTTTTAGCTTCAGGTTTTCAAAGACGCCGAGTGGTTAAAAGAAGTGACCTGACCATTCTTCAGGTGGATTCAGTTTGAACGCCACTCACTAGTTTATTGAATACAATTTGATTTAAAAAAAAAAAAACAAACAGCCGTAAAAAACGTAAAAAAATTCTGCAATGACACTGCAAGACACTTCAGGAAAAAAACACACTGCTGCCAGTTCCGAAAGTGTCTTCTGTTTGTAAAACTCATTGGGATCACACACTTGTAAAATGTTGTTTTGTGCCCATACCCAAAGCCCGGGAA
This sequence comes from Dendrobates tinctorius, assembly GCF_039654945.1. Taxonomy (NCBI): domain Eukaryota; kingdom Metazoa; phylum Chordata; class Amphibia; order Anura; family Dendrobatidae; genus Dendrobates; species Dendrobates tinctorius. The sequence goes on along the minus strand of NW_027361696.1, from coordinate 4,154,768 downwards.
CGTGGCTGCATGCTACCTGTGATAGATAGATAATAGCTGCATGAATTGCGCTGCTAGACAGCCTGAACACATGCGGGGATTGCTAGCAAACAGGCAATCACCACGTGCTGAGCCAAAACATGCAGCTGCGGGGACTCGAACATAATATATGAGCACGCCCGAGATACTAGGACAGCACCGGAGCATGTTTGGATAAGGCCTGTTTCACACTTCAGTTGTTTGACATCAGTCAAAATCCGCCGTTTTGCAAAAAAACGGATCCGCCATTTTTCCCATAGACTTGCATCAGCGGCGGATTTTGACGGATGGTCATCCGTTGCATCGGTTTTTTGACGGATCCGTCATAATTTTGGCATCCGCTGCCTGGAGTGGACGGACAATGAAACCTTTTATTGTCTGCGTTAAAACAGTGGACAGCAATGGATCCGTCGCTGTCCGCCATGTGTTATAATGGACGAGCATGTTCGCTCATCGCTAGTGCCCACTCTTAAGGCGTCCGAAGCTGCTGCCTCGGCCCACAATGTCCTGTGGTCTGGCTACAGAAGTGGTCTTCTGTAAATCTGCCATGTAGGGCAGCTCATCAAACCAGACATGACCAGACATACACAAGCGCACACACACTCTCACAGTAGCATGTGTAATACACTATGTACACAATATTACATATTCTGCATACCATATACACAGTCATGCACACTATATCCTACATTTGTTATTATGTACACTATGTATAAATTATATACCCAGTTACATACACTATATGCCATATTCATACTATTATAAAATCTATATACTACGTTTATTTACATACGCTATATACTGTATACAGACAGATATAATACCTTCGCTGTAGTCGGTATTCACACACCTGCCGGCTCCCAGTACAGCAGCCATGAGTGGTCGTCAGGATATTGGGGACACAGCAGAGCAGGGTGAGGGCTGAGCAGTTTCCTGTCACTGCCTCTGCACACAGCTGCCATGTCCGTCCTCTCCCTCCCTCTGTCCCGACTGCCTGTCTAGTGCTGACCGGAGCGGACGGGATATGGCTGATACACAGGCAGTGGGGGAGCTGTGTAATAGGGAGCTGAGGCACTTTCCTGCGCTCCATATACTACTATCAATCTGTGATGCCGCCCCCTGCTGGACATGATCATGTTTTCTCTCTGTGAAGACATATGGTAATTTCTTTTCCAATAATTTTTATTGAATATTTAAATACAAATAAGAAAGGAGGGGAGTGGGAGGGGGGAAAGGGGAAAAAGGAGGTGAGGAAGGGGGAAGGGTAATAACAAGGAGAGGACCACAAGGTCCGAACAGGCTCTATATAGTGTCTACATTAATCCCTTCACTACCAAGGGTGGTTTGCACGTTCATGACCAGGCCAATTTTTACAATTCTGACCACTGTCCCTTTATGAGGTAATAACTCTGGAACACTTCCATTGATCCCGGTGATTCTGACATTGTTTTCTCGTGACATATTGTACTTCATGTTAGTGGTAACATTTCATTCAAATAACTTGCGTTTATTTGTGAAAAAAATGGAAATTTGTCGAAAATTTTTAAAATTTCGCAATATTCCAAATTTGAATTTTTATGCCCTTAAATCACAGAGATGCGGCACACAAAAAACTTGATAAGTAACATTTTCCACATGTTTACTTTACATCAGCTCAATTTTGAAACCAAAATTTTTTTTGTTAGGAAGTTATAAGGGTTAAAAATTGACCAGCGATTTCTCATTTTTGCAACACCATTTTATTTTTAGGACCACATCACATTTGAAGCCACTTTGAGGGGTCTATATGATAGAAAATACCCAAAAGTGACACCATTCTAAAAACTGCACCCCTTAAGGTGCTCAAAACCACATACAAGAAGTTTATTAACCCTTCAGGTGCATCACAGGAATTTTTTGAATATTTAAAAAAAAATTAACATTTAACTTTTTTTCACAAAAAAAAACTTCAGGTTCAATTTTTTTTATTTTACCAAGGGTAACAGGAGAAATTGGGCTGCAAAAGTTATTGTGCAATTTGTCTTGAGTACGCTGATACCCGATATGTGGGGGGGAATCACTGTTTCGGCGCATGGCAGAGCTCAGAAGGGAAGGCGCGCCGTTTGACTTTTTCAATGCAAAAGTGGCTGGAATTCAGATCGGACGCCATGTCGCGTTTGGAGAGCCCCTGATGTGCCTAAACAGTGGAAACCCCCCACAAGTGACCCCATTTTGGAAACTAGACCCCCCAAGGAACTTATCTACAGTCATGGCCAAAAGTATTGACACCCCTGCAATTCTGTCAGATAATATTCAGTTTCTTCCTGAAAATGATTGCAAACACAAATTCTTTGGTATTATTATCTTCATTTAATTTGTCTTAAATGAAAAAACACAAAAGAGAATGAAGCAAAAAGCAAAACATTGATCATTTCACACAAAACTCCAAAAATGGGCCAGACAAAAGTATTGGCACCCTCAGCCTAATACTTGGTTGCACAACCTTTAGCCAAAATAACTGCGACCAACCGCTTCCGGTAACCATCAATGAGTTTCTTACAATGCTCTGCTGGAATTTTAGACCATTCTTCTTTGGCAAACTGCTCCAGGTCCCTGATATTTGAAGGGTGCCTTCTCCAAACTGCCATTTTTAGATCTCTCCTTAGGTGTTCTGTGGGATTCAGGTCTGGACTCTTTGCTGGCCACCTTAGAAGTCTCCAGTGCTTTCTCTCAAACCATTTTCTAGCGCTTTTTGAAGTGTGTTTTGGGTCATTGTCCTGCTGGAAGACCCATGACCTCTGAGGGAGACCCAGCTTTCTCACACTGGGCCCTAAATTATGCTGCAAAATTTGTTGGTAGTCTTCTGACTTCATAATGCCATGCACACGGTCAAGCAGTCCAGTGCCAGAGGCAGCAAAGCAACCCCAAAACATCAGGGAACCTCCGCCATGTTTGACTGTAGGGACCATGTACTTTTCTTTGAATGCCTCTTTTTTCTCCTGTAAACTCTATGTTGATGCTTTTGCCCTAAAAGCTCTACTTTTGTCTCATCTGACCAAAGAACATTCTTCCAAAATGTTTTAGGCTTTTTCAGGTAAGTTATGGCAAACTCCAGACTGGCTTTTTTATGTCTCGGGGTAAGAAGTGGAGCCTTCCTGGGTCTCCTACCATACAGTCCCTTTTCATTCAGACGCCGACGGATAGTACGGGTTGACACTGTTGTACCCTCGGACTGCAGGGCAGCTTGAACTTGTTTGGATGTTAGTGGAGGTTCTTTATCCAACATCCGCACAATCTTGCATTGAAATCTCTTGTCAATTTTTCTTTTCCGTCCACATCTATGGAGGTTAGCCACAGTGCCATGGGCTTTACACTTCTTGATGACACTGCGCACAGTAGACACAGGAACATTCAGGTCTTTGGAGATGGACTTGTAGCCTTGAGATTGCTCATGCTTCCTCACAATTTGGTTTCTCAAGTCCTCAGACAGTTCTTTGGTCTTCTTTCTTTTCTCCATGCTCAATGTGGTACACACAAGGACACAGGACAGAGGTTGAGTCAACTTTAATCCATGTCAACTGGCTGCAAGTGTGATTTAGTTATTGCCAACACCTGTTAGGTGCCACAGGTAAGTTACAGGTGCTGCTAATTACACAAATTAGAGAAGCATCACATGATTTTTCACACAGTGCCAATACTTTTGTCCACCCTCTTTTTTATGTTTGGTGTGGAATTATATCCAATTTGGCTTTAGGACAATTCTTTTTGTGTTTTTTCATTTAAGACAAATTAAATGAAGACAATAATACCAAAGAATTTGTGTTTGCAATCATTTTCAGGAAGAAACTGAGTATTATCTGACAGAATTGCAGGGGTGTCAATACTTTTGGCCATGACTGTAGATATGTGGTGAGAACTTTGAACCCACAAGGGCTTCACAGAAGTTTATAACGTACAGCGGTACAATTAAAAAATCATATTTTTTCCACAAAAATGATCTTTTCACCCCCAATTTTCATTTTACCAAGGGTAACAGGACCCTAAAAGTTATTGTGCAATTTGTCCTGAGTACGCTGATACCCCACATGCAGAATCGGACTGGCCCACCGGGGAACCGGTGGATTCTCCGGTGGGCCCTGGCATCTGGTGGGCCCTGGCACCTGCTGGCATACAGGGCCAGCAGTTGCCTAGGGCCCCCGCTGCTCCAGGGGCCCCCAGCCAGTGGTGTGTCGCACACCATGCAGCTGCTATGGGGGTCCCTGCCAGCGGAGCAGCAGCGGGTGTCAGGAGGCAGGAGCCCCTGTCCCCGCTGCTAAAGAGAAATGAATATTCACTGCGAAGCAGTGAATCTCATTTCAGGTCTCCACCCCCAGAGGCCCCGCCCCCAGCCCAGTAAGCTGCTCTGCAGACTACAGCTGTAAATCAGGGCCGGCGCCGCCCTCAGTCCCCTCTGCTCCTGACTCACAGCCAGTGCGCGATGACATCACTACATCGCGCACCCGCTGTGTGTCTGGCAGAGGGGGCAGCTCCTGACACTGAAGCCGGGATCAGCGTGGGAGCGAGGAGGAGAGGTGAGTATTGTGTTTTGGTTTTTTTTTTAAATCTCTCTCGCTCTCTCTATCTGTCTCTCTCTATCTATCTATCTCTATATCTCTATATATCTCTATATATCTCTCTCTCTATCTCTCTTATATCTATCTTTCTATCTCTATCTATTATCTATATCTATCTATCTCTATATCTATCTCTATCTATCGCTCTATCTTTATATCTATCATTCTATCTCTACATCTATCTCTATATCTTTCTATATATATCTCTATATCTATCTATTATGTCTATCTACCTATCTCTATATCTATCTATCTTACTCTATCTATCTCTATATCTATTATCTCTATATTTATTATCTATCTAGCTACCATCTATATCTATCTATCTTTATCTATATATATCTCTATCTAATATCTATATCTATCTATCTCTATACCTATCTATCTATTTATCTAGCCGTTATCTATCTCTATATCTTTTCTCTGTATCTATCTATCTCTATATCTATATCTCTCGCTATCTATCGCTCTATCTCTATATCTATATTTATCTCTATATCTATCTTTATATCTATATATCTATCTCTATATCTATATCTATTTCTCTCTATATCTATCTCTATAGCTATCTATCTATATATCTCTATCTATCTCTATATCTATCTCTCTGTATATCTATCTATCTTTCTATCTCTATATCTATATATCTATCTATCTTTCTCTATCTATTTATCTCTATATCTTTTCTCTGTATCTATCTCTCTCTATATCTATATCTATCTATCTATATATATATCTATTATCTCTATATCTATATCTATTTCTCTCTATATCTCTCTCTATATCTATCTATCTCTATCTCTATAGCTATCTCTCTGTATATCTATCTATCTTTCTATCTCTATATCTATCTCTATATCTATCTATCTTTATCTATCTATCTCTATCTATTATATATATCTATCTCTATCTATCTATCTATCTATCGCTCTATCTCTATATCTATCTTTCTATCTCTACATCTATCTCTATATCTATCTTTCTATCTATCTCTATATCTATCTATATCTATATCTATCTATTATGTCTATCTATCTATCTCTATTATCTATATCTACCTATCTCTATATCTTTCTATCTTACTCTATCTCTATATCTATCTGTTATCTCTATATTTATTATCTATCTTTATCTATCTATCTCTATCTATTATCTATATCTATATCTATCTTTCTATCTATTTATCGATCTCTGTATCTATCTATCTCTATATCTATCTCTCTCTATCTACCGCTCTCTCTGTCTCTATCTATCTTTATATCTATATCTATCTATCTCTATATCTATCTATTATCTCTATATCTATCTACCTATCTATCTCTATATCTATCTCTATATCTATATCTGTTTCTCTCTATATCTATCTCTATATCTCTCTCTCTCTATAGCTATCTATATATTATCTCTCTCTCTATAGCTATCTATATATTATCTCTATATCTATCTATCTATATATTACCTCTATATCTATCTATCTCTATATCTATCTATCTCTATATCTGTTATCTCTATATCCATATCTATCTCTATATCTATCTATCTCTATATCTATCTTTCTATCTAACACTATATCTCTATATCTCATTATCTATCTCTATCTCTATCTCCATCTCTCTCTCTTTATCTATCTATCTATTGATCTATCCATCCATCTCTATATCTATCTATTATATCTATCTATTATCTCTATTATCTATATCTATCTATCCATCTATCTATCTAGCTATCTCTATCTATCTATCTTTCTAACTCTATATCTATCTATCTCTATACATATCTCTATATCTAGCTATTATCTCTATATCTATCTCTATATCTATCTTTCTATATCTATCTGTCTCTATATCTATCTCTATATCTATCTATCTCTATATCTATTATCTCTATATCTATCTATCTCTATATATATCTCTATATCTATTTTTATTTATAGCCATCTATCTATATATATTTATCTCTATATCTATATATGTCTATATTATTATTATTATTATTATTTCTGTATATCTCTATCTATTATCTATCTCTATCTATATATCTATCTATCTCTATATCTTTCTATCTATAGCTACTGTATCTATCTCTATATATATCTATCTATCCATTATCTATTTTCTATCTATCTCTATATCTATCTACCTATCGATCTATCTATCTATCTATCTATCTATCTATATTTCTTTCTATATCTATCTTTATATCTATCTCTATCTATCTCTATCTATCTCTATGAATCTTTCTATCTATATCTATCCATTATCTACTTTCTATCCATTATCTACTATCTATCTCTATATCTATCTATTTCTACATCTATCTTTCTATCTATATCTATCTAACTCTATATCTATATATCTATATAGCATTATACCCTATGATGGGGCAGCGTTATACCCTATGAGGGGGGCAGTATTATACCCTATGAGGGGGCAGCATTATACCCTATGAGGGGGCAGCATTATACCCTATGAGGAGGCAGCATTATACCCTATGAGGAGGGCAGCATTATACCCTATGAGGGGGCAGCATTATACCCTATGAGGAGGCAGCATTATACCCTATGAGGAGGGCAGCATTATTCCCTATGAGGGGGTGCATTATTCCCTGTGAGGGGGGCAGTATTATACCCTATGAGGGGGGCAGTATTATACCCTATGAGGGGGCAGCATTATTCCCTATGAGGGGGTGCATTATTCCCTATGAGGGGGTGCATTATACCCTATGACCTATGAGGGGGGCAGTATTATACCCTATGAGGGGGGCAGTATTATACCCTATGAGGGGGTGCATTATACCCTATGAGGGGGTGCATTATTCCCTATGAGGGGGGCAGTATTATACCCTATGAGGGGGGCAGTATTATACCCTATGAGGGGGGCAGTATTATATTCTATGAAATGGCTGCATTATACTATGTGAGGGGGCTGCTTTATATTCTATGAGGGGGCTACCCCAACTCCTGCTACATAATTAAGACATGTACAACCTTATATTATACCCGGATATTAGCGTGTTTTACCGCATAATTGGTGGTCTGGTATTTAACTCTATGCAGCTACATAGTGGGCCCCAAGAATGATTTTCTCTGGTGGGCCCAAGGTGTTCCAGTCCGACGCTGCCCACATGTTTGGGTAAACCACTATTTGGGCGCAAGGCAGAGCTCGGAAGGGAAGGAGCGCCATTTGACGTTTTTGGCTGGAATTGAGATCGGACACCATGTCGCGATTGGAAAACCCCTGATGTACCAAAACAGTGGAAACCCCCCACAAATGACACCATTTTGGAAACTAGACCCCCCAAGGAACTTATCTAGATGTGTGGTGAGAACTTTGAACCCACAAGGGCTTCACAGAAGTTTATAACGTACAGCGGTACAATTAAAAAATCATATTTTTTCCACAAAAATTATCTTTTCACCCCCAATTTTCATTTTACCAAGGGTTACAGGACCCTAAAAGTTATTGTGCAATTTGTCCTGAGTACGCTGATACCCCACATGTGGGAGTAAACCACTATTTGGGCGCATGGCAGAGCTCGGAAGGGAAGCAGCGCCATTTGACGTTTTTGGCTGGAATTGAGATCGGACACCATGTCGCGTTTGGAAAGCCCCTGATGTACCAAAACAGTGGAAACCCCCACAAATGACACCATTTTGGAAACTAGACCCTCCAAGGAACTTATCTAGATGTGTGGTGAGAACTTTGAACCCCCCCCCCAGTGCTTCACAGAAGTTTATAATGCCTGGGCGTGAAAATAAAAAAATCGTAATTTTTCCACAAACATGATCTTTTAATCACCAACTTTTTTATTTTCCCAATGGTACCAGGAGAAATTGGACCCCAAAAGTTGTTGTCCAATTTGTCCCGAGTACGCTGACACCCCATATGTGGGAGAAAACTACTGTATGGGCACATGTCAGGGCTCGGAAGGGAAGTAGTGACGTTTTGGAATGCAGACTTTGATGGAATGGTCTGCGGGTGTCATGTTGCTTTTGGAGAGCCCCTGATGTACCTAAACAGTGGAAACTCCCCACAAGAGACCCCATTTTGGAAACTAGACCCCCTAAGGAACTTATCTAGCTGTGTGGTGAGCACTTTGAACCCCCACGGGCTTCACAGAAGTTTATAATGCCCGGGCATGAAAATAAAAAAATCGTATTTTTTTCACAAACATGATCAATTAGTCCCCAATTTTTTTATTTTCCCAAGGGTACCAGGAGAAATTGGACCCTAAAAGTTGTTGTCCAATTTGTCCTGAGTACGCTGATACCTCATATGTGGGAGAAAACTACTGTATGGGCACACGTCGGGGCTCGGAAGGGAAGTAGTGACGTCTTGGAATGCAGACTTTCATGGAATGGTCTGCGGGTGTCATGTTGCTTTTGGAGAGCCCCTGATGTACCTAAACTATTGAAACTCCCCACAAGTGACCCCATTTTGGAAACTAGACCCCCCCATGGAACTTATCTAGATGTGTGGTGAGCACTTTGAACCCCCAAGTGCTTCACAGAAGTTTATAACGCCCGGACGTGAAAATAAAAAAATCATTTTTTTTCCACAAAAATGATATTTTTGCCCCCAATTTTTTATTTTCCTAAGAGTAACAGGAGAAATTGGACCCCAAAAGTTGTTTTGCAATTTGTCCTGAGTAGGCTGATACCCCATATGTGGGGGTAAAACACTGTTTGGGCGCATGGCAGAGTTTGGAAGGAGCACCATTTGACTTTTTCAACGCAGAATTGGCCGGAATTGAGATCAGACGCCATGTTGCATTTGGAGAGCACCTGATGTGCCCAAACAGTGGAAACCCCCAATTCTAACTCCAACCCTAACCCCAACACACCCCTAACCCTAATCCTAGCCCTAACCCTAGCCCTAACCCTAGCCCTAATGGGAAAATGGAAATAAATACATTTTCTTTTAATTTTATTATTTTTCCCTAACTAAGGGGGTGATAACGGGGGGTTTGATTTACTATTTATGGCGGGTTTTTATATTTGGCAGCTGTCACACGCTAAAAGACGCTTTTTATTGTAAAAATAGTTTTTGCATCACCACATATTGAGAGCTATAATTTTTCCATATTTTGACCCACCGAGTGACGTGAGGTCTTATTTTTTGCGGGACGAGTTGACGTTTTTATTGGTACCATTTTCGGGCACGTGACATTTTTTGATCGCTTTTTATTTTGTTTTTTGGGACATAGAATTTACAAAAACCAGCGTTTCATGAATTTCTTTTGGGTGGTGCGTTTACGCTGTTCCGGGTGCAGTAAAATTTATAAGGCGGTTTTATTCTTCGGGTCAGTTCAGTTACAGCGATACCTCATTTAGGTCATTTTTTTATGTTTTGGCGCTTCCCTTTAACCCCCGGTACACCGCGATCGTGTTTGATCGCGGTGTGCAAGGGGTTAACGTGTCGGAGGCGGTCCGTGACCGCCCCTGACACATTGTGCCGGGTGTCAGCTGTGATCAGCTGACACCCGGCCGCGATCAGCGGCGCTCACCACGTGGGAGCTGCTGATCGCTGTGACGTAATATTCCGTCCATGGTAATTAGGTCCAGGGTCACATGGACAGAATATTACGTCCATTGTAGGTAAGGGGTTAAACATATAATCATATAGTCATACAATCATACAAACATGTAATCAGATGGTTTGAAATTAGTTTGGTGCACATACGGTAATTTCTGAGGCTTCCAGACACTGAGCTAGGACGCAGAGTTTAGCTGGCCTGTAGGGACGAGTCAGGAAGTCCACAAAATGAGCGGTCCAGGCAGACACCTGTACATTATCTAGTGTCAGTCAATCACAGGTGCGCACATAAAGCAGAGTCTGTGATTGGCTGACAGCGTGAGGCACAAGCGTCACAGCAGCGCTGTCTAAGGGGCCCCGCTCCAGTCTCCCCCTTCATAGTGGCTATGGCTAATGTGTTCACTAAGCACAATTATCCAGCCCACTGCCCATTCACTTACTTTGCAGATGATCATGACAACAGGAATCCAAAAAGTCACCCCCTCACCTGCAGTAATGTATGAAGGTTGATAGTGTGCAGGGCAACCCCAACTCCACAGAGATCCCAGCAGGAGGAGCAGAGGGGCTTACACAGGATGCACTGTGCTGCACTGCTCAATGTGACCGCACTCTCCCTGCAGCACCACTCTTCTGTAGAGCTCCTGTCAGCCGTGGTTCCAACAGAAACAGGAGATGCAGGGGCCCTTGAAGCTGTCATTTGTAGTGTGAAGCATAGATCGCCCCCTCCTTTGGGAAATGACAGCCCCCTGCCTCTTCTCATAGTGTTCCTGCTGCCGCTGTCCCTATGATGGATCAAGCATAGTTGATAGTTGTTTTGGGGCCCCCTCCTTCAGGGCCCGTGTGCAGCTGCACAGGTTGAACCGGCGGTATGTCCGCCCCTGTTTGTGATCTCTGCACACATCAGAGGTCTGCAAACAGCGATAGTGATGTATGTGATCTCTGCCCACATCACAGGTCTATACATAGTGAAATTGATGTATCTGTGATCTCTGTGTAAGGAGGTGGCAGGGATGTTCAGTGCTCCCTCTCTCTTAGCTGCTGGGCATGAGTACCCCCATGCGGTGCCCTGAAGGTTTGCCTATGTTTTACTGTATTATTAAAAGTTTGTGTAATGTGTGATGCTCTTTTATCCTATGCCCTTGTATTGTATATACTGTGTTGTAATAAACATGTTAACATTAGGGATAGCAAGAGTTAATTCGGTGGGCTGTGCCAGCAGCCTCAAAAGAACAGGAAGTTCCTGTCTCCGAGTCAGTGCCCAGTAGTGATGGGCAGTCCAGCTTTTTTTGTTTATCCGGCTCTTATGGCTCCTCTCACCAAAAAGAACCGCCTCTTTTTGGAATCTAAATGGATCCCTATTAAATATGTGTTCACCATAGGTGAACACATATTAAAGGAAATCTGTCACCTGGTTTTGGCGGGCTATTTAAATGAGGTCTGTCCGGTCCGATGGGCAGTGTTTCGGATCTTTGCCGCCTCCCTATCCTCGGCCGCCGTCCTCAGTTTTTCATGAATAGGAGTAGGTGTCCGCCATCTTTCGCGCTTGCGCTAATCATTCTTGGCTTGCGCACGTGCAGTATGCTTTGCCCAACTGCGGGCAAAGCCAAAAAGCCTTACTGCGCATGCGCCGGTTAACTAAGCCTTGGAAGTATTTTGCTGTGTTCCGGGGCCTAGTTAACCGGCGCATGTGCAGTAAGGCTTTACCGCAGTTGGGCAAAGCATACTGCATGTGCGCAAGCCAAAAATGCTTAGCGCACGCACGAAAGATGGCGGACACCTACTCTTATTCATGAAAAAACTGTGAACGGCGGCCAAGGATAGGGACACGGCAAAGATCCGAAACACCGCCCATAGGACCGGACAGACCTCATTTAAATAGCCCGCCAAAACCAGGTGACAGATTCCCTTTAAATAAAGAGAATGTGTCCAAAACTCCGCCTACCCATGCCCAAAACCCCACCCACTTTAAGTTAGCCAATTAAATTAATGAATGGGCGGGGTTTTGGTAAGGTGGGCAGAGTTACCTCTGCAGAACATAGGAATTTTATGCCCAGTGAGAGCCATTTAGAGAATTCAGTGGCTCTCCCCGGGGTGCCGACTCCCAACATTCACATCGGGGAGCCGACTCTATGTCTCGAATCGTTCATGAACGATCCATAACTAGTGCCCAGGCAGGCTTGCCCGTGGCAGGATGCTCCCCACAGTCAGGAGCAGAAGATGCCCCGGTTGAGGGGATATAACTGCCGCAGACCGCTGCCTCAGTCTGCTGGGCAGTATAGACGGACCATGGGACTATCATAAAAAATGATACTGACTGACCTCAAGAAGCTGCAGGGACATAACAGGAAGCTTTGTTTTATATACAGTAAAGTTTTCTCTGTTGGATCAGAACTGTGTCTGTCGTGCTTTCCTGTAATCTCATCCCTAGTGGCTGCAGTGGGTGTGGAAAGAAGGTAACTGTGCCGTAGAAATGGTACCGCACTTGTCTTTTTCATGTGCAAGGGGTCAGGGTGCTTATGGACTGTTGCTTTAATAGACTCGGTCATGACTACCACCCTGTGCCACCTTGTTACATTTCTACACATCAGAGGTCTGAACACAGCGATAGTGATGTAACTGTGATCTTTGTGCACATCAGATGTCTGTACACAGTGATAGTGATTTAACTGATTTCTGCTATCCCCCAGCCTGAAGCTGTTAGGTGGCCCCACTGAACTATCCTGTGTGTGGAATGCAGGTGTGGAGTATGGTCAGGAGTTCCCACCCTACCTGGATGGTGGGGGACTACACCTTAGGAGAAGGTGCAGTACCTCTGTGGCGACTGAAGCCTCAGGGGCGCCACATCTGCATTCTGCCCCAGTGTCCAGCATCCTGCCCCCATGTCTACATTCTGCCCCAGCGTCCAGCATTCCTCCCCAGTCTCCAGCATTCTGCCCCAGAATCCAGCATTTTTCTCCAGTGTCCAGCCTTCTGCCCCAGTGTACAGCATTTTGCCCCAGCATCCAGCATTTTTCTCCAGTGTCCAGCATTCTGCCCCCATGTTCCCTCTTCTCTCTCCTCTAACCAACTACTCCTTAAATCTCACTCTTCCCACTCTTTTGTATCATCTCACTCCACCCGTCTCCCAGCACATCTCGTGTGATAACACTTTCTTAATATAATTGTGACTAACCCAGTTTGCCCGGGTGTTATAGGCCAAGTATGGCCAAACTATGGGTCCTTATTTCCTATGGTAACTTATCCTTCCAGGGGTCTGTCAGGATCACAAGCGTGGCTGCGCAGAGGTCACTGATGCGGCTGCCCTGGCGCCCCGATATCCAAGGATGGTTAGGCTCAACTGGCCCTGAAGGATCGTTGTCGTTGGGGCTCAACAGGCCCTGAAGAATCTGTGCTGTTGGGGCACAACAGGCCCTGGAAGATCTGTGCTGTTGGGGCACAACAGGCCCTGGAGGATCTGTGCTGTTGGGGCACAACAGGCCCTGGACGATCTGTGCTGTTGGGGCACAACAGGCCCTGGACGATCTGTGCTGTTGGGGCACAACAGGCCCTGGACGATCTGTGCTGTTGGGGCACAACAGGCCCTGGAGGATCTGTGCTGTTGGGGCACAACAGGCCCTGGAGGATCTGTGCTGTTGGGGCACAACAGGCCCTGGAGGATCTGTGCTGTTGGGGCACAACAGGCCCTGGAGGATCTGTGCTGTTGGGGCACAACAGGCCCAGGGGGATCTGTGCTGGCTCTCATTCTCAGAGCGCAGGTGTGACGCAGTTTCTAAGGTGACGGTTGGTTGGCCTCTGCTCAGGGTCCCTTTGTAGACGGGACGTAGGCCTCTACTGCCGCTTATGGCGAGAAGGCGTCCACTGAGGTTGGTGATGGACGGGCCGTAGCCACGGAGGAAGGGAGGCAGTGTCCAAGTCGCTGCAGCGTGTGGACATGCAGTAACAGTAGCGGCAGGGGGTCGCAGACCAGCCGCTAAGGAGCGAGGAACAGCCGGCAAGGCTGTGGCTGAACATGGACGGCGGGCGGCCCCCGGTCGGGATCGAGCACCCGTGAATAGTCCATGAGTGAGTCTCTTACCCCTCAGACCCCTGATCGTCTCTCAACTTCACCGCGTCCGTTACACCGTCTCTCTCTAGATCACACGGGCTCTTGTCAGTCTCCCTGCCAACTGACTCCTGAGCGCGCCCCCTCCTCCTTTTGTTGCCCTGACAGCCTCAGTCTTGTCTCTCCCTTCGTTCTCCCCCCAGTGTTGTTCCCTCAGGAACCCTGATGGCGGTCCCCCTGGTTCCGGCTCAGTCACTCTGTGGGAGTCCTCCTCCCTACACTTTGACCCCAGCCTAATCTGGTTTATGTCCCTGTTTATGCCAATTAGTAACTTTGTTCCGTAGTTACCATTCTAGGAGTTTTCCTGCAGCTCCTAGCTCTCTGGAGCTTAGGTCACGCCCCCAGCAGTCACATGCTTCAGGTCCTGCCTGTCTGAAGCACGCATCTTCTCTGCTGCTGCCCGCTCCACAGGTATCTCTGAGCACAGTTTGTCTTACTCAGGACACGCGCACTGGCTCAGTGAGCAAGTGCAGTGCAGTGTTCCTGACAGCTGGACACTGGGGCAGAATGCAGACATGGGGGCAGAATGCAGACACAGGGGTAGAATGATGGACACTGGGGCAGAATACAGACACTGGGGCAGAATGCAGACATGGGGGTAGAATGCTGGACACTGGGGTAGAATGCTGGACACTGGGGCAGAATGCTGGACACAGGGGACAGAATGCTGGACACGGGGGGCAGAATGCAGACATGGGGGCAGAATGCAGACACAGGGGTAGAATGATGGACACTGGGGCAGAATACAGACACTGGGGCAGAATGCAGAAATGGGGGTAGAATGCTGGACACTGGGGTAGAATGCTGGACACTGGGGCAGAATGCTGGACACAGGGGACAGAATGCTGGACACGGGGGGCAGAATTCTGGACACTGGGGCAGAATGCAGTCACGGGGGCAGAATGCAAGACATGGGGCAGAATGCTGGACGCTGGGGCAGAATGATGGACGCTAGGGCAGAATGCAAGACATAGGGGCAGAATGCTGGATGCTGGGGCAGAATGCTTGGCATGGGGCAGAATGTGACAGTGAAACACAGGAGAGGGCAGAATGCGAGACACGGGGCATGATTGGAGACACGGGGCAAAAAGGAGATACGGGGCATGACTGGAGACAGATGGGGCAGGGTTGGAGACAGATCGCACAGGATCATGGGACAGGATGGATATGATGGAGACAGATGGGGCAGGATGGGGAGATCATATGGGGCAGAATGGATCCTCATGAGGGTGAGATGGGAGAACATATGGCTGGAGTCAGGAATGAGACACACGGGGGTCAGGATGGGGGATATTACCATAGGGGCTAATTAAGGGATATTATTACTGCAGTGATGTATTTATTTTATTTTTTGAGTATACTGTTTTAAATGAGGTGAGGTCCTGTTACTGTGCAGAGTGACACTATGTTGCCTTTTTGCCTTCATGTGGTGTAATGTAGAAGTTGGGAAAAAATAAGTAATGTGTTCTGCAAGCGGAGCTCTATATAACTGTGTTAATTCCTACAGAGACGAGCCCTGGCTGGAAGACATAATGGCGATCTGTGCTGGATGAAAGATGAAAAGCAAGGATGAAGGACTTCACCTAGAGACATCACTGGTGAGTTAGTGTGTTAGCTGTACACTAACACTATACACTGTATACTATATACAGAGCTCCTGTGTATAATGTCACCAGTGATCACTGTGTTACCTGTACATTATATACAGAGCTCCTGTGTATAATGTCATTGATCACTATATTAGGCCGGTTTCACATTAGCGCTTTTTAAGCGCACGCACGGCCGGGGGTAGCTCCGCCCCCGAGCCGGCTCTCTGCCCGGCGTGCCCGCCCCTTGCTTGTAGCGCCGCCTCCTAGCGCACAGCGGCGCCTGCGATCGGCGCACCCTATCTTTAGCATAGGGTGCGCAGATCGTGCGCAGGCCGTGCGCTAGTTGCGCTTTGACCTGCGCTGCGCACTTTTGACGGTGCGCCGTGCGCGCCAAAATCAAACTTTTCGGATTTTGGCGCGCACGGCGCACCGTCAAAAGTGCGCAGCGCAGGTCAAAGCGCAACTAGCGCACGGCCTGCGCACGATCTGCGCACCCTATGCTAAAGATAGGGTGCGCCGATCGCAGGCGCCGCTGTGCGCTAGGAGGTGGCGCTACAAGCAAGGGGCGGGCACGCCGGGCAGAGAGCCAGCTCGGGGGCGGAGCTACCCCCGGCCGTGCGTGCGCTTAAAAAGCGCTAATGTGAAACCAGCCTTACCTGTACACAGACACTGCATACTAAGTACAGATCTGTGTATAATGCCACTTATGGTGATAGTATTATGTTTTTTTTATTAATGATCAGTATTGTAGTATTCAGTCACTATGTGGTGGTAATATGTGGTTTGGGCATGGTGAGGTGGTTTTTGTCCCTTGTAAGTGCTATTCTTTGGTCACTTTGTGGTGGTAATATGTGGTCTGGTCACAGTGCGGTGGTATTTGTTCCTTGTATGTGATATTATTCTGTCACTATGGTAGTAATATGTGGTCTGGTCATGGTGTGGCGGTATTTTTTCCTTGTATGTGGTATTATAGGTCATTATGTGGTGGTATATGTGGTCTGGACATGGTTTAGCGGTATTTGTTCCTTGTATGTGATATTATTGGTCATTTTAAAAATTGAAAATTAAATAAAAATATACCTAAATTGTATTGCATATTTTGACAAATATTTAATAGGTTACAGTAGAGTAGGGCCTGGCCGAAAGTGTCTACCCTGTTATGGTGGCGGCTTAAAAAACTCTTTTGGCCAAAGCAAAAGCTGCCGGCTATATGTGTGATCTGGTGATGGGAACTGTTAATGTGTGATAGGTGAGAAGTGGAGTTGTTCCAAGAGAGAGCGGTGGGACTGTGGATAGTTCGAGGGGTGGAGGCGGGGCTGGATGGAGCCTGGGCGGAGTCTCAAGGGGGCCCCGAAAATTTTGCCAGTATGGGGCCCCGAAATTCCTAGTGGCAGCCCTGATCTCTGTAGACAATAGAGGTCTGCACACAGGAATAGTGATGTATCTGTGATCTCTGCACACATCACAGGTCTGTACACAGTGATAATGATATAAATGTGATCTACATCAGAGATCTATATACTGCGACAGTGATGTAACTGTGATCTCTGCACATATCAGAGGTCTGTACACAGTGATAGTGATGTATCTGTGATCTCTACACACATTAGAGGTCTGAAAACAGTGATAGTGATGTAGCTATTGTCACGCCGTTTGCTTTAACCCCTTGCTTCCCCCTAATTGAGCTGGGATACTGCTGGCTGTTACCTGTATGAAGCCTGCTCAGTTCTCTGTGGTGTTAGGCTGGTTTCACACTTGCGTTTTTTTGTGCTGTATTTTAGCGCTAAAAAACGCATGCGCTTTTTTCCCTATATTTTGCATGGGATGCGCTTATGTGCGCATACACATGTGTTTGTATGCGTTTTTACGCGCATGCTTTTTTTGTGGTGTGCGCTCGGGCGCACAAAATGCATCCTGTTGCATTTTTTGGGCGTCCGACTTGCCTCAAAAAAACGCATGCGCGCGCAATGCGGTTTTTTTTACAGCAAGACACCCATTGTAAGTCTATGGGTGCACATACGTGCGCATTTGCATGCTCATGTATGCGGTTTTTTGCGCATGCGTTTTTTTGTTGACCATTGGTTAGACAATGGAAATTAGGGGTTTGGGTTAGAGTTAGGGTTAGTTAAGGGGAGTTAGGGTTAGGGTTTGGGTTAGGGTTAGTATGGTTTGGTTAAGGGTTAGGGTTTAGGGTTAGTTAGGGTTTGGGTTAGGGTTAGTAGGGTTTGGTTAAGGGTTAGGGTTAGGGTTAGTATGGTTTGGTTAAGGGTTAGGGTTAGTATGGTTTGGTTAAGGGTTAGGGTTAGTAAAGTCATGGTTTGGGTTAGTGTTAATCCTAACCCTATCTTGATTTTTTTGGTGAGGCCAACTAATGTTGGAAAAAAACACAAAAGCGGTAAAAACGCACTAAAAACGCATACAAACGCATAAAAACGCTGCGTTTTTTTCATGTATGCGCATAAAAATGCTTGAAAAAAACACAGCATTTGTATGCGTTTATATGCGTTTTTTCCATGCGTTTTTGTTGCGGGGAAAACGCGCTGCAAAAAAAAAGCAAGTGTGAAAGTAGCCTTAGGTATTTGCTCTGCTGCATGACCATCCGCATGTGCGGTCCCTGGTTGCCGCTGTGGAAAATGTCCGCGGGTTGCGAGGTCATTTGCAGCTGGTGCATGACTTTCCACGTGTGTCTAGGTGTGCAGCCGCTGCCAGGTGCCCTGAGCCTCAATTCCTGCACTGATTGTGCTGTAATGGTTACTGTTTTGTACTTAGGGTGTGCGTGGCCACACCTCCCCTGCTTTTATCAGGGTTAGTGTGTGTATTTGAAATGCTGTCCGCAGGCAATGGCTGAGGGTCAGCTCCTATATAAACTTCCCCTTCCCTGCTGGGTGTGGCCAGAGCTACTCACAAAGCTCCTGAACTTTGCCATGTGTGTTTGGCAGTGGCGTAACTACAAAGTTATGGGCCCCAATGCGAACTTTGAAATGAGGCCCCCCCATGCCAAAATACACGCACATCTACACTCCATACACCTCGTACACGCGCGGCTCTGCTCCGTACACCTCGTACATGCGCAGCTCTGCTCCGTACAACTCGTACACGTGCAGCTCTGCTCCATACACCTCGTACATGCGCGACTCCGCTCTGTACACCTCGTACACACGCGGCTCTACTCTGTACACTTCGTACACACACGGCTCCACTTCGTACACCTTGTACACACACACCTCTGCTACATCCACTCTGTAAACCCCTCCTGACCCCACTTATAAACTTACCCTCATCCATGATGACCAGCACAGCAGTGTCCTGCATACATGGAGGCCCCTGATCATGTGATTCCTGACTCCTCCCCTCCTGTGACCTGATCACAGGTCCTGTGCACACAGAGCAGCCAGCGCTCCTGAATGCGCACCTTCCCCCTGCACTCTGTAGTCACGGAGCTCCATGTGACTGGTCACTGAGAGTGATGGCAGCAGGTCTTATCCTCCATCACCTGAGACACTGGGGGGTGGAGTGCAGTGCTCAGGGGGAGGCATAACCGAGTCCATGCTGGAGGAGGGGGCGCAGGACGTGATCAAAGCCCAGGTCCCACATGAAGCCGGCTGCTTCTTTGCTGGACTGGGCGGGCCCATAAACACTCTGGGCCCCGTCGCAGCTGCGACCCCTGCACCTCGGTAGTTATGCCCCTCTTGTTTGGTGTTCCTGGACCTCACCTGTCTGTTTTGCTACCAAAGTCCCTGCCTTGATTCCTGCTTTGTCCTGTTCCTACTCCCTGCCCTGGAGGCGGTATATCCAGGCCTGAATCCTTGATCCTGTACCTGTCCTGTACCTGACCCTGTCTGAACTGTGTCTGCTGTGTTGTGTTCTTGGAATTCCTTTGTGTCTGGAGCCTCGCACCTAGGGACTCTGAGTCTCTTGTAACCGGTGTTTCTGCTGAGCACTTACTACCCTGCGCTCTGACTACCATATGGTGCTAGCTCCATGCAGGCCCAGCAATCCTGCGGTTTTAGCACCATCACGCTTGAGTTCCTTCCTAGATCCGATGCCCGGAGCCTGACCAATGCAGTCAGGAACCTGATGACCGCTGCCTGAAGCTTGATGACTGCAGTGGTGCCTGTAGGTCATGTCGGATGTCCGGAACCGAATGACTCCTGTTTGATCTCTGTCGGTGACTCTGATGTTCTGATGCCCAACATGTGTCCTGATGTCCAGCCTGTGTGCAGATGTCCAGCCTGTGTCCAGATGTCCAGCCTGTGTCCTGATGTCCTTGTGTACCCTTATGTCCTGCCTGTGTCCCGATGTCCCGCCTATGTTTGCCTCGGTGATCAGTTGGTGCCTAGGGGTCCACTGGGTAGTAGTCTTCTGGGAGGTGTGGAATTGGGAGCCTGGCATAACCCTATTTCGCCTATCTACCGTATGACTTTAGTAAACTTTACATTCTTTATACCTGAACTTGTGCGGTGTTATCAAGTCCTACATGTATTCTCCTTGCCCACATGCTCAGCTGGCACAGAATCCCGGTTGCTGCCCTTCCCTAGTTCGGGTAGGCTCGGGTCCCCCTCTGTAGTATAGAGGGTCCATACTGCATCCCCGGGGGACGCCCGCCCCTCGCCATCGTGGTCGGTAGGCGTGGAGGCTCCTGCTGGGCCGCGTCCGCTGACAGTCGTGACAGCTATGATCTCTGTACACATGAATGGTCTGTACACAGTGATAATGATGTATCTGTGATCTCTGCACACACCAGAGGTCTGTACACAGTGATGGTAATGTATGTTTTATCTCTGTACACATCAGAGGTCTGTACACAGTGATTATGATGTAACTGTGATCTCTGTACACATCAGAGGTCTGTACACAGTGATAGTGATGTAACTATGATCTCTGTACACTTCAGAAGTCTGTACAAAGTGATAGTGATGTAACTGTGATCGCTGCACACATCAGAGGTCTGTACACAGTGATAGTGATGTAACTGATCTCTATACCCATCAGAGGTCGGTACACAATTATAGTGATGTACCTGTCATCTCTGCACATATCAAAGGTGTGTACACAGTGATAGTGATGTATGTATGATCTCTGCCCACATCAGAGGTCTATATACAATGATAGTGATGTATCTGTGATCTCTGTACGATCAGAGGTCTGTACACAGTGATAGTGATGTTTCTGTGATCTCTGTATGCATCAGAGGTGTGTACACAGTTATAGTGATGTTTCTGTGATCTCTGTATGCATCCGAGTTCTGTACACAGTGATTATGATGCATGTGCGAAATCTGCACACATCAGAGGTCTGTACACAGTGATAGCGATGTAGCTATGATCTCTGTACACAATAGAGGTCTGTACACAGTGATATTGATGTATCTGTGATCTCTACACACATCAGAGGTCTGTACACAGCGGAACTGATGTATATGTGATCTCTGCATACATCAGGGGTCTGTACACAGTGATAGTGATGTATCTTTGATCTCTGCACACATATCTAAACACAGGGATAGTGGAGCGCCTGCCAGGGCAGTGGGGATACTCGGTACTGGGCCGCTTCTTAAAGGGGATGTGTCACAGCGGCAGTGACCCAGTCCGTGGCCCTGTGCGTCCAATAAAAGGGGGATATTTACAAGAGATAAGAGTTTGTAATAAAGTTTATAAAGTGTTCATGACGCCACCTGTGGTTTCTGGTCAGAGATACTAGCGCTACAGTGCAGATCCACTGGGACAGGTGGTGATGCAGCAGAGTTGGTATAGCTCCCCACAGGTGGAGCTGAGTCCCAGGGTAATATATAAGAAGATGATAATGATGTAGTATTTGGCAAAGGATGTAGCAGTGCTGACTGGGTGTGAAGAAAGAATTCAGAGGGCACAGCTGGGTGCAGTTCCAAAGGTTTACTCTTAGTTTTTATGGGCCCAAGTGCCCGCTTGGCGCTGCGTCCTCCAGGTAAGGGGTTCAGCAAACTCCCAGTTAGATCAGGATCCACCTTCCCAGGACTCCCTTCAGTATATGCCATTCCTGGCTGTCTCACTGTGCTGGTTTCTACTCCTCTTCCTGCCCAATACCTCACAGTCAGTGTCCCAAGCCAGCAGCCACGGACCTTGTCGGGCGACATCCTGTCTGCGTCTCCTTGCTCCTATATGGCTGTCTTTTTGGAGAAGATAACTCTGGCTGTGGCTGAAACACCAACAGGTGCCTGTTATGAACTGGTCACCGAGGAGGATGGCAGGAATAGGCTAGGCCACCAGGAAACCAGAAAGGTTGGTTACTTAACGGATTGCAGACCCCTAATCCTAACAACACAACTAGCAGTAGCCATGGGGCGTACCTATGATGCCCTAAACGCCTCGGCACAGCAGGAGAGCTAACTAAGCCTAAAGCAAGAAAGGTGAAATCTAAACTGCCCCAGAGCAGAACCCCAAAGGAATAGATTGCCCCCAAACATATATTGTCGGTGAGGCAAATTGAGACACAAAGCCAGGCAGAAAATAGACCGAGCAAACGATGGGGCCCAAACTGACTAGATAGGAAAGGAAAGGAAAGACACTGCAATCACGCAAAAACCCTAAAAAATCCAAAACGTCTGATGTACAAAAACCACTGAGGTCTCACGACCTCTCCCCCACTATATCAGCATTTGGGTGTGAATTGGCAGCAAAGCAAAAGAGACTAATATAACAGGGGACTGAACAAACTGACACAAGCTGTAACATATGGAGCGGGGTCCAGCACTGCCCCAGCAGGGAGCTCGCTGAACCCTCACAGCAAAGCAGAAAGAGGCAAAACCAGATCAGATGCAAAGGATTAGCAAATGAACAACTTAACTGAAAAATGCAGGATCAGGTAGGAGACAGCAGACCTTAGAATGCACAGGAAGAAACTAATCACCAGCAGCCACTGAAGGGAGCCTGCTCACTTAAATACTCCAGTCAGTAACCCCTGATTTCCAATCATCGTCGTCAGGTGGCAGACTTCTGCCCGCTCCACTACCCACAGTAACCACCAGAAGGAGCCCCGACTCAGAAGTCAAATCAAGAGAGTTCACAACAGGTGCCTCTTCCTCTGGCTTGCCAGCTGAGTCTGATGATTATTCCACTGGACTAGAGGGTCAGTACCCCACTGCGACCTGATCCCTCCACCCATTAGCCGGCGTGGAATGAGCCCCATAGGCAGTATGGTTGCTGTGCCATGCCTCTAGGATCCCTTCTCAAGCTTCCTTCTGTCTCCTTCATTTCTGCAGCTTTTCCAGGTAGCTGCAAGTCAGCACGTCTGCTCCCTTTCACTTCCCCTCAGTCTGACTAAAACTCTCTTCTCCTACTCTCTCTCCCTACTAACTCCACCCACCTCCCAACACCCTTTCCTACCCAGACAGGGATGAGATTATCCTCCCGTAGGGTACATCCAGGGTGCCCTGCTGCTATAGTGTGTGTGATGGGTGCAGGTGTTAGAGTCCTGTGAGGTGCCCCCTCCTCAACTGAGAATGGGGTACCAAACCTATGGGTGAGGTGCAGTACCTCTGTGGTGACTGAAAACTCAAGGGCACCACAATAGTGATGTAACTGTTATCTCTGCACACATCAGAAGTCTGTACACAGAGATAGTGATGTGTGTATGAAATCTGCACACATCAGAGGTCAGTACATAGTGGTACTGATGTATCTGAGATTGCTGGACACATCACAGGTCTGGACAGTGACAGTGATGTAACTGTGATCTCTGTACACATTACAGGTCTGTACACAGTGATAATGATGTATTTGTGATTGCACATATGAAAGGTGAGTACACAGTGATAGTGATGTAAGTTTGATCTCTGCACACATCAGAGGTCTTTACACAGTGATATTGATGTAACTGTGATCTCTGTACATATCAGAGATCTGTACACAGTGATAGTGACGTATCTGTGATCTCTGTACACATTAGAGGTCTGTACACAGTGACAGTAATATATGTTTTATCTATGTACATATCAGATGTCTGTACACAGTGATAGTGATAGTGATGTAACTGTGATCTCTCCACACATCAGAAGTCTGCACACAGTGATAGTGATGCATCTGTGATCTTTGTACACGTCAGAGGTCTGTACACACTGGAATGATGTAACTGTGATCTCAGTACACATCAGATGTCTGTACACAGTGATAATGTATCTGTGATCTCTGCACATATCAATGGTGAGTACTCAGTGGTATTGATGTATCTGTGATCTCTGTATGCATCAGAGTTGTGTACACAGTGATAGTGATTTAAATGTGATCTTTGCACACATCTGAAATCTGTACACAGTGATAGTGATGTTTTGTTTATCTCTGTACACATCAAAGGTTTGTACACATTGACAGTATTGTATGTGTTTTCTCTGCACACATCAGAGGTTTGTACTCAGTGGTAGTGATGCATCTGTGATCTCTGTAAACATCAGAGGTCTGTATACAGTGGAACTGATGTATCTGTGATCTCTGCACACATTAGGGGTCTGTACACAGTGACAGGGAAGTATATTTGATCTCTGCACACAACCCAGGTCTGTACACAGTGATAATGATGTATTTGTTATCTCTGCACACACCAGAGGTCTGTATACAGTGATAGTGATGTATGTTTTATCTCTGTACACATCGGAGGCCTGCACACAGTGATAATGATGTGTCTGTGATCTCTGCACACATCAAAGGTGTGTGCACAGTGATATAAGTTTGATCTCTGCACACATCAGAGGTCTTTAAACAGTGATAATGATGTAACTGTGATCTCTTGTACATATGAGAGGTCTGTATACAGTGGAACTGATGTATCTGTGATCTCTGCACACGTTAGGGGTCTGTACACAGTGATAGTAAAGTATCTTTGATCTCTGCACACATCCCAGGTCTGTACACAGTGATAATGATGTAAGTCTGATCTCTGTACATATGAGAGGTCTGTACACCATAATAGTGATGTATCTGTGATCTCTGCAAACACCAGAGGTCTGTACACAGTGTACACAGTGATAGTAATGTATTTTTTTTATCTCTGTACACATCAGAGGTCTGTGCACGGTGATACTGATGTAACTGTGATCTCTGTACATATCAGAGGTCTGTACACAATGAGAGTGAGGTAACTGTGATCTCTGCTTACATAAGAGGTCTGTACACAGTGATAGTCATGTAAGGGTACCGTTACACCTAGCGACTCACCAGCGATCCCGACCAGCGATATGACGCGGTCAGGATCGCTGGTACATCACTAAGTGGTCGCTAGTGAGCTGCCACACAGGCAGATCTCACCAGCGACATCGCTGGGGAAGGGGATCGCTACTTACCTGTCAGACGAGGCGATCCTGCGTCCTCCCGCCCGGCTCCACGCGTCGCTCGTCTCCACAGCAGGAAGCGCCGCAGGAAGTGACCGACGAGGAATGGTCCAGGACCTTCTCACGCGATCAGCGATAACCAGCGGGGGAGCCGGCCGGAGGTAAGTATCACATGCAGCGATATCGCTAGCAATATCGCTATAACGTCACAAAATCGGTGACTTTACAGCGATATTGCTAGCGATATCGCAGTGTGTAACGGGGGCTTTACTGTGATCTCTATGCACATCAGAGGTCTGTACACAGTGATAATGATGTATCTGTGATCTCTGCACATATCAATGGTGTGTACTCAGTGATAGTGATATTTATGTGATCTCTGTATGCATCAGAGTTGTGTACACAGTGAAAGAGATGTAACTGATCTTTACACACATCAGAGGTCTGTACACAGTAATAGCTAATAGTGATGCATAGCTCCCAACCTTCCCATATTTGGCAGGACAGTCCCGTTTTTTATTGCCTGTCCCACTGTCCCTGGTGGGAGCTTATTTTTCCGTCATTTCACTGAGCCACATGCCCCCCTATGCACCGACCACATCCTCGCCCTCCCAGACAGACCCACCGGCCACCGCAGCCCCTCACTGATAAATGCCAGCAATGACATCGCTGGGTTGTTCTGTGCGCACAGGACCTGTGATGAGGACACAGAAGGGGAGGAGTCAGTGATCACATGATCAGGGGCCTCTGTCCGGTCCCTGATCATGTGACCCCCTGACTACTCCCCTCCTGTGACCTCATCACAGGTCCTGTGCGCACAGACCTTGGTGTATGCAGGACTCTGCTGTGCTGGTTGTCATGGTGCTGGATGAGGGGAAGTTTATGTGTGGGGTCAGGAGGGGTTTACAGTGTGGATGTAGCAGAGCTGCGTGTGTACAAGGTGGACGGAGCAGAACCGAGCGTGTATGAGGTGTACGGAGCAGAGCCACACGTGTACATGGTGTACGGAGCATAGCCGCGTGTGTACGAGGTTTACGGAGCGGAGCTGCACGTGTACGAGTTGTACGGAGCGGAGCCATGTTTGTGCGAGGTGTACGGAACGGAACCTTAAGTGTACGGAGCTGAGCCGTGAGTATACGGAGCGGAGCAGAGCTGTGTGTGTACGGAGCAGAGCTGCATGTGTACAAGGTTTACTGAGTGGAACCATGTGTGTATAAGATGTACAGAGCGTGGCTGCGTGTGTACAAGGTGTACGGCACGGAGCCGCATGTGTACGAGGTTTACGGAGTGGAGCCATGTGTGTACTGAGTGGAGCCGTGTGTGTGAGGTGTACGGAGCGGAGCTGTGTGTGTATGAGGCATACAAAGCGGAACCGTGTGTGTATGAGGTGTCCCGATCTAGCGGGACAGTCCCGATTTTAAGAGTCTGCCCCACTGCCCCGGCCGGGAGCTTACTTTTCCCACGGACACAGGAGTACACAGAGGAGCCCCAAAGAGCACTTTAAAATTCATACGTTACGTTCCACCAGAAGCAACGTGCTAGAAGCTGACTGGAAATGAGGTAATTTCGGGAGGAGATTGTGACAGAACCATGGAGGCACTTCAGGGAATGCTACAGATCCATCACCGTGTCCTCCTCCGATAGCACGGACAGTGGGATTGCCTTGGACTCGGGGACGTCGGCCATGTGAGTGGATCATGATATGTCCTGCATTGGGAGGCTCAGGTGGGCATTACAATGAGAGCCGGGCTGCTATAGTATCTTTATAGAATCTTTCTTTCTCTCTTGTTTCTTTCTTTCTGTCTCTAATCTTTTTCTTTCCCCTCTTCCTTTCTCTCTCTGTTCTTTCTTTTGCTCTGTTCTTTCTTTCTTTGCCCTCTTTCTTTCTCTCTCTAATCTTTCATTCTTTCTTTCTTCCTCTCTGTTCTTTCTTTCTTTCTTTCTTTCTTTCTTTCCTTTCTCTTCTTTCTTTCTCTCTGTTCTTTCATCCCCTCTTTGTTTCCCCTCTATCTTTCTCTCTCTAATCTTTCTTTCTTTCTCTCTCTGTTCTTTCTTTCTCTTTCTGTTCTTTCTTTCTCTCTCTGCTCTTTCTCTCTCTGTTCTTCCTTTCTTTCTCTCTCTTTTCTTTCTTTACCATCTTTCTTGTCCATCTCTCTCTCTTTTCTTTCTTACTTTCCCCTCTTTTTTCTCTCTGTTCTTTCCTTCTTTTCCTTCTTTCTTTCTTTCTTTCTTTCTCTCTCTAATCTTTCTTTCTTTCTCTCTCTGTTCTTTCTTTCGCCTTCTGTTCTTTCTTTCTCTCTCTGCTCTTTCTCTCTCTGTTCTTCCTTTCTTTCTCTCTTTCTTTCTTTACCATCTTTCTTGTCCATCTCTCTCTCTTTTCTTTCTTACTTTCCCCTCTTTTTTCTCTCTGTTCTTTCCTTCTTTTCCTTCTTTCTTTCTTTTTTTCTTTCTCTGTTCTTTATTTCTTTCCCCTTTTTCTTTCTCTCTCCCTCTCTGTTCTTTCGTTCCCCTCTTTCTTTTTTCCTTTCTCTCTGTTCTTTTTCTATCTACTCTTTCTCTCTCTGTTCTTTCTTTCGCTCTGTTCTTTCTTTCTTTCCCCTCTTTCTTTCTCTTTCTAATCTTTCTTTCTCTCTATAATCTTTCTTTCTCTCTCTTTTCTTCCTTTCTTCCTCTCTGTTCTTTCTTTCTCTCTCTGTTCTCTTTTATTCCCTTTTCTTTCTTTCTTTCTTTCTTTCTCTCTGTTCTTTCTTTCCCCTCTTTCTTTCTCTCTCTGTTCTTTTTTTCTTTCTATCTCTCTATTATTTCTTTCTTTCTTTCCACTCTTTCTTTCTCTGTTCTTTCTTTCTCTCTCTCTGTTTCTTTCTTTCTTTCTGTCTATCTCTCTGTTCTTTCTTTCTTACTCTCTCTGTTCTTTCTTTCCCCTATTTCTTTCTCTCTTCCTCTCTGTTCTTTCTTTCCTCTCTTTCTTTTTTCTCTCTCTGTTATTTTTTTCTGTCCCCTCTTTCTCTCTCTGTTTCTTTCTTTCTCTCTGTTCTTTCTTTCTTCCCCTCTTTCTTTCTCTCTGTTCTTTCTTTCCCCTCTTTTTTCTCTCTCCCTCTCTGTTCTTTCATTCCCCTCTTTCTTTTTTTCTATCTTTCTCTCTCTGTTCTTTTTTTCTGTCCCCTTTGTCTTTCTATCTGTTCTTCCTTTCTTTCTCTCTGTTTCTCTTTTTTTCTTTCTTTCTGTTCTTTCTTTCTTCCCCTCTTTCTTTGTCCTTCTCTATCCTTTCTTTCTCTCTCTCTGTTTTCTTTTTTCTCTCTCTCTGTTCTTTCTTTTCCTCAGTACCAGCCACTGTGCCCTCAGTATCAGTCAGTGTGATCAGCACTGCTAAATGGGTGTAGATGGGGCATGGACATGGGTGTGACTAGTTGTTAAATGGGTGTGGTTGGGGCGTGGCCTAAAATTTGCTGCGGCACGCAGCGCGCACCGCAGCCTTTGTCCCTCTTTCCTTCAAAAGTTGGGAGGTACAATGATGTATTTTTTTTTAATCTCTGTACACATCAGAGGTCTGTACACAGTAATAGTGATGTATCTGTGATCTCTGTACACATTAGAGATCTGTATCGAGTGATAGTGATGTAACTGTGATCTCTGCACACATTAGAGGTCTTTACACAGTGACAGTGATGGATGTTTTATCCATGTACATATCAGATCTCTGAACACAATGATAGTGATGTAAATGTGATCTCTGTACACAACAGAGATCTGTACTCTGTGATAGTGATGTAACTGTGATCTCTGTACGCATCAGAGGTCTGTACACAGTGATAGTGATTTTACTGTGATATTTGCACACATCTGAAATCTGTACACAGTGATAGTGATGTATGTTTTATCTCTTGTACACATCAGAGGTCTGCACACAGTGATAGTGATGCATCTGTGATCTCTGCATACATCAGAGGTCTGCACATAGTGATAATGATGTATCGGTGATCGCTAAACACATCACAGGTCTGTACACAGTAATAGTGATGTAACTGTGTTCTCTGTACATATTAAAGGTCTGTACATAGTGATAATGATGTATCTGTGATCTGTGCTCACATCAAAGGTGTGTACACAGTGATAGTGATATACAGGGGCATAACTACCACGGTCGCAGCAGTCGCCACTGCGACCGGGCCCAGGGGGAGTCAGGGGCCCGGCAGGTCAGACCATAATATCTCCTAACCGTCCATCATGGTGCTGGATGAGATTGTATTTTGGCATGGGGGCCCCATTTGAAAGTTTGCACTGGGGCCAATAACTTTGTAGTTATGCCACTGGTGATATATGTTCTATCTCTGTACACATCAGAGGTCTGTACACAGTGATAGTGATGTATCTGTGATCTTTGTACACGTCAGAAGAATGTATGCAGTGATAGTGATGTAACTGTAATCTCTGTACATTTCAGAGGTCTGTACACTGTGATAGTGATGTAATTGTGATCTCTGTTCGAATCAGAGGTCTGTACTCAGTGATAGTGATGTAACTGTGATCTCTGTTCGAATCAGAGGTCTGTACTCAGTGATAGTGATGTAACTGTGATCTCTGTACACATGAGAGGTCTGTACACAGTGATAGTGATGTAACTGATCTCTGTACACATCAGAAGTCTGTACACAGTGATGGTGATGTAACTGTGATCTCTGTAAACATCAGAGGTCTGTACACAGTGATGGTGATGTAACTGTGATCTTTGCACACGTCTGAAACCTGTACAGAGTGATAGTGATGTATGTTTTATCTCTGCACACATCATAGGTCTGCGCACAGTGATAGTGATGTATCTGTGATCTTAGTACACATCAAAGGTCTGTACACAGTGACAGTTTTGTATGTTTTATCTCTGCACACATCAGAGGTCTGAACTCAGTGATAGTGATGTATCTGTGATCTCTGTACATATCAAAGGTGTTTACATAGTGATAATGATGTTTCTGTGATCTGTGCTCACATCAAAGGTGTGTACACAGTGATATATGTTTTATCTCTGCACACATCAGAGGTCTGTGCTCAGTAATAGTGATGTATCTGTGATCTCTGTACACTTCTGATAGTGTTGTATCTGTGATCTCTGTATACGTCAGAGGTCTGTACACAGTGATAGTGATGTAACTGTGATCTCTGTACACATCAGAGGTCTGTACAGTGATAGTGATGTATCTGTGATCTCTGAACACATCAGAAGTCTATACACAGTGGTAGTGATGTAACTGTGATCTCTGTACACATTAGAGGTCTGTACACAGTGATAGTGAGGTAAGTGTGATCTCTTTACACATCAGAGGTCGGTACACAGTGATAGTGATGTATGTTTTATCTCTGCATACATTAGATGACTGTGCAGTGATAATGATGTATCTGTGATCTGTGCACATATCAATGGTGTGTACACAGTGATAGTATTGTAGCTATGATCTTTGCACACATCTGAAATCTGTACACAGTGATAGTGATGTATACAGTATGTTATCTCTGCACTCATCAGACGTCTGTACACAGTGATAGTGATGTGTCTGTGATCTCTGTACAGGTGAGATATCTGTACACAGTGATAGTGATGTGTTGTGAGTTCATTTTCCCCTTCACCGTCGATGTCTGATGAACTCCCTCTTCTGGTGAAGGAAGGTAGTGAGGCTGATTACAAAACACCTGATCTGGTAGATGATGACTGGGTAACAGGAAATTCTGACTGGATATTAGGCAGCCGACGCCCTTCTGAGTCCAGTCTGTTATGAATAAGTCACCGTAGGAGGCAAAAACAGAAATACTAGCTAAGTCCAGAAAACCAGAGAAGTTGGTAGCTATCGGATTGCAGACCCCTGAACCTATCAACAACAACTAGCAGTAGCCGTGGGGGGTTCCTGCGGTGCCCTAGACCCCTCGATCACAGCCGGAGAACTAAATAGCCTAAAGACAGAAAGGGAAATCTAAACTGCCCCAGAGCAGACCCCAAAGCAATAGGCAGTCCCCAACATATAATGACGGTGAAGCAAGATGAAAAAACACTCACACTGATAGAAAGATAGGCTGAGCAAATGATGGGGCCCATGCTAACTAAATAGGACAGGATAGAAAAGCTGCTGTCTGCAATCCGCCAAAACCCTATCAAAACAAGAGCCAACAGACTGATAGGGAAAAAAGCCCTGAAGACGCTAGGCTTCAAAAAGACTATATAAGTACTCAGGTATTTTCTGAAGACAGAGCAAAAAGGAATTCAGCTCACTCCAGCAGGGAATGGCAGAAATCCAGAAAAACAAGGCAAAACAAAACCAAAACACAAATGCAAAAAGCAGAGAAGAAAACTTAGGTTTTGAGGAGCAGGAATCAGACTGGTCTCCTAGAATCCCTCTGAGAAATCACCAGCAAGGCAGAAGGGCGTTGGCTGCCTTATATCCAGTCAGCAATTCCAGTCACCCAGTCATCATCATCCTGCTCAGGTGCTTGGTAATCAGCCTCACTACCTTCCTTCACCAGAAGAGGGAGTTCATCAGACCTCAATGGTGAAGGGGAAAATGAACTCACAACGCCAGTCTGATTATTGCTTCCCAAAGATAAGTTTTTGCTCTGCTATTGAACTTATTAGTTTAGTTTTGTTTACCTTGTTTTTTGGAGTTCAGCCATCCCCGGTCGGGGGTGTGCTGAGTTCCATTTTTGTCTCTGATCCGTTTGTCTCTTTGCTCTGTCTTCAGAATTTACCTGAGTGCTGATATAGTCTTTTTGAAGTCCTAGCGACTTCAGGGCCTGTTTTTCCTATCAGACGGTTGGGACATTTTTTGGTAGGGTTTTTTACGGATTGCAGACAGCAGCTTTTCTATCCTGTCCTTTTTAGTTAGCTTGGGCCCCATCGTTTGCTCAACCTATCTTTCTATCTGTGTTAGTGTTTTCATCTTGCTTCACCGTCATTATATGTTGGGGGCTGCCTATTGCTTTGGGGTCTGCTCTGGGGCAGTTTAGATTTCCCCTTTCTTTCTTGAGGCCTATTTAGTTCTCCGGCTGTGTTCGAGGGGTCTAGGGCATTGTAGGAACCCCCCACGGCTACTGTTAGTTGTTGTGGATAGGATCAGGGGTCTGCAATCCGATAGCTACCAACCTCTCCGGTTTTCTGGACTTAGCTTGTATTTTTGTTTTTTCCTCCTTCGGTGACTCATTCATAACAGTGATGTGTCTGTGATCTCTGTACACATCAGAGGTCTGTACACAGTGATAATGATGCAACTGTGATCTCTGTACATATCAGAGGTCTGTACACAGTGATAGTGATGTAACCGTGATCTCTACACATATTAGAGTTCTTTGCATAGTGACAGTTATGTATGTTTTATCTATGTACATATCAGATGTCTGTACACAATGATAGTGAGGTAACTGTGATCTCTGTATACAAAAGAGGTCTGTACACAGTGATAATGATGTATCTGTGATCTCTGCACATATCAATGGTGTGTACTCAGTGATAGTGATGTTTCTGTGATCTCTGTATGCATCAGAGTTGTATACACAGTGAAAGTGATGTATCTGTGATCTCTGCGCACAAGATAGGTCTGTACACAGTGATAGTGATATAACTGTGATCTCTGTACGCATCAGAGGTCTGTACACAGTGACAGTGATGTATGTTTTATCTCTGCACACATCAGAGGTCTGCACACAATGATAATGATGTATCTGTGATCTCTGTACACATCATAGGTCTGTACACTGTGACAGTTTTGTATGTTTTATTTCTGCACACATCAGAGGTCTGCACACAGTGATAATGATGTATCGGTGATCGCTAAACACATCAAAGGTCTGTGCACAGTAATAGTGATGTAACTGTGATCTCTGTACATATCAAAGGTCTGTACATAGTGAAAATGAAGTACATATCAAAGGTCTGCACACAGTGACAGTGATGTATGTGTTATCTCTGGACATATCAGGGGTCTGTACCCAGTGACAGTGATGTATCTGTGATCTCTGTATATATCAGAGTTCTGTGCACAGTGCTAGTGATGTTTCTGTGATTTCTGTACACACCAGAGGTCTGTACACAGTGATAGTGATGTAACTGTGATCTCTGTACACATCAGAAGTCTGTACACAGTGATAGTGATGTAACTGTGATCTCTGTACGCATCAGAGGTCTGTACACAGTGACAGTGATGCATGTTTTATCTCTGCAGACATCAGATGTCTGCACACAGTGATAATGATGTATCTGTGATCTCTGTACACATCAGAGGTCTGTACACAGTGATAGTGATGTATCTGTGATCTTAGTACACATCAGAGGTCTGTACACAGTGATAGTGATGTAACTGTGATCTCTGTACATATCAAAGGTCTGTACATAGTGACAATGTTGTCAAAGGTGTGTACACAGTGACAGTGATATATGTCTTATCTCTGCACATATCAGAGGTCTGTACCCAGTGACAGCTATGTATCTGTGATCTCTGTATATATCAGAGTTCTGTACCCAATGCTAGTGATTTTTCTGTGATCTCTGTACACGCCAGAGGTCTGTACCCAGTGACAGTGATGTAACTGTGATCTCTGTACGCATCAGAGGTCTGTACACAGTGATATTGATTTTACTGTGATCTTTGCACACATCTGTAATCTGTACACAGTGATAGTGATGTATGTTTTATCTCTGTACACATCAGAGGTCTGTACACAGTGATAATGATGTAACTATGATCTCTGTACAAATCAGAGGTCTGTACACAGTGAAGGTGATATAACTGTGATCTCAGTCCACATCAGAGGTCTGCACACAGTGATAGTGATGTATCTGTGATCTTTGTAAAATATTCAGGACTGAGAGTCCTCAGTAGTTGATACCTTTTAATGGCTAACTGAAAAGATGGTAACACATTGCAAGCTTTCGAGACTACTCAGGTCTCTTCATCAGGCTAGACTAATACAAAATCTGAAGTTACATTAAAAGGAATCAACTACTGAGGACTCTCAATCCTGAATATTTTTCTATCTACTGGCTAACACGGTACAAAGATATACATCTTTCCTGTATCAAAATGTGATCTTTGTATGCATCAGAGTTGTGTACACAGTGATAGTGATGTAACTGTGATCTCTGCACACATCAGAGTTCTGTACACAGTAATAGTGATGTATCTGTGATCTCTGTAGACATCAGAGGTCTGTACACAGTGATAGTGATGTGTCTGTGATCTCTGCACACATCAGAGGTCTGTACACAGTGATAGTGATGCATCTGTGATCTCTATACACATCAGAGTTGTGTACACAGTGATAATGATAAAACACAAAAATTGAGCTTGGTTTGAGTTGGTACACATGCAGCATATAAATGCATGTTCTCATGGCCAAAAAGCATACAAAACCTACAAAAGACAAAATGAAAAAAACCCTGCTGTAATTAAATAAGTAAAAAGCAAAAGTGCATTTAAATCATACAGAGTTCTTAGTAATACTGTATTTGATCAAAGATAGCATAAAAGCCGTCCCACCATCGACAAGGTGACTCTGTGGTCGAGGCGGTCCTACACTGTCTAATATTAAAACCCTTATGATGTGTCAAAGTTGACGTCCTTGTCTGCCCTTATTCACACAAACGTCAACTTTGACAAATTTTTCATTTTGTCTTTTGTAGGTTTTACAGTGATAATGATGTATCTGTGATCTCTGTATACATCAGAGGTCTGTATACAGAGATAATGATGTATCGGTGATCGCTAAGCACATCACGGGTCTGTACACAGTGATAACGATGTAACTGTGATCTCTGTACATATCAAATGTCTGTACATAGTGATAATGATGTATCTTTGAACTGTGCACACATCAAAGGTGTATACACAGTGATAGTGATGTATGTTCTATCTCTGTACACATAAGTGGTCTGTACACAGTGATAGTGATGTATGTTCTATCTCTGTACGCATCAGTGGTCTGTACACAGTGATAGTGACGTAACTGTGATCTCTGGACACATCAGAGGTCTGCACACAGTGACAGCGATGTAACTATGATCTCTGTATAGATCACAGGTCTGTACACAGTGATACTGATGTATCTGATCTCTGCACACATCAGCGGTCTGTACACAGTGATGGTGCAGAGGTCTGTATACTGTGATAATGATGTAACTGCGATCTTTGTACGCATCAGTGGTCTGTACACAGTGATAGTGATGTGTCTTTGAACTGTGCACACATCAAAGGTGTGTACACAGTGATAGTGAAGTATGTTCTATCTCTGTACACAGTGTTAAGGGGATTTACACTAAGCGATATCGCTAGCAATATCGCTAAAACGTCACTGGTTTTGTGACGTTATAGCGATATTGCTAGCGATATCGCTATGTGTGATACTTACCAGCGACCGGCTCCCCCGCTGTCCATCGCTGATCGCGCGAGAATGTCCGGCTCCATTTCTCGTCGGGCGCTTCCTGCTGAGACTTCCTGCTGTGTGAGACGAGCGACGCGTGGAGGCGGGCGGGAGGACGCAGGATCGCTGTGTGTGAATGGTAAGTATCGTGCGCTGCGTCGCTGCTGAATCGCTGTGAGATCTTTCTGTATGAAAGCTCACTAGCGATCATTTAGCGATGCACCAGCGATCCTGACCGGGTCGGATCGCTGGTCGGATCGCTGGTGCATCGCTAAATGTAAAAGGGCCTATAGTGATGTAACTGTCATCTCTGGACACATCAGAGGTCTGCACACGGTGATAGTGATGTAACTATGATCTCTACATATCAAATGTCTGTAAATAGTGATAATGATGTATCTTTGAACTGTGCACACATCAAAGGTGTATACACACTGATAGTGATGTATGTTCTATCTCTGTACACATTGATAATGATGTAACTGCGATCTTTGTACGCATCAGTGGTCTGTACACAGTGATAGTGATGTAACTGTGATCTCTGGACACATCAGAGGTCTGTACACAGTGACAGCGATGTAACTATGATCTCTGTATAGATCAGAGGTCTGTACACAGTGGTACTGATGTATCTGATCTCTGCACACATCAGCGGTCTGTACACAGTGATGGTGCAGAGGTCTGTATACTGTGATAGTGATGTAACTGCGATCTCTGTATAGATCAGAGGTCTGTACACAGTGGTACTGATGTATCTGATCTCTGCACACATCAGCGGTCTGTACACAGTGATGGTGCAGAGGTCTGTATACTGTGATAGTGATGTAACTGCGATCTCTGTACACATCGGACGTTTGTACACAGTGATACACAGACAGCTTTCACAGACACAGCAATGTTATTGTGATGTCTATCTGAATTTAGAGGTTTTAAAAGTAATTGTGATGTGAAAGTGACCATAATGTCCTGCCTACTGACAGGTTCAGCTTGCAGTCTAATGTGTATGGTCGCCTCTGACAGATGAAGGTGGAGTGGAGAAGTTTCTAACATGTAAGAATTTTATCTACCGACTCTTTTGTTCTCTGGGAGATAAGTCATCCTAAGAGATGTCTTGCAGTGGCTCGCTTGTGGTACACCCGACAGAACAAGAGCTCCAGAGAATGGGGTAGTCATGTGGGTTAGCTGCCATTATTCAGCCCAGTGGCGTTCTGCCAATGGTTGCAGGCCACGCTTCTACTATGATGCCGGTGAGCCTGGAGGGGCCAATGTCAACACCCGCAGCGAGCCCCTGTCCAATCATCAGCGCCCACACTCACACAAGGCTTCCCCCCCCTAGACCATGAGAGCCCGCACTCGCACCCCTCTTCGTCCCTCAGCACCTGCACTGCTCGCAATGATGATGGAGGAGGAAACCTCAGGAGACTCTTCCTCGGCATCTGACGTGTCAGAGCAGCAGGCGCTATGACGTCATTACAGCGTGCCTACTGTTCTGAGATGTGTGGCGCTGCACACCACGCGCTCAGCAGACTGGAACTCGGGGGGAACAAGGAGAGGTAAATATTCTTTTGTTTTTTTTTTTTAAATCAGTGACTAGTGGCTATAATAGCATATGGAGGACCATGAGGGTAGCATTATACTGTATGGAGGACTATGGAGAGTGCATTATATACTATGGAGGACCATGGTGAGTGCATTATATTCTGTGGAGGACCATTAGGAGTGCATTATATTCTATGGAGGACCATGGTGAGTACATTATATTCTATGGAGGACAATGGTGAGTGCATTATATTCTATGGAGGACCATGGTGAATGCATTATATTCTGTGGAGGACCATGGTGAGTGCATTATATACTATGGAGGACCATGGTGAATGCATTATATTCTATGAAGGACCATGGTGAGTGCATTATATACTATGGAGGACCATGAAGAGAGCATTACATTTTATGGAGGACCATGGTGAGTGCATTATATTCAATAGAGGACCATTAGGAGTGCATTATATTCTATGGAGGACCATGGTGAATGCATTATATTCTATGGAGGACCATGGTGAGTGCATTATATTCTGTGGAGGACCATTAGGAGTGCATTATATTCTATGGAGGACCATGGTGAATGCATTATATTCTATGGAGGACCATTAGGAGTGCATTATATTCTATGGAGGACCATGGTGAGTACATTATATTCTATGGAGGACCATGGTGAGTGCATTATATTCTATGGAGGACCATGGTGAATGCATTATATTCTGTGGAGGACCATGGTGAGTGCATTATATACTATGGAGGACCATGGTGAATGCATTATATTCTATGGAGGACCATGGTGAGTGCATTATATACTATGGAGGACCATGAAGAGAGCATTACATTTTATGGAGGACCATGGTGAGTGCATTATATTCAATAGAGGACCATTAGGAGTGCATTATATTCTATGGAGGACCATGGTGAATGCATTATATTCTATGGAGGACCATGGTGAGTGCATTATATTAAATAGAGGACGATGATGAATGCATTATATTCTATGGAGGACCATGGTGAATGCATTATTCTATGCAGGAACATAGTGAGTGCATTATATTCTGTGGAGGACCATGGTGAGTGCATTATATTCAATAGAGGACCATTAGGAGTGCATTATATTCTATGGAGGACCATGGTGAATGCATTATATTCTATGGAGGACCATGGTGAGTGCATTATATTCTGTGGAGGACCATGAGGAGAGCATTACATTTTATGGAGGACCATGGTGAGTGCATTATATTAAATAGAGGACGATGATGAATGCATTATATTCTATGGAGGACCATGGTGAATGCATTATTCTATGCAGGAACATAGTGAGTGCATTATATTCTGTGGAGGACCATGGTGAGTGCATTATATACTATGGAGGACCATGAGGAGAGCATTACATTTTATGGAGGACCATGGTGAGTGCATTATAATCAATAGAGGACCAATAGGAGTGCATTATATTCTATGGAGGACCATGGTGAGTACATTATATTCTATGAAGGACCATGATGAGTGCATTATATTCTATGGAGGACCATGAGGAGTGCATTATATTCTATGCAGGACCATGAGGCGTGCAGTGCATTATATTCTATGCAGGACCATGAGGAGTGCATTGTATTCTATGGAGGACCATGGGGAGTGCATTATACTGTATAGAGGACAATAGGGAATGTATTATAATTTATGGAGGACCACAGTGAGTCCATTATATTCTATGCAGGAACATGGTGAGTGCATTATATTCTGTAGAGGAACATAGGGAGTGCATTATATTCTGTAGAGGAACATAGGGAGTGCATTATATTCTGTAGAGGAACATATGGAGTGCATTATATTTTATGGAGGACCACAGTTACTCCACTATATTCTATGGAGAAACACGGTGAGGGCATTATATTCTATGGAGGACCATGGTGAGTGCATTATATTCTATGGAGGACCATTAGGAGTGCATTATATTTCATGGAGGACCATGGTGAGTGCATTACATTCTATGGAGGACCATGACGAGTGCATTATATTTTATGCAGGACCACAGTGAGTGCATTATATTCTATAGAAGACCAGTGACTAGTGGCTATAATAGCATATGGAGGACCATGAGGGTAGCATTATACTGTATGGAGGACTATGGAGAGTGCATTATATACTATGGAGGACCATGGTGAGTGCATTATATTCTGTGGAGGACCATTAGGAGTGCATTATATTCTATGGAGGACCATGGTGAGTACATTATATTCTATGGAGGACAATGGTGAGTGCATTATATTCTATGGAGGACCATGGTGAATGCATTATATTCTGTGGAGGACCATGGTGAGTGCATTATATACTATGGAGGACCATGGTGAATGCATTATATTCTATGAAGGACCATGGTGAGTGCATTATATACTATGGAGGACCATGAAGAGAGCATTACATTTTATGGAGGACCATGGTGAGTGCATTATATTCAATAGAGGACCATTAGGAGTGCATTATATTCTATGGAGGACCATGGTGAATGCATTATATTCTATGGAGGACCATGGTGAGTGCATTATATTCTCTGGAGGACCATTAGGAGTGCATTATATTCTATGGAGGACCATGGTGAATGCATTATATTCTATGGAGGACCATTAGGAGTGCATTATATTCTATGGAGGACCATGGTGAGTACATTATATTCTATGGAGGACCATGGTGAGTGCATTATATTCTATGGAGGACCATGGTGAATGCATTATATTCTGTGGAGGACCATGGTGAGTGCATTATATACTATGGAGGACCATGGTGAATGCATTATATTCTATGGAGGACCATGGTGAGTGCATTATATACTATGGAGGACCATGAAGAGAGCATTACATTTTATGGAGGACCATGGTGAGTGCATTATATTCAATAGAGGACCATTAGGAGTGCATTATATTCTATGGAGGACCATGGTGAATGCATTATATTCTATGGAGGACCATGGTGAGTGCATTATATTAAATAGAGGACGATGATGAATGCATTATATTCTATGGAGGACCATGGTGAATGCATTATTCTATGCAGGAACATAGTGAGTGCATTATATTCTGTGGAGGACCATGGTGAGTGCATTATATTCAATAGAGGACCATTAGGAGTGCATTATATTCTATGGAGGACCATGGTGAATGCATTATATTCTATGGAGGACCATGGTGAGTGCATTATATTCTGTGGAGGACCATGAGGAGAGCATTACATTTTATGGAGGACCATGGTGAGTGCATTATATTAAATAGAGGACGATGATGAATGCATTATATTCTATGGAGGACCATGGTGAATGCATTATTCTATGCAGGAACATAGTGAGTGCATTATATTCTGTGGAGGACCATGGTGAGTGCATTATATACTATGGAGGACCATGAGGAGAGCATTACATTTTATGGAGGACCATGGTGAGTGCATTATAATCAATAGAGGACCAATAGGAGTGCATTATATTCTATGGAGGACCATGGTGAGTACATTATATTCTATGAAGGACCATGATGAGTGCATTATATTCTATGGAGGACCATGAGGAGTGCATTATATTCTATGCAGGACCATGAGGCGTGCAGTGCATTATATTCTATGCAGGACCATGAGGAGTGCATTGTATTCTATGGAGGACCATGGGGAGTGCATTATACTGTATAGAGGACAATAGGGAGTGTATTATAATTTATGGAGGACCACAGTGAGTCCATTATATTCTATGCAGGAACATGGTGAGTGCATTATATTCTGTAGAGGAACATAGGGAGTGCATTATATTCTGTAGAGGAACATAGGGAGTGCATTATATTCTGTAGAGGAACATATGGAGTGCATTATATTTTATGGAGGACCACAGTTACTCCACTATATTCTATGGAGAAACACGGTGAGGGCATTATATTCTATGGAGGACCATGGTGAGTGCATTATATTCTATGGAGGACCATTAGGAGTGCATTATATTTCATGGAGGACCATGGTGAGTGCATTACATTCTATGGAGGACCATGACGAGTGCATTATATTTTATGCAGGACCACAGTGAGTGCATTATATTCTATAGAAGACCATGGTGAGTGCATTATATACTATGGAGGACCATGAGGAGTGCATTATATTCTATGGAAGACCATGAGGAGTGCATTATATTCTATGGAAGACCATGAGGAGTGCATTATATTTTATTGAGGACCACAGTGAGTCCATTATATTCTATGCAGGAACATAGTGAGTGCATTATATTCTGTGGAGGACCATGGTGAGTGCATTATATTCTATGGCAGATCATGAGGAGTGCAATACATTCTATGGAGGACCATGAGGAGTGCATTATATTCTATGGAGGACCATGGTGAGTACATTATATTCTATGGAGGACCATGGTGAGTGCATTATATTCTATGGAGGATTATGAAGAGTGCATTATATTCTATGAAGGACCATGATGAGTGCATTATATTCTATGGAGGACCATGAGGAGTGCATTATATTCTATGCAGGACCATGAGGAGTGCATTGTATTCTATGGAGGACCATGGGGAGTGCATTATATTCCATGTAGGACCATGGTGAGTGCATTATATTCTATGGAGGACCATGGTGAGTGCATTATATTAAATAGAGGACGATGATGAATGCATTATATTCTATGGAGGACCATGGTGAATGCATTATTCTATGCAGGAACATAGTGAGTGCATTATATTCTGTGGAGGACCATGGTGAGTGCATTATATTCAATAGAGGACCATTAGGAGTGCATTATATTCTATGGAGGACCATGGTGAATGCATTATATTCTATGGAGGACCATGGTGAGTGCATTATATTCTGTGGAGGACCATGAGGAGAGCATTACATTTTATGGAGGACCATGGTGAGTGCATTATATTAAATAGAGGACGATGATGAATGCATTATATTCTATGGAGGACCATGGTGAATGCATTATTCTATGCAGGAACATAGTGAGTGCATTATATTCTGTGGAGGACCATGGTGAGTGCATTATATACTATGGAGGACCATGAGGAGAGCATTACATTTTATGGAGGACCATGGTGAGTGCATTATAATCAATAGAGGACCAATAGGAGTGCATTATATTCTATGGAGGACCATGGTGAGTACATTATATTCTATGAAGGACCATGATGAGTGCATTATATTCTATGGAGGACCATGAGGAGTGCATTATATTCTATGCAGGACCATGAGGCGTGCAGTGCATTATATTCTATGCAGGACCATGAGGAGTGCATTGTATTCTATGGAGGACCATGGGGAGTGCATTATACTGTATAGAGGACAATAGGGAGTGTATTATAATTTATGGAGGACCACAGTGAGTCCATTATATTCTATGCAGGAACATGGTGAGTGCATTATATTCTGTAGAGGAACATAGGGAGTGCATTATATTCTGTAGAGGAACATAGGGAGTGCATTATATTCTGTAGAGGAACATATGGAGTGCATTATATTTTATGGAGGACCACAGTTACTCCACTATATTCTATGGAGAAACACGGTGAGGGCATTATATTCTATGGAGGACCATGGTGAGTGCATTATATTCTATGGAGGACCATTAGGAGTGCATTATATTTCATGGAGGACCATGGTGAGTGCATTACATTCTATGGAGGACCATGACGAGTGCATTATATTTTATGCAGGACCACAGTGAGTGCATTATATTCTATAGAAGACCATGGTGAGTGCATTATATACTATGGAGGACCATGAGGAGTGCATTATATTCTATGGAAGACCATGAGGAGTGCATTATATTCTATGGAAGACCATGAGGAGTGCATTATATTTTATTGAGGACCACAGTGAGTCCATTATATTCTATGCAGGAACATAGTGAGTGCATTATATTCTGTGGAGGACCATGGTGAGTGCATTATATTCTATGGCAGATCATGAGGAGTGCAATACATTCTATGGAGGACCATGAGGAGTGCATTATATTCTATGGAGGACCATGGTGAGTACATTATATTCTATGGAGGACCATGGTGAGTGCATTATATTCTATGGAGGATTATGAAGAGTGCATTATATTCTATGAAGGACCATGATGAGTGCATTATATTCTATGGAGGACCATGAGGAGTGCATTATATTCTATGCAGGACCATGAGGAGTGCATTGTATTCTATGGAGGACCATGGGGAGTGCATTATATTCCATGTAGGACCATGGTGAGTGCATTATATTCTATGGAGGACCATGAATAGTGCATTATGTTCTAAGGCGGACCATGGTGAACGCATTATACTGTATAGAGGACCATTGGGAGTGTATTATATTGTACAGAGGACCATAGGGGTGCATTATACAGTATGGAGGACCATTGGGGGTGCATTATACAGTATGGAGGACCATTGGGGGTGCATTATACAGTATGGAGGACCATTGGGGGTGTACTATATTGTAGGTTGGATCATGGGTGTGCATTATAATGTATGGATGACCATGGGGGTCTATTATATTGTATGGAAGACCATGGGGGCTGCATTATACTGTATAGAGGACAATAGGGAGTGTATTATAATTTATGGAGGACCACAGTGAGTCCACTATATTCTATGCAGAAACATGGCGAGGGCATTATATTCTATGGCAGACCATGAGGAGTGCAATACATTCTATGGAGGACCATAAGGCGTGCAATATATTCTATGGAGGACCACAAGGAGTGCATTATATTTCATGGAGGACCATGGTGAGTGCATTATATTCCATGTAGGCCAATGAGGAGTGCATTATATTCTATGGAGGACTATGAGGAGTGCTTTGTATTCTATGGAGGACCATGTGGAGTGCATTATATTCCATGTAGGACCATGGTGAGTGCATTATATACTATGGAGGACCATTAGGAGTGCATTATATTCTATGGAGGACCATGGTGAGTGCATTATATTCTATGGAGTACCATGGTGAGTGCATTATATACTATGGAGGACCATGGTGAGTGCATTATGTTCTATGGCGGACCATGAGGATTGTATTATATTCTATGGAGGACCATGAGGAGTGCATTTTATTTGATGGAGGATCATGAGCAGTGTAATATATTCTATGGAGGACCATGAGGAGTGCATTATATTCCATGTAAGACCATGAGGAGTGCATTATATTCTATGCAAGACCATGAGGAGTGCATTATATTCTATGGTGGACCATGAGGAGTGCATTATATTCTATGCAGGAACATGGTGAGTGCATTATATTCTATGCAGGACCATGAGGACTGCATTATATTCTATGGAGG
Source organism: Dendrobates tinctorius (assembly GCF_039654945.1). Taxonomy (NCBI): domain Eukaryota; kingdom Metazoa; phylum Chordata; class Amphibia; order Anura; family Dendrobatidae; genus Dendrobates; species Dendrobates tinctorius. Next base: position 4,110,401 of record NW_027361696.1, on the reverse strand, counting down.
ACCATGGTGAGTGCATTATACTGTATAGAGGACCATTGGGAGTGTATTATATTGTACAGAGGACCATAGGGGTGTATTATACAGTATGGAGGACCATTGGGGGTGTATTATATTGTATGGTGGATTATGGTTGTGCATTATACTGTATGGATGACCATGGGGGTCTATTATATTGTATGGAAGACCATGGGGGCTGCATTATACTGTATAGAGGACAATAGGGAGTGTATTATAATTTATGGAGGACCACAGTGAGTCCATTATATTCTATGCAGGAACATGGTGAGTGCATTATATTCTGTAGAGGACCATAGGGAGTGCATTATATTTTATGTAGGACCACAGTTAGTCCACTATATTCTATGCAGAAACACGGTGAGGGCATTATATTCTATAGAAGACCATGGTGAGTGCATTATATACTATGGAGGACCATGAGGAGTGCAATATATTCTTTGGAGGACCATGAGGAGTGCATTATATTTTATTGAGGACCACAGTGAGACCATTATTTTCTGTGCAGGAACATAGTGAGTGCATTATATTCTGTGGCAGACCATGAGGAGTGCAATACATTCTATGGAGGACTATAAGGAGTGCAATATATTCTATGGAGGACCATGAGGAGTGCATTATATTTCATGCAGGACCATGGTGAGTGCATTATATTCCATGTAGGTGTTAGAGTATTAGAGTGTTAGCGACTACTGGAGTAGACCCTCTGGGTCGCGGCACCAACCCTCCCAGGGCGAGCTAACCTAGTGAGGACCACCCCCTATACAGGGAGTGTCAGGAGCAAGCCCCAATGGATACGATACCACGACTGCTGGCACCAGGCGGCCTGCTCACAGGAGATACGAGACTGTGTGACTGGAGGGTGCAGGATACTAGGGAACACAGGAGAATACACGGGAGTGCGCTGAATACAGGATAGTGCAAGACGGGTACACATGGGCACATAAGGCGTGTAGCGAGTAACACATCCGGAGGTAGACAAAGCAGGACGCGTGCAAGGAGCACGACAGGGTACAGAATGAGGCAGAATTCGTGCAGGAGGTGTAACAGAACACAGGAATAGAGTGAATGCCAGGAGGCACGACTGAGCAAGAAACAAGGGACAGGATACGAGAGGATGTGCCAGGAGGCACAACTGAGCATGAAGCAACAAGGGTTCAGAGCAAGTGCTAGGAGCACCACAGAATAGCAGACATAGCAGAGGACCTGAGAACAGCGCACAGCCAGACTGGGACACAGCTGACCCAGCCAGGAAGCTTAACAATAATCAGGCACCTCCCCTAGGGGGAAGTCGTCTGATATAGCACATGAGTACTGCTGGTTCCGGGTCAGGACCTAGCCAGAAAGCACATGACCACTACAGGTTCCGGGTCAGATCCTCCATTACCATAGAGAGGACCGAGCCCTATACAGCACAGACAGGAGCGCGCAAGTGCAAACGTGACCTGGAGGAGGAGACCCGGGGACGAGAGCTGCGCGTGCACACCCGACGGGGACCCCCGAGGGACCGCCGTACCGGAGGGAGGGACGTCGGGGCCGAAGCCCCCTCCTCCTGGTGAGCGCGGCATAACAGTAGGACCATGAGGAGTGCATTATATTCTGTGGAGGACCATTTGGAGTGCATTATATTCCATGTAGGACCATGGTAAGTGCATTATATTCTATGGAGGGCCATGGTGAGTGCATTATATTCTATGGAGGACCATGTGGAGTGCATTATATTCCATGTAGGACCATGGTAAGTGCATTATATACTATGGAGGACCATTAGGAGTGCATTATATTCTATGGAGGACCATGGTGAGTGCATTATATTATATGGAGGACCATGGTGAGTGCATTATATACTATGGAGGACCATTAGGAGTGCATTATATTCTATGGAGGACCATGAGGAGTGCATTATATTCTATGGAGGACCATGTGGAGTGCATTATATTCCATGGAGGACCATGGTAAGTGCATTATATACTATGGCGGACCATGGTGAGTGCATTATATTCTATGGAGGACCATGGTGAGTGCATTATATTCTATGGAGGACCATGGTGAGTGCATTATATACTATGGAGGACCATTAGGAGTGCATTATATTCTATGGAGGACCATGGTGAGTGCATTATGTTCTATGGCGGACCATGAGTGGAGGACTATGAGGAGTGCATTATATTCTATGGAGGACCATGAGGAGTGCATTATATTCTATGGAGGACCATGGTGAGTGCATTATATTCTATGGCGGGCCATAGTGAGTGCATTAAAATTTATGGCGGACCATGGTGAGCGCATTATACTTTATGGAGGACCATTGGGGGTGTATTGTATTGTACAGAGGACCATGGTGGTGCATTATACAGTATGGAGGACCATTGGGGGTGTATTATATTGTATGGTGGATTATGGGGGTGCATTATACTGTATGGAGGACAATGGGAGTGTATTATATTGTATGGAGGACCATGGTGGCTGCATTATACTGTATGGAGGACCATGGGGAGTGCATTATATTTTATGGAGGACCACAGTGAGTCCATTATATTCTATGCAGGAACATGGTGAGTGCATTATATTCTATGCAGGACCCTGAGGAGTGCATTATATTCTATGGCGGACCCTGAGGAGTGCATTATATTCTATGGCGGACCATGAGGAATGCATTATATTCTATGGAGGACCATGAGGAGTGCATTATATTTCATGGAGGACCGTGGTGAGTGCATTATATTCTATGGAGGACCATAAGGAGTGCATTATATTTCATGGAGGACCAAGGTGAGTGCATTATATTCCATGTAGGACCATGAGGAGTACATTATATTCTGTGGAGGACCATGAGGAGTGCATTGTATTCTATGGAGGACCATGTGGAGTGCATTATTTTCCATATAGGACCATGGTAAGTGCATTATATTCTATGGAGGACTATTAGGAGTGCATCATATTCTATGGAGGACCATGGTGAGTGCATTATATACTATGGAGGACCATTAGGAGTGCATTATATTCTATGGAGGACCATGGTGAGTGCATTATGTTCTATGGCGGACCATTAGGAGTGTATTATATTCTATGGAGGACCATGAGGAGTGCATTATATTCTATGGAGGATCATGAGGAGTGTAATATATTCTATGGAGGATTATGAGGAGTGCATTATATACTATGGAGGACCATTAGGAGTGCATTATATTCTATGGAGGACCATGGTGAGTGCATTATGTTCTATGGCGGACCATGAGGAGTGCATTATATTCTATGGAGGACCATGATGAGTGCATTATATTCTATGGAGGACCATGGTGAGTGCATTATATTCTATGGCGGACCATAGTGAGTGCATTATACTTTATGGAGGACCATTGGGGGTGTATTGTATTGTACAGAGGACCATGGTGGTGCATTATACAGTATGGAGGACCATTGGGGATGTATTATATTGTATGGTGGATTATGGGGGTGCATTATACTGTATGGAGGACCATGGGAGTGTATTATATTGTATGGAGGACCATGGTGGCTGCATTATACTGTATGGAGGACCATAGGGAGTGCATTATATTTTATGGAGGACCACAGTGAGTCCATTATATTCTATGCAGGAACATGGTGAGTGCATTATATTCTATGCAGGACTCTGAGGAGTGCATTATATTCTATTGAGGACCATGAGGAGTGCATTATATTCTATGGCGGACCATGAGGAATGCATTATATTCTATGGAGGACCATGAGGAGTGCATTATATTTTATGGAAGACCATGGTGTGCATTATATTATATGGCGGACCATGGTGATTGCATTATACTCTATGGCTGACCATTGGGGGTGTATTGTATTGTACAGAGGATCATGGTGGTGCATTATACAGTATGGAGGACCATTGGGGATGTATTATATTGTATGGTGGATTATGGGGGTGCATTATACTGTATGGAGGACCATGGGAGTGTATTATATTGTATGGAGGACCATGGTGGCTGCATTATACTGAATGGAGGACCATAGGGAGTGCATTATATTTTATGGAGGACCACAGTGAGTCCATTATATTCTATGCAGGAACATGGTGAGTGCATTATATTCTATGCAGGACTCTGAGGAGTGCATTATATTCTATTGAGGACCATGAGGAGTGCATTATATTCTATGGCGGACCATGAGGAATGCATTATATTCTATGGAGGACCATGAGGAGTGCATTATATTTTATGGAAGACCATGGTGTGCATTATATTCTATGGCGGACCATGGTGATTGCATTATACTCTATGGCTGACCATGGTGAGGTCTTATACTGTATGGAGGACCATGGGGGGTGTATTATATTGTATAGAGGACCATGGGGCTGCATTATATTATATGGAGGGCCATGGGAAGTGCATTATATTCTATGGAGGACCATGGGGGGTGTATTATATTATATGGATGACCATGTTGAGTTCATTGCACTATATGGAGGACCATAGGGGTGTATTATATTGTATGGAGGACCATGGGTGGTGCATTATATTGTATGGAGGACCATGGTAGGTGCATTATATTGTTTGGAGGACCTTGGGGAGTGTATTATTTTGTATGGAGGACCATGGGGGGTGCATTATATTGTATTGAGAACCATGGAGAGAGCATTATATTCTATGGAGGATTACGGGGAGTGCATGTTATATGGAGGATTATGGGGGTTTCTTATACCATATGGAGGATTATGGGGCATGTTATACTATATGGAAGATACTATATGGGGGCACCTTATACTATATAGAGGACTATGGGGCCTCATTATACTATGTGGAAAGATATGTGGGCCATTATATTTGGAGGGCTATGTGGTGGACCATTATACGGTATGGAAGCATTAGACCGTGTGGCGCCATTATACTGTATGTATGCCCATTATACTGCATGGAAGGCTATTTTGGGGTCACAGTTGGGGGATCATACTGTGTTCTGAGTTGAGATCACTATACTTTGCTGGGGGAGTTGAGTTGGGGTACAGTAGGGTCATTATACTGTGTGTATAGAGGCTAATGTGGAGGAATTCACCATGGGGGTATCATGCTGTGTTTGCGGGGGGGGGACATTTTTGTTAGCATCATACCTTATGGGGGCAATGAAAGAGAAATCTTGTACTTCAGCTGGAGGAAAATTACTATGTAAAGGCTGAAAAGTTGTGAGATAAGCTCTTCTGTGAACCCGACAATTCTTTTTTTTTTCGGGGAGAGGGCCGAGGTAGGACTTCTGCTATGGGGTCCCCATGATTTCTATGTATGCTCCTGGTTCAGCCAGCAGTATGGGGTTTAGTGTGATTCTTTACTGTGACACAGGCCTTTCATTTTCTGAATGTGACATCTTGAACTGACTTAAACCTGATCTTTATCTAAGGGCATCTGTAATGGAAGTGAGAAATGATAACGAACATTTCCCTGTGATCTTCATATCAGGATTTCAGGACTGTAACAATCTGATATCAGGGATTTTATTCTCATTCCTTATATTGTCAATGATCATCTTCGTCCCGCACAGGATCAGTTTGTGGATTGAGACTTGTTTTTGGTGACTGCATTTGGGTTGGTAGGTGACTGCTCCTTTTACACATCATTGCACCAGAAGACACATTACAATACCACAATAATGTCAAGGGCTGAAGTCCAGTAGATCATTGGTCGTCAGTGGGATGGTGAGGCCTACAGCTTCACGGTGATCAGTGTATTATCATAAAGTAGAACTATGCACCTCGTACCTGTGTTGGCCCAACATCTGAAGATCATGGTCACACACAGGTACAGCAATAGACAAATTATGCCGTCTATGGAGGGTCCCTGACAGGAGGACAAGGCCTCTGTCTTACATCACAAAAAGTACCTCAACCTCCTGAAACCTGATCGCTGACAGCGCTTGTGTCTCCGTTGTGATTCTCTTGCTGTGTGAAACGGCCACATACAGAGGCCTAGAGCAACGAGCAGGCGGCAATCTACACTCTTGTCTCCCACTCCCTGCACATTCATAGGGTATCGAGGGCACAACACACAATTAGCGCTTAGGAATATTGTATCTGATATAACATGACCTTTCCACCCCTCCGACATTTCACATCCAATATACATCTTGTCATAGTGGAAATGTCACCAAAATACAAGGAGGATACACTTACGGTGACATCGAAAATTTCAAGGCCTTCGGTCCATGGCAGAATCAGGTGAGCACCTCCTCTGCAACGGTGTATGGATCTCCAGGAGCTTGGCCGGATGCAGGTCAAAGGATGGCAGGAATCTGCAGACCAACAGACAGGAATAATCAGTGGCTTCGGCACCTCGAATTCAGCAGCTTTTCTGCTTTTAATTATAGCTCAGACACAAAGAGAGAAGCTCTGACTCAGAGGAGAGAACATTGCTAATTGGCACATGGTCTTCATGGCAGGCTATGGGTGCAGGCACTGCATCCGTCCTCTCCTGCGCTGCCATCCCTTGTGATGCTGCAGAGCATTTGTAAAGCTGGGATGGACATGGCCTGAATACTAATACATCATCAGCCAGTGAGACATTCATGTGAGATCCTGGGGAGCGGAGAGGACAGAGACAGGGAAAGAAAGAGGAGAGAGAAAGAGAGAGGGAGGGATGGAGGCTGCATGCAGGCAGAGGGATGCAGCCATGGAGGATACGGCCATCAGGGAATAGCTTGGAAGCCATGGCTGGATGGAGGCGAGCTTACCCTTCCCGTAACTGCAGCACATCCAGAACATGGAAGCCCCCAGAATGCAGATGTGGACATTGGTTCCTCCAGCCCCGGATTACATCTGCATTGTAATTAAGTGGCTAGTGGAGAAGTGTGTGTTCTTATGAGCATGTGCACATGTGTCAGCCGGAGGAGGAGGAACCCAGCACTGCCCAACATCCATCAAGGGTCGCCACCGGCAGGAGCGTACCACAGTATCACTCACTACTGGCACTAAGAGACTGACCAAGGATGCACTGTGAGATAAAACGGATGGATGGATAGATGAGTAGATAGATAATAGATAGATAGATGATAGATAGATAACAGATAGATGATAGATAATAGATGACAGATAGATAATAGATAGACAATATATATAATAGATGATAGATAACAGATATATAGATAATAGATGACAGATAGATAATATATACAATGGATAGATACATAATAGATAATAGATAGATAAGTAATAGATACTACAGTAGATAGATAATAGAAAGCAGATAGATATGGGATAGATAATATATAGATAATATATAGGTAAAAAATAGATAAATAATAGATAGATGATAGATAATATACTGTATAGATAATGGATGGATAATAGATAAATAGCAGATAGATAATATATAGAGCTCCAGCAAAAATTAAGAGACCACCAAATCAAAACCCTGTCATGGGCAGCCCATTCTCCAGACCTGAACCCCATTGAAAACCTCTGGAATGTAATCAAGAGGAAGATGGATAGTCACAAACCATCAAACAAAGAAGAACTGCTTTAATTTTTGCGCCACAAGCAGTGTGAAAGAATGGTGGAAAGCATGCCAAGACGCATGAAAACTGTTTTTAAAAATCATGGTTATTCCACAAAATATTGATTTCAGAACTCTTCCTGAGTTAAAAAAATTAGTATTGTTGTTTCTAAATGATTATGAACTTGTTTTCTTAGCATTATTTGAGGTCTGAAAGCACTGGTTTGTTTGCTTTTTTTAATTTTGACCCTTTCTCCTATCAAAAAAAAAACAAAAACAAAATTTATTGCTTGGAAATTCGGAGACATGTCAGAAGTTTATAGACTAAAAGAGCAATTTACATTTTACTCAAAAATATACCTATTAAGAGAAAAATCAGACAAATTGAACATTTGGAAGTGGTCTCTTAATTTTTGCCAAAGCTGTACATAATAAATAGACAATATAGATAAATAGATAGATAATAGAGAGATGATAGATAAATGACAGCTAAATAATAGATAGAGCCAACAAAAAACTGACTGGCACATCCAAACTAGTCTGAATAGGTGCATACCAGGAGCAGCTACCTCCATATACAATATACAAAAAAAGGTTGCACTCTATCATGCTAAAGCATGTCAATGTGAAATATATGAAATATGAATAGCAATACAGCTTTTGAATATTAGGAAGAAATGAATGAGACACTTTGCACAAAATTTGGTCAAATAATGTCTGCCCACCAACCAATGTCAAGGTGGTCCCATAAATCTGATGGGTCCCTATCCAATGTGAACACCTCTAATAGGCTGATGTCTGAATTCCTGGGTGAATGTGGACACCTCTGTCAGTAAAGCCTGCATTTGTGGGTAGATAGGAACCTGCTGTACTTAAAATCACCACATGATGAATGGTGAAGTGCTCGGTCAGTAAGCTAACATAGAAACAAAAAAAAAACTGACTGGCACTTCCAAACTAGTCTGAATAGGTGCATACTAGGAGCAGGGACCACCTTGACGTTGGTTGATGGGCATACATTATTTGGCAAAATTTTGTGCAAGGCGTCTCATTCAATGTTTCCTAATATTCTAATGCTGTATTGCTATTCATATTCATATATTTCACATTGACATGCTTTAGCACGATAGAGTGCAACCTTTCTTTGTATATAAATAATAGATAGATAATATATAAACAATAGATAGATAGATAATGGATCGATGATTGATAGATAATAGATAGATGATAGATAATAGATGATAGATAAATAATACATACCCTCCAATAGCTTCTATCCAATCGGGCTCATGTGCAGTCAACATCCGTGAGGGCTCCTAGATATCGCTAAGGAAACCTGGGAAGCCGAGGTCACACCACATCGAAGCATCATAGAATGCAGAAGACAATGGCAAAGGTGATGCTTTTCTCCTCCAAGCACAAGAAGCACATGCAAGGGTGTATAGCTGATCAGTGAGGCAAAGGCAGTTCCAGTGTGGGGACCGTGCTCTGGTGCTTTTTCTCACGGTCGAGGACAAGTTCCTGGCCAAATGGCAAGGCCCATACGATCTGGTGGGAAAACTGGGCAAAGTTAATTGCAAGGTCCACCAGCCAGGACGAAGGAAGCCTCAGCAAGTATGCACCATGTGAACTTGCTCAAGCTGTGGTGAGATGGGGAATTGCTGGAAGCTCCTTGCCTGTGTTTGTAGCTCTTTTTGTTTTGACCCAAAGTCAGATATGCCCAGCGGCATATCTAGGGGGGGGCAGCCGGGGCATTTGCCCCGGGCGCAGCCAGCAGGGGGGAGCAGTTAGGCCGCCTAATGCAGCAGTCCGCAGTGTCCTCCCTGGCAGCTGCGTTCTGCTGCCCCCCCGGCCTGGGAGTCGGCGGTTCTCTGTGTCAGCTATCAAGCTGACAGCCGGCGCAGAAAAGGAGCGCGTGCCGGCTCCCAGGGAACAATTGTACTGGCGTCTATACAGACGCCAGTACAATTGAAGCTCTGACCGTCGGGTCAGAGCGACGTCAGCAGCGTGATCAGGTCAAGTGATCACGCTGCTGACGTCACTCCCCGGCGCCCAGAGAGAACCCTGGTGGTAAGTGTGCTCCACTGTGGAGCTGAAGAACCACCGAAGATGGGAGATGAGGGGGAGTTAATGAGTGGAGATGGGGGGGATTTGTAGAGGGGATGGGGGTTAATGTGGGGGGGGGGATTTGTAGAGGGCATGGGGGTTAATGTGTGGGGATGGGGGTTAATGTGTGGGGGCGTTAATGAGTGGGAATAAGGGTTTATGTGTGAGGGGGTTAATGAGTGGGGATGGGGGTTAATGAGTGGGGATGGGGGTTAATGAGTGGGGATAAGGGTTAATGTGTGTGGGGGGTTAATGAATGGGGATGGGGGTTAATGAGTGGGGATGGGGGTTAATGAGTGGGGATAAGGGTTATTGTGTGTGGGGGTTAATGAATGGGGATGGGGTTAATGTGTGGGGGCGTTAATGAGTGGGGATGGGGGTTAATGTGTGTGGGGGTTACTGAGTGGTGATGGGAGTTAATAAGTGGGGATGGGGTTAATGTGTGGGGCCGGTATTTGGATTGGGGATGGAAGTTATTTAATGTGTGGGGGGATTTGGAGTGGTGATGGGGGTTAATGAGTGGGGATTGGGTTAATGTGTGTGGGGATTTGGAGTGGGGATGGGGGATTTAATGTGTGTGTGCGGATTTGGAGTGGGGATGGGGGTTATTTAATGTGTTTGATGGATTTGAATGTGTGTGGGGATTGGGGATGGGGGGATTTAATGTGTGGGGAGATTTGAGGACACAAAATGAAGAGTATGTATGAGGAAACAGTATGGGGGTTTGGTGCTGACACAGTATGATGGGTGCAGACAGTATGGGGAGCGAACGGGTTAATGTAAGTGGACACAGTATGGGGAGTGAGGGTGATGGGATGTGTGCAGACACAGTATGGGAAGTTGGGTATGTGTGAGCAGACAGTATAGAGAGTGAGGGGGAAATATATGAGGAGACAGTATGGTGAACAGAGGGGATGTTAGAGGAGACAGCATGAGGAGGGAGGGGAATAGTGTGAGGCGACAGTATATTGCAGATATTTGTATGTAGGGGCATTATAATGACACTTCTATCTTTAAGGGGATCGTGTGGAGATTTGCTGCAGAAGACCGGAGAAGATGGACGTCTACAGAGACAGCTGTGGATGAGAGAACTCACCATGGGATCTGGACAAGAAGAAAAAAAGGAGAACGACTGCAGAGACGACATCATCTATAAGGTACCGGGATGTAAATGTTATTTGTGACACTGACTAATTCTCAAGTTTTTATTTATGTTAGGAACATTAAAGGGGTTGTCCAGGTTTGTGCTGAGTCTGCAGTCATTCTATGTGACTGCAGACTTTTGAATTCTCACAGTGCTCACTGAACGCTGTTAGGATTCTCTTGTGCCGGTAATTTACATACATACGGTCACATGCTGACTAGACATGTGTTGCCTCACTCAATGAAAATGAACAGAGCGAGGCCGGGCACGTCTAGTCGGAATGTGGCCAGAAGTATACAAATCACATACTTGTGCTGACATGACTGTACATCGGCAAGGGAGAATCCTAAAAGTGTGCAGTGCATTCATTGTGAGAATTCAGAAGCTGCAATGTCTGGATTCAGCTCTACAGGTTCCAGTACTCATCACACGGACACTTCACTCATATGCGATTTTCATAGTTATGGTCCTGTGACAACGAGCTTCTCTTCCTGCTTCTCTCAGTTTTTTACTGAACATTGAGAGCATTAGGGAGAGCAGCTCATCGGTACAAGGCTAAGTGTGCAAGTTGCATATGTACTTGGGCGGGGGGGCGCCGAACCAAATTCTTGCCCCGGGTGCCAGAAAGCCTAGATACGCCTCTGGATATGCCAGATCATCAGTGAGGCCGAATTAAAAGATAAGACCCTCAAAAAAAAAAAAAAACAGAGAAAAGAACTCACACTTGTGATCAAGTCAATTTCTGTTTATTCACACAAGAATGCTGTCTCTTATACCACTTACAGCTATGTAACTCAATGTAACTTATATAGCCCCCCTGTTACCCTGGTCATGATAACTTTATTTAGCATGTACCCAAAACATGTTTTTGAAGAATCTTAAAACCATTGCATATGAGATAAGAAATATAAAATCCTTGACTATGAGACTATAAGGCTCGATAATACTAAAACAAAATCTAGAACAGACAGGAAAAACATTAGCTCTTTGTAGTGCAGCGGGATTGGTGCAGAGCAACAGATAGGCAGGGACCACATAAAAGTTCAAAGCAAATGTCTTTAATGTCCAAAATAAACTCGCAAATGGTATCCTCCGAATCGCAGCCGGGGTGTCAAGACAGTCCGTATCCGAGAGCGGTTGGGCAACTTCACCGCCGCGTCACACTGAGGAGTGTCAGGAATTTTGCTTCCTTTGGCTTTGTGTTACTTCACGCAAGCTGGATGTTGCAGAGCCACCTGCTCTGCAGTTTGCAAACCAAAACTGACATACCCAACCCTTTGGGTTTTTAAATGGAATCTGTGGCCATGGGACACTTATAAGACCCGGCTGGAGTGAGCGAACCACACCACTACCATCCTGTAGTTTGCTCCAAAAATAAAAACCGATGCTGAGTTTTTAATAAATTTGCAAAAATTTATACATTTCTGCTTTTTTTTCTGTCAAGATGAGGTGCAGAGTGTACATTAATGAGAAAAAAATGAACAGCGAGGGAAAAGCAGCAGAGTAATAGGAAGAGCGAAACATACAATATGGCAATAAATATATGTAAATGGATGGCCGGACAAGAAGACAATAAACCATAAGTGGGCATCCCCACAGTTCTATAGTCCCTGTCAAGTCAGACGGCAAACATCCTGTAGACTAGCCAAGGGCTACAAAGGTAAAGCATTTTAAACAAAAGGAAGCGTTTAACTTACACTTGTAAAAACAGAATTCAATAACTTGATAATACAGAAATATATAGAATAAATAATTTAAGTATACCACTCCTCAAAAATGGATGGCAAACCATCTGGGTAAGTGACAACAGAAAACCATAAAAAATGGGGGAAGAAAAGGACTAGCAGGATCACATGAAAAAATAAAAAATGAATGAATAAAAATGGTAAAAATTAAATGGTTTAAAATGAATTATTTTATTAAGTCATGACACAAAAAACAACACAATAATAAATACATGTATCATAATAAAAGGAGGCAAACAGAACCACAACTGAGTATAATATAATGTTATTAGTAATGAGGTACCAAGGATAAAAAATTCATAAACTCATAGTAACCTAACATTTATAATTGGAGGCATAATTAATGAAACCAGGTAAAAAAGCACCAAAGAAATATACTGTATATATAAATAAGTGTAAAATAATACAATTCTCACTAATTAAAACAATGGGTGTGTGAATAAAAAAGTATAAATTGATAAAAACAAAAATTATGTATCACAAGATAGTGTGCTAAATAAGGTCAATAGTTAATTTGACCATAATGCAAAAGTGCTGGCCTTACTTAACTAATGTATGGCCAGAGAGAAAATACAAAAAAACAACATGGAATGTGCAAAAATTGCAATCAATGGCACGAAAATAAAGTGCACCAGTGCAAATTAACTAAATAGTCACCATGTGAAAAACCAACAAAGGCGTGATAAAAAAAGGTGCAGCAAAGCCAAAGAGTAAGGGATAGCGGTGTGCCTCTCAGACGCACCCCGACGCACATTTCAGATTAAAATCCTTCGTCAGGGGGATGTGATAACCAGCAACAAATGAGGTTTTTATAATGGCATCTATCCGGAACGAGCAGTGAAATGGCGCATGCGCCACCAGCTCACACTGGAAGTCACATCGCAGCCGGCGTCATGTGACCCAACAGATCCGGGTCAGAGCCCAGTGAGTCATTCACATGGAGACGCCGTCACCATGCAACCACCCGACGCGTCAAGTGGCGCATACGCACCAGCTCATTATCGGACATAGTGCGGGGAGAATTAAAGCAATGCTAGACGGAAAATTAAAGTATTGAGCATGAAGATAGAAAAGGGGAATGGATCTATCAAGATCAGTATTAAATCAATGCGTGATAATAAATAAAAATAGACAATAAATAATTAAACAAGATAATAATTGCATAATAAATAAATTATCATACTAATCAATTAGAATAATATATATACAGTCATGGCCAAAAGTATTGACACCCCTGCAATTCTGTCAGATAATACTCAGTTTCTTCCTGAAAATGATTGCAAACACAAATTCTTTGGTATTATTATCTTCATTTAATTTGTCTTAAATGAAAAAACACAAAAAGAATTGTCCTAAAGCCAAATTGGATATAATTCCACACCAAACATAAAAAAGAGGGTGGACAAAAGTATTGGCACTGTGCGAAAAATCATGTGATGCTTCTCTAATTTGTGTAATTAACAGCACCTGTAACTTACCTGTGGCACCTAACAGGTGTTGGCAATAACTAAATCACACTTGCAGCCAGTTGACATGGATTAAAGTTGACTCAACCTCTGTCCTGTGTCCTTGTGTGTACCACATTGAGCATGGAGAAAAGAAAGAAGACCAAAGAACTGTCTGAGGACTTGAAAAACCAAATTGTGAGGAAGCATGAGCAATCTCAAGGCTACAAGTCCATCTCCAAAGACCTGAATGTTCCTGTGTCTACCGTGCGCAGTGTCATCAAGAAGTTTAAAGCCCATGGCACTGTGGCTAACCTCCCTAGATGTGGCCGGAAAAGAAAAATTGACAAGAGATTTCAACGCAAGATTGTGCGGATGTTGGATAAAGAACCTCCACTAACATCCAAACAAGTTCAAGCTGCCCTGCAGTCCGAGGGTACAACGGTGTCAACCCGTACTATCCGTCGGCATCTGAATGAAAAGGGACTGTATGGTAGGAGACCCAGGAAGACTCCACTTCTTACCCCGAGACATAAAAAAGCCAGGCTGGAGTTTGCCAAAACTTACCTGAAAAAGCCTAAAACATTTTGGAAGAATGTTCTTTGGTCAGATGAGACAAAAGTAGAGCTTTTAGGGCAAAAGCATCAACATAGAGTTTACAGGAGAAAAAAGAGGCATTCAAAGAAAAGTACACGGTCCCTACAGTCAAACATGGCGGAGGTTCCCTGATGTTTTGGGGTTGCTTTGCTGCCTCTGGCACTGGACTGCTTGACCGTGTGCATGGCATTATGAAGTCAGAAGACTACCAACAAATTTTGCAGCATAATTTAGGGCCCAGTGTGAGAAAGCTGGGTCTACCTCAGAGGTCATGGGTCTTCCAGCAGGACAATAACCCAAAACACACTTCAAAAAGCACTAGAAAATGGTTTGAGAGAAAGCACTGGAGACTTCTAAGGTGGCCAGCAATGAGTCCAGACCTGAATCCCATAGAACACCTGTGGAGAGATCTAAAAATGGCAGTTTGGAGAAGGCACCCTTCAAATATCAGGGACCTGGAGTAGTTTGCCAAAGAATCGTCTAAAATTCCAGCAGAGCATTGTAAGAAACTCATTGATGGTTACCGGAAGCGGTTGGTCGCAGTTATTTTGGCTAAAGGTTGTGCAACCAAGTATTAGGCTGAGGGTGCCAATACTTTTGTCAGGCCCATTTTTGGAGTTTTGTGTGAAATGATCAATGTTTTGCTTTTTGCTTAATTCTGTTTTGTGTTTTTTCATTTAAGACAAATTAAATGAAGATAATAATACCAAAGAATTTATGTTTGCAATCATTTTCAGGAAGAAACTGAATATTATCTGACAGAATTGCAGGGGTGTCAATACTTTTGGCCATGACTGTATGTGCCTATAAATTTATAAATAAACAATATATATAAGCATACACCATGTCCATTAAAGAACTCCAATACAATATATGGAATATATATAAAGCATACTTATTAATTAATAAAACAATTTGATAATAATGATAATAATAATAATAAATGATAAAATAAACTAATATAAATTATTAAGTGCCATATGCTATATAACAATAAATATACATATACAGTATATACAGTATAAATATATCATAATAAAAATAATAGAAAAATAAAATATATAGAAAAGTAATAATACAAAAATAATCATGAACAATATATATAAAAATAAATAATAATATTTAATACACAAATGTAAAATTGAATAATTGCTATATGTTATAGAAAAATTCCTATACAAAAATCAATTAAACAAATAGTGTATAATACATGCACAAGTGATGTCATTACATTTACTTCAATTCAAGTACCATATATATGAAAAATAAATAAATAACAATACAATAATATAGTTAATTTAATGCATACATTATATAGCAAAAAGAATAATATATATATATATATATATATATATATACATCCATATATAGTATAAATATATCCAATACATAAGAAGTATTAAATAATATTTAATGACAGATAATAAAATTGTGTTGTACAAAAAATAAAATAAAAAATCAATGTACAAAAAATCAAATAGTGCAAAAATGATGTCAATGTCTCCATTTCCGATCTGCACCAAATATCTTCCAAAATGCTCTTAACCCCTTCACTACCAAGGGTGGTTTGCACGTTAACTCCCGGGCCAATTTTTACAGTTCTGACCACTGTACCTTTATGAGGTCATAACTCTGGAACGCTTCCATGGATCCCAGTGATTCTGACATTGTTTTCTCGTGACATATTGTACTTCATGTTAGTGGTAAAATTGCATTCAAATAACTTGCGTTTATTTGTGAAAAAAACTGAAATTTGGCGAAAATTTTGAAAATTTCGCAATTTTCCAACTTTGAATTTTTATGCCCTTAAATCACAGCGATACGGCACACAAAAAACTTAATACATAACATTTCCCTCATGTTTACTTTACATCAGCACAATTTTGGAACCAAAATTTTTTTTTGTTAGGAAGTTATAAGGGTTAAAAATTGACCAGCGATTTCTCATTTTTGCAACACCATTTTATTTTTAGGGACCACATCACATTTGAAGCCACTTTGAGGGGTCTATATGATAGAAAATACCCAAAAGTGACACCATTCTAAAAACTGCACCCCTTAAGGTGCTTAAAACCACATTCAAGAAGTTTATTAACCCTTTAGGTGCGTCACAGGAATTTTTTGAATATTAAAAAAAAAAATGAACATTTAACTTTTTTTCACAAAAAAATACTTCAGGTTCAATTTTCTTTATTTTACCAAGGGTAACAGGAGAAATTGGACTGCAAAAGTTATTGTGCAATTTGTCCTGAGTACGCTGATACCTGATATGTGGGGGGGAACCACTGTTTCTGCGCATGGCAGACCTCAGTAGGGAAGGAGCGCCGTTTGACTTTTTCAATGCAAAATTGGCTGGAATTCAGATTGGACGCCATGTCGCGTTTGGAGTGCCCCTGATGTACCTAAACAGTGGAAACCCCCCCAAGTGACCCCATTTTGGAAACTAGACCCCCAAGGAACTTATCTAGATATGTGGTGAGAACTTTGAACCCACAAGGGCTTCACAGAAGTTTATAACGTACAGCGGTACAATTAAAAAATCATATTTTTTCCACAAAAATGATCTTTTCACCCCCAATTTTTATTTTTCCAAAGGTAACAGGACCCTAAAAGTTATTGTGCAATTTGTCCTGAGTGCGCTGATACCCCACATGTGGGTGTAAACCACTATTTGGGCGCATGGCAGAGCTCGGAAGGGAAGCAGCACCATTTGACGTTTTTGGCTGGAATTGAGATCGGACACCATGTCGCGTTAGGAAAGCCCCTGATATACCAAAACAGTAGAAACCCCCCACAAATGACACCATTTTGGAAACTAATTTATATAGTCCTTTGCACACCCAGGACTCTGTCTCGTACCTTGTGCCTTGGCGTGTCTCTACACACGCACTCTGTCTTGTGCCTTGGCGTGTCTCTACACACGCACTCTGTCTCGTACCTTGTGCCTTGGCGTGTCTCTACACACGCACTCTGTCTCGTACCTTGTGCCTTGGCGTGTCTCTATACACGCACTCTGTCTCGTACCTTGGCGTGTCTCCACACACGCACCCTGTCTCGTCTGTGAACCCTGGCGTGTCCCCTACACGCGCACCTAGCCTTGAACCCTGGCGTGTCCCCTACACACGCACCTAGCCTTGAACCCTGGCGTGTCCCCTACACACGCACCTTGCCTTGCACCTAGCCTTGGACCTCGGCGTGTTCGCTATCACGCACCATGCCCGGAATCTGTCGTGCCTCCTTGCCTGGAACCTGGTTTGCCTGCCGGATGCCCGGAACCTGCCGATCGCTGCCAGAGATCATGAGCTGGATGACTGCGGCCTGACGTCCGGAGCTGATGTCCGCAGCCTGATGCCTTGATGATGTCGATCGTTGCCAGCAGTCCGGAGTCCGATGCCATCTTGCCATAACCCGTACCTAGGCGTGCCACCTGGCACGTACCATGCTATGGACCTTGGCGTGCCCACGCGCGCACCTTGCACGTTTTGCTTGTTTACACTGTATGTGATCCTGAGTTATCCTAATGAAGTTACCTTGCACCTACATCTTGTCTCATCTTGCTTCCTGCTCGTCCTTGTCGTCAGACACTCGTCTAGTGTCCCCTGAGCCGGCCGTCTGGTCCCAGCAGTCGTGGTGGCTCACCCCCTTGGTCTTGCCCCTGACACTCCCTGTTTAGGGGGTGGATTCTCACAAGGTAAGCTCGCCCTCGGTGGGTGGGTGCCATGACCCAGAGGGTCCACTCAAAATATGGGCTCAGCAGGAGCTGAGTCCGTCACAATAGACTAAAGACAGAAATATATATCGTTCATGAAGCACTGGAAGACAGAAGGGGCATCAGTGAGCCCAAAAGGCATCACCAGGTAATCAAAATGTTCCTCCGGAGTATTAAACGCCGTCTTCCATTCATCCCCATGCTTAATGCGAATAAGATTATACGCCCCCCTGAGGTCAAGCTTGGTAAACCAGCAAGCACCTTTAACTCTGGAGAATAGATCAGAAATCAGGGGTAACGGATACTGATATTTAACAGTAATTTTGTTGAGGGCACGATAGTCAATACAAGGCCTTAATGAACCATCCTTTTTAGCCACGAATAAAAAACCAGCACCTAAGGGTGAAGAGGATGGTCTAATATGACCCTTCTCCAATGACTCCTTAATATAGGATCGCATAGCCTCGTGCTCGGGTACAGATAAATTGAAAAGCCGACCCTTGGGGAATTTACACCCCGGGTTCAGCTCAATTGCACAGTCATAACACCTATGAGGAGGCAAAAACGCAGACTCATTCTCACTAAATACATCATAAAAGTCAGCCAAATAGTCAGGAACATCATGCGACTGGGGAGAGGTGGAGAAAACAGGAGCATCACTAAGGGCACACCGACAACCCCAACTCACCACAGACAAAGATTTCCAATCCAGAACTGGATTATGGATTTGCAACCAGGGAAACCCCAGAACAATGGTATCATGCAAATTATGCAACACCAAAAATCTGCAATTTTCTTGATGGTCTGGGGCGACCCGCATTACCACCTGGGTCCAAAACCGAGGTTTATTCTTCGCCAAAGGAGTAGCATCAATACCCCTCAAAGGGATAGGCGTCCGCAGAGGTGTCATAGGAAATCCACAACGTTTAGCAAAATCCAAGTCCATCAGGTTCAGAGCTGCTCCTGAATCCACAAAAGCCTTGGCGGAAAATGTGGACAGGGAGCAGATCAGAGTAATTGCCAGAAGAAACTTAGGTTGAACACCACCCACAGAAAACGTGTGTGCACAACGTTTCTCTCATTTAGGGCAGACAGAAATAATATGCGAGGCATCTCCACAAAAAAAAACACAGCTTATTAAGCCTTCTGAACTCCTGACGTTGCTCCCTAGACAAAACTCTATCACATTGCATAGGTTCAGACATTTGTTCAACAGGTGGTAACATCTCTCGTGTAGTCTTGCGTTCACGTAAACGCCGATCCACCTGAATGGCTAATGACATAGAATCGTCAAGACCAGAGGGAACAGGAAATCCCACCATAGTATCTTTTACAGTTTCTTACAAACCCTTCCGAAAGAGGGCTGCCAAGGCACCATCATTCCAGGTAGTAAGGACCGCCCACTTTCGGAATTTTTGACAGTACAACTCTGCCGAATCCCGACCCTGGCTTAATGCCAACAGGGTCTTTTCAGCCTGATCAATAGCATTAGGTTCATCATACAACAACCCCAAGGCTTGAAAAAATGCGTTCACATTATTCAGAATAGGATCATCAGGTTTCAAAGAAAACGCCCAATCCTGGGGATCGCCGCGCAGCAAAGAGATGACAATTTTAACCTGCTGCGCGGAGTTACCCGACGAGTTAGGCTTCAAGGCAAAAAATAATTTACAATTATTCTTGAAATTCAAGAATTTAGACCGATCCCCCAAAAATACATCAGGAGTAGGAATCTTTGGTTCAGCAGCATGTGAATGAGCAAGGTAGGCGGAAATTCCCCGCACTTCAGCAGCGAGCTGCTCCACACGATCAGACAATTGCTTCATCTCCATTGAGAGAAAAATTCCCCCTACGGCCTCAGAGATATAGAGGAAAAAATATGCACAAAAAAAAAAAATTCTGACACTTTTTTTTTTTTCTTTTTTTTCCCTTTACAATTCCCTCCTGCTATTGAGTACCCTAGGATCTGCGGTATGGCTGGTGATTCTGTTATGATGAGTCACCGAAGGAGGAAAAAACAAAATACCAGCTAAGTCCAGAAAAACCAGAGAGGTTGGCAGCTATCGGATTGCAAACCCCTGAACCTATCCACAACAACTAGCAGTAGCCGTGGGGGGTTCCTACGGTGCCCTAGACCCCTCGATCACAGCCGGAGAACTATATAGCCTAAAGACAGAAAGGGGAAAAAGTAAACTGCCCCAGAGCAGACCCCAAAGCAATAGGCAGCCCCCAACATATAATGACGGTGAAGCAAGATGAAAACACTAACACAGATAGAAAGATAGGTTGAGCAAATGATGGGGCCCAAGCTAACTACATAGGACAGGATAGGAAAGCTGCTGTCTGCCATCCGCAAAAACCCTATCAAAATGAGCCAACCGACTGATAGGAAAAACAGGCCCTGAAGTCACTAGGCTTCAAAAGACTATATCAGCACTCAGGTATATTCTGAAGACAGAGCAAAATATCAACAGATCAGAGACAAAAATGGAGTTCAGCTCACCCCCGGCCGGGGATGGCAGAACTCCCAAAAAACAAGGCAAAACAAAATCAAAACTGAAGAGTACAAAGAAGAGCAGAAAACTTAGCTTTGAGATGTAGGAATCAGACTGGTCTCCAAGAATCCAGCAGGAAAATCACCAGCCAGGATGAAGGGCGTCGGCAGCCTTATATCCAGTCCTCAATTCCAGCCACCCAGTCATCATCTAGCTGCCCATGTGTTTGGTAATCAGCCTCACTACCTTCCTTCACCAGAGGAGGGAGTTCATCAGACCTCAATGGTGAAGGGAAAAATTAACTCACAACACATCCCTTTTGTCAATTCCTGGACCTGAAGACGCAGCTCCTTAGTTGGATCTTTATCCAGAGTCTGTGCATCAGCCTCTACCGGGAGGCAAGGGAAAGATGTTGCTTCCTGATGGTAGGTTATCGCTGGATGCCTAGGGTACGCTGGACGGCTGTCAGTTGATTCCTGCAGTACCCGAAATAGCCCTGTCCTTAAAATCAGCAAAGTCCAGATCAGGGTTTGCAGGGTTATAATACGCAACTGTCCTCTGTGGGTACTGGATAGGAGTCCTTCAATGAACTGCTCCTTTAACAGCTTATCCTTGTCCTTCACACTATCAGGATCAACTTGCTTAACTGCTCGCAGTGCCTTCTGCAGGTTGAGAGCATAGTCCCTTATACTGTCCTGCGCCCTCTGTTTACAGCCAGAGAACCTCATCTTGATTTCAGCTGCAGTGAAGGTGTCAAAGGTGCTTCTCAGCTTAGCCAGGATCTTTACAACAGTCTCTTTATCAGTGTCCTGCCAGGCTTTCACTTCTCTCTGCGCTGCACCCGTTAGCTGTCCAATCAGGATATTCACTTTCTGGTTCTCAGTCAGTGGGTACACTTTAAACAAACTGCACAGTCTCTCTTTAAATTCACTCAGGGTATGTGACTCACCCGAGTACTGCGGCATCCAAGCCGCTCCCGGTATGTAGGGCATAGACAGAGGCATTATGGGGACTGCTGCGGCGGGCGCTCCGACTTGCGGCGCGGCCGGGTTGGCGGCGGCGTCCGCCGCTGCATCGCCTTGTGGCGCGGACATTCTCTTCCTCCCCCCTAGTTAACATAGCCAGGCCCGCGGGTTGCGTGAGCTCACCGGCGGCCGCTTCGCAGGCCCAACGCTCCGGGCTGTAGGCCTCAGCTCCTCTTCTAGCGCGCTGTCCTCTTCCCGCGCGGCACTTCACTTCTTCGCGCTCTGCGGCAGGCTCCGCCCACAAAGGCCTGCCCCTCTTTCTTCCCGCGCGCGCCAAGCAGCGTGGTAATGGTTGCAACTGGCGCCAATCACACACACAGTCTTTTACACAAACACAGTCTATGGCACACAGGACCCGGGGGGTACCGGGCTCTGGAATCCTGTTCGTGACGCCAAATTGGGTCACCCTCCCAGGGCTGTGGGGTACTCGGTACCGGGCCGGTATCAGTGGGTTGTGTCACAGCAGCAGTGACCCGGACCGTGGCCCTGGGCGCCCAAGTAATAGGAAGATTTGAATGGTGGAATGTAGTTAGATGGATAGTTCGTGACGCCACCTGTGGTGCTCGGCAAGGGAGGTGTTAAACCAAAGCTGCATGCAGATCCGCTGGGACTGATGGTATGGTGCAGCAAAGATGTAAAAGCTCCCCACAGGTGAAGCTATAGTCCCAGGGCAGTGTAGATGTGGTTGGCACGGGGATGTAGCAGTGCCGGAAAGGTAGGAAGCAGACAAGACACAGCAGGGTGCAATTTCTGTACCTTTACGTGGTAACCGCAGTCCAGGGTCCTGATCACAGATGGTATTGGAGCAGGCTAGTCTGGAAGCAATTCAGGGATTCTCTCTCAGCAGACGGGCTGTGCAGTCTCCTTACTAGCGCTTATTTGCGGGATCTCCAGTACCGAGTTACACTGAAGTTCCTCCTGTCAGATGTTCTCAAGAACCTCACTTGCACGGCAGACAGCTGTAGCCTATCTCGGGGACTCTCTACTCCTAAGTCCCAGCTCTCTATCCAAGCTGCTGTTGTGCCCTCAAGTCTTAGATGGGAGTAGGGCATTTACAGTCTCCTACTCCTCTGGTGTCTGTTGCAGGACCGTAAGTATCCGTACAACCGTAGAGACCAGGCTCCAGTTCATGCGCTCTCTCCAGAGATGAGCTCTTCCTCCAGCTCTATCTCAGCGCTCCTTCCACACGTCTGCACACTTCACCCTCCACAGACTAACTAACTCACCACTTCCTCTTGGCCCTCAGAGAGCACTCCTCCCCTTAATCACTGCATAGGCAAACAGTATGGGCGCCCGACCCCCTTTTGGGCCTCTGCCCCCTGTTGGGACCCCCAGTATGGAGTGGGCTGCTTTCCCACAGAACCTTCCATCCCTGCTATCTTTCGAACAGTCCGACAGGTTCATCGGTATTCTGGGGATCACCCTGGGCAACCCAAGTCTGTAAGGGACTTGGCAGGGAGTGCACACACCGGTCCATCGCCATCCGTTCTACCATCTGCGCAGGCGTACAGGACTCTGGCCGCAGCCATTTGTGAACCAGGTGCAACAGGTCAAACATTTGGGAGTGCGGTGGTTTGTCCCGGTGATAATCCCAACGGTGAACCCGCTGTGCCCTGAGAGTCATTGCTATGTTAAAGCATGCAAGAATCTCCATTTTTAGCCTGCCATACTCTTTAGCATCCTGCAAAGTTAAATCATGGGTTGCTTTCTGGGGTTCCCCAGTCAAGTATGGTGCCAGTACCACTGCCCACTCATTTGGCAGGAGTTTCTCCCTCTCAGCGACCCTTTCAAACACGGTCAGGAAAGCCTCAACATTTCAATTCTCCATTGTAGATTTTTCAGCCTCAACACTGCAATTCACCACTGCCGGGTTTTCAGACTCAACACTGCAATTGGCCAAATCCGGCTCTTCAGCCTGAAAACTGCAATTCACCAATGCAGGGTCTTCAACCTCAACACTGCAATTCACCACTGCTGGGTCTTCAGCCTCAAAACTACAATTCGTCACTGCCAGGTCTTCAGCCTCAACACTGCAATTCAGTGCATAGGCAAACTGTGACGCTAGTCACTTCTCACGGCCGAGCCGTGAATCGCAGTGGTCAAGGAGTCCAAGGTCAGAAGCCAGGGGGGTATGTCATAAACAGAAGGAAGAGACAAAAGCGTAATCAGAGGTCAGAGTACCAGTAGGTTGACAGATCAGAACTGAAGGGGTTAAACAGGCGGATGATCAGGATGAAGTCCAAAGTCAAGCAACAGATCAAGCAAACAGAACACAAGGCACAGGATAGCACAGAGCATAAACCTCACAAGATCAACATACGTCTGGCAGTGGTCTGGGAGAAGCTGCTCAGTTAAGTAGGCATTTGCAATTACCCGGGATAGTAAACACCTAAGACAGCCAACGCCTCCCAGTCACAGATTGGCTAGTTGAGCTGGCAATCAACACACTGACAGCTCAGCACACCCCGGTACCAGATTGGATAGCCATGCTGTCCATCAAAGTACTGACAGCTAAAAAAAATAAAAAAATCGGTGTATATTTACCTTCCGGCGTCCCGCGCTGCATTCCCGGGCCTCAGCGTTCCCAGTAATGCCTTGCGAGACCTGTGATGACGTAGTCTCGCGTTGCTATAGCGATCTCGCGAGACCGCTAGAGTCACGCGAGACTACGTCATCACAGGACCTTGCCGCAAGGCATTACTGGGAACGCTTAGGCCGGGAATGCATCGCGGGACGCCGGAAGGTAAATATACCCCGATTTTTTATTTTTTATTCTTTTTTTACAGGGGTATGGTACCCAGGACCTGGAGGACAGTCTCCTCTCCTCCACACCGTGGGTACCAACCGCACATGAGACGCTTAACTTCCCGCATGGTGGGCATAGCCACATGCGGGAAGTAAGCGATTCTCATGCATTCCTATGGGTGCGGAATCGCGGCAATTCTTTGCGATTCCGCACAAAGAATGAGCATGCTGCGATTTTTTCCGCGATGCGATTCCGCCGCGGAAAAAAGCGCAGCATTAGCACAGCATGTGCGGAATGCCATAGGAATGCATGGGGGCGTTTTGTACACGATTTTTAAGCTTTTTCGCAGCGTTTTCACGCCGAAAATCACGGCAAAAACGCTTAAAAATCGCTACGTGTGCACACAGCCTTATTGTGAGTCTGTAAAAGTGGCGTAAGACTCTGACAACATTGTTTACATCAGTGACCTAGGAGTCAGAAATGCTTCCAGGGGTCTTCCCCATGCTGTTCTCATGTAATTTGAGCACTGTTTCCATCAATTTCTGCAGTTTATAGTCCCTCTAAAGATCCCGTGGGGGGGGTGCGGTAAAAATGTTCGAGTTTCCCATAGACTTACATAGGGCTTGATGCTCGGGTCGAGCACCCAAGCATTACAATATGCTCGGCCCGAGCAACGAGCACCTAATGGTCTTAAGGAAAGTCAGCAGGTCAATTCTTTTGCTACCCCTTGCTCATTGATAACCTTTAACGGACCTTCTGCTGTATCCCCTATCCACAAATTTCTCCCCAAGGTCCTGGGCCTGCATCTCAAACGTCTGATCAGAGGAGCAAATCCTCCTAGGTCTGACGCATTGTCCTACTGGTATTGTCCAAATTGTAGAACCAGAATGTGCTGAAGAGGTGTGTAGTAAGGCGTTTTCAGATGTCTCCTTAAGAAAGAGGTCTGAGTGCACATATCCATCATCTTGGACTTTGCGTTTAATGTTCAGGAATTATATTTCTTTGATGGAATGTGTATGTAAGCCTGATGTTGGACTCATTGCGGTTCAGTGAAGACATAAAAATGTATAAATCCTCGACAGAGCCCTGCCAGCTAAAAATAATATTGTCAATATAACGGTACCATCCAATAATTTGGGGAGTGGAAAGTGTGCCTGTTATGAATGGGTAACCGAGGAGGGTAGCAGGCCCAGGCTAAGCCACAGAAAACCAGAGACGTTGGTAACTAAGCAGATTGCAGACCCCTGATCCTATCCACACAACTAGCAGTAGCCGTGGAGCGTACCTACGATGATCCTAGATGCCTCGGCACAGCCGGAGAGCTAACTAAGCCTAAAGCAAGAAAGGGGAAATCTAAACTGCCCCAGAGCAGACCCCAAAGAAATAGATAGCCCCCAAACATATATTGTCGGTGAGACAAGATGAAAACACAAACGCAGGCAGGAAAGTAGACTGAGCAAATGATGGGGCCCACACTGACTAGACAGGACAGGAAAGGAAAGACACTATCTGCAATCATGCAAAAAACCCTGCAAAAAGTCCAACACGTCTGATGCACAAAAAACACTGAAGCCGCACGACTTTGCCCCCACTATATCAGCACTCTGGTATATTCTGAAAGCAAAGCAAAAAGAGACCAATATAACAGGGGACAAAACAAACTGGCACAAGCAGCAACATATGGGTGGTGATTCAGCACAGCCCCAGCCGGAGCTGGCTAACCCGCACAAAGCAGAGATAGACAAAACCAGAAATGCAAACAGAATAGCAAATGGACCACTTAGCTGAACCATGCAGGGACAGAGCAGGAGACATCAGATCTCAGAAGGCACAGGATGAAAATCACCAGCAGGGATAGAGGGAGTCAGCTGTCTTAAATCCCAATCTGAAACCACAGATCTCCAATCGTCATCCTCATTATCAGGTGGCAAGCCTCTGTCAATCAGATCAGCT
This sequence comes from Dendrobates tinctorius, assembly GCF_039654945.1. Taxonomy (NCBI): domain Eukaryota; kingdom Metazoa; phylum Chordata; class Amphibia; order Anura; family Dendrobatidae; genus Dendrobates; species Dendrobates tinctorius. The sequence continues at coordinate 4,083,952 of NW_027361696.1, read as the reverse complement.
CCACTACCTCCAGTGACCACCAGAGGGAGCCCAGAAAGAGAACTCGCAACCACTCTATCAATCTGACCAGCTCCACTACCTTCAGTAATAACCAGAGGGAGGCCAGAAAGCGAATTCACAACATTATAGTGTATAGTGTACAGGTAATATAGAGATCATCAGTGACATTATACCAGAGGGAGGCCAGAAAGAGAATTCACAACATGCGCCCCCTGAAAGATGTCCCTCTCCCAGAATCCCATAAAGAGATTAGCATATGAGGGCGCACTTGCAGCTCTCATGGCGGTACCGCGATGCTGTAAGAAAAAACCTTCTTTAAACGTAAAAAATTATGAGTCAGCATGAACCGCAACAAGTCCAACAGTAGGTCACAAACCTCAATCTGAATGTTACTAGTGCATAGATAAAATTTGGTGGGCTCAAGGTCAATCTCATGATTAATAGATGTGTACAGCGACTCTACGTCTGCGGTTACAAAATACATGTCATGTTCAAGGGGCAGACCGCCAAGATGCCTCAAGACGTCTGTGGTGTCCCTGACATAGGAGGGTAACGTCTCAACCTATGGTTTCAGATAGTAGTTAATGTATTAGCAGATGGGATCACAAAGCCCACCCATGCCAGAGACAATCAGATGCCCCGGTGGATTTAAGGCGTTTTTGTGGACCTTGGGGAGGAGATAAAAAGTGGGGTCAATGGGGAATTTAACAATCAGACTGTAACAACCCTGCTGGTATCACTGCATGGCCTCCCATCCCCCGCACACCAACTTACAGCTTTAAGCCATGCTGTGAATTCTGTCTGCTGCCAGCCCTGTGCTCTGTGCGTTGTGCCTCTGCTCTCCTGCATGTTTCCTGGCTATGTGTGTATAGGGGGCGGCGCCTGAACTCTCTGGTTCTTATGCAGTCAGGGTGCACCTGGCTAATGGGTCCCTGACCAATTACCTAGAGTTCTGGACTATTTAACCCTGCCCCATCCACTGGAACATTGCCTGTGCAATGTCTCAAACTCAGTTAGCTCCTTGCTGCTGAGGAAGCCAGGCCCTGTCCTATGCCTTGCCTTCTCTGAGAGGCTTACTCCTAGCTTTGTCTTGTACACTCTGGTTGCCCGCCAGGAGGTGAATATCCTGGTCTCTGTCTTGTCCTAGCTTTGTCTGTGTACCTTGTCTGGTACTTCTCTGTCCGTATGCCAGGATGCTGAATATCCTGGTGCTTGAGTCTTTGTCCATTTACCTTGTCTGAATTCTGTCCTACCCCTGCCTCCTTGTCCTTGGCTTCTCTCCCTGCTGTGTCTTTCCTTGTGTCCTCCCTGTCTGTGCTCTGCACCCTTGCAGCTCTGCCTGCTCAGCTCCCGCTGCTGCAGCACTTCTTGCTGCAGCCTCTTTCCACAGACCTTGTGGTTCAGCTCTACTTTGCTGCTGCAGAACCTCTTGCTGCAGCTTCTCTCCACAGACCTTGTGGTTCCGCTTTGCTTCACTCCTGCTGCTGCTGCAGAACCTCTTGCTGCAACTTCTCTCCGCAGACCTTCTGGTTCAGCTTTACTCCGCATTCCTGTGGCTACGCCTACTCCGCACTACGGCGGCTCCGCCTACTCCGCACTCCTGCGGCTCTGCCTACTCTGCACTCCTGCGGCTCCACCTACTCTGCACTCCTGCGGCTCCACCTACTCTGCACTCCTGCAGCTCCGCCTACTCCGCACTCCTGCCTGTATGCATACCTGCACCTCCTGTGTGAACAGTTCCTAACCTTTTCCAACATACTCCTCCTTCCTGTCTATACTGATACCTGCACTTGCTGTGTGAAAAGGTCCCTACCTGTTTCTTCTCAAGCCGTGCCTGCCTGTCCTGTGTCTCCAAGCTGTGCCCACATGTCCTGTGTCTCCAAGCCGTACCCGCCTGTCCTGTGTCTCCAAGCCGTGCCCACCTATCCGGTGTCTCCAAGCCGTGCCTGCCTGTCCGGTGTCTCCAAGCCGTGCCCGCCTGTCCTGTGTCTCCAAGCCGTGCACGCCTGTCCTGTGTCTCCAAGCCGTGCCCGCCTGTCCTGTGTCTCCAAGCCGTGCCCGCCTGTCCTGTGTCTCCAAGCCGTGCCCGCCTGTCCGGTGTCTCCAAGCCGTGCCCGCCTGCCCGGTGTCTCCAAGCCGTGCCTGCCAGTGCACTAAGCCGTGCCTGCTTGCCCAGTGTCTCCAAGCCACGCCTGCTTACCCAGTGTCTCCAAGCCATGCCTGCTTGCCCAGTGTCTCAGCCATGCCTATCGTGCCTACCTGCCTGCCTGTCTGTAGCTTCTATCCAAGTGACTTGTCCCCGAGTGGGATCAGCAGCCACAGCCAGACACCACCCTGGAGTGGCACCCGACAGCTATCTGCCGCACAAGCCTGACCTCACCATAAGAGGCTCCAGTGAAGACCGAGGTAGCTGTCGTAGTCACGTCCCTTCCAGGGTAGTCTGGTTTGTGGCTCAGTGGGGCCACAACTCCCTGGCTCACGCCAATCAGCCAAGGTGTGAGCGTGACACAGACCATCAAAATTTTTTTAACTGACAACCCCATTAGTTAGATCCTTCTGCAGAATGCATCTGAGTTCCACAGAAAATGCAACCATGGGGCATTGGGGTAACGGTGTATAAGTATATTGGTTTCGCAGCTGTCTAAAAGCCTCCTTCTTGTAGTTCTCCACCGTCCAGATTAACACATTCCCCCTCTTGTCTGCTGGCTTAATCACTATATCCTCCAAGGATCTAATCTCGTTCAATGCCTTTCTCTGGTGAGGTGTCAAATTATCCTTTTTCCTTTTATTACTAATGGTCTGAAAATATTCAGAAACTAATTCAGTGAATATTTCTACCTGAGGCCACAGAGACAAGGGTCGGAAAGTGGTGCAACGAGCAAACATAGACGGAGAAATACCTTTTGAAGCAGTTTCCAATTCATTGGACAATTCCTGAAGAGTCTGAATAGCCTCTTGTTTGGCCAGGTTCCATAGTGGATCCTCAGATGGTGGACTTGTGGTGGAGTTTTTTTTAAATCCGCTTCTGAGAAAACAAATGAAGGTTTTTTAAGGATGTAAAAAAAAAATCAAAATTATTAGTGGGTGAAAATGAAAGGCCTAAACTAAAGACTTCATATTGTGCTGAAGTAATCGTGTGTGATGACAGACTGATTAACTCTAGGGCACTGTTCCGGGATTTTTTATCATTGGTTGGAGAAGATGTCATTTTACGTTTATTGCTATTTTGAGTCCATCTCTGCCAAGGTTCTCCTTCCTATCCACTATAGTCTTAGATTTTTCAAAGTTTGAGGACTTTTCATTAACAGAGGAAACCGTGGAGAAAGAGACTGATCTCGCTCTGGAAGAGGGAGTAATTGCTCCACGTTTTTTCCTCCATCGATACATCCTATTATTTTGAAGGTCCAGTCAATCCCTTTGGCATTTTTTTAGTCTTAGTGGATACAATCTCCGTCTCCCATTTCTTTATATCCAGATCAAGATTTTTATTAAAATTTTGAGCTGATTCAGGGGTTAAGGTCTTATTGATCTCATTTTGGATAAGGCAAAGTTTAGTATACAGCTCTTTTAAGGTATCCTCATTCGACTGGATCAATAATCCCATAAAGCCTTTAGAGCACTGATTTGCTATTTCCTTCAAATGAGTTTTAAAATTCTCGTCCTCAATTGGATAGGAAGGGAAAACCTGAATATGCAACCTCCTTGGAATCAGTCCACATGACACGTATTTCTCCAGAAAAGCCCTGTTCCACCATACACGGGTGCGCCTGTTCAGCAAATCACTGTATTTACTCATTGTCACGTTGCCGTCAGACTCGGGGCCTGCTGTCCCGGCCTCGGCCACTAGGAGGCGCCGAACTGTCACATCGCCGTCAGACTCGGGGCCTGCTGTCCCAGCCTCGGCCACTAGGAGGCGCCGGACTGTCACGTTGCCGTCAGACTCGGGGCCTGCTATTCCTGCTTCGGCCACTGGGAGACGCCGTGGTTCGCCCCCGAGTGATGGCGGCGACAGAGAAGGGGCTCCTGCGCAGGCATCTGATGGACACAGGCTCCGCTCCTCTGTCAATCATGAAGGGGTTGGTGCATCACCATCTGGCCTGGTCCTGGGGGCGGTCCTGATGACATCATCAGTCCGGGAGCCTGTGAGGGATGACCTGATCCTTCAAATACCTTGGGACTGGTCTTGCAAGCCGCCGGATATATTCTTGGTTCCCCTATGTGCTACTGTGTGATTTGCTATTGTTTGACTCTGACCTCAGCCTGGATTTCTGACCCCTCAACTGCCTGCCGTTTTTGTACCTTGCCGCCCTCCCGGTTTGTGACCTTGGCCTGGATATTCGACTCTGCTACTGCCTGCCGTTTTTGTACCTTGCCACTCTCCCGTTTTGTGACCTTGGCCTGGACTGTCGACTCTGCCACTGCCTGCCGTTTCTGTACCTCCGCTGCTCTCCCGGTTTCTGACTACGTTTTTGGTTCCCCGCCTTTTTCCCTATTGGCGACCATCCTGCTCTGGCGCACTACTCCACCAGACAGCCACCCCCTGGGCCTTGCTACAATTCCAGATCCTTGTATAGGGGTTAAGGGTCTCTGGGTTTCTCGGGGTGCTGTCCCTACTGCAGTCCAGATCAGCGGATGGACGTCACACTCATGAGCTCCGCATCATCCTTGGACCTAGAGTCCAAAGTGATGCTTGGGCCATCGCCAAAAACTTTTTCAAGCAGTACAAGCCACGCTTTTTCGCGTGCTTTAAAGTCCATATGTTCAGAGACACTGGCTGTGAAACCACAGAAAATGGATACTATCAATATCATCCAAACTGACACCAGTATAGTGACACAAAAGTGTTTCATATCTATGCTTAAATAGTGGACTAAAATTTGAAAAAATCAGTCACTCCACTATAACATATATCCTACAAGAGACATGGAGTACGTAGTCCAAAATATAATAAAATGACAATTTTATTACAAATCACATAAAATAACAGTAGGTATCTTCAGTATACAGAAAATAGAGGCAATGGCGTACAGTGTCAACAAATGTTCACATGTCCACAAGGTCCGTCACGGTACTGCCATGGGAGCAGCATGTACGCCCTCATATGCTAATATCTTTATGGGATTCTGGGAGAGGGACATCTTTCGGGGTGGTATACATTCCGCTTTCCAAATTATTGGCGGGTACTGTTACAGTGATGATATTCTTTTTTTCTGGCAGGGCTCTGTCCAGGATTTATACATTTTTATGTCTTCACTGAACCACAATCAGACCAACATCAGGCTTATATGGCGCCCCCAGGAGTATGGTCGCCACAGTGGCTTTGCCTTCCTCCAGGGGAGGGTAATGCCAGGCTTGGAGGCAATGATGGGTCTCTCTCGCAGTCAATCCATACATGCAACACAGTTCCACTCCAGGCCAGCAGGGGAACTCTGAACCAGGATTAAGGGGAGGAGTGCCCTCTGAGGGCCAGGAGGGAGGGGTAGTTAGTTAGTCTGCGGAGGGTGAAGTGTGCAGATGTGTAGGGAGAAGCTGGAGGTTGAGCTGGGAAGGAGAGCTCCCTCAGTTTGAGAGCGCATGAACTGGAGCCTGGTCTCCACGGCTGTACGGAGACTAACGGTCCTACAGCAGATACCAGAGGAGTAGGAGGCTGTAAATGCCCTACTCCCATCTAAGACTTGAGGCACAACAGCAGCTTGGATAGAGAGCCAGGACTCAGAGAAGGAGGAGTCCCCGAGAGAGGCTACAGCTGTCTGCCGGCCGTGCAAGTAAGGTTCTTGGGGACATCTGACAGGAGGAACTTCAGAGTAACTTAGTACTGGAGTGCTTCATTCAAACAAGCGTTAGGAAGGAGACTGCACAGCCCATCTGCCGAGAGAGAATCCCTGAGTTGCTTCCAGGCTAGCCTGCTCCGTTACCATCTGTAATCAGGACCCTGGACTGCAGTTATCAAGTAAAGGTACAGAAATTGCACCCCGCTGTGTCTTGTCTGCTTCCTACCCTTATGGCACTGCTAAATCACCGTGCCTTCCACCTCTACACTGCCCTGGGACTATAGCTTCACCTGTGGGGAGCTTTTACACCCTTGCTGCACCCTACCATCAGTCCCAGCGGATCTGCATGCAGGGTTGGCTTAACACCACCCTTGCCGAGCACCACAGGTGGTGTCACAAACTATTCCATTCCATTAACTACATTCCCCCATTGCCTGGGCGCCCAGGGCCACTGACCGGGTCACCGCTGCTGTGACACATCCCACTGACACCGGCCCGGTACCGAGTACCCCACAGCCCTGGGAGGACCAGCCAATTTGGTGTAATGGGCAGGATTATGGAGCCCGGTACCCCCGGGTCCTGTGTGCCACAGACTGTGTTTGTGCAAAAAGACTGTGTGTGAAATTGGCGCCAGTTGCCGCCATTACCGCGCTGCTTAGCGTGCGGGAAGAAAGAGGCAGCCCTTCGTGGGCGAAGAAGCGAAGTGCCACGCGGGAAGAGAGGACAGCGCGCGAGAGAAGGAGGAGCTGAGTCCTACAGCCCGGAGCGTCGGGCCTGTGAAGCGGCCATCGGTGAGCTCCCATAACCCCCGGCCCTGGCTAACGTTAACTAGGGGGGAGAGGATGTCCGCGCCAAATAGGGATGCAGCGGCTGGTGCCGTTGCCAACCCCGCCAGGAGGAGCGCCCGCCACAGCAGTCTCCATAATGCCGCTGTCTATGCCCTATATACCGGGAGCGGCCTGGCTACCGCAGTACTTGGGTGAGTCGCATACCCTGAGTGAATTTAAAGAGAGACTGTGCAGTTTGTTTAAAGTATACCCTCTGTCGAATATCCTGATTGGACAGCTAATGGGTGCAGCACAGAGAGAGGTGAAAACCTGGCAGGACACTGATAAAGAGACTGTTGCAAAGATCCTGGCCAAGCTGAGGAGCACCTTTGACACCCGACTGCAGCTGAAATCAAGATGAGGTTCTTTGGCTGTAAACAGAAGGCGCAGGACAGTATCAGGGATTATGCTCTCAACCTGCAGGAGGCGCTGCGAGCAGTTAAGCAAGTTGATCCGACAGTGTAAAGGAAGAAGATAAACTGTTAAAGGAGCAGTTCATTGAAGGACTCCTATCTAGTACCCACAGAGGACAGTTGCGTATTATAACCCTGCAAAACACTGATCTGAACTTTGCTGATTTTAAGGACAGGGCTATTCGGGTACTGCAGGAGTCCACTGACAGCCATCCAGCACCCCCTAGGCGCCCAGCGATCACCTACCATCAGGAAGCAACATCTTTTCCTTCCATCCCTGTGGAGGCAGATGCACAGACTCTGGATAAACATCCAACTGAGGAGCTGCGTGTTCAGGTGCAGGAGTTGACCAAAGGAATGGCTGCACTTACTAAAACCATGCAGTCCCTGCAAGTGTCCTCCAAAGAAAAGATCTAGCTTGCTTCCAGTCCAGAGGATGTCCCGTGGTTCCGGAGGAGGAGAGCCTCGCCACTTTGAGGGAGGAACAACGATCGCTATGACCAGGACGGACGTCCCATCTGTCGTCGCTGCTACAAGGCAGGTCATCTTGCAAGATATTGTCCTTTAAATGAGCAACCCCTGGGGCAGAGGGCCAACCCCCAGGAATAGGATCCCCATGCCCAAAGAACTGGAGAGCCAAGTATGTGGGAGGGAGACCAATCCTTCCTGTGGTGATTGACGGCATCCCCATGAACGCTTTGCTGGACACAGGCTCCCAGTTGACCACGATGCCGTACATTTTGTACAAGAGATATTGGGCTGATTCAGAGCTTACCCGTGGCCCAACTGATGAACTGACAGTAGTTGCTAGTAATGGTCAGTCTTTAACGCAGATAGGATGTAAAGAAATTACTGTCAAAGTGGGGCGAGTAGAGCTAAAGTCTCAAGGTTTAATAGTTGTTGATATTGACCGACGTGAATGTAATCCCATGATGACTCTTGGTACAAATGTAATTGAAAACTGTCTGTCCGAGGTATTGTCTTGTTGCAACAGGTGGCTGAGACTGCTGGTTCCGGAGAACAACGAGTCCTGCAGAAGAAGATCTGAGCCCTGATGCAAAGACAACAGGTAGAACTCTCTGGCGGAGAGATTGGCAGCGTCAGAGTGAGTGATGCTTTTCCCATTGCAATACCCCCCAAGATGTGAAATGTTGGTTTGGTGTCGGGCAGCTATAGGTATTAGAGGGAGAGATTACCAGGCGTTGGTAGAACCAGTATACTCCGAGAGCAGGCCCACTGTCCTGACAGCCAGAGGGGTGGTTGATGTACGAAACGGGAGAGTACCTGTATGTCTTTTGAATTGTGGGGAAGAGGAAGCCACAATACCTCGGTACGCCACAGTTGCTAAGCTGCTCACCGTTAATAACAACTCTTTGCAGGCAGCAGAACCCTTGGTCTCATCCGATCAGGTGGAGGACAATGGCTCTGTGAAGCAGCCAGAGGAGTGGTGTCAGCAACTACAGGTGGGAACTGACTCTACACCTTCATACCAGAAAAATGGGGTTTACAGAGTGACACAAGAGTATGAGCGGGTATTCAGCAAACACCCACAAGATTTTGGGCAGGCAAAAGGGGTTCAACCTCATATCCCCACGGGAGTCCATCCACCCATAAAGGAGAAGTACAGACCTATACCCTTAACACAATACCAGTGTGCTAAGAGTGTGTTGAGAGAGAAGAAGGAGGAAGGGGTCATTAGAGACAGTTGTAGTCCCTGGGCAGTTCCAATAGTGTTTGTAAAGAAAAAGGATGGTACCATGAGAATGTTATTATTATTATTATTATTTATTGTTATAGCGCCATTTATTCCATGGCGCTTTACATGTGAGGGGGGTATACATAAAAACAAGTACAATAATCTTAAACAATACAAGTCATAACTGGTACAGGAGGAGAGAGGACCCTGCCCGCGAGGGCTCACAATCTTCAAGGGATGGGTGATAATACAGTAGGCGAGGGTAGAGCTGGTCGTGCAGCGGTTTGGTCGATCGGTGGTTACTGCAGGTTATAGGCTTGTCGGAAGAGGTGGGTCTTCAGGCTCTTTTTGAAGGTTTCGATGGTAGGTGAGAGTCTGATATGTTGTGGTAGAGAGTTCCAGAGTAGGGGTGATGCGCGAGAGAAATCTTGTATGCGATTGTGGGAAGAGGAGATAAGAGGGGAGTAGAGAAGGAGATCTTGTGAGGATCGGAGGTTGCGTGCAGGAAAGTACCGGGAGACGAGGTCACAGATGTATGGAGGAGACAAGTTGTGGGTGGCTTTGTATGTCATGGTTAGGGTTTTGTAATGGAGTCTCTGGGCAATTGGGAGCCAGTGAAGGGATTGACAGAGGGGAGAAGCTGGGGAATAGCGGGGGGACAGGTGGATTAGTCGGGCAGCAGAGTTTAGAATAGATTGGAGGGGTGCGAGAGTGTTTGAGGGGAGGCCGCAGAGCATGAGGTTGCAGTAGTCAAGGCGAGAGATGATGAGGGCATGGACTAGGGTTTTTGCAGATTCTTGGGTGAGGAATGAACGGATGCGTGAAATATTTTTGAGTTGAAGTCGGCAGGAAGTGGAAAGGGTTTGGATATGTGGTTTGAAGGAGAGATCAGCATCAAGGATTACTCCGAGGCAGCGAGCTTGTGGGACTGGGGAGAGTGGGCAGTCATTTACTGTAATTGATAGGTTCGTAGGGGGGGTCACGTGAGATGGGGGAAAGATGATGAATTCTGTTTTGTCCATGTTGAGTTTCAGATATCTAGTGGAGAAGAAGGATGAAATAGTGGACAGACATTGAGGGATTCTGGTTAGTAGGGAGGTGATATCTGGTCCAGAGATGTAGATCTGTGTGTCATCAGCATAAAGATGATACTGAAAGCCATGAGATTCTATGAGCTGTCCCAGGCCAAAGGTGTAAATAGAGAACAGCAGGGGCCCTAGGACTGAACCTTGTGGGACTCCGACAGATAGGGGGCGAGGTGAGGAGGTGGTGTGTGAGTGGGAGACGCTGAATGTCCGGTCTGTTAGGTATGATGAGATCCAGGAGAGGGCCAAGTCTGTGATGCCGAGGGATGAGAGGGTCTGTAATAATAGGGAATGGTCCACTGTGTCAAAGGCAGCCGACAGGTCCAGGAGGAGGAGGACAGAGTAGTGTCGCTTGCTCTTGGCAGTTAAGAGGTCATTGGTGACCTTAGTAAGGGCAGTTTCAGTGGAGTGGTGTGACCGGAAGCCAGATTGTAAGCGGTCGAAGAGGGAGCAAGAAGAGAGATGGGAGGACAGTTCAAGGTAGACGTGTTGTTCCAGTAGCTTGGAGGCGTATGGGAGAAGTGATATAGGGCGATAGCTAGATACAGAGGATGGGTCAAGAGAGGGCTTTTTGAGGATAGGTGTGATGGAGGCATGTTTAAAGCTTGAGGGGAAAACACCAGTTGTTAGTGATAGGTTGAAGAGATGGGTTAGGGTTGGGATGAAGACTGTGGTGAGGTTTGGGATGAAGTGGGATGGGATCGGGTCGAGTGCACAGGTGGTGAGATGTGATCTTGAGAGTAGAGTGGAGAGTCGATCTTCTGTAATGGTGGAGAAGTTGGTTTTGAAGGTGGAGGGCTGGGAAGTCGGGAGGAAGGGCTCTGGGGGTTGTTGACCAAAACTGTCCCTGATGTTATCAATTTTCTGCTTGAAAAATGAGGCAAAGTCTTCAGCTGAGATGAGTGGGGAGGGAGGAGGTGCTGGGGGGCGGAGGAGAGAATTGAAGGTGTTGAATAACTGTTTAGGGTTGTGAGACAGGGAGGATATGAGAGATGAGAAGTAGGTTTGTTTAGCTGTGGCGAGTGTGGTCTTGAAAGTAGTGAGGGACTGTTTGAATGCGATGAAATGCTCGTTGGAGTGGGATCTTTTCCATCTGCGCTCAGCAGCCCTGGAAGCTCGCCTCAGCTCTTTGGTCAGGCTGGTGTGCCAGGGCTGTCTGTTGATTTTGCGAGTTTTGGTATGTGTAAGTGGGGCAGCGGATTCCAAAGCTACAGCTATTGTGGTGTTATATAGAGCGGCAGCGTCATCCGCATTGTGTAAGGAACTTATATCTGTAAGAGGGAGGAGGGATTCGGAGAATGAGTGTAGGTCAAGGTGTTTAAGATTCCTGCGAGGGTGTGAAAGTTTGTGGGGTGGGGATTGTAGACATGGAGTGAAGAGGGAAGAGAATGTGAGCAGGTTGTGGTCAGAGAGAGGAAGAGGTGAGTTAGAGAGGTTAGATAGGGAGCAGAGGCGGGTGAAGATGAGGTCCAGTGTGTGGCCATCTTTGTGGGTGGCTGTAGAAGACCATTGAGTGAGGCCGAAGGAGGAAGTGAGAGATAGAAGTTTAGTGGCAGCTGAGAGGGAAGTGTCAATGGGGATGTTGAAGTCGCCCATGATGATAGTAGGGATGTCCGCGGAAAGGAAATGAAGTAACCAGGTGGTGAAGTGGTCAAAGAAGGTGGTGGCTGGCCCTGGGGGGCGGTAGATGACAGCCAGTTGGAGGTTGGAGGGGGAGTAGATGCGCACAGAGTGCACCTCAAAGGAAGGGAGGGTAACAGAGGGTGGCAGTGGGATTGGGGTGAAGGAGCAGGTATCTGACAGGAGAAAACCAACTCCTCCACCATGTTTGCTGCTGCGGCGGGGGGTGTGAGAAAGGTGGAAGCCGCCATACGAAAGTGCAGCAGGAGAGGCTGTGTCAGAAGGGGTGAGCCAGGTTTCGGTGATGGCGAGGAAGGAGAGTTTGGTAGTAACAAAAAGATCATGGATGTAGGAAAGCTTGTTGCAGACAGAGCGAGCGTTCCACAGAGCTCCTGTTAGTGGGACTGGGGAAGCGGGGGCTGGGTGAATGGGTATAAGGTTGGAGAGGTTACGGAAGGTTGTGATAGAGCGTGGATGGGAGGTAGAAATGACTGTGGGAATGTGGTGAGGAGGACCAGGATTTGGAGAGATATCACCAGCAGTGAGAAGGAGCAGAGAAAGTATTACCAGGTGGGAGCAGGAGAGGGCATGAGGGGGCTGTCTGTGTTTGGAGACAGAGGATTGTATGTTAAGGAACAGTTTTGAGGCGGAGGTGAGGTGGATGGGGAGGATTGAAGAAGAGATGAACAGTTCCTTACTAGGAGTAGGGATTAGGGGAATTAGCAGAAAGTGAAGGATTATTGGGGTGAAAGTGAAAACAAACAGAAACATTGACTGTGTCCAGTTACCTTCAGTTCCCTTCTGGTTCAATTCTGGTTTTAATTCTTAAATTAATCTTCACACTTCTAGCACACACTTATAGCAATCACAATGCAGACTGAAGTCTATGCAGACTTGTACTCTGCAATATATGTACAACTAAGTGCAGTCAGGTGTGAAGCAGAGAGGAGTGGTCTCTGCTCATCTTGACTCATCTTGATGTGTGTTGATTACAGGATTACCTAGAATTGAGGAATCATTAGCTGCACTTAAAACTGCTAATTTCTTTTCCACCTTGGATCTCACCAGTGGGTATTGGCAGGTTCCCGTGGCAGAGGCAGACAAGGAGAAAACAGAATTTACAACTCCAATGGGTCTCAGTGAGTTAAATTATATGCCATTTGGGCTCTGCACTGCTCCAGGAACATTTCAACGGCTGATGGAGTGCTGCTTGGGACACATGAACTTTGAGACGGTCCTGTTGTACCTGGATGATGTCATTGTTTTCTCCAAAACCTATGAAGATCATCTGGAGCACCTGGCTGAAGTGTTTGAAGCTTTGTCCAATTTTGGCCTGAAGGTGAAGCCCTCCAAGTGCCACCTCCTGAAGCCCAAGGTGCAGTACCTTGGTCATGTGGTCAGTGCAGAAGGTGTGGCACCAGATCCTGACAAGGTCACAGTCATCCGGGACTGGTCGAAGCCCAGCAACCTTCATGAAGTACGCCAATTCCTTGGACTGGTAGGCTACTACCGAAGATTCATCAAGGGCTTTACTGAAATAGCCACCCCTATGCAAAATCTCCTGGTGGGGCAGTCCAAGAAGACCAAACAGAAAAATTCCACCTTTGAGTGGACTGAAGAGTTGGAAAGGTCCTTCACCAGATTGAAGATGGCTCTCACAGCAGACGAAGTTCAGGCCTACCCAGATTATGACAAACCCTTTGTGCTGTACACAGATGCCAGCAACGTGGGACTAGGAGCAGTACTGTCGCAGGTACAGAATGGGAAAGAGTGATCTCCTATGCCAGCAGGAAGCTGCGCCCCACTGAAAGGAACCCTGATAATTACAGTTCTTTCAAGCTGGAGTTCCTTGCCATAGTCTGGGCTGTCACCGAAAGGTTCAAACATTACCTAGCCTCTGCCAAGTTCACTATTCACTATCTTCATGGACAACAATCCGTTGACGCATTTGGACACTGCAAAACTAGGTGCACTGGAACAGCGATGGATGGCTCGGCTATCGAACTATGAGTTTACCATCAAGTACCGGGCAGGGCACAAGAATGCCAATGCTGATGCACTGTCCAGAATGCCTAACCTACCAGATGCAGGAGAAGACCCTGAGGCTCTTGAAGAGATAGAGCTACCTCCCTTCCACCGGCCACTTGTGGCCCAGCGTGCTCAAGGAGTGAGAAACAGACGGTCTGGATTGAAGGAGGTCACCCTGAATCCATTGCCCCATCATGATTGGGCAGAAACACAAGATAGTGACCCTGCAGTCCGCCTGGTGAAGGAGCTGCTGACACGAGCTGACTCACGTCCAGAGTCGGATGCTCCTGAGGAAACTCAGCAGTTGTGGAAGGAGAGAGGCCGGCTGTTCATTTATGAAGGGAAGCTGTGTCGGAGGAGTATCAATGCCTGCACTCATGAGCTGGTTTGGCAGGTGATAGTCCCAAAGAGAGAGGCATCAATGGTCCTGTAAGCATACCACAATGGAGCTGGACACTTCGGATGGAAGAAGTTGGAAGTATTGCTCAGAGAGAGGTTTTACTGGGCTGGTATGAGGAAAGCCATTGAGAGGTGGTGCCGGGAGTGTGGACAATGTAACCTGCGCAGAAAGGATCGGGACAGCCAGAGAGCTCCTCTACAGCCAATCATCACCAAACAGCCCCTGGAGTTGGCAGCCCTGGACCATGTGAAGCTGATTCCAAGCCGGTCAGGCTACATCTATGCTCTTACCATTGTGGACCACTACTCAAGATTCCTGGTATTTGTGCCTGTCAAAGATCAAACTGCCAGGACAGCAGCTAGAGCGTTCCAGCAGCACTTCTGTAGACCACATGGGTATCCTGAAAGAGTGCTTACGGATCAAGTTCCAGCTTTTGAGGCAGAAGTGTTCCAAGAATTCTGTAACCTGTTTGGTTGTAAGAAGATCCAGACAACACCGTATCACCCACAGACCAATGGCATGTGCGAGAAGATGAACCAGGTAGTAATGGATCTCCTGAAGACTTTACCCTTGGAGGAGAGGAATCTGTGGCCAGAGAAGTTGCCCGATCTGGTAGACCTCTACAACCATATTCCAGTGAACTCTACCAACTGTACCCCAGCCTATTTAATGAGAGCAAGACCGGGTAAGCTGCCTATTGACTTAGGGTACCGTTACACCTAGCGATGCACCAGCGATCCCGACCAGCGATATGACGCGGTCAGGATCGCTGGTGCATCGCTAAGTGGTCGCTAGTGAGCTGCCACACAGGCAGATCTCACCAGCGACATCGCAGGGGTCGGGGATCGCTACTTACCTGTCAGACGCAGCGATCCTGCGTCCTCCCGCCCACGTCCACGCGTCACTCGTCGTCACAGCAGGAAGCGCCGCAGGAAGCAGCCGACGAGAAATGGTCCAGGAGCTTCTCGCGCGATCAGTGATAACCAGCGGAGGAGCCGGTCGGAAGTAAGTATCACATGCAGCGATAGCGCTAGCAATATCGCTGCAACGTCACAAAATCGGTGACTTTACAGCGATATTGCTAGCGATATCACAGTGTGTAACGGGGGCTTTAGACATGGGAGTCCTGACACCCAAAGTAGCGTCCCCAGATGCTGATTGGGACACGGACAGGCAGCAACAGTACACAAGAGTTCAAGAATGTGTGGAGAGGAGTTTGGCCCAGGCAAGGCAAAAGCAGGAGAAGCTTTACAATCAAAATGCCCCTGCTGTTCCTTTGTCACCAGGGGAGCAAGTCTTGAAAAGAAAGCGAAGATTGCACAAATTGGATGATCAGTGGGAAGCTGAACCTTATACCATTCTGCCCTTGAACTTTGGTAATACTAAGGTATGCCTTGTTAGTAAAGATGGAGGAGAGACCTCAGCAGCGGTATCGAGAGATCATTTGAAGTTATGCCCTGACCAGTTAAAAGAAAGAAGAGAAGAACCAGATAACATCCAGCCCATAATGGAAGAAGAGAAGGTCAGCGCAGTGCTTGGAGAATTCCCTGTGAATTGGACTAGAGTGAACGATGCTATAGTGGTGCCAGAGTTGCTGTTTCCCCAATTGGTAGCACAGGAAGATGTGACTCAAGAGAATCAGGAAAATCGGGTAGCAGATGCCACACCAGCAGTGGAGCCAGAGAACGCTCGCCCTGCCAGTGGTGAACCTGTTGTACCCCTGGTGAGTCTAGGAGTTCACAGACAATCCAGTATCCCTGTGTTACATAGAACCCCCAGTAGTGTATCCAGTACATTACCCACTACAACAGTCTTACGCAGGTCTACCCGCAGTACACAAGGGATACCACCCCTTAGATATTGCATATAAATAAGTTAAGGTAATGTTCACCTGTACCTGTAAATATGTAACTGTTCTCAAGTTTTGTGCCTACAGGTAACCTGTAAGAGTTTCCTTTGGAATTTGTTTTATGGACACTGAACCACAGGACTTGTGTGTGGTCAAAAACTTTCTTGTAAGTATTTCACCATTTGCCCAGGAATGGACCATGGACATTGATGCTTGGACTTGCCATCATAGGACCATTTTTGAAGCACTTGGTTTTTGTACATTTTTCATTTTTAAATCTTGTACAATTGTTATTGTCTAACTGTTTACATGTTTCATGTTTTTGATCAGCCCAGGAGTGCTGACTTGCACTAGGGGGGAATGTGGCGCCCCCAGGAGTATGGTCGCCACAGTGGCTTTGCCTTCCTCCAGGGGAGGGTAATGCCAGGCTTGGAGGCAATGATGGGTCTCTCTCGCAGTCAATCCATACATGCAACACAGTTCCACTCCAGGTCAGCAGGGGGAACTCTGAACCAGGATTAAGGGGAGGAGTGCCCTCTGAGAGCCAGGAGGAAGGGGTAGTTAGTTAGTCTGCGGAGGGTGAAGTGTGCAGACATGTAGGGAGAAGCTGGAGGTTGAGCTGGGAAGCGCATGAACTGGAGCCTGGTCTCCATGGCTGTACGGAGACTAATGGTCCTACAGCAGATACCAGAGGAGTAGGAGGCTGTAAATGCCCTACTCCCATCTAAGACTTGAGGCACAACAGCAGCTTGGATAGAGAGCCAGGACTCAGAGAAGGAGGAGTCCCCGAGAGAGGCTACAGCTGTCTGCCATGCAAGTAAGGTTCTTGGGAACATCTGACAGGAGGAACTTCAGAGTAACTTAGTACTGGAGTGCTTCATTCAAACAAGCGTTAGGAAGGAGACTGCACAGCCCGTCTGCTGAGAGAGAATCCCTGAGTTGCTTCCAGGCTAGCCTTCTCCGTTACCATCTGTAATCAGGCCCTGGACTGCAGTTATCAAGTAAAGGTACAGAAATTGCACCCCGCTGTGTCTTGTCTGCTTCCTACCCTTACGGCACTGCTACATCACCGTGCCATCCACCTCTACACTGCCCTGGGACTATAGCTTCACCTGTGGGGAGCTTTTACACCCTAGCCACACCCTACCATCAGTCCCAGCGGGTCTGCATGCAGCGTCGGCTTAACACCTCCCTTGCCGAGCACCACAGGTGGCGTCACGAACTATTCCATTCCATTAACTACATTCCCCCATTGCTTGGGCGCCCAGGGCCACGGACCGGGTCACCGCTGCTGACACATCCCACTTTCACCGGCCCGGTACCGAGTACCCCACAGCCCTGGGAGGGAGACCCACTTACATACACATTCCTTCAGAGAGATCTCATTCCTGGACATTAAACTCAAAGTCCAGGTTAATGGATATGTGCACTCAGACCACTTTCGTACGGGAACATCTATAAATGCCTTACTACACGCCCAGGGGTGGATTAAGGGTAGCCAGGGCCCGGGGCAGTTCAGACTCTGTGGGCCCCCCTCATCACGTGACGGGGGTCACGAATCGTAGAGCCACACTCTACATAGAGAATAATGGGGCCTCCAGCACCGACCTCCACCCGCAGAGCCACACTCCACATAGAGAATAATGGGGCCTCCAGCACCGACCTCCACCCGCAGAGCCACACTCCACATAGAGAATAATGGAGCCTCCAGCACCGACCTCCACCCGCAGAGCCGCACTCCACATAGAGAATAATGGAGCCTCCAGCACCGACCTCCACCCGCAGAGCCGCACTCCACATAGAGAATAATGGAGTCTCCAGCACCGACCTCCACCCGCAGAGCCACACTCCACATAGAGAATAATGGGGCCTCCAGCACCGACCTCCACCCGCACTCCACATAGAGAATAATGGGGCCTCCAGCACCGACCTCCACCCGCAGAGCCGCACTCCACATAGAGAATAATGGGGCCTCCGGCACTGACCTCCACCCGCAGAGCCACACTCCACATAGAGAATAATGGAGCCTCCAGCACCTACCTCCACTCGCAGAGCCGCACTCCACATAGAGAATAATGGAGCCTCCAGCACCGACCTCCACCCGCAGAGCCGCACTCCACATAGAGAATAATGGAGCCTCCAGCACCGACCTCCACCCGCAGAGCCACACTCCACATAGAGAATAATGGGGCCTCCAGCACCGACCTCCACCCGCAGAGCCACACTCCACATAGAGAATAATGGAGCCTCCAGCACTGACCTCCACCCGCAGAGCCACACTCCACATAGAGAATAATGGAGCCTCCAGCACCGACCTCCACCCGCACTCCACATAGAGAATAATGGAGCCTCCAGCACCAACCTCCACCCGCAGAGCCGCACTCCACATAGAGAATAATGGGGCCTCCAGCACCTACCTCCACCCGCAGAGCCGCACTCCACATAGAGAATAATGGAGCCTCCAGCACCTACCTCCACCTGCAGAGCCGCACTCCACATAGAGAATAATGGAGCCTCCAGCACCGACCTCCACCCGCAGAGCCGCACTCCACATAGAGAATAATGGAGTCTCCAGCACCGACCTCCACCCGCAGAGCCACACTCCACATAGAGAATAATGGGGCCTCCAGCACCGACCTCCACCCGCACTCCACATAGAGAATAATGGGGCCTCCAGCACCGACCTCCACCCGCAGAGCCGCACTCCACATAGAGAATAATGGGGCCTCCGGCACTGACCTCCACCCGCAGAGCCACACTCCACATAGAGAATAATGGAGCCTCCAGCACCGACCTCCACCCGCAGAGCCGCACTCCACATAGAGAATAATGGAGCCTCCAGCACCGACCTCCACCCGCACTCCACATAGAGAATAATGGGGCCTCCAGCACCTACCTCCACCCGCAGAGCCGCACTCCACATAGAGAATAATGGAGCCTCCAGCACCTACCTCCACCTGCAGAGCCGCACTCCACATAGAGAATAATGGAGCCTCCAGCACTGACCTCCACCCGCACAACCCCACTCCACATAGAGAATAATGGAGCCTCCAGCACCGACCTCCACCCGCAGAGCCGCACTCCACATAGAGAATAATGGAGCCTCCAGCACCTACCTCCACCTGCAGAGCCGCACTCCACATAGAGGATAATGGAGCCTCCAGCACCGACCTCCACCCGCACAACCCCACTCCACATAGAGAATAATGGAGCCTCCAGCACCGACCTCCACCCGCAGAGCCGCACTCCACATAGAGAATAATGGAGCCTCCAGCACCGACCTCCACCCACAGAGCCGCACTCCACATAGAGAATAATGGGGCCTCCAGCACTGACCTCCACCCGCAGAGCCACACTCCACATAGAGAATAATGGGGCCTCCAGCACCTACCTCCACCTGCAGAGCCGCACTCCACATAGAGAATAATGGAGCCTCCAGCACCGACCTCCACCCGCACTCCACATAGAGAATAATGGAGCCTCCAGCACCGACCTCCACCCGCAGAGCCACACTCCACATAGAGAATAATGGGGCCTCCAGCACCGACCTCCACCTGCAGAGCCGCACTCCACATAGAGGATAATGGAGCCTCCAGCACCGACCTCCACCCGCACAACCCCACTCCACATAGAGAATAATGGAGCCTCCAGCACCGACCTCCACCCGCAGAGCCGCACTCCACATAGAGAATAATGGAGCCTCCAGCACCGACCTCCACCCGCAGAGCCGCACTCCACATAGAGAATAATGGAGCCTCCAGCACTGACCTCCACCCGCAGAGCCGCACTCCACATAGAGAATAATGGGGCCTCCAGCACCGACCTCCACCTGCAGAGCCGCACTCCACATAGAGGATAATGGAGCCTCCAGCACCGACCTCCACCCGCACAACCCCACTCCACATAGAGAATAATGGAGCCTCCAGCACCGACCTCCACCCGCAGAGCCGCACTCCACATAGAGAATAATGGAGCCTCCAGCACCGACCTCCACCCGCAGAGCCGCACTCCACATAGAGAATAATGGAGCCTCCAGCACTGACCTCCACCCGCAGAGCCGCACTCCACATAGAGAATAATGGGGCCTCCAGCACCGACCTCCACCCGCAGAGCCACACTCCACATAGAGAATAATGGAGCCTCCAGCACCGACCTCCACCCGCAGAGCCACACTCCACATAGAGAATAATGGAGCCTCCAGCACCGACCTCCACCCGCAGAGCCACACTCCACATAGAGAATAATGGGGCCTCCAGCACCGACCTCCACCCGCAGAGCCGCACTCCACATAGAGAATAATGGAGCCTCCGGCACTGACCTCCACCCGCAGAGCCACACTCCACATAGAGAATAATGGAGCCTCCAGCACTGACCTCCACCCGCAGAGCCGCACTCCACATAGAGAATAATGGGGCCTCCAGCACCGACCTCCACCCGCAGAGCCACACTCCACATAGAGAATAATGGAGCCTCCAGCACCGACCTCCACCCGCAGAGCCGCACTCCACATAGAGAATAATGGAGCCTCCAGCACCGACCTCCACCCGCAGAGCCACACTCCACATAGAGAATAATGGGGCCTCCAGCACCGACCTCCACCCGCAGAGCCGCACTCCACATAGAGAATAATGGAGCCTCCGGCACTGACCTCCACCCGCAGAGCCGCACTCCACATAGAGAATAATGGAGCCTCCAGCACTGACCTCCACCCGCAGAGCCGCACTCCACATAGAGAATAATGGGGCCTCCAGCACCGACCTCCACCCGCAGAGCCACACTCCACATAGAGAATAATGGAGCCTCCAGCACCGACCTCCACCCGCAGAGCCACACTCCACATAGAGAATAATGGAGCCTCCAGCACCGACCTCCACCCGCAGAGCCACACTCCACATAGAGAATAATAGTGCCTCCAGCACCGACCTCCACCCGCAGAGCCGCACTCCACATAGAGAATAATGGAGCCTCCAGCACTGACCTCCACCCACAGAGCCGCACTCCACATAGAGAATAATAGTGCCTCCAGCACCTACCTCCACCCGCAGAGCCACACTCCACATAGAGAATAATGGAGCCTCCAGCACCTACCTCCACCCGCAGAGCTGCACTCCACATAGAGAATAATGGAGCCTCCGGCACTGACCTCCACCCGCAGAGCCACACTCCACATAGAGAATAATGGAGCCTCCAGCACTGACCTCCACCCGCAGAGCCACACTCCACATAGAGAATAATAGTGCCTCCAGCACCGACCTCCACCCGCAGAGCCGCACTCCACATAGAGAATAATGGAGCCTCCAGCACTGACCTCCACCCACAGAGCCGCACTCCACATACATGGCTGCTCTCAGTGCTCTGTGCTGTGCGCACAGGACCTGTGATGAGGTCACAGGAGGGGAGGAGACAGGGGTCACATGATCGGGGGCCCTGACACCTTCCCTCCTGTGATCTCATCACAAGCCTTTGCACGCTACCAGCAGCATCAGCGTTCACGCTACTTGTAGATGCTGCTGGTAGCAGAGCACATAATGCCGCCCCCACGGTCACTCACTTTTAGGTGGGGAGAAGATGGAGTGCCATTGCAGCAGCCAGCAGGAATGTGGTGGGGGCCCCCTTAGAAGCTCTTGTGGTGGGGGCCCCGGGGCTGAAGCCCCGCCTGCCCTGCCTATAATCCGGCCCTGCGCGGTGGCGGATTATAATGGGGCAATTTACTGGCCTGGGCTGTGGGCCCCTTAACCCCACTGGGCCCGGGGCAACTGCCCAAATTGACCTCATTATAATCCGCCACTGTACACGCCTCTTCAGCACATTCTGCCTCTAACACTGGGGCAATACCAGTAGGGCAATTCCTCCGAGCCAGGAGGATTTGCTTCTCTGATCAGATGTTTGAGATGCAGACCCAGGACCTTGGGGAGAGATGTGTTGATAGGGGTACAGCAGAAGGTCCATTAAAAAAGGCTATCAACGAGCAAGTGTAACAAATGTATTGACCTGCTGATTGGCCCTAAGACCATTAAAAGGAGGACCCTGCGATACGCTGCATATCCACTTACAACCACCAATGGGAGACTGTGCGTAAAATTCTGATTAGACACAGGCCTATTCTGATGAAAGAACCATCTCTCATTACATCCCTACCTAGGACCCCCCTTATGACATCCAGGAGAAACAAAAACCTCCATGACATCCTTGTCCAGATCACTATGACAGTAAACTCAGGAAGTGGCATATGGTCAATAGTAGCAGACCACACAGCTGCTATGGAGCCCGGACAGGTGAGGGGGCCCGGATGGGTGAGGGGGCCCGCAATGGCCGCTGCGGTTTGGCAGCTGTGCTGTGCTGACACAGTACTATCTCCTTTAATTAAATGTAAGCAACGGCGGACGGCCGCTGTATACCCCCTTGAAGCTCCCCTTTCCTTGTTTCCTGGTCAGCAGTTGGCTGAAGTCTCTGGCTGGATTTGCATAAGAACGCCACGCCTCCTGGCAGCCAGAGAGCAGCACACCACCTGCATTGCAGGAAGCAGAAAACATTCATGAGCCTCTCTCACTCAGGGAGAGGGTGGACACACACACAAGGCGGTGAGCCCGGTTGGGGGTGGATTTTTTTTGTCATATGTGTCCCCTCACTGTGCTGGCAGCCTGGCACTTTGCACCTTAGGGAGGGGGGCCCGGCTGAACGCACTGTGGAGGGTGGAGGGGGCCCTGCATGCACTACAGGTGTGTGTGTGGATTCCTCTGTGCTTCTGTGGCTGGGCCTCTCCTGACGTCATCTGTGCTGCTGTGGCTGCCTCTCCTGATATACTCTGTGCTGCAGTGTCTTCCTCTACTGGCATCCTGTGATACAAATGGGATATGCATGAGTGAGAGACTGGTATAGATAGGCATCCAGTCAATAAGATAGTGATTGCAGTACATTGAAACATCCATTTGGATACTATGGATTGTGATCGGAATCTGAACTTTTCCTACCATGAGGAGAGCACACACTCAGGAATGTGAAAAACAACCACCTGCTCAGGCATTGTTGTGGGAGTTGGAAGGGAGGAATGTGAGAACCAAACCAACTGAGATAAAGGAGGAATGTGAAAAAAAACAAGTTACTGTGCATGACAGCGCGTGATCAAGGTGAAACCTGATTCACTGCGCATGTCAGTGCGTGATCATTCCAATTAATATTATAAAAAGTGCTGACCTCCTCAGCGGGTGGGGACTTTCCAGACGATTCAAGTGGACGCACTTAGTCTGTGATGCTGACCGAGGAGAACCCCTTCCCGCTGATCGAGGTCCCCCGATGCGAACGGTGATGCTACAATAACTCGGTAATTATTATTGATGCTGAAATCTTTCATGTCATAACTGTCATTCTTAAATCTCGAGACTATTCATGTGCTATGTAAGACAAAATGATTGCTTGCTAAAATAAAAGATTGTCAATAATCTTTGCCTGGTTGGGATGCCAGTGAGCGCTACGTAAGTTAAGGTAAATAACCTAATTTGGGAGAAAATTTAGCAAGACACATCCCTTGTGCTGCTGTGGCTGGCTCTCCTAATATCCTTTGTTTTGCTGTGGCTAGCTCTCCTGACATTCTCTGTGCTTTTGTGGCTGGCTTTCCTGACATCCTCTGTTCTGCTGTGGCAGGCTCTCAAGACATCCTCTGTGCTTCTGTGGCCAGGCCTCTCCTGAAATCCTTTGTGCTGCTGTGGCAGGCTCTCCTGACATCCTCTGTGCTGCTGTGGATGGCTCTCCTGACATCCTCTGTGCTGCTGTGGATGGCTCTCCTGATATCTTGTATGCCGCTGTGGCTGACTCTCCTGACATCCTCTGTGCTGCTGTGGCTGGTTCTCCTGACATCTTTGTGCTTCTGTGGCTGGCTCTTCTGACATCCTCTGTGCTGCAGTGGTTGTCTCCTGAGATCCTCTGTGCTGCTGTGGCTGTCTCTCCTGACATCATCTGTTCTTTTATCTCTGGCTTTCCTGACAGCCTCCATTCTGCTGTGGCTGGCTCTCCTGACATCCTTTGTTCTGCTGTGGCTAGCTCTCCTGACATCCTCTGTGCTGCTGTGGATAGCTCTCCTGATATCCTGTATGCTGCTGTGGCAGGTTCTCTTGACCTCCTCTGTGCCTTTGTAGCTGGCTTTCCTGACATCATCCATTCTGCTGTGGCAGGTTCTCAAGACATCCTCTGTGCTTCTGTGGCTGGCTCTCCTGACACCCTTTGTTCTGCTGTGGCTGGCTCTCCTGACATCCTCTGTGCTGCTGTGGCTGGGCCTCTCTTGACGTCATCTGTGCTGCTGTGGCTGACTCTCCTGACATCCTCTCCTGACACCCTTTGTTCTGCTGTGGCTAGCTCTCCTGATATCCTCTGTGCTTCTGTGGCTGGGCCTCTCTTGACATCCTCTGTGCTGCTGTGGATAGCTCTCCTGATATCCTGTATGCTGCTGTGGTTGTCTCTCCTGAGATCCTCTGTGCTGCTGTGGCTGTCTCTCCTGACATCCTCTGTGCTTTTTTCTCTGACTTTCCTGACATCCTCCATTCTGCTGTGGCAGGTTCTCAAGACATCCTCTGTGCTTCTGTGGCTGGCTCTCCTGATACCCTTTGTTCTGCTGTGGCTAGCTCTCCTGATATCCTCTGTGCTTCTGTGGCTGGGCCTCTCTTGACGTCATCTGTGCTGCTATGGATAGCTCTCCTGATATCCTGTATGCTGCTGTGGCTGGCTCTCCTGACACCCTTTGTTCTGCTGTGGCTAGCTCTCCTGATATCCTCTGTGCTTCTGTGGCTGGGCCTCTCTTGACATCCTTTGTGCTGCTGTGGCTGACTCTCCTGACATCCTCTGTGCTGCTGTGGCTGACTCTCCTGACATCCTCTGTGCTGCTGTGGCTGACTCTCCTGAGATCCTCTGTGCTGCTGTGGCTGTCTCTCCTGACATCCTCTGTGCTTTTTTCTCTGGCTTTCCTGACATCCTCCATTCTGCTGTGGCAGGTTCTCAAGATATCCTCTGTGCTTCTGTGGCTGGGCCTCTCTTGACGTCATCTGTGCTGCTGTGGCTGCCTCTCCTGATATCCTCTGTGCTTCTGTGGCTGGGCCTCTCTTGACGTCATCTGTGCTGCTGTGGCTGGCTCTCCTGACATCCTCTGTGCTTCTGTGGCTGGGCCTCTCTTGACGTCATCTGTGCTGCTGTGGCTGGCTCTCCTGACATCCTCTGTGCTGCTGTGGATAGCTCTCCTGATATCCTGTATGCTGCTGTGGCTGGCTCTCCTGACATCCTTTGTGCTGCTGTGGCTGGCTCTTCTGACATCCTCTGTGCTGCTGTGGTTGTCTCTCCTGACATCCTCTATGCTTTTGTGGCTGACTCTCCTGGCATCTTTTGTTCTGCTGTAGCTAGCTCTCCTGACAACCTCTGTGCTGCTGTGGATAGCTCTCCTGATATCCTGTATGCTGCTGTGGCTGGCTCTCCTGACATCCTCTGTGCTGCTGTGGCTGGATGTTTGACCTATAACATGCATGCCTGGAGTTAAGAGCGCCTGTTGATTTTTTCTTTTTTTTGGGGGGGGGCCATTCAGACTTTTGCTATGGGGCCCCAAGGTTTCTATGTACGCCACTGAACCCAGGGACCATTTTGGTGCAGGCAAACAAAAATGGGGCTTCTTTCCCTGTGGCAATTGCCTAGCGTGCATAAATATGACAAGTCCACAAACTTTTTTTCATCCAGTCGGAGGAGGGAATGCAGGATCACACACTACATCTCATGTAGTACCGAATACGTTTTGTACTATGCGACGTGTACTTGTGATCTTGTATATATTGGTCTTACGTCACAAGAATTGCGCATATGTGTTCATGAGCATGTGAGAGATATTATAGCGGCACGAGATGCGGTTGATATCACAGTGCTTAAGACAATCCCATGTCATTTTAGGCTACATCACCATTGTAACCCCTGGAATGCCGCTGGATTACCACATTGGGCACCATGACACCAGCAGGATTAAATGAACAGCTGAGTTTTTCCTCATTTTTATAAACAGACTCTGTGTGCCTGTTTGGCACCTTTCCCTGTGTTTTTCGTGAGCTCCATATTTCCTGGTCCTTGTATTTTAATTGTGTGTTGTCTTTCTTTATTGTTTTTTTATATTTTTCAGCAGTTCTATGAATATCTTCTACACATTTCTTATGGAGCATTTTCTATCATGTGAAAATTAAAATATGTGGGAACATACCCTATGGGACTCTGTTACCTTTAAACATGCGAAACGGACCATTATTTTATACGGCCCCTTACCCATCATCCACGGACTATTGTTATGAAAATATTATCATCATCACCTATGGTGAATGCTATTTGTATCATAATTGTATGTTTCTTATTAATATATTCTTTTTATTATCTTTCACTTTTTTATTTACATTATATGATCTGTGAATAATTTACTTTGGGACTTATCTATATCTTTTTGTACACTGTATTGTACTTTCTATATTAATGTGACTCAGTGTAACTAATGGAAATGGAGGCACAAATGTTGCAGTGTACATTTATTTATTGAAATTTTTGTTGAACCACGGGACCCCACTGCCCAGGGGCTCCGAAGGGGGCATAACCATGCCATCCCTAAACTTCCATGGTAAGACCTCTCAAACAGAGCCAGCCTGGGAGACACATGGTACTACCTTCAGTTAGACCCCAGACACGTGAAAGCTGATTCGGCTGGACAAGCAGGCTGGCTGTTACCGCAGGTAGTGGAAAACTTGGTAGAGGATAGTTAGGCAAAGCGGGCAGAAGCTAGCACAGACAGGCAGACAGGAGCGGGTGGTGCTGGTGTAGTCCTGGAAGACGTGGAAAGGCATGGCGGACACTCTGAGGAGACTAACCAGAATTAGCGGAATACAGGCAAAGCACAGACATGCAGGTACGAGGTGCCTGAGAACTAACAGGAAACACTTGTTGCTCAGACCCCTTCCTTAGGGCAGAGGTGCCTGAAATAGTATGGGTCACTCAGGCATTGGTTGAGACCCTTACCAGAAAATAGTGCGCTGTCTCTTTAAGACTGGGATCACGCGCACGAGCCCTCAGAGCCATGCCTGGAGCCCTGCGGGGCACGTGCAGGAACCAGGAAGCATTAGCAGAGGAGGGAAGCGTGGGACCAGGGATGGAGGCCCTCGGGAACCCTCATCCACGCCACCAGGCCGATCAAGATGGGCCCGGTGAAAAGCACGAACCAAGCAGAGACCCAAGAATTATCCTCCTGGCCATAACCCTTCCATTTGACCAAGTACTGGAGTCTTCGTCTAGCCAAACGAGAATCCAATATTTTCTCTACCTCATACTCCAAATTGCCTTTAACCAATACAGGGTCAGGAGGCACCGCCATAGGAACTACTGGCTCCACAAACCTCTTCAACAAAGATTTATGAAACACGTTATGGATCTTAAACGTAACTGGAAGAGCCAATCGGAAAGAAACGGGGTTAAGGATCTCCAAAATCTTATAAGGTCCAATGAATCTTGGCTTGAATTTTGGAGACGCAACCTTCATAGAAATATTCTTTGAAGACAACCAAACCATATCACCCACGGGCGCTCTGCTCAGACCAGCTCTGTGGGTTTGGTTGCTGCTGCCACCTCTGGTCCAGCTATAGCAACGCATGCTGGTCAGCAGAGAGCTACTCCAGGGACTAAGTCCTCCATTTGGTCCGCTGAGCATGCCCGTGGGACGATCTCTCATTGGAGATCGGAGGTCACATGCTGTCTTACCGAGTCAATATGATGGACTTATGGTCCTTACATACATAGCGCTCACTAATATACTAATTAGGCAAGAGACAAGAAGTCTGTGCTCAGTAAAACAATAGTATTTTATTCTATTAAAATCAGAGATATTAATGAATTAACATAAATTTGCACATGAATTTTAGCAGCACTAGTCTATTACATGATCAATACATCATCTATTCATAGAGAAAGTAAGCATCAATATATTACCGGATATTGTAGCATCACTCCTCTATCGGGGGACTTGATTGGCAAGGAGGAAATATCCCGTAAAACTCCCATCACAGAAGATATGCGTCCATAAGTCTCCTGGAATGTCCCTACTCGCCAGTGGAAATTCCCTCGGTTATATACAAACTGTTCATAGATATGAATTTAGTTAGTCCTGCGCACTACAACTTCTACAAGTAATGTTTACACAAGCTGTACAGCTGCGCAGTGAACATTTCAACTCGTGCTCTGCAAGCGCTGTATGGTTGTTTTTCACATTCCTTATGCATGTCCTCATCATGTACTCAGAGAGGGTCATTCAGCGGTCAAATCCCCAGTCTCTGGTAATGTTGTACTGAATACTTTTGAAAAGGAATAATAAGACCCGTGATCACCTACCTACCATCTGGATACCTTTTCTGATATCAATCATACATCATTCATATCACATAAGTATCACAATCGGTCCTTGAGCACGGGAATTATTTTCCACTTCCATAGGTCACCATCAGTACTTTTGGTTTCCTACAGAATATTTTGTATGCCATATAGTAATTCCACATTGAAAGGAGCATTACTATTATGGCAAGTACCAACACAGGGTGAATGATCCAATTTAGCATCTTTTGAGCTGAGGGAGAATGACCCATGAATATATCATACCAATGATGAGAAGTAGCATCAGCTATTATAGACCCCATTTTTACAATTTTTCCTACAACTATGGTAGTTCTAATTATATGCTGTTGTATTGTTTTATTTAAAGCAGAAAGCATCTTTATACCCTCTTCTGAATGCGTAATAACATCACTTAATTTAGTCATATTTAATTCCCAATTGTTTACTTCTAAAAGTTTAGGGTTCCACTGAACCGTTTCTTGTATAACTTGATCAGGAGTTAGTAAGAATGTCTGATTTTCCCATTGTATTGTGGATACATCCTTCAAACATCCCACAAAGGGAGTTTGCATATCTGGCATTATAGGGGTATCTGTTACCACACAAACTTCTTGTGAAGCTATTTCTACTAACAATTTGAATGTTATAGGTAAAACAGTGAATTCACAGATATTAACGGTATTTTGCAATAGACAAGGTTCATATACTGTAGAATGTAATCTGCAAATCTTTCCGTCCAAAGTATCCTCACATAAACTTAAATCATGTGTTTTATTGTTAACATCAATATACATACCATACATGGTAGGCATCCAAAACCATTGTGACCCTGGGGGCCCCAATAATAATGGTAATACAACATACCTACACATTATTTGTTGATTTGTTACATTGTATATATATAATATACCTTGACAACTTGTATCACTGCAAATCATTTTAGGAACTTCAATTTTTAACCATGAAGTTTTTGAAATTGTATTATTAAATACGGTCCTCCAAACTTTTTCATTCCCTGTCATTAATTGAGTTTGCATTGTAGTTTTCTGCTGCATGTGATATATGGTCTGCAATGTACAAGTGGTCCAATTCAAAGCTTTACTTATATTAGACCCTGCTTCAAAGTTAAAATTATTTGAAGCATTCTGCATAGCTAATAAAAACTGATCTACTCCTGTGGCTTGAGTCCATGGCTGCCATATAGTAGGCATCCATTTTCCTTGTAAAGTCAAAGCATTCTGTATATCTTTCCCTGCATTACTCATTCGATTGGCCAGAGCCTCTATATCAAAACCATTTAAAGTTCCAGTTACTGTACCATATGCTCCCATTAATGTATCATACCATGCTCGCTTCTTTCGAATGGGGTATGGGTGTGTGGGAGGAAAGGTAACTACAACTGAAACAACGGTTTTCCGAGATTGGGTACCAGTTTTTATACAGGATGTTGGGATTCTTTTCATATATCCCGGATCAATCTTTGAAGTATTTGTTTGAATTATTCTTAAGTACAATCTTAAGCTAGATACTCCTCCCCATACACCACCATCCGTCCTATTTGGCTTAGAGTTAATAGCTATTACCCTATTTGTCATATTGGCACATACTATTAGTTTAGTTCTATTTAGCTGAAAACTAAAATTCGTAGCATTTAGTCCTTTATCAGAATAATTAGCAAATACTGTCTGATTTATTCCAACATTTGGAGGTTTCATTAACAGTTTATCTATGTCTTCCTCCCAGCAAGCAATATTTTCTTCTGCTGCAACTTGTACAGTTCCAGTGCCATTCGTTAGCACTGTAAAAGGCCATTGTCGTCGTCCTGGATAGTCATAGGGTGGGGGTTCTTCATATAGCGGCCCATACATCCACGATGCTGTTGTGTTTATTAGCGTCAAGTTCACGTTGAATACCAATGTTCCATTAGTTGATACATTATAAACATTCCAGTCTCCAGGCCTTGGCAAGGGAGGCACCTGTTCTGTAGTCAACTTAACTCCGGGGGTCCATGTATCAACGACCCAACACAGCCCTCCAAGGATTCCAAGGCACCACTGTACAAGCATCTAAAATTTAAATAAAGAGAGTTATTCTCGCAAGTAACATTTTTCTTGTGGGATGTATTCCCACTTTTCCTGCCCTGGTCTCATGATCAATAGGGTACCGTCTTTCCCAATGACAATAACCTCCGCCGCAGATGGCGGTCCTTGCCTATTTTGTACCCAAATTTTTGCTCCAACATTGGTCACATCAGATGACCCAAATCCTTTATCCCCCCTCATAGACAGTTCTAGAGGAGCTTGTCTTTCAATTGATTGAGCAAGATCAATTGGAATCACCAACACTTGAGCCATTTTCTGTCCTTTAGCAATAACCAATGGCTCTATTCCCAAATTTATTATGAGGACTTTAATTTCCCCTTGATAGTCAGCATCAATGACTCCTCCTACCACTACTGCCCCTTTCAGAGCAAAACTAGAGCGAGTGGCCAACTGACCATAATGTCCCTTGGGTATCTGACACCCTAATCCCGTTGAGATTGGAACAGTCTTACCTGGAGGTACAACAATCGCTTCAATTGCACTGAGATCTAATCCCGCAGACAAAGGAGTTGCCCTCTCAGGGATTTTGGCGTCTTGAGTTATCTTCCACCAGGTAATTGTATGTACCACATGTGCCTCATGTACTGTAAGGTTTGGTGTCAGCATCCTCATTAGTGGTGTCATGGAATCAGTAATAGGCCTGTTGTTAATGATTTGTAATGCCTCACTTAAATTGTCTCTCCACAGGCCATATTCTCCTTCTACACCGTGCACTTTCTTTAATGTGGATTTCAAGATCCCATTCATTCTCTCCACTAACCCTGCAGCTTGTGGATAGTATGACATGTGATATACCCATTGAATATTATGATCATTAGCATAGTCTTTTACTTGTTGGCCAGTGAAGTGTGACCCATTGTCAGTTTGTATTTGTAATGGAACTCCATAATATTGGGTAATAATCTCTTAAGTCCTAAGTGTACTCCATTGTGTAGCTGCTTTGCAGGGGAAACCAATCAGTAGTCCTGAATATGTATCTACAGCTGTACAAATGTATTTGCATCCCCTGCTTTCACTGAGTGGACCAATAAAATCCATCTGCCAGATCTGTGCAGGTAATAGACCCCTTGCTATGTTTCCCATAACTGTGTGTGGTACTTCTCGTTTCTGTGAATGTTGGCATATTGGACATTGTATAATGACTTGCTTAATTATGTCCATGGTTAAGGGGACACCTCTTTCTTTCTTGGGCCCACCTGTAAGTGGCCTTTTCTCCCAGGTGTCCACTTTTGTTGTGCGCCCAAACAGCTGTACCGTGGAGCCATTTTTCTTTATCTTGATCAACTTCCGAAGTTTGCCCAATGGCGGCGGCTTTATCTGCTTCAGAATTAAACAAACGGTCAAGTGAGTCAGCAGGCATATGTGCATCAACATGAAAAACAGTAGTAGGTGGGGTTTGTACCATTTCTTCTATAAACTCCCACACCTCCTTCCCCCACACTTCCTTACCATGGATGAGCCAATTATACTTTTTCCATCCCATCATCCAAGTTGCAAGTCCATTAGCTACAGACCATGAGTCTGTGAAGAGATGGCATTCCCTTCCTTGTTCAAAACTTAATGCCAAAAAGATAGCATACAATTCTGCATATTGACTACTTTTACCATGACCTTCCATGACCAGATGTTTTTCCAATCTGGGGTTATAAGCCACACTTTTCCAATGTCGTTTTCCATTGACATATCGGGCTGCTCCGTCTGTAAACCAAGCATGTTGCTGTTGCTGCTCAGTTAGATCTTCAAACGATTTTCCCCATTTGACAGGAGATTCCTCTAACATAGTAGATTGTAAAGGGGACTTCACTCCCTCCCCTATCTCAGCTATTTTCTCATGAAGGGAGGCGATCCCGCCTTCACCTTTCTTTGCTCTTTCAGAAATATACCATTTCCATTTTATGATACTTTGTTCTTGTGCGTGTCCTACCCTATTTGTTTTAGGGTTAGATAATACCCATTGCATGATGGGTATTGCTGGTCTTAAAAGAACCTCATGTCCTAAAGTCAATTGTTCAGTTTCCACTAATGACCAATAGCAGGCCAACAATTGTTGTTCAAATGGAGTATATTTTTCTCCAGCATCGGGGAGTTTTCAATTCCAAAACCATAAGGGGACTCTTTTTCCCCCTTGTTTCTGCCAAAGTGACCAATTGGCATACAAATTCTGCACTGATACATGTAATTCTACACTCCCCATCATCATTGGCCACAAATCTACAGCCTGTTGTATGGCTTCTTTTACCATTTCAAATGCAGTTTGTTGTTCCTCTCCCCAATGAAATTCACATTTCTTTCTAGTCACTTTATACAATGGAGCTAGCATCTGTCCCAAATGAGGTATATGTTGTCTCCAAAATCCAAACAATCCAATATATGATTGAGTTTCATGCTTAGATTTAGGAGTAGGGAAATTGATTTTCTGTTTAGCTTTTGGCAAGATTTCCCTATGTCCTTTGTTCAACTGAATTCCTAAAAATTTTACAACCTGAGACGGTCCTTTGACCTTGGCATTATTAATCTCCCATCCCTTGTTTCGCATGTGAGATATCAATTTATACAACTGTTCCTTCACTGATTGTTCATCATTACCCTGTATCATTATATCATCGATATAATGTGAAAATTGCATTTCAGAGGGCAAAGGAAACTCATCCAGGTGTTCTGCCACCGTCCGGTGACCAATAGTAGGACTGTGTAGCCATCCTTGTGGCAACCTGGTAAAAGTGTATTGTCTTCCCAACCAGGTAAATGCGAATTGATCTTGAGCTTTTTCCTCTATGGGAATTGTAAAGAACGCATTAGCCAAATCAATCACTGCATACCAGGTACCCAGTGGCGTAGCATGTGGGGGGCGGGAGGGGCGGTCCGCCCCAGGCGGCACATGTGTGGGGGCGGCGCAGCAGCAGCAGCAGCAATTTCACCCTGTAGGAGAAGCGCAGAGGCAGTGAGGCACAGTGCAGTGCAGCGGCGGGCAGGGAGCAATCACAGCAGCTCCGCTGCCTGCAAGCGGGAATAGCAGGAGCGGAGCTGCAAGGACCCGTCCTGCTTCCTGCCCGCCGCCCGCGCTTCCTGTTTGACACAGAGGAGCGCCGCTGAATGACGTCATCATTCAGCGGCCGCTGCTGTGTGAGCGAGGAAGTGCGGGCGATTCTGCGGACAGGTGAGAGGAGAGAGGTGGTGTCTGTGTGTATGTATGTCTGTGTGTGTATGTACATGTATGTGTGTATGTGTGTGTATGTCTTTGTGTGTATCTGTGTGTGTGTGTAGGTTAGCCTGGCCCTGGAGGAGATGGGGACATGAGAAGACCATGATGGGGAGAGAAGGCTATAATGCCTGGGGTGATGGGAGAAGGCCATGATGGGGGTGATGCAGAGAAGGCAATGATGGGAGTGATGGAGTGATGGAGCAGGCAATGATGGGGATGATAGAGCAGACAATGATGGGAGTGATGGAGCAGGCAATGATGGGAGTGATGGGGAGAAGGCAGTGATGGGGTGATGGAGAAGGCAATGATGGGGAGAAGACAATGATGGGATGATGGAGCAAGCAATGATGGGAGTGATGGGGAGAAGGCAGTGATGGGGTGAAGGAGAAGGCAATGATGGGAGTGATGGAGTGATGGAGCAGGCAATGATGGGGGTGATGGAGCAGACAATGATGGGAGTGATGGGGTGATGGAGCAGGCAATGATGGGAGTCATGGGGAGAAGGCAGTGATGGGGTGATGGAGAAGGCATGGATGGGATGATAGGGAGAAGACAATGATGGGGTGATGGAGCAGGCAATGATGGGAGTGATGGGGAGAAGGCAGTGATGGGGTGAAGGAGAAGGCAATAATGGGAGTGATGGAGTGATGGAGCAGGCAATGATGGGGGTGATGGAGCAGACAATGATGGGAGTGATGGGGTGATGGAGCAGGCAATGATGGGAGTCATGGGGAGAAGGCAGTGATGGGGTGAAGGAGAAGGCAATGATGGGAGTGATGGGGAGAAGACAATGATGGGGTGATGGAGAAGGCAATGATGGGAGTGATGGGGAGAAGACAATGATGGGGTCAAGGAGAAGGCAATGATGGGAATGATGGAGCAGGCAATGATGGGGTGATGGAGAAGACAATGATGGGAGTGATGGGGTGATGGAGCAGGCAATGATGGGAGTGATGGGGAGAAGGCAGTGATGGGGTGAAGGAGAAGGCAATGATGGGGAGAAGGCAAGGGTGGGGGTGATGGGGAGAAGGCAATGATGGAGGTGATGGGGAGGGCAATGATGGGGTGGTGGGGGAAAAATAAATGATGGTGGGGGAGAATGCAGTGGTGGTGGTGGAAAGGGCAATAAATGGGGGTGGTGGAGGAGAAAGTAAAGAAAGTGGTGGGGGAGAATAAAATGATGGAGGTGGTGAAGAGGGCAATGATGGGGTGGGGGAGAGGACAATAATGGGATGTGAGGGGAGGAGGACAATGAGGGGTGTGGGGGATTGGGATGGGAGGAAGGGGGACTTATAACGGCCTTAGGAACAGGGGGAGGTGGAGGAAGACATTATCGTTTATTATGTCTAACACAGTCCCTTAGTGTATAGTGTACTCACTATGTCTAACACAGTCCCTTAGTATATAGTGTACTCACTAATTCTGTATAACACCATCCTTAGTTACATAGTTTCCTCTTTTATTATGTATAACACCATCCCTTATTACGTACCATCCTCTCTAGTTATATATGATGCCGTCCCTTATTATATAGCTTCCTCTGCTGTTATGTACAGTGCTGTCTCTTACATAGTGTATTCTTGTTAATTTTGTTATTTACAGCGCCCTCTTTTATTACATAGTCCCCTCTCTTTTTAGATATAAAATGACTGCTGATCGAGGAGCCGGTGACCAAACTTCCAGTCCATCAGCTCCTCCATTAGAAAGGAAGCTTTCCCATGCTCCATCAGCCATCATTGCATTATACAGCTAACAAGACAGGACGGTATGTAATAAAAAACAGGGCTCTATATAATCCAATATGTAAGGTCTGTCACATTATTAAAAATTATTATTAAAAAAGCCATTAGGTCTTCATCCAGCATCATCACGCTAATGCATACATATATAGAGAGAACTGCAAGAAGATGAAAGTCTAGATAGAAATAATAACAGTAGAGTTAGTAGCAGACTAAAAATTAGATCTTTGAGTGTAGTGTGGGCTCTTCGGATGCTTCCGGATTATCAACAACCAAAGGGGCGGCAAATTTTTCGACCACCCCGGGCGCCACAAACAGTAGCTACGCCACTGCAGGTACCGCTATGACTTTGCACATTTTCTACTATAGTAATAGTGTCCGGTACTGCAGCTGTTAGTGGGGGAGTATATTTGTTCAATTCTCTATAATCCACAGTCATACGCCAGGAGCCATCACTCTTTTTCACTGGCCAGATAGGATTGTTCCAAGCAGTGGTGGTTGTATGCATTACTCCAGCGTCAACCAAATTTTTTATTGTTTCAGTAATTTCCTTATGTCCTCCCGGAATTCGGTATTGTTTCATATCTACCATTTTTGTAGCCGGGGGAACATGTATAGGTGGCATTTTCACTTTTCCAACTACCACAGGTCTCATTTGGATTTCACCTGTTCTGACTCTGAAGGAAAATTTTCCCTCAGCCAAATTTAGCGTCATCCCTTTCAAAACATCTATTCCCAAAATATATTCTGGTATAGGTACTACTAACACTCGATAATTCCTTATTGGTAAATTACCTATTTTCAGGGCAACTTGAGTTTGGACCCCAGTGATAACTTGTCCTCCTAATCCTGCAATTTTAATTTTCGGACCTTTGAATTTGTTTGGATTTCCATAAATTAAGGTACCCTTTGTACATTGCCCCCTTTCCAATGGATACTTAAATTTACGTATGGACTTTGATCACTTTTTATCCATACGGGGGCTTGGCTGGCTACCTATGATATCTCTTCATCAGAATTTTTTCCC
The DNA here is from genome assembly GCF_039654945.1 of Dendrobates tinctorius. Taxonomy (NCBI): domain Eukaryota; kingdom Metazoa; phylum Chordata; class Amphibia; order Anura; family Dendrobatidae; genus Dendrobates; species Dendrobates tinctorius. The sequence goes on along the minus strand of NW_027361696.1, from coordinate 4,047,812 downwards.
GTGGCTGCCTCATAGGCATTCCTGCCCCAGCCATCACTTACCCAAGTAGCTACTGCTGCAGCCAGTTCCTCCCAAGGATAGACTGTTTTAAAGTCTTCCCATGACACTTTCTCAGGTGCTGTTGGAATTTTAACAGCTTTCTCCTTCTCTTGATCAACTTCTTTTTTAGCATCCACCTTTTTAGCAGACAACACTTTCTGCTTATATAATCTCCACAATTCACCTGTCTGTTTTCCATCTATAGATTCTTTACTCATTCCAGCTTTCAATAATGCCTGGAACATTTCCCTCCGGGATACCCGATCTGGATTAGAGGGGTTCCCTTCTTTCTTCCATTCTGAATTATAGGGTTTACTATTACCTGGGTGTGTTTGGGAGGGATTTTGAGGAGAGGATGCCTGGGCTGCAGCTTTCCAGTCACCCATATCCTGCAACTCCCTCATTCGAGTAATCACTCTGTTCACTGGTTCTCCTGTCATTGCCACTGTTAAGGTGAATATCACAGCTTTATATGCAGGAGGAGCAGTCTTTACCAACCGACTCCTCATGCTTGCAGTCATTGGATACTCTGTATATTCTTCTTCTACAGCTAAAACTGAAACTGCACTCCGCATAGCTTCTTCTTTCAATCTTTCAATACCATCACGGAGAGTATACCATGGTTTATCATTGACTGGTATGTCAGCCTCCGTAGGATATTTATCCATTATAGCTCTGGCTACAATAATTACAATATTTTGCAATTGTTCTTGATTCTCCTTGAAATAGCTTTTGAAATATCTCTGGATCACAGGATCCCGGGAAAGAGTAACAAATTTAGTGATGTCCTGAAAATCTAGTTTTATCCCTGTTCCTCCAAAATCATGCATCCTAACTAACCAAGCAATTTCTGACTCTCCTGGCCTTTGTTTAAACTGAGTTAGAATGCTGTCTACCTCATTTTGAGTATAATCTTCGGTGGAGACTCTGGTTCAGGTATGGGGTACACTTCGGTCTACCATAAGGGGTTGTCCGTCAGCCTCAAATTGAAGCTGGCCAGCTGCAGCACGGGCTTGTTCCCGGATTATTTCATTTTCCGTGCGTTCCACACGCCTTTGAATTGGATTAGCTTTTACTTTTGATGAACCCTTTGGGGGATCAATAACAGGGGCTGGTGGGTTCTCCCAGTCATCTGAAGAGGTATCCCACACATGCCCATCCCATTTATCCGGGTCCCAATTTACAGATGCAGTGGCTATGCTTTTATAAACTTTTTCTTTGTTGATTTTTCCTTTCCGCTTACGATATTTATTTTGAGCAACCTTTATAGCAGCTTTTTCTGCTACATTCTGATAGTGTTCCAACTTCTCTTTAAGCAGACGGGTATTACAATCCAGCACCACTTTCTGCCCACCTAACTCTTATCACTTTGTGTTCCAACTGAGAACATTTTCTCTGCATCTGTTGATTCCTCTCATGCATCGCGCGATATGCACTGAGCAGGATCCAGGTTCGTTGTCCAAGCGACACTACATCACCCGCCTTTGCAGGGACCCCCCTGAGTACTTCAACAACATCAGTGGGTTCACTACCTTTGAGCTTACTCGACCATTGTTCTGCTAGCCCAGAGCTACTCAATTCATGTGCCAGTATATCATAGGGTGCCGTGGTCCAGCCAGGCACCTCTACAGCATCATCTTGTTTTTCTTTTCGTTTCCTAAACATTGTCACTATTATTGGCAAAAAAAAAAAAAGTGCCAACTATATATTTGTGATAACAAAACTGTGTTTAAAGAAAAATCCTGCCGACTACGCTAATTTATGTCTTACCGAGTCAATATGATGGACTTATGGTCCTTACATACATAGCACTCACTAATATACTAATTAGGCAAGAGACAAGAAGTCTGTGCTCAGTAAAACAATAGTATTTTATTCTATTAAAATCAGAGATATTAATGAATTAACATATAAATTTGCACATGAATTTTAGCAGCACTAGTCTAACATTACATGATCAATACATCATCTATTCATAGAGAAAGTAAGCATCAATATATTACCGTATATTGTAGCATCACTCCTCTATCGGGGGACTCGATTGGCGAGGAGGAAATATCCAGTAAAACTCCATCACAGAAGATATGTGTCCATAAGTCTCCTGGAATGTCCCTCCCCGCCAGTGGAAATTCCCTCGGTTATATACAAACTGTTCCTAGATATGAATCTAGTCCTGCGCACTACAACTTCTACAAGTAATGTTTACACAAGCTGTACAGCTGCGCAGTGAACATTCCAACTCGTGCTCTGCTCGTGTTACGCAAGCGCTGTATGGTTGTTTTTCACATTCCTTATGCATGTTCTCATCATGTACTCAGAGAGGTCATTCAGCGGTCAAATCCCCAGTCTCTTGTAATGTTGTACTGAATACTTTTCAAAAGGAATAATAAGACCCGTGATCAATACCTACCTACCATCTGGATACCTTTTCTAATATCAATCATACATCATTCATATCACATAAGTATCACACATGCTCAGGTCTTTCTCCAGCTCGGATTGAACCATCAGGAAGGTCCCGGGACACTGCTATAAAAGGTTTGCATGGCTGCTCGGCCATGCCCAAGTATAGACTGCATTACCAGACTATGAGTAGTGAGTGTTGTATGCATGTATGAATGTCTCTGGTGAATGACTCATTAAGGCTACTTTCACACATCAGGTTTTTGGCGTCAGGCGCGTTCTGGCGTCGTGCCGGAGCGCCGGATCCGGCAAATGTTTTGTAAAACCGGATGTGACGGATCCAGTTTTCTGACGGATCCATCTTGCGCTTGAAAGCCAAAACCGGATCCGTCTCATCCGGTTCATCCGGTTTTCGATCCGTTTTTCGACGGATTACGCCGGATCCGGTTTTTAAAATCGCCCCTTGTGGCCTTCCGAACGGGATTGGCTACTGAAAAACTATATATAGCGTGTTCCTACAGCCCTTCTTTGACAGGTTGTAGAGGAGAAAGTGCAGGTTGGAGAGAAGAGCAAGTTACTGGCGAAGATGGATGTTGTGATTGGAAATATTTTGAAGAATTTGGCGGATTTTACAGCGGAGGCGAATCGTTTGAGGGTGATTGTTCTGGAGAAGGAGAGAGCGAGACAGCAGCGCATCAGGCATCGTAGACGACGTTTGTGGATCCACCCCATCACAGCCAAGAGAATGACGCGTGGGGTCTATTCTACACTCTGCATGGACCTTAGACGAAACCCGGATAAATTTTTTGGATATGTTCGGATGAAAATGGAGAATTTTGATTACTTGGTGGAGCGCATTGCACACCTCATAAGAAAATCGGACACCTATTGCCGCTTCTCTGTTTCACCCGCAGAGCGTCTGATGGTGACTTTAAGGTAAGCCACATTTATTGGATATGCTCGCATCAGAGCACACTTTCACTGCAATCTTGTTGGTGGTAGTTTGCATCTCCAAGTGTTATAGCTGAGTTTTGGTATGTAATGCTGTGATTTTAAACTAATTGATTGTTTTTTAATTCCCCACAGATTTCTTGCAACTGGAGAATCCCTTTCGTCACTGCATTTCCAGTACAGACTCGGGATTTCCACCATATCTGGAATAGTGAAGTACACATGCCGTGCACTGTGGGACTCCTTAGCTGAAGAGTTTTTACCAGAGCCCACAACAGAGAGGTGGATTGAAATTTCAGAAAAGTTTCAACAGATATGTCAGTTTCCGAACTGCTTGGGCGCTGTGGACGGGAAACATATCCGCATTGTAAAGCCAGCCGGATCGGGATCTAAATATTTCAATTACAAGAAATATTTTTCAATTGTCCTCATGGCCATCGCTGACGCGGAATACAAATTTATTGCTGTTGATATTGGGGCCTATGGCCGCTCCAATGACTCTCAAGTTTTCAAACTGTCTGCCATGGGGTGTAAACTGTATGGAAACACCTTCCAGTTCCCATCCCCTAGACCGCTGCCGCAAACATCTGGTCCACCTATGCCATTTGTCTGTGTAGGGGATGAAGCCTTCCAGCTGTCAGAACACCTTTTGAAACCGTACGGTAGCAGAGGATTGTCAAGAACAAAACGCATTTTTAATTACCGCCTCACAAGAGCAAGAAGAATGGTTGAATGTACCTTTGGTATTCTGACAGCCAAATGGCGGGTCCTATTGACTGCGATCAACCTCAAGACAGAAACTGTGGACGAGGTGATCAAAGCTTGCGTGGTACTCCACAATTTTGTTATCTGCAAGGAACCCATTTCCATTGAGGACACCTCTGAAGAAACCACCTTGCAAGATTACCATGACATTACCACTAGAAGTTCTGTGACGGTTTCAGTAATGAGGGACAATTTTGCACTATACTTTATGTCACCTCAAGGCAGAGTACACTGGCAGGATGACAGAGTGTGAAAGATTTGTGCCCTTAACCAAACTTGTGTACCTTCTGTACCAACAGTATATACCTTTGCCAACCAAAGTTGGCTATCTTGTCATGGTCTTAATATTTTTACCTTTAGGCCACAGGTGTGTACCTGGTTGTGTTTTATGCAAAGTATTTCTCCTTTTAACAAAAGTTGTGTACATTGTTAGGAAATCACCAACAATAAACACAACTTTTTAGGTGAAATACTTTGCTTCAAACACAACCAGGAACACAACTGTGGGAAAAAGCTAAAATTTACCCACAGTTATACACCTGGTTTTGAATACCTTTTTACCTTTGAAATACCCTGTATTTAACCTTTCTTTTAAACATATTTCGCCGCAGAAAGAAATGACAGACAACCATTGTAAAACGATAATTTAACTTTTATTTAAAATATTTTTTTTTTTGTAAAATGTTTTTAACGTTAAAAACTTTTTTAATAAAGGTTTGAAACCAAATGGGCATTTTTATTAAAAAACACACATTACAAATCTGTGTAGTGTGGGGTGGAAATACTGCTGGAGGGGCTGCGGGACACTTCGACACTGGGAGTGTGGAGAGAGGACTGGGATCGTGGTGGGGAAGGAACAGTTAGAGGTGAAGGTGTGGAAAAAGCTACAGAATGGGTGGACATGTGGGAGGCAGAAGAGGTGGTGGGCGGTGGAGTGGAGGGTTGGGCAGGGACTGTAGAAGCAGATGATGTTGATGGAAAGTTGTATGGGGAAGGAGTTGGGTACGGGGAAGGAGTTTGGTACGGTGCAGGTTGCTGGAAGTGGGGAGATGTCTGGTACTGGGGAGGTTGCTGGTACTGGGGAGGTTGCTGGTACTGGGGAGGTTGCTGGTACTGGGGAGGTGGCTGGTATGTAATAGGAGGGGGAGGATGGAAAGTGGTTGGAGGGGGTGCAGGTGGAGGAACTACTGGGGTGGGAGGAGGAGGTTGGGAGGTAATGTGCTGGAGAGCACCGTGGCATGAATGCATTACATGCATCTGCTGGGTAGGAGAGAGCGTTTCCATGCGCTCCACAACAGACCTGAAAAAGGTGTGGTTTGGCGAAGATCTTGCTTCTGAATGCATGGTTTGCAGAAGTGTCTTCACCTCCAGAATGCTGGAGTTGATCTGCTGAAAGCCTGCGGAGATTTGCTCTGACAAGACTTTTAGACAGTTCTGGAAAGATGCATTCAGATGCAAGAACTCTGGCGCATAAGTCTTTTCCTGACCCCTCTGCCGCTGCCGCCCAGTACCCGCAGGTGTACTAGAGGTGGCAGGGGCAGAAGGGTGGGGTAAAGGGAAAGCGATCTCCTCACCAGCAGCTTCATGTAATGTAGGCGGCCACGATGCTCCTGTGCTGGTGGATGGGACAGATGGGTCGAATGTGTGGGAAGGCTGGGAAGGTGCAGATGTACCGGGGCGGTCGAAGTGTACCTCGGTGCCGGTCTCCTCAGGGATCGCCTCAGAAGGGTCCAATCGTGCAGGCTCCTGAGTGCTGCTCACCGTGCTGTGGAATAAAGAGAAAAAAAAACAATTAAAATAGTGACATGGCATGGCCCTGGCTGAAAAAAAATTGTTACATCTAAACATTTTTTTTTCACATGTGGTGTGTAATATTTACCTTCTGGTGACCATTGTATCCCGGAGGAACGACAGGGCTTGTGCGTACTTGTACTTGCTCCTGCGTCCTCCAGATCCACTCGGGGCCCGCATCTCTTTATTGAACTCCTTCTTGAAACGATCCCTCACAGACCGCCACCGCTTCACAATTCTGTCCCCTGAAACGAGAAAGGACAAAGTGGTTAGTATACAACATCAGTGTTTCCCAAACTCCAGTCCTCATGGTCCTCAGGGGTCATGTTTTCAGGTTTTCCATAGTAAATAGAAATCCTGAACACATGATCCGTGGGGACCACGAGGACTGGAGTTCGGGAAACACTGGTTTACATCAAGCAACCAGTACTGTATATACTTACGCTCTTTAATCTGGGCCCGAGCATCGAGGTCCTCCCAGCGGCCCACAAGGAGCGAACAGATTTCCTCCCAGAGTCGTCGGGTAACAATCAGGTCAGCATGGCGGCGGTCAGCCATATTCCATAGCGGCTCCCTTTCTCTGACGAGATCGATGAGGTGGTCCACATCAATTCCTCCATCCTCACCGTCTGAGTCGGGAGCATGCTGTGAAGGCTGTTAAAGTAAAACAGAAAAATAGCAAAATTAGTCACCACACTTTAAGACATGAAATAAAAAGTGTACCAAAATTTAACTTAAATATTATACTTACACGCTGGTGACCGCCGCGTTGCTGTCGCCGACGACCCTGGGAGGCACTGCGAGGACCTCTAGGCCGAGCACCAGATTGGGAAGACTAGAGAAGAAAAGAAAAAAAATTATGTGTTTGGATGTTGGCATTTGTTTGCTGTGTGAGGTCTGCGGTACATTGTTTTCTATGTGTTGTGTGTAGTGTGATGTTGTGTTTCTGCATTTGATGCAAAAAACTTACCAATTGTGAGCCCACTCCAGGTGTCTGTCCACTCCTTCCTTCTTCTTCTGAGAGCTCCTCTTCAGCTTGTGATTCCTGTTTTGAAATAAAAGGCAATGAATAGACATATATTACAGAGATGATGAATTTTGGAAATAAAAACTTACCGTCAAACGCTGACGATGCGAGGGAGGGCTCCCAGAAGAAGATGTGCTGTCATGTTGCTGGCCAGACTCCATGGCTGTGGGTGGTGCTGCTGCTGTGGCTGCTGCCAGTGCTGCTGCTGCTGCATCTCTTGGGCGGCTGTTGAATAAAGAGAAACAAAGGGCCAATGAATATCTTGATATTCCATGGCCCTAGTTTTGAGGAATGGGGGATTTGATAATTACCGTCTCTCATCTGCTGCTGGACTCCCCTCCCGTTGTTCAGCATGTTCCCTTTGCTGCTCCATTTGGGGTGGTGGTGGTGCTGATGGTGCTGCAGTGGTCTCCTGCCTTCTCCTGCACCTGGTTGCTGTCTTTGGTGGCATGTTGGGTGTGGCTGAGGGTCCCACTGTCATGCTTTTATATATGTGTGCTGTGGGCAGAGCTACTGAGAATGCTCAGACCCAAAAAACCGGATCCGGCCACCGGATCCAGCTTTCGCCGGACATTGCGGTGCTCATAGACTTTCATTGTGTGAAAAAGCCGGACGCGCCGGATCCGACGTGTCCGGCTCTTTCGCCAGACAAAAAACGTTACAGTAGCCGTTTTTTCCAGACGCCGGATTGCGACACATTGCCGGATCCGGTGAAAACCGGATGAAACGCATGGCCATCCGGCGCGATCCGGCGCAAATGCAAGTCAATGGGGGGGAACCGGATTCGGCATTGCATTTCGCCGGATCCGGTTTTTGTCAAAAGAGCCGGATCGCGCCTGACGGCGAAAACCTGATGTGTGAAAGAGGCCAAAGAAACCCCTACCCTTGGTACGCATAAGTGCCCAGGCTTAGGTGTAGGTAGAGGCAGAGTCTGAGACTGTGCTCGACACTCCACCAAAGTCAGTGTCTATAGTGGCGTCCGCAGGTGCGACGACGCGCGCTCAGAAGGTCTAGAGGGACTCTGACCCAGTGTCCTTGGGGCTGAGTTCTGTGACCGCATTTTGTGTGCTCTGTTGCCGAGCTCTGTGAGCTAAACATGTTATGATGAGTCACCGAAGGAGGAAAAAACAAAATACCAGCTAAGTCCAGAAAAACCAGAGAGGTTGGCAGCTATTGGATTGCAGACCCCTGAACCTATCCACAACAACTAGCAGTAGCCGTGGGGGGTTCCTACGGTGCCCTAGACCCCTCGATCACAGCCGGAGCGTTACATAGCCTAAAGACAGAAAGGGGAAAAACTAAACTGCCCCAGAGCAGACCCCAAAGCAATAGGCAGCCCCCAACATATAATGACGGTGAAGCAAGATGAAAACACTAACACAGATAGATAGGTTGAGCAAATGAGGGGGCCCAAGCTAACTACATAGGACAGGCTAGGAAAGCTGCTTTCTGCCATCCGCAAAAAACCCTATCAAAATGAGCCAACCGACTGATAGGAAAAACAGGCCCTGAAGTCGCTAGGCTTCAAAAGACTATATCAGCACTCAGGTATATTCTGAAGACAGAGCAAAAGATCAACAGATCAGAGACAAAAATGTAATTCAGCTCACCCCCGGCCGGTGATGGAAGAACTCCAAAAAACAAGGCAAAACAAAAACAAAACAGAAGAGTACAAAGCAGAGCAGAAAAACTTAGCTTTGAGACGCAGGAATCAGACTGGTCTCCAGCAGGAAAATCAGCCAGGAAGAAGGGCGTCGGCAGCCTTATATCCAGTCCTCAATTCCAGCCACCCAGTTATCATCTAGCTGCCCAGGTGTTTGGTATTCAGTCTCACTACCTTCCTTCACCAGAGGAGGGAGTTCATCAGACCTCAATGGTGAAGGAAAAAATGAACTCACAACATAAACAGACTCCAGCATTTATGTTCTGCGGTAGTGCGGCTCTGTGAGGTAACAGAGTTCACTCTGATCACACTGGGTGATGTTAACCCACGTGTGATCTTTTGTATACCGCTTTATACTTCCGCCATTACTAAGCAGCAGTTAACCACACCTGCACGGTGGACCCCGGGTTGCGAACGCACCTTACTATTATTTTATTATTTGATGCGTTCCACCAGCCTTAACATTATACTAGCGCCAGGGTCTGGCTAGTAATGGCGGACGAAAAGCGACTGCAGCGGTACATCCGGCAACTGGAAGGCAGGCTGGCAGCTCTTGAGCGTTAGCCTCAGCTGTGGATGTTACCGCAGTCGCTGTTCAGGCAGCCACAGAGGCTGTCTCCCATGTGTTCCCTGCCCCGACTTTATCCCGCCTCCAATTGCTTGAGAAGTTCTCGGGCGATAGTGCTTCTTGTAGGGGTTTCGTGAGCCAGTGTACTATACAGCTGTAGCTGCTGGCTGCACGATTCCGCTCCGAGCGGGCTAAAGTGGGATTTGTTATTTCCCTTTTGTTGGGCAGGGCTCTGGAGTGGACCACACCATTGTGGGAGCGTGGTGATCATGTGGTGCAGAGTGCCTCGCGGTTCTTGGGCACTCTGAAGCAGGTCTTTTTGGGACCGCGAGTCACCCATGATACCGCGCTCTAGCTCCTGGCATTATCGCAGGGCTCGTCTCTGGTCAGCCATTATGACTCGCCCCCAGAGGCCGTGGCGTACTCGGTGCCGGGCCCGTTGATTACAATGGGAGATGTCACAGTGGCGGTGACCCGGCCCGTGGCCTCAGGCGGTCAATGTAAAAGGAGAAGAGTGATGGGGATAAAGTCATTGAGATGATTCGTAATGCCACCTGTGGTTTCTGGTCATTTTGACCAGCGCTGCATGGTTGCTTCTCTGGGACAGATGGTGTGGTGCAGCAATGATGTTGTAGCCCTCCACAGGTAGGGCTGTAGTCCCAGGGCAGAGTAGATGAGGTTGGCAAATGAGGAGATAGTGAGGAGAAGCAGATGGTGCAGTGTTAGGCACAGAGAAATAGCAGTGCTGAGTGGGTTGGCGCAGGAAGAAGACAATAAGACAGATGAATGCAGTTCCAGTTCTTTTACTCACGTTCTTGGCACAGACAGGTGCCCACTTCAATGCTGCGGTCTCCAGATCAGGGGCTCAGCCAACACCCAGGCAGATGGAATTAACCTTTCCAGCTCTCCCTTTCGTGTGCCTGTTCTGAACGTCTCCTTTCTAGCGCTTATACTGAAGTACTTGTAGTTGTTTGTTAAACCCAAGTTCCTCCTCTCAGATGTTCCTTGGAACTCTACTCGCATGACAAGTGACTGTAGCCTGCTTCGGGGACTCCATCCGTCATGTCCCGGCTCACACATAGGTTGCCACCGTGTCTTCGAGTCTTTTGTGGGAATAGAGTGGTCACAGCTCCTATTCCTCCGGTGTCTGCTGCTGGAACATTAGTTTCACAAACAGCCTCGGGGACCGGACCCCGGCCATGCGCTTCAAACTTCAGGAAGGGTTCTGCTCTGACCCTAGTCCTTAGTTCTCTTCTCCTTATGTTCCGTACTAAACTATCTTCCTTCTGAAGAATCAGGCTTTCTATGGCTCTTTCCTGTGCCAGCAGCTCCAGGTCACAGCACAGGAGTCTGCTGCAGCACTTCCTTCACTCCATCCCTCTCTGGGATCTTCTCTCACAGACTGCCCTTTTCCTAATATTCTCCGCTCTCATGTGCAGTCTAAGCTCCACCCACCTCCCAGCACTCTTCGTGTTCCAAGCAGGGAGCCATGAAGGTTGCTCTGCTACACTACTGTGTTTGTGTGGGATGTGAGTGTTGGAGACTGGTCAGGTGTTCCATCTTACCTGGAGAGTGGGATACTACACCTCAGGAGGAGGTGCAGTACCTCTGTGGCGACTGAACCCTCAGGGGCGCCACATACCCCCTCCATTAACCGCAGCACGTCCGCGGGCTGTAAACAAATGAGAATTAAGATGTTATTAGAACATACAAAAATTTTCTTTTTAGATTAACAATGTAAAAACAGCTTCTCTTAAGGAGAGGACTAAAGCTTGTGTGGCGCCCCTGAGGCTCAGTCGCCACACAGGTACTGCACCTTCTCCTAAAGTGTAGTGCCCCACCATCCAGGTAAGGTGGGAACACCCTGCCACACTCCAACACCTGCATCCCACACACAGGATAGTTCAGCAGGGATACCTAGCAGCTTCAGGCTGGGCGTAGCAGAGCACCCTTCGTGGAATCCTGCTTCGTAACACAAGATGTGCTGGGAGGTGGGTGGAGTTAGTATAAAAAGACTGGGAAAGATAGAATTACAGGTCAGTCCCTTAGGGGGCTGTCGAGGTCAGTCTGACCGGAGTGGAGTCTGGGGTGAGTCCCAGAGGAGAGCTGGCAGGAGGTCAGCCTGTTGGGAGTTCAGGTGGAGGAAAGACAGTCAGTCGGGAGAGACTGAGGACTGGTCTTAGTGGAGAGCTCCCGAAGAAAGAGAAGAAAGAGTGCTGCAGGTGCCTCAGTGACCTGAGCCAGCTGGCATGGGAAAGAGAGAGAGATAGACGTAGAACTGTAACCTGCATTTCCATAAGAGAGAGAAAGACAAGTACGGAGCGATGTGGAAGGAGAACAGAGAGGAGGAGTGGGTTGGATAGAAACCCTGCCTATAGGTTCTCAGCGCACGGCCGGGGCCCGGTCCCCAAGGTTGTATGGACACTTATGGTTCTGCAGCAGACACCGGTGGAGTAGTTGGCTGTAAATGCACTACTCCCATCCAAGACTTGGGACACAACAGCGAAACGGATAGAGAGCTGGGATTCAGGAGAAGGGAGTCACCGAAGCAGGCTACAGCTGTCTGTCATACAAGTGAGAGAGTTGTTAGGAACATCTGACATGAGGAACTTCAGAGAACCACGGTGCTGGAGCTCTTCACACCAATAGGCGCTATAGAGGAGTCGTTCAGCAAAGGCACATGTTGGAGGGGTGCTGGTGGGGAGAGCCCTATCTTGCCTGGAGGTTGGCTGGGCCTCTGTCCCGGAGGACACGGTACCGAAGGTGGCACCTGTATGCATTACGAACTGTGAGTAAAGCTTTGAAACTGCAAGCCCTGGTGTCCTGCATTCATTCCCGCATCAGCACCGCTACATTGGGGGTATCAACATCTACACCATTCTGTGCCCCTACTCCTCCATCGCACCTATACACTGCCCTGGGACTACAGCTCCACCTGTGGGGAGCTACACCATATTAGCTGCATCACACCATCAGTCCCAGTGGATCTGCAAGCAGCGTTGGCTTACCATCTTACTTGCCAAATACCACGGGTGGCGTCATGAACTTTACATTACAAAGAAACACCACCGCCATTGATATTGGGGCCCAGGGCCACGGACCGGGTCACCGCTGCTGTGACACATCATCCCCCTCACACCGGCCCAGTACTGAGTACCCCACAGCCCTGGGTGAAGCCAGCGGGGGCGACCCAATTTTGGCGTCACGAACAGGATAACGAGACCCGACACCATCGGGTCCTGTGTGCCTGAAATTTGTTGAACTTTGACTTTTTGAAAATGTGCAAAAGACCTGATTTTATAGACTGAGAAATGGACATTAGAAATGGCCGCTGGTGCGGAGAAGAAGGGCGTGAAGAGATAGGAGGTCCTAAGAAAAGACGGCTTTGACAAAGACCGTCTGGTCGAAACGCGTAGCCTGTCATCTCTGTTGTGGTGAGGTTATATGGAGAGTCTTCACCATTGTATGTTTTAATGGTTTTTCATTAAAGAAGATTTTAATAGCAGCTGGAGCAGAACTTTCCTCCTAAGAAAAGACGCAAAGAGTATTGGGCCTGCCCTGCCTGAATTACTATGTGACAGATACATGGCCCACCCCCCGAGGGGTTCGCATACTGGCTTGGTATGGAGGCACTGGAAGAAGACGCCGCCCCCGGAAGGAGGGGCAGAAGAAGCCAGTGGTGGGAAAGGGGCCAAGGCAGAAAGAAGAACCCCAGAACGCCATTTTGGAGAGCAAGGGAAGGAGGTCTGCGGAGCTCAGGGAAGTGCATATCCCCGGCGCCATGGCTGACGGCTCCAACCCTGATTTTAGAATGGACTGCCGGCAATTAGCTGAAGAGATCGTTGAACTGACCACCCGTCTGCAGCTGAGGCAGGAGGCCTTAAGGAGGCTGGGACGGCAGCACGCCCCGGAAAGGCCTACACCCGCGGTACCCCCTCCACCAGTACTTGCCGCTGTGGCACCGGACCTTTTCTGGACAGACCTTGCGGAGCTTGGAGCAACTGCCATGCCATCAGCGGCGTACTCCATCCCTTCTTTGCTGCTCATACAGGAGGAGTTGTACGCAGCCCAGGAAGTTGCCTATCAAAGCCGACAAGCTGTAGAGGTCCTAGGAGCTAGGCCGCGCACTAGAGTCGCTGGACTATCCATACCCGAGGAACCGTGGTTAGACATGCATCATGGGTTCCCTTTGCCCCAACTTGAGGGTACCACGTCTGAAGACAGTTCGGTTTCCAGAACCCCAGGAGGGGTCCACCATTAAAAGATTTTGTGTTATTTTTCAAATCTCGTTACCCAGGAGGGTTTGTTGCACCAGTTGTGCCTTTTTGTTATTTTTCATTTTGTTGCCCAGTTTTGATTGGCAGCATTATTTTTGAAATGGAACTAAGGAGATCATAGACGCTGATTGATCCGAACTCATATTGTAAATAGTTGCACCTCTTTAGGTGCCCTTTCTTGGTTTTACATAAAGGAACACTTTGTGAAGATAGTGTTTTACAGATATAGACACTTTGCGAAGATGATGTTTTTGAATGGACACTTTTCGAAGAATGATGTCTACCTCAAAGGACACTGCAAGAGATCCCGGCTGGGAGCGGTGTCCAGCACTTACAAGAATGTTTATAATGTTTTATTGAAAAAGTATTTGATAACGTGTTTTATAAGAAAGTTGATATTTGAGAAATGGCTTTTATGTAGCTAGAATTAGGAATGTCTGATGTAGAGATGAGCAATGTAGATGAAGAATTGATAGAGACAGGTGACAGGCCGAGTATGTGAGGTCAGTGTCTTGCGTCTAGTAGAATGAGAAAGAAAAGAAAAATGAGAATAAAGTGACGGAAAAAAAAAAGAGAAAAGTAATAAAGAAATGTGTTACAGAGAATAGCACTTTGAGAGTAAGAATTGCACTTAGATATTTGCACTGTTTAACATAGAATTGTTTGATAGGATTGTTGGTAACGTTTAAGATGAGTACCTCCTATATTAGGAAGCTTAGAGTAAGAAAAGTTATTTATGCAATATAAAATTTTTGTATGTTTCTCTGCTGTATGCTTTGTTTTCTTGCAGCCCGCAGACGTGCTGTGTTTAAAGGGGGGGAGTGTTGCGGCTCAGTCGCCACAGAGGTACTGCACCTTCTCCTAAGGTGTAGTGCCCCACCATCCAGGTAAGGTGGGAACGCCCTGCCACACTCCAACACCCGCATCCCACACACAGGATAGTTCAGCAGGGACACCTAGCAGCTTCAGGCTGGGCGTAGCAGAGCACCCTTTGTGGAACCCTGCTTCGTAGCAGGAGATGTGCTGGGAGGTGGGTGGAGTTAATATAAAGAGACTGGGAAAGATAGAATTACAGGTCAGTCCCTTAGGGGGCCGTCGAGGTCAGTCTGACCAGAGTGGAGTCTGGGGTGAGTCCCAGAGGAAAGCAGGCTGGCAGGAGGTCACCGCCATTGATATTGGGGCCCAGGGCCACGGACCGGGTCACCGCTGCTGTGACACATCATCCCCCTGAAAACAGCCCGGTACCGAGTACCCCACAGCCCTGGGTGAAGCCAGCGGGGGCGACCCACTTGAACGTTGCATAACAAGTTTACAGAATAAAGTGCTATTGGCAGTAACCGTTGCTAAGAAGTTCACTGCTAGATCAAGTATTACCATCGTTAGTTCAACACATTTTTCTTTTGTCAGTCACATTTTCACATTCTACTATTACTTCTATTCCTTTAGAACTATAGGTGACAACCGTTGCTCTAGGTTCAACACCTGGTTCAAATCTTTATTCAAAACTTCACATCATTATTAAACATTGCTCCTAAGCTAGATTCTGCAAGATTTTCACTCCTAATCAGATAGCTAAACATTGCTACCAACATTTTCATAAGGCACATTATAAGATACTTCACATTACAACGTCAATAATTCTTGCAACTGCTGGACACTGCTCCCAGCTGGGATTTCTTGTAGTGTCCTTGGTGCTGGAGCAGAACTCAAGGTCTGAGGTAGTCCTTGTTTGAAGAAGGTTTGTGTAAAACCAAGAGAGAGCACCTTAAGGCTGTGTTCACACACAGCGTTTTTTTAGCGGTATTTTTAGCGGTATTTTTAGCATTTTTCCAATAAAACTGCTAAAAATAAGCTTTCCATTAATTTCTATGCATTTTGCACTTTTTGTGCATATTGATGCATTTTTACCACGAAAAAACGCATCGCGGTAAAAAACACAGCATGCTCATTAATTTCGCGGATTTTTCAGCGTTTCTGGCTATATCTATGCGTTTTGAAAACGCGCGGGAAAAAAACACATAAAAACTGCGTGTTGTCTGCGCAAAAACCGTGCAGAAAACGCGCAGAAAAAACCGCAAGGTTTCTGGGAAGGGAAACAGGTTTTTTAGCAGAAATTTTCTGCTACATGTGCACTTAGTCTAAGAGGCGCAAACTATTTACAGGTCATGATCACTGCAGTTCTGATTTCAGTGCAACAAATGCCAAACTGAGGCAAAACTGAAGAAAACAGCAAGAAAACAAACGCAAACTTTGAGGCACAATGGTGCCCATACCCTCCTGGTAACAGTTACTGGTAAATGTAATTTAGTGGTGGTCCCTTCCTGGGGTGGTAGAAGCAGATTTCTTTTGCTTCCAGGGAAGACTTTCAGGATGTCCGCGTCCTGCTGGCTTAATATATTGTCCATAGTCCTCCTGCTGGGCTTTGGGGATGGCTGCCTGTGGTGGTAGCTCTGCAGCTGTTGATGGTGCAGTAGTTGTTCTGGTTTTTGGCCTGACGGCTTGTGGTACTGCTGCCTGTGGTACAGCAGGGGTAGCGACTTGTACCAGGGGATGTTGTACTTCCATGGAGTTGGCCTTGGTGGGTGCAGTAGCTTGTTGTCGCTTGCATGGTGAAATGCGGGGATGACAAATCTCTGGTAAGGGAAATCCGTGATGCATGGTAACACCTTTCAGCAGTTCAGGTTCCTTCGCTGAGATCAGAAGATGCCGGAAGGGACGCATCTGCTCCAGCTTTGCTCTTTTCAGCAGGGACGTTTTCCACTTCTCCATCGCAGTCAGCTTAGCGTCTTGGAATTGAGAACACAACTCCTCCATTTGTTCCATACGGAGTACCGGCCTGTTGCACGCGGTGGACGGAAACTCAGGGGTCAACCAGGTTGCAGGGGTGGCGGTCGTACCTGACGTTTCCTGATGTATGGTTTTGGCTCCGGTGCAGGCACTGGACGGCAGCCGGTGGCAGCGGTGGCTGCTGGAGCTGCCTGGTCAGCGGGCGGCAACTGGAGTGGAACAGATGCTGGTCCAGGGTCTGCTGAGGCCTCAGGTGGGACATGCGCGGCCGCGCCAGGTCCAGGCAGGAACACGGTCCCTGCTTCACATTCAGCTCCCGGTCCTCAGGTAACTCCTCCTGGCAGGCAGCGCCCAGCGGCAGCAGCAGCGGGGAGGTGGTGACAAGCGCTGCCGATGGCATAGCAGCGGCCGCGTGTTTCACAGGTGCTGCCTGGGGGAAAACTGGTGCAGCAGCGGCGGGTACCGGTGGTGGAGTTACCGATTCTGCAGGCCCCTCCTGGGTGCGATGCCGGTCCAAGGTCCGCAGCGCTTCCTGCTTCAGCCGCAGACTGCGGTTCAGCATGGCGATTTCTTCCTCCAGCTGCTGACGGTCCATCACAGAAGCAGGGCCGGAGCCTTCGACTGGTGCGCCGGGGAAGGCAGGCTCCTCTTCCTTGCGTTCTTCAGGCCTCCGTCCTTCTTCCATCATGGCATCCTGGCGTTCTCTCTGCTTCCTGGGCTCCTTTCCCGCCACAGGGCTTCGCTCCTCCTTCTTGGGGCGGCGCCTCCTGCCCCTGCCTCCATACCAAGCCATTATACGAACCCCTCTGGGGGTGGGCCATGTTGCTGTTGCATAGAAGGTCAGGAAGGGGAGGCCCAGGACAGTTCGCGCTCTTTTCTTACGGCCACCCATGTTGTCACGCCCTTCTTCACCGCGCCGGCGGCCATTTTGAGAGTCCATTTTACAGTCTATCATTTTGGTTGTTTTGCACATTTTCAGCAATTTTAAGTCCAATAAATCTTCAGCATACAGGACCCGGTGGTACCGGGCTTCGTCATCCTGTTCGTGATGCCAAAATTGACTCGCCCCCAGAGGCCGTGAGATACTCGGTGCCGGGCCCGTTGATTACAATGGGAGATGTCACAGTGGCAGTGACCCGGCCCGTAGCCTCAGGCGGTCAATGTAAAAGGGGTAGAGTGAGGGGGATAAAGTCATTGAGATGATTCGTGACGCCACCTGTGGTTTCTGGTCAGTTTGACCAGCGCTGCAGGGTTACTTCTCTGGGACAGATGGTGTGGTGCAGCAATGATGTTGTAGCCCTCCACAGGTAGGGCTGTAGTCCCAGGGCAGAGTAGATGAGGTTGGCAAATGAGGAGATAGTGAGAAGTAGATTGTGCAGTGTTAGGCACAGAGATGTAGCAGTGCTGAGTGGGTTGGCGCAGGAGGAAGACAATAAGACAGATGAATGCAGTTCCAGTTCTTTTACTCACGTTCTTGGCACAGACAGGTGCCCACTTCAATGCTGCGGTCTCCAGATCAGGGGCTCAGCCAACTCCCAGGCAGATGAAATTAACGTTTCCAGCTCTCCCTTTCGTGTGCCTGTCTGAACATCTCCTTTCTAGTGCTTATACTGAAGTACTTGTAGTTGTGTGTTAAACCCAAGTTCCTCCTCTCAGATGTTCCTTGGAACTCTACTCGCATGACAAGTGACTGCAGCCTATTTCGGGGACTCCATCTGTCATGTCCCGGCTCACACATAGGTTGCCACCGTGTCTTCGAGTCTTTTGTAGGAATAGAGTGGTCACAGCTCCTATTCCTCCGGTGTCTGCTGCTGGAACATTAGTTTCACAAACAGCCTCGGGGACCGGACCCCAGCCATGCGCTTCAAACTTCAGGAAGGGTTCTGCTCTGACCCTAGTCCTTAGTTCTCTTCTCCTTACGTTCCGTACTAAACTATCTTCCTTCTGAAGAATCAGGCTTTCTATGACTCTTTCCTGTGCCAGCAGCTCCAGGTCACAGGAGTCTGGTGCAGCACTTCCTTCACTCCATCCCTCTCTGGGGATCTTCTCTCACAGATTGCCCTTTTCCTAATATTCTCCGCTCTCATGTGCAGTCTAAGCTCCACCCACCTCCCAGCACTCTTCGTGTTCCAAGCAGGGAGCCATGAAGGTTGCTCTGCTACACTACTGTGTTTGTGTGGGATGTGAGTGTTGGAGGCTGTTCAGGTGTTCCATCTTAACTGGAGAGTGGGATACTACACCTCAGGAGGAGGTGCAGTACCTCTGTGGCGACAACCCTCAGGGACGCTACACATCCAGTTCCGGACGCTGGCTTCAGAACTGAAGTGGTCAGATAAGTGGTCATTCCGGTGTTCTGGAGAGGTCTGGCTGGCCATGTAAAGGACTCCCTGGCCACCAGGGATTTTCCTGCCACACTGGAGGAGCTCATCACCATCTCCACCCGCATAGACCTTCGTTTTTCGGAGCAAAGGTTGGAGCGGTCTCTGTGTAGGCAGAGTTTTTAGGTTGGCACCTAGTTTTACTAAACCTCCGGAACCTCCCGATCGGGCGTCCGAACTCCAAGAGGCCATGGGGAATTCTTGCGTGGGACCCAGGTACTGGTCCGCGCGAGCACCTGTGGTCTGTCACATTTGCCGGCAGTCTGGTCACCCTGCCAACAAGTGCCCACAGCGGCCAGGAAAACGCTCGCCTCTAGTGGCTGTTGGAGGAGGCCTACTAGATACTGCAACGTTTTCCTCCAAGCTGTCCTTTGAAGGGATGCTTGAGTTTGGCTCTTCCACTCTGACGGTGGAGGTTTGCGTGGATTCTGGGGCAGAGGGCGATTTCATGTGGTCTGCCTTCGCCCAACGGCACGCAATTCCGTTTTACTACCTCACCCAGTCACCATCAGAGTGGTGAATGGAGCGACACTACCCTCTCAGATCACCCACCAGACCACCCCGCTGATACTCTCGCTGTCTCCTTCCCATCAGGAGAAGCTATCTCTCTTTGTCATGCCCGAGGGTATCGACCAGGTCCTCTTAGGGGTCCCCTGGTTGCGTCATCACTCTCCCCATATAGAGTGGTCCTCAGGGAGAATTCTCGGGTGGAGTAAATCCTGTGAGGGTAGATGTCAGAGGGAGTGCGTTCAGGTTGCCTCCACTGAAGTCTCCGCAGATCTTTCCTCTCTTCCCAAATGCTATCGACAGTATGCAGACATATTCTCCAAGAAGGCGGCAGAGACTCTTCCGCCTCACTACAACTGTCCTATTGACCTCTTGCCTGTGCTGAGCCTGCCCGGGGTCGAGTCTATCCCCTATCTCCCCCGGAAACAGAGGCTATGTCTCAGTGTATCAGGGAGAAACTGGCAAGAGGATTCATTAGGAAGTCGGTGTCACCAGTGGGGGCGGGATTTTTCTTCGTCCAGAAGAAGAATTACATCCCTGCATCGATTACAAGGGTCTTAACGCCATCACCGCTAAGAATAAGTATCCTCTGCCCCTGATATTGGAACTGTTCGATAGGTTACAGGGAGCGAGAGTGTTTACTAACCTTGATCTGCCTGGGGCTTACAACCTGATTCACATCCGTGAGGGGGTCGAATGGAAGACAGCTTTTAACACCAGGGATGGGCTCTATGAATACCTGGTGATGTTCTTCAGGCTTTGTAATGCTCCAGCTGTCTTCCAAGACTTTGTAAACGATATCTTCCGGGGTATGCTCACCACCTCAGTTGTAGTCTATCTGCATGATATCCTCATCTACTCTCCAGATATTGACTCTCACCGGAGAGATGTTTGCAAAGTTTTCAATCTCCTACGGGCAAACTCCCTCTACGCCAAGTTGGAGAAGTGTGTGTTTGAGCAGGAGTCCTTGCCTTTCCTGGGCTATATCATCTCCGCCCAGGGATTGGCCAGGGATTGGCCATGGATCCTGCCAAGCTACAGGCGGTGATGGATTGGCAGGAACCCCATTCTCTCAAAGCGGTGCAGCGCTTTATGGGGTTCATAAATTATTACCACCAATTCATCCCCCACTTCTCGATGTTGGTAGCCCCCCCATGGTGGCCCTCACCAAGAAGGGTGCAAATCCCAAGTTGTGGTCGGAACCTGTCTCCAAGGCCTTCTCCTCTATTAAGTCCCATTTCTCTAGCGCTCCCATTCTACATCGCCCCGATGTAGATAAACCCTTCATTCTGGAAGTGGATGCTTCTTCCGTCAGTGCTGGAGCAGTCCTGTTGCAGAACGACACGCAAGGTCGGTAGCACCCATGCTTCTTTTTCTCCAAGACCTTCACACCGGCGGAGAGGAATTATTCCAATGGGGACAGGGAGTTGCTAGCGATGAAGATGGCCTTCTCGGAGTGGAGACACCTCCTGGAGGGGCTCGCCACCCTTTCCAGGTGTTGACCGAGCACAAGAACTTGGTGTATTTGCAAACAGTCCAGCGGCTAAATTCTCGCCAGGTCAGATGGTCCTTGTTCTTTTCCCGGTTCCACTTCACCCTCCATTTTCTCTCCGGGGTGAAGAATGTCCGGGCCAATGCTCTCTCCCGCTCCGTGGTGTCATCGGAGGAAGAGGAGGAGGAGCCTTGGCTGATCATCCCATCCGAGAGCTTGAACACTGTGGCTCGGGTTGCCCTTGAGTCAGTACCTCCGGGCAAGACATTTGTCCCTCTTGGGCTCATTCGTCCAGGGTGGGTGGACATTTCGGGACAAAACGGACCTCTGAGCTTCTGGCGAGGATGTACTGGTGGCCGCATATGGCTCGTGACGTCAGGGACTATATTCAGGCGTGCGTCTCTTGTACCCAGAATAGATCCTCTCGGCAGAGGCCCACTGGGCTACTTTACCCCCTGCCGGTAGCGGTCAGGCCCTGGGAGATGGTCGGTATGGACTATGTGGTGGGGCTGCCCAAGTCCAGTGGCAGCACGGTCATTTGGGTTGTCAACGATTATTTCTCCAAGATGGTGCACCTGGTATCTCTCTCCCGATTACCTTCTGCACGGGGCCTGGCAGCGTTGTTTATTAAGCACGTTTTCCGCCTGCACGGCATGCCGGAGAAAACTGTCAGCGACTGGGATCCCCAGTTTGCGTCTCGGTTCTGGACAGAGCTCTGTAGCCTGCTCAGCATTGAGCTAAATCTCTCCTCAGCCAGACCCCATTCCTCCTAAATTACGGCCAGCATCCGCGCGTCATTGTGCCCATGCCCGTGTCGTCCACCGATTCCAGGGTGGCAGACTGGGCGGTGGAGGCACGTGACATTTGGGATCGCACTCAGGATGCTATCCGGGCCTCCAAGGAGATAATGAGGACCTCCGCCGACACGCACCGGTGCCCCGCTCCGACCTTTGCTCCTGGCAACTTGGTGTGGCTCTCCTCCCGTAACATCAGGCTGCGGGTCGAGTCCACAAAATTCACACCTCTCTACATTGGCCCCTTCAAGGTCCTTGAGCAGATCCACCCTGTGGTCTACCGTCTGGCCCTTCCACCACATTTGGCTATCTCTGACACCTTCCACGTGTCCCTCCTTAAACCTGTCCTCATGTCCCGGTTCTCCGAGTCATCTGCCGAGACATCAGACCTGTCCTTGGATGAATTTGAGGTTAATGCCATCGTGGGATGCAGGGTGGTGCATGGTAAAAATTTTTATTTGGTGGACAGGAAGGGTCTTGGTCCAGAGGCTCGGACCTGGGAGCCAGTGGAGAACATCCGCGCTCCACTTCTCAATGCGGCATTTGACAGTAGCGAGGCTCAGAGAGGAGGGGGCCCTAGGAGGGGGGTAATGTTAGGCGTCGGGTTCCTGTCGCTGCACAGCGGGTCTCCCTTTCCTCTTCAGCCACAGAGGAGGCTGCTCAGCAGACTCGTTGGTCCCGGCGCTCTGCTCAGACCAGCTCTGTGGGTTTGGTTGCTGCTGTCACCTCTGGTGCAGATATAGCAACGCATGCTGGTCAGCAGCGAGCTACTCCAGGGACTAAGTCCTCCTTTCGGTCCACTGAGCATGCCCGTGGGACGATCTCTCATTGGAGATCGGAGGTCACATGCTCAGGTCCTTCTCCAGCTCGGATTGGACCATCAGGAAGGTCAGCAGGAAGGTCCCGGAAGGACGCTGCTATAAAAGGTTTGCATGGCCGCTCGGCCATATGCTAGTATAGACTGCATTACCAGACTATGAGAAGTGAGTGTTGTATGCATGTATGAATGTCTCTGGTGAATGACTTATTAAGAAACCCCTACCCTTGGTACGCATGTGTTGTGCAGCCTAGCCTGTTAAGCGCCCAGGCTTAGGTGTAGGTAAGAAGCAGAGTCTGAGACTGGCATAAGTGTCCACCGGTGGCTCATCATTCCGTCACAGCCGCTGGACTACTACCCATAATATCCCACATCATCCCGTCCAGCAGAACCACCGGACTACTACCACTAATATCCCACATCATCTCGTCAGCCAGAACCACCGGACTACTACCCCTAATATCCCATATCATCCCGTCAGCCAGAGCCACCGGACTATTACGCCTAATATCCCACATCATCCCGTCAGCCAGAGCCACCGGACTATTACCCATAATATCCCACATCATCCCATCAGCCAGAGCCACCGGACTACTACCCCTAATATCCCACATCATCCCGTCAGTCTGAGGTCAGAACCAGAGCGCTGAGTGGAACGGTCCTAACTTCCATATCGGGGATCCCTTTAAGAGAGGCCTGGGGTCAGTACCAAAGCGCAGAGTGGATTTGCTCTCACTTCCATACCGGGGATCCCTTTAAGAGAGGCCTGGGGTCAGTACCAAAGCGCAGAGTGGATTTTCCCTCACTTCCATACCGGGCATCCCTTTAAGAGGGGCCTTGGGTCAGAACCAGAGCGCTGAATGGATTTGCCCCATCTTCTATACCGGGCATCCCTTTAAGAGGGGCCTTGGGTCAGAACCAGAGCGCTGAATGGATTTGCCCCATCTTCTATACCGGGGATCCCTTTAAGAGAGCCTGGGATCAGAACCAGAGCGCTGAGTGGATTTGCCCTTACTTGCATACCAATGATCCCTTTAATAGAACTCTGAGATCAGATTCAGAGTGCTGTGGGATTTGCCCTATCTTCCTTACAGGAGATCCCTTTAAGAGAGCCTGGGGTCAGTACCAGAGCATTTGAAGGCAATTGCCCTGACTTCCATATGGGGGATCCCTTTAAGAGAGGCCTGGGGTCAGTACCAAAGCGCAGTGTAGATTTGCCCTAACTTCCATACCAATGATCCCTTTAAGAGACCCTGGGGTCTCTCTCTCTCCCCTTTTCTAGAGTTCTGCTCCTTTAAATTTTAAATTTCATATACTGGCTGCTGCGACGGATCCATTCAAAAACCGGATCCGGTGCATCAGTGTTTTTCAAATCTTCAAGGGATCCGTTTTTTCACACTTTGACGGTTTGGTATGGAGGATGTGTGATGGGTATATAGGCACGGGAGGGGGGGATTCATTTCTGTCATGTGCTCGCTGCTCCTTTCTAGGGGGCAGATAATGACTGGGAGCTTATGTTCCCAGGGATGCTAGATTTCTCCCACCAAGTCATTGTCTGCTGAGGTGTTGTCAAGTGGGAAAACTGTTGCTCATAGCAACCAATCACAGCTCACCTTCTTTTAACTAGCTCTGGTGAAATGAAAGATGCTTCGTGATTGGTTGGTGATACACACATACATATATTCAGTTTTATATATATATATAATAATAGATAAGAGAAACAACAATGCTGCCCGCTACTGTAATATCATCAATATAATAATAATAAATTTTATTTTTATAGCGCCGACATATTCCGCAGCACTTTACATTTCAGAGGGGATTTGTACAGACAATAGACATTACAGCATAACAATAATCACATACAGTAGATTATAACAAATACCAAGAGGAAAGAGGGCCCTGCTCGCAAGCTTACAGTCTATGAGGAAAGAGGTAGACACGAAAGGTGGGTGGTAACAGTTGCCCTGATTGTATGGACCAGCCATAATGTTAGGTGTGTGACAGTACGGACACAGAGGGCTAATGGATGCATAAAGCATGTGGGAACATGATGCGGGAAATCTGGTTATGGTAAAACTTTTGGCTCTGCCACACAGGGATAGATTAGGTTAATGTGTTGAGGTGGTAGGCCAGTCTGAATAAATGCGTTTTCAGGACACGCTTAAAATTGTGGGGATTGGGGACTAATCGTATTGACCTGGGAAGTGCATTCCAAAGAATTGGCGCGGCACGTGTATAGTCTTGGAGACGGGAGTGGGAGGTTCTGACTATTGAGGATGCTAACCTCAGGTCATCAGCAGAACGGAGGGTGCGGGTAGGGTGGTATACTGAAACAAGGGAGGAGATGTAGGGTGGTGCTGAGCCATGGAGGGCTTTGTGAGTGAGGGTAATAAGTTTATACTGAATTCTGGAATGGATGGGTAGCCAGTGTAATGACTGGCACAAGGTAGAGGCATCGGTGTAACGATTGGTGAGGAATATGATCCTGGCTGCAGCATTCAAGACAGATTGGAGAGGGGAGAGTTTGGTAAGAGGGAGACCGATTAGAAGAGAGTTACAATAGTTGAGACGAGAATGAATAAGAGAAACAGTAAGAGTTTTTGCAGAGTCAAAGGTAAGAAAAGGTCGAATTCTAGAAATGTTTTTGAGGTGCAGATGACAAGAGCGAGCCAGTGATCGAATATGGGGGGCAAAGGAAAGCTCGGAATCAAGTATGACCCCAAGACAGCGGGCCTGTTGCTGGGGAGTAATAGTGGAACCACACACAGAAATGGCAATGTCGGGTATAGGTACATTAGTAGAGGGAGGAAACACCAGGAGTTCAGTCTTTGACAGGTTCAGTTTCAGATATAGTGAGGACATGATATTAGACACAGCGTTTAGACAATCGCCGGTGTTTTCTAGAAAGCCTGGCGTGATGTCAGGAGAAGAAGCGTATAATTGGGTGTCATCAGCATAGAGATGGTACTGGAAACCAAATCTACTGATTGTTTGACCAATAGGGGCAGTGTACAAGGAGAAGAGGAGGGGGCCTAGAACCGATCCTTGGGGGACCCCAACAGTAAGGGGAAGATGAGAGGAGGAGGAACTGGCAAAAAATACAGTAAAGGAGCGGTCGGAGAGATAGGAGGAGAACCAGAAGAGAACGGTGTCCTTGAGGCCAATGGAACGGAGCATAGTGAGGAGGAGCTGATGATCCACAGTGTCGAATGCTGCAGAGAGATCCAAGAAAATTAGCATGGAGTAGTGACCATTTGATTTAGCTGTTAGCAGATCATTAGAGACTTTAGTGAGGGCAGTTTCGGTGGAGTGTAAAGAGCGGAAACCGGATTGGAGAGGGTCGAGAAGAGAGTTTTCTGAGAGATAGCGGATAAGACGGGAGTGGACCAGGCGTTCCAGGAGTTTAGAGATGAAGGGAAGATTAGAGACAGGTCTATAGTTAGCGGCACAGTTTTGGTCAAGGGATGGTTTTTTAAGTAGTGGATGTATGATGGCATGCTTAAATGAGGAGGGAAAAATACCAGAAGAGAGAGAGAGGTTAAATATTTTAGTTAGGTCAATGTCTCCTATGTATAAAGTATAAGAGAAACAATAATGCTGCCCCCTACTGTTTTATCATCAATGTCTCCTATATATAAAGTATAAGAGAAACGACAATGCTGCCCCCTACTGTTATATCATCAATGTCTCCTATGTATAAAGTATAAGAGAAACAACAATGCTGCCCCCTACTGTTATATCATCAATGTCTCCTATATATAAAGTATAAGAGAAACGACAATGCCGCCCCCTACTGTTATATCATCAATGTCTCCTATATATAAAGTATAAGAGAAACGACAACGCTGCCCCCTACTGTTATATCATCAATGTCTCATATATATAAAGTATAAGAGAAACGACAATGCTGCTCCCTACTGTTATATCATCAATGTCCCCTTTATAAAAAGAATAAGAGAAACGACAATGCTGCCCCTACAGTTATATCATCAATGTCTCCTATATATAAAGTATAAGAGAAACGACAATGCTGCCCCTACTGTTATATCATCAATGTCTCCTATATATAAGGTATAAGAGAAACGACAATGCTGCCCCCTACTGTTATATCATTAATGTCCCCTTTATAAAAAGAATAAGGCTGAGTTCACACGTGGCGTTTTTTTCGCGTTTCCGCGGCTGTTTTAACCGCGCGATTTTGCCGCGAAAACGCGAAAAATAAGCATCCCATGCATTCCTATGGGATTCCGCAATGCTGTGCTAATGCTGCGGTTTTTACCGCGGCGGAATCGCTTCACGGTAAAACCGCAGCATGCTCATTAATTTGCGGAATCGCGGCGATCCCGCACCCATAGGAATGCATTGTTCCGCTTACTTTCCGCATGTGGCTGTGCACACCATGCGGAAAGTAAGCAGAACATTTGCGGATGGTACCCACGGTCCGGAGGAGAGGAGACTGTCCTCCAGGCTTTGGGTACCATACCCCTGTAAAAAATAGAATTTAAAAATAAAAAATATTGTTATTCTCACCCTCCGACGTCCCGCGCAGTCTTTCCGCCTCTCTTCACGCTCCCGTTCCCAGTAGTCCTTTGCGAAAATGCCCGCGATGGCGTCCGTTCTCACGGGATCGCGAAGTCTCGCGGTCATTCGCGCGACGTCATCGCGAATGACCGCGAGAAGTCGCGATCCCGCGAGAACTGACGTCATCGCGGGCATTTTCGCAAAGGATTACTGGGAACGGATGCGCGGGACGTCGGAGGGTAAGAATAACACAATTTTTTATTTTTTTTTACATTTTATCTTTTACTACTGATGCTGCATAGGCGGTGATAGGAACTGAAGGAGTTAAATTGAGTTCTGTCTATGTTGTATTTTCTTGTTTAGACTCATCTTTCCTGTTCCCTTGAGAACTAAAACCAGATAACAGATGAATTCCTGTCTTTCAGCCTATGTGGCTTCCTCTGTCTTGTTGAAACCAGTTGTGAAATTGTTTTATACTACGCATGTCTGTAAATGTTTAACTTCTTTGCTATAAAGAATGGAAACCTAACTGATAAGCCAGAGGCGTCTCAGCAGGCTTCCCGAGTTGTACAATACAGCGTAAGTCTGTGTTATTCTTCTCGACGGAGCAATCAATTAGAGACATATGGTGTCTCACACCCAAGAACATCGGTCCTTCAGGTGAAAGAGGTAATCTGAGGGATCCAGTAGTAAAAAGTTGGTCACACTCGTCAAACACTATGTTTGACGAGTGTGACCAATCTGTCAATCAGTTCTCCCAGCGATGCTCCAGATCGCTTGGAGAACACTAGCATTTTGCAAGCTAAATACGCTTGCAAAATGCTAGTTTTTCCGCGGGAAAATCGCGGGAATTTAAAATGCGATTTTCCCGCGGACTGGAATTCCGGAATTCTCGCGGTAATTTCCGCGAGAGTTCCGGTACGTGTGCACTTAGCCTAGGAGAAACAACAATACTGCCCCCTACAGTTATATCATCAATGTCTCCTATATATAAAGTATAAGAGAAATGACAATGCTGCCCCCTACTGTTATATCATCAATGTCTCCTATATATAAGGTATAAGAGAAACGACAATGCTGCCCCCTACTGTTATATTATCAATGTCTCCAATATATAAAGAATAAGAGAAACAACAATGCTGCCCCCTACTGTTATATCATCAATGTCTCCTATATGTAAAGTATAAGAGAAATGACAATGCTGCCCCCTACTGTTATATCATCAATGTCTCCTATATATAACGTATAAGAGAAACAACAATGCTGCCCCCTACTGTTATATCATCAATGTCTCCAATGGATAAAGTATAAGGCTGAGTTCACACGTGGCGTTTTTTTCGCGTTTCCGCGGCGGTTTTAACCGCGCGATTTTGCAGCGAAAACGCGAAAAATAAGCATCCCATGCATTCCTATGGGATTCCGCAATACTGTGCTAATGCTGCGGTTTTTACCGCGGCGGAATCGCTTTGCGGTAAAAACCGCAGCATGCTCATTAATTTGCGGAATCGCGGCGATCCCGCACCCATAGGAATGCATTGTTCCGCTTACTTCCCGCATGTGGCTGTGCACACCATGCGGAAAGTAAGCAGAACAATTGCAGATGGTACCCACGGTCCGGAGGAGAGGAGACTGTCCTCCGGGCTTTGGGTACCATATCCCTGTAAAAAATAGAATTTAAAAATAAAAAATATTGTTATTCTCACCCTCCGACGTCCCGCGCAGTCTTCCCGCTTCTCTTCACGCTCTCGTTCCCAGTAGTCCTTTGCGAAAATGCCCGCGATGGCGTCCGTTCTCGCGGGATCGCGAAGTCTCGCGGTCATTCGCGCGACGTCATCGCGAATGACCGCGAGACGTCGCGATCCCGCGAGAACGGACGTCATCGCAGGCATTTTCGCAAAGGATTACTGGAAACGGATGTGCGGGACGTCGGAAGGTAAGAATAACACCATTTTTTATTTTTTTTTGCATTCTATCTTTTACTACTGATGCTGCATAGGCGGCCTCAGTAGTAAAAAGTTGGTCACACTTGTCAAACACTATGTTTGACGAGTGTGACCAATCTGTCAATCAGTTCTCCAAGCGATGCTACAGATCGCTTGGAAAACGCTAGCAATTCTGCAAGCTAATTACGCTTGCAAAATGCTAGTTTTTCCGCTGGAAAATCGCGGGAATTTAAAATGCGATTTTCCCGCGGACTGGAATTCCGGAATTCTCGCGGTAATTTCCGCGAGAGTTCCGGTACGTGTGCACTTAGCCTAAGAGAAACAACAATGCTGCCCCCTACTGTTATATCATCAATGACTCCTACAGTATACATAAAGTACTAGCTGAAGAGCCCGGCGCTGCCCGGGCATAGTAACTACCTGTGGTTAGTTATAGCAAATTATAATTATCATCCATCCCATAGTCCCGTGCCCATATAACCATCATACATATCCACGATCCCATAGGCCCGGGCCCATATACCAATAATACATATCCTCCATCCCATAGTCCCGTGCCCATATAACCATCATACATATCCACGATCCCATAGGCCCGGGCCCATATACCAATAATACATATCCTCCATCCCATAGTCGAGTGCCCATATACCCATCACACATCCTCCAACCCATAGTCGAGTGCCCATATACCCATCACACATCCTCCATCCCATAGTCCCATGCCCATATACCCATCAAACATATTCACCATCCCATAGTCGAGTGCCCATATACCCATCACACATCCTCCATCCCATAGTCCCATGTCCATATACCCATCACACATCCTCCATCCCATAGTCCCGTGCCCATATGCCCATCATACATATCCACGATCCCATAGGTCCATGCCCATATACCCATCACACATCCTCCATCCCATAGTCCCGTGCCCATATGCCCATCATACATATCCACGATCCCATAGGTCCATGCCCATATACCCATCACACATCCTCCATTCCATAGACCCATGCCCATACACCCATCACACATCCTCCATCCCATAGTCCCATGCCCATATACCCATCATACATATTCGCCATCCCATGGTCGAGTGCCCATATACCCATCACACATCCTACATCCCATAGTCCCGTGCCCATATACCCATCATACATATCCTCCATCCCATAGTCCCGTGCCCATATACCCGTCATACATATCTTCCATCCCATAGTCTAGTGCCCATATACCCATCACACATCCTCCATCCCATAGTCAACCATTATGACATCATAGTGAGCGGCGAGGCTTGCAACCTATGATGACATCAGCGTCGCCATGGCAACCATTATGACATCATAATGAGGGGCATGGCTTGATACACACACTTTTTCCCCATTATGTAGATAGGGGCAAAATTGTTTGGTGCATTGGATCGCGCAGGGTTAAAATTTCGCCTTACAACATAGCCTAGGACACTTTCGGGGTCCAGACGTGTGACTGTGCCAAATTTTGTGGCTGTAGCTGCGACGGTGCGGATGCCTATCCCGGACATACACACATACATACATACATACACACACTTGAGCTTTATATATTAGATAAGAGAAATGACAATGCTGCCCCCTACTGTTATATCATCAATGTCTCCTATATATAAGGTATAAGAGAAACGACAATGCTGCCCCCTACTGTTATATCATCAATGTCTCCTATATATAAAGTATAATAGAAACGACAATGCTGCCCCCTACTGTTATATCATCAATGTCTTCACTACGTAAGGTATAAGAGAAACGACAATGCTGCCCCCTACTGTTATATCATCAATGTCTCCTATATATAACGTATAAGAGAAACGACAATGCTGCCCCCTACTGTTATATCATCAATGTCTCCTATATATAAAGTATAATAGAAACGACAATGCTGCCCCCTACTGTTATATCATCAATGTCTCCTATATATAAAGTATAATAGAAACGACAATGCTGCCCCCTACTGTTATATCATCAATGTCTTCAATATGTAAGGTATAAGAGAAATGACAATGCTGCCCCCTACAGATATATCATCAATGTCTGCTATATATAAGCTATAAGAGAAACGACAATGCTGCCCCCTACTGCTATATCAGCAATGTCTCCTATATATAAAGTATAAGAGAAACGACAATGCTGCCCCCTACTGTTATATCATCAATGTCTCCTATATATAAAGTATAAGAGAAACGACAATGCTGCCCCCTACTGTTATATCATCAATGTCTCCTATATATAAAGTATAATAGAAACGACAATGCTGCCCCCTACTGTTATATCATCAATGTCTTCACTATGTAAGGTATAAGAGAAACGACAATGCTGCCCCCTACTGTTATATCATCAATGTCTCCTATGTATAAGGTATAAGAGAAACGACAATGCTGCCCCCTACTGTTATATCATCAATGTCTCCTATATATAAAGTATAATAGAAACGACAATGCTGCCCCCTACTGTTATATCATCAATGTCTTCAATATGTAAGGTATAAGAGAAATGACAATGCTGCCCCCTATAGATATATCATCAATGTCTGCTATATATAAGCTATAAGAGAAACGACAATGCTGCCCCCTACTGCTATATCAGCAATGTCTCCTATATATAAAGTATAAGAGAAACGACAATGCTGCCCCCTACTGTTATATCATCAATGTCTCCTATATATAAAGTATAAGAGAAATGACAATGCTGCCCCCTACTGTTATATCATCAATGTCTCCTATATATAAAGTATAAGAGAAATGATAATGCTGCCCCCTACTGTTATATCATCAATGTCTCCTATATATAAAGTATAAGAGAAACGACAATGCTGCCCCCTACTGTTATATCTTCAATGTCTCCTATATATAAAGTATAAGAGAAATGACAATGCTGCCCCCTACTGTTATATCATCAATGTCTCCTATATATAAAGTATAAGAGAAATGATAATGCTGCCCCCTACTGTTATATCATCAATGTCTCCTATATATAAAGTATAAGAGAAATGACAATGCTGCCCCCTACTGATATATCATCAATGTCTCCTATATATAAAGTATAAGAGAAACGACAATGCTGCCCCTACTGTTATATCATCAATGTCTCCTATATATAAAGTATAAGAGAAACGACAATGCTGCCCCCTACTGTTATATCATCAATGTCTCCTATATATAAAGTATAAGAGAAACGACAATGCTGCCCCCTACTGTTATATCATCAATGTCTCCTATATATAACGTATAAGAGAAACGACAATGCTGCCCCCTACTGTTATATCATCAATGTCTCCAATATGTAAAGTATAAGAGAAACGACAATGCTGCCCCCTACTGTTATATCATCAATGTCTCCTATATATAAAGTATAAGAGAAACGACAATGTTGCCCCCTACTGTTATATCATCAATGTCTCCTATATATAACGTATAAGAGAAACGACAATGCTGCCCCCTACTGTTATATCATCAATGTCACCTATATATAAAGTATAAGAAAAACGACAACGCTGCCCCCTACTGTTATATCATCAATGTCTCCTATATATAAAGTATAAGAGAAACGACAACGCTGCCCCCTACTGTAAAATCATCAATGTCTCCTATATATAAAGTATAAGAGAAATGACAATGCTGCCCCCTACTGTTATATCATCAATGTCTCCTAAATACAGTGGGGCAAAAAAGTATTTAGTCAGTCAGCAATAGTGCAAGTTCCACCACTTAAAAAGATGAGAGGCGTCTGTAATTTACATCATAGGTAGACCTCAACTATGGGAGACAAACTGAGAAAAAAAAATCCAGAAAATCACATTGTCTGTTTTTGTTTCATTTTATTTGCATATTATGGTGGAAAATAAGTATTTGGTCAGAAACAAGCAATCAAGATTTCTGGCTCTCACAGACCTGTAACTTCTTCTTTAAGAGTCTCCTCTTTCCTCCACTCATTACCTGTAGTAATGGCACCTGTTTAAACTTGTTATCAGTATAAAAAGACACCTGTGCACACCCTCAAACAGTCTGACTCCAAACTCCACTATGGTGAAGAACAAAGAGCTGTCAAAGGACACCAGAAACAAAATTGTAGCCCTGCACCAGGCTGGGAAGACTGAATCTGCAATAGCCAACCAGCTTGGAGTGAAGAAATCAACTGTGGGAGCAATAATTAGAAAATGGAAGACATACAAGACCACTGATAATCTCCCTCGATCTGGTGCTCCACGCAAAATCCCACCCCGTGGGGTCAGAATGATCACAAGAACGGTGAGCATAAATCCCAGAACCACGCGGGGGGACCTAGTGAATGAACTGCAGAGAGCTGGGACCAATGTAACAAGGCCTACCATAAGTAACACACTACGCCAACATGGATTCAGATCCTGCAGTGCCAGACGTGTCCCACTGCTTAAGCCTGTACATGTCCGGGCCCGCCTGAAGTTTGCTAGAGAGCATTTGGATGATCCAGAGGAGTTTTGGGAGAATGTCCTATGGTCTGATGAAACCAAACTGGAACTGTTTGGTAGAAACACAACTTGTCGTGTTTGGAGGAAAAAGAATACTGAGTTGCATCCATCAAACACCATACCTACTGTAAAGCATCGTGGTGGAAACATCATGCTTTGGGGCTGTTTCTCTGCAAAGGGGCCAGGACGACTGATCCGGGTACATGAAAGAATGAATGGGGCCATGCATCGTGAGATTTTGAGTGCAAACCTCCTTCCATCAGCAAGGGCATTGAAGATGAAACGTGGCTGGGTCTTTCAACATGACAATGATCCAAAGCACACCGCCAGGGCAACGAAGGAGTGGCTTCGTAAGAAGCATTTCAAGGTCCTGGAGTGGCCTAGCCAGTCTCCAGATCTCAACCCTATAGAAAACCTTTGGAGGGAGTTGAAAGTCCGTGTTGCCAAGCGAAAAGCCAAAAACATCACTGCTCTAGAGGAGATCTGCATGGAGGAATGGGCCAACATACCAACAACAGTGTGTGGCAACCTTGTGAAGACTTACAGAAAACTTTTGACCTCTGTCATTGCAAACAAAGGATATATCACAAAGTATTGAGATGAAATTTTGTTTCTGACCAAATACCTATTTTCCACCATAATATGCAAATAAAATGAAACAAAAACAGACAATGTGATTTTCTGGATTTTTTTTTCTCAGTTTGTCTCCCATAGTTGAGGTCTACCTATGATGTAAATTACAGACGCCTCTCATCTTTTTAAGTGGTGGAACTTGCACTATTGCTGACTGACTAAATACTTTTTTGCCCCACTGTATAAAGTATAAGAGAAACGACAATGCTGCCCCCTACTGTTATATCATCAATGTCACCTATATATAAAGTATAACAGAAACAACAATGCTGCCCCCTACTGTTATATCATCAATGTCTCCTATATATAAAGTATAAGAGAAATGACAATGCTGCCCCCTACTGTTATATCATCGTCTTCTATATATAAAGTATAACAGAAACCACAATGCTGCCCCCTACTGTTATATCATCAACGTCTCCTATATATAAAGTATAAGAGAAACGACAATGCTGCCCCCTACTGTTATATCATCAATGTCTCCTATATAAAAAGTATAAGAGAAATGACAATGCTGCCCCCTACTGTTATATCATCAATGTCTCCTATATATAAAGTATAAGAGAAACGACAATGCTGCCCCTACTGTTATATCATCAATGTCTCCTATATATAAAGTATAAGAGAAACGACAATGCTGCCCCCTACTGTTATATCATCAATGTCTCCTATATAAAAAGTATAAGAGAAATGACAATGCTGCCCCCTACTGTTATATCATCAATGTCTCCTATATATAAAGTATAAGAGAAACGACAATGCTGCCCCCTACTGTTATATCATCAATGTCTCCTATATATAAAGTATAAGAGAAATGACAATGCTGCCCCCTACTGATATATCATCAATGTCTCCTATATATAAAGTATAAGAGAAACGACAATGCTGCCCCCTACTGTTATATCATCAACGTCTTCTATATATAAAGTATAAGAGAAACGACAATGCTGCCCCCTACTGTTATATCATCAATGTCTCCTATATATAAAGTAAAAGAGAAACGACAATGCTGCCCCCTACTGTTATATCATCAATGTCTCCTATATATAAAGTATAAGAGAAGCGACAATGCTGCCCCCTACTGTTATATCATCAACGTCTCCTATATATAAAGTATAAGAGAAACGACAATGCTGCTCCCTACTGTTATATCATCAACGTCTCCTATATATAAAGTATAAGAGAAACGACAATGCTGCCCCCTACTGTTATATCATCAATGTCTCCAAAATGTAAAGTATAAGAGAAACGACAATGCTGCCCCCTACTGTTATATCATCAATGTCTCCTATATGTAAAGTATAAGAGAAACGACAATGCTGCCCCCTACTGTTATATCATCAATGTCTCCTATATATAAGGTATAATAGAAACGACAATGCTGCCCCCTACTGTTATATCATCAATGTCTTCTATATATAAAGTATAAGAGAAACGACAATGCTGCCCCCTACTGTTATATCATCAATGTCTCCTATATAAAAAGTATAAGAGAAACGACAATGCTGCCCCCTACTGTTATATCATCAATGTCTCCTATATATAAAGTATAAGAGAAACGACAATGCTGCCCCCTACTGTTATATCATCAATGTCTCCTATATATAACGTATAAGAGAAACGACAATGCTGCCCCCTACTGTTATATCAATGTCTCCAAAATGTAAAGTATAAGAGAAACGACAATGCTGCCCCCTACTATTATATCATCAATGTCTCCTATATGTAAAGTATAAGAGAAACGACAATGCTGCCCCCTACTGTTATATCATCAATGTCTCCTATATATAAAGTATAAGAGAAATGACAATGCTGCCCCTTACTGTTATATCATCAATGTCTCCTATATATAAATTATAAGAGAAACGACAATGCTGCACCCTACTGTTATATCATCAATGTCTCCTATATATAAATTATAAGAGAAACGACAATGCTGCACCCTACTGTTATATCATCAATGTCTCCTATATATAAAGTATAAGAGAAACGACAATGCTGCCCTCTACTGTTATATCATCAATGTCTCCTATATATAAAGTATAAGAGAAACGACAATGCTGCCCCCTACTGTTATATCAATGTCTCCTATATATAAAGTATAAGAGAAACGACAACGCTGCCCCCTACTGTTATATCATCAATGTCTCCTATATATAAAGTATAAGAGAAACGACAACGCTGCCCCCTACTGTTATATCATCAATGTCTCCTATATATAAGGTATAAGAGAAACGACAATGCTGCCCCCTACTGTTATATCATCAATGTCTCCTATATATAAGGTATAAGAGAAATGACAATGCTGCCCCCTACTGTTATATCATCAATGTCTCCTATATATAAAGTATAAGAGAAACGACAATGCTGCCCCCTACTGTTGTATCATCAATGTCTCCTATATATAAAGTATTAGAGAAACGACAATGCTGCCCCCTACTGTCGTATCATCAATGTCTCCTATATATAAAGTATAAGAGAAACGACAATGCTGGCCCCTACTGTTATATCATCAATGTCTCCTATATATAAAGTATAAGAGAAACGACAATGCTGCCCCCTACTGTTATATCATCAATGTTTCCTATATATAAGGTATAAGAGAAATGACAATGCTGCCCCCTACTGTTATATCATCAATGTCTCCTATATATAAAGTATAAGAGAAACGACAATGCTGCCCCCTACTGTCGTATCATCAATGTCGCCTATATATAAAGTATAAGAGAAACAACAATGCTGCCCCCTACTGTCGTATCATCATTGTCTCCTATATATAAAGTATAAGAGAAACGACAATGCTGCCCCCTACTGTTATATCATCAATGTCTCCTATATATAAAGTATAAGAGAAACGACAATGCTGCCCCCTACTGTTATATCATCAACGTCTCCTATATATAAAGTATAAGAGAAACGACAATGCTGCCCCCTACTGTTATATCATCAATGTCTCCTAAATGTAAAGTATAAGAGAAACGACAATGCTGCCCCCTACTGTTATATCATCAATGTCTCCTATATATAAATTATAAGAGAAACGACAATGCTGCCCCCTACTGTTATATCATCGATGTCTACTATATATAAAGTATAAGAGAAACGACAATGCTGCCCCCTACTGTTATATCATCAATCTCTCCTATATATAAATTATAAGAGAAACGACAATGCTGCCCCCTACTGTTATATCATCAATGTCTCCTATATATAAAGTATAAGAGAAACGACAATGCTGCCCCCTACTGTTGTATCATCAATGTCTCCTATATATAAAGTATAAGAGAAACGACAATGCTGCCCCCTACTGTTATATCATCAATGTCTCCTATATATAAGTTATAAGAGAGACGACAATGCCGCCCCCTACTGTTATATC
This sequence comes from Dendrobates tinctorius, assembly GCF_039654945.1. Lineage (NCBI taxonomy): Eukaryota > Metazoa > Chordata > Amphibia > Anura > Dendrobatidae > Dendrobates > Dendrobates tinctorius. Next base: position 4,010,592 of record NW_027361696.1, on the reverse strand, counting down.
ATCAATGTCTCCTATATATAACATATAAGAGAAACGACAATGCTGCCCCCTACTGTTATATCATCAATGTCTCCTATATATAAAGTATAAGAGAAACGACAATGCTGCCCCCTACTGTTGTATCATCAATGTCTCCTATATATAAAGTATAAGAGAAACGACAATGCTGCCCCCTACTGTTATATCATCAATGTCTCCTATATATAAGTTATAAGAGAGACGACAATGCTGCCCCCTACTGTTATATCATCAATGTCTCCTACATGTAAAGTATAAGAGAAACGACAATGCTGCCCCCTACTGTTATATCATCAATGTCTCCTATATATAAAATATAAGAGAAACGACAATGCTGCCCCCTACTGTTATATCATCAATGTCACCTATATATAAAGTATAAGAGAAACGACAATGCTGCCCCCTACTGTTATATCATCAATGTCTCCTATATATAAAGTATAAGAGAAACGACAATGCTGCCCCCTACTGTTATATCATCAATCTCTCCTATATATAAAGTATAAGAGAAACGACAATGCTGCCCCCTACTGTTATATCATCAATGTCACCTATATATAAAGTATAAGAGAAACGACAATGCTGCCCCCTACTGTTATATCATCAATGTCTCCTATATATAAAGTATAAGAGAAACGACAATGCTGCCCCCTACTGTTATATCATCAATCTCTCCTATATATAAAGTATAAGAGAAACGACAATGCTGCCCCCTACTGTTATATCATCAATGTCACCTATATATAAAGTATAAGAGAAACGACAATCCTGCCCCCTACTGTTATATCATCAATGTCTCCTATATATAAAGTATAAGAGAAATGACAACGCTGCCCCCTACTGTTATATCATCAATGTCTCCTATATATAAAGTATAAGAGAAATGACAATGCTGCCCCCTACTGTTATATCATCAATGTCTCCTATATATAAGGTACAAGAGAAACAACAATGCTGCCCCCTACTGTTATATCATCAATGTCTCCTATATATAAAGTATAAGAGAAACGACAATCCTGCCCCCTACTGTTATATCATCAATGTCTCCTATATATAAAGTATAAGAGAAATGACAATGCTGCCCCCTACTGTTATATCATCAATGTCTCCTATATATAAGGTACAAGAGAAACAACAATGCTGCCCCCTACTGTTATATCATCAATGTCTCCTATATATAAAGTATAAGAGAAACGACAACGCTGCCCCCTACTGTTATATCATCAATGTCTCCTATATACAAAGTATAAGAGAAACGACAACGCTGCCCCCTACTGTTAAATCATCAACGTCTTCTATATATGAAGTATAAGAGAAACGACAATGCTGCCCCCTACTGTTATATCATCAATGTCTCCTATATATAAGGTACAAGAGAAACAACAATGCTGCCCCCTACTGTTATATCATCAATGTCTCCTATATATAAAGTATAAGAGAAACGACAATGCTGCCCCCTACTGTTATATCATCAATGTCTCCTATATATAAGGTATAAGAGAAACGACAATGCTGCCCCCTACTGTTATATCATCAATGTCTCCTATATGTAAAGTATAAGAGAAACGACAATGCTGCCCCCTACTGTTATATCATCAATGTCTCCTATATAGAAGGTTTAAGGAAACGACAATGCTGCCCCCTACTGTTATATCACCAATGTCTCCTGTATATGAGTTATAAGAGAAACAACAATGCTGCCCCCTACTGTTATATCACCAATGTCTCCTGTATATGAGTTATAAGAGAAACAACAATGCTGCACCCTACTGTTAATTATATTATCAATGTCTCCTATATATAAAGTATAAGAGAAACGACAATGCTGCCCCCTACTGTTATGTCATCAATGTCTCCTATATATAAAGTATAAGAGAAACGACAATGCTGCCCCCTACTGTTATATCATCAATGTCTCCTATATATAACGTATAAGAGAATCGACAATGCTGCCCCCTACTGTTATATCATCAATGTCTCCTATATATAAAGTATAAGAGAATCGACAATGCTGCCCCCTACTGTTATGTCATCAATGTCACCTATATATAAAGTAAAAGAGAAACGACAATACTGCCCCCTACTGTTATATCATCAATGTCTCCTATATAAAATTATAAGAGAAACGACAATGCTGCCCCCTACTGTTATATCATCAATATCTTCTATATATAAAGTATAAGGGAAATGACAATGCTGCCCCCTACTGTTATATCAATGTCTCCTATATATAAGGTATAAGAGAAACGACAATGCTGCCCCCTACTGTTATATCATCAATGTCTCCTATATGTAAAGCACAAGCGAAACGACAATGCTGCCCCCTACTGTTATATCATCATTGTCTCCTATATATAAGGTATAAGAGAAACGACAATGCTGCCCCCTACTGTTATATCATCAATGACTCCTATATATAAAGTATAAGAGAAACGAGAATGCTGCCCCCTACTGTTATATCACCAAAGTCTCCTGTATATGAGTTATAAGAGAAACAACAATGCTGCCCCCTACTGTTATATCATCAATGTCTCCTATATGTAAAGTTTAAGAGAAACAACAATGCTGCTCCCTACTGTTATATCATCAATGTCTCCTATATGTAAAGTATAAGAGAAACGACAATGCTGCCCCCTACTGTTATATCATCAATGTCTATAATATGTAAAGTGTAAGAGAAACGACAATGCCGCTCCCTACTGTTATATCATCAATGTCTCCTATATATAAAGTATAAGAGAAACGACAATGCTGCCCCCTACTGTTATATCATCAATGTCTATAATATGTAAAGTGTAAGAGAAACGACAATGCCGCTCCCTACTGTTATATCATCAATGTCTCCTATATATAAAGTATAAGAGAAACGACAATGCTGCCCCCTACTGTTATATCATCAATGTCTCCTATATATAAGGTATAAGAGAATCGACAATGCTGCCCCCTACTGTTATATCATCAATGTCTCCTATATATGAGGTATAAGAGAAACGACAATGCTGCTCCCTACTGTTATATCATCAATGTCTCCTTTATAAAAAGAATAAGAGAAACGACAATGCTGCCCCCTACTGTTATATCATTAATGTCCCCTTTATAAAAAGAATAAGGCTGAGTTCACACGTGGCGTTTTTTTCGCGTTTCCGCGGCTGTTTTAACCGCGCGATTTTGCCGCGAAAACGCGAAAAATAAGCATCCCATGCATTCCTATGGGATTCCGCAATGCTGTGCTAATGCTGCGGTTTTTACCGCGGCGGAATCGCTTCACGGTAAAACCGCAGCATGCTCATTAATTTGCGGAATCGCGGCGATCCCGCACCCATAGGAATGCATTGTTCCGCTTACTTTCCGCATGTGGCTGTGCACACCATGCGGAAAGTAAGCAGAACATTTGCGGATGGTACCCACGGTCCGGAGGAGAGGAGACTGTCCTCCAGGCTTTGGGTACCATACCCCTGTAAAAAATAGAATTTAAAAATAAAAAATATTGTTATTCTCACCCTCCGACGTCCCGCGCAGTCTTTCCGCCTCTCTTCACGCTCCCGTTCCCAGTAGTCCTTTGCGAAAATGCCCGCGATGGCGTCCGTTCTCACGGGATCGCGAAGTCTCGCGGTCATTCGCGCGACGTCATCGCGAATGACCGCGAGAAGTCGCGATCCCGCGAGAACTGACGTCATCGCGGGCATTTTCGCAAAGGATTACTGGGAACGGATGCGCGGGACGTCGGAGGGTAAGAATAACACAATTTTTTATTTTTTTTTACATTTTATCTTTTACTACTGATGCTGCATAGGCGGTGATAGGAACTGAAGGAGTTAAATTGAGTTCTGTCTATGTTGTATTTTCTTGTTTAGACTCATCTTTCCTGTTCCCTTGAGAACTAAAACCAGATAACAGATGAATTCCTGTCTTTCAGCCTATGTGGCTTCCTCTGTCTTGTTGAAACCAGTTGTGAAATTGTTTTATACTACGCATGTCTGTAAATGTTTAACTTCTTTGCTATAAAGAATGGAAACCTAACTGATAAGCCAGAGGCGTCTCAGCAGGCTTCCCGAGTTGTACAATACAGCGTAAGTCTGTGTTATTCTTCTCGACGGAGCAATCAATTAGAGACATATGGTGTCTCACACCCAAGAACATCGGTCCTTCAGGTGAAAGAGGTAATCTGAGGGATCCAGTAGTAAAAAGTTGGTCACACTCGTCAAACACTATGTTTGACGAGTGTGACCAATCTGTCAATCAGTTCTCCCAGCGATGCTCCAGATCGCTTGGAGAACACTAGCATTTTGCAAGCTAAATACGCTTGCAAAATGCTAGTTTTTCCGCGGGAAAATCGCGGGAATTTAAAATGCGATTTTCCCGCGGACTGGAATTCCGGAATTCTCGCGGTAATTTCCGCGAGAGTTCCGGTACGTGTGCACTTAGCCTAAGAGAAACAACAATACTGCCCCCTACAGTTATATCATCAATGTCTCCTATATATAAAGTATAAGAGAAATGACAATGCTGCCCCCTACTGTTATATCATCAATGTCTCCTATATATAAGGTATAAGAGAAACGACAATGCTGCCCCCTACTGTTATATTATCAATGTCTCCAATATATAAAGAATAAGAGAAACAACAATGCTGCCCCCTACTGTTATATCATCAATGTCTCCTATATGTAAAGTATAAGAGAAATGACAATGCTGCCCCCTACTGTTATATCATCAATGTCTCCTATATATAACGTATAAGAGAAACAACAATGCTGCCCCCTACTGTTATATCATCAATGTCTCCAATGGATAAAGTATAAGGCTGAGTTCACACGTGGCGTTTTTTTCGCGTTTCCGCGGCGGTTTTAACCGCGCGATTTTGCAGCGAAAACGCGAAAAATAAGCATCCCATGCATTCCTATGGGATTCCGCAATACTGTGCTAATGCTGCGGTTTTTACCGCGGCGGAATCGCTTTGCGGTAAAAACCGCAGCATGCTCATTAATTTGCGGAATCGCGGCGATCCCGCACCCATAGGAATGCATTGTTCCGCTTACTTCCCGCATGTGGCTGTGCACACCATGCGGAAAGTAAGCAGAACAATTGCAGATGGTACCCACGGTCCGGAGGAGAGGAGACTGTCCTCCGGGCTTTGGGTACCATATCCCTGTAAAAAATAGAATTTAAAAATAAAAAATATTGTTATTCTCACCCTCCGACGTCCCGCGCAGTCTTCCCGCTTCTCTTCACGCTCTCGTTCCCAGTAGTCCTTTGCGAAAATGCCCGCGATGGCGTCCGTTCTCGCGGGATCGCGAAGTCTCGCGGTCATTTGCGCGACGTCATCGCGAATGACCGCGAGACGTCGCGATCCCGCGAGAACGGACGTCATCGCAGGCATTTTCGCAAAGGATTACTGGAAACGGATGTGCGGGACGTCGGAAGGTAAGAATAACACCATTTTTTATTTTTTTTTGCATTCTATCTTTTACTACTGATGCTGCATAGGCGGCCTCAGTAGTAAAAAGTTGGTCACACTTGTCAAACACTATGTTTGACGAGTGTGACCAATCTGTCAATCAGTTCTCCAAGCGATGCTACAGATCGCTTGGAAAACGCTAGCAATTCTGCAAGCTAATTACGCTTGCAAAATGCTAGTTTTTCCGCTGGAAAATCGCGGGAATTTAAAATGCGATTTTCCCGCGGACTGGAATTCCGGAATTCTCGCGGTAATTTCCGCGAGAGTTCCGGTACGTGTGCACTTAGCCTAAGAGAAACAACAATGCTGCCCCCTACTGTTATATCATCAATGACTCCTACAGTATACATAAAGTACTAGCTGAAGAGCCCGGCGCTGCCCGGGCATAGTAACTACCTGTGGTTAGTTATAGCAAATTATAATTATCATCCATCCCATAGTCCCGTGCCCATATACCCGTCATACATATCTTCCATCCCATAGTCTAGTGCCCATATACCCATCACACATCCTCCATCCCATAGTCAACCATTATGACATCATAGTGAGCGGCGAGGCTTGCAACCTATGATGACATCAGCGTCGCCATGGCAACCATTATGACATCATAATGAGGGGCATGGCTTGATACACACACTTTTTCCCCATTATGTAGATAGGGGCAAAATTGTTTGGTGCATTGGATCGCGCAGGGTTAAAATTTCGCCTTACAACATAGCCTAGGACACTTTTGGGGTCCAGACGTGTGACTGTGCCAAATTTTGTGGCTGTAGCTGCGACGGTGCGGATGCCTATCCCGGACATACACACATACATACATACATACACACACTTGAGCTTTATATATTAGATAAGAGAAATGACAATGCTGCCCCCTACTGTTATATCATCAATGTCTCCTATATATAAGGTATAAGAGAAACGACAATGCTGCCCCCTACTGTTATATCATCAATGTCTCCTATATATAAAGTATAATAGAAACGACAATGCTGCCCCCTACTGTTATATCATCAATGTCTTCACTACGTAAGGTATAAGAGAAACGACAATGCTGCCCCCTACTGTTATATCATCAATGTCTCCTATATATAACGTATAAGAGAAACGACAATGCTGCCCCCTACTGTTATATCATCAATGTCTCCTATATATAAAGTATAATAGAAACGACAATGCTGCCCCCTACTGTTATATCATCAATGTCTCCTATATATAAAGTATAATAGAAACGACAATGCTGCCCCCTACTGTTATATCATCAATGTCTTCAATATGTAAGGTATAAGAGAAATGACAATGCTGCCCCCTACAGATATATCATCAATGTCTGCTATATATAAGCTATAAGAGAAACGACAATGCTGCCCCCTACTGCTATATCAGCAATGTCTCCTATATATAAAGTATAAGAGAAACGACAATGCTGCCCCCTACTGTTATATCATCAATGTCTCCTATATATAAAGTATAAGAGAAACGACAATGCTGCCCCCTACTGTTATATCATCAATGTCTCCTATATATAAAGTATAATAGAAACGACAATGCTACCCCCTACTGTTATATCATCAATGTCTTCACTATGTAAGGTATAAGAGAAACGACAATGCTGCCCCCTACTGTTATATCATCAATGTCTCCTATATATAACGTATAAGAGAAACGACAATGCTGCCCCCTACTGTTATATCATCAATGTCTCCTATATATAAAGTATAATAGAAACGACAATGCTACCCCCTACTGTTATATCATCAATGTCTCCTATGTATAAGGTATAAGAGAAACGACAATGCTGCCCCCTACTGTTATATCATCAATGTCTCCTATATATAAAGTATAATAGAAACGACAATGCTGCCCCCTACTGTTATATCATCAATGTCTTCAATATGTAAGGTATAAGAGAAATGACAATGCTGCCCCCTACAGATATATCATCAATGTCTGCTATATATAAGCTATAAGAGAAACGACAATGCTGCCCCCTACTGCTATATCAGCAATGTCTCCTATATATAAAGTATAAGAGAAACGACAATGCTGCCCCCTACTGTTATATCATCAATGTCTCCTATATATAAAGTATAAGAGAAATGACAATGCTGCCCCCTACTGTTATATCATCAATGTCTCCTATATATAAAGTATAAGAGAAACGACAATGCTGCCCCCTACTGTTATATCTTCAATGTCTCCTATATATAAAGTATAAGAGAAATGACAATGCTGCCCCCTACTGTTATATCATCAATGTCTCCTATATATAAAGTATAAGAGAAATGATAATGCTGCCCCCTACTGTTATATCATCAATGTCTCCTATATATAAAGTATAAGAGAAATGACAATGCTGCCCCCTACTGATATATCATCAATGTCTCCTATATATAAAGTATAAGAGAAACGACAATGCTGCCCCTACTGTTATATCATCAATGTCTCCTATATATAAAGTATAAGAGAAACGACAATGCTGCCCCCTACTGTTATATCATCAATGTCTCCTATATATAAAGTATAAGAGAAACGACAATGCTGCCCCCTACTGTTATATCATCAATGTCTCCTATATATAACGTATAAGAGAAACGACAATGCTGCCCCCTACTGTTATATCATCAATGTCTCCAATATGTAAAGTATAAGAGAAACGACAATGCTGCCCCCTACTGTTATATCATCAATGTCTCCTATATATAAAGTATAAGAGAAACGACAATGTTGCCCCCTACTGTTATATCATCAATGTCTCCTATATATAACGTATAAGAGAAACGACAATGCTGCCCCCTACTGTTATATCATCAATGTCACCTATATATAAAGTATAAGAAAAACGACAACGCTGCCCCCTACTGTTATATCATCAATGTCTCCTATATATAAAGTATAAGAGAAACGACAACGCTGCCCCCTACTGTAATATCATCAATGTCTCCTATATATAAAGTATAAGAGAAATGACAATGCTGCCCCCTACTGTTATATCATCAATGTCTCCTAAATACAGTGGGGCAAAAAAGTATTTAGTCAGTCAGCAATAGTGCAAGTTCCACCACTTAAAAAGATGAGAGGCGTCTGTAATTTACATCATAGGTAGACCTCAACTATGGGAGACAAACTGAGAAAAAAAAATCCAGAAAATCACATTGTCTGTTTTTGTTTCATTTTATTTGCATATTATGGTGGAAAATAAGTATTTGGTCAGAAACAAGCAATCAAGATTTCTGGCTCTCACAGACCTGTAACTTCTTCTTTAAGAGTCTCCTCTTTCCTCCACTCATTACCTGTAGTAATGGCACCTGTTTAAACTTGTTATCAGTATAAAAAGACACCTGTGCACACCCTCAAACAGTCTGACTCCAAACTCCACTATGGTGAAGAACAAAGAGCTGTCAAAGGACACCAGAAACAAAATTGTAGCCCTGCACCAGGCTGGGAAGACTGAATCTGCAATAGCCAACCAGCTTGGAGTGAAGAAATCAACTGTGGGAGCAATAATTAGAAAATGGAAGACATACAAGACCACTGATAATCTCCCTCGATCTGGTGCTCCACGCAAAATCCCACCCCGTGGGGTCAGAATGATCACAAGAACGGTGAGCATAAATCCCAGAACCACGCGGGGGGACCTAGTGAATGAACTGCAGAGAGCTGGGACCAATGTAACAAGGCCTACCATAAGTAACACACTACGCCAACATGGATTCAGATCCTGCAGTGCCAGACGTGTCCCACTGCTTAAGCCTGTACATGTCCGGGCCCGCCTGAAGTTTGCTAGAGAGCATTTGGATGATCCAGAGGAGTTTTGGGAGAATGTCCTATGGTCTGATGAAACCAAACTGGAACTGTTTGGTAGAAACACAACTTGTCGTGTTTGGAGGAAAAAGAATACTGAGTTGCATCCATCAAACACCATACCTACTGTAAAGCATCGTGGTGGAAACATCATGCTTTGGGGCTGTTTCTCTGCAAAGGGGCCAGGACGACTGATCCGGGTACATGAAAGAATGAATGGGGCCATGCATCGTGAGATTTTGAGTGCAAACCTCCTTCCATCAGCAAGGGCATTGAAGATGAAACGTGGCTGGGTCTTTCAACATGACAATGATCCAAAGCACACCGCCAGGGCAACGAAGGAGTGGCTTCGTAAGAAGCATTTCAAGGTCCTGGAGTGGCCTAGCCAGTCTCCAGATCTCAACCCTATAGAAAACCTTTGGAGGGAGTTGAAAGTCCGTGTTGCCAAGCGAAAAGCCAAAAACATCACTGCTCTAGAGGAGATCTGCATGGAGGAATGGGCCAACATACCAACAACAGTGTGTGGCAACCTTGTGAAAACTTACAGAAAACGTTTGACCTCTGTCACTGCCAACAAAGGATATATCACAAAGTATTGAGATGAAATTTTGTTTCTGACCAAATACCTATTTTCCACCATAATATGCAAATAAAATGAAACAAAAACAGACAATGTGATTTTCTGGATTTTTTTTTCTCAGTTTGTCTCCCATAGTTGAGGTCTACCTATGATGTAAATTACAGACGCCTCTCATCTTTTTAAGTGGTGGAACTTGCACTATTGCTGACTGACTAAATACTTTTTTGCCCCACTGTATAAAGTATAAGAGAAACGACAATGCTGCCCCCTACTGTTATATCATCAATGTCACCTATATATAAAGTATAAGAGAAACAACAATGCTGCCCCCTACTGTTATATCATCAATGTCTCCTATATATAAAGTATAAGAGAAATGACAATGCTGCCCCCTACTGTTATATCATCGTCTTCTATATATAAAGTATAACAGAAACCACAATGCTGCCCCCTACTGTTATATCATCAACGTCTCCTATATATAAAGTATAACAGAAACCACAATGCTGCCCCCTACTGTTATATCATCAATGTCTCCTATATAAAAAGTATAAGAGAAATGACAATGCTGCCCCCTACTGTTATATCATCAATGTCTCCTATATATAAAGTATAAGAGAAACGACAATGCTGCCCCTACTGTTATATGATCAATGTCTCCTATATATAAAGTATAAGAGAAATGACAATGCTGCCCCCTACTGTTATATCATCAATGTCTCCTATATATAAAGTATAAGAGAAACGACAATGCTGCCCCTACTGTTATATCATCAATGTCTCCTATATATAAAGTATAAGAGAAACGACAATGCTGCCCCCTACTGTTATATCATCAATGTCTCCTATATAAAAAGTATAAGAGAAATGACAATGCTGCCCCCTACTGTTATATCATCAATGTCTCCTATATATAAAGTATAAGAGAAACGACAATGCTGCCCCCTACTGTTATATCATCAATGTCTCCTATATATAAAGTATAAGAGAAATGACAATGCTGCCCCCTACTGATATATCATCAATGACTCCTATATATAAAGTATAAGAGAAACGACAATGCTGCCCCCTACTGTTATATCATCAACGTCTTCTATATATAAAGTATAAGAGAAACGACAATGCTGCCCCCTACTGTTATATCATCAATGTCTCCTATATATAAAGTAAAAGAGAAACGACAATGCTTCCCCCTACTGTTATATCATCAATGTCTCCTATATATAAAGTATAAGAGAAGCGACAATGCTGCCCCCTACTGTTATATCATCAACGTCTCCTATATATAAAGTATAAGAGAAACGACAATGCTGCTCCCTACTGTTATATCATCAACGTCTCCTATATATAAAGTATAAGAGAAACGACAATGCTGCCCCCTACTGTTATATCATCAATGTCTCCAAAATGTAAAGTATAAGAGAAACGACAATGCTGCCCCCTACTGTTATATCATCAATGTCTCCTATATGTAAAGTATAAGAGAAACGACAATGCTGCCCCCTACTGTTATATCATCAATGTCTCCTATATATAAGGTATAATAGAAACGACAATGCTGCCCCCTACTGTTATATCATCAATGTCTTCTATATATAAAGTATAAGAGTAACGACAATGCTGCCCCCTACTGTTATATCATCAATGTCTCCTATATAAAAAGTATAAGAGAAACGACAATGCTGCCCCCTACTGTTATATCATCAATGTCTCCTATATATAAAGTATAAGAGAAACGACAATGCTGCCCCCTACTGTTATATCATCAATGTCTCCTATATATAACGTATAAGAGAAACGACAATGCTGCCCCCTACTGTTATATCAATGTCTCCAAAATGTAAAGTATAAGAGAAACGACAATGCTGCCCCCTACTGTTATATCATCAATGTCTCCTATATGTAAAGTATAAGAGAAACGACAATGCTGCCCCCTACTGTTATATCATCAATGTCTCCTATATATAAAGTATAAGAGAAATGACAATGCTGCCCCTTACTGTTATATCATCAATGTCTCCTATATATAAATTATAAGAGAAACGACAATGCTGCACCCTACTGTTATATCATCAATGTCTCCTATATATAAATTATAAGAGAAACGACAATGCTGCACCCTACTGTTATATCATCAATATCTCCTATATATAAAGTATAAGAGAAACGACAATGCTGCCCCCTACTGTTATATCATCAATGTCTCCTATATATAAAGTATAAGAGAAACGACAATGCTGCCCCCTACTGTTATATCAATGTCTCCTATATATAAAGTATAAGAGAAACGACAACGCTGCCCCCTACTGTTATATCATCAATGTCTCCTATATATAAAGTATAAGAGAAACGACAACGCTGCCCCCTACTGTTATATCATCAATGTCTCCTATATATAAGGTATAAGAGAAACGACAATGCTGCCCCCTACTGTTATATCATCAATGTCTCCTATATATAAGGTATAAGAGAAATGACAATGCTGCCCCCTACTGTTATATCATCAATGTCTCCTATATATAAAGTATAAGAGAAATGACAATGCTGCCCCCTACTGTTGTATCATCAATGTCTCCTATGTATAAAGTATTAGAGAAACGACAATGCTGCCCCCTACTGTCGTATCATCAATGTCTCCTATATATAAAGTATAAGAGAAACGACAATGCTGGCCCCTACTGTTATATCATCAATGTCTCCTATATATAAAGTATAAGAGAAACGACAATGCTGCCCCCTACTGTTATATCATCAATGTTTCCTATATATAAGGTATAAGAGAAATGACAATGCTGCCCCCTACTGTTATATCATCAATGTCTCCTATATATAAAGTATAAGAGAAACGACAATGCTGCCCCCTACTGTCGTATCATCAATGTCGCCTATATATAAAGTATAAGAGAAACAACAATGCTGCCCCCTACTGTCGTATCATCATTGTCTCCTATATATAAAGTATAAGAGAAACGACAATGCTGCCCCCTACTGTTATATCATCAATGTCTCCTATATATAAAGTATAAGAGAAACGACAATGCTGCCCCCTACTGTTATATCATCAACGTCTCCTATATATAAAGTATAAGAGAAACGACAATGCTGCCCCCTACTGTTATATCATCAATGTCTCCTAAATGTAAAGTATAAGAGAAACGACAATGCTGCCCCCTACTGTTATATCATCAATGTCTCCTATATATAAATTATAAGAGAAACGACAATGCTGCCCCCTACTGTTATATCATCGATGTCTCCTATATATAAAGTATAAGAGAAACGACAATGCTGCCCCCTACTGTTATATCATCAATCTCTCCTATATATAAATTATAAGAGAAACGACAATGCTGCCCCCTACTGTTATATCATCAATGTCTCCTATATATAAAGTATAAGAGAAACGACAATGCTTCCCTTACTGTTATATCATCAATGTCTCCTATATATAAAGTATAAGAGAAACGACAATGCTGCCCCCTACTGTTATATCATCAATGTCTCCAATATATAAAGTATAAGAGAAACGACAATGCTGCCCCCTACTGTTATATCATCAATGTCTCCTATATATAAAGTATAAGAGAAACGACAATGCTGCCCCCTACTGTTGTATCATCAATGTCTCCTATATATAAAGTATAAGAGAAACGACAATGCTGCCCCCTACTGTTATATCATCAATGTCTCCTATATATAAGTTATAAGAGAGACGACAATGCCGCCCCCTACTGTTATATCATCAATGTCTCCTATATATAACATATAAGAGAAACGACAATGCTGCCCCCTACTGTTATATCATCAATGTCTCCTATATATAAAGTATAAGAGAAACGACAATGCTGCCCCCTACTGTTGTATCATCAATGTCTCCTATATATAAAGTATAAGAGAAACGACAATGCTGCCCCCTACTGTTATATCATCAATGTCTCCTATATATAAGTTATAAGAGAGACGACAATGCTGCCCCCTACTGTTATATCATCAATGTCTCCTACATGTAAAGTATAAGAGAAACGACAATGCTGCCCCCTACTGTTATATCATCAATGTCTCCTATATATAAAATATAAGAGAAACGACAATGCTGCCCCCTACTGTTATATCATCAATGTCACCTATATATAAAGTATAAGAGAAACGACAATGCTGCCCCCTACTGTTATATCATCAATGTCTCCTATATATAAAGTATAAGAGAAACGACAATGCTGCCCCCTACTGTTATATCATCAATCTCTCCTATATATAAAGTATAAGAGAAACGACAATGCTGCCCCCTACTGTTATATCATCAATGTCACCTATATATAAAGTATAAGAGAAACGACAATGCTGCCCCCTACTGTTATATCATCAATGTCTCCTATATATAAAGTATAAGAGAAACGACAATGCTGCCCCCTACTGTTATATCATCAATCTCTCCTATATATAAAGTATAAGAGAAACGACAATGCTGCCCCCTACTGTTATATCATCAATGTCACCTATATATAAAGTATAAGAGAAACGACAATCCTGCCCCCTACTGTTTTATCATCAATGTCTCCTATATATAAAGTATAAGAGAAATGACAACGCTGCCCCCTACTGTTATATCATCAATGTCTCCAATATATAAAGTATAAGAGAAACGACAATGCTGCCCCCTACTGTTATATCATCAATGTCTCCAATATATAAAGTATAAGAGAAACGACAATGCTGCCCCCTACTGTTGTATCATCAATGTCTCCTATATATAAAGTATAAGAGAAACGACAATGCTGCCCCCTACTGTTATATCATCATTGTCTCTTATATATAAAGTATAAGGCTACTTTCACATGTCCGTCGGTGGCATTCCGGTGCCATGCGGCAAAAAGATGGAGTGCCGGATCCAGCCGTGAACGGAGGGACCGGAAGTATATGCGGCGCATCTTACGGCGCCTGACACGGCTATGTTGCAAAGGGGTCACCAGGGAAGAAAAGGATCCAGGAGCCGGTGAACGGGGTATGAAAAAGAGAGAGAGAGAACGGGGTATGAAAGAGAGAGAGAACGGGGCATGAAAGAGAGAGAGAGAGAACGGGGTATGAAAGAGAGAGAGAGAACGGGGTATGAAAGAGAGAGAGAGAGAACGGGGTATGAAAGAGAGAGAGAGAGAACGGGATATGAAAGAGAGAGAGAGAGAGAGAACGGGTTAAAGAGAGAGAGAGAACGGGGTATGAAAGAGAGAGAGAGAGAACGGGGTATGAAAGAGAGAGAGAGAGAGAACGGGATATGAAAGAGAGAGAGAGAGAGAGAACGGGTTAAAGAGAGAGAGAGAGATATCCAGGCATGCGCACAGGGTAAAACCGTGCATGCGGTGGCCGCATCAGGTTGAAGTCTGATCCGGCGGCCGGAATGTGCCATTGAGAAACATTGTCCCGCAGAGCCGGAAGGGCCGCATACGTCCATTTCCGGCTTTTTTCGCCGGACAAAAAAACGCTGCAGCACCTGTCCTGTCCGGCCGCCGGACAGAGGAATTCAGCCGGATCCGGTAAAAACCGGAACAAACGGAAGCACATGCGGCGCGATCCGGCGCATGTGCTTCTCAATGACAAAATAACGCATCCGGCGGTAAAAAAAAACGTATCCGTTTTTTTACACACATGCCGGATTGTGCCTAACGGCACAAACCAGATGTGTGAAAGAGGCCTTAGAGAAACGACAACGCTGCCCCCTACTGTTATATCATCAATGTCTCCTATATACAAAGTATAAGAGAAACGACAACGCTGCCCCCTACTGTTAAATCATCAACGTCTTCTATATATGAAGTATAAGAGAAACGACAATGCTGCCCCCTACTGTTATATCATCAATGTCTCCTATATATAAGGTACAAGAGAAACAACAATGCTGCCCCCTACTGTTATATCATCAATGTCTCCTATATATAAAGTATAAGAGAAACGACAACGCTGCCCCCTACTGTTATATCATCAATGTCTCCTATATACAAAGTATAAGAGAAACGACAACGCTGCCCCCTACTGTTAAATCATCAACGTCTTCTATATATGAAGTATAAGAGAAACGACAATGCTGCCCCCTACTGTTATATCATCAATGTCTCCTATATATAAGGTACAAGAGAAACAACAATGCTGCCCCCTACTGTTATATCATCAATGTCTCCTATATATAAAGTATAAGAGAAACGACAATGCTGCCCCCTACTGTTATATCATCAATGTCTCCTATATATAAGGTATAAGAGAAACGACAATGCTGCCCCCTACTGTTATATCATCAATGTCTCCTATATGTAAAGTATAAGAGAAACGACAATGCTGCCCCCTACTGTTATATCATCAATGTCTCCTATATAGAAGGTTTAAGGAAACGACAATGCTGCCCCCTACTGTTATATCACCAATGTCTCCTGTATATGAGTTATAAGAGAAACAACAATGCTGCCCCCTACTGTTATATCACCAATGTCTCCTGTATATGAGTTATAAGAGAAACAACAATGCTGCACCCTACTGTTAATTATATTATCAATGTCTCCTATATATAAAGTATAAGAGAAACGACAATGCTGCCCCCTACTGTTATATCATCAATGTCTCCTATATATAAAGTATAAGAGAAACGACAATGCTGCCCCCTACTGTTATATCATCAATGTCTCCTATATATAACGTATAAGAGAATCGACAATGCTGCCCCCTACTGTTATATCATCAATGTCTCCTATATATAAAGTATAAGAGAATCGACAATGCTGCCCCCTACTGTTATGTCATCAATGTCACCTATATATAAAGTAAAAGAGAAACGACAATACTGCCCCCTACTGTTATATCATCAATGTCTCCTATATAAAATTATAAGAGAAACGACAATGCTGCCCCCTACTGTTATATCATCAATATCTTCTATATATAAAGTATAAGGGAAATGACAATGCTGCCCCCTACTGTTATATCAATGTCTCCTATATATAAGGTATAAGAGAAACGACAATGCTGCCCCCTACTGTTATATCATCAATGTCTCCTATATGTAAAGCACAAGCGAAACGACAATGCTGCCCCCTACTGTTATATCATCATTGTCTCCTATATATAAGGTATAAGAGAAACGACAATGCTGCCCCCTACTGTTATATCATCAATGACTCCTATATATAAAGTATAAGAGAAACGACAATGCTGCCCCCTACTGTTATATCATCAATCTCTCCTATATATAAAGTATAAGAGAAACGACAATGCTGCCCCCTACTGTTATATCATCAATGTCTCCTACATGTAAAGTATAAGAGAAACGACAATGCTGCCCCCTACTGTTATATCATCAATGTCTCCTATATATAAAATATAAGAGAAACGACAATGCTGCCCCCTACTGTTATATCATCAATGTCACCTATATATAAAGTATAAGAGAAACGACAATGCTGCCCCCTACTGTTATATCATCAATGTCTCCTATATATAAAGTATAAGAGAAACGACAATGCTGCCCCCTACTGTTATATCATCAATCTCTCCTATATATAAAGTATAAGAGAAACGACAATGCTGCCCCCTACTGTTATATCATCAATGTCACCTATATATAAAGTATAAGAGAAACGACAATGCTGCCCCCTACTGTTATATCATCAATGTCTCCTATATATAAAGTATAAGAGAAACGACAATGCTGCCCCCTACTGTTATATCATCAATCTCTCCTATATATAAAGTATAAGAGAAACGACAATGCTGCCCCCTACTGTTATATCATCAATGTCACCTATATATAAAGTATAAGAGAAACGACAATCCTGCCCCCTACTGTTTTATCATCAATGTCTCCTATATATAAAGTATAAGAGAAATGACAACGCTGCCCCCTACTGTTATATCATCAATGTCTCCAATATATAAAGTATAAGAGAAACGACAATGCTGCCCCCTACTGTTATATCATCAATGTCTCCAATATATAAAGTATAAGAGAAACGACAATGCTGCCCCCTACTGTTGTATCATCAATGTCTCCTATATATAAAGTATAAGAGAAACGACAATGCTGCCCCCTACTGTTATATCATCATTGTCTCTTATATATAAAGTATAAGGCTACTTTCACATGTCCGTCGGTGGCATTCCGGTGCCATGCGGCAAAAAGATGGAGTGCCGGATCCAGCCGTGAACGGAGGGACCGGAAGTATATGCGGCGCATCTTACGGCGCCTGACACGGCTATGTTGCAAAGGGGTCACCAGGGAAGAAAAGGATCCAGGAGCCGGTGAACGGGGTATGAAAAAGAGAGAGAGAGAACGGGGTATGAAAGAGAGAGAGAACGGGGCATGAAAGAGAGAGAGAGAGAACGGGGTATGAAAGAGAGAGAGAGAACGGGGTATGAAAGAGAGAGAGAGAGAACGGGGTATGAAAGAGAGAGAGAGAGAACGGGATATGAAAGAGAGAGAGAGAGAGAGAACGGGTTAAAGAGAGAGAGAGAACGGGGTATGAAAGAGAGAGAGAGAGAACGGGGTATGAAAGAGAGAGAGAGAGAGAACGGGATATGAAAGAGAGAGAGAGAGAGAGAACGGGTTAAAGAGAGAGAGAGAGATATCCAGGCATGCGCACAGGGTAAAACCGTGCATGCGGTGGCCGCATCAGGTTGAAGTCTGATCCGGCGGCCGGAATGTGCCATTGAGAAACATTGTCCCGCAGAGCCGGAAGGGCCGCATACGTCCATTTCCGGCTTTTTTCGCCGGACAAAAAAACGCTGCAGCACCTGTCCTGTCCGGCCGCCGGACAGAGGAATTCAGCCGGATCCGGTAAAAACCGGAACAAACGGAAGCACATGCGGCGCGATCCGGCGCATGTGCTTCTCAATGACAAAATAACGCATCCGGCGGTAAAAAAAAACGTATCCGTTTTTTTACACACATGCCGGATTGTGCCTAACGGCACAAACCAGATGTGTGAAAGAGGCCTTAGAGAAACGACAACGCTGCCCCCTACTGTTATATCATCAATGTCTCCTATATACAAAGTATAAGAGAAACGACAACGCTGCCCCCTACTGTTAAATCATCAACGTCTTCTATATATGAAGTATAAGAGAAACGACAATGCTGCCCCCTACTGTTATATCATCAATGTCTCCTATATATAAGGTACAAGAGAAACAACAATGCTGCCCCCTACTGTTATATCATCAATGTCTCCTATATATAAAGTATAAGAGAAACGACAACGCTGCCCCCTACTGTTATATCATCAATGTCTCCTATATACAAAGTATAAGAGAAACGACAACGCTGCCCCCTACTGTTAAATCATCAACGTCTTCTATATATGAAGTATAAGAGAAACGACAATGCTGCCCCCTACTGTTATATCATCAATGTCTCCTATATATAAGGTACAAGAGAAACAACAATGCTGCCCCCTACTGTTATATCATCAATGTCTCCTATATATAAAGTATAAGAGAAACGACAATGCTGCCCCCTACTGTTATATCATCAATGTCTCCTATATATAAGGTATAAGAGAAACGACAATGCTGCCCCCTACTGTTATATCATCAATGTCTCCTATATGTAAAGTATAAGAGAAACGACAATGCTGCCCCCTACTGTTATATCATCAATGTCTCCTATATAGAAGGTTTAAGGAAACGACAATGCTGCCCCCTACTGTTATATCACCAATGTCTCCTGTATATGAGTTATAAGAGAAACAACAATGCTGCCCCCTACTGTTATATCACCAATGTCTCCTGTATATGAGTTATAAGAGAAACAACAATGCTGCACCCTACTGTTAATTATATTATCAATGTCTCCTATATATAAAGTATAAGAGAAACGACAATGCTGCCCCCTACTGTTATATCATCAATGTCTCCTATATATAAAGTATAAGAGAAACGACAATGCTGCCCCCTACTGTTATATCATCAATGTCTCCTATATATAACGTATAAGAGAATCGACAATGCTGCCCCCTACTGTTATATCATCAATGTCTCCTATATATAAAGTATAAGAGAATCGACAATGCTGCCCCCTACTGTTATGTCATCAATGTCACCTATATATAAAGTAAAAGAGAAACGACAATACTGCCCCCTACTGTTATATCATCAATGTCTCCTATATAAAATTATAAGAGAAACGACAATGCTGCCCCCTACTGTTATATCATCAATATCTTCTATATATAAAGTATAAGGGAAATGACAATGCTGCCCCCTACTGTTATATCAATGTCTCCTATATATAAGGTATAAGAGAAACGACAATGCTGCCCCCTACTGTTATATCATCAATGTCTCCTATATGTAAAGCACAAGCGAAACGACAATGCTGCCCCCTACTGTTATATCATCATTGTCTCCTATATATAAGGTATAAGAGAAACGACAATGCTGCCCCCTACTGTTATATCATCAATGACTCCTATATATAAAGTATAAGAGAAACGAGAATGCTGCCCCCTACTGTTATATCACCAAAGTCTCCTGTATATGAGTTATAAGAGAAACAACAATGCTGCCCCCTACTGTTATATCATCAATGTCTCCTATATGTAAAGTTTAAGAGAAACAACAATGCTGCTCCCTACTGTTATATCATCAATGTCTCCTATATGTAAAGTATAAGAGAAACGACAATGCTGCCCCCTACTGTTATATCATCAATGTCTATAATATGTAAAGTGTAAGAGAAACGACAATGCCGCTCCCTACTGTTATATCATCAATGTCTCCTATATATAAAGTATAAGAGAAACGACAATGCTGCCCCCTACTGTTATATCATCAATGTCTCCTATATATAAAGTATAAGAGACACGACAATGCTACCCCCTACTGTTATATCATCAAAGTCTCCTATATATAAAGTATAAGAGAAACGACAATGCTGCCCCCTACTGTTATATCATCAATGTCTCCTATATATAAAGTATAAGAGAAACGACAATGCTGCCCCCTACTGTTATATCATTAATGTCTCCTATATGTAAAGTATAAGAGAAACGACAATGCTGCCCCCTACTGTTATACCATCAATGTCTCCTATATATAAAGCATAAGCGAAACGACAATGCTGCCCCCTATTGTTATATCACCAATGTCTCCTATATATAAGGTATAAGAGAAACAACAATGCTGCCCCCTACTGTTATATCATCAATGTCTCCTATATGTAAGGTATAAGAGAAACGACAATGCTGCCCCCTACTGTTATATCACCAATGTCTCCTATATATAAGGTATAAGAGAAACAACAATGCTGCCACCTACTGTTATATCATCAATGTCACCTAACTATAAAGTATAAGAGAAACGACAATGCTGCCCCCTACTGTTATATCATCAATGTCACCTATATATAAAGTATAAGAGAAACGACAATGCTGCCCCCTACTGTTATATCATCAATGTCACCTATATATAAAGTCTAAGAGAAACGACAATGCTGCCCCCTACTGTTATATCATCAATGTCACCTATATATAAAGTCTAAGAGAAACGACAATGCTGCCCCCTACTGTTATATCATCAATGTCACCTATATATAAAGTCTAAGAGAAACGGCAATGCTGCCCCCTACTGTTATATCATCAATGTCTCCTAAATATAAAGTATAAGAGAAACGACAATGCTGCCCCCTACTGTTATATCATCAATGTCGCCTATATATAAAGTATAAGAGAAACGACAATGCTGCCCCCTACTGTTATATCATCAATGTCACCTATATATAAAGTATAAGAGAAACGACAATGCTGCCCCCTACTGTTATATCATCAATGTCACCTATATATAAAGTATAAGAGAAACGACAATGCTGCCCCCTACTGTTATATCATCAATGTCTCCTGTATATAAAGAATCAGAGAAACGACAATGCTGCCCCCTACTGTTATATCATCAATGTCTCCTATATATAAAGTATAAGAGAAACGACAATGCTGCCCCCTACTGTTATATCATCAATGTCTCCTATATGTAAGGTATAAAATAAACGACAATGCTGCCCCCTACTGTTATATGATCAATGTCTCCTATATATAAGGTATAAGAGAAACGACAATGCTGCCCCCTACTGTTATATTATCAATGTCTCCTATATGTAAGGTATAAGAGAAACGACATGCTGCCCCCTACTGTTATATCATCAATGTCTCCTATATATAAAGTATAAGAGAAACGACAATGCTGCCCCCTACTGTTATATCATCAATGTCTCCTATATGTAAGGTATAAAATAAACGACAATGCTGCCTCCTACTGTTATATCATCAATGTCTCCTATATGTAAAGTATAAGAGAAACGACAATGCTGCCCCCTACTGTTATATCACCAATGTCTCCTATATATAAGGTATAAGAGAAACGACAATGCTGCCCCCTACTGTTATATCAATGTCTCCTATATGTAAAGCATAAGCGAAACGACAATGCTGCCCCCTACTGTTATATCATCAATGTCTCCTACATGTAAAGTATAAGAGAAACTACAATGCTGCCCTCTACTGTTATAATTTATAAATAGGAGACAATGATGATATAAGAGTAGGGGGCAGCATTGTCGTTTCTCTTATACTTTATATATAGGAGTCATTGATGATATAACAGTAGGGGGCAGCATTGTCGTTTCTCTTATAACTCATATACAGGAGACATTAGTGATATAACAGTAGGGGGCAGCATTGTCGTTTCTCTTATACTTTACATATAGGAGACATTGATGATATAACAGTAGGGGGCAGCATTGTCGTTTCTCTTATACTTTATATATAGGAGACATTGATGATATAAGAGAAACGACAATGCTGCCCCCTACTGTTATATCATCAATGTCTCCTATATATAAAGTATAAGAGAAACGACAATGCTGCCCCCTACTGTTATATCATCAATGTCTCCTATATATAACGTATAAGAGAAATGACAATGCTTCCACCTACTGTTATATCATCAATGTCTCCTATATATAAGGAACAAGAGAAACGACAATGCTGCCCCCTACTGTTATATCATCAATGTCACCTTTATGTAAAGTGTAAGAGAAACGACAATGCTGCCCCCTACTGTTATATCATCAATGTCTCCTATATATAAAGTATAAGAGAAACGACAATGCTGCCCCCTACTGTTATATCATCAATGTCTCCTGTATATAAAGTATAAGAGAAATGACAATGCTGCTCCCTACTGTTATATCATCAATGTCTCCTATATATAAAGCATAAGAGAAACGACAATGCTGCCCCCTACTGTTATATCATCAATGTCTCCTATATATAAGGTATAAGAGAAACGACAATGCTGCCCCCTACTGTTATATCATCAATGTCTCCTGTATATAAAGTATAAGAGAAATGACAATGCTGCCCCCTACTGTTATATCATCAATGTCACCTATATATAAAGTATAAGAGAAACGACAATGCTGCCCCCTACTGTTATATCATCAATGTCTCCTGTACATAAAGTATAAGAAAAATGACAATGCTGCCCCCTACTGTTATATCATCAATGTCACCTATATATAAAGTATAAGAGAAACGACAATGCTGCCCCCTACTGTTATATCATCAACGTCTTCTATATATAAAGTATAAGAGAAATGACAATGCTGCCCCCTACTGTTATATCATCAATGTCTCCTATATGTAAGGTATAAGAGAAATGACAATGCTGCCCCCTACTGTTATATCATCACTGTCTCCTATGTATAAGGTATAAGAGAAACGACAATGCTGCCCCCTACTGTTATATCAGCAATGTCTCCTATATATAAAGTATAAGAGAAACGACAATGCTGCCCCCTACTGTCATATCATCAATGTCACCTATATATAAAGTGTAAGAGAAATAACAATGCTGCCCTCTACTGTTATATCATCAATGTCGCCTATATATAAAGTATAAGAGAAACGACAATGCTGTCCCCTACTGTTATATCATCAATGTCGCCTATATATAAAGTATAAGAGAAACAACAATGCTGCCACCTACTGTTATATCATCAATGTCGCATATATATAAAGTATAAGAGAAACGACAACGCTGCCCCCTACTGTTATATCATCAATGTCTCCTATATACAAAGTATAAGAGAAACGACAACGCTGCCCCCTACTGTTAAATCATCAACGTCTTCTATATATGAAGTATAAGAGAAACGACAATGCTGCCCCCTACTGTTATATCATCAATGTCTCCTATATATAAGGTACAAGAGAAACAACAATGCTGCCCCCTACTGTTATATCATCAATGTCTCCTATATATAACGTATAAGAGAATCGACAATGCTGCCCCCTACTGTTATATCATCAATGTCTCCTATATATAAAGTATAAGAGAAACGACAATGCTGCCCCCTACTGTTATGTCATCAATGTCACCTATATATAAAGTATAAGAGAAACGACAATACTGCCCCCTACTGTTATATCATCAATGTCTCCTATATAAAATTATAAGAGAAACGACAATGCTGCCCGCTACTGTTATATAATCAATATCTTCTATATATAAAGTATAAGGGAAAAGACAATGCTGCCCCCTACTGTTATATCAATGTCTCCTATATATAAGGTATAAGAGAAACGACAATGCTGCCCCCTACTGTTATATCATCAATGTCTCCTATATGTAAAGCATAAGCGAAACGACAATGCTGCCCCCTACTGTTATATCATCATTGTCTCCTATATATAAGGTATAAGAGAAACGACAATGCTGCCCCCTACTGTTATATCATCAATGACTCCTATATATAAAGTATAAGAGAAACGAGAATGCTGCCCCCTACTGTTATATCACCAAAGTCTCCTGTATATGAGTTATAAGAGAAACAACAATGCTGCCCCCTACTGTTAATTATATTATCAATGTCTCCTATATATAAAGTTTAAGAGAAACAACAATGCTGCTCCCTACTGTTATATCATCAAAGTCTCCTATATATAAAGTATAAGAGAAACGACAATGCTGCCCCCTACTGTTATATCATCAATGTCTCCTATATATAAGATATAAGAGAAACGACAATGCTGCCCCCTACTGTTATATCATCAATGTCTCCTATATAGAAGGTTTAAGGAAACAACAATGCTGCCCCCTACTGTTATATCACCAATGTCTCCTGTATATGAGTTATAAGAGAAACAACAATGCTGCACCCTACTGTTAATTATATTATCAATGTCTCCTATATATAAAGTTTAAGAGAAACAACAATGCTGCTCCCTACTGTTATATCATCAATGTCTCCTATATATAAAGTATAAGAGAAACGACAATGCTGCCCCCTACTGTTATATCATCAATGTCTCCTATATATAACGTATAAGAGAATCGACAATGCTGCCCCCTACTGTTATATCATCAATGTCTCCTATATATAAAGTATAAGAGAAACGACAATGCTGCCCCCTACTGTTATGTCATCAATGTCACCTATATATAAAGTATAAGAGAAACGACAATACTGCCCCCTACTGTTATATCATCAATGTCTCCTATATAAAATTATAAGAGAAACGACAATGCTGCCCCCTACTGTTATATCATCAATATCTTCTATATATAAAGTATAAGGGAAATGACAATGCTGCCCCCTACTGTTATATCAATGTCTCCTATATATAAGGTATAAGAGAAACGACAATGCTGCCCCCTACTGTTATATCATCAATGTCTCCTATATGTAAAGCACAAGCGAAACGACAATGCTGCCCCCTACTGTTATATCATCATTGTCTCCTAAATATAAGGTATAAGAGAAACGACAATGCTGCCCCCTACTGTTATATCATCAATGACTCCTATATATAAAGTATAAGAGAAACGAGAATGCTGCCCCCTACTGTTATATCACCAAAGTCTCCTGTATATGAGTTATAAGAGAAACAACAATGCTGCCCCCTACTGTTAATTATATTATCAATGTCTCCTATATATAAAGTTTAAGAGAAACAACAATGCTGCTCCCTACTGTTATATCATCAAAGTCTCCTATATATAAAGTATAAGAGAAACGACAATGCTGCCCCCTACTGTTATATCATCAATGTCTCCTATATATAAAGTATAAGAGAAACGACAATGCTGCCCCCTACTGTTATATCATCAATGTCTCCTATATATAAGGTATAAGAGAAACGACAATGCTGCCCCCTACTGTTATATCATCAATGTCTCCTATATGTAAAGTATAAGAGAAACGACAATGCTGCCCTCTACTGTTATATCATCAATGTCTCCTATATAGAAGGTTTAAGGAAACAACAATGCTGCCCCCTACTGTTATATCACCAATGTCTCCTGTATATGAGTTATAAGAGAAACAACAATGCTGCACCCTACTGTTAATTATATTATCAATGTCTCCTATATATAAAGTTTAAGAGAAACAACAATGCTGCTCCCTACTGTTATATCATCAATGTCTCCTATATATAAAGTATAAGAGAAACGACAATGCTGCCCCCTACTGTTATATCATCAATGTCTCCTATATATAACGTATAAGAGAATCGACAATGCTGCCCCCTACTGTTATATCATCAATGTCTCCTATATATAAAGTATAAGAGAAACGACAATGCTGCCCCCTACTGTTATGTCATCAATGTCACCTATATATAAAGTATAAGAGAAACGACAATACTGCCCCCTACTGTTATATCATCAATGTCTCCTATATAAAATTATAAGAGAAACGACAATGCTGCCCCCTACTGTTATATCATCAATATCTTCTATATATAAAGTATAAGGGAAATGACAATGCTGCCCCCTACTGTTATATCAATGTCTCCTATATAAGGTATAAGAGAAACGACAATGCTGCCCCCTACTGTTATATCATCAATGTCTCCTATATGTAAAGCACAAGCGAAACGACAATGCTGCCCCCTACTGTTATATCATCATTGTCTCCTATATATAAGGCATAAGAGAAACGACAATGCTGCCCCCTACTGTTATATCATCAATGACTCCTATATATAAAGTATAAGAGAAACGAGAATGCTGCCCCCTACTGTTATATCACCAAAGTCTCCTGTATATGAGTTATAAGAGAAACAACAATGCTGCCCCCTACTGTTAATTATATTATCAATGTCTCCTATATATAAAGTTTAAGAGAAACAACAATGCTGCTCCCTACTGTTATATCATCAAAGTCTCCTATATATAAAGTATAAGAGAAACGACAATGCTGCCCCCTACTGTTATATCATCAATGTCTCCTATATATAAAGTATAAGAGAAACGACAATGCTGCCCCCTACTGTTATATCATCAATGTCTCCTATATATAAGGTATAAGAGAAACGACAATGCTGCCCCCTACTGTTATATCATCAATGTCTCCTATATGTAAAGTATAAGAGAAACGACAATGCTGCCCTCTACTGTTATATCATCAATGTCTCCTATATAGAAGGTTTAAGGAAACGACAATGCTGCCCCCTACTGTTATATCACCAATGTCTCCTGTATATGAGTTATAAGAGAAACAACAATGCTGCACCCTACTGTTAATTATATTATCAATGTCTCCTATATATAAAGTTTAAGAGAAACAACAATGCTGCTCCCTACTGTTATATCATCAATGTCTCCTATATGTAAAGTATAAGAGAAACGACAATGCTGCCCCCTACTGTTATATCATCAATGTCTATAATATGTAAAGTGTAAGAGAAACGACAATGCCGCTCCCTACTGTTATATCATCAATGTCTCCTATATATAAAGTATAAGAGAAACGACAATTCTGCCCCCTACTGTTATATCATCAATGTCTCCTATATATAAGGTATAAGAGAATCGACAATGCTGCCCCCTACTGTTATATCATCAATGTCTCCTATATATGAGGTATAAGAGAAACGACAATGCTGCCCCCTACTGTTATATCATCAATGTCTCCTATATGTAAAGCATAAGAGAAACGACAATGCTGCCCCCTACTGTTATATCAATGTCTCCAATATATAAAGTATAAGAGAAACGACAATGCTGCCCCCTACTGTTATATCATCAATGTCTCCTATATATAAGGTATAAGAGAAACGACAATGCTGCCCCCTACTGTTGTATCATCAATGTCTCCTATATATAAAGTATAAGAGAAACGACAATGCTGCCCCCTACTGTTATATCATCAATGTCTCCTATGTATAAAGTATAAGAGAAACGACAATGCTGCCCCCTACTGTTATATCATCAATATCTCCTATACAGTATATAAGGTATAAGAGAATCGACAATGCTGCCCCCTACTGTTATATCATCAATGTCTCCTATATATAAGGTATAAGAGAAACGACAATGCTGCCCCCTACTGTTAGATCATCAATGTCTCCTATATATAAGGTATAAGAGAAACGACAATGCTGCCCCCTACTGTTATATCATCAATGTCTCCTGTATATGAGTTATAAGAGAAACGACAATGCTGCCCCCTACTGTTATATCATCAATGTCTCCTATATATAAAGTGTAAGAGAAACGACAATGCTGCCCCCTACTGTTATATCATCAATGTCTCCTATATATAAAGTGTAAGGCCTGTTTCACACTTCCGTTTTTGTGTCCGCCAAACGGATCCGTTTCCGTTTTTTTGACGGAAACTGATGCAAACGGATCCGTTTTTTAAAAACGGATCCGTTTTTTTGACGGATCCGCGGTAACCGTAATGGAAGTCTATGGGACAAAAAAAACGGATCCTGCAAAAAATGGCGGATCCGTTTTTTTACGGAAAACAACGGATTTTGACGGATTTGAAAAAACGGAAGTGTGAAACAGGCCTAAGAGAAACGACAATGCTGCCCCCTACTGTTATATCATCAATGTCACCTGTGTATAAAGTATAAGAGAGACGACAATGCTGCCCCCTACTGTTACATCATCAATTTCTCCTATATATAAAGTATAAGAGAAACGACAATGCTGCCCCCTACTGTTATATCATCAATGTCTCCTATATATAAGGCATAAGAGAAACGACAATGCCGCCCCCTACTGTTATATCATCAATGTCTCCTATATATAAGGTATAAGAGAAACGACAATGCTGCCCCCTACTGTTATATCATCAATGTTTCCTATATATAAGGTATAAGAGAAATGACAATGCTGCCCCCTACTGTTATATCATCAATGTCTCCTATATGTAAGGTGTAAGAGAAACGACAATGCTGCCCCCTACTGTTATATCATCAATGTCTCCTATATATAAAGTATAAGAGAAACGACAATGCTGCCCCTGCTGTTATATCATCAATGTCTCCTATATATAAAGTATAAGAGAAACGACAATGCTACCCCCTACTGTTATATCATCAAAGTCTCCTATATATAAAGTATAAGAGAAACGACAATGCTGCCCCCTACTGTTATATCATCAATGTCTCCTATATATAAAGTATAAGAGAAACGACAATGCTGCCCCCTACTGTTATATCATTAATGTCTCCTATATGTAAAGTATAAGAGAAACGACAATGCTGCCCCCTACTGTTATACCATCAATGTCTCCTATATATAAAGCATAAGCGAAACGACAATGCTGCCCCCTATTGTTATATCACCAATGTCTCCTATATATAAGGTATAAGAGAAACAACAATGCTGCCCCCTACTGTTATATCATCAATGTCTCCTATATGTAAGGTATAAGAGAAACGACAATGCTGCCCCCTACTGTTATATCACCAATGTCTCCTATATATAAGGTATAAGAGAAACAACAATGCTGCCACCTACTGTTATATCATCAATGTCACCTAAATATAAAGTATAAGAGAAACGACAATGCTGCCCCCTACTGATATATCATCAATGTCACCTATATATAAAGTATAAGAGAAACGACAATGCTGCCCCCTACTGTTATATCATCAATGTCACCTATATATAAAGTCTAAGAGAATCGACAATGCTGCCCCCTACTGTTATATCATCAATGTCACCTATATATAAAGTCTAAGAGAAACGACAATGCTGCCCCCTACTGTTATATCATCAATGTCACCTATATATAAAGTCTAAGAGAAACGACAATGCTGCCCCCTACTGTTATATCATCAATGTCTCCTAAATATAAAGTATAAGAGAAACGACAATGCTGCCCCCTACTGTTATATCATCAATGTCTCCTATATATAAGGTATAAGAGAAACGACAATGCTGCCCCCTACTGTTATATCATCAATGTCTCCTATATATAAAGTATAAGAGAAACGACAATGCTGCCACCTACTGTTATATCATCAATGTCACCTATATATAAAGTATAAGAGAAACGACAATGCTGCCCCCTACTGTTATATCATTAATGTCACCTATATATAAAGTATAAGAGAAACGACAATGCTGCCCCCTACTGTTATATCATCAATGTCTCCTGTATATAAAGAATAAGAGAAACGACAATGCTGCCCCCTACTGTTATATCATCAATGTCTCCTATATATAAAGTATAAGAGAAACGACAATGCTGCCCCCTACTGTTATATCATCAATGTCTCCTATATGTAAGGTATAAAGTAAACGACAATGCTGCCCCCTACTGTTATATGATCAATGTCTCCTATATATAAGGTATAAGAGAAACGACAATGCCTCCCCCTACTGTTATATCATCAATGTCTCCTATATATAAGTTATAAGAGAAACGACAATGCTGCCCCCTACTGTTATATCATCAATGTCTCCTATATATAAGGTATAAGAGAAACGACAATGCTGCCCCCTACTGTTATATTATCAATGTCTCCTATATGTAAGGTATAAGAGAAACGACAATGCTGCCCCCTACTGTTGTATCATCAATGTCTCCTATATATAAAGTATAAGAGAAACGAAAATGCTGCCCCCTACTGTTATATCATCAATGTCTCCTATATGTAAGGTATAAAATAAACGACAATGCTGCCTCCTACTGTTATATCATCAATGTCTCCTATATGTAAAGTATAAGAGAAACGACAATGCTGCCCCCTACTGTTATATCACCAATGTCTCCTATATATAAGGTATAAGAGAAACGACAATGCTGCCCCCTACTGTTATATCAATGTCTCCTATATGTAAAGCATAAGCGAAATGACAATGCTGCCCCCTACTGTTATATCATCAATGTCTCCTACATGTAAAGTATAAGAGAAACTACAATGCTGCCCTCTACTGTTATAATTTATAAATAGGAGACAATGATGATATAACAGTAGGGGGCAGCATTGTCGTTTCTCTTATACTTTATATATAGGAGTCATTGATGATATAACAGTAGGGGGCAGCATTGTCGTTTCTCTTATAACTCATATACAGGAGACATTGGTGATATAACAGTAGGGGGCAGCATTGTCGTTTCTCTTATACTTTACATATAGGAGACATTGATGATATAACAGTAGGGGGCAGCATTGTCGTTTCTCTTATACTTTATATATAGGAGACATTGATGATATAAGAGAAACGACAATGCTGCCCCCTACTGTTATATCATCAATGTCTCCTATATATAAAGTATAAGAGAAACGACAATGCTTCCCCCTACTGTTATATCATCAATGTCTCCTATATATAACGTATAAGAGAAATGACAATGCTTCCCCCTACTGTTATATCATCAATGTCTCCTATATATAAGGAACAAGAGAAACGACAATGCTGCCCCCTACTGTTATATCATCAATGTCACCTTTATGTAAAGTGTAAGAGAAACGACAATGCTGCCCCCTACTGTTATATCATCAATGTCTCCTATATATAAAGTATAAGAGAAACGACAATGCTGCCCCCTACTGTTATATCATCAATGTCTCCTGTATATAAAGTATAAGAGAAATGACAATGCTGCTCCCTACTGTTATATCATCAATGTCTCCTATATATAAAGTATAAGAGAAACGACAATGCTGCCCCCTACTGTTATATCATCAATGTCTCCTATATATAATGTATAAGAGAAACGACAATGCTGCCCCCTACTGTTATATCATCAATGTCTCCTGTATATAAAGTATAAGAGAAATGACAATGCTGCCCCCTACTGTTATATCATCAATGTCACCTATATATAAAGTATAAGAGAAACGACAATGCTGCCCCCTACTGTTATATCATCAATGTCTCCTGTACATAAAGTATAAGAGAAATGACAATGCTGCCCCCTACTGTTATATCATCAATGTCACCTATATATAAAGTATAAGAGAAACGACAATGCTGCCCCCTACTGTTATATCATCACTGTCTCCTATATGTAAGGTATAAGAGAAATGACAATGCTGCCCCCTACTGTTATATCATCACTGTCTCCTATGTATAAGGTATAAGAGAAACGACAATGCTGCCCCCTACTGTTATATCAGCAATGTCTCCTATATATAAAGTATAAGAGAAACGACAATGCTGCCCCCTACTGTTATATCATCAATGTCTCCTTTATATAAGGTATAAGAGAAACGACAATGCTGCCCCCTACTGTCATATCATCAATGTCTCCTTTATATAAGGTATAAGAGAAACGACAATGCTGCCCCCTACTGTCATATCATCAATGTCTCCTTTATATAAGGTATAAGAGAAACGACAATGCTGCTCCCTACTATCATATCATCAATGTCTCCCATATATAAGGTATAAGAGAAACGACAATGCTGCCCCCTACTGTTATATCATCAATGTCTCCTATATGTAAAGTATAAGAGAAATGACAATGCTGCCCCCTACTGTTATATCATCAATGTCTCCTATATATAAAGTATAATAGAAACGACAATGCTGCCCCCTACTGTTATATCATCAATGTCACCTATATATAAAGTGTAAGAGAAATAACAATGCTGCCCTCTACTGTTATATCATCAATGTCGCCTATATATAAAGTATAAGAGAAACGACAATGCTGCCCCCTACTGTTATATTATCAATGTCTCCTATATATAAGGTATAAGAGAAACGACAATGCTGCCCCCTACTGTTATATCATCAATGTCTCCTATTTGTAAAGTATAAGAGAAACGACAATTCTGCCCCCTACTGTTATATCATCAATGTCTCCTATATGTAAAGTATAAGAGAAATGACAATGCTGCCTCCTACTGTTATATCATCAATGTCACCTATGTATAAAGTATAAGAGAAATGACAATGCTGCCCCCTACTGTTATATCATCAATGTCTCCTATTTGTAAAGTATAAGAGAAACGACAATTCTGCCCCCTACTGTTATATCATCAATGTCTCCTATATGTAAAGTATAAGAGAAATGACAATGCTGCCTCCTACTGTTATATCATCAATGTCTCCTATATATAAGGTATAAGAGAAACGACAATGCTGCCCCCTACTGTTATATCATCAATGTCACCTATATGTAAGGTGTAAGAGAAACGACAATGCTGCCCCCTACTGTTATATCATCAATGTCTCCTATATATAAAGTATAAGAGAAAAGACAATGCTGCCCCCTACTGTTATATCATCAATGTCACCTATATATAAAGTATAAGAGAAACGACAATGCTGCCCCCTACTGTTATATCATCAATGTCTCCTGTATATAAAGTATAAGAGAAATGACAATGCTGCTCCCTACTGTTATATCATCAATGTCACCTATATATAAAGTATAAGAGAAACGACAATTCTGCCCCCTACTGTTATATCATCAATGTCTCCTATATGTAAGGTATAAGAGAAATGACAATGCTGCCCCCAACTGTTATATCATCAATGTCTCCTATGTATAAGGTATAAGAGAAACGACAATGCTGCCCCCTACTGTTATATCAGCAATCTCTCCTATATATAAAGTATAAGAGAAACGACAATGCTGCCCCCTACTGTCATATCATCAATGTCTCCTATATATAAGGTATAAGAGAAACGACAATGCTGCCCCCTACTGTTATATCATCAATGTCTCCTATATGTAAAGTATAAGAGAAATGACAATGCTGCCCCCTACTGTTATATCATCAATGTCTCCTATATATAAAGTATAATAGAAATGACAATGCTGCCCCCTACTGTTATATCATCGATGTCTCCTATATGTAAGGTATAAGAGAAACGACAATGCTGCTCCCTACTGTCATATCATCAATGTCTCCTATATATAAGGTATAAGAGAAACGACAATGCTGCCCCCTACTGTTATATCATCAATGTCTCCTATATGTAAAGTATAAGAGAAATGACAATGCTGCTCCCTACTGTTATATAATCAATGTCTCCTATACATAAAGTATAAGACAGATGACAATGCTGCCCCCTACTGTTATATCATCAATGTCTCCTATATGTAAGGTATAAGAGAAATGACAATGCTGCCCCCTACTGTTATATCATCACTGTCTCCTATGTATAAGGTATAAGAGAAACGACAATGCTGCCCCCTACTGTTATATCAGCAATGTCTCCTATATATAAAGTATAAGAGAAACGACAATGCTGCCCCCTACTGTCATATCATCAATGTCTCCTATATATAAGGTATAAGAGAAACGACAATGCTGCCCCCTACTGTTATATCATCAATGTCTCCTATATGTAAAGTATAAGAGAAATTACAATGCTGCCCCCTACTGTTATATCATCAATGTCTCCTATATATAAAGTATAATAGAAAAGACAATGCTGCCCCCTACTGTTATATCATCAATGACACCTATATATAAAGTGTAAGAGAAATGACAATGCTGCCCCCTACTGTTATATCATCAATGTCGCCTATATGTAAAGTATAAGAGAAACGACAATGCTGCCCCCTACTATTATATAATCAATGTCGCCTATATATAAAGTATAAGAGAAACGACAATGCTGCCCCCTACTGTTATATCATCAATGTCGCCTATATATAAAGTATAAGAGAAACGACAATGCTGCCCCCTACTGTTATATCATCAATGTCTCCTATATATAAGGTATAAGAGAAACAACAATGCTGCCCTCTACTGTTATATCATCAATGTCGCCTATATATAAAGTATAAGAGAAATGACATTGCTGCCCCCTACTGTTATATCATCAATGTCTCCTATTTGTAAAGTATAAGAGAAACGACAATGCTGCCCCCTACTGTTATATCATCAATGTCTCCTATATGTAAAGTATAAGAGAAACGACAATGCTGCCCTCTACTGTTATATCATCAATGTCTCCTATATATAACGTATAAGAGAAACGACAATGCTGCCCCCTACTGTTATATCATCAATGTCACCTATATGTAAAGTGTAAGAGAAACGACAATGCTGCCCCCTACTGTTATATCATCAATGTCTCCTATATATAAAGTATAAGAGAAACGGCAATGCTGCCCCCTACTGTTATATCATCAATGTCACCTATATATAAAGTATAAGAGAAACGGTAATGCTGCCCCCTACTGTTATGTCATCAATGACACGTATATATAAAGTGTAAGAGAAATGACAATGCTGCCCCCTACTGTTATATCATCAATGTCGCCTATATATAAAGTATAAGAGAAACGACAATGCTGCCCCCTACTGTTATATCATCAATGTCGCCTATATATAAAGTATAAGAGAAACGACAATGCTGCCCCCTACTGTTATATCATCAATGTCGCCTATATATAAAGTATAAGAGAAACGACAATGCTGCCCCCTACTGTTATATCATCAATGTCTCCTATATATAAGGTATAAGAGAAACAACAATGCTGCCTCCTACTGTTATATCATCAATGTCACCTATGTATAAAGTATAAGAGAAATGACAATGCTGCCCCCTACTGTTATATCATCAATGTCTCCTATTTGTAAAGTATAAGAGAAGCGACAATGCTGCCCACTACTGTTATATCATCAATGTCTCCTATATGTAAAGTATAAGAGAAACGACAATGCCGCCCCCTACTGTTATATCATCAATGTCTCCTATATATAACGTATAAGAGAAACGACAATGCTGCCCCCTACTGTTATATCATCAATGTCACCTATATGTAAAGTGTAAGAGAAACGACAATGCTGCCCCCTACTGTTATATCATCAATGTCTCCTATATATAAAGTATAAGAGAAACGACAATGCTGCCCCCTACTGTTATATCATCAATGTCACCTATATATAAAGTATAAGAGAAACGGCAATGCTGCCCCCTACTGTTATATCATCAATGTCTCCTGTATATAAAGTATAAGAGAAATGACATTGCTGCTCCCTACTGTTATATCATCAATGTCTCCTATATATAAAGGATAAGAGAAACGAAAATGCTGCCCCCTACTGTCATATCATCAATGTCTCCTGTATATAAAGTATAAGAGAAACGACAATGCTGCCCCCTACTGTTATATCATCAATGTCGCCTATATATAAAGTATAAGAGAAACGACAATGCTGCCCCCTACTGTTATATCATCAATGTCGCCTATATATAAAGTATAAGAGAAACGACAATGCTGCCCCCTACTGTTATATCATCAATGTCTCCTATATATAAGGTATAAGAGAAACAACAATGCTGCCTCCTACTGTTATATCATCAATGTCACCTATGTATAAAGTATAAGAGAAATGACAATGCTGCCCCCTACTGTTATATCATCAATGTCTCCTATTTGTAAAGTATAAGAGAAACGACAATGCTGCCCCCTACTGTTATATCATCAATGTCTCCTATATGTAAAGTATAAGAGAAACGACAATGCTGCCCCCTACTGTTATATCATCAATGTCTCCTATATATAACGTATAAGAGAAACGACAATGCTGCCCCCTACTGTTATATCATCAATGTCACCTATGTATAAAGTATAAGAGAAACGACAATGCTGCCCCCTACTGTTATATCATCAATGTCTCCTATATGTAAAGTATAAGAGAAACGACAATGCTGCCCCCTACTGTTATATCATCAATGTCTCCTATATATAACGTATAAGAGAAACGACAATGCTGCCCCCTACTGTTATATCATCAATGTCACCTATATGTAAAGTGTAAGAGAAACGACAATGCTGCCCCCTACTGTTATATCATCAATGTCTCCTATATATAAAGTATAAGAGAAACGACAATGCTGCCCCCTACTGTTATATCATCAATGTCACCTATATATAAAGTATAAGAGAAACGGCAATGCTGCCCCCTACTGTTATATCATCAATGTCTCCTGTATATAAAGTATAAGAGAAATGACATTGCTGCTCCCTACTGTTATATCATCAATGTCTCCTATATATAAAGGATAAGAGAAACGACAATGCTGCCCCCTACTGTTATATCATCAATGTCTCCTGTATATAAAGTATAAGAGAAATGACAATGCTGCTCCCTACTGTTATATCATCAATGTCACCTATATATAAAGTATAAGAGAAACGACAATGCTGCCCCCTACTGTTATATCATCAATGTCTCCTATATGTAAGGTATAAGAGAAATGACAATGCTGCCCCCTACTGTTATATCATCACTGTCTCCTATGTATAAGGTATAAGAGAAACGACAATGCTGCCCCCTACTGTTATATCAGCAATGTCTCCTATATATAAAGTATAAGAGAAACGACAATGCTGCTCCCTACTGTCATATCATCAATGTCTCCTATATATAAGGTATAAGAGAAACGACAATGCTGCCCCCTACTGTTATATCATCAATGTCTCCTATATGTAAAGTATAAGAGAAATGACAATGCTGCCCCCTACTGTTATATCATCAATGTCTCCTATATATAAAGTATAATAGAAACGACAATGCTGCCCCCTACTGTTATATCATCGATGTCTCCTATATGTAAGGTATAAGAGAAATGACAATGTTTCCCCCTACTGTTATATAATCAATGTCTCCTATTTATAAAATATAAGACAGTTGACAATGCTGCCCCCTACTGTTATATCATCAATGTCTCCTATAGGTAAGGTATAAGAGAAACGACAATGCTGCCCCCTACTGTTATATCATCAATGTCTCCTATATGTAAAGTATAAGAGAAACGACAATGCTGCCCCCTATTGTTATATCATCAATGTCTCCTATATGTAAAGTATAAGAGAAATGACAATGCCGCCCCCTACTGTTATATCATCAATGTCTCCTATATGTAAAGTATAAGAGAAACGACAATGCTGCCCCCTACTGTTATATCATCAATGCCTCCTATGTATAAAGTGTAAGAGAAGCGACAATGCTGCCCCCTAGTGTTATATCATCAATGTCTCCTATATATAAAGTATAAGAGAAACGACAATGCTGCCCCCTACTGTTATATCATCAATGACTCCTATATATAACGTATGAGGGAAACGGCAATGCTGCCCCCTACTGTTATATCATCAATGTCTCCTATATATAAAGTATAAGAGAAACGACAATGCTGCCCCCTACTGTTATATCATCAATGTCTCCTATGTGTAAAGTATAAGAGAAACGACAATGCTGCCCCCTACTGTTATATCATCAATGTCACCTACTGTATGTATAAAGTATAAGAGAAACGACAATGCTGCCCCCTACTGTTATATCATCAATGTCTCCTATGTATAAAGTATAAGAGAAGTGACAATGCTGCCCCCTACTGTTATATCATCAATGTCTCCTATTTATAAAGTATAAGAGAAACGACAATGCTGCCCCTTACTGTTATATCATCAATGTCTCCTATATATAAAGTATAAGAGAAACGACAATGCTGCCCCCTACTGTTATATCATCAATGTCTCCTATATATAAGGTATAGGAGAAACGACAATGCTGCCCCCTACTGTTATATCATCAATGTCTCCTATATGTAAAGTATAAGAATAACGGCAATGCTGCCCCCTACTGTTATATCATCAATGTCTCCTATATATAAGGTATAAGAGAAACGACAATGCTGCCCCCTACTGCTATATCAGCAATGTCTCCTATACATAAAGTATAAGAGAAACGACAATGCTGCTCCCTACTGTTATATCATTAATGTCTCCTATATATAAAGTATAAGAGAAACGACAATGCTGCCCCCTACTGTTATATCATCAATGTCACCTATATATAAAGTATAAGAGAAACGACAATGCTGCCCCCTACTGTTATATCATCAATGTCTCCTATATATAAAGTATAAGAGAAACGACAATGCTGCCCCCTACTGTTATATCATCAATGTCGCCTATATATAAAGTATAAGAGAAACGACAATGCTGCCCCCTACTGTTATATCATCAATGTCTCCTATATATAAAGTATAAGAGAAACGACAATGCTGCCCCCTACTGTTATATGATCAATGTCTCCTATATATAAAGTATAAGAGAAACGACAATGCTGCCCCCTACTGTTATATCATCAATGTCACCTATATATAAGGTATAAGAGAAACGACAATGCTGCCCCTTACTGGTATATCAGCAATGTCTCCTATATATAAAGTATAAGAGAAACGACAATGCTGCCCCCTACTGTCATATCATCAATGTCTCCTATATATAAGGTATAAGAGAAACGACAATGCTGCTCCCTACTGTCATATCATCAATGTCTCCTATATATAAGGTATAAGAGAAACGACAATGCTGCCCCCTACTGTTATATCATCAATGTCTCCTATATGTAAAGTATAAGAGAAATGACAATGCTGCCCCCTACTGTTATATCATCAATGTCTCCTATATATAAAGTATAATAGAAACGACAATGCTGCCCCCTACTGTTATATCATCGATGTCTCCTATATGTAAGGTATAAGAGAAATGACAATGTTTCCCCCTACTGTTATATAATCAATGTCTCCTATATATAAAATATAAGACAGTTGACAATGCTGCCCCCTACTGTTATATCATCAATGTCTCCTATAGGTAAGGTATAAGAGAAACGACAATGCTGCCCCCTACTGTTAAATCATCAATGTCTCCTATATGTAAAGTATAAGAGAAACGACAATGCTGCCCCCTACTGTTATATCATCAATGTCTCCTATATGTAAAGTATAAGAGAAACGACAATGCTGCCCCCTACTGTTATATCATCAATGCCTCCTATGTATAAAGTGTAAGAGAAGCGACAATGCTGTCCCCTAGTGTTATATCATCAATGTCTCCTATATATAAAGTATAAGAGAAACGACAATGCTGCCCCCTACTGTTATATCATCAATGACTCCTATATATAACGTATGAGGGAAACGACAATGCTGCCCCCTACTGTTATATCATCAATGTCTCCTATATATAAAGTATAAGAGAAACGACAATGCTGCCCCCTACTGTTATATCATCAATGTCTCCTATGTGTAAAGTATAAGAGAAACGACAATGCTGCCCCCTACTGTTATATCATCAATGTCACCTACTGTATGTATAAAGTATAAGAGAAACGACAATGCTGCCCCCTACTGTTATATCATCAATGTCTCCTATGTATAAAGTATAAGAGAAGTGACAATGCTGCCCCCTACTGTTATATCATCAATGTCTCCTATTTATAAAGTATAAGAGAAACGACAATGCTGCCCCTTACTGTTATATCATCAATGTCTCCTATATATAAAGTATAAGAGAAACGACAATGCTGCCCCCTACTGTTATATCATCAATGTCTCCTATATATAAGGTATAGGAGAAACGACAATGCTGCCCCCTACTGTTATATCATCAATGTCTCCTATATGTAAAGTATAAGAATAACGGCAATGCTGCCCCCTACTGTTATATCATCAATGTCTCCTATATGTAAGGTATAAGAATAACGACAATGTGCTGCCCCTACTGCTATATCAGCAATGTCTCCTATACATAAAGTATAAGAGAAACGACAATGCTGCTCCCTACTGTTATATCATTAATGTCTCCTATATATAAAGTATAAGAGAAACGACAATGCTGCCCCCTACTGTTATATCATCAATGTCACCTATATATAAAGTATAAGAGAAACGACAATGCTGCCCCCTACTGTTATATCATCAATGTCTCCTATATATAAAGTATAAGAGAAACGACAATGCTGCCCCCTACTGTTATATCATCAATGTCGCCTATATATAAAGTATAAGAGAAACGACAATGCTGCCCCCTACTGTTATATCATCAATGTCTCCTATATATAAAGTATAAGAGAAACGACAATGCTGCCCCCTACTGTTATATGATCAATGTCTCCTATATATAAAGTATAAGAGAAACGACAATGCTGCCCCCTACTGTTATATCATCAATGTCACCTATATATAAGGTATAAGAGAAACGACAATGCTGCCCCTTACTTTTATATCATCAATGTCTCCAATGTATAAAGTATAAGAGAAATGACAATGCTGCCTCCTACTGTTATATCATCAATGTCTCCTATATATAAGGTATAAGAGAAACGACAATGCTGCCCCCTACTGTTATATCATCAATGTCACCTATATATAAGGTATAAGAGAAACGACAATGCTGCCCCTTACTTTTATATCATCAATGTCTCCAATGTATAAAGTATAAGAGAAACGACAATGCTGCCTCCTACTGTTATATCATCAATGTCTCCTATATATAAGGTATAAGAGAAACGACAATGCTGCCCCCTACTTTTATATCATCAATGTCTCCTATATATAAAGTATAAGAGAAACGACAATGCTGCCTCCTACTGTTATATCATCAATGTCTCCAATATATAAAGTATAAGAGAAACGACAATGCTGCCCCCTACTGTTATATCATTAATGTCTCCTATATATAAGGTATAAGAGAAACGACAATGCTGCCCCCTACTTTTATATCATCAATGTCTCCAATGTATAAAGTATAAGAGAAATGACAATGCTGCCCCCTACTGTTATATCATCAATGTCTCCTATATATAGGGTATAAGAGAAACGACAATGCTGCCCCCTACTGTTATATCATCAATGTCTCCTATATATAAAGTATAAGAGAAACGACAATGCTGCCCCCTACTGTTATGTCATCAATGTCTCCTACATATAAGGTATAAGAGAAACGACAATGCTGCCCCCTACTGTTATATCATCAATGTCTCCTATATATAGGGTATAAGAGAAACGACAATGCTGCCCCCTACTGTTAGATCACCAATGTCTCCTATATATAAAGTATAAGAGAAACGACAATGCTGCCCCCTACTGTTATATCATCAACGTCTTCTATATATAAAGTATAAGAGAAATGACAATGCTGCCCCCTACTGTTATATCATCAATGTCTCCTATATATAAAGTATAAGAGAAACGACAATGCTGCCCCCTACTGTTATATCATCAACGTCTTCTATATATAAAGTATAAGAGAAATGACAATGCTGCCCCCTACTGTTATATCATCAATGTCTCCTATATATAAAGTATAAGAGAAACGACAATGCTGCCCCCTACTGTTATATCATCAACGTCTCCTATATATAAAGTATAAGAGAAACGACAATGCTGCCCCCTACTGTTATATCATCAATGTCGCCTATATACAAAGTATAAGAGAAACGACAACGCTGCTCCCTACTGTCATATCATCAATGTCTCCTATATATAAGGTATAAGAGAAACAACAATGCTGCCTCCTACTGTTATATCATCAATGTCACCTATGTATAAAGTATAAGAGAAATGACAATGCTGCCCCCTACTGTTATATCATCAATGTCTCCTGTATATAAAGTATAAGAGAAATGACATTGCTGCTCCCTACTGTTATATCATCAATGTCTCCTATATATAAAGGATAAGAGAAACGAAAATGCTGCCCCCTACTGTTATATCATCAATGTCACCTATGTATAAAGTATAAGAGAAATGACAATGCTGCCCCCTACTGTTATATCATCAATGTCTCCTATTTGTAAAGTATAAGAGAAGCGACAATGCTGCCCACTACTGTTATATCATCAATGTCTCCTATATGTAAAGTATAAGAGAAACGACAATGCCGCCCCCTACTGTTATATCATCAATGTCTCCTATATATAACGTATAAGAGAAACGACAATGCTGCCCCCTACTGTTATATCATCAATGTCACCTATATGTAAAGTGTAAGAGAAACGACAATGCTGCCCCCTACTGTTATATCATCAATGTCTCCTATATATAAAGTATAAGAGAAACGACAATGCTGCCCCCTACTGTTATATCATCAATGTCACCTATATATAAAGTATAAGAGAAACGGCAATGCTGCCCCCTACTGTTATATCATCAATGTCTCCTGTATATAAAGTATAAGAGAAATGACATTGCTGCTCCCTACTGTTATATCATCAATGTCTCCTATATATAAAGGATAAGAGAAACGAAAATGCTGCCCCCTACTGTCATATCATCAATGTCTCCTGTATATAAAGTATAAGAGAAACGACAATGCTGCCCCCTACTGTTATATCATCAATGTCGCCTATATATAAAGTATAAGAGAAACGACAATGCTGCCCCCTACTGTTATATCATCAATGTCGCCTATATATAAAGTATAAGAGAAACGACAATGCTGCCCCCTACTGTTATATCATCAATGTCTCCTATATATAAGGTATAAGAGAAACAACAATGCTGCCTCCTACTGTTATATCATCAATGTCACCTATGTATAAAGTATAAGAGAAATGACAATGCTGCCCC
Organism: Dendrobates tinctorius; assembly: GCF_039654945.1. Lineage (NCBI taxonomy): Eukaryota > Metazoa > Chordata > Amphibia > Anura > Dendrobatidae > Dendrobates > Dendrobates tinctorius. Next base: position 3,967,114 of record NW_027361696.1, on the reverse strand, counting down.
CTACTGTTATATCATCAATGTCTCCTATTTGTAAAGTATAAGAGAAACGACAATGCTGCCCCCTACTGTTATATCATCAATGTCTCCTATATGTAAAGTATAAGAGAAACGACAATGCTGCCCCCTACTGTTATATCATCAATGTCTCCTATATATAACGTATAAGAGAAACGACAATGCTGCCCCCTACTGTTATATCATCAATGTCACCTATATGTAAAGTGTAAGAGAAACGACAATGCTGCCCCCTACTGTTATATCATCAATGTCTCCTATATATAAAGTATAAGAGAAACGACAATGCTGCCCCCTACTGTTATATCATCAATGTCACCTATATATAAAGTATAAGAGAAACGGCAATGCTGCCCCCTACTGTTATATCATCAATGTCTCCTGTATATAAAGTATAAGAGAAATGACATTGCTGCTCCCTACTGTTATATCATCAATGTCTCCTATATATAAAGGATAAGAGAAACGACAATGCTGCCCCCTACTGTTATATCATCAATGTCTCCTGTATATAAAGTATAAGAGAAATGACAATGCTGCTCCCTACTGTTATATCATCAATGTCACCTATATATAAAGTATAAGAGAAACGACAATGCTGCCCCCTACTGTTATATCATCAATGTCTCCTATATGTAAGGTATAAGAGAAATGACAATGCTGCCCCCTACTGTTATATCATCACTGTCTCCTATGTATAAGGTATAAGAGAAACGACAATGCTGCCCCCTACTGTTATATCAGCAATGTCTCCTATATATAAAGTATAAGAGAAACGACAATGCTGCTCCCTACTGTCATATCATCAATGTCTCCTATATATAAGGTATAAGAGAAACGACAATGCTGCCCCCTACTGTTATATCATCAATGTCTCCTATATGTAAAGTATAAGAGAAATGACAATGCTGCCCCCTACTGTTATATCATCAATGTCTCCTATATATAAAGTATAATAGAAACGACAATGCTGCCCCCTACTGTTATATCATCGATGTCTCCTATATGTAAGGTATAAGAGAAATGACAATGTTTCCCCCTACTGTTATATAATCAATGTCTCCTATTTATAAAATATAAGACAGGTGACAATGCTGCCCCCTACTGTTATATCATCAATGTCTCCTATAGGTAAGGTATAAGAGAAACGACAATGCTGCCCCCTACTGTTATATCATCAATGTCTCCTATATGTAAAGTATAAGAGAAACGACAATGCTGCCCCCTATTGTTATATCATCAATGTCTCCTATATGTAAAGTATAAGAGAAATGACAATGCCGCCCCCTACTGTTATATCATCAATGTCTCCTATATGTAAAGTATAAGAGAAACGACAATGCTGCCCCCTACTGTTATATCATCAATGCCTCCTATGTATAAAGTGTAAGAGAAGCGACAATGCTGCCCCCTAGTGTTATATCATCAATGTCTCCTATATATAAAGTATAAGAGAAACGACAATGCTGCCCCCTACTGTTATATCATCAATGACTCCTATATATAACGTATGAGGGAAACGGCAATGCTGCCCCCTACTGTTATATCATCAATGTCTCCTATATATAAAGTATAAGAGAAACGACAATGCTGCCCCCTACTGTTATATCATCAATGTCTCCTATGTGTAAAGTATAAGAGAAACGACAATGCTGCCCCCTACTGTTATATCATCAATGTCACCTACTGAATGTATAAAGTATAAGAGAAACGACAATGCTGCCCCCTACTGTTATATCATCAATGTCTCCTATGTATAAAGTATAAGAGAAGTGACAATGCTGCCCCCTACTGTTATATCATCAATGTCTCCTATTTATAAAGTATAAGAGAAACGACAATGCTGCCCCTTACTGTTATATCATCAATGTCTCCTATATATAAAGTATAAGAGAAACGACAATGCTGCCCCCTACTGTTATATCATCAATGTCTCCTATATATAAGGTATAGGAGAAACGACAATGCTGCCCCCTACTGTTATATGATCAATGTCTCCTATATATAAAGTATAAGAGAAACGACAATGCTGCCCCCTACTGTTATATCATCAATGTCACCTATATATAAGGTATAAGAGAAACGACAATGCTGCCCCCTACTGCTATATCAGCAATGTCTCCTATACATAAAGTATAAGAGAAACGACAATGCTGCTCCCTACTGTTATATCATTAATGTCTCCTATATATAAAGTATAAGAGAAACGACAATGCTGCCCCCTACTGTTATATCATCAATGTCACCTATATATAAAGTATAAGAGAAACGACAATGCTGCCCCCTACTGTTATATCATCAATGTCTCCTATATATAAAGTATAAGAGAAACGACAATGCTGCCCCCTACTGTTATATCATCAATGTCGCCTATATATAAAGTATAAGAGAAACGACAATGCTGCCCCCTACTGTTATATCATCAATGTCTCCTATATATAAAGTATAAGAGAAACGACAATGCTGCCCCCTACTGTTATATGATCAATGTCTCCTATATATAAAGTATAAGAGAAACGACAATGCTGCCCCCTACTGTTATATCATCAATGTCACCTATATATAAGGTATAAGAGAAACGACAATGCTGCCCCTTACTGTTATATCAGCAATGTCTCCTATATATAAAGTATAAGAGAAACGACAATGCTGCCCCCTACTGTCATATCATCAATGTCTCCTATATGTAAGGTATAAGAGAAACGACAATGCTGCTCCCTACTGTCATATCATCAATGTCTCCTATATATAAGGTATAAGAGAAATGACAATGCTGCCCCCTACTGTTATATCATCAATGTCTCCTATATGTAAAGTATAAGAGAAATGACAATGCTGCCCCCTACTGTTATATCATCAATGTCTCCTATATATAAAGTATAATAGAAACGACAATGCTGCCCCCTACTGTTATATCATCGATGTCTCCTATATGTAAGGTATAAGAGAAATGACAATGTTTCCCCCTACTGTTATATAATCAATGTCTCCTATATATAAAATATAAGACAGTTGACAATGCTGCCCCCTACTGTTATATCATCAATGTCTCCTATAGGTAAGGTATAAGAGAAACGACAATGCTGCCCCCTACTGTTATATCATCAATGTCTCCTATATGTAAAGTATAAGAGAAACGACAATGCTGCCCCCTACTGTTATATCATCAATGTCTCCTATATGTAAAGTATAAGAGAAACGACAATGCTGCCCCCTACTGTTATATCATCAATGCCTCCTATGTATAAAGTGTAAGAGAAGCGACAATGCTGTCCCCTAGTGTTATATCATCAATGTCTCCTATATATAAAGTATAAGAGAAACGACAATGCTGCCCCCTACTGTTATATCATCAATGACTCCTATATATAACGTATGAGGGAAACGGCAATGCTGCCCCCTACTGTTATATCATCAATGTCTCCTATATATAAAGTATAAGAGAAACGACAATGCTGCCCCCTACTGTTATATCATCAATGTCTCCTATGTGTAAAGTATAAGAGAAACGACAATGCTGCCCCCTACTGTTATATCATCAATGTCACCTACTTTATGTATAAAGTATAAGAGAAACGACAATGCTGCCCCCTACTGTTATATCATCAATGTCTCCTATGTATAAAGTATAAGAGAAGTGACAATGCTGCCCCCTACTGTTATATCATCAATGTCTCCTATTTATAAAGTATAAGAGAAACGACAATGCTGCCCCTTACTGTTATATCATCAATGTCTCCTATATATAAAGTATAAGAGAAACGACAATGCTGCCCCCTACTGTTATATCATCAATGTCTCCTATGTGTAAAGTATAAGAGAAACGACAATGCTGCCCCCTACTGTTATATCATCAATGTCACCTACTGTATGTATAAAGTATAAGAGAAACGACAATGCTGCCCCCTACTGTTATATCATCAATGTCTCCTATGTATAAAGTATAAGAGAAGTGACAATGCTGCCCCCTACTGTTATATCATCAATGTCTCCTATTTATAAAGTATAAGAGAAACGACAATGCTGCCCCTTACTGTTATATCATCAATGTCTCCTATATATAAAGTATAAGAGAAACGACAATGCTGCCCCCTACTGTTATATCATCAATGTCTCCTATATATAAGGTATAGGAGAAACGACAATGCTGCCCCCTACTGTTATATCATCAATGTCTCCTATATGTAAAGTATAAGAATAACGGCAATGCTGCCCCCTACTGTTATATCATCAATGTCTCCTATATATAAGGTATAAGAGAAACGACAATGCTGCCCCCTACTGTTATATCATCAATGTCTCCTATATGTAAGGTATAAGAATAACGACAATGTGCTGCCCCTACTGCTATATCAGCAATGTCTCCTATACATAAAGTATAAGAGAAACGACAATGCTGCTCCCTACTGTTATATCATTAATGTCTCCTATATATAAAGTATAAGAGAAACGACAATGCTGCCCCCTACTGTTATATCATCAATGTCACCTATATATAAAGTATAAGAGAAACGACAATGCTGCCCCCTACTGTTATATCATCAATGTCTCCTATATATAAAGTATAAGAGAAACGACAATGCTGCCCCCTACTGTTATATCATCAATGTCGCCTATATATAAAGTATAAGAGAAACGACAATGCTGCCCCCTACTGTTATATCATCAATGTCTCCTATATATAAAGTATAAGAGAAACGACAATGCTGCCCCCTACTGTTATATGATCAATGTCTCCTATATATAAAGTATAAGAGAAACGACAATGCTGCCCCCTACTGTTATATCATCAATGTCACCTATATATAAGGTATAAGAGAAACGACAATGCTGCCCCTTACTTTTATATCATCAATGTCTCCTATATATAAAGTATAAGAGAAACGACAATGCTGCCTCCTACTGTTATATCATCAATGTCTCCAATATATAAAGTATAAGAGAAACGACAATGCTGCCCCCTACTGTTATATCATTAATGTCTCCTATATATAAGGTATAAGAGAAACGACAATGCTGCCCCCTACTTTTATATCATCAATGTCTCCAATGTATAAAGTATAAGAGAAATGACAATGCTGCCCCCTACTGTTATATCATCAATGTCTCCTATATATAGGGTATAAGAGAAACGACAATGCTGCCCCCTACTGTTATATCATCAATGTCTCCTATATATAAAGTATAAGAGAAACGACAATGCTGCCCCCTACTGTTATGTCATCAATGTCTCCTACATATAAGGTATAAGAGAAACGACAATGCTGCCCCCTACTGTTATATCATCAATGTCTCCTATATATAGGGTATAAGAGAAACGACAATGCTGCCCCCTACTGTTAGATCACCAATGTCTCCTATATATAAAGTATAAGAGAAACGACAATGCTGCCCCCTACTGTTATATCATCAACGTCTTCTATATATAAAGTACAAGAGAAATGACAATGCTGCCCCCTACTGTTATATCGTCAATGTCTCCTATATATAAAGTATAAGAGAAACGACAATGCTGCCCCCTACTGTTATATCATCAACGTCTTCTATATATAAAGTATAAGAGAAATGACAATGCTGCCCCCTACAGTTATATCATCAATGTCTCCTATATATAAAGTATAAGAGAAACGACAATGCTGCCCCCTACTGTTATATCATCAACGTCTCCTATATATAAAGTATAAGAGAAACGACAATGCTGCCCCCTACTGTTATATCATCAATGTCGCCTATATACAAAGTATAAGAGAAACGACAACGCTGCTCCCTACTGTCATATCATCAATGTCTCCTATATATAAGGTATAAGAGAAACAACAATGCTGCCCTCTACTGTTATATCATCAATGTCTCCTATATATAAAGTAAAAGAGAAACGACAATGCTGCCCAATACTGTTATATCATCAATGTCTCCTGTATATAAAGTGTAAGAGAAACGACGATGCTGCCCCCTACTGTTATATCATCAATGTCTCCTATATGTAAAGTATAAGAGAAACGAAAATGCTGCCCCCTACTGTTATATCATCAATGTATCCTATATATAAGGTATAAGAGAAACAACAATGCTGCCCCCTACTATTATATCATCAATGTCTCCTATATGTAAAGTATAAGAGAAACGACAATGCTGCCCTCTACTGTTATATCATCATTGTAACCTATATATAAAGTATAAGAGAAATTACAATGCTGCCCCCTACTGTTATATCATCAATGTCGCCTATATATAAAGTATAAGAGAAAGGACAATGCTGCCCCCTACTGTTATATCATCAATGTCGCCTATATATAAAGTAAAAGAGAAACGACAATGCTGCCCCCTACTGTTATATCATCAATGTCTCCTATATATAAAGTATAAGAGAAACGACAATGCTGCCCCCTACTGTTATATCATCAATGTCATCTATATATAAAGTGTAAGAGAAATGACAATGCTGCCTCCTACTGTTATATCATCAATGTCGCCTATATATAAAGTATAAGAGAAACGACAATGCTGCCCCCTACTGTTATATCATCAATGTCGCCTATATATAAAGTATAAGAGAAACGACAATGCTGCCCCCTACTGTTATATCATCAATGTCGCCTATATTCAAAGTATAAGAGAAACGACAATGCTGCCCCCTACTGTTATATCCTCAATGTCTCCTATATATAAGGTATAAGAGAAACAACATTGCTGCCCTCTACTGTTATATCATCAATGTTTCCTATATATAAGGTATAAGAGAAACAACAATGCTGCCCCCTACTGTTATATCATCAATGTCTCCTATATATAAGGTATAAGAGAAACAACAATGCTGCCCTCTACTGTTATATCATCAATGTCACCTATGTATAAAGTATAAGAGAAATGACAATGCTACCCCCTACTGTTATATCATCAATGTCTCCTATATGTAAAGTATAAGAGAAACGACAATGCTGCCCCCTACTGTTATATCATCAATGTCTCCTATATATAACGTATAAGAGAAACGACAATGCTGCCCCCTACTGTTATATCATCAATGTCTCCTATATATAACGTATAAGATAAACGACAATGCTGCCCTCTACTGTTATATTATCAATGTCACCTATGTATAAAGTATAAGAGAAATGACAATGCTGCCCCCTACTGTTATATCATCAATGTCTCCTATATGTAAAGTATAAGAGAAACGACAATGCTGCCCCCTACTGTTATATCATCAATGTCTCCTATATATAACGTATAAGAGAAACGACATTGCTGCCTCCTACTGTTATATCATCAATGTCTCCTATATATAACGTATAAGAGAAACGACAATGCTGCCCCCTACTGTTATATCATCAATGTCACCTATATATAAAGTATAAGAGAAACGGCAATGCTGCCCCCTACTGTTATATCATCAATGTCTCCTGTATATAAAGTATAAGAGAAATGACAATGCTGCTCCCTACTGTTATATCATCAATGTCACTTATATATAAAGTATAAGAGAAACGAAAATGCTGCCCCCTACTGTTATATCATCAATGTCTCCTATATGTAAGGTATAAGAGAAATGACAATGCTGCCCCCTACTGTTATATCATCACTGTCTCCTATGTATAAGGTATAAGAGAAACAACAATGCTGCCCCCTACTGTTATATCAGCAATGTCTCCTATATATAAAGTATAAGAGAAACGACAATGCTGCCCCCTACTGTCATATCATCAATGTCTCCTATATATAAGGTATAAGAGAAACGACAATGCTGCCCCCTACTGTTATATCATCAATGTCTCCTATATGTAAAGTGTAAGAGAAACGACAATGCTGCCCCCTACTGTTATATCATCAATGTCACCTATATGTAAAGTGTAAGAGAAACGACAATGCTGCCCCCTACTGTTATATCATCAATGTCACCTATATATAAAGTATAAGAGAAACGGCAATGCTGCCCCCTACTGTTATATCATCAATTACACGTATATATAAAGTGTAAGAGAAATGACAATGCTGCCCCCTACTGTTATATCATCAATGTCGCCTATATATAAAGTATAAGAGAAACGACAATGCTGCCCCCTACTGTTATATCATCAATGTCGCCTATATATAAAGCATAAGAGAAACGATAATGCTGCCCCCTACTGTTATATCATCAATGTCTCCTATATATAAGGTATAAGAGAAACGACAATGCTGCCCCCTACTGTTATATCATCAATGTCTCCTATATATAACGTATAAGAGAAACGACAATGCTGCCCCCTACTGTTATATCATCAATGTCACCTATATGTAAAGTGTAAGAGAAACGACAATGCTGCCCCCTACTGTTATATCATCAATGTCTCCAATATATAAAGTATAAGAGAAACGACAATGCTGCCCCCTACTGTTATATCATCAATGTCACCTATATATAAAGTATAAGAGAAACGGCAATGCTGCCCCCTACTGTTATATCATCAATGTCTCCTGCATATAAAGTATAAGAGAAATGACAATGCTGCTCCCTACTGTTATATCATCAATGTCTCCTATATATAAAGGATAAGAGAAACGACAATGCTGCCCCCTACTGTTATATCATCAATGTCTCCTGTATATAAAGTATAAGAGAAATGACAATGCTGCTCCCTACTGTTATATCATCAATGTCACCTATATATAAAGTATAAGAGAAACGACAATGCTGCCCCCTACTGTTATATCATCAATGTCTCCTATATGTAAGGTATAAGAGAAATGACAATGCTGCCCCCTACTGTTATATCATCACTGTCTCCTATGTATAAGGTATAAGAGAAACGACAATGCTGCCCCCTATTGTTATATCAGCAATGTCTCCTATATATAAAGTATAAGAGAAATGACAATGCTGCCCCCTACTGTCATATCATCAATGTCTCCTATATATAAGGTATAAGAGAAACGACAATGCTGCTCCCTACTGTCATATCATCAATGTCTCCTATATATAAGGTATAAGAGAAACGACAATGCTGCCCCCTACTGTTATATCATCAATGCCTCCTATGTATAAAGTGTAAGAGAAGCGACAATGCTGTCCCCTAGTGTTATATCATCAATGTCTCCTATATATAAAGTATAAGAGAAACGACAATGCTGCCCCCTACTGTTATATCATCAATGACTCCTATATATAACGTATGAGGGAAACGGCAATGCTGCCCCCTACTGTTATATCATCAATGTCTCCTATATATAAAGTATAAGAGAAACGACAATGCTGCCCCCTACTGTTATATCATCAATGTCTCCTATGTGTAAAGTATAAGAGAAACGACAATGCTGCCCCCTACTGTTATATCATCAATGTCACCTACTGTATGTATAAAGTATAAGAGAAACGACAATGCTGCCCCCTACTGTTATATCATCAATGTCTCCTATGTATAAAGTATAAGAGAAGTGACAATGCTGCCCCCTACTGTTATATCATCAATGTCTCCTATTTATAAAGTATAAGAGAAACGACAATGCTGCCCCTTACTGTTATATCATCAATGTCTCCTATATATAAAGTATAAGAGAAACGACAATGCTGCCCCCTACTGTTATATCATCAATGTCTCCTATATATAAGGTATAGGAGAAACGACAATGCTGCCCCCTACTGTTATATCATCAATGTCTCCTATATGTAAAGTATAAGAATAACGGCAATGCTGCCCCCTACTGTTATATCATCAATGTCTCCTATATATAAGGTATAAGAGAAACGACAATGCTGCCCCCTACTGTTATATCATCAATGTCTCCTATATGTAAGGTATAAGAATAACGACAATGTGCTGCCCCTACTGCTATATCAGCAATGTCTCCTATACATAAAGTATAAGAGAAACGACAATGCTGCTCCCTACTGTTATATCATTAATGTCTCCTATATATAAAGTATAAGAGAAACGACAATGCTGCCCCCTACTGTTATATCATCAATGTCACCTATATATAAAGTATAAGAGAAACGACAATGCTGCCCCCTACTGTTATATCATCAATGTCTCCTATATATAAAGTATAAGAGAAACGACAATGCTGCCCCCTACTGTTATATCATCAATGTCGCCTATATATAAAGTATAAGAGAAACGACAATGCTGCCCCCTACTGTTATATCATCAATGTCTCCTATATATAAAGTATAAGAGAAACGACAATGCTGCCCCCTACTGTTATATGATCAATGTCTCCTATATATAAAGTATAAGAGAAACGACAATGCTGCCCCCTACTGTTATATCATCAATGTCACCTATATATAAGGTATAAGAGAAACGACAATGCTGCCCCTTACTTTTATATCATCAATGTCTCCAATGTATAAAGTATAAGAGAAATGACAATGCTGCCTCCTACTGTTATATCATCAATGTCTCCTATATATAAGGTATAAGAGAAACGACAATGCTGCCCCCTACTGTTATATCATCAATGTCACCTATATATAAGGTATAAGAGAAACGACAATGCTGCCCCTTACTTTTATATCATCAATGTCTCCAATGTATAAAGTATAAGAGAAACGACAATGCTGCCTCCTACTGTTATATCATCAATGTCTCCTATATATAAGGTATAAGAGAAACGACAATGCTGCCCCCTACTTTTATATCATCAATGTCTCCTATATATAAAGTATAAGAGAAACGACAATGCTGCCTCCTACTGTTATATCATCAATGTCTCCAATATATAAAGTATAAGAGAAACGACAATGCTGCCCCCTACTGTTATATCATTAATGTCTCCTATATATAAGGTATAAGAGAAACGACAATGCTGCCCCCTACTTTTATATCATCAATGTCTCCAATGTATAAAGTATAAGAGAAATGACAATGCTGCCCCCTACTGTTATATCATCAATGTCTCCTATATATAGGGTATAAGAGAAACGACAATGCTGCCCCCTACTGTTATATCATCAATGTCTCCTATATATAAAGTATAAGAGAAACGACAATGCTGCCCCCTACTGTTATGTCATCAATGTCTCCTACATATAAGGTATAAGAGAAACGACAATGCTGCCCCCTACTGTTATATCATCAATGTCTCCTATATATAGGGTATAAGAGAAACGACAATGCTGCCCCCTACTGTTAGATCACCAATGTCTCCTATATATAAAGTATAAGAGAAACGACAATGCTGCCCCCTACTGTTATATCATCAACGTCTTCTATATATAAAGTATAAGAGAAATGACAATGCTGCCCCCTACTGTTATATCATCAATGTCTCCTATATATAAAGTATAAGAGAAACGACAATGCTGCCCCCTACTGTTATATCATCAACGTCTTCTATATATAAAGTATAAGAGAAATGACAATGCTGCCCCCTACTGTTATATCATCAATGTCTCCTATATATAAAGTATAAGAGAAACGACAATGCTGCCCCCTACTGTTATATCATCAACGTCTCCTATATATAAAGTATAAGAGAAACGACAATGCTGCCCCCTACTGTTATATCATCAATGTCGCCTATATACAAAGTATAAGAGAAACGACAACGCTGCTCCCTACTGTCATATCATCAATGTCTCCTATATATAAGGTATAAGAGAAACAACAATGCTGCCTCCTACTGTTATATCATCAATGTCACCTATGTATAAAGTATAAGAGAAATGACAATGCTGCCCCCTACTCTTATATCATCAATGTCTCCTGTATATAAAGTATAAGAGAAATGACATTGCTGCTCCCTACTGTTATATCATCAATGTCTCCTATATATAAAGGATAAGAGAAACGAAAATGCTGCCCCCTACTGTTATATCATCAATGTCACCTATGTATAAAGTATAAGAGAAATGACAATGCTGCCCCCTACTGTTATATCATCAATGTCTCCTATTTGTAAAGTATAAGAGAAGCGACAATGCTGCCCACTACTGTTATATCATCAATGTCTCCTATATGTAAAGTATAAGAGAAACGACAATGCCGCCCCCTACTGTTATATCATCAATGTCTCCTATATATAACGTATAAGAGAAACGACAATGCTGCCCCCTACTGTTATATCATCAATGTCACCTATACAGTGCCTACAAGTAGTATTCAACCCCCTGCAGATTTAGCAGGTTTGATAAGATGCAAATAAGTTAGAGCCTTCAAACTTCACACAAGAGCAGGATTTATTAACAGATGCATAAATCTTACAAACCAAAAAGTTATGTTGCTCAGTTAAATTTTAATAAATTTTAAACATACAAGTGTGGGTCAATTATTATTCAACCCCTAGGTTTAATATTTTGTGGAATAACCCTTGTTTACAATTACAGCTAATAATCGTCTTTTATAAGACCTGATCAGGCCGGCACAGGTCTCTGGAGTTATCTTGGCCCACTCCTCCATGCAGATCTTCTCCAAGTTATCTAGGTTCTTTGGGTGTCTCATGTGGACTTTAATCTTGAGCTCCTTCCACAAGTTTTCAATTGGGTTAAGGTCAGGAGACTGACTAGGCCACTCCAACACCTTGATTTTTTGCCTCTTGAACCAGGCCTTGGTTTTCTTGGCTGTGTGCTTTGGGTCGTTGTCTTGTTGGAAGATGAAATGACGACCCATCTTAAGATCCTTGATGGAGGAGCGGAGGTTCTTGGCCAAAATCTCCAGGTAGGCCGTGCTATCCATCTTCCCATGGATGCGGACCAGATGGCCAGGCCCCTTGGCTGAGAAACAGCCCCACAGCATGATGCTGCCACCACCATGCTTGACTGTAGGGATGGTATTCTTGGGGTCGTATGCAGTGCCATCCAGTCTCCAAACGTCACGTGTGTGGTTGGCACCAAAGATCTCGATCTTGGTCTCATCAGACCAGAGAACCTTGAACCAGTCTGTCTCAGAGTCCTCCAAGTGATCATGAGCAAACTGTAGACGAGCCTTGACATGACGCTTTGAAAGTAAAGGTACCTTACGAGCTCGTCTGGAACGGAGACCATTGCGGTGGAGTACGTTACTTATGGTATTGACTGAAACCAATGTCCCCACTGCCATGAGATCTTCCCGGAGCTCCTTCCTTGTTGTCCTTGGGTTAGCCTTGACTCTTCGGACAAGCCTGGCCTCGGCACGGGAGGAAACTTTCAAAGGCTGTCCAGGCCGTGGAAGGCTAACAGTAGTGCCATAAGCCTTCCACTTCCGGATGATGCTCCCAACAGTGGAGACAGGTAGGCCCAACTCCTTGGAAAGGGTTTTGTACCCCTTGCCAGCCTTGTGACCCTCCACGATCTTGTCTCTGATGGCCTTGGAATGCTCCTTTGTCTTTCCCATGTTGACCATGTATGAGTGCTGTTCACAAGTTTGGGGAGGGTCTTAAATAGTCAGAAAAGGCTGGAAAAAGAGATAATTAATCCAAACATGTGAAGCTCATTGTTCTTTGTGCCTGAAATACTTCTTAATGCTTTAGGGGAACCAAACAGAATTCTGGTGGTTTGAGGGGTTGAATAATAAATGACCCTCTGAATAAACTTTTCACAATTTAAAAAAAAATTAAACAAAGAAATAACATTCTTTTTTGCTGCAGTGCATTTCACACTTCCAGGCTGATCTACAGTCCAAATGTCACAATGCCAAGTTAATTCCGAATGTGTAAACCTGCTAAATCTGCAGGGGTTGAATACTACTTGTAGGCACTGTATGTAAAGTGTAAGAGAAACGACAATGCTGCCCCCTACTGTTATATCATCAATGTCTCCTATATATAAAGTATAAGAGAAACGACAATGCTGCCCCCTACTGTTATATCATCAATGTCACCTATATATAAAGTATAAGAGAAACGGCAATGCTGCCCCCTACTGTTATATCATCAATGTCTCCTGTATATAAAGTATAAGAGAAATGACATTGCTGCTCCCTACTGTTATATCATCAATGTCTCCTATATATAAAGGATAAGAGAAACGAAAATGCTGCCCCCTACTGTCATATCATCAATGTCTCCTGTATATAAAGTATAAGAGAAACGACAATGCTGCCCCCTACTGTTATATCATCAATGTCGCCTATATATAAAGTATAAGAGAAACGACAATGCTGCCCCCTACTGTTATATCATCAATGTCGCCTATATATAAAGTATAAGAGAAACGACAATGCTGCCCCCTACTGTTATATCATCAATGTCTCCTATATATAAGGTATAAGAGAAACAACAATGCTGCCTCCTACTGTTATATCATCAATGTCACCTATGTATAAAGTATAAGAGAAATGACAATGCTGCCCCCTACTGTTATATCATCAATGTCTCCTATTTGTAAAGTATAAGAGAAACGACAATGCTGCCCCCTACTGTTATATCATCAATGTCTCCTATATGTAAAGTATAAGAGAAACGACAATGCTGCCCCCTACTGTTATATCATCAATGTCTCCTATATATAACGTATAAGAGAAACGACAATGCTGCCCCCTACTGTTATATCATCAATGTCACCTATATGTAAAGTGTAAGAGAAACGACAATGCTGCCCCCTACTGTTATATCATCAATGTCTCCTATATATAAAGTATAAGAGAAACGACAATGCTGCCCCCTACTGTTATATCATCAATGTCACCTATATATAAAGTATAAGAGAAACGGCAATGCTGCCCCCTACTGTTATATCATCAATGTCTCCTGTATATAAAGTATAAGAGAAATGACATTGCTGCTCCCTACTGTTATATCATCAATGTCTCCTATATATAAAGGATAAGAGAAACGACAATGCTGCCCCCTACTGTTATATCATCAATGTCTCCTGTATATAAAGTATAAGAGAAATGACAATGCTGCTCCCTACTGTTATATCATCAATGTCACCTATATATAAAGTATAAGAGAAACGACAATGCTGCCCCCTACTGTTATATCATCAATGTCTCCTATATGTAAGGTATAAGAGAAATGACAATGCTGCCCCCTACTGTTATATCATCACTGTCTCCTATGTATAAGGTATAAGAGAAACGACAATGCTGCCCCCTACTGTTATATCAGCAATGTCTCCTATATATAAAGTATAAGAGAAACGACAATGCTGCTCCCTACTGTCATATCATCAATGTCTCCTATATATAAGGTATAAGAGAAACGACAATGCTGCCCCCTACTGTTATATCATCAATGTCTCCTATATGTAAAGTATAAGAGAAATGACAATGCTGCCCCCTACTGTTATATCATCAATGTCTCCTATATATAAAGTATAATAGAAACGACAATGCTGCCCCCTACTGTTATATCATCGATGTCTCCTATATGTAAGGTATAAGAGAAATGACAATGTTTCCCCCTACTGTTATATAATCAATGTCTCCTATTTATAAAATATAAGACAGGTGACAATGCTGCCCCCTACTGTTATATCATCAATGTCTCCTATAGGTAAGGTATAAGAGAAACGACAATGCTGCCCCCTACTGTTATATCATCAATGTCTCCTATATGTAAAGTATAAGAGAAACGACAATGCTGCCCCCTATTGTTATATCATCAATGTCTCCTATATGTAAAGTATAAGAGAAATGACAATGCCGCCCCCTACTGTTATATCATCAATGTCTCCTATATGTAAAGTATAAGAGAAACGACAATGCTGCCCCCTACTGTTATATCATCAATGCCTCCTATGTATAAAGTGTAAGAGAAGCGACAATGCTGCCCCCTAGTGTTATATCATCAATGTCTCCTATATATAAAGTATAAGAGAAACGACAATGCTGCCCCCTACTGTTATATCATCAATGACTCCTATATATAACGTATGAGGGAAACGGCAATGCTGCCCCCTACTGTTATATCATCAATGTCTCCTATATATAAAGTATAAGAGAAACGACAATGCTGCCCCCTACTGTTATATCATCAATGTCTCCTATGTGTAAAGTATAAGAGAAACGACAATGCTGCCCCCTACTGTTATATCATCAATGTCACCTACTGTATGTATAAAGTATAAGAGAAACGACAATGCTGCCCCCTACTGTTATATCATCAATGTCTCCTATATATAACGTATAAGAGAAACGACAATGCTGCCCCCTACTGTTATATCATCAATGTCTCCTATATATAAAGTATAAGAGAAACGACAATGCTACCCCCTACTGTTATATCATCAATGTCTCCTATATATAAAGTATAAGAGAAACGACAATGCTGCCCCCTACTGTTATATCATCAATGTCTCCTATATATAAAGTATAAGAGAAACGACAATGCTACCCCCTACTGTTATATCATCAATGTCTCCTATATATAAAGTATAAGAGAAACGACAATGCTGCCCCCTACTGTTATATCATCAATGTCTCCTATATATAAAGTATAAGAGAAACGACAATGCTACCCCCTACTGTTATATCATCAATGTCTCCTATATATAAAGTATAAGAGAAACGACAATGCTGCCCCCTACTGTTATATCATCAATGTCTCCTATATATAAAGTATAAGAGAAACGACAATGCTGCCCCCTACTGTTATATCATCAACGTCTTCTATATATAAAGTATAAGAGAAATGACAATGCTGCCTCCTACTGTTATATCATCAATGTCTCCTATATATAACGTATAAGAGAAACGACAATGCTGCCCCCTACTGTTATATCATTAATGTCTCCAATATATAAAGTATAAGAGAAATGACAATGCTGCCCCCTACTGTTATATCATCAATGTCTCCTATATATAAAGTATAAGAGAAATGACAATGCTGCCCCCTACTGTTATATCATCAATGTCTCCTATATATAAAGTATAAGAGAAACGACAATGCTGCCCCCTACTGTTATATCATCAACGTCTTCTATATATAAAGTATAAGAGAAATGACAATGCTGCCTCCTACTGTTATATCATCAATGTCTCCTATATATAACGTATAAGAGAAACGACAATGCTGCCCCCTACTGTTATATCATTAATGTCTCCTATATATAAGGTATAAGAGAAACGACAATGCTGCCCCCTACTTTTATATCATCAATGTCTCCAATGTATAAAGTATAAGAGAAATGACAATGCTGCCTCCTACTGTTATATCATCAATGTCTCCTATATATAAGGTATAAGAGAAACGACAATGCTGCCCCCTACTTTTATATCATCAATGTCTCCTATATATAAAGTATAAGAGAAACGACAATGCTGCCTCCTACTATTATATCATCAATGTCTCCAATATATAAAGTATAAGAGAAACGACAATGCTGCCCCCTACTGTTATATCATCAACGTCTCCTATATATAAAGTATAAGAGAAACGACAATGCTGCCCCCTACTGTTATATCATCAATGTCTCCTATATATAAAGTATAAGAGAAACGACAATGCTGCCCCCTACTGTTATATCATCAACGTCTTCTATATATAAAGTATAAGAGAAATGACAATGCTGCCTCCTACTGTTATATCATCAATGTCTCCTATATATAACGTATAAGAGAAACGACAATGCTGCCCCCTACTGTTATATCATTAATGTCTCCAATATATAAAGTATAAGAGAAATGACAATGCTGCCCCCTACTGTTATATCATCAATGTCTCCTATATATAAAGTATAAGAGAAATGACAATGCTGCCCCCTACTGTTATATCATCAATGTCTCCTATATATAAAGTATAAGAGAAACGACAATGCTGCCCCCTACTGTTATATCATCAACGTCTTCTATATATAAAGTATAAGAGAAATGACAATGCTGCCTCCTACTGTTATATCATCAATGTCTCCTATATATAACGTATAAGAGAAACGACAATGCTGCCCCCTACTGTTATATCATTAATGTCTCCTATATATAAGGTATAAGAGAAACGACAATGCTGCCCCCTACTTTTATATCATCAATGTCTCCAATGTATAAAGTATAAGAGAAATGACAATGCTGCCCCCTACTTTTATATCATCAATGTCTCCTATATATAAGGTATAAGAGAAACGACAATGCTGCCCCCTACTTTTATATCATCAATGTCTCCAATGTATAAAGTATAAGAGAAATGACAATGCTGCCTCCTACTGTTATATCATCAATGTCTCCTATATATAAGGTATAAGAGAAACGACAATGCTGCCCCCTACTTTTATATCATCAATGTCTCCTATATATAAAGTATAAGAGAAACGACAATGCTGCCTCCTACTATTATATCATCAATGTCTCCTATATATAAGGTATAAGAGAAACGACAATGCTGCCCCCTACTGTTATATCATTAATGTCTCCTATATATAAGGTATAAGAGAAACGACAATGCTGCCCCCTACTTTTATATCATCAATGTCTCCAATGTATAAAGTATAAGAGAAATGACAATGCTGCCCCCTACTGTTATATCATCAATGTCTCCTATATATAGGGTATAAGAGAAACGACAATGCTGCCCCCTACTGTTATATCATCAATGTCTCCTATATATAAAGTATAAGAGAAACGACAATGCTGCCCCCTACTGTTATGTCATCAATGTCTCCTACATATAAGGTATAAGAGAAACGACAATGCTGCCCCCTACTGTTATATCATCAATGTCTCCTATATATAGGGTATAAGAGAAACGACAATGCTGCCCCCTACTGTTAGATCACCAATGTCTCCTATATATAAAGTATAAGAGAAACGACAATGCTGCCCCCTACTGTTATATCATCAACGTCTTCTATATATAAAGTATAAGAGAAATTACAATGCTGCCCCCTACTGTTATATGATCAATGTCTCCTATATATAAAGTATAAGAGAAACGACAATGCTGCCCCCTACTGTTATATCATCAACGTCTTCTATATATAAAGTATAAGAGAAATGACAATGCTGCCCCCTACTGTTATATCATCAATGTCTCCTATATATAAAGTATAAGAGAAACGACAATGCTGCCCCCTACTGTTATATCATCAACGTCTCCTATATATAAAGTATAAGAGAAACGACAATGCTGCCCCCTACTGTTATATCATCAATGTCTCCTATATATAAAGTATAAGAGAAACGACAATGCTGCCCCCTACTGTTATATCATCAATGTCTCCTATATATAAAGTATAAGAGAAACGACAATGCTGCCCCCTACTGTTATATCATCAATGTCTCCTATATATAAGTTATAAGAGAGACGACAATGCTGGCCCCTACTGTTATATCATCAATGTCTCCTATATATAAAGTATAAGAGAAACAACAATGCTGCCCCCCACTGTTATATCATCAATGTCTCCTATATATAACGTATAAGAGAAACGACAATGCTGCCCCCTACTGTTATATCATCAATGTCTCCTATATATAAAGTATAAGAGAAACGACAATGCTACCCCCTACTGTTATATCATCAATGTCTCCTATATATAAAGTATAAGAGAAACGACAATGCTGCCCCCTACTGTTATATCATCAATGTCTCCTATATATAAAGTATAAGAGAAACGACAATGCTACCCCCTACTGTTATATCATCAATGTCTCCTATATATAAAGTATAAGAGAAACGACAATGCTGCCCCCTACTGTTTTATCATCAACGTCTTCTATATATAAAGTATAAGAGAAATGACAATGCTGCCTCCTACTGTTATATCATCAATGTCTCCTATATATAACGTATAAGAGAAACGACAATGCTGACCCCTACTGTTATATCATTAATGTCTCCAATATATAAAGTATAAGAGAAATGACAATGCTGCCCCCTACTGTTATATCATCAATGTCTCCTATATATAAAGTATAAGAGAAACGACAATGCTGCCCCCTACTGTTATATCATCAATGTCTCCTATATATAAAGTATAAGAGAAACGACAATGCTGCCCCCTACTGTTATATCATCAACGTCTTCTATATATAAAGTATAAGAGAAATGACAATGCTGCCTCCTACTGTTATATCATCAATGTCTCCTATATATAACGTATAAGAGAAACGACAATGCTGCCCCCTACTGTTATATCATTAATGTCTCCAATATATAAAGTATAAGAGAAATGACAATGCTGCCCCCTACTGTTATATCATCAATGTCTCCTATATATAAAGTATAAGAGAAATGACAATGCTGCCCCCTACTGTTATATCATCAATGTCTCCTATATATAAAGTATAAGAGAAACGACAATGCTGCCCCCTACTGTTATATCATCAACGTCTTCTATATATAAAGTATAAGAGAAATGACAATGCTGCCTCCTACTGTTATATCATCAATGTCTCCTATATATAACGTATAAGAGAAACGACAATGCTGCCCCCTACTGTTATATATCAACGTCTTCTATATATAAAGTATAAGAGAAATGACAATGCTGCCCCCTACTGTTATATGATCAATGTCTCCTATATATAAAGTATAAGAGAAACGACAATGCTGCCCCCTACTGTTATATCATCGTCTTCTATATATAAAGTATAAGAGAAATGACAATGCTGCCCCCTACTGCTATATCATCAATGTCTCCTATATATAAAGTATAAGAGAAACGACAATGCTGCCCCCTACTGTTATATCATCAACGTCTCCTATATATAAAGTATAAGAGAAACGACAATGCTGCCCCCTACTGTTATATCATCAATGTCTCCTATATATAAAGTATAAGAGAAACGACAATGCTGCCCCCTACTGTTATATCATCAATGTCTCCTATATATAAAGTATAAGAGAAACGACAATGCTACCCCCTACTGTTATATCATCAATGTCTCCTATATATAAAGTATAAGAGAAACGACAATGCTGCCCCCTACTGTTATATCATCAACGTCTTCTATATATAAAGTATAAGAGAAATGACAATGCTGCCTCCTACTGTTATATCATCAATGTCTCCTATATATAACGTATAAGAGAAACGACAATGCTGCCCCCTGCTGTTATATCATTAATGTCTCCAATATATAAAGTATAAGAGAAATGACAATGCTGCCCCCTACTGTTATATCATCAATGTCTCCTATATATAAAGTATAAGAGAAACGACAATGCTGCCCCCTACTGTTATATCATCAATGTCTCCTATATATAAAGTATAAGAGAAACGACAATGCTGCCCCCTACTGTTATATCATCAACGTCTTCTATATATAAAGTATAAGAGAAATGACAATGCTGCCTCCTACTGTTATATCATCAATGTCTCCTATATATAACGTATAAGAGAAATGACAATGCTGCCCCCTACTGTTATATCATCAATGTCACCTATATATAAAGTATAAGAGAAACGACAATGCTGCCCCCTACTGTTATATCATCAATGTCTCCTATATATAACGTATAAGAGAAACGACAATGCTGCCCCCTACTGTTATATCATCAATGTCACCTATATATAAAGTATAAGAGAAACGACAATGCTGCCCCCTACTGTTATATCATCAATGTCTCCAATATATACAGTATAAGAGAAACGACAATGCTGCCCCCTACTGTTATATCATCAATGTCTCCTATATATAAAGTATAAGAGAAATGACAATGCTGCCCCCTACTGTTATATCATCAATGTCTCCTATATATAAAGTATAAGAGAAATGACAATGCTGCCCCCTACTGTTATATCATCAATGTCTCCTATATATAAAGTATAAGAGAAACGACAATGCTGCCCCCTACTGTTATATCATCAACGTCTTCTATATATAAAGTATAAGAGAAATGACAATGCTGCCTCCTACTGTTATATCATCAATGTCTCCTATATATAACGTATAAGAGAAACGACAATGCTGCCCCCTACTGTTATATCATCAACGTCTTCTATATATAAAGTATAAGAGAAATGACAATGCTGCCCCCTACTGTTATATGATCAATGTCTCCTATATATAAAGTATAAGAGAAACGACAATGCTGCCCCCTACTGTTATATCATCGTCTTCTATAAATAAAGTATAAGAGAAATGACAATGCTGCCCCCTACTGCTATATCATCAATGTCTCCTATATATAAAGTATAAGAGAAACGACAATGCTGCCCCCTACTGTTATATCATCAACGTCTCCTATATATAAAGTATAAGAGAAACGACAATGCTGCCCCCTACTGTTATATCATCAATGTCTCCTATATATAAAGTATAAGAGAAACGACAATGCTGCCCCCTACTGTTATATCATCAATGTCTCCTATATATAAAGTATAAGAGAAACGACAATGCTGCCCCCTACTGTTATATCATCAATGTCTCCTATATATAAAGTATAAGAGAAACGACAATGCTGCCCCCTACTGTTATATCATCAACGTCTTCTATATATAAAGTATAAGAGAAACGACAATGCTGCCCCCTGCTGTTATATCATTAATGTCTCCAATATATAAAGTATAAGAGAAATGACAATGCTGCCCCCTACTGTTATATCATCAATGTCTCCTATATATAAAGTATAAGAGAAACGACAATGCTGCCCCCTACTGTTATATCATCAATGTCTCCTATATATAAAGTATAAGAGAAACGACAATGCTGCCCCCTACTGTTATATCATCAACGTCTTCTATATATAAAGTATAAGAGAAATGACAATGCTGCCTCCTACTGTTATATCATCAATTTCTCCTATATATAACGTATAAGAGAAATGACAATGCTGCCCCCTACTGTTATATCATCAATGTCACCTATATATAAAGTATAAGAGAAACGACAATGCTGCCCCCTACTGTTATATCATCAATGTCTCCTATATATAACGTATAAGAGAAACGACAATGCTGCCCCCTACTGTTATATCATCAATGTCACCTATATATAAAGTATAAGAGAAACGACAATGCTGCCCCCTACTGTTATATCATCAATGTCTCCAATATATAAAGTATAAGAGAAACGACAATGCTGCCCCCTACTGTTATATCATCAATGTCTCCTATATATAAAGTATAAGAGAAACGACAATGCTGCCCCCTACTGTTATATCATCAATGTCTCCTATATATAAAGCATAAGAGAAATGACAATGCTGCCCCTTACTGTTATATCAATGTCTCCTATATATAACGTATAAGAGAAACGACAATGCTGCCCCCTACTGTTATATCAATGTCTCCTATATATAACGTATAAGAGAAATGACAATGCTGCCTCCTACTGTCATATCATCAATGTCTCCTATATATAACGTATAAGAGAAACGACAATGCTGCCCCCTACTGTCATATCATCAATGTCTCCTATATATAACGTATAAGAGAAATGACAATGCTGCCCCCTACTGTTATATCAATGTCTCCTATATATAACGTATAAGAGAAACGACAATGCTGCCCCCTACTGTTATATCATTAATGTCTCCAATATATTAAGTATAAGAGAAATGACAATGCAGCCCCCTACTGTTATATCAATGTCTCCTATATATAACGTATAAGAGAAACGACAATGCTGCCCCCTGCTGTTATATCATTAATGTCTCCAATATATTAAGTATAAGAGAAATGACAATGCTGCCCCCTACTGTTATATCATGTCTCCTATATGTAAAGTATAAGAGAAATGACAATGCTGCCCCCTACTGTTATATCAATGTCTCCTATATATAACGTATAAGAGAAACGACAATGCTGCCCCCTACTGTTATATCATCAATGTCTCCTATATATAAGGTATAAGAGAACCGACAATGCTGCCCCCTACTGTTATATCATCAATGTCTCCTATATATAAAGTATAAGAGAAACGACAATGCTGCCCCTACTGTTATATCATCAATGTCACCTATATATAAAGTATAAGAGAAACGACAATGCTGCCCCCTACTGTTATATCATCAATGTCACCTATATATAAAGTATAAGAGAAACGACAATGCTTCCCCCTACTGTTATATCATCAATGTCTCCTGTATATAAAGAATCAGAGAAACGACAATGCTGCCCCCTACTGTTATATCATCAATGTCTCCTATATATAAAGTATAAGAGAAACGACAATGCTGCCCCCTACTGTTATATCATCAATGTCTCCTATATGTAAGGTATAAAATAAACGACAATGCTGCCCCCTACTGTTATATGATCAATGTCTCCTATATATAAGGTATAAGATAAACGACAATGCTGCCCCCTACTGTTATATTATCAATGTCTCCTATATGTAAGGTATAAGAGAAACGACAATGCTGCCCCCTACTGTTATATCATCAATGTCTCCTATATATAAAGTATAAGAGAAACGACAATGCTGCCCCCTACTGTTATATCATCAATGTCTCCTATATGTAAGGTATAAAATAAACGACAATGCTGCCTCCTACTGTTATATCATCAATGTCTCCTATATGTAAAGTATAAGAGAAACGACAATGCTGCCCCCTACTGTTATATCACCAATGTCTCCTATATATAAGGTATAAGAGAAACGACAATGCTGCCCCCTACTGTTATATCAATGTCTCCTATATGTAAAGCATAAGCGAAACGACAATGCTGCCCCCTACTGTTATATCATCAATGTCTCCTACATGTAAAGTATAAGAGAAACTACAATGCTGCCCTCTACTGTTATAATTTATAAATAGGAGACAATGATGATATAAGAGTAGGGGGCAGCATTGTCGTTTCTCTTATACTTTATATATAGGAGTCATTGATGATATAACAGTAGGGGGCAGCATTGTCGTTTCTCTTATAACTCATATACAGGAGACATTAGTGATATAACAGTAGGGGGCAGCATTGTCGTTTCTCTTATACTTTACATATAGGAGACATTGATGATATAACAGTAGGGGGCAGCATTGTCGTTTCTCTTATACTTTATATATAGGAGACATTGATGATATAAGAGAAACGACAATGCTGCCCCCTACTGTTATATCATCAATGTCTCCTATATATAAAGTATAAGAGAAACGACAATGCTGCCCCCTACTGTTATATCATCAATGTCTCCTATATATAACGTATAAGAGAAATGACAATGCTTCCACCTACTGTTATATCATCAATGTCTCCTATATATAAGGAACAAGAGAAACGACAATGCTGCCCCCTACTGTTATATCATCAATGTCACCTTTATGTAAAGTGTAAGAGAAACGACAATGCTGCCCCCTACTGTTATATCATCAATGTCTCCTATATATAAAGTATAAGAGAAACGACAATGCTGCCCCCTACTGTTATATCATCAATGTCTCCTGTATATAAAGTATAAGAGAAATGACAATGCTGCTCCCTACTGTTATATCATCAATGTCTCCTATATATAAAGCATAAGAGAAACGACAATGCTGCCCCCTACTGTTATATCATCAATGTCTCCTATATATAAGGTATAAGAGAAACGACAATGCTGCCCCCTACTGTTATATCATCAATGTCTCCTGTATATAAAGTATAAGAGAAATGACAATGCTGCCCCCTACTGTTATATCATCAATGTCACCTATATATAAAGTATAAGAGAAACGACAATGCTGCCCCCTACTGTTATATCATCAATGTCTCCTGTACATAAAGTATAAGAAAAATGACAATGCTGCCCCCTACTGTTATATCATCAATGTCACCTATATATAAAGTATAAGAGAAACGACAATGCTGCCCCCTACTGTTATATCATCAACGTCTTCTATATATAAAGTATAAGAGAAATGACAATGCTGCCCCCTACTGTTATATCATCAATGTCTCCTATATGTAAGGTATAAGAGAAATGACAATGCTGCCCCCTACTGTTATATCATCACTGTCTCCTATGTATAAGGTATAAGAGAAACGACAATGCTGCCCCCTACTGTTATATCAGCAATGTCTCCTATATATAAAGTATAAGAGAAACGACAATGCTGCCCCCTACTGTCATATCATCAATGTCACCTATATATAAAGTGTAAGAGAAATAACAATGCTGCCCTCTACTGTTATATCATCAATGTCGCCTATATATAAAGTATAAGAGAAACGACAATGCTGTCCCCTACTGTTATATCATCAATGTCGCCTATATATAAAGTATAAGAGAAACAACAATGCTGCCACCTACTGTTATATCATCAATGTCGCCTATATATAAAGTATAAGAGAAACGACAACGCTGCCCCCTACTGTTATATCATCAATGTCTCCTATATACAAAGTATAAGAGAAACGACAACGCTGCCCCCTACTGTTAAATCATCAACGTCTTCTATATATGAAGTATAAGAGAAACGACAATGCTGCCCCCTACTGTTATATCATCAATGTCTCCTATATATAAGGTACAAGAGAAACAACAATGCTGCCCCCTACTGTTATATCATCAATGTCTCCTATATATAACGTATAAGAGAATCGACAATGCTGCCCCCTACTGTTATATCATCAATGTCTCCTATATATAAAGTATAAGAGAAACGACAATGCTGCCCCCTACTGTTATGTCATCAATGTCACCTATATATAAAGTATAAGAGAAACGACAATACTGCCCCCTACTGTTATATCATCAATGTCTCCTATATAAAATTATAAGAGAAACGACAATGCTGCCCCCTACTGTTATATAATCAATATCTTCTATATATAAAGTATAAGGGAAAAGACAATGCTGCCCCCTACTGTTATATCAATGTCTCCTATATATAAGGTATAAGAGAAACGACAATGCTGCCCCCTACTGTTATATCATCAATGTCTCCTATATGTAAAGCATAAGCGAAACGACAATGCTGCCCCCTACTGTTATATCATCATTGTCTCCTATATATAAAGTATAAGAGAAACGAGAATGCTGCCCCCTACTGTTATATCACCAAAGTCTCCTGTATATGAGTTATAAGAGAAACAACAATGCTGCCCCCTACTGTTAATTATATTATCAATGTCTCCTATATATAAAGTTTAAGAGAAACAACAATGCTGCTCCCTACTGTTATATCATCAAAGTCTCCTATATATAAAGTATAAGAGAAACGACAATGCTGCCCCCTACTGTTATATCATCAATGTCTCCTATATATAAGGTATAAGAGAAACGACAATGCTGCCCCCTACTGTTATATCATCAATGTCTCCTATATGTAAAGTATAAGAGAAACGACAATGCTGCCCTCTACTGTTATATCATCAATGTCTCCTATATAGAAGGTTTAAGGAAACAACAATGCTGCCCCCTACTGTTATATCACCAATGTCTCCTGTATATGAGTTATAAGAGAAACAACAATGCTGCACCCTACTGTTAATTATATTATCAATGTCTCCTATATATAAAGTTTAAGAGAAACAACAATGCTGCTCCCTACTGTTATATCATCAATGTCTCCTATATATAAAGTATAAGAGAAACGACAATGCTGCCCCCTACTGTTATATCATCAATGTCTCCTATATATAACGTATAAGAGAATCGACAATGCTGCCCCCTACTGTTATATCATCAATGTCTCCTATATATAAAGTATAAGAGAAACGACAATGCTGCCCCCTACTGTTATGTCATCAATGTCACCTATATATAAAGTATAAGAGAAACGACAATACTGCCCCCTACTGTTATATCATCAATGTCTCCTATATAAAATTATAAGAGAAACGACAATGCTGCCCCCTACTGTTATATCATCAATATCTTCTATATATAAAGTATAAGGGAAATGACAATGCTGCCCCCTACTGTTATATCAATGTCTCCTATATATAAGGTATAAGAGAAACGACAATGCTGCCCCCTACTGTTATATCATCAATGTCTCCTATATGTAAAGCACAAGCGAAACGACAATGCTGCCCCCTACTGTTATATCATCATTGTCTCCTATATATAAGGTATAAGAGAAACGACAATGCTGCCCCCTACTGTTATATCATCAATGACTCCTATATATAAAGTATAAGAGAAACGAGAATGCTGCCCCCTACTGTTATATCACCAAAGTCTCCTGTATATGAGTTATAAGAGAAACAACAATGCTGCCCCCTACTGTTAATTATATTATCAATGTCTCCTATATATAAAGTTTAAGAGAAACAACAATGCTGCTCCCTACTGTTATATCATCAAAGTCTCCTATATATAAAGTATAAGAGAAACGACAATGCTGCCCCCTACTGTTATATCATCAATGTCTCCTATATATAAAGTATAAGAGAAACGACAATGCTGCCCCCTACTGTTATATCATCAATGTCTCCTATATATAAGGTATAAGAGAAACGACAATGCTGCCCCCTACTGTTATATCATCAATGTCTCCTATATGTAAAGTATAAGAGAAACGACAATGCTGCCCTCTACTGTTATATCATCAATGTCTCCTATATAGAAGGTTTAAGGAAACGACAATGCTGCCCCCTACTGTTATATCACCAATGTCTCCTGTATATGAGTTATAAGAGAAACAACAATGCTGCACCCTACTGTTAATTATATTATCAATGTCTCCTATATATAAAGTTTAAGAGAAACAACAATGCTGCTCCCTACTGTTATATCATCAATGTCTCCTATATGTAAAGTATAAGAGAAACGACAATGCTGCCCCCTACTGTTATATCATCAATGTCTATAATATGTAAAGTGTAAGAGAAACGACAATGCTGCCCCCTACTGTTATATCATCAATGTCTCCTATATATAAAGTATAAGAGAAACGACAATGCTGCCCCCTACTGTTATATCATCAATGTCTCCTATATATAAGGTATAAGAGAATCGACAATGCTGCCCCCTACTGTTATATCATCAATGTCTCCTATATATGAGGTATAAGAGAAACGACAATGCTGCCCCCTTCTGTTATATCATCAATGTCTCCTATATGTAAAGTATAAGAGAAACGACAATGCTGCCCCCTACTGTTATATCAATGTCTCCAATATATAAAGTATAAGAGAAACGACAATGCTGCCCCCTACTGTTATATCATCAATGTCTCCTATATATAAGGTATAAGAGAAACGACAATGCTGCCCCCTACTGTTATATCATCAATGTCTCCTATATATAAAGTATAAGAGAAACGACAATGCTGCCCCCTACTGTTATATCATCAATGTCTCCTATGTATAAAGTATAAGAGAAACGACAATGCTGCCCCCTACTGTTATATCATCAATATCTCCTATACAGTATATAAGGTATAAGAGAATCGACAATGCTGCCCCCTACTGTTATATCATCAATGTCTCCTATATATAAGGTATAAGAGAAACGACAATGCTGCCCCCTACTGTTAGATCATCAATGTCTCCTATATATAAGGTATAAGAGAAACGACAATGCTGCCCCCTACTGTTATATCATCAATGTCTCCTGTATATGAGTTATAAGAGAAACGACAATGCTGCCCCCTACTGTTATATCATCAATGTCTCCTATATATAAAGTGTAAGAGAAACGACAATGCTGCCCCCTACTGTTATATCATCAATGTCTCCTATATATAAAGTGTAAGAGAAACGACAATGCTGCCCCCTACTGTTATATCATCAATGTCACCTGTGTATAAAGTATAAGAGAGACGACAATGCTGCCCCCTACTGTTACATCATCAATGTCTCCTATATATAAAGTATAAGAGAAACTACAATGCTGCCCCCTACTGTTATATCATCAATGTCTCCTATATATAAGGCATAAGAGAAACGACAATGCCGCCCCCTACTGTTATATCATCAATGTCTCCTATATATAAGGTATAAGAGAAACGACAATGCTGCCCCCTACTGTTATATCATCAATGTTTCCTATATATAAGGTATAAGAGAAATGACAATGCTGCCCCCTACTGTTATATCATCAATGTCTCCTATATGTAAGGTGTAAGAGAAACGACAATGCTGCCCCCTACTGTTATATCATCAATGTCTCCTATATATAAAGTATAAGAGAAACGACAATGCTACCCCCTACTGTTATATCATCAAAGTCTCCTATATATAAAGTATAAGAGAAACGACAATGCTGCCCCCTACTGTTATATCATCAATGTCTCCTATATATAAAGTATAAGAGAAACGACAATGCTGCCCCCTACTGTTATATCATTAATGTCTCCTATATGTAAAGTATAAGAGAAACGACAATGCTGCCCCCTACTGTTATACCATCAATGTCTCCTATATATAAAGCATAAGCGAAACGACAATGCTGCCCCCTACTGTTATATCACCAATGTCTCCTATATATAAGGTATAAGAGAAACAACAATGCTGCCCCCTACTGTTATATCATCAATGTCTCCTATATGTAAGGTATAAGAGAAACGACAATGATGCCCCCTACTGTTATATCACCAATGTCTCCTATATATAAGGTATAAGAGAAACAACAATGCTGCCACCTACTGTTATATCATCAATGTCACCTAAATATAAAGTATAAGAGAAACGACAATGCTGCCCCCTACTGATATATCATCAATGTCACCTATATATAAAGTATAAGAGAAACGACAATGCTGCCCCCTACTGTTATATCATCAATGTCACCTATATATAAAGTCTAAGAGAATCGACAATGCTGCCCCCTACTGTTATATCATCAATGTCACCTATATATAAAGTCTAAGAGAAACGACAATGCTGCCCCCTACTGTTATATCATCAATGTCACCTATATATAAAGTCTAAGAGAAACGACAATGCTGCCCCCTACTGTTATATCATCAATGTCTCCTAAATATAAAGTATAAGAGAAACGACAATGCGGCCCCCTACTGTTATATCATCAATGTCTCCTATATATAAGGTATAAGAGAAACGACAATGCTGCCCCCTACTGTTATATCATCAATGTCTCCTATATATAAAGTATAAGAGAAACGACAATGCTGCCACCTACTGTTATATCATCAATGTCACCTATATATAAAGTATAAGAGAAACGACAATGCTGCCCCCTACTGTTATATCATCAATGTCACCTATATATAAAGTATAAGAGAAACGACAATGCTGCCCCCTACTGTTATATCATCAATGTCTCCTGTATATAAAGAATAAGAGAAACGACAATACTGCCCCCTACTGTTATATCATCAATGTCTCCTATATATAAAGTATAAGAGAAACGACAATGCTGCCCCCTACTGTTATATCATCAATGTCTCCTATATGTAAGGTATAAAGTAAACGACAATGCTGCCCCCTACTGTTATATGATCAATGTCTCCTATATATAAGGTATAAGAGAAACGACAATGCCTCCCCCTACTGTTATATCATCAATGTCTCCTATATATAAGTTATAAGAGAAACGACAATGCTGCCCCCTACTGTTATATCATCAATGTCTCCTATATATAAGGTATAAGAGAAACGACAATGCTGCCCCCTACTGTTATATTATCAATGTCTCCTATATGTAAGGTATAAGAGAAACGACAATGCTGCCCCCTACTGTTGTATCATCAATGTCTCCTATATATAAAGTATAAGAGAAACGAAAATGCTGCCCCCTACTGTTATATCATCAATGTCTCCTATATGTAAGGTATAAAATAAACGACAATGCTGCCTCCTACTGTTATATCATCAATGTCTCCTATATGTAAAGTATAAGAGAAACGACAATGCTGCCCCCTACTGTTATATCACCAATGTCTCCTATATATAAGGTATAAGAGAAACGACAATGCTGCCCCCTACTGTTATATCAATGTCTCCTATATGTAAAGCATAAGCGAAACGACAATGCTGCCCCCTACTGTTATATCATCAATGTCTCCTACATGTAAAGTATAAGAGAAACTACAATGCTGCCCTCTACTGTTATAATTTATAAATAGGAGACAATGATGATATAACAGTAGGGGGCAGCATTGTCGTTTCTCTTATACTTTATATATAGGAGTCATTGATGATATAACAGTAGGGGGCAGCATTGTCGTTTCTCTTATAACTCATATACAGGAGACATTGGTGATATAACAGTAGGGGGCAGCATTGTCGTTTCTCTTATACTTTACATATAGGAGACATTGATGATATAACAGTAGGGGGCAGCATTGTCGTTTCTCTTATACTTTATATATAGGAGACATTGATGATATAAGAGAAACGACAATGCTGCCCCCTACTGTTATATCATCAATGTCTCCTATATATAAAGTATAAGAGAAACGACAATGCTGCCCCCTACTGTTATATCATCAATGTCTCCTATATATAACGTATAAGAGAAATGACAATGCTTCCCCCTACTGTTATATCATCAATGTCTCCTATATATAAGGAACAAGAGAAACGACAATGCTGCCCCCTACTGTTATATCATCAATGTCACCTTTATGTAAAGTGTAAGAGAAACGACAATGCTGCCCCCTACTGTTATATCATCAATGTCTCCTATATATAAAGTATAAGAGAAACGACAATGCTGCCCCCTACTGTTATATCATCAATGTCTCCTGTATATAAAGTATAAGAGAAATGACAATGCTGCTCCCTACTGTTATATCATCAATGTCTCCTATATATAAAGCATAAGAGAAACGACAATGCTGCCCCCTACTGTTATATCATCAATGTCTCCTATATATAAGGTATAATAGAAACGACAATGCTGCCCCCTACTGTTATATCATCAATGTCTCCTGTATATAAAGTATAAGAGAAATGACAATGCTGCCCCCTACTGTTATATCATCAATGTCACCTATATATAAAGTATAAGAGAAACGACAATGCTGCCCCCTACTGTTATATCATCAATGTCTCCTGTACATAAAGTATAAGAGAAATGACAATGCTGCCCCCTACTGTTATATCATCAATGTCACCTATATATAAAGTATAAGAGAAACGACAATGCTGCCCCCTACTGTTATATCATCACTGTCTCCTATGTATAAGGTATAAGAGAAACGACAATGCTGCCCCCTACTGTTATATCAGCAATGTCTCCTATATATAAAGTATAAGAGAAACGACAATGCTGCCCCCTACTGTTATATCATCAATGTCTCCTTTATATAAGGTATAAGAGAAACGACAATGCTGCCCCCTACTGTCATATCATCAATGTCTCCTTTATATAAGGTATAAGAGAAACGACAATGCTGCCCCCTGCTGTCATATCATCAATGTCTCCTTTATATAAGGTATAAGAGAAACGACAATGCTGCTCCCTACTACCATATCATCAATGTCTCCCATATATAAGGTATAAGAGAAACGACAATGCTGCCCCCTACTGTTATATCATCAATGTCTCCTATATGTAAAGTATAAGAGAAATGACAATGCTGCCCCCTACTGTTATATCATCAATGTCTCCTATATATAAAGTATAATAGAAACGACAATGCTGCCCCCTACTGTTATATCATCAATGTCATCTATATATAAAGTGTAAGAGAAATAACAATGCTGCCCTCTACTGTTATATCATCAATGTCGCCTATATATAAAGTATAAGAGAAACGACAATGCTGCCCCCTACTGTTATATTATCAATGTCTCCTATATATAAGGTATAAGAGAAACGACAATGCTGCCCCCTACTGTTATATCATCAATGTCTCCTATTTGTAAAGTATAAGAGAAACGACAATTCTGCCCCCTACTGTTATATCATCAATGTCTCCTATATGTAAAGTATAAGAGAAATGACAATGCTGCCTCCTACTGTTATATCATCAATGTCACCTATGTATAAAGTATAAGAGAAATGACAATGCTGCCCCCTACTGTTATATCATCAATGTCTCCTATTTGTAAAGTATAAGAGAAACGACAATTCTGCCCCCTACTGTTATATCATCAATGTCTCCTATATGTAAAGTATAAGAGAAATGACAATGCTGCCTCCTACTGTTATATCATCAATGTCTCCTATATATAAGGTATAAGAGAAACGACAATGCTGCCCCCTACTGTTATATCATCAATGTCACCTATATGTAAGGTGTAAGAGAAACGACAATGCTGCCCCCTACTGTTATATCATCAATGTCTCCTATATATAAAGTATAAGAGAAAAGACAATGCTGCCCCCTACTGTTATATCATCAATGTCTCCTATATATAAAGTATAAGAGAAAAGACAATGCTGCCCCCTACTGTTATATCATCAATGTCACCTATATATAAAGTATAAGAGAAACGACAATGCTGCCCCCTACTGTTATATCATCAATGTCTCCTGTATATAAAGTATAAGAGAAATGACAATGCTGCTCCCTACTGTTATATCATCAATGTCACCTATATATAAAGTATAAGAGAAACGACAATTCTGCCCCCTACTGTTATATCATCAATGTCTCCTATATGTAAGGTATAAGAGAAATGACAATGCTGCCCCCTACTGTTATATCATCAATGTCTCCTATGTATAAGGTATAAGAGAAACGACAATGCTGCCCCCTACTGTTATATCAGCAATCTCTCCTATATATAAAGTATAAGAGAAACGACAATGCTGCCCCCTACTGTCATATCATCAATGTCTCCTATATATAAGGTATAAGAGAAACGACAATGCTGCCCCCTACTGTTATATCATCAATGTCTCCTATATGTAAAGTATAAGAGAAATGACAATGCTGCCCCCTACTGTTATATCATCAATGTCTCCTATATATAAAGTATAATAGAAACGACAATGCTGCCCCCTACTGTTATATCATCGATGTCTCCTATATGTAAGGTATAAGAGAAACGACAATGCTGCTCCCTACTGTCATATCATCAATGTCTCCTATATATAAGGTATAAGAGAAACGACAATGCTGCCCCCTACTGTTATATCATCAATGTCTCCTATATGTAAAGTATAAGAGAAATGACAATGCTGCTCCCTACTGTTATATAATCAATGTCTCCTATACATAAAGTATAAGACAGATGACAATGCTGCCCCCTACTGTTATATCATCAATGTCTCCTATATGTAAGGTATAAGAGAAATGACAATGCTTCCCCCTACTGTTATATCATCACTGTCTCCTATGTATAAGGTATAAGAGAAACGACAATGCTGCCCCCTACTGTTATATCAGCAATGTCTCCTATATATAAAGTATAAGAGAAACGACAATGCTGCCCCCTACTGTCATATCATCAATGTCTCCTATATATAAGGTATAAGAGAAACGACAATGCTGCCCCCTACTGTTATATCATCAATGTCTCCTATATGTAAAGTATAAGAGAAATTACAATGCTGCCCCCTACTGTTATATCATCAATGTCTCCTATATATAAAGTATAATAGAAACGACAATGCTGCCCCCTACTGTTATATCATCAATGACACCTATATATAAAGTGTAAGAGAAATGACAATGCTGCCCCCTACTGTTATATCATCAATGTCGCCTATATGTAAAGTATAAGAGAAACGACAATGCTGCCCCCTACTATTATATAATCAATGTCGCCAATATATAAAGTATAAGAGAAACGACAATGCTGCCCCCTACTGTTATATCATCAATGTCGCCTATATATAAAGTATAAGAGAAACGACAATGCTGCCCCCTACTGTTATATCATCAATGTCTCCTATATATAAGGTATAAGAGAAACAACAATGCTGCCCTCTACTGTTATATCATCAATGTCGCCTATATATAAAGTATAAGAGAAATGACATTGCTGCCCCCTACTGTTATATCATCAATGTCTCCTATTTGTAAAGTATAAGAGAAACGACAATGCTGCCCCCTACTGTTATATCATCAATGTCTCCTATATGTAAAGTATAAGAGAAACGACAATGCTGCCCTCTACTGTTATATCATCAATGTCTCCTATATATAACGTATAAGAGAAACGACAATGCTGCCCCCTACTGTTATATCATCAATGTCACCTATATGTAAAGTGTAAGAGAAACGACAATGCTGCCCCCTACTGTTATATCATCAATGTCTCCTATATATAAAGTATAAGAGAAACGGCAATGCTGCCCCCTACTGTTATATCATCAATGTCACCTATATATAAAGTATAAGAGAAACGGTAATGCTGCCCCCTACTGTTATGTCATCAATGACACGTATATATAAAGTGTAAGAGAAATGACAATGCTGCCCCCTACTGTTATATCATCAATGTCGCCTATATATAAAGTATAAGAGAAACGACAATGCTGCCCCCTACTGTTATATCATCAATGTCGCCTATATATAAAGTATAAGAGAAACGACAATGCTGCCCCCTACTGTTATATCATCAATGTCGCCTATATATAAAGTATAAGAGAAACGACAATGCTGCCCCCTACTGTTATATCATCAATGTCTCCTATATATAAGGTATAAGAGAAACAACAATGCTGCCTCCTACTGTTATATCATCAATGTCACCTATGTATAAAGTATAAGAGAAATGACAATGCTGCCCCCTACTGTTATATCATCAATGTCTCCTATTTGTAAAGTATAAGAGAAGCGACAATGCTGCCCACTACTGTTATATCATCAATGTCTCCTATATGTAAAGTATAAGAGAAACGACAATGCCGCCCCCTACTGTTATATCATCAATGTCTCCTATATATAACGTATAAGAGAAACGACAATGCTGCCCCCT
This sequence comes from Dendrobates tinctorius, assembly GCF_039654945.1. Lineage (NCBI taxonomy): Eukaryota > Metazoa > Chordata > Amphibia > Anura > Dendrobatidae > Dendrobates > Dendrobates tinctorius. The sequence continues at coordinate 3,930,609 of NW_027361696.1, read as the reverse complement.
ACTGTTATATCATCAATGTCACCTATATGTAAAGTGTAAGAGAAACGACAATGCTGCCCCCTACTGTTATATCATCAATGTCTCCTATATATAAAGTATAAGAGAAACGACAATGCTGCCCCCTACTGTTATATCATCAATGTCACCTATATATAAAGTATAAGAGAAACGGCAATGCTGCCCCCTACTGTTATATCATCAATGTCTCCTGTATATAAAGTATAAGAGAAATGACATTGCTGCTCCCTACTGTTATATCATCAATGTCTCCTATATATAAAGGATAAGAGAAACGAAAATGCTGCCCCCTACTGTCATATCATCAATGTCTCCTGTATATAAAGTATAAGAGAAACGACAATGCTGCCCCCTACTGTTATATCATCAATGTCGCCTATATATAAAGTATAAGAGAAACGACAATGCTGCCCCCTACTGTTATATCATCAATGTCGCCTATATATAAAGTATAAGAGAAACGACAATGCTGCCCCCTACTATTATATCATCAATGTCTCCTATATATAAGGTATAAGAGAAACAACAATGCTGCCTCCTACTGTTATATCATCAATGTCACCTATGTATAAAGTATAAGAGAAATGACAATGCTGCCCCCTACTGTTATATCATCAATGTCTCCTATTTGTAAAGTATAAGAGAAACGACAATGCTGCCCCCTACTGTTATATCATCAATGTCTCCTATATGTAAAGTATAAGAGAAACGACAATGCTGCCCCCTACTGTTATATCATCAATGTCTCCTATATATAACGTATAAGAGAAACGACAATGCTGCCCCCTACTGTTATATCATCAATGTCACCTATGTATAAAGTATAAGAGAAACGACAATGCTGCCCCCTACTGTTATATCATCAATGTCTCCTATATGTAAAGTATAAGAGAAACGACAATGCTGCCCCCTACTGTTATATCATCAATGTCTCCTATATATAACGTATAAGAGAAACGACAATGCTGCCCCCTACTATTATATCATCAATGTCACCTATATGTAAAGTGTAAGAGAAACGACAATGCTGCCCCCTACTGTTATATCATCAATGTCTCCTATATATAAAGTATAAGAGAAACGACAATGCTGCCCCCTACTGTTATATCATCAATGTCACCTATATATAAAGTATAAGAGAAACGGCAATGCTGCCCCCTACTGTTATATCATCAATGTCTCCTGTATATAAAGTATAAGGGAAATGACATTGCTGCTCCCTACTGTTATATCATCAATGTCTCCTATATATAAAGGATAAGAGAAACGACAATGCTGCCCCCTACTGTTATATCATCAATGTCTCCTGTATATAAAGTATAAGAGAAATGACAATGCTGCTCCCTACTGTTATATCATCAATGTCACCTATATATAAAGTATAAGAGAAACGACAATGCTGCCCCCTACTGTTATATCATCAATGTCTCCTATATGTAAGGTATAAGAGAAATGACAATGCTGCCCCCTACTGTTATATCATCACTGTCTCCTATGTATAAGGTATAAGAGAAACGACAATGCTGCCCCCTACTGTTATATCAGCAATGTCTCCTATATATAAAGTATAAGAGAAACGACAATGCTGCTCCCTACTGTCATATCATCAATGTCTCCTATATATAAGGTATAAGAGAAACGACAATGCTGCCCCCTACTGTTATATCATCAATGTCTCCTATATGTAAAGTATAAGAGAAATGACAATGCTGCCCCCTACTGTTATATCATCAATGTCTCCTATATATAAAGTATAATAGAAACGACAATGCTGCCCCCTACTGTTATATCATCGATGTCTCCTATATGTAAGGTATAAGAGAAATGACAATGTTTCCCCCTACTGTTATATAATCAATGTCTCCTATTTATAAAATATAAGACAGTTGACAATGCTGCCCCCTACTGTTATATCATCAATGTCTCCTATAGGTAAGGTATAAGAGAAACGACAATGCTGCCCTCTACTGTTATATCATCAATGTCTCCTATATGTAAAGTATAAGAGAAACGACAATGCTGCCCCCTATTGTTATATCATCAATGTCTCCTATATGTAAAGTATAAGAGAAATGACAATGCCGCCCCCTACTGTTATATCATCAATGTCTCCTATATGTAAAGTATAAGAGAAACGACAATGCTGCCCCCTACTGTTATATCATCAATGCCTCCTATGTATAAAGTGTAAGAGAAGCGACAATGCTGCCCTCTAGTGTTATATCATCAATGTCTCCTATATATAAAGTATAAGAGAAACGACAATGCTGCCCCCTACTGTTATATCATCAATGACTCCTATATATAACGTATGAGGGAAACGGCAATGCTGCCCCCTACTGTTATATCATCAATGTCTCCTATATATAAAGTATAAGAGAAACGACAATGCTGCCCCCTACTGTTATATCATCAATGTCTCCTATGTGTAAAGTATAAGAGAAACGACAATGCTGCCCCCTACTGTTATATCATCAATGTCACCTACTGTATGTATAAAGTATAAGAGAAACGACAATGCTGCCCCCTACTGTTATATCATCAATGTCTCCTATGTATAAAGTATAAGAGAAGTGACAATGCTGCCCCCTACTGTTATATCATCAATGTCTCCTATTTATAAAGTATAAGAGAAACGACAATGCTGCCCCTTACTGTTATATCATCAATGTCTCCTATATATAAAGTATAAGAGAAACGACAATGCTGCCCCCTACTGTTATATCATCAATGTCTCCTATATATAAGGTATAGGAGAAACGACAATGCTGCCCCCTACTGTTATATCATCAATGTCTCCTATATGTAAAGTATAAGAATAACGGCAATGCTGCCCCCTACTGTTATATCATCAATGTCTCCTATATATAAGGTATAAGAGAAACGACAATGCTGCCCCCTACTGCTATATCAGCAATGTCTCCTATACATAAAGTATAAGAGAAACGACAATGCTGCTCCCTACTGTTATATCATTAATGTCTCCTATATATAAAGTATAAGAGAAACGACAATGCTGCCCCCTACTGTTATATCATCAATGTCACCTATATATAAAGTATAAGAGAAACGACAATGCTGCCCCCTACTGTTATATCATCAATGTCTCCTATATATAAAGTATAAGAGAAACGACAATGCTGCCCCCTACTGTTATATCATCAATGTCGCCTATATATAAAGTATAAGAGAAACGACAATGCTGCCCCCTACTGTTATATCATCAATGTCTCCTATATATAAAGTATAAGAGAAACGACAATGCTGCCCCCTACTGTTATATGATCAATGTCTCCTATATATAAAGTATAAGAGAAACGACAATGCTGCCCCCTACTGTTATATCATCAATGTCACCTATATATAAGGTATAAGAGAAACGACAATGCTGCCCCTTACTGTTATATCAGCAATGTCTCCTATATATAAAGTATAATAGAAACGACAATGCTGCCCCCTACTGTCATATCATCAATGTCTCCTATATATAAGGTATAAGAGAAACGACAATGCTGCTCCCTACTGTCATATCATCAATGTCTCCTATATATAAGGTATAAGAGAAACGACAATGCTGCCCCCTACTGTTATATCATCAATGTCTCCTATATGTAAAGTATAAGAGAAATGACAATGCTGCCCCCTACTGTTATATCATCAATGTCTCCTATATATAAAGTATAATAGAAACGACAATGCTGCCCCCTACTGTTATATCATCGATGTCTCCTATATGTAAGGTATAAGAGAAATGACAATGTTTCCCCCTACTGTTATATAATCAATGTCTCCTATATATAAAATATAAGACAGTTGACAATGCTGCCCCCTACTGTTATATCATCAATGTCTCCTATAGGTAAGGTATAAGAGAAACGACAATGCTGCCCCCTACTGTTAAATCATCAATGTCTCCTATATGTAAAGTATAAGAGAAACGACAATGCTGCCCCCTACTGTTATATCATCAATGTCTCCTATATGTAAAGTATAAGAGAAACGACAATGCTGCCCCCTACTGTTATATCATCAATGCCTCCTATGTATAAAGTGTAAGAGAAGCGACAATGCTGTCCCCTAGTGTTATATCATCAATGTCTCCTATATATAAAGTATAAGAGAAACGACAATGCTGCCCCCTACTGTTATATCATCAATGACTCCTATATATAACGTATGAGGGAAACGGCAATGCTGCCCCCTACTGTTATATCATCAATGTCTCCTATATATAAAGTATAAGAGAAACGACAATGCTGCCCCCTACTGTTATATCATCAATGTCTCCTATGTGTAAAGTATAAGAGAAACGACAATGCTGCCCCCTACTGTTATATCATCAATGTCACCTACTGTATGTATAAAGTATAAGAGAAACGACAATGCTGCCCCCTACTGTTATATCATCAATGTCTCCTATGTATAAAGTATAAGAGAAGTGACAATGCTGCCCCCTACTGTTATATCATCAATGTCTCCTATTTATAAAGTATAAGAGAAACGACAATGCTGCCCCTTACTGTTATATCATCAATGTCTCCTATATATAAAGTATAAGAGAAACGACAATGCTGCCCCCTACTGTTATATCATCAATGTCTCCTATGTGTAAAGTATAAGAGAAACGACAATGCTGCCCCCTACTGTTATATCATCAATGTCACCTACTGTATGTATAAAGTATAAGAGAAACGACAATGCTGCCCCCTACTGTTATATCATCAATGTCTCCTATGTATAAAGTATAAGAGAAGTGACAATGCTGCCCCCTACTGTTATATCATCAATGTCTCCTATTTATAAAGTATAAGAGAAACGACAATGCTGCCCCTTACTGTTATATCATCAATGTCTCCTATATATAAAGTATAAGAGAAACGACAATGCTGCCCCCTACTGTTATATCATCAATGTCTCCTATATATAAGGTATAGGAGAAACGACAATGCTGCCCCCTACTGTTATATCATCAATGTCTCCTATATGTAAAGTATAAGAATAACGGCAATGCTGCCCCCTACTGTTATATCATCAATGTCTCCTATATATAAGGTATAAGAGAAACGACAATGCTGCCCCCTACTGTTATATCATCAATGTCTCCTATATGTAAGGTATAAGAATAACGACAATGTGCTGCCCCTACTGCTATATCAGCAATGTCTCCTATACATAAAGTATAAGAGAAACGACAATGCTGCTCCCTACTGTTATATCATTAATGTCTCCTATATATAAAGTATATTAGAAACGACAATGCTGCCCCCTACTGTTATATCATCAATGTCACCTATATATAAAGTATAAGAGAAACGACAATGCTGCCCCCTACTGTTATATCATCAATGTCTCCTATATATAAAGTATAAGAGAAACGACAATGCTGCCCCCTACTGTTATATCATCAATGTCGCCTATATATAAAGTATAAGAGAAACGACAATGCTGCCCCCTACTGTTATATCATCAATGTCTCCTATATATAAAGTATAAGAGAAACGACAATGCTGCCCCCTACTGTTATATGATCAATGTCTCCTATATATAAAGTATAAGAGAAACGACAATGCTGCCCCCTACTGTTATATCATCAATGTCACCTATATATAAGGTATAAGAGAAACGACAATGCTGCCCCTTACTTTTATATCATCAATGTCTCCAATGTATAAAGTATAAGAGAAATGACAATGCTGCCTCCTACTGTTATATCATCAATGTCTCCTATATATAAGGTATAAGAGAAACGACAATGCTGCCCCCTACTTTTATATCATCAATGTCTCCTATATATAAAGTATAAGAGAAACGACAATGCTGCCTCCTACTGTTATATCATCAATGTCTCCAATATATAAAGTATAAGAGAAACGACAATGCTGCCCCCTACTGTTATATCATTAATGTCTCCTATATATAAGGTATAAGAGAAACGACAATGCTGCCCCCTACTTTTATATCATCAATGTCTCCAATGTATAAAGTATAAGAGAAATGACAATGCTGCCCCCTACTGTTATATCATCAATGTCTCCTATATATAGGGTATAAGAGAAACGACAATGCTGCCCCCTACTGTTATATCATCAATGTCTCCTATATATAAAGTATAAGAGAAACGACAATGCTGCCCCCTACTGTTATGTCATCAATGTCTCCTACATATAAGGTATAAGAGAAACGACAATGCTGCCCCCTACTGTTATATCATCAATGTCTCCTATATATAGGGTATAAGAGAAACGACAATGCTGCCCCCTACTGTTAGATCACCAATGTCTCCTATATATAAAGTATAAGAGAAACGACAATGCTGCCCCCTACTGTTATATCATCAACGTCTTCTATATATAAAGTATAAGAGAAATGACAATGCTGCCCCCTACTGTTATATCATCAATGTCTCCTATATATAAAGTATAAGAGAAACGACAATGCTGCCCCCTACTGTTATATCATCAACGTCTTCTATATATAAAGTATAAGAGAAATGACAATGCTGCCCCCTACTGTTATATCATCAATGTCTCCTATATATAAAGTATAAGAGAAACGACAATGCTGCCCCCTACTGTTATATCATCAACGTCTCCTATATATAAAGTATAAGAGAAACGACAATGCTGCCCCCTACTGTTATATCATCAATGTCGCCTATATACAAAGTATAAGAGAAACGACAACGCTGCTCCCTACTGTCATATCATCAATGTCTCCTATATATAAGGTATAAGAGAAACAACAATGCTGCCTCCTACTGTTATATCATCAATGTCACCTATGTATAAAGTATAAGAGAAATGACAATGCTGCCCCCTACTGTTATATCATCAATGTCTCCTGTATATAAAGTATAAGAGAAATGACATTGCTGCTCCCTACTGTTATATCATCAATGTCTCCTATATATAAAGGATAAGAGAAACGAAAATGCTGCCCCCTACTGTTATATCATCAATGTCACCTATGTATAAAGTATAAGAGAAATGACAATGCTGCCCCCTACTGTTATATCATCAATGTCTCCTATTTGTAAAGTATAAGAGAAGCGACAATGCTGCCCACTACTGTTATATCATCAATGTCTCCTATATGTAAAGTATAAGAGAAACGACAATGCCGCCCCCTACTGTTATATCATCAATGTCTCCTATATATAACGTATAAGAGAAACGACAATGCTGCCCCCTACTGTTATATCATCAATGTCACCTATATGTAAAGTGTAAGAGAAACGACAATGCTGCCCCCTACTGTTATATCATCAATGTCTCCTATATATAAAGTATAAGAGAAACGACAATGCTGCCCCCTACTGTTATATCATCAATGTCACCTATATATAAAGTATAAGAGAAACGGCAATGCTGCCCCCTACTGTTATATCATCAATGTCTCCTGTATATAAAGTATAAGAGAAATGACATTGCTGCTCCCTACTGTTATATCATCAATGTCTCCTATATATAAAGGATAAGAGAAACGAAAATGCTGCCCCCTACTGTCATATCATCAATGTCTCCTGTATATAAAGTATAAGAGAAACGACAATGCTGCCCCCTACTGTTATATCATCAATGTCGCCTATATATAAAGTATAAGAGAAACGACAATGCTGCCCCCTACTGTTATATCATCAATGTCGCCTATATATAAAGTATAAGAGAAACGACAATGCTGCCCCCTACTGTTATATCATCAATGTCTCCTATATATAAGGTATAAGAGAAACAACAATGCTGCCTCCTACTGTTATATCATCAATGTCACCTATGTATAAAGTATAAGAGAAATGACAATGCTGCCCCCTACTGTTATATCATCAATGTCTCCTATTTGTAAAGTATAAGAGAAACGACAATGCTGCCCCCTACTGTTATATCATCAATGTCTCCTATATGTAAAGTATAAGAGAAACGACAATGCTGCCCCCTACTGTTATATCATCAATGTCTCCTATATATAACGTATAAGAGAAACGACAATGCTGCCCCCTACTGTTATATCATCAATGTCACCTATGTATAAAGTATAAGAGAAACGACAATGCTGCCCCCTACTGTTATATCATCAATGTCTCCTATATGTAAAGTATAAGAGAAACGACAATGCTGCCCCCTACTGTTATATCATCAATGTCTCCTATATATAACGTATAAGAGAAACGACAATGCTGCCCCCTACTGTTATATCATCAATGTCACCTATATGTAAAGTGTAAGAGAAACGACAATGCTGCCCCCTACTGTTATATCATCAATGTCTCCTATATATAAAGTATAAGAGAAACGACAATGCTGCCCCCCTACTGTTATATCATCAATGTCACCTATATATAAAGTATAAGAGAAACGGCAATGCTGCCCCCTACTGTTATATCATCAATGTCTCCTGTATATAAAGTATAAGAGAAATGACATTGCTGCTCCCTACTGTTATATCATCAATGTCTCCTATATATAAAGGATAAGAGAAACGACAATGCTGTCCCCTACTGTTATATCATCAATGTCTCCTGTATATAAAGTATAAGAGAAATGATAATGCTGCTCCCTACTGTTATATCATCAATGTCACCTATATATAAAGTATAAGAGAAACGACAATGCTGCCCCCTACTGTTATATCATCAATGTCTCCTATATGTAAGGTATAAGAGAAATGACAATGCTGCCCCCTACTGTTATATCATCACTGTCTCCTATGTATAAGGTATAAGAGAAACGACAATGCTGCCCCCTACTGTTATATCAGCAATGTCTCCTATATATAAAGTATAAGAGAAACGACAATGCTGCTCCCTACTGTCATATCATCAATGTCTCCTATATATAAGGTATAAGAGAAACGACAATGCTGCCCCCTACTGTTATATCATCAATGTCTCCTATATGTAAAGTATAAGAGAAATGACAATGCTGCCCCCTACTGTTATATCATCAATGTCTCCTATATATAAAGTATAATAGAAACGACAATGCTGCCCCCTACTGTTATATCATCGATGTCTCCTATATGTAAGGTATAAGAGAAATGACAATGTTTCCCCCTACTGTTATATAATCAATGTCTCCTATTTATAAAATATAAGACAGTTGACAATGCTGCCCCCTACTGTTATATCATCAATGTCTCCTATAGGTAAGGTATAAGAGAAACGACAATGCTGCCCCCTACTGTTATATCATCAATGTCTCCTATATGTAAAGTATAAGAGAAACGACAATGCTGCCCCCTATTGTTATATCATCAATGTCTCCTATATGTAAAGTATAAGAGAAATGACAATGCCGCCCCCTACTGTTATATCATCAATGTCTCCTATATGTAAAGTATAAGAGAAACGACAATGCTGCCCCCTACTGTTATACCATCAATGCCTCCTATGTATAAAGTGTAAGAGAAGCGACAATGCTGCCCCCTAGTGTTATATCATCAATGTCTCCTATATATAAAGTATAAGAGAAACGACAATGCTGCCCCCTACTGTTATATCATCAATGACTCCTATATATAACGTATGAGGGAAACGGCAATGCTGCCCCCTACTGTTATATCATCAGTGTCTCCTATATATAAAGTATAAGAGAAACGACAATGCTGCCCCCTACTGTTATATCATCAATGTCTCCTATGTGTAAAGTATAAGAGAAACGACAATGCTGCCCCCTACTGTTATATCATCAATGTCACCTACTGTATGTATAAAGTATAAGAGAAACGACAATGCTGCCCCCTACTGTTATATCATCAATGTCTCCTATGTATAAAGTATAAGAGAAGTGACAATGCTGCCCCCTACTGTTATATCATCAATGTCTCCTATTTATAAAGTATAAGAGAAACGACAATGCTGCCCCTTACTGTTATATCATCAATGTCTCCTATATGTAAAGTATAAGAATAACGGCAATGCTGCCCCCTACTGTTATATCATCAATGTCTCCTATATATAAGGTATAAGAGAAACGACAATGCTGCCCCCTACTGCTATATCAGCAATGTCTCCTATACATAAAGTATAAGAGAAACGACAATGCTGCTCCCTACTGTTATATCATTAATGTCTCCTATATATAAAGTATAAGAGAAACGACAATGCTGCCCCCTACTGTTATATCATCAATGTCACCTATATATAAAGTATAAGAGAAACGACAATGCTGCCCCCTACTGTTATATCATCAATGTCTCCTATATATAAAGTATAAGAGAAACGACAATGCTGCCCCCTACTGTTATATCATCAATGTCGCCTATATATAAAGTATAAGAGAAACGACAATGCTGCCCCCTACTGTTATATCATCAATGTCTCCTATATATAAAGTATAAGAGAAACGACAATGCTGCCCCCTACTGTTATATCATCAATGTCTCCTATATATAAAGTATAAGAGAAACGACAATGCTGCCCCCTACTGTTATATCATCAATGTCACCTATATATAAGGTATAAGAGAAACGACAATGCTGCCCCTTACTGTTATATCAGCAATGTCTCCTATATATAAAGTATAAGAGAAACGACAATGCTGCCCCCTACTGTCATATCATCAGTATCTCCTATATATAAGGTATAAGAGAAACGACAATGCTGCTCCCTACTGTCATATCATCAATGTCTCCTATATATAAGGTATAAGAGAAACGACAATGCTGCCCCCTACTGTTATATCATCAATGTCTCCTATATGTAAAGTATAAGAGAAATGACAATGCTGCCCCCTACTGTTATATCATCAATGTCTCCTATATATAAAGTATAATAGAAACGACAATGCTGCCCCCTACTGTTATATCATCGATGTCTCCTATATGTAAGGTATAAGAGAAATGACAATGTTTCCCCCTACTGTTATATAATCAATGTCTCCTATATATAAAATATAAGACAGTTGACAATGCTGCCCCCTACTGTTATATCATCAATGTCTCCTATAGGTAAGGTATAAGAGAAACGACAATGCTGCCCCCTACTGTTATATCATCAATGTCTCCTATATGTAAAGTATAAGAGAAACGACAATGCTGCCCCCTACTGTTATATCATCAATGTCTCCTATATGTAAAGTATAAGAGAAACGACAATGCTGCCCCCTACTGTTATATCATCAATGCCTCCTATGTATAAAGTGTAAGAGAAGCGACAATGCTGTCCCCTAGTGTTATATCATCAATGTCTCCTATATATAAAGTATAAGAGAAACGACAATGCTGCCCCCTACTGTTATATCATCAATGACTCCTATATATAACGTATGAGGGAAACGGCAATGCTGCCCCCTACTGTTATATCATCAATGTCTCCTATATATAAAGTATAAGAGAAACGACAATGCTGCCCCCTACTGTTATATCATCAATGTCTCCTATGTGTAAAGTATAAGAGAAACGACAATGCTGCCCCCTACTGTTATATCATCAATGTCACCTACTGTATGTATAAAGTATAAGAGAAACGACAATGCTGCCCCCTACTGTTATATCATCAATGTCTCCTATGTATAAAGTATAAGAGAAGTGACAATGCTGCCCCCTACTGTTATATCATCAATGTCTCCTATTTATAAAGTATAAGAGAAACGACAATGCTGCCCCTTACTGTTATATCATCAATGTCTCCTATATATAAAGTATAAGAGAAACGACAATGCTGCCCCCTACTGTTATATCATCAATGTCTCCTATGTGTAAAGTATAAGAGAAACGACAATGCTGCCCCCTACTGTTATATCATCAATGTCACCTACTGTATGTATAAAGTATAAGAGAAACGACAATGCTGCCCCCTACTGTTATATCATCAATGTCTCCTATGTATAAAGTATAAAAGAAGTGACAATGCTGCCCCCTACTGTTATATCATCAATGTCTCCTATTTATAAAGTATAAGAGAAACGACAATGCTGCCCCTTACTGTTATATCATCAATGTCTCCTATATATAAAGTATAAGAGAAACGACAATGCTGCCCCCTACTGTTATATCATCAATGTCTCCTATATATAAGGTATAGGAGAAACGACAATGCTGCCCCCTACTGTTATATCATCAATGTCTCCTATATGTAAAGTATAAGAATAACGGCAATGCTGCCCCCTACTGTTATATCATCAATGTCTCCTATATATAAGGTATAAGAGAAACGACAATGCTGCCCCCTACTGTTATATCATCAATGTCTCCTATATGTAAGGTATAAGAATAACGACAATGTGCTGCCCCTACTGCTATATCAGCAATGTCTCCTATACATAAAGTATAAAAGAAACGACAATGCTGCTCCCTACTGTTATATCATTAATGTCTCCTATATATAAAGTATAAGAGAAACGACAATGCTGCCCCCTACTGTTATATCATCAATGTCACCTATATATAAAGTATAAGAGAAACGACAATGCTGCCCCCTACTGTTATATCATCAATGTCTCCTATATATAAAGTATAAGAGAAACGACAATGCTGCCCCCTACTGTTATATCATCAATGTCGCCTATATATAAAGTATAAGAGAAACGACAATGCTGCCCCCTACTGTTATATCATCAATGTCTCCTATATATAAAGTATAAGAGAAACGACAATGCTGCCCCCTACTGTTATATGATCAATGTCTCCTATATATAAAGTATAAGAGAAACGACAATGCTGCCCCCTACTGTTATATCATCAATGTCACCTATATATAAGGTATAAGAGAAACGACAATGCTGCCCCTTACTTTTATATCATCAATGTCTCCAATGTATAAAGTATAAGAGAAATGACAATGCTGCCTCCTACTGTTATATCATCAATGTCTCCTATATATAAGGTATAAGAGAAACGACAATGCTGCCCCATACTTTTATATCATCAATGTCTCCTATATATAAAGTATAAGAGAAACGACAATGCTGCCTCCTACTGTTATATCATCAATGTCTCCAATATATAAAGTATAAGAGAAACGACAATGCTGCCCCCTACTGTTATATCATTAATGTCTCCTATATATAAGGTATAAGAGAAACGACAATGCTGCCCCCTACTTTTATATCATCAATGTCTCCAATGTATAAAGTATAAGAGAAATGACAATGCTGCCCCCTACTGTTATATCATCAATGTCTCCTATATATAGGGTATAAGAGAAACGACAATGCTGCCCCCTACTGTTATATCATCAATGTCTCCTATATATAAAGTATAAGAGAAACGACAATGCTGCCCCCTACTGTTATGTCATCAATGTCTCCTACATATAAGGTATAAGAGAAACGACAATGCTGCCCCCTACTGTTATATCATCAATGTCTCCTATATATAGGGTATAAGAGAAACGACAATGCTGCCCCCTACTGTTAGATCACCAATGTCTCCTATATATAAAGTATAAGAGAAACGACAATGCTGCCCCCTACTGTTATATCATCAACGTCTTCTATATATAAAGTATAAGAGAAATGACAATGCTGCCCCCTACTGTTATATCATCAATGTCTCCTATATATAAAGTATAAGAGAAACGACAATGCTGCCCCCTACTGTTATATCATCAACGTCTTCTATATATAAAGTATAAGAGAAATGACAATGCTGCCCCCTACTGTTATATCATCAATGTCTCCTATATATAAAGTATAAGAGAAACGACAATGCTGCCCCCTACTGTTATATCATCAACGTCTCCTATATATAAAGTATAAGAGAAACGACAATGCTGCCCCCTACTGTTATATCATCAATGTCGCCTATATACAAAGTATAAGAGAAACGACAACGCTGCTCCCTACTGTCATATCATCAATGTCTCCTATATATAAGGTATAAGAGAAACAACAATGCTGCCCTCTACTGTTATATCATCAATGTCTCCTATATATAAAGTAAAAGAGAAACGACAATGCTGCCCAATACTGTTATATCATCAATGTCTCCTGTATATAAAGTGTAAGAGAAACGACGATGCTGCCCCCTACTGTTATATCATCAATGTCTCCTATATGTAAAGTATAAGAGAAACGAAAATGCTGCCCCCTACTGTTATATCATCAATGTATCCTATATATAAGGTATAAGAGAAACAACAATGCTGCCCCCTACTATTATATCATCAATGTCTCCTATATGTAAAGTATAAGAGAAACGACAATGCTGCCGTCTACTGTTATATCATCATTGTCACCTATATATAAAGTATAAGAGAAATTACAATGCTGCCCCCTACTGTTATATCATCAATGTCGCCTATATATAAAGTATAAGAGAAACGACAATGCTGCCCCCTACTGTTATATCATCAATGTCGCCTATATATAAAGTAAAAGAGGAACGACAATGCTGCCCCCTACTGTTATATCATCAATGTCTCCTATATATAAAGTATAAGAGAAACGACAATGCTGCCCCCTACTGTTATATCATCAATGTCATCTATATATAAAGTGTAAGAGAAATGACAATGCTGCCTCCTACTGTTATATCATCAATGTCGCCTATATATAAAGTATAAGAGAAACGACAATGCTGCCCCCTACTGTTATATCCTCAATGTCTCCTATATATAAGGTATAAGAGAAACAACATTGCTGCCCTCTACTGTTATATCATCAATGTCTCCTATATATAAGGTATAAGAGAAACAACAATGCTGCCCCCTACTGTTATATCATCAATGTCTCCTATATATAAGGTATAAGAGAAACAACAATGCTGCCCTCTACTGTTATATCATCAATGTCACCTATGTATAAAGTATAAGAGAAATGACAATGCTACCCCCTACTGTTATATCATCAATGTCTCCTATATGTAAAGTATAAGAGAAACGACAATGCTGCCCCCTACTGTTATATCATCAATGTCTCCTATATATAACGTATAAGAGAAACGACAATGCTGCCCCCTACTGTTATATCATCAATGTCTCCTATATATAACGTATAAGATAAACGACAATGCTGCCCTCTACTGTTATATTATCAATGTCACCTATGTATAAAGTATAAGAGAAATGACAATGCTGCCCCCTACTGTTATATCATCAATGTCTCCTATATGTAAAGTATAAGAGAAACGACAATGCTGCCCCCTACTGTTATATCATCAATGTCTCCTATATATAACGTATAAGAGAAACGACATTGCTGCCTCCTACTGTTATATCATCAATGTCTCCTATATATAATGTATAAGAGAAACGATAATGCTGCCCCCTACTGTTATATCATCAATGTCACCTATATATAAAGTATAAGAGAAACGGCAATGCTGCCCCCTACTGTTATATCATCAATGTCTCCTGTATATAAAGTATAAGAGAAATGACAATGCTGCTCCCTACTGTTATATCATCAATGTCACTTATATATAAAGTATAAGAGAAACGAAAATGCTGCCCCCTACTGTTATATCATCAATGTCTCCTATATGTAAGGTATAAGAGAAATGACAATGCTTCCCCCTACTGTTATATCATCACTGTCTCCTATGTATAAGGTATAAGAGAAACAACAATGCTGCCCCCTACTGTTATATCAGCAATGTCTCCTATATATAAAGTATAAGAGAAACGACAATGCTGCCCCCTACTGTCATATCATCAATGTCTCCTATATATAAGGTATAAGAGAAACAACAATGCTGCCCCCTACTGTTATATCAGCAATGTCTCCTATATATAAAGTATAAGAGAAACGACAATGCTGCCCCCTACTGTCATATCATCAATGTCTCCTATATGTAAAGTGTAAGAGAAACGACAATGCTGCCCCCTACTGTTATATCATCAATGTCACCTATATGTAAAGTGTAAGAGAAACGACAATGCTGCCCCCTACTGTTATATCATCAATGTCACCTATATATAAAGTATAAGAGAAACGGCAATGCTGCCCCCTACTGTTATATCATCAATTACACGTATATATAAAGTGTAAGAGAAATGACAATGCTGCCCCCTACTGTTATATCATCAATGTCGCCTATATATAAAGTATAAGAGAAACGACAATGCTGCCCCCTACTGTTATATCATCAATGTCGCCTATATATAAAGCATAAGAGAAACGATAATGCTGCCCCCTACTGTTATATCATCAATGTCTCCTATATATAAGGTATAAGAGAAACAACAATGCTGCCCTCTACTGTTATATCATCAATGTCACCTATGTATAAAGTATAAGAGAAATGACAATGCTGCCCCCTACTGTTATATCATCAATGTCTCCTATTTGTAAAGTATAAGAGAAACGACAATGCTGCCCCCTACTGTTATATCATCAATGTCTCCTATATGTAAAGTATAAGAGAAACGACAATGCTGCCCCCTACTGTTATATCATCAATGTCTCCTATATATAACGTATAAGAGAAACGACAATGCTGCCCCCTACTGTTATATCATCAATGTCACCTATATGTAAAGTGTAAGAGAAACGACAATGCTGCCCCCTACTGTTATATCATCAATGTCTCCTATATATAAAGTATAAGAGAAATGACAATGCTGCCCCCTACTGTTATATCATCAATGTCACCTATATATAAAGTATAAGAGAAACGGCAATGCTGCCCCCTACTGTTATATCATCAATGTCTCCTGCATATAAAGTATAAGAGAAATGACAATGCTGCTCCCTACTGTTATATCATCAATGTCTCCTATATATAAAGGATAAGAGAAACGACAATGCTGCCCCCTACTGTTATATCATCAATGTCTCCTGTATATAAAGTATAAGAGAAATGACAATGCTGCTCCCTACTGTTATATCATCAATGTCACCTATATATAAAGTATAAGAGAAACGACAATGCTGCCCCCTACTGTTATATCATCAATGTCTCCTATATGTAAGGTATAAGAGAAATGACAATGCTGCCCCCTACTGTTATATCATCACTGTCTCCTATGTATAAGGTATAAGAGAAACGACAATGCTGCCCCCTATTGTTATATCAGCAATGTCTCCTATATATAAAGTATAAGAGAAATGACAATGCTGCCCCCTACTGTCATATCATCAATGTCTCCTATATATAAGGTATAAGAGAAACGACAATGCTGCTCCCTACTGTCATATCATCAATGTCTCCTATATATAAGGTATAAGAGAAACGACAATGCTGCCCCCTACTGTTATATCATCAATGTCTCCTATATGTAAAGTATAAGTGAAATGACAATGCTGCCCCCTACTGTTATATCATCAATGTCTCCTATATATAAAGTATAATAGAAACAACAATGCTGCCCCCTACTATTATATCATCGATGTCTCCTATATGTAAGGTATAAGAGAAATGACAATGTTTCCCCCTACTGTTATATAATCAATGTCTCCTATATATAAAGTATAAGACAGTTGACAATGCTGCCCCCTACTGTTATATCATCAATGTCTCCTATAGGTAAGGTATAAGAGAAACGACAATGCTGCCCCCTACTGTTATATCATCAATGTCTCCTATATGTAAAGTATAAGAGAAACGACAATGCTGCCCCCTACTGTTATATCATCAATGTCTCCTATATGTAAAGTATAAGAGAAACGACAATGCTGCCCCCTACTGTTATATCATCAATGTCACCTATATATAAGGTATAAGAGAAACGACAATGCTGCCCCCTACTGTTATATCATCAATGCCTCCTATGTATAAAGTGTAAGAGAAGCGACAATGCTGCCCCCTAGTGTTATATCATCAATGTCTCCTATATATAAAGTATAAGAGAAACGACAATGCTGCCCCCTACTGTTATATCATCAATGACTCCTATATATAACGTATGAGGGAAACGGCAATGCTGCCCCCTACTGTTATATCATCAATGTCTCCTATATATAAAGTATAAGAGAAACGACAATGCTGCCCCCTACTCCTATATCATCAATGTCTCCTATGTGTAAAGTATAAGAGAAACGACAATGCTGCCCCCTACTGTTATATCATCAATGTCACCTACTGTATGTATAAAGTATAAGAGAAACGACAATGCTGCCCCCTACTGTTATATCATCAATGTCTCCTATATATAAAGTATAAGAGGAACGACAATGCTGCCCCCTACTGTTATATCATCAATGTCTCCTATGTATAAAGTATAAGAGAAGTGACAATGCTGCCCCCTACTGTTATATCATCAATGTCTCCTATATATAAAGTATAAGAGAAACGACAATGCTGCCCCCTACTGTTATATCATCAATGTCTCCTATATATAAAGTATAAGAGAAACGACAATGCTGCCCCCTACTGTTATATCATCAATGTCTCCTATATATATGGTATAGGAGAAACGACAATGCTGCCCCCTACTGTTATATCATCAATGTCTCCTATATGTAAGGTATAAGAATAACGGCAATGCTGCCCCCTACTGTTATATCATCAATGTCTCCTATATATAAGGTATAAGAGAAACGACAATGCTGCCCCCTACTGTTATAACATCAATGTCTCCTATATGTAAGGTATAAGAGAAACGACAATGTGCTGCCCCTACTGCTATATCAGCAATGTCTCCTATACATAAAGTATAAGAGAAACGACAATGCTGCTCCCTACTGTTATATCATTAATGTCTCCTATATATAAAGTATAAGAGAAACGACAATGCTGCCCCCTACTGTTATATCATCAATGTCTCCTATATATAAAGTATAAGAGAAACGACAATGCTGCCCCCTACTGTTATATGATCAATGTCTCCTATATATAAAGTATAAGAGAAACGACAATGCTGCCCCCTACTGTTATATCATCAATGTCTCCTATATATAAGGTATAAGAGAAACGACAATGCTGCCCCCTACTGTTATATCATCACTGTCTCCAATATATAAAGTATAAGAGAAACGACAATGCTGCCCCCTACTTTTATATCATCAATGTCTCCTATATATAAAGTATAAGAGAAACGACAATGCTGCCTCCTACTGTTATATCATCAATGTCTCCAATATATAAAGTATAAGAGAAACGACAATGCTGCCCCCTACTGTTATATCATTAATGTCTCCTATATATAAGGTATAAGAGAAACGACAATGCTGCCCCCTACTTTTATATCATCAATGTCTCCAATGTATAAAGTATAAGAGAAATGACAATGCTGCCTCCTACTGTTATATCATCAATGTCTCCTATATATAAGGTATAAGAGAAACGACAATGCTGCCCCCTACTTTTATATCATCAATGTCTCCTATATATAAAGTATAAGAGAAACGACAATGCTGCCTCCTACTATTATATCATCAATGTCTCCAATATATAAAGTATAAGAGAAACGACAATGCTGCCCCCTACTGTTATATCATTAATGTCTCCTATATATAAGGTATAAGAGAAACGACAATGCTGCCCCCTACTTTTATATCATCAATGTCTCCAATGTATAAAGTATAAGATAAATGACAATGCTGCCCCCTACTGTTATATCATCAATGTCTCCTATATATAGGGTATAAGAGAAACGACAATGCTGCCCCCTACTGTTATATCATCAATGTCTCCTATATATAAAGTATAAGAGAAACGACAATGCTGCCCCCTACTGTTATGTCATCAATGTCTCCTACATATAAGGTATAAGAGAAACGACAATGCTGCCCCCTACTGTTATATCATCAATGTCTCCTATATATAGGGTATAAGAGAAACGACAATGCTGCCCCCTACTGTTAGATCACCAATGTCTCCTATATATAAAGTATAAGAGAAACGACAATGCTGCCCCCTACTGTTATATCATCAACGTCTTCTATATATAAAGTATAAGAGAAATGACAATGCTGCCCCCTACTGTTATATGATCAATGTCTCCTATATATAAAGTATAAGAGAAACGACAATGCTGCCCCCTACTGTTATATCATCAACGTCTTCTATATATAAAGTATAAGAGAAATGACAATGCTGCCCCCTACTGTTATATCATCAATGTCTCCTATATATAACGTATAAGAGAAACGACAATGCTGCCCCCTACTGTTATATCATCAATGTCTCCTATATATAAAGTATAAGAGAAACGACAATGCTACCCCCTACTGTTATATCATCAATGTCTCCTATATATAAAGTATAAGAGAAACGACAATGCTGCCCCCTACTGTTATATCATCAATGTCTCCTATATATAAAGTATAAGAGAAACGACAATGCTACCCCCTACTGTTATATCATCAATGTCTCCTATATATAAAGTATAAGAGAAACGACAATGCTGCCCCCTACTGTTATATCATCAATGTCTCCTATATATAAAGTATAAGAGAAACGACAATGCTACCCCCTACTGTTATATCATCAATGTCTCCTATATATAAAGTATAAGAGAAACGACAATGCTGCCCCCTACTGTTTTATCATCAACGTCTTCTATATATAAAGTATAAGAGAAATGACAATGCTGCCTCCTACTGTTATATCATCAATGTCTCCTATATATAACGTATAAGAGAAACGACAATGCTGCCCCCTACTGTTATATCATTAATGTCTCCAATATATAAAGTATAAGAGAAATGACAATGCTGCCCCCTACTGTTATATCATCAATGTCTCCTATATATAAAGTATAAGAGAAATGACAATGCTGCCCCCTACTGTTATATCATCAATGTCTCCTATATATAAAGTATAAGAGAAACGACAATGCTGCCCCCTACTGTTATATCATCAACGTCTTCTATATATAAAGTATAAGAGAAATGACAATGCTGCCTCCTACTGTTATATCATCAATGTCTCCTATATATAACGTATAAGAGAAACGACAATGCTGCCCCCTACTGTTATATCATTAATGTCTCCAATATATAAAGTATAAGAGAAATGACAATGCTGCCCCCTACTGTTATATCATCAATGCCTCCTATATATAAAGTATAAGAGAAATGACAATGCTGCCCCCTACTGTTATATCATCAATGTCTCCTATATATAAAGTATAAGAGAAACGACAATGCTGCCCCCTACTGTTATATCATCAACGTCTTCTATATATAAAGTATAAGAGAAATGACAATGCTGCCTCCTACTGTTATATCATCAATGTCTCCTATATATAACGTATAAGAGAAACGACAATGCTGCCCCCTACTGTTATATATCAACGTCTTCTATATATAAAGTATAAGAGAAATGACAATGCTGCCCCCTACTGTTATATGATCAATGTCTCCTATATATAAAGTATAAGAGAAACGACAATGCTGCCCCCTACTGTTATATCATCGTCTTCTATATATAAAGTATAAGAGAAATGACAATGCTGCCCCCTACTGCTATATCATCAATGTCTCCTATATATAAAGTATAAGAGAAACGACAATGCTGCCCCCTACTGTTATATCATCAACGTCTCCTATATATAAAGTATAAGAGAAACGACAATGCTGCCCCCTACTGTTATATCATCAATGTCTCCTATATATAAAGTATAAGAGAAACGACAATGCTGCCCCCTACTGTTATATCATCAATGTCTCCTATATATAAAGTATAAGAGAAACGACAATGCTACCCCCTACTGTTATATCATCAATGTCTCCTATATATAAAGTATAAGAGAAACGACAATGCTGCCCCCTACTGTTATATCATCAACGTCTTCTATATATAAAGTATAAGAGAAATGACAATGCTGCCTCCTACTGTTATATCATCAATGTCTCCTATATATAACGTATAAGAGAAACGACAATGCTGCCCCCTGCTGTTATATCATTAATGTCTCCAATATATAAAGTATAAGAGAAATGACAATGCTGCCCCCTACTGTTATATCATCAATGTCTCCTATATATAAAGTATAAGAGAAACAACAATGCTGCTCCCTACTGTTATATCATCAATGTCTCCTATATATAAAGTATAAGAGAAACGACAATGCTGCCCCCTACTGTTATATCATCAACGTCTTCTATATATAAAGTATAAGAGAAATGACAATGCTGCCTCCTACTGTTATATCATCAATGTCTCCTATATATAACGTATAAGAGAAATGACAATGCTGCCCCCTACTGTTATATCATCAATGTCACCTATATATAAAGTATAAGAGAAACGACAATGCTGCCCCCTACTGTTATATCATCAATGTCTCCTATATATAACGTATAAGAGAAACGACAATGCTGCCCCCTACTGTTATATCATCAATGTCACCTATATATAAAGTATAAGAGAAACGACAATGCTGCCCCCTACTGTTATATCATCAATGTCTCCAATATATAAAGTATAAGAGAAACGACAATGCTGCCCCCTACTGTTATATCATCAATGTCTCCTATATATAAAGTATAAGAGAAATGACAATGCTGCCCCCTACTGTTATATCATCAATGTCTCCTATATATAAAGTATAAGAGAAATGACAATGCTGCCCCCTACTGTTATATCATCAATGTCTCCTATATATAAAGTATAAGAGAAACGACAATGCTGCCCCCTACTGTTATATCATCAACGTCTTCTATATATAAAGTATAAGAGAAATGACAATGCTGCCTCCTACTGTTATATCATCAATGTCTCCTATATATAACGTATAAGAGAAACGACAATGCTGCCCCCTACTGTTATATCATCAACGTCTTCTATATATAAAGTATAAGAGAAATGACAATGCTGCCCCCTACTGTTATATGATCAATGTCTCCTATATATAAAGTATAAGAGAAACGACAATGCTGCCCCCTACTGTTATATCATCGTCTTCTATATATAAAGTATAAGAGAAATGACAATGCTGCCCCCTACTGCTATATCATCAATGTCTCCTATATATAAAGTATAAGAGAAACGACAATGCTGCCCCCTACTGTTATATCATCAACGTCTCCTATATATAAAGTATAAGAGAAACGACAATGCTGCCCCCTACTGTTATATCATCAATGTCTCCTATATATAAAGTATAAGAGAAACGACAATGCTGCCCCCTACTGTTATATCATCAATGTCTCCTATATATAAAGTATAAGAGAAACGACAATGCTACCCCCTACTGTTATATCATCAATGTCTCCTATATATAAAGTATAAGAGAAACGACAATGCTGCCCCCTACTGTTATATCATCAACGTCTTCTATATATAAAGTATAAGAGAAACGACAATGCTGCCCCCTGCTGTTATATCATTAATGTCTCCAATATATAAAGTATAAGAGAAATGACAATGCTGCCCCCTACTGTTATATGATCAATGTCTCCTATATATAAAGTATAAGAGAAACGACAATGCTGCCCCCTACTGTTATATCATCAACGTCTTCTATATATAAAGTATAAGAGAAATGACAATGCTGCCCCCTACTGTTATATCATCAATGTCTCCTATATATAAAGTATAAGAGAAACGACAATGCTGCCCCCTACTGTTATATCATCAACGTCTCCTATATATAAAGTATAAGAGAAACGACAATGCTGCCCCCTACTGTTATATCATCAATGTCTCCTATATATAAAGTATAAGAGAAACGACAATGGTGCCCCCTACTGTTATATCATCAATGTCTCCTATATATAAGTTATAAGAGAGACGACAATGCTGGCCCCTACTGTTATATCATCAATGTCTCCTATATATAAAGTATAAGAGAAACAACAATGCTGCCCCCCACTGTTATATCATCAATGTCTCCTATATATAACGTATAAGAGAAACGACAATGCTGCCCCCTACTGTTATATCATCAATGTCTCCTATATATAAAGTATAAGAGAAACGACAATGCTACCCCCTACTGTTATATCATCAATGTCTCCTATATATAAAGTATAAGAGAAACGACAATGCTGCCCCCTACTGTTATATCATCAATGTCTCCTATATATAAAGTATAAGAGAAACGACAATGCTACCCCCTACTGTTATATCATCAATGTCTCCTATATATAAAGTATAAGAGAAACGACAATGCTGCCCCCTACTGTTTTATCATCAACGTCTTCTATATATAAAGTATAAGAGAAATGACAATGCTGCCTCCTACTGTTATATCATCAATGTCTCCTATATATAACGTATAAGAGAAACGACAATGCTGCCCCCTACTGTTATATCATTAATGTCTCCAATATATAAAGTATAAGAGAAATGACAATGCTGCCCCCTACTGTTATATCATCAATGTCTCCTATATATAAAGTATAAGAGAAATGACAATGCTGCCCCCTACTGTTATATCATCAATGTCTCCTATATATAAAGTATAAGAGAAACGACAATGCTGCCCCCTACTGTTATATCATCAACGTCTTCTATATATAAAGTATAAGAGAAATGACAATGCTGCCTCCTACTGTTATATCATCAATGTCTCCTATATATAACGTATAAGAGAAACGACAATGCTGCCCCCTACTGTTATATCATTAATGTCTCCAATATATAAAGTATAAGAGAAATGACAATGCTGCCCCCTACTGTTATATCATCAATGTCTCCTATATATAAAGTATAAGAGAAATGACAATGCTGCCCCCTACTGTTATATCATCAATGTCTCCTATATATAAAGTATAAGAGAAACGACAATGCTGCCCCCTACTGTTATATCATCAACGTCTTCTATATAGAAAGTATAAGAGAAATGACAATGCTGCCTCCTACTGTTATATCATCAATGTCTCCTATATATAACGTATAAGAGAAACGACAATGCTGCCCCCTACTGTTATATATCAACGTCTTCTATATATAAAGTATAAGAGAAATGACAATGCTGCCCCCTACTGTTATATGATCAATGTCTCCTATATATAAAGTATAAGAGAAACGACAATGCTGCCCCCTACTGTTATATCATCGTCTTCTATATATAAAGTATAAGAGAAATGACAATGCTGCCCCCTACTGCTATATCATCAATGTCTCCTATATATAAAGTATAAGAGAAACGACAATGCTGCCCCCTACTGTTATATCATCAACGTCTCCTATATATAAAGTATAAGAGAAACGACAATGCTGCCCCCTACTGTTATATCATCAATGTCTCCTATATATAAAGTATAAGAGAAACGACAATGCTGCCCCCTACTGTTATATCATCAATGTCTCCTATATATAAAGTATAAGAGAAACGACAATGCTACCCCCTACTGTTATATCATCAATGTCTCCTATATATAAAGTATAAGAGAAACGACAATGCTGCCCCCTACTGTTATATCATCAACGTCTTCTATATATAAAGTATAAGAGAAATGACAATGCTGCCTCCTACTGTTATATCATCAATGTCTCCTATATATAACGTATAAGAGAAACGACAATGCTGCCCCCTGCTGTTATATCATTAATGTCTCCAATATATAAAGTATAAGAGAAATGACAATGCTGCCCCCTACTGTTATATCATCAATGTCTCCTATATATAAAGTATAAGAGAAACGACAATGCTGCCCCCTACTGTTATATCATCAATGTCTCCTATATATAAAGTATAAGAGAAACGACAATGCTGCCCCCTACTGTTATATCATCAACGTCTTCTATATATAAAGTATAAGAGAAATGACAATGCTGCCTCCTACTGTTATATCATCAATGTCTCCTATATATAACGTATAAGAGAAATGACAATGCTGCCCCCTACTGTTATATCATCAATGTCACCTATATATAAAGTATAAGAGAAACGACAATGCTGCCCCCTACTGTTATATCATCAATGTCTCCTATATATAACGTATAAGAGAAACGACAATGCTGCCCCCTACTGTTATATCATCAATGTCACCTATATATAAAGTATAAGAGAAACGACAATGCTGCCCCCTACTGTTATATCATCAATGTCTCCAATATATAAAGTATAAGAGAAACGACAATGCTGCCCCCTACTGTTATATCATCAATGTCTCCTATATATAAAGTATAAGAGAAATGACAATGCTGCCCCCTACTGTTATATCATCAATGTCTCCTATATATAAAGTATAAGAGAAATGACAATGCTGCCCCCTACTGTTATATCATCAATGTCTCCTATATATAAAGTATAAGAGAAACGACAATGCTGCCCCCTACTGTTATATCATCAACGTCTTCTATATATAAAGTATAAGAGAAATGACAATGCTGCCTCCTACTGTTATATCATCAATGTCTCCTATATATAACGTATAAGAGAAACGACAATGCTGCCCCCTACTGTTATATCATCAACGTCTTCTATATATAAAGTATAAGAGAAATGACAATGCTGCCCCCTACTGTTATATGATCAATGTCTCCTATATATAAAGTATAAGAGAAACGACAATGCTGCCCCCTACTGTTATATCATCGTCTTCTATATATAAAGTATAAGAGAAATGACAATGCTGCCCCCTACTGCTATATCATCAATGTCTCCTATATATAAAGTATAAGAGAAACGACAATGCTGCCCCCTACTGTTATATCATCAACGTCTCCTATATATAAAGTATAAGAGAAACGACAATGCTGCCCCCTACTGTTATATCATCAATGTCTCCTATATATAAAGTATAAGAGAAACGACAATGCTGCCCCCTACTGTTATATCATCAATGTCTCCTATATATAAAGTATAAGAGAAACGACAATGCTACCCCCTACTGTTATATCATCAATGTCTCCTATATATAAAGTATAAGAGAAACGACAATGCTGCCCCCTACTGTTATATCATCAACGTCTTCTATATATAAAGTATAAGAGAAACGACAATGCTGCCCCCTGCTGTTATATCATTAATGTCTCCAATATGTAAAGTATAAGAGAAATGACAATGCTGCCCCCTACTGTTATATCATCAATGTCTCCTATATATAAAGTATAAGAGAAACGACAATGCTGCCCCCTACTGTTATATCATCAATGTCTCCTATATATAAAGTATAAGAGAAACGACAATGCTGCCCCCTACTGTTATATCATCAACCTCTTCTATATATAAAGTATAAGAGAAATGACAATGCTGCCTCCTACTGTTATATCATCAATTTCTCCTATATATAACGTATAAGAGAAATTACAATGCTGCCCCCTACTGTTATATCATCAATGTCACCTATATATAAAGTATAAGAGAAACGACAATGCTGCCCCTTACTGTTATATCATCAATGTCTCCTATATATAACGTATAAGAGAAACGACAATGCTGCCCCCTACTGTTATATCATCAATGTCACCTATATATAAAGTATAAGAGAAACGACAATGCTGCCCCCTACTGTTATATCATCAATGTCTCCAATATATAAAGTATAAGAGAAACGACAATGCTGCCCCCTACTGTTATATCATCAATGTCTCCTATATATAAAGTATAAGAGAAACGACAATGCTGCCCCCTACTGTTATATCATCAATGTCTCCTATATATAAAGCATAAGAGAAATGACAATGCTGCCCCTTACTGTTATATCAATGTCTCCTATATATAACGTATAAGAGAAACGACAATGCTGCCCCCTACTGTTATATCAATGTCTCCTATATATAACGTATAAGAGAAATGACAATGCTGCCTCCTACTGTCATATCATCAATGTCTCCTATATATAACGTATAAGAGAAACGACAATGCTGCCCCCTACTGTTATATCATTAATGTCTCCAATATATTAAGTATAAGAGAAATGACAATGCAGCCCCCTACTGTTATATCAATGTCTCCTATATATAACGTATAAGAGAAACGACAATGCTGCCCCCTGCTGTTATATCATTAATGTCTCCAATATATTAAGTATAAGAGAAATGACAATGCTGCCCCCTACTGTTATATCATGTCTCCTATATGTAAAGTATAAGAGAAATGACAATGCTGCCCCCTACTGTTATATCAATGTCTCCTATATATAACGTATAAGAGAAACGACAATGCTGCCCCCTACTGTTATATCATCAATGTCTCCTATATATAAAGTATAAGAGAAATGACAATGCTGCCCCCTACTGTTATATCACCAATGTCTCCTATATATAAAGTATAAGAGTAACGACAATGCTGCCCCCTACTGTTATATCATCAATGTCTCCTATATATAAAGTATAAGAGAAACAACAATGCTGCTCCCTACTGTTATATCATCAATGTCTCCTATATATAAAGTATAAGAGAAACGACAATGCTGCCCCCTACTGTTATATCATCAACGTCTTCTATATATAAAGTATAAGAGAAATGACAATGCTGCCTCCTACTGTTATATCATCAATGTCTCCTATATATAACGTATAAGAGAAATGACAATGCTGCCCCCTACTGTTATATCATCAATGTCACCTATATATAAAGTATAAGAGAAACGACAATGCTGCCCCCTACTGTTATATCATCAATGTCTCCTATATATAACGTATAAGAGAAACGACAATGCTGCCCCCTACTGTTATATCATCAATGTCACCTATATATAAAGTATAAGAGAAACGACAATGCTGCCCCCTACTGTTATATCATCAATGTCTCCAATATATAAAGTATAAGAGAAACGACAATGCTGCCCCCTACTGTTATATCATCAATGTCTCCTATATATAAAGTATAAGAGAAATGACAATGCTGCCCCCTACTGTTATATCATCAATGTCTCCTATATATAAAGTATAAGAGAAATGACAATGCTGCCCCCTACTGTTATATCATCAATGTCTCCTATATATAAAGTATAAGAGAAACGACAATGCTGCCCCCTACTGTTATATCATCAACGTCTTCTATATATAAAGTATAAGAGAAATGACAATGCTGCCTCCTACTGTTATATCATCAATGTCTCCTATATATAACGTATAAGAGAAACGACAATGCTGCCCCCTACTGTTATATCATCAACGTCTTCTATATATAAAGTATAAGAGAAATGACAATGCTGCCCCCTACTGTTATATGATCAATGTCTCCTATATATAAAGTATAAGAGAAACGACAATGCTGCCCCCTACTGTTATATCATCGTCTTCTATATATAAAGTATAAGAGAAATGACAATGCTGCCCCCTACTGCTATATCATCAATGTCTCCTATATATAAAGTATAAGAGAAACGACAATGCTGCCCCCTACTGTTATATCATCAACGTCTCCTATATATAAAGTATAAGAGAAACGACAATGCTGCCCCCTACTGTTATATCATCAATGTCTCCTATATATAAAGTATAAGAGAAACGACAATGCTGCCCCCTACTGTTATATCATCAATGTCTCCTATATATAAAGTATAAGAGAAACGACAATGCTACCCCCTACTGTTATATCATCAATGTCTCCTATATATAAAGTATAAGAGAAACGACAATGCTGCCCCCTACTGTTATATCATCAACGTCTTCTATATATAAAGTATAAGAGAAACGACAATGCTGCCCCCTGCTGTTATATCATTAATGTCTCCAATATATAAAGTATAAGAGAAATGACAATGCTGCCCCCTACTGTTATATGATCAATGTCTCCTATATATAAAGTATAAGAGAAACGACAATGCTGCCCCCTACTGTTATATCATCAACGTCTTCTATATATAAAGTATAAGAGAAATGACAATGCTGCCCCCTACTGTTATATCATCAATGTCTCCTATATATAAAGTATAAGAGAAACGACAATGCTGCCCCCTACTGTTATATCATCAACGTCTCCTATATATAAAGTATAAGAGAAACGACAATGCTGCCCCCTACTGTTATATCATCAATGTCTCCTATATATAAAGTATAAGAGAAACGACAATGCTGCCCCCTACTGTTATATCATCAATGTCTCCTATATATAAGTTATAAGAGAGACGACAATGCTGGCCCCTACTGTTATATCATCAATGTCTCCTATATATAAAGTATAAGAGAAACAACAATGCTGCCCCCCACTGTTATATCATCAATGTCTCCTATATATAACGTATAAGAGAAACGACAATGCTGCCCCCTACTGTTATATCATCAATGTCTCCTATATATAAAGTATAAGAGAAACGACAATGCTACCCCCTACTGTTATATCATCAATGTCTCCTATATATAAAGTATAAGAGAAACGACAATGCTGCCCCCTACTGTTATATCATCAATGTCTCCTATATATAAAGTATAAGAGAAACGACAATGCTACCCCCTACTGTTATATCATCAATGTCTCCTATATATAAAGTATAAGAGAAACGACAATGCTGCCCCCTACTGTTTTATCATCAACGTCTTCTATATATAAAGTATAAGAGAAATGACAATGCTGCCTCCTACTGTTATATCATCAATGTCTCCTATATATAACGTATAAGAGAAACGACAATGCTGCCCCCTACTGTTATATCATTAATGTCTCCAATATATAAAGTATAAGAGAAATGACAATGCTGCCCCCTACTGTTATATCATCAATGTCTCCTATATATAAAGTATAAGAGAAATGACAATGCTGCCCCCTACTGTTATATCATCAATGTCTCCTATATATAAAGTATAAGAGAAACGACAATGCTGCCCCCTACTGTTATATCATCAACGTCTTCTATATATAAAGTATAAGAGAAATGACAATGCTGCCTCCTACTGTTATATCATCAATGTCTCCTATATATAACGTATAAGAGAAACGACAATGCTGCCCCCTACTGTTATATCATTAATGTCTCCAATATATAAAGTATAAGAGAAATGACAATGCTGCCCCCTACTGTTATATCATCAATGTCTCCTATATATAAAGTATAAGAGAAATGACAATGCTGCCCCCTACTGTTATATCATCAATGTCTCCTATATATAAAGTATAAGAGAAACGACAATGCTGCCCCCTACTGTTATATCATCAACGTCTTCTATATAGAAAGTATAAGAGAAATGACAATGCTGCCTCCTACTGTTATATCATCAATGTCTCCTATATATAACGTATAAGAGAAACGACAATGCTGCCCCCTACTGTTATATATCAACGTCTTCTATATATAAAGTATAAGAGAAATGACAATGCTGCCCCCTACTGTTATATGATCAATGTCTCCTATATATAAAGTATAAGAGAAACGACAATGCTGCCCCCTACTGTTATATCATCGTCTTCTATATATAAAGTATAAGAGAAATGACAATGCTGCCCCCTACTGCTATATCATCAATGTCTCCTATATATAAAGTATAAGAGAAACGACAATGCTGCCCCCTACTGTTATATCATCAACGTCTCCTATATATAAAGTATAAGAGAAACGACAATGCTGCCCCCTACTGTTATATCATCAATGTCTCCTATATATAAAGTATAAGAGAAACGACAATGCTGCCCCCTACTGTTATATCATCAATGTCTCCTATATATAAAGTATAAGAGAAACGACAATGCTACCCCCTACTGTTATATCATCAATGTCTCCTATATATAAAGTATAAGAGAAACGACAATGCTGCCCCCTACTGTTATATCATCAACGTCTTCTATATATAAAGTATAAGAGAAATGACAATGCTGCCTCCTACTGTTATATCATCAATGTCTCCTATATATAACGTATAAGAGAAACGACAATGCTGCCCCCTGCTGTTATATCATTAATGTCTCCAATATATAAAGTATAAGAGAAATGACAATGCTGCCCCCTACTGTTATATCATCAATGTCTCCTATATATAAAGTATAAGAGAAACGACAATGCTGCCCCCTACTGTTATATCATCAATGTCTCCTATATATAAAGTATAAGAGAAACGACAATGCTGCCCCCTACTGTTATATCATCAACGTCTTCTATATATAAAGTATAAGAGAAATGACAATGCTGCCTCCTACTGTTATATCATCAATGTCTCCTATATATAACGTATAAGAGAAATGACAATGCTGCCCCCTACTGTTATATCATCAATGTCACCTATATATAAAGTATAAGAGAAACGACAATGCTGCCCCCTACTGTTATATCATCAATGTCTCCTATATATAACGTATAAGAGAAACGACAATGCTGCCCCCTACTGTTATATCATCAATGTCACCTATATATAAAGTATAAGAGAAACGACAATGCTGCCCCCTACTGTTATATCATCAATGTCTCCAATATATAAAGTATAAGAGAAACGACAATGCTGCCCCCTACTGTTATATCATCAATGTCTCCTATATATAAAGTATAAGAGAAATGACAATGCTGCCCCCTACTGTTATATCATCAATGTCTCCTATATATAAAGTATAAGAGAAATGACAATGCTGCCCCCTACTGTTATATCATCAATGTCTCCTATATATAAAGTATAAGAGAAACGACAATGCTGCCCCCTACTGTTATATCATCAACGTCTTCTATATATAAAGTATAAGAGAAATGACAATGCTGCCTCCTACTGTTATATCATCAATGTCTCCTATATATAACGTATAAGAGAAACGACAATGCTGCCCCCTACTGTTATATCATCAACGTCTTCTATATATAAAGTATAAGAGAAATGACAATGCTGCCCCCTACTGTTATATGATCAATGTCTCCTATATATAAAGTATAAGAGAAACGACAATGCTGCCCCCTACTGTTATATCATCGTCTTCTATATATAAAGTATAAGAGAAATGACAATGCTGCCCCCTACTGCTATATCATCAATGTCTCCTATATATAAAGTATAAGAGAAACGACAATGCTGCCCCCTACTGTTATATCATCAACGTCTCCTATATATAAAGTATAAGAGAAACGACAATGCTGCCCCCTACTGTTATATCATCAATGTCTCCTATATATAAAGTATAAGAGAAACGACAATGCTGCCCCCTACTGTTATATCATCAATGTCTCCTATATATAAAGTATAAGAGAAACGACAATGCTACCCCCTACTGTTATATCATCAATGTCTCCTATATATAAAGTATAAGAGAAACGACAATGCTGCCCCCTACTGTTATATCATCAACGTCTTCTATATATAAAGTATAAGAGAAACGACAATGCTGCCCCCTGCTGTTATATCATTAATGTCTCCAATATATAAAGTATAAGAGAAATGACAATGCTGCCCCCTACTGTTATATCATCAATGTCTCCTATATATAAAGTATAAGAGAAACGACAATGCTGCCCCCTACTGTTATATCATCAATGTCTCCTATATATAAAGTATAAGAGAAACGACAATGCTGCCCCCTACTGTTATATCATCAACCTCTTCTATATATAAAGTATAAGAGAAATGACAATGCTGCCTCCTACTGTTATATCATCAATTTCTCCTATATATAACGTATAAGAGAAATTACAATGCTGCCCCCTACTGTTATATCATCAATGTCACCTATATATAAAGTATAAGAGAAACGACAATGCTGCCCCCTACTGTTATATCATCAATGTCTCCTATATATAACGTATAAGAGAAACGACAATGCTGCCCCCTACTGTTATATCATCAATGTCACCTATATATAAAGTATAAGAGAAACGACAATGCTGCCCCCTACTGTTATATCATCAATGTCTCCAATATATAAAGTATAAGAGAAACGACAATGCTGCCCCCTACTGTTATATCATCAATGTCTCCTATATATAAAGTATAAGAGAAACGACAATGCTGCCCCCTACTGTTATATCATCAATGTCTCCTATATATAAAGCATAAGAGAAATGACAATGCTG
Source organism: Dendrobates tinctorius (assembly GCF_039654945.1). NCBI lineage: Eukaryota > Metazoa > Chordata > Amphibia > Anura > Dendrobatidae > Dendrobates > Dendrobates tinctorius. The sequence goes on along the minus strand of NW_027361696.1, from coordinate 3,896,950 downwards.
CCCCTTACTGTTATATCAATGTCTCCTATATATAACGTATAAGAGAAACGACAATGCTGCCCCCTACTGTTATATCAATGTCTCCTATATATAACGTATAAGAGAAATGACAATGCTGCCTCCTACTGTCATATCATCAATGTCTCCTATATATAACGTATAAGAGAAACGACAATGCTGCCCCCTACTGTTATATCATTAATGTCTCCAATATATTAAGTATAAGAGAAATGACAATGCAGCCCCCTACTGTTATATCAATGTCTCCTATATATAACGTATAAGAGAAACGACAATGCTGCCCCCTGCTGTTATATCATTAATGTCTCCAATATATTAAGTATAAGAGAAATGACAATGCTGCCCCCTACTGTTATATCATGTCTCCTATATGTAAAGTATAAGAGAAATGACAATGCTGCCCCCTACTGTTATATCAATGTCTCCTATATATAACGTATAAGAGAAACGACAATGCTGCCCCCTACTGTTATATCATCAATGTCTCCTATATATAAAGTATAAGAGAAATGACAATGCTGCCCCCTACTGTTATATCACCAATGTCTCCTATATATAAAGTATAAGAGTAACGACAATGCTGCCCCCTACTGTTATATCATCAATGTCTCCTATATATAAAGTATAAGAGAAATGACAATGCTGCCCCCTACTGTTATATCACCAATGTCTCCTATATATAAAGTATAAGAGTAACGACAATGCTGCCCCCTACTGTTATATCATCAATGTCTCCTATATATAAAGTATAAGAGAAACGACAATGCTGCCCCCTACTGTTATATCATCAACGTCTCCTATATATAAAGTATAAGAGAAACGACAATGCTGCCCCCTACTGTTATATCATCAATGTCTCCTATATATAAAGTATAAGAGAAACGACAATGCTGCCCCCTACTGTTATATCATCAATGTCTCCTATATATAAAGTATAAGAGAAACGACAATGCTACCCCCTACTGTTATATCATCAATGTCTCCTATATATAAAGTATAAGAGAAACGACAATGCTGCCCCCTACTGTTATATCATCAACGTCTTCTATATATAAAGTATAAGAGAAACGACAATGCTGCCCCCTACTGTTATATCATTAATGTCTCCAATATATAAAGTATAAGAGAAATGACAATGCTGCCCCCTACTGTTATATCATCAATGTCTCCTATATATAAAGTATAAGAGAAACGACAATGCTGCCCCCTACTGTTATATCATCAATGTCTCCTATATATAAAGTATAAGAGAAACGACAATGCTGCCCCCTACTGTTATATCATCAACGTCTTCTATATATAAAGTATAAGAGAAATGACAATGCTGCCTCCTACTGTTATATCATCAATGTCTCCTATATATAACGTATAAGAGAAATGACAATGCTGCCCCCTACTGTTATATCATCAATGTCACCTATATATAAAGTATAAGAGAAACGACAATGCTGCCCCCTACTGTTATATCATCAATGTCTCCTATATATAACGTATAAGAGAAACGACAATGCTGCCCCCTACTGTTATATCATCAATGTCACCTATATATAAAGTATAAGAGAAACGACAATGCTGCCCCCTACTGTTATATCATCAATGTCTCCAATATATAAAGTATAAGAGAAACGACAATGCTGCCCCCTACTGTTATATCATCAATGTCTCCTATATATAAAGTATAAGAGAAATGACAATGCTGCCCCCTACTGTTATATCATCAATGTCTCCTATATATAAAGTATAAGAGAAATGACAATGCTGCCCCCTACTGTTATATCATCAATGTCTCCTATATATAAAGTATAAGAGAAACGACAATGCTGCCCCCTACTGTTATATCATCAACGTCTTCTATATATAAAGTATAAGAGAAATGACAATGCTGCCTCCTACTGTTATATCATCAATGTCTCCTATATATAACGTATAAGAGAAACGACAATGCTGCCCCCTACTGTTATATCATCAACGTCTTCTATATATAAAGTATAAGAGAAATGACAATGCTGCCCCCTACTGTTATATGATCAATGTCTCCTATATATAAAGTATAAGAGAAACGACAATGCTGCCCCCTACTGTTATATCATCGTCTTCTATATATAAAGTATAAGAGAAATGACAATGCTGCCCCCTACTGCTATATCATCAATGTCTCCTATATATAAAGTATAAGAGAAACGACAATGCTGCCCCCTACTGTTATATCATCAACGTCTCCTATATATAAAGTATAAGAGAAACGACAATGCTGCCCCCTACTGTTATATCATCAATGTCTCCTATATATAAAGTATAAGAGAAACGACAATGCTGCCCCCTACTGTTATATCATCAATGTCTCCTATATATAAAGTATAAGAGAAACGACAATGCTACCCCCTACTGTTAGAACATCAATGTCTCCTATATATAAAGTATAAGAGAAACGACAATGCTGCCCCCTACTGTTATATCATCAACGTCTTCTATATATAAAGTATAAGAGAAACGACAATGCTGCCCCCTGCTGTTATATCATTAATGTCTCCAATATATAAAGTATAAGAGAAATGACAATGCTGCCCCCTACTGTTATATCATCAATGTCTCCTATATATAAAGTATAAGAGAAACGACAATGCTGCCCCCTACTGTTATATCATCAATGTCTCCTATATATAAAGTATAAGAGAAACGACAATGCTGCCCCCTACTGTTATATCATCAACGTCTTCTATATATAAAGTATAAGAGAAATGACAATGCTGCCTCCTACTGTTATATCATCAATTTCTCCTATATATAACGTATAAGAGAAATGACAATGCTGCCCCCTACTGTTATATCATCAATGTCACCTATATATAAAGTATAAGAGAAACGACAATGCTGCCCCCTACTGTTATATCATCAATGTCTCCTATATATAACGTATAAGAGAAACGACAATGCTGCCCCCTACTGTTATATCATCAATGTCACCTATATATAAAGTATAAGAGAAACGACAATGCTGCCCCCTACTGTTATATCATCAATGTCTCCAATATATAAAGTATAAGAGAAACGACAATGCTGCCCCCTACTGTTATATCATCAATGTCTCCTATATATAAAGTATAAGAGAAACGACAATGCTGCCCCCTACTGTTATATCATCAATGTCTCCTATATATAAAGTATAAGAGAAATGACAATGCTGCCCCTTACTGTTATATCAATGTCTCCTATATATAACGTATAAGAGAAACGACAATGCTGCCCCCTACTGTTATATCAATGTCTCCTATATATAACGTATAAGAGAAATGACAATGCTGCCTCCTACTGTCATATCATCAATGTCTCCTATATATAACGTATAAGAGAAACGACAATGCTGCCCCCTACTGTCATATCATCAATGTCTCCTATATATAACGTATAAGAGAAATGACAATGCTGCCCCCTACTGTTATATCAATGTCTCCTATATATAACGTATAAGAGAAACGACAATGCTGCCCCCTACTGTTATATCATTAATGTCTCCAATATATTAAGTATAAGAGAAATGACAATGCAGCCCCTTACTGTTATATCAATGTCTCCTATATATAATGTATAAGAGAAACGACAATGCTGCCCCCTACTGTTATATCATTAATGTCTCCAATATATTAAGTATAAGAGAAATGACAATGCTGCCCCCTACTGTTATATCATGTCTCCTATATGTAAAGTATAAGAGAAATGACAATGCTGCCCCCTACTGTTATATCAATGTCTCCTATATATAACGTATAAGAGAAACGACAATGCTGCCCCCTACTGTTATATCATCAATGTCTCCTATATATAAAGTATAAGAGAAATGACAATGCTGCCCCCTACTGTTATATCACCAATGTCTCCTATATATAAAGTATAAGAGTAACGACAATGCTGCCCCCTACTGTTATATCATCAATGTCTCCTATATATAAAGTATAAGAGAAATGACAATGCTGCCCCCTACTGTTATATCACCAATGTCTCCTATATAAAGTATAAGAGTAACGACAATGCTGCCCCCTACTGTTATATCATCAATGTCTCCTATATATAAAGTATAAGAGAAACGACAATGCTGCCCCCTACTGTTATATCATCAACGTCTCCTATATATAAAGTATAAGAGAAACGACAATGCTGCCCCCTACTGTTATATCATCAATGTCTCCTATATATAAAGTATAAGAGAAACGACAATGCTGCCCCCTACTGTTATATCATCAATGTCTCCTATATATAAAGTATAAGAGAAACGACAATGCTACCCCCTACTGTTATATCATCAATGTCTCCTATATATAAAGTATAAGAGAAACGACAATGCTGCCCCCTACTGTTATATCATCAACGTCTTCTATATAAAAAGTATAAGAGAAACGACAATGCTGCCCCCTGCTGTTATATCATTAATGTCTCCAATATATAAAGTATAAGAGAAATGACAATGCTGCCCCCTACTGTTATATCATCAATGTCTCCTATATATAAAGTATAAGAGAAACGACAATGCTGCCCCCTACTGTTATATCATCAATGTCTCCTATATATAAAGTATAAGAGAAACGACAATGCTGCCCCTACTGTTATATCATCAACGTCTTCTATATATAAAGTATAAGAGAAATGACAATGCTGCCTCCTACTGTTATATCATCAATTTCTCCTATATATAACGTATAAGAGAAATGACAATGCTGCCCCCTACTGTTATATCATCAATGTCACCTATTTATAAAGTATAAGAGAAACGACAATGCTGCCCCCTACTGTTATATCATCAATGTCTCCTATATATAACGTATAAGAGAAACGACAATGCTGCCCCCTACTGTTATATCATCAATGTCACCTATATATAAAGTATAAGAGAAACGACAATGCTGCCCCCTACTGTTATATCATCAATGTCTCCTATATATAACGTATAAGAGAAACGACAATGCTGCCCCCTACTGTTATATCATCAATGTCACCTATATATAAAGTATAAGAGAAACGACAATGCTGCCCCCTACTGTTATATCATCAATGTCTCCAATATATAAAGTATAAGAGAAACGACAATGCTGCCCCCTACTGTTATATCATCAATGTCACCTATATATAAAGTATAAGAGAAACGACAATGCTGCCCCCTACTGTTATATCATCAATGTCTCCTATATATAACGTATAAGAGAAACGACAATGCTGCCCCCTACTGTTATATCATCAATGTCACCTATATATAAAGTATAAGAGAAACGACAATGCTGCCCCCTACTGTTATATCATCAATGTCTCCAATATATAAAGTATAAGAGAAACGACAATGCTGCCCCCTACTGTTATATCATCAATGTCTCCTATATATAAAGTATAAGAGAAACGACAATGCTGCCCCCTACTGTTATATCATCAATGTCTCCTATATATAAAGTATAAGAGAAATGACAATGCTGCCCCTTACTGTTATATCAATGTCTCCTATATATAACGTATAAGAGAAACGACAATGCTGCCCCCTACTGTTATATCATCAATGTCTCCTATATATAACGTATAAGAGAAATGACAATGCTGCCTCCTACTGTCATATCACCAATGTCTCCTATATATAACGTATAAGAGAAATGACAATGCTGCCTCCTACTGTCATATCATCAATGTCTCCTATATATAACGTATAAGAGAAACGACAATGCTGCCCCCTACTGTTATATCAATGTCTCCTATATATAACGTATAAGAGAAACGACAATGCTGCCCCCTACTGTTATATCATTAATGTCTCCAATATATTAAGTATAAGAGAAATGACAATGCTGCCCCCTACTGTTATATCAATGTCTCCTATATATAACGTATAAGAGAAACGACAATGCTGCCCCCTACTGTTATATCATTAATGTCTCCAATATATTAAGTATAAGAGAAATGACAATGCTGCCCCCTACTGTTATATCATGTCTCCTATATGTAAAGTATAAGAGAAATGACAATGCTGCCCCCTACTGTTATATCAATGTCTCCTATATATAACGTATAAGAGAAACGACAATGCTGCCCCCTACTGTTATATCATCAATGTCTCCTATATATAAAGTATAAGAGAAATGACAATGCTGCCCCCTACTGTTATATCACCAATGTCTCCTATATATAAAGTATAAGAGAAATGACAATGCTGCCCCCTACTGTTATATCATCAATGTCTCCTATATATAACGTATAAGAGTAACGACAATGCTGCCCCCTACTGTTATATCATCAATGTCTCCTATATATAAAGTATAAGAGAAACGACAATGCTGCCCCCTACTGTTATATCATTAATGTCTCCAATATATTAAGTATAAGAGAAACGACAATGCTGCCCCCTACTGTTATATCATGTCTCCTATATGTAAAGTATAAGAGAAACGACAATTCTGCCCCCTACTGTTATATCATTAATGTCTCCAATATATTAAGTATAAGAGAAACGACAATGCTGCCCCCTACTGTTATATCATCAATGTCTCCTATATATAAAGTATAAGAGAAACGACAATGCTGCCCCCTACTGTTATATCATTAATGTCTCCAATATATTAAGTATAAGAGAAACGACAATGCTGCCCCCTACTGTTATATCATGTCTCCTATATGTAAAGTATAAGAGAAACGACAATTCTGCCCCCTACTGTTATATCATCAATGTCTCCTATATATAAAGTATAAGAGAAACGACAATGCTGCCCCCTACTGTTATATCATCAATGTCTCCTATATATAAAGTATAAGAGAAACGACAATGCTACCCCCTACTGTTATATCATCAATGTCTCCTATATATAAAGTATAAGAGAAACGACAATGCTGCCCCCTACTGTTATATCATCAACGTCTTCTATATATAAAGTATAAGAGAAACGACAATGCTGCCCCCTGCTGTTATATCATTAATGTCTCCAATATATAAAGTATAAGAGAAATGACAATGCTGCCCCCTACTGTTATATCATCAATGTCTCCTATATATAAAGTATAAGAGAAACGACAATGCTGCCCCCTACTGTTATATCATCAATGTCTCCTATATATAAAGTATAAGAGAAACGACAATGCTGCCCCCTACTGTTATATCATCATATCATCAACGTCTTCTATATATAAAGTATAAGAGAAATGACAATGCTGCCTCCTACTGTTATATCATCAATTTCTCCTATATATAACGTATAAGAGAAATGACAATGCTGCCCCCTACTGTTATATCATCAATGTCACCTATTTATAAAGTATAAGAGAAACGACAATGCTGCCCCCTACTGTTATATCATCAATGTCTCCTATATATAACGTATAAGAGAAACGACAATGCTGCCCCCTACTGTTATATCATCAATGTCACCTATATATAAAGTATAAGAGAAACGACAATGCTGCCCCCTACTGTTATATCATCAATGTCTCCTATATATAACGTATAAGAGAAATGACAATGCTGCCCCCTACTGTTATATCATCAATGTCACCTATATATAAAGTATAAGAGAAACGACAATGCTGCCCCCTACTGTTATATCACCAATGTCTCCAATATATAAAGTATAAGAGAAACGACAATGCTGCCCCCTACTGTTATATCATCAATGTCACCTATATATAAAGTATAAGAGAAACGACAATGCTGCCCCCTACTGTTATATCATCAATGTCTCCTATATATAACGTATAAGAGAAACGACAATCCTGCCCCCTACTGTTATATCATCAATGTCACCTATATATAAAGTATAAGAGAAACGACAATGCTGCCCCCTACTGTTATATCATCAATGTCTCCAATATATAAAGTATAAGAGAAACGACAATGCTGCCCCCTACTGTTATATCATCAATGTCTCCTATATATAAAGTATAAGAGAAATGACAATGCTGCCCCTTACTGTTATATCAATGTCTCCTATATATAACGTATAAGAGAAACGACAATGCTGCCCCCTACTGTTATATCAATGTCTCCTATATATAACGTATAAGAGAAATGACAATGCTGCCTCCTACTGTCATATCATCAATGTCTCCTATATATAACGTATAAGAGAAACGACAATGCTGCCCCCTACTGTTATATCAATGTCTCCTATATATAACGTATAAGAGAAATGACAATGCTGCCTCCTACTGTCATATCATCAATGTCTCCTATATATAACGTATAAGAGAAACGACAATGCTGCCCCCTACTGTTATATCAATGTCTCCTATATATAACGTATAAGAGAAACGACAATGCTGCCCCCTACTGTTATATCATTAATGTCTCCAATATATTAAGTATAAGAGAAATGACAATTCTGCCCCCTACTGTTATATCAATGTCTCCTATATATAACGTATAAGAGAAACGACAATGCTGCCCCCTACTGTTATATCATTAATGTCTCCAATATATTAAGTATAAGAGAAATGACAATGCTGCCCCCTACTGTTATATCATGTCTCCTATATGTAAAGTATAAGAGAAATGACAATGCTGCCCCCTACTGTTATATCAATGTCTACTATATATAACGTATAAGAGAAACGACAATGCTGCCCCCTACTGTTATATCATCAATGTCTCCTATATATAAAGTATAAGAGAAATGACAATGCTGCCCCCTACTGTTATATCATCAATGTCTCCTATATATAGCGTATAAGAGAAATGACAATGCTGCCCCCTACTGTTATATCAATGTCTCCTATATATAACGTATAAGAGAAACGACAATGCTGCCCCCTACTGTCATATCATCAATGTCTCCTATATATAAAGTATAAGAGAAATGACAATGCTGCCCCCTACTGTTATATCATCAATGTCTCCTATATATAACGTATAAGAGAAATGACAATGCTGCCCCCTACTGTTATATCATCAATGTCTCCTATATTTAAAGTATAAGAGAAACGACAATGCTGCCCCCTACTGTTATATCATTAATATCTCCAATATATTAAGTATAAGAGAAACGACAATGCTGCCCCCTACTGTTATATCATCAATGTCTCCTATATATAAAGTATAAGAGAAACGACAATGCTGCCCCCTACTGTTATATCATTAATATCTCCAATATATTAAGTATAAGAGAAACGACAATGCTGCCCCCTACTGTTAGATCATCAATGTCTCCTATATATAAAGTATAAGAGAAACGACAATTCTGCCCCCTACTGTTATATGATCAATGTCTCCTATGTATAAAGTATAAGTGAGAGAGCCGACAGTTATATGGGCTACTGCGTACACATGAACTGACCAATTTATGCGCTAAGTATTCTCAATTTTTCCTATTTTCTAGAGCAGTAATACAATTCCCATTTCACAGATTTCATGCTTGCATGCTATAGCGCTACAGAGCTCCTTTATTTTGTTGGTTACAGAATAAATCTTCCTTTTACATGGCGCCACACGATGGAGCTTGTTAGAATGCACAAGTCGGCTGAGGAGAGACGTGGTGGCGGTGTCGGGGAGCTCTGACTCTTTCCCTTTAAGGCTGAATATTTTGCTGGGAAGCATCTTGCTCAGTCAGCAGCTTTATTTTCCTGTGAATTATATCTGTGCTTCATGTGGCCTGGAAGAAGGTTGTAGATTTTGGCGCACAGGAGACCACAAGTATGGCGCTTTTGTGGAAATCCCACTATCAGGAAGCGCGCACACATCACCCAGGACACGTTCATTTCTCATGACTCCACATTCTTCCTTGCAGGCGAGATGATTATTTCCTGGCACCCAGAAAGCGGCTCTGCATGAGCGGGGAATCATTCACATTGTAGGGATTCCCAGATTTCTGCTTGCTGTCAGGGAATGGGGAGCATTCTTGTACAGACCTAGGACTTGTAATTCTCGTGTCCAGTCCAGACAATCCTCTTTGATTTAACAATTTACACTCCATAGACACATTGTAGCCGACTGACTATAAACTGTCATGAGGGAGATTTACTAAGCCTAACGCAGAACTCTGCCTCATCAGAGTACATGCACTTGTCTAATACACTACATTCATGATGTGGTTTGGACACTTTTTGCTCTTCAAGGATGTGGTGGGAGGTGAGGCTGAGTGTGAATGGAAGTGGCTTAAAATCTACCAACATTGTGCCTTATCGGAGCAAAATATTGTCTGACGTAGGTGAAGAAGCCGCGCAGGAGCCACACGGGAGCTGTATTGGAGCCCCGCAGAAGCCACAAAGGAACAGGAGCAGCACAGCAGTTGCAGACCACGAACCACTCTGATAAATCCCGAACATCCTCAGATCTTCAAACTGTCTGATCTAAGTTTACACTGTCTTAATATTAGAATCACCTGAATCTAAAGAATAGTACTAAATGGAGGTCATCACCTGGCTGTAGAGGCCAACTGTATACAAAGGTCATCACCTGATGGTACAGACTAGCTGTATTTGGTGATCATCACCTGACGCTACAGATTAGCTGTATATGGAGGTAGTCAGCTGACGGTACAGATTAGCTCTATATGGAGGTAGTCACCTGACGCTACAGATTAGCTGTATATGGAGGTCGTCACCTGACGCTACAGATTAGGTATATATGGAGGTCATCACCTGACGCTACAGATTAGCTGTATATGGAGGTCGTCACCTGACGCTACAGATTAACTGTATATGGAGGTAGTCACCTGACGCTACAGATTAGCTGTATATGGAGGTCGTCACCTGACGGTACAGATTAGCTGTATATGGAGGTCGTCACCTGACGGTACAGATTAGCTGTATATGGAGGTAGTCACCTGACGCTACAGATTAGCTGTATTTGGTGATCATCACCTGACGGTACAGATTAGCTCTATATGGAGGTAGTCACCTGACGGTACAGATTAGCTCTATATGGAGGTAGTCACCTGACGCTACAGATTAGCTGTATATGGAGGTTGTCACCTGACGCTACAGATTAGCTGTATATGGAGGTCGTCACCTGACGCTACAGATTAGCTGTATATGGAGGTCGTCACCTGACGCTACAGATTAGCTGTATATGGAGGTCGTCACCTGACGGTACAGATTAGCTGTATATGGAGGTCGTCACCTGACGGTACAGATTAGCTGTATACGGTCACCTGACGGTACAGATTAGCTATATATGGAGGTAGCCAGCTGACGCTACAGATTAGCTATATATGGAGGTAGTCACCTGACCATACAGATTAGGTATATATGGAGGTAGTCAGCTGACGGTACAGATTAGCTGTATATGGTGGTCATCACCTGACGCTACAGATTAGCTGTATATGGAGGTAGTCAGCTGACGCTACAGATTAGCTATATACGGAGGTAGTCACCTGACGGTACAGATTAGCTGTATACGGAGGTAGTCACCTGATGGTACAGATTAGCTGTATACTGAAGTCATCACCTGACTGTAGAGGCTTGCTCTATACAGGGAAATACCCCGCTAAAATGTAACATTTATTTAGATTATTTAAAATAGCAAAAAAAAGTAGAAATGAGAAAAAAAAACAATATAATACAACCCCTAGCAAAAATTATGGAATCACCGGCCTTGGAGGATGTTCATTCAGTTGTTTAATTTTGTAGAAAAAAAGCATTTCACAGACATGGCACAAAACTAAAGTCATTTCAAATGGCAACTTTCTGGCTTTAAGAAACACTAAATTTTTTTCCTCAGAATTGAGTGACTCCACAATTTTTCCGCTATGCTTGGTTTAAAAAAGTAACCATTAATGACTACCACATTTTTTGTTCTTGATGTCTTTTAGGGCATGTGCAAACATTGCGGATTCTGCTGCGGATTTTTCCACGCGGATTTTGCAAAATCTGCAGGTAAATCCGCAGGTCTGCGGATTAGCCTGCGGTTTGACACCTGGTAATGGAATAGGTGTAAAACCGCTGCGGAATCCGCACAAAGAATTGACATGCTGCGGATTAGAAACTGCAGCAAATCTGCAGCGTGTGCACAGCATTTTTTGTTTTAAATTGATTATAATGGTTCTGTACACTGCAGCAGAAATTGCTGCCGATCCGCAACAGAATCCCTTAGTGTTTCTTAAAGCCAGAAAGTTGCCATTTGAATTGACTTTAGCTTTCTGCCATGTCTGTGATCTGCTTTTTTTCTACAAAATTAAACAACTGAATGAACATCCTCCAAGGCCGGTGATTCCATAATTTTTGCCAGAGGTTGTATAATACACCTTAGGATATAAAGTCCATGGGGAACATCTCTCTCTTGCCTTGTAGATGCCCTGATTTACACACCTTCCTGGCTCAGGAGGTTGGCACTCTAGCTTGGATGCAATGTGGTGGGTGCCCCACTCAATGACGGCTGTCCCTAGTGGTCCCTAATGCACCCTAATGTGAGGTGACTAATTTCCACTGAAAAAAAACAATGATACAAAATATCACTGTCCAGAAGAACAATAGAATCAAAGGCAAGCAAGAAAACAAAATAAACCACAATAATTCCAGATACCCTATATCTAGTAAAACAAAAGACAAAGCCATACCATCAAAAGTTAAATAAGGGCTTCATATCTAATATATAAAGCTCAAAGTGTGTATGTATGTGTGTATGTATGTATGTGTGTGTGTGTATGTTTGTATGTCCAGGATAGGCATCCGCACCGTCGCAGCTACAGCCACAAAATTTGGCACAGTCACACGTCTGGACCCCGAGAGCGTCCTAAGCTATGTTGTGAGGCAAAATTTTAACCCTGCGCGTTCCAATTCACCAAACAATTTTGCCCCTATCTACATACTGGGGGAAAAAGTGTGTGCGTGTCAAGCCCCGCCCCTCATTATGATGTCATAATGCCCCTATTTGCATACTGGGGAAGCAGTGTGTGCGTATCAAGCCCCGCCCCTCATTATGATGTCACAATGGTTGCCATGGCGACGCTGATGTCATCATAGGTTGCAAGCCCTGCCGCCGCTCATTACGATGTCATAATGGTTGACTATGGCATGGAGGATGTAAACAAAAGAAGAAAAAGGACTATGCATATATGTGGGATCACCACGCATGGAACAATTATTTGAAAATAAAAATTTTATTGATTGCACAAAAGCAACAAAAAAACACCACACATTAAAAACAATTAAAACAATCTAGACAGCATGTAAACCGCTGGCTGCAGAATGTAAAAGGCACTAATATAAGACAATCAGGCTGTTAGTAAAGCTCCATGTGATACAGACAATAAAGTGGGGACAATAAAGGAAAGCAATACAAGATGACTGGACATATTATTGAAACCCTATAATGATAGATTGCACTAAATACATAGCAAGCAACAAGGAATAACAATAAACAGTCCCTGATAAGAGCCCTGCAGTGTTTGGTAAATACCTGATGGAAGAAGGTAAAAATAATATGGGTAACAAATGAAGCTCTAGATTGTTTTAATTGTTTTTAATGTATGGTGATTTTTTGTTGCTATTGTGCAATCAATAAAATTTATATTTTCAAATACTTGTTCCATGCGTGGTGATCCCACATATATGCATAGTCCTTTTTCTTCTTTTGTTTATTGACTCAGTCCACTTGCATGTGGTTATCCCTGCATTAGTATACTCCTTTAGGTATAGTTGGATGGTGCCTACTCATTTGATTTTTACTTGGGATCAAGGATGTGTGATGAGTATATGGGCACCGGACTATGGGATGGAGGATATGTATGACGGGTATATGGGCACGGGACTATGGGATGGCGGATATGTATATGGGCACGGAACTATGGGATGGAGGATATGTATGATGGGTATATGGGAACGGGACTATAGGATGGAGGATGTGAGATGGGTATATGGGCACTGGACTATGGGATGGAGGATATGTATGACAGGTATATGGGCACGGGACTATGGGATGACGGATATGTATATGGGCACGGGACTATGGGATGGAGGATGTGTGATGGGTATATGGGCACTGGACTATGGGATGGAGGATATGTTTGACGGATATATGGGCACGGGACTATGGGATGGCGGATATGTATATGGGCACTGGACTATAGGATGGAGGATATGTATGACGGGTATATGGGCACGGGACTATGGGATGGCGGATATGTATATGGGCACGGAACTATGGGATGGAGGATATGTATGATGGGTATATGGGAACGGGACTATAGGATGGAGGATGTGAGATGGGTATATGGGCACTGGACTATGGGATGGAGGATATGTATGACAGGTATATGGGCACGGGACTATGGGATGACGGATATGTATATGGGCACGGGACTATGGGATGGAGGATGTGTGATGGGTATATGGGCACTGGACTATGGGATGGAGGATATGTTTGACGGATATATGGGCACGGGACTATGGGATGGCGGATATGTATATGGGCACTGGACTATAGGATGGAGGATATGTATGACGGGTATATGGGCACGGGACTATGGGATGGCGGATATGTATATGGGCACTGGACTATAGGATGGAGGATATGTATGATGGGTATATGGGCACGGGACTATGAGATGGTGGATATGTGTGATGGGTATATGGGCACGGGACTATGGGATGGAGGATATGTATGATGGGTATATGGGCACGGGACTATGGGATGGAGGATATGTATGATGGGTATATGGGCACGGGACTATGGGATGGTGGATATGTATGATTGGTATATGGGCACGGGACTATGGGATGGAGGATAATTATAATTTGCTATAACTAACCACAGTTAGTTACTATGCCCGGGCAGCGCCGGGCTCTTCAGCTATCTAATATATAAAGCTCAAGTGTGTATGTATGTGTGTATGTATGTATGTGTGTGTGTGTGTGTATGTTTGTATGTCCGGGATGGGCATCCGCACCGTCGCAGCTACAGCCACAAAATTTGGCACAGTCACACGTCTGGACCCCGAGAACCTCCTAAGCTATGTTGTCAGGTGAAATTTTAACCCCGCACGTTCCAATTCACCAAACAATTTTGCCCCATCTACATACTGGGGGGAAAAGTGTGTGCGCATCAAGCCCCGACCCTCATTATGATGTCACAATGCCCCTATTTGCATACTGGGGAAGCAGTGTGTGCGTGTCAAGCCCCGCCCCTCATTATGATGTCACAATGGTTGCCATGGCGACACTGATGCCAAAGGTTGCAAGCCCTGCCGCCGCTCATTATGATGTCATAATGGTTGACTATGGATTGGAGGATCTGTGATGGGTATATGGGCACCGGACTATGGGATGGAGGATATGTATGACAGGTATATGGGCACGGGACTATGGGATGGAGGATATGTATATGGGCACGGGACTATGGGATGGAGGATATGTTGGATGGGTATATGGGCACGGGACTATGGGATGGCGGATATGTATATGGGCACGGGACTATGGGATGGAGGATGTGTGATGGGTATATGGGCACTGGACTATGGGATGGAGGATATGTATGACGGGTATATGGGCATTGGACTATGGGATGGCGGATATGTATATGGGCACGGGACTATGGGATGGAGGATGTGTGATGGGTATATGGGCACTGGACTATGGGATGGAGCATATGTTTGACGGGTATATGGGCACGGGACTATGGGATGGCGGATATGTATTTGAGCACGGGACTATGGGATGGAGGATGTGTGATGGGTATATGGGCACTGGACTATGGGATGGAGGATATGTATGATGGGTATATGGGCACGGGACTATGAGATGGCGGATATGTATGATGGGCATATGGGCACAGGACTATGGGATGGAGGATATGTATGATGGGTATATGGGCATGGGACTATGAGATGAAGGATGTGTGATGGGTATATGGGCACTCGACTATGGGATGGCAAATATGTATGATGGGTATATGGGCATGGGGCTATGAGATGAGAATATGTATGATGGGTATATGGGCATGGGACTATGGGATGGAGAATATATATGATGGGTATATGGGCATGGGACTATCGGATGGAGGATGTGTGATGGGTATATGGGCACTCGACTATGGGATGGAGGATATGTATGATGGGTATATGGGCAGGGGCCTATGGGATCGTGGATATGTATGATGGGTATATGGGCACGGGACTATGGGATGGAGGATAATTATAATTTTCTATAACTAACCACAGTTAGTTACTATGGCCGGGCGCGCGCTCTCCACCTGAGGACGCGCGCCTCCTCCTCCTCCAACTGGAGGTCATGACCCGGAAGCCCTCCCTCTTCCTATATCAGGCCGCCTTCTCCTGCGGGCGATGCCTGACTATCACTAGACCCTGCTAGTGACTCTGGCCCGCTCTCCTTGTGCTTCCCAGCTCCCTGTCTGTGCGTTTACTCATTCCTCCTTGTTCTCTCTCCTAGGTTCTGTGTCTCCAAGCCGTGCCATCACTCCTGTGTCTCCAAGCCGTGCCGTCACTCCTGTGTCTCCTAGCCGTGCCGTCACTCCTGTGTCTCCAAGCCGTGCCGTCTGTCCAGTGCATCCCATCCGGATCTACCTGTCTGTCCGCTTATACGTTCCCTGGGTACCAGCTGCCGTGGTGATAGTTACCCGCGGGCTTGCCCCATACACTCCCTGTATAGGGGGTGGTCCACCTGGTCAGCTCGCCCTCGGGAGGTTCGTTGCCACGGTCTAGTGGGT
Source organism: Dendrobates tinctorius (assembly GCF_039654945.1). Lineage (NCBI taxonomy): Eukaryota > Metazoa > Chordata > Amphibia > Anura > Dendrobatidae > Dendrobates > Dendrobates tinctorius. The sequence continues at coordinate 3,880,314 of NW_027361696.1, read as the reverse complement.
CCACCCCAGGAGTACCTTACAGTATAGTCAAGCCATGGATCCCGCTGGTACCTCGACCCCGACCCAAAAGGAACTTTTGTTCCTTCGTGAGAACCAGGCGAGGATCATGTCGTTCCTGAAATCGATGGAGTCCCGACTTTCGTCTTTGCAGACCTCCGATCCGGGAATTGCCTCCCAAATCTCCGGCTTGCAGCAGGAACTGGCTCAGCAGCGCGACACCCAGGCCCATATTTTGAATTATATAGCCTCTGTAGATAACCGCTTAATAGCTCTACAGACGGCAGCCGCTGTCCCGGCGCCTGTGGCAGTCCCACACTCCTCCCCCCGGTTGGCCAAACCCCCACGCTATAGCGGAGATCCCAAACTCTGTCGGGGGTTCATTAACCAGTGCCAGTTGCATTTCGAGTTGGCACCCCTACAGTATCCCTCCGACCGGGCCAAGGTGGCCTTTATGATTTCCCACTTTGAGGGTGAGCCTACAATCTCATCCGTATTCGCTCCGGAGATGAGTGGAAGACCGCCTTCAACACCAGGGATGGACACTACGAGTATCTCGTCATGCCCTTTGGGTTATGCAACGCTCCCGCAGTCTTTCAGGAATTTGTGAACGACTTTTTCCGAGACCTTCTGTATTCCTGTGTGGTCGTATACCTCGACGATATCCTTGTCTTCTCTCCTGATCTGTCCACCCACAGAAGAGATGTCCGCCGAGTACTGTTCCGTTTGAGGGAGAATCGTCTGTACGCCAAATTGGAGAAGTGCGCCTTTGAACAGTCTTCTCTTCCATTTCTGGGCTACATCATCTCCGACTCTGGCCTGCGTATGGATCCTGAGAAGGTTTCTGCCGTGCTTAACTGGCCACGACCTCAAGGGGTGAAAGCCATTCAGCGCTTTCTCGGCTTCGCAAACTATTACCGGCAGTTCATCCCCCATTTTTCCTCTTTGACTGGCTCTATCTCGTCTTTGATCCGTAAAGGAGCCAACCCACACATCTGGAACCCTGAAGCAGAGGGAGCCTTTCTATCTCTGAAACGTATTAATGATGTCTCCTACAAACTGCGACTTCCCGCCTCTCTCCGCATCCCTAATGCTTTTCATGTGTCGTTGCTTAAGCCAGCCATCTTCAATCATTTCCTTTCTAAGGTTCCTATCTCACCTCCGCCTGCCTCCGCAGACGATGTATTTGAGGTTAGAGATATTTTGGCCATGAGAAAGCAAAGAGGAAAAACCTTTTTTTTTGGTTGATTGGAAGGGCTTTGGCCCTGAGGAGAGGTCCTGGGAGCCCCAGGAGAATATCCAAGCTCCTCGAATCTTGGCTAAATTTTTTTCCGGTCTGCGGAGGGGGGCGCATAAGGGGGGGGTACTGTCACGCGGCGGCTGCCGCGCACTTCTTCCCTTACCTCCCTCCGGCCCCGGCTCACCCGCTCCCCGGTGGTCTCCTCGCTTCGGCGTCGGCCGCGGTCTCCCCCGGTCATCCTTCCTCGGCCGGCGACCGCCTCCGTCCGGCCCTCTGGATCGCGCCTGGCGCGCGCCCCCGCTCCTCCTCCCCGGCGGGCGCGTCTCCACTCTGTGCGTTTACTCATTCCTCCTTGTTCTCTCTCCTAGGTTCTGTGTCTCCAAGCCGTGCCGTCACTCCTGTGTCTCCAAGCCGTGCCGTCACTCCTGTGTCTCCTAGCCGTGCCGTCACTCCTGTGTCTCCAAGCCGTGCCGTCTGTCCAGTGCATCCCATCCGGATCTACCTGTCTATCCGCTTATACGTTCCCTGGGTACCAGCTGCCGTGGTGATAGTTACCCGCGGGCTTGCCCCATACACTCCCTGTATAGGGGGTGGTCCACCTGGTCAGCTCGCCCTTGGGAGGTTCGTTGCCACGGTCTAGTGGGTCCACCCCAGGAGTTCCTTACACCCGGGCAGTGCCGGGCTCTTCAGCTAGTTATGTATAAAGTCCCAAATGCTTGAACAGGTTCACAGATGTTCAAATACCAAATACCACAATAATGTAAGAATAAACAAAGGTGCCAACCTCCCCAGCCAGGAAGGGGTGTAATTCAGCGCAAGAGAGAGATTTCACACATGGACTTTATATCCTAAGGTGTATTATATGATATTTGATTTTATTTATTTATTTATCTTTTACTTGTTTCTAATTTTTTACTATTTTAAATAATCTAAATCAATATTACATTTTAGCCGGGTATTTTTCTGATAAGCTAATGATTTTCTAACCCAATAGCAAATCAATATAGCCAACCATACCTAGTCACACTAGTGAAGGAAGGTGAGCAGATGAAACATTTTAAAAAATAAAACCAACAGTGCCTCACAATGTGGGAGAAAGCCTGACAAAAAGTACCCACAGAGGCCAACATAATAATGTAGACAAAATATATGACATGGCAAATATAACAATAAATATAAAAATAAATATTCCCAGTGCAGGCTCACAGCAAAAAAGTGGGTAGAAGGCAATTGAAGAGAAACAATGTTCTATAAGAAGTTTATTGTGATGGTGTGATATGTTATGTGGGTATCATTTTGTGTCTATTTAGATTTTACAGATTTCCATAGCGTTCTCTTGTTGCCCTGTATCAGTCCATGCATTCCCCATATTGTGTAGAGTCTCAATTACCTTCCAAAAGTCTGATAATTGAATTAGCTCACTAAAGGGGGTTTTACACTAAGCGATATCGCTAGCAATATCGCTAAAACGTCACTGGTTTTGTGACGTTATAGCGATATTGCTAGCGATATCGCTATGTGTGATACTTACCAGCGACCGGCTCCCCCGCTGTCCATCGCTGATCGCGCGAGAATGTCCGGCTCCATTTCTCGTCGGGCGCTTCCTGCTGGGCTTCCTGCTGTGTGAGACGAGCGACGCGTGGAGGCGGGCGGGAGGACGTCAGGATCGCTGTGTGTGAATGGTAAGTATCGTGTGCTGCGTCGCTGCTGAATCGCTGTGAGGTCTTTCTGTATGAAAGCTCACTAGCGATCATTTAGCGATGCACCAGCGATCCTGACCGGGTCGGATCGCTGGTCGGATCGCTGGTGGATCGCTGGTGCATCGCTAAATGTAAAAGGGCCTTTACTGTCTGCAGCCTAACTGTATCTATGCCTCTTGATGAATTCCCTGTAGTGCCTTAATCCCCAAGGCACCTTTGTCAGATCTAAGGGTACTGTCACACTTAGCGATGTACCAGCGATCCTGACCAGCGATATGACGCGGTCAGGATCGCTGTTACATCGCTAAGTGGTCGCTAGTGAGCTGCCACACAGGCAGATCTCACCAGCGAGATCGCAGGGGTCGGGGGTCGCTATTTACCTGTCAGACGAGGCGATCTTGACGTCCTCCCGCCCACGTCCATGTGTTGCTCGTCGTCACAGCAGGAAGCCCAGCAGGAAGCTGACGACGTTCCAGGACCAGGACAGTCCAGGATGTTCTCGCGCGATCAGCGCGATCAGGACCTGAAGCACGTGACTGCTGAGGGCGTGGTCTAAACTCCAGAGAGCTAGGAGCTGAGGAAAACTCCTAAAAGGGTAACTATGGGACAATATTACCAAGGGGCATAGACAGAGACGTAAACCAGATCAGGCTGGCGTCAAAGAACGAGATAGTACGACAGTACCAAAGGATTAGACAGAACGGATAGTCAGGACAAAACAATAGATCAGTAAACCAGAACGGGCAATAGACGGTACAATAGGGGCAAATGGTAATTGTTACTGGTATGCTGTTTCGGAGTGGCGACAACCCGGAAGTGGATCTTCTGGGTCACGGCTCCAGAGCCCCCCGAGGACGAGGGGCCCAGGGGACGCCACACCCTATACAGGGAGTGTTAGGGGCAGGCCCATGGAGGATAGAACCACGACAGCCGGAGCCAAAGGGACGACTGGGGCTAAACACCGGAAAGAAGGCACAGAAGAATCTCAGCTGCTAAGGCACAGAAGGACACAGGAACCACAGAGCATAGACAGCGCACAGGACTGGGGCACAGAGGATGGTGGAGGCTGGAGGCTGCAATAGAGAGCAAGGTACAGATAATACACCAAATGGGAGGCCAAGGCAGAGAACAGGCGTACACGGGGAAGTACGAAACACCAGGCAGGTAGACGGGAGAGGCAGGACAGGGAAGACACAGGAGCTAGGGCGGACAAAGGATAAGGCTGGAGGTGCAGAGAGAGAGCTACCAGCGGTAGTGCAACTAGAGACAGAGGAAGGGGGACAGGGCCTGAGGCACAGCGAGCGATGACAGGAAGACAGCGTCACCGCATTAGTTAGTCAGGCGTCTTACCTGGCCTGACGCCGAACAGAAGTAGTCGGTGGGCGCCGCCATGTTGGGGGCGGCGCCACCGCGTCACAGCTCTAGAGGCCAGAGTGTCAGGAGCTATAGAGTGTGCAGGCGCCCGATGCCGAGATACCCGGAGGTCAGGCGCGGGGATGCGCCGGGAAGCAGGAGCGCGCTGGGACCGCGCTGGTAAGAGGCCGCGGGAGGAATTGCAACAGTACCCCCCCTTTACTCCCCCTCTTCCTAATGCTGGTGAGAAATCGTCTCATAATAACAGGAGCATTAATATTCTCTCGGGGTTCCCAAGATCTCTCCTCAGGACCGAAACCTTTCCAATCGACCAAAAACAAAGTTCTTCCTCTAACTGTTTTCATAGCTAATATATCCCGCAACTCAAAGATATTATCTGAACTACTAGGTTGGGGAGTTTGAGAAGACACCGAGTGAAGGTGGTTAAATACCGCAGGTTTGAGGAGAGATACATGAAAGGTATTGGGGATTCTCAGTGAGGCAGGCAATTTCAACTTGTAGGCCACGTCGTTGACACAACTCAAGATCTCAAAGGGACCAATGTAACGTGGACTTAACTTATAGGAGGGAATCTTTAGCCTGATATACTGTGAAGATAGCCAAACTCTATCTCCTGGGCGATACGGAGGGGCGTCTAACCGTTTCTTGTCGGCATACCTCTTCATTTTGAGACTGCTATTTCAAGGGCTTCTTTGGTCTCCCTCCAAATCTGAGAGAAGTCCACAGACAAGGAGTCCATTGCCGGTACACCCGAGGCGGGGAAAACAGGAAGGGGGATGCCGGGGTGTTGTCCAAAAACCACAAAAAAGGGAGATTTAGAGGAAGCTTCACTTGGATGATTGTTGTAGGCGAATTCTGCCCAAGGAAGAAGAGAGACCCAGTCATCTTGGTGAGCATTGGAGAAATGCCGAAGAAAGGAAGTTAGAGCCTGGTTGACTCACTCTACTTGACCATTAGACTGGGGATGATAGGCTGAGGAAAAATCCAGAGTTATCTTCAACAATCCGCAGAGAGCTCGTCAAAAACGGGAGGTAAACAGGACCCCTCGATCCGAGACAATATGCTGAGGAAAACCATGGAGTCGGAAGACGTGGAGTAAGAAAATCTTTGCCAACTTGGGAGCAGTAGGCAGGCTAGGCAATGGAATGAAGTGGGCCATTTTGGAAAACCGATCAACGACCACCAATATAATAGTACATCTTGAGAAAGGAGGCAAATCGGTGACGAAGTCCATAGCAATATGGGTCCACGGATTTGCAGGCACAGGTAACGGATGTAGGAGTCCCGAAGGAGGGTGTCAAGGGACTTTGTTCCTGGCACAAGAGGGACAAGAGGCGATAAAATCCAGGATGTCTTTGCGAAGCGAAGGCCACCAATAATAGCGGGAGACCAGAGAGAGTCTTTTTAACTCCTGCATGTCCAGAAAACTTAGATGAATGGCTCCAACGGAGGACCTTTAGTCTGTCTCCACCTCAAACAAGGGTTTTACCAGAAGGTGGGGAAACCAGGCTCAGTGGGACCACAGTAAGGATTCTGGCAGGGTCGATGAGATGTGCTGGTCCATCTTCCTTATGCACTGACAAGAATGATCGTGATAGGGCATCAGCCTTGATGTTCTTATCCCTGGGTCAGAAGTGGAGTTCGAAGTCAAAATGTCCGAAAAACAATGACCATCTGGCCTGCCGTGGGTTGAGCCTTTGAGCGGACTGAATGTAGGCCAAATTCTTATGATCCGTGAATATGATGAACGGATGGACGGCTCCCTCGAAAAGATGGCGCCATTCTTCGAGGGCCATTTTTATGGCCAACAGTTCTATGTCTCCAATGGAATAATTTCGTTCAGGAGCGGAAAAGGCCTTAGAAAAGAACCCGCAGGTGAGAAAACGGCCCGAGGAGGATTTTTGCAGAAGGACTGCTCCTGCTCTAACTGAGGATGCGTCAACCTCAAGAATGAATGGCCGATTGGTATCTGGGCGATGGAGCACAGGAGACTTCGCAAACTCCTATTTCAGGGCTTCAAAGGCGGCCTCCGCATCAGGAGGCCAATGGTTGGGATTGGCTCCTTTGCGGACGAGAGCAGAAATAGGCTTAGTCAAAGAAGAGAAGTGGGGGATAAATTGCCTATAATAATTGGCAAATCCTAAAAAACGCTGGATTGCTTTTACTCCAAGGGGACGTGGCCAATTGAGGACTGCCGATACTTTCTCAGGATCCATCTCTAACCCCGAGCTCGAGACGATGTAACCAAGAAAAGGCAACGAAGTTTGCTCAAAGATGCACTTCTCCAACTTAGCAAAAAGGTGGTTCTCCCTGAGGCGTTGGAGGACTTGTGTGGCCAGGTTGGAGGAGAAGACTAAGATGTCGTCTAAGTAGACCACCACACAGGAGTAGAGGAGATCTCGAAAGATGTCATTAACGAGTTCCTGGAATACTGCAGGTGCGTTGCAGAGATCAACCGGCATAACCAAATACTCGTAGTGGCTGTCTCACGTGTTGAACGCAGTCTTCCACTTATCCCCAGAGCGTATGCAAACAAGATTATAGACTCCTCGTAGATCGAGCTTGGTAAACATTCGTGCTCCCCTCAGGCGATCAAAGAGCTCAGAGATGAGTGGCAGTGGGTATTTGTTCTTTACCGTGATGCGATTTAGGCCACGATAGTCAATGCACGGGCGCAGAGACCCATCCTTCTTCTTCACAAAAAAGAAGCCTGCTCCTGCAGGGGACGAAGATTTCCAAATGAAGCCTCTGGCCAGGTTGTCCTGGATGTATGCTGACATGGCTTGGGTCTCTGCCGAGGAGAGGGGATAAAGGGATAAATCCTTCCACGAGGAGAAGTGGTACCCGGGATGAGCTCGATGGGGCAGTCGTAGGGACGGTGCGGAGGAAGAGTCTCAACTTCTCTCTTGTCAAAGACATCCGAAAAAGCACTGTAAGCAGACGGCAATCCGGAGGGAACAGAAGGAGGACGGGGTATACCTACAGGATGCACCGACAGCAGACACCGAGCCCGACAGGACTCCCCCCAGAGCAAGACGTTGCCGTTATGCCAATCTAAGGTGGGCTTGTGGAGCCGCAGCCAAGGAAGACCGAGTAGGATAGGATGGGAGATACCTGCTAAGACATAAAACGTAACTTTCTCTTTGTGCAGGGCCCCTACTTGCAACTCCACCTCTTGGGTAACAAGCGTAACGGTCTCTTGCAAGGGTCGACCATCTATGGATGTGAGAACCTGGGGATTTTCTAAGGTCCTCACAGGGACAGAAAATTTGTTGACCTTCTCAAGCCTAATAAAATTTCCGGCGGCGACCGAGTCCACATAGGCCACCAGAGAAGCCCGTGTACCACCGACATGCAAGAGGACAGACAAAGTGAGGGGTTGAGAGGTATCACATACACCTAGGGAGGCCTCTCTTACCTGGCCTAGACGGAGAAGTTTTCCGGACGATCAGGACAAGTTCGGAGCAAATGGGAACTGCTGCCGCAATAAAAACAAAGACCCTGGAGACTTCTTTCCCTACAACACTGGTCGGAGAGCTTAAGGCGGTCCACCTGCATTGGTTCGGGCGCAGAAGCAGGAGTGAGGGTCCTGGGTCAAGGACTAGGTGGTCTGCGAGCTGAAGGCAATGGACGAGAAATCCTTCTCTCCCGAGCCCTTTCCGGACCTGGAGATCAATGCGGGTGGCTAGGGAAATTAGATCTTCCAGAGCTGTGGGGGTGTCACGACCAGCAAGCTCATTCTTTATACGGCTCGAGAGACCTCGCCAAAAAGCGCCCACCAACGTTCCGTTGTTCCAGCCTAAATCGGAGGACAAGGTCCAAAACTGGATGGCGTACTGGACCACGGTTTGAGAACCTTGGCAAAGATTAAACAGAGCCTCAGTGGTGGAGGCTAGATGACCCAGTTCGTCAAACACCCGACGAAAGGTGTCTATAAAATCGGATAACTGGGTGACCACAGGGTCATCACGCTCCCAGAGGGGATTTACCCAAGCCAAAGCGTCCCCCTCAAGGTGGGAAATGATGAAGGCCACCTTGGCTCGGTCCGTGGGATATTGCTGGAGCAGAAGTTCAAAATGGAGGTGGCATTGGTTTAGGAAACCCCGGCACAATTTGGAGTCACCGTTATACCGGGGTGGTTTGGCCAACCGCGGAGAAGGGTGAGAAACCGCAGCTGGAGGAGGAGCTGAGGCAGCCGACTGCAAGGAAAGCAATCGACTGTCCACCGAAGCCATGTAACTGAGGATATGTGTCTGAGTGTCACGCTGCTGAGCCAATTCTTTTTGCAAGCCAGCTAACTGGGCGGCGTTACTCGGGTCAGAGGATTGGAGAGCGGAGAGACGTGAGTCCAAGTTTTCATAAAGGACATAATGCGCGTTTGATTCTCCCGGAGGAAAACTAACTCTATTTGAGAAGCCGTGGCTCCAGCTGGGTCCATGGCCTGACTAAGCTGTTATGGGTATGCTGTTTCGGAGTGGTGACAACCCGGAAGTGGACCCTCTGAGTCACGGCTCCAGAGCCCCCGAAGACGAGCGGCCCAGGGGATGCCACCCCCTATACAGGGAGTGTTAGGGGCAGGCCCACGGAGGATAGAACCGCGACAGCCGTAGCCAAAGGGACGACTGGGGCTAAACACCGGAAAGAAGGCACAGAAGAATCCCAGCTGCTAAGGCACAGAAGGACACAGGAACCATGGAGCATAGACAGCACACAGGACCGGGGCACAGAGGATGGCGGAGGCTGGAGGCTGCAATAGAGAGCAAGGTACAGGTAATACACCAAATGGGAGGCAAAGGCAGACAACAGGCGTACACGGGGAAGTACGAAACACCAGGCAGGTAGACGGGAGAGGCAGGACAGGGAAGACACAGGAGCTAGGGTGGACAAAGGATAAGGCTGGAGGTGCAGAGAGAGAGCTACCAGCGGTAGTGCAACTAGAGACAGAGGAAGGGGGGCAGGGCCTGAGACACAGCGACTGATGACAGGAAGACAGCGTCACCGCATTAGTTAGTCAGGCATCTTACCTGGCCTGACGCCGAACAGAAGTAGTCGGTGGGCACCGCCATGTTGGGGGCGGCGCCACCGCGTCACAGCTCCTAGAGGCCAGAGTATCAGGAGCAACAGAGTGCGCAGGCGCCCGACGTCGAGATACCCGGAGGTCAGGTGCGGGGACGCGCCGGGAAGCAGGAGCGCGCCAGGAGGCGTGTGACCCGGGACCGCGCTGATAAGAGGCCGCGGGAGGAATCGTGACAGTAATGGAGTAACGATAGCCAAGCCAGGAGGTCAGAACCAGAGTAGACAACAGTACATAAAACGTGAGACAGAGAGCAGAATGAGGGGACAGAAAGGGTCATACACGGGAAGCAAACATGCAAAGCAGTATACACGTACACCAGGGGTCAAACACACAGCCAGAACAACAGTATAGCTGACAGGGAATCCTAGTCTGGAGTGGGTATAAATACCCCTCCCAGATCCAAAGGGAGGCCAGCAAAAGTTAACCCTGCCAGAACAGGACATTAACCATATCCTATGACAGTACCCCCCCTTAATGGGGGGCCACTGGACCCCCAGGCATCTCAGGATATCTGGCATGAAAAGCCAGCACCGAACTGGTGGAACCCATGACCGATCCTCAACGGAATATCCCTTCCAATGAATAAGGTACTGAAGTGTTAGGCGTCAGGTTCCTGCAGCGGTTCAACAGGAATCCAGAGCCTCACATTCTGCCGTCTCCCATTGTCTTTCGACCGCAGGGGAGATTGCTCAGCAATTCCGGCTTCCCAGACGCTCTGCCCAGACCTGCTCTGTGGGTCTGGCTATTGCTGCCACCTTTGGGTCAGGCTGCTCAACAGCAAATCGCTCCAGAGGCTAAGTCCTTCTATCGCTCCACTGAGCATGCTCACGAGACGATCTCCCATTGGAGATCGGGAGCCACATGTCCAGGTCCTTCTCAAGATCTGATTGGTCCATCTCAGAGATCTGGAAGCTTCCGGAAGGTCCTGGCTATAAAAGGTGCACATGGCCACTCTGCCATGCGCTAGTATAGTCTCTAGTTGCTACTGTGTGAATGGTGATGGATGCATGAATCTGCGAATGACTCATTAAGATCCCCTCCCTCTGATATTACGAGTGTGTATAGGGACTTAACTATAGAGTCAGCGCTAGCCAGTGGCAAACTACAAACCACTACAGCATCCTCCACAGTGTTAGCGTCCGACAGTGTGCCTGCTTCCGGGCATTGTCGACTAGCGGCAGTGTCTGTCACAGCGCTGCAGTCTGCAGCTCCTCTTGGCGTCAGCAGTTGCGACGCCGCACACACGGTAGGTCTAGACGGACGCAGACTCTCTGCCTAGGGCCCAGCGCCTGTGACCATATACCATGCGTGCACTTCTCTGAGACCGGTGACGCTAACAGGCTCAGCCTTTTTTGTGTTTTCACTTAAGGCATCTCTGTGAGTAAACAGAGATCGCTCAGCGCACCTGAGTGACGTGCAACCCGCGTGCGTAATACCGCCATATTGTACGTCCGCCGGGCGGCGAACGCACTTTACGTTATTTTATATTTAGTGCGTTCCGCCATCCCTAACACTGAAGTCTCCGACGCACCCACCGTGAATCAATGATGCGCCATACCTCGTACTCCAGTTGACCCTCTACCTATACTGGTGGAACCAGGGATGAGGGATCTTCTCTAACTGTCCCCACAGGTTTTAATAAGGACCTGTGGAAGACGTTAGATATTTTGAAGGAGGTGGGAAACTGTAATCTGTAGGCCACTGGGTTGATCACCTCTACAATCTTGTATGGGCCAATAAATTTGGGGCCCAACTTCATAGAGAGTATCTTAAGTTTGATGTTACGGGTGTACAACCCGACTTTTTTCCCCACTGTCAACGCAGGAACCACCCCCCTCCTCCTGTCCGCAAAATGTTTGAACTTCTTCTGGGCTTTGGAGATGTTCCCCTGCACCTCCCTCCAGAGGGTTTTTAACTGTTGAACCACTCCCTCGGCACCAGGGCAACGTGAATCCATACGGGAAAATTCCCCAAACTGTGGAACAAACCCATAATTGACCTGAAAGGGAGACTCTCCAGTAGACTGATTAATACGACAGTTGAATGCAAATTCTGCCATGGGTAATACCTCACACCAGTCTTCCTGTCTGGAGGAGGCCAGGCATCTCAGAATCTGCTCCAACGACTGGTTGGAGTGTTCAGTCTGTCCGTTGGATTCCGGGTGATAGGCAGAGGAGAATGATAACGTGACCCCCAACTTCTTACAAAATGCTCTCCAAAACCTGGCCACAAATTGCAAACCCCTGTCCGACACCACGTTCACAGGTACTCCATGCAACCGAACTATGTGCTGTATAAACAAGCGGGCCAAGGTTTCAGCAGATGGTAATGCAGGTAATGGCACAAAGTGGGCTTGCTTAGAAAATCTATCAAATACTACCCATACCACTGAGTTGCCCTTGGAAGGGGGAAGATTAGTGATAAAGTCCATGGACAGGTGTGTCCATGGTTTATCCGGAATTGGCAAAGGCACCAATTCCCCGGCCCGCCGGACCTGAGAGCTTTTAGAGCGAGCACACACCCCACAAATATTTACAAACCTTTTGATATCACTACCCATAGAAGGCCACCAAAAACCCCAGGCCACTGCCCCTTGGGAAGCTGCAATACCAGGGAGTGCACTTAACACAGAATCATGAAATTCTTGCAGGAGTGTGAGACGGAAATGTTCAGGTACAAACAATTTACCTGGGGGTTTATTCCTTGGAGCCTGTGCTTGTGCTTCCAGAATCTCTCTCTGTAACTCAGAGGAGACTTCGGCTACAACCATTCCCGGTTGAAGAATGGAGGAAGGAGGTTCTGGAGGGCACACAGAATCAAAACTTCAGGATAAGGCATCCGCCTTTACATTTTTAGACCCTGGTCGGAATGTAATTGTAAAATGAAATCGAGAAAAAAAAAAGTGCCCACCGAGCCTGTCTGGGGGTCAATCTCTTAGCAGACTTGATATAGGCCAAATTTGGCTCCAGGTATTAAATCAATGGCACAATCATACGGTCTATGTGGTGTGAGCGCCTCAGCCTCGATTTCGGAAAACACGTCTTCAAAGTCTCTCAGGTACTCCGGAATACCCTCCAGACCGACAGACGACACAGATACAGATTTTATCAGATTGACAAAAGGAATCGGGTTACAACACAGACCATTATCATTACATCCCCATCGGGTGATCTCCCCCTTCACCCAATCAATGAGGTGATTGTGGTGTTGCAGCCAGGGCATCCCCGATACCAGTCCTGCAGGCAGATTATTCATAATGAAACAACTTAACTTTTCCACTTCAGACATAAAACAAATTCCATCCCGGGTAAGGGGGGATAAATCCACAGCCACAATTTTAAAAGGGTCTTTTAACCTGACTGCCCCTATCTTATTAAGAGTCACAACTTGGGCATCAATCAGATTAACCCCTTAAGCCCCAAGGGTGGTTTGCACGTTAATGACCAGGCCAATTTTTACAATTCTGACCACTGTCCCTTTATGAGGTAATAACTCTGAAACGCTCCCATGGATCCCAGTGGTTCTGACAATGTTTTCTCGTGACATATCGTACTTCATGTTAGTGGTAAAATTTCATTCAAATAACTTGTGTTTATTTGTGAATAAAATGGAAATTTGGCGAAAATTTTGAAAATTTCGCAATTTTCCAACTTTGAATTTTTATGCCCTTAAATCACAGAGATACGGCACATAAAAAACTTGATAAGTAACATTTCCCACATGTTTACTTTACATCAGCACAATTTTGGAACCAAAATTTTTTTTTGTTAGGAAGTTATAAGGGTTAGGCTAGTTTCACACTTGCTTTTTTTTGCAGCGCGTTTTTCCCGCAAAAAAACGCATTGAAAAAACGCATACAAAAGCATACAACTGCTGCGTTTTTTTCAAGCATTTTTATGAGCATGCATGAAAAAAACGCAGCGTTTTTAAGCGTTTGTATGCGTTTTTAGTGCGTTTTTACCGCGTTTGCGTTTTTTTCCAACATTTTTAGGTGGCCCCTCACACTACCCAAACCATGACTTTACTAACCCTAACCCTGACCCTAACCCTAACCCTGACCCTAACCCTTAACCAAATCATACTTAACCCTAACCCAAACCCTAAACCCTAACTAACCCTAACCCTAACCCTGACCCTAACCCTAACCCTGACCCTAACCCTAACCCTAACCCTAACCCTGACCCTAACCCTTAACAAAACCATACTTAACCCTAATCCTGACCCTAACCCTGACCCTAACCCTTAACCAAACCATACTTAACCCTAACCCTGACCCAAACCCCAACCCTAACCCTGACCCTGACCCTAACCCTAACCCTAAACCCCCTTAACTAACCCTAACTCTAACCCAAACCCCTAAATTCCATGGTTAAAAAAAAAAACGCTGGTGCAAAAAAACGCATACATAAGCATGCCAATGCGCACATATGCGCACCCATAGGCTATAATGGCCATTTTTAGCGCAAAACGTGCGCATATGTGGGCATGCGCTTTTTTGCAGGGCCAAAAAATGCAACATGCTGCGTCTGGAAAATACCAACGCATACCCCAAAAAAACGCAGCGCATGAAAATCGCATACATGCGCATGGCAGCGCGCAGGTATGCGCACCCATGTTAAATATAGGGGAAAAAACGCATGCGCAGGTTAGCGTTTTTTTCCAGCGCTAAAAAACGCAAATGTGAAACCAGCCTTAAAAATTGACCAGCGATTTCTCATTTTTGCAACACCATTTTATTTTTACGGACCACATCACATTTGAAGCCACTTTGAGGGGTCTATATGATAGAAAATACCCAAAAGTGACACCATTCTAAAAACTGCACCCCTTAAGGTGCTCAAAACCACATTCAAGAAGTTTATTAATCCTTTAGGTGCGTCACAGGAATTTTTTGAATATTTAAAAAAAAATGAACATTTAACTTTTTTTCACTAAAAAAATACTTCAGGTTCAATTTTTTTATATTACCAAGGGTAACAGGAGAAATTGGACTGCAAAAGTTATTGTGCAATTTGTCCTGAGTACGCTGATACCTGATATGTGGGGGGAACCACTGTTTTGGCGCATGGCAGACCTCAGCAGGGAAGGAGCGCCGTTTGACTTTTTCAATGCAAAATTGGCTGGAATTCAGATCGGACGCCTTGTCGCGTTTGGAGAGCCCCTGATGTACCTAAACAGTGGAAACCCCCCCAAATGACCCCATTTTGGAAACTAGACCCCCCCAAGGAACTTATCTAGATATGTGGTGAGAACTTTGAACCCACAAGGGCTTCACAGAAGTTTATAACGTACAGCGGTACAATTAAAAAATCATATTTTTTCCATAAAAATGATCTTTTCACCCCCAATTTTTATTTTTCCAAGGGTAACAGGACCCTAAAAGTTATTGTACAATTTGTCCTGAGTACGCTGATACCCCATATGTGGGTGTAAATGACTATTTGGACGCATGGCAGAGCTCGGAAGGGAAGAGGTGCCATTTGACGTTTTTGGCTGGAATTGAGATCGGACACCATGTCGAGATTGGAAAACCCCTGATGTACCAAAACAGTGGAAACCCCCCACAAATTACCACATTTTGGAAACTAGACCCCCCAAGGAAGTTATCTAGATGAGTGGTGAGAACTTTGAACCAACAAGGGCTTCACAGAAGTTTATAACATACAGCCGTACAATTAAAAAAATCATATTTTTTCCACAAAAATGATCTTTTCACCCTTAATTCCTATTTTTCCAAGGGTACCAGTACCCTAAAAGATATTGCGCAATGTGTTCTGAGTGTGCTGATACCCCACATGCGGGGGTAAACCACTATTTGGGCGCATGGCAGAGCTCGGAAGGGAAGCAGCGCCCTTTGATGTTTTTGGCTGGAATTGAGATCGGACACCATGTCGCGTTTGGAAAGCCCCTGATGTACCAAAACAGTAGAAACCCCCCACAAATGACACCATTTTGGAAACTAGACCCCCCAAGGAACTTATCTAGATGTGTGGTGAGCACTTTGAACCCCCCAGTGCTTCACAGAAGTTTATAACGCCCGGGCGTGAAAATAAAAAAATCGTATTTTTTCCACAAACATGATCTTTTAGTCACCAAATTTTTCATTTTCCCAAGGGTACAAGGAGAAATTGGACCCCAAAAGTTGTTGTCTAATTTGTCCTGAGTATGCTGACACCCCATATGTGGGAGAAAACTACTGTATGGGCACACGTCGGGGCTCGGAAGGGAAGTAGTGACGTTTTGGAATGCAGACTTTGATGGAATGGTCTGAGGGCGTCATGTTGCCTTTGGAGAGCCCCTAATGTACCTAAACAGTGGAAACCCCCACAAATTACCCCATTTTGGAAACTAGACCCCCTAAGGAACTTATCTAGATGTGTGGTGAGCACTTTGAACCCCCAAGGGCTTCACAGAAGTTTATAATGCCCAGGCATGAAAATAAAAAAATCGTATTTTTTCCACAATCATGATCAATTAGTCTCCAATTTTTTTATTTTCCCAAGGGTAACAGGAGAAATTGGACCCCAAAAGTTGTTGTCCAATTTGTCCTGAGTACGCTGATACCTCATATGTGGGAGAAAACTACTGTATGGGCACACGTCGGGGCTCGGAAGGGAAGTAGTGACGTTTTGGAATGCAGACTTTGATGAATTGGTCTGTTGGTGTCATGTGCGTTTGGAGAGCCCCTGATATACCTAAACTATTGAAACTCCCCACAAGTGACCCCATTTTGGAAACTAGACCCCCCACGGAACTTATCTAGATGTGTGGTGAGCACTTTGAACCCCCAAGTGCTTCACAGAAGTTTATAACGCCTGGGCATGAAAATAAAAAAAATATTTTTTTTCCACAAAAATGATATTTTTGCCCCCAATTTTTTATTTTCCTAAGGGTAACAGGAGAAATTGGACCCCAAAAGTTGTTTTGCAATTTGTCCTGAGTATGCTGATACCCTATATGTGGGGGTAAAACACTGTTTGGGCGCATGGCAGAGCTTGGAAGGGAAGGAGCACCATTTGACTTTTTCAACACAGAATTGGCTGGAATTGAGATCAGACGCCATGTTGCATTTGGAGAGCACCTGATGTGCCCAAACAGTGGAAACCCCCCAATTATAACGCCAACCCTAACCCCAACACACCCCTAACCCTAATCTGAGCCCTAACCCTAGCCCTAACCCTAGCCCTAACCCTAACCCTAGCCCTAACCCTAACCCTAATGGGAAAATGGAAATAAATACATTTTTTTTATTTTATTATTTTTCCCTAACTAAGGGGTTGATAACGGGGGGTTTGATTTACTATTTATGGCGGTTTTTCATGTTTGGCAGCTGTCGCACGCTAAAAGACGCTTTTTATTGTAAAAATAGTTTTTGCATCACCACATATTGAGAGCTATAATTTTTCCGTATTTTGACCCACCGAGTCATGTGAGGTCTTACTCTTTGCGGGACGAGTTGACGTTTTTATTGATACCATTTTCGGGCACGTGACATTTTTTGATTGCTTTTTATTCCGATTTTTGGGCCGCAGAATTAACAAAAACGAGCGTTTCATGAATTTCTTTTGGGGGGGTGCGTTTACACCGTTCCGTGTGCAGTAAAATTGATAAAGCGGTTTTATTCATCGGGTCGGTATGGTTACAGCGATACCTCATTTAGGTCTTTTTTTATGTTTTGACGTTTTTTTGCAATGAAAAAAATTTTATATAAAAAATAATTATTTTTGTATCGCTTTATTCTGCGAGCTATAACTTTTTTATTTTTTGCGGATGACGCTGTATGGTGGCTTGTTTTTTTGCGGGACAAGATGACGTTTTCAGCGGTACCATGGATATTTATATGCGTCTTTTTGATCGCGCGTTATTGCACTTTTTGTTCGTTGGTATGATAATAAATCATTATTTTTTGCTTCGTTTTTTATTTTTATTTTTTAAGGGGTTCGCTAAAGGGGTTAACTAATGGGACAATTTTATAGGGCGGGTCGCTACGGACGCGGCGATACCAAATATGTGTACTTTTATTGTTTTTTTTTTATTTTCAACAAATGAATTTATTGGGGAATATTTTTTTTTTTTTTACTAATTTATTTAGCGATTTTTTTTAAATTATTTGTACACTTTTTTTTTTTTTACTTTATTACATAGTCCCATGTGGGACATCACTGTCCTGTGACAGATCGCTGATCTGTCACATCACAGATCACTGTGACAGATCAGCAATCTGTCACAGGCAGTTCTGCAGACTTCCTCATGCCTGCGCTTTGCAGGCAGTGAAGAAGTCAGCTCCCTGTAGGGAAGGAGTCCCCCGCAGCAGCGCTGCACATTGCGCTGCCGTGGGGGGCTCAGGGAAACACGGAGGGAGCCCCCTCCCTGCCGATGCTTCCCTTTAACCCCCGGTACACCGCGATCGTGTTTGATCGCGGTGTACAAGGGGTTAACGTGTCAGGGGCGGTGCGTGACCGCCCCTGACACATTGTGCCGGGTGTCAGCTGTGATAATCAGCTGACACCCGGCCGCGATCAGCGGCGCTCACCATGTGGGCGCCGCTGATCGCATTAGACGTAGTATCCCATCCTTGTGAATTAAGTCCCAGGGCACATGGACGGGATAGTACGTCTAATGGCAGAAAAGGGTTAATGGAGGAACCACAGTCAACAAAGGCGGTGGTCATAACAGGACCACGAGCCAGTTCCAATTCAACCCGGAGCACCATCTTTGGAAGAGAGAAAAAATGTACCTGGGAGTCTGGACATCCCCTCCAATTGTTGCCCAGACTCAGTTGTTTCTCTGAAGGTTTCACTGAAGAAGGGCAGGAGGGGCAATTCCTTTTCCAATGTCCAGAGGCTCCACAGTAAAAGCACAGTAGGTTGTCTCTACGGTGCCTTCTCTCTTTCTCCTTAACCGAGACTGACCCAATCTCCATGGGCTCAGATACAGGTGCAGTGTCACATAATTTGGAGTACAAGGGAGACTCTTGTTGCATAATTTCTCTAGCACGAAGTCTCCGGTCCATACGGACCGCCTGCATCATGGCGTCCTCCAGGGTATCAGGAGGCTGATGTAATGCCAGAGCGTCCTGCAGACGGTCAGACAGGCCCCTGCGAAACAACCCTCTCAGGGCGGCGTCGTTCCAGGATACTTCGGACGTCCAACGTCTAAACTCTGAGCAGAACCATTCAGCAGAGTTCCTCCCCTGTGTCACATTCATCACCATATTCTCTGCCAGATGCACTCTATCAGGCTCATCATAGATGTGCCCCAGAGCCTCAAAGAATAGGGTCACAGACATACGTTCAGGAGCAGAGGAAGAGAGAGGGAACACCCATGCCTGTGGAGCCCCTTGTAGTAGGGAAATGATGACCCCCACCCTCTGGAACTCGTCCCCTGAGGAGCGGGGCCTTAGGGAAAAAAAAAAGCTTGCATCCTTCTCTGAAGGACCTGAACTCTCTTTTATCCCTTTTATCGCCTGAGAAAGGGTCTGACAATTTGACTGGAGATTCGGGGGACGCTAATGACACATCTCTGCCCCCAGAACTCGGAGCCCCTGCAGCGACAGCCCCCTGCACAGTATCCGCCAACTGTTGCTGGGTATGGGCCATCGTGCGCTATTCCACACTGCTATGGAACATTTGGGTCAGGTGCTTGACCTGATCAGCCAAAGCTTGCATGGGATCCATGAGGATAACACCCTTCTTTATCTTTTTTTTTCCCCTCAGAGCGAAAAAAACCCAGAAATGGTCAGCTATAATGTCAGGAACCAGTGTGTTAGGAATCTGGTTTCTACCATGCCTATGCAGCAATCCAGATCCTCACATTTGTCTCCAGAGGCTAAGTCCTTCTTCCCAGCTTCTGAGCATGCCCATGGGACGAGCTCCCATTGGAGTTCAGGAGTCAGGTGCTCAGGTCCTGCTCCTGATTCCATTGGTTCTGCTCAAGGCTCTGGAGATTTTTGGCCGTTCCACCATGCGCTAGTATTTCATACTTGCTGCTGTGTGTTTGCTGATGGACTGGTGAATGACTCATTAAATACCCATGTTATGAATGAGTAACCGAAGGAAGAAAAAACAAAAATACAAGCTAAGTCCAGAAAACCGTAGAGGTTGGTAGCTATCAGAATGCAGACCCCTAATCCTATCCACAACAACTAACAGTAGCCGTGGGGGGTTCCTACGATGCCCTAGACCCCTCGATCACAGCCGGAGAACTAAATAGGCCTAAAGAAAGAAAGGGGAAATCTAAACTGCCCCAGAGCAGACCCCAAAGCAATAGGCAGCCCCCAACATATAATGACGGTGAAGCAAGATGAAAACACTAACACAGATAGAAAGATAGGTTGAGCAAACGATGGGGCCCAAGCTAACTAAAAAGGACAGGATAGAAAAGCTGCTGTCTGCAATCCGCAAAAAACCCTACCAAAAAATGTCCCAACAGTCTAATAGGAAAAACAGGCCCTGAAGTCGCTAGGACTTCAAAATGACTATATCAGCACTCAGGTAAATTCTGAAGACAGAGCAAAGAGACAAACTGATCAGAGACAAAAATGGAACTCAGCACACCCCCGACCGGGGATGGCTGAACTCCAAAAAACAAGGTAAACAAAACTAATAAGTTCAATAGCAGAGCAAAAACTTATCTTTGGGAAGCAGGAATCAGACTGGTCTCCAAGAATCCAGCAGAGAAATCACCAGTGACTCAGAAGGGCGTCGGCTGCCTTATATCCAGTCAGCAGTTCCTGTTACCCAGTCATCATCTACCAGATCAGGTGTTTGGTAATCAGCCTCAGTTCCTTCCTTCACCAGAAGAGGGAGTTCATCAGACATCGACGGTGAAGGGGAAAATGAACTCACAACAGTACCTCCCCCTTGAGGAGGGGTCACCGAACCCTCATCCACGCCACCAGGGCGATCAGGATGGGCCCGATGAAAGGCACGAACCAATCTTTAGGCATGAATATCGGATGCAGGGACCCAAGAATTATCCTCCTGGCCACAACCCTTCCATTTAACCAAATACTGGAGTCTCCGTCTAGCCAGGCGAGAATCCAGTATCTTCTCAACCTCATATTCCACATTACCTTCAACCAATACCGGGTCAGGAGGTGCCACCACAGGAACTACTGGCTCAACAAACCTCTTTAACAGAGACTTATGAAACACGTTATGGATCTTAAATGTAACAGGAAGAGGCAATCGAAAAGAGACTGGATTAAGAATCTCCAAAATCTTGTAAGGTCCAATAAATCTAGGTTTAAACTTTGGAGAAGCCACCTTCATAGCGATATTCTTTGATGACAACCAAACCATATCACCCACCTTAAACTGGGGACCAATGGTCCTATGCCGGTTGGAAAACCGCTGGCCCTTTTCCTGGGAGAGAGACAACTTATCCACCACTTGGTCCCAGATCTGGTGCATTCTCTCCACCACAGTGTCAACACCTGGGCAGGCAGAAGGCTCCACCTGCCCTGAAGAGGATCGAGGATGAAACCCAGTTACAAAAAAAAGGTGACATCAAAGTGGCAGAACTAGCTCTATTATTTAAAGCAAACTCGGCCAAGGGTAAAAATGAAACGTAATCATCCTGATCAGCAGAAATAAAACATCTCAAATACGACTCCAAAGTCTGGTTTGTTCTCTCCGTCTGCCCATTGGTCTGAGGGTGAAACGCAGAGGAGAAGGACAACTGAATTCCCAGCTTGGAACAGAAAGTCCTCCAAAATCTAGACAAAAACTGAACTCCTCTGTCAGATACAATGTTCTCAGGAATCCCGTGCAAGCGAACCACCTGTTGCAAAAACAAGGGCACAAACTCTGAGGAAGATGGCAACTTAGGGAGTGGTACAAGATGGACCATCTTAGAGAATCTATCACAAATCACCCAAATAACAGTCATTCTCTGAGAGACAGGCATATCAGAGATAAAATCCATTGAAATATGGGTCCATGGCCTCCTGGGCACCGGCAAAGGCATCAACAACCCACTAGAGCGAGAACAAGGTTTAGACCGAGAGCAAGTGAGACATCAGGTTGCCGCAAAACCGGGGCAGAAGTGAATCTTCGCTTCAGCTCCTGAAAGGAAGAAACAGCCTCCGGAGACCAATTCAGCACATCAGCACCCTTCTTAGTCAAATCAGTCAATGGTTTGGCAATACCAGAAAAATTAGCTATAAATTTACGATAAAAATTAGCAAAACCCAAAAACTTCTGGAGGGCTTTCAAAGAAGTGGGCTGAACCCAATCATAAATGGCCTGTACCTTGACCGGGTCCATTTCAATAGTTGACGGAGACAAAATAAATCCCAAAAATGAAATCCTCTGTACACCAAAAAGACATTTCGATCCCTTGACATACAGGGAATTCTCCCTCAAAATCCGGAACACAGTCCGAACATGTTCCACATGAGAGTCCCAATCCTTGGAAAAGATCAAAATATCATCCAGATAGATGATCAAAAATTTATCCACCAAGTCACGGAAAATATCATTCATGAAGCACTGGAAGACAGAAGGGGCATTAGTGAGCCCAAAAGGCATCACCAGGTACTCAAAATGTCCCTCCGGAGTATTAAACGCCGTCTTCCATTCATCCCCATGCTTAATGCGCATAAGATTATACGCCCCCCTGAGGTCAAGCTTTGTAAACCAGCAAGCACCTTTAACTCTGGAGAATAGATCAGAAATCAGGGGTAACGGATACTGATATTTAACAGTAATTTTGTTGAGGGAACGATAGTCAATACAAGGTCTTAATGACCCATGTTTCATAGAATCATAGAATCATAGAATCGTAGAGTTGGAAGGGACCTCCTGGGCCATCTGGTCCAACCCCCTGCTCAAAGCAGGATTCGCTAAATCATCCCAGTCAGATGCCTGTCCAGCCTCTGTTTGAAGACTTCCATTGAAGGAGAACTCACCACTTCTCGTGGCAGCCTGTTCCACTCATTGATCACTCTAACTGTCAAAAAGTTTTTTCTAATATCTAATCTGTGTCTCCTCCCATTCAGTTTCATCCCATTGCTTCTAGTCTTTCCTTGTGCAAATGAGAATAAAGTTGATCCTTCTACAATGTGACAGCCCTTTAGATATTTGTAGACAGCTATTAAGTCTCCTCTCAGTCTTCTCTTTTGCAAACTAAACATTCCCAAATCCTGCAACCTTTCCTCATAAGACAGGGTTTGCAGACCGGTCACCATTCTGGTCGCTCTTTTCTGAACTTGCTCCAGTTTGTTGATGTCTTTTTTAAAATGTGGTGCCCAAAACTGGACACAATATTCCAGATGAGGTCTGACCAAAGAGGAGTAGAGGGAAATAATGACTTCACGTGATCTAGACTGTATGCTTCTGTTAATACATCCTAGAATTGCATTTGCCTTTTTTGCTGCTGCATCACACTGTTGACTCATATTCAGTCTGTGATCTATTAGTATACCCAAGTCTTTTTCACATGTGCTGTCACTTAGCCCTATTCCTCCCATTCTATATATGCTTTTTTCATTTTTATTGCCCAGATGTAGTACTTTGCATTTCTCCCTGTTAAAAACCATTCTGTTAGTTGCTGCCCACTTCTCCAGTTTATTTAAATCTTTTTGAATCCTCTCTCTCTCTTCTCTAGTATTAGCTATCCCTCCTAGCTTTGTGTCATCAGCAAATTTGATCAATTTACCCTCAATTCCTTCATCTAAATCATTGATAAAGATGTTGAACAATACAGGGCCCAGGACAGAGCCCTGTGGTACCCCACTTGAGACATTCCTCCAACTGGATGTGCAGCCATTTACGACCACTCTTTGGGTCCGATCACTAAGCCAGTTATGAATCCACCTAACAGTTGCCTTGTCCATTCCATACTTAGTCATTTTTTCAATAAGGATTGTATGAGAGACTTTGTCAAATGCTTTGCTGAAGTCAAGATATACTATATCTACAGCATTTCCTTGATCCACCCAATCAGTGATACCGTCATAGAAGGAAATTAAGTTAGTCTGACATGACTTATTAGTTACAAACCCATGCTGACTCTGTTTAATCACTTCATTCTTATCCAGGTATTGACATACATGTTGTTTAATAATTTGTTCAAAGATCTTTCCTGGTATAGAAGTCAGACTCACCAGCCTATAGTTGCCTGGGTCCACCTTCTTCCCCTTTTTGAAGATAGGAACAACATTTGCTCTTCTCCAGTCTTCTGGCACTTCTCCTGTTCTCCAAGAATTTTCAAAGATTATGGAGAGGGGTTCAAAAATTTCTTCTGCTATCTCCTTCAGTACTCTGGGGTGTAATTCATCTGGACCTGGAGACTTGAATTCATTTAGGTTAGCTAAGTGTTTCCTCACTATCTTTCTGTTTATAGATATCCTGGATTCTTCTATTCCCTTAGCCATGAAAAAAAACCCAGCACCTAAGGGTGAAGAGGATGGTCTAATATGACCCTTCTCCAATGACTCCTTAATATAGGATCGCATAGCCTCGTGCTCGGGTACAGATAAATTGAAAAGTCGACCCTTGGGAAATTTACACCCAGGGCTCAGCTCAATTGCACAGTCATAACTCCTATGAGGAGGCAAAGACGCAGACTCATTCTCACTAAATACATCATAAAAATCAGCCAAATAGTCAGGAACATCATGCGACTGGGGAGAGGTGGAGAAAACAGGAGCATCACTAAGGGCACACCGACAACCCCAACTCACCACAGACACAGATTTCCAATCCAAAACTGGATTATGGATTTGCAACCAGGGAAACCCCAGAACAATGGTATCATGCAAATTATGCAACACCAAAAATCTGCAATTCTCTTGATGGTCTGGGGCGACCCGCATTACCACCTGGGTCCAAAACTGAGGTTTATTCTTCGCCAAAGGAGTAGCATCAATACCCCTCAAAGGGATAGGCGTCCGCAGAGGTGTCATAGGAAATCCACAACGTTTAGCAAAATCCAAGTCCATTAGGTTCAAAGCTGCTCCCGAATCCACAAAAGCCTTAGCGGAAAATGTGGACAGGGAGCAGATCAGAGTAATTGCCAGAAGAAACTTAGGTTGAACACCACCCACAGCAAGTGTGTGCAAAACATTTCTCTCGTTTAGGGCAGACAGAAATGATATGTGAGGCATCACCACAGAAGAAACACAGCTTATTACGCCTTCTGAACTCCTGACGCTGCGCCCCTGACAAAACTCTATCACATTGCATAGGTTCAGACACTTGTTCAACAGGTGGCAACACCTCTCATGCGGTTTTGCGTTCACGCAAACGTCGATCAACCTGAATGGCTAATGACATAGAATCGTCAAGACCAGAGGGAACAGGAAATCCCACCATAGTATCTTTTACAGTTTCTGACAAACCCTTCCGAAAGAGAGCTACCAAGGCACCATCATTTGTTGTGAGTTCATTTTCCCCTTCACCGTTGATGTCTGATGAACTCCCTCTGCTGGTGAAGAGAGGTAGTGAAATTGATTGGGGTGGGAAGAACCTGTCATCTGAACAGGTGGAGCCTGATTGGACACCCAGAATCACTGAGTGGATATAAGGCAGCTGACGCCCTACAGGGGTGCTGGTGATCCTTTCTGCTCTGAGCTCTTGCAAACCAGTTCAGTACCTGTCTTCTGAAAGCTAAGTATTTGCTCTCTTATTTTTCCATGAGATATTGTCTGTTTACTTAGTGTTTGTGTTCTGCCTGCCCTTGTTGGTACAGGCTGAGCTCCATTTTTGTCTCTGGTCAAGTTGATCTTTTGCTCAGTCTTCAGAATATACCTGAGTGCTGATATAGTGTTTTTTGAAGTCTAGTGACTTCGGGGCCTTTTTCCTATCAGACGTGTTGGACATTATTTTGGCAGTATTTTTGCAGATTGCAGCCAGCATCTTTTCTGTCCTTTTCTATTTAGTTAGTTGGGCCCCATCGTTTGCTCAACCTGTCTTTCTGTCTGTGTTTTTGTTTTCATCTGCTTTTCACCGACAATACCATGTTGGGGGCTGTCTATTGCTTTGGGGTCTGCTCTGGGGCAGTTTAGATTTCCCCTTTCTTTCTTTAGGCTTATTTAGTTCTCCGACTGTGAACGAGGGGTCTAGGGCACCGTAGGAACCCCCCACGGCTACTGTTAGTTGTGTGAATAGGATCAGGGGTCTGAAATCCGATAGCTACCAACCTCTCCGGTTTTCTGGACTTAGCTTGTATTTTTGTTTTTTCCTCCTTCGGTGACTCATTCATAACAATCATTCCAGGTAGTAAGGACCGCTCACTTTCGGAATTTTTGACAGTACAACTCTGCAGAATCCTGACCCTGGCTCAATGCCAACAGGGCCATTGCAGTCTGATCAATAGCATTAGGTTCATCATACAACAACCCCAAGGCTTGAAAAAATGCGTTCACATTAGTAAGAATAGGATCATCAGGTTTCAAAGAAAACGCCCAATCCCGGGGATCGCCGCGCAGCAAAGAGATGACAATTTTAACCTGCTGCGCGGAGCTCCCCGACGAGTTAGGCTTCAAGGCAAAAAATAATTTACAATTATTCTTAAAATTCAAAAATTTAGACCGATCCCCAAAAAACACATCAGGAGTAGGGATCTTTGGTTCAGCAGCATGTGAATGAGCAAGATAGGCGGAAATTCCCCGCACTTCAGCAGTGAGCTGCTCCACACGATCAGACAATTGCATCATCTCCATTGAGAAAGAAAAAAAAATTCCCCCTGCGGCCTCAGAGACATAGAGGAAAAAATATGCAAAAAAAAAAAATATTCTGACAAACTCCGTTTTTTTTTTTTTTACAATTCTTTCCTGCTAATGAGTACCCTAGGATTTGCGGTATGGCTGGTAATTCTGTTATGAATCAGTCACCAAAGGAGGAAAAAACAAAAATACAAGCTAAGTCCAGAAAACCTTAGAGGTTGGTAGTTATCGGATTGCAGACCCCTGATCCTATCCACAACAACTAACAGTAGCCGTGGGGGGTTCCTACGATGCCCTAGACCCCTCGATCACAGCTGGAGAACTAAATAGGCCTAAAGAAAGAAAGGGGAAATCTAAACTGCCCCAGAGCAGACCCCAAAGCAATAGGCAGCCCCCAACATATAATGACGGTGAAGCAAGATGAAAACACTAACACAGATAGAAAGATAGGTTGAGCAAACGATGGGGCCCAAGCTAACTAAAAAGGACAGGATAGAAAAGCTCCTGTCTGCAATCCGCAAAAAACCCTACCAAAAAATGTCCCAACCGTCTGATAGGAAAAACAGGCCCTGAAGTCGCTAGGACTTCAAATGACTATATCAGCACTCAGGTAAATTCTGAAGAAAGAGCAAAGAGACAAACTGATCAGAGACAAAAATGGAACTCAGCACACCCCCGACCGGGGATGGCTGAACTCCAAAAAACAAGGTAAACAAAACAAAACTAATAAGTTCAATAGCAGAGCAAAAACTTATCTTTGGGAAGCAGGAATCAGACTGGTCTCCAAGAATCCAGCAGAGAAATCACCAGCGACTCAGAAGGGCGTCGGCTGCCTTATATCCAGTCAGCAGTTCCTGTTACCCAGTCATCATCTACCAGATCAGGTGTTTGGTAATCAGCCTCACTACCTTCCTTCACCAGAAGAGGGAGTTCATCAGACATCGACAGTGAAGGGGAAAATGAATTCACAACATACCCCCTTCCTTGGTTATTACGTTTGTGTGAGTGTTTGAGTTCAGCCAGTATTAGCGCCAGCGCGCCCAAGCTTCAGCTTTGCCAGCAGCTAAGCGTCCTGCATCACGCTGCCAGCGTAGCGGTGTCTCTCCTGCGGCTCAGTTCACGCCGCGCTGCGGTAGCAGCTGTTCGGCCGCTCGCAGTTGCGACGTCCCGTATCCTATTTTCTACGGTAGGTCTAGAGGGGATAGTCCTGGTGTTTAAGGCTATTTCTGTGACCTTTTAATACCGTGTCCACATCGCTGAAGTCTGTGACCCTATACAGACTCAGCGTTATTTAGGTTTTTGTTGGCAGCTCTGTGCATAAAACAGAGTCTGCTTTAGTGCACTGGGTGCTGCTAAAACCCTGTGCACATTACCGCCTGAGTGCCCTGCCTCTTTTAGCAGCGGTTACTCCATCTACCGCACGGTGGACCACGAGCGGTGAACGCATTTTATTTTAATTTTATTTAGTGTGTTCCACCGCTCATAACACAGTGAGCGTGTCCTGAGTACAAAAACTGTGTACAAAGATACCTGTGGAGCAGGGCAGCAGTGGTGACGATGCATGCTCCAGATTAACAGAACCTGAAGCACGTGAGTGCTGAGGGTGTGGTCTAAACTCCAGAGAGCTAGGTGCTGAGGAAAACTCCTAAAAGGGTAACTATGGGACAATGTTACCAAGGGGCATAGACAGAGACGTAAACCAGATCAGGCCGGGGTCAAAGCACGAGATAGCACGACAGTACCAAAGGATTAGACAGAACGGATAGTCAGGACGAAGCAATAGATCAGTAAACCAGAACGGGCAATAGACAGTACAATAGGGGCAAACGGTAACTGAATAGCAATAGCCAAGCCAGGAGGTCAGAACCGGAGAAGACAATAGTACCAAAACTTGAGACAGAGAACAGAGTGAGGGGACAGACCAGGTCATACACGGGAAGCAATCAAGCAAAGCAGTATACATGCACACCAGGGGTCAGACACACATTCAGAACAACAGTATAGCTGACAGGGAATCCTAGCCTGGAGTGGGTATAAATACCCCTCCCAGATCCAAAGTTAGGCCAGCAAAAGTTAACCCTGTGAGAACAGGACATTAACCATGTCCTATACCATGACACTATCTTGAGCAGTGCTGTTTGCAGCTGATCTGGAGCAGTGGTTATCTTGCTCGAAGCGGTGTTCGGGTGCCTTATACTGCGATCCGGTGCATGATTGCAGAACAAGCTAAGTGTTGATGTTTTTCCCTGTCTGTTATTTTCCCTGGTGTCTTATTTATTAGTACAGCGGTGGGACCAGTGTCCGCACTTGCCAGTTCCCTAGTAAGGGATAGGTGCAGGGCAAGTGAGGGACCTAGGTATCCTGGTCGGCGACAGGTTGAAAGAACCTGTATAGGGAACGTAAGGAGAGTTCAGGGCTCTTCCTTAGGAGAGTGCTGGAGGTGTCCACTTCCCCGTTCCCGATTGAAGGGCCCACCATTGTAATTGTGTCCCTGGTGTCCCCTTGTTTTGTCTTGTGGCTTGGTGACCGACCGCTCGACGGGTCACGTCATGCAGGGCCAGTCGCCCCATGACATATGCCCCTCGGGATCCTGAAGCTGTGGCCCTGTCCAGTATTACAGCAGTATAGGTAGCCGAGGCCCTTGTTACCATATTTACCAAGGTAGGGTTTCCTAGTGAAATATTATCGGATCAAGGCACTCAGTTCATGTTAGATCTGATCCAGTCCCTATGGCATACCTGTGGTGTTCGAGTCATTCACACCACCCCATACCACCCGCAGACCAACGGACTATGTGAATGCTTTAATGGAACCCTAAAAGATATGTTGAGGGCTTTTGCTGACGTTGAAAAAGACTGGGAAAAATACCTGCCACATCTCTTCCCCAAGAGTCCAAAGGGTTCTCTCCATTTGAACTACTGTTTAGCCGGAAGGTCAATGGGTGTTATGAATGAGTCACCGTAGGAGGCAAAAACAGAAATACTAGCACAGTCCAGAAAACCAGAGAAGTTGGCAGCTATCGGATTGCAGACCCCTGAACCTATCAACAACAACTAGCAGTAGCCGTGGGGGGTTCCTACGGTGCCCTAGACCCCTCGATCACAGCCGGAGAACTAAATAGCCTAAAGACAGAAAGGGAAATCTAAACTGCCCCAGAGCAGACCCCAAAGCAATAGGCAGCCCCCAACATATAATGACGGTGAAGCAAGATGAAAAAACACTCCCACAGATAGAAAGATAGGCTGAGCAAATGATGGGGCCCAAGCTAACTAACTAGGACAGGATAGAAAAGCTGCTGTCTGCAATCCACCAAAACCCTATCAAAACAAGAGCCAACAGACTGATAGGGAAAAAGGCCCTGAAGACGCTAGGCTTCAAAAAGACTATATCAGTACTCAGGTATTTTCTGAAGACAGAGCAAAAAGGAATTCAGCTCACCCCAGCAGGGAATGGCAGAAATCCAGAAAAACAAGGCAAAACAAAACCAAAACACAAATGCACAAAACCAAAACACAAATGCAAAAAGCGGAGCAGAAAACTTAGCTTTTGAGGAGCAGGAATCAGACTGGCAGAAGGGCGTCAGCTGCCTTATATCCAGTCAGCAATTCCAGTCACCCAGTCATCATCATCCTGCTCAGGTGCTTGGTAATCAGCCTCACTACCTTCCTTCATCAGAAGAGGGAGTTCATCAGACCTCAATGGTGAAGGGGAAAATGAACTCACAACAGTACCTCCCCCTTGAGGAGGGGTCACCGAACCCTCATCCACGCCACCAGGGCGATGAAAGGCACGCACCAATCTTTTGGCATGAATATCAGAGGCAGAGACCCAGGAATTATCCTCCTGACCATAACCCTTCCACTTAACCAAATACTGGAGTCTCCGTCTAGCCAGACGGGAATCCAGTATCTTCTCTACCTCATATTCCATGTTACCTTCAACTAATACAGGGTCCGGAGGTGACACCCCAGGAACAACTGGTTCAACAAACCTCTTCAACAAGGACTTATGAAACACATTATGGATTTTAAATGTGACAGGAAGAGCCAAACGAAAAGAGACCGGATTAATAATCTCCAAAATCTTGTAAGGTCCAATAAATCTAGGCTTAAACTTAGGAGAAGCCACCTTCATAGCGATATTTTTTGATGATAACCAAACCATATCACCAACCTTAAACTGGGGACCAATGGTCCTATGTCGGTTGGAAAACCGCTGGGCCTTTTCCTGGGAGAGAGATAACTTATCCACCACTTGGTCCCAGACCTGGTGCATTCTCTCCACCACAGTGTCAACACCTGGGCAGGCAGAAGGCTCCACCTGCCCTGAAGAAAATCGAGGATGAAACCCAAAGTTACAAAAAAAAGGTGACATCAAAGTGGCAGAACTAGCTCTATTATTTAAAGCAAATTCGGCCAAAGGCAAAAATGAAACCCAATCATCCTGATCAGCGGAAATAAAACATCTCAAATACGACTCCAAGGTCTGGTTTGTTCTCTCTGTCTGCCCATTGGTCTGAGGGTGAAAAGCAGAGGAGAAGGACAACTGAATTCCCAGCTTGGAACAGAAAGTCCTCCAAAATCTAGATACAAACTGAACTCCTCTGTCAGATACAATGTTCTCAGGAATCCCGTGCAAAAACAGGGGCACAACTCAGAGGAAGATGGCAACTTAGGGAGTGGTACAAGATGAACCATCTTAGAGAACCTTTCACAAATCACCCAAATAACAGTCATTCTCTGAGAGACAGGCATATCAGAGATTAAATCCATTGAAATATGGGTCCATGGCCTCCTGGGGACCGGCAAAGGCATCAACAACCCACTAGAGCGAGAACAAGGTTTAGACCGGGAGCAAGTCCCACAGGACTGCACAAAATTCCTGACATCACGAGACAAGGCGGGCCACCAAAAAGACCGACTCACCAGATCTCTAGTACCAAAAATACCTGGATGACCAGCCAATGCAGAGCAATGAACTTCAGACATCACTCTCTTATTCCACTGGTCAGGAACATACAACTTTCCACTGGGACAACGCTCAGGTTTGTCCTCCTGGAACTCTTCCAGAGCACGTCTCAAATCGGGCGAGATGGCAGAAAGAACTACCCCTTCGCCTAAGATGGTACCAGGCTTGGTCACCACAGGAGAATCAGCAAAGAAGCTCCTAGAGAGAGCGTCAGCCTTGACATTCTTAGTGCAAGGAAGAAAAGAGACCACAAAATCAAAACGTGTAAAAAACAAGGCCCACCTAGCCTGTCTAGGGTTCAAGCGTTTGGCCGACTCCAGGTAAATCAAATTCTTGTGGTCAGTGAGGACCACGACTTGATGTTTAGCTCCCTCCAACCAATGTCCCCACTCTTCAAATGCCCATTTCATGGCTAACAGTTCCCGATTCCCCACATCATAGTTACGTACAGATGGAGAGAACTTTCGGGAAAAGAAAGCACAGGGATTCATTTTAGATGTTACAGGATCCTTTTGGGACAAAACAGATCCTGCACCAATCTCAGAAGCGTCCACCTCTACCTGGAACGGGAGTGAGACATCAGGTTGCCGCAAAACCGGGGCAGAAGTGAATCTTCGCTTCAGCTCCTGAAAGGAAGAAACAGCCTCCGGAGACCAATTCAACACATCAGCACCCTTCTTAGTCAGATCAGTCAATGGCTTGGCAATACTAGAAAATTTTGCTATAAATTTCCGATAAAAATTAGCAAAACCCAAAAACTTCTGGAGGGCCTTCAAAGAAGTGGGCTGAACCCAATCATAAATGGCCTGTACCTTGGCCGGGTCCATTTCAATAGTTGACGGAGACAAAATAAATCCCAAAAATGAAATCCTCTGTACCCCAAAAAAGGCATTTCGATCCTTTGACATACAGGGAATTCTCCCTCAAGATCCGGAACACAGTCCGAACATGTTCCACATGAGAATCCCAATCCTTGGAGAAGATCAAAATATCATCCAGATAGATAATCAAAAATGTATCCACAAGGTCCCGGAAAATGTCGTTCATGAAGCACTGGAAGACAGAAGGGGCATTAGTGAGCCCAAAAGGCATCACCAGGTACTCAAAATGTCCCTCCGGAGTATTAAACGCCGTCTTCCATTCATCCCCATGCTTAATGCAGATAAGATTACACGCCCCCTGAGGTCAAGCTTGGTAAACCAGCAAGCACCTTTAACTCTGGAGAATAGATCCGAAATCAGGGGTAACCGATACTGATATTTAATAGTAATTTTGTTGAGGGCACGATAATCAATACAAGGCCTTAATGAACCATCCTTTTTGGCCATGAAAAAAAAAAACGGCACCTAAGGGTGAAGAGGATGGTCTAATATAACCCTTCTCCAACGCCTCCTTAATATAGGATCGCATAGCCTCGTGCTCGGGTACAGATAAATTGAAGAGCCGACCCTTGGGAAATTTACACCCCGGGATCAGTTCAATTGCACATATGCAGGAGGCAAAGACGCAGACTCATTCTCACTAAATACATCATAAAAGTCCGCCAAATAGTCAGGAACATCATGGGACTGAGGAGAGGTGGAAAAAATCGGAGCCTCACTAAGGGCACACCGACAACCTCAACTCACCAAAGACACAGATTTCCAATCCAAAACTGGATTATGAATTTGCAACCAGGGAAACCCCAGAACAATGGTATCATGCAAATTATGCAACACCAAAAATCTGCAATTTTCTTGATGGTCTGGGGCGACCCGCATTACCACCTGGGTCCAAAACTGAGGTTTATTTTTCACCAAAGGAGTACCATCAATCCCCCTCAAAGGGATAGGCGTCCGCAGAGGTCTCATCGGATAGCCAAAACGTTTAGCAAAATCCAAGTCCATTAGGTTCAGGGCTGCTCCCGAATCCACAAAAGCCTTGGCGGAAAATGTGGACAGGGAGCAGATCAGAGAAATTGCCAGAAGAAACTTAGGTTGAACACCACCCACAGAAAACGTGTGTGCAAAACGTTTTTCTCGTTTAGGACAGACAGAAATAATATGCGAGGCATCTCCACAAAAAAAAACACAGCTTATTACGCCTTCTGAACTCCTGACGTTGCTCCCTGGACAAAACTCTATCACATTGCATAGGTTCAGACACTTGTTCAACAGGTGGAAACACCTCTCGTGCAGTCCTGCGTTCACGTAAACGCCGATCAACCTGAATGGCTAATGACATAGAATCGTCAAGACCAGAGGGAACAGGAAATCCCACCATAGTATCTTTTACGGCTTCTGACAAACCCTTCCGAAAGAGAGCTGCCAAGGCATTATCATTCCAGGTAGTAAGGACCGCCCACTTTCGGAATTTTTGACAGTACAATTCTGCAGAATGTCGACCCTGGATCAATGCCAACAGGGTCTTTTCAGCCTGATCAATAGCATTAGGTTCATCATACAACAACCCCAAGGCTTGAAAAAATGCGTTCACATTAGTCAGAATAGGATCATCTGGTTTCAAAGAAAACGCCCAATCCTGGGGATCACCACGCAGCAAAGAGATGACAATTTTAACCCGCTGCGCGGAGCTCCCTGACGAGTTAGGCTTTAAGGCAAAAAATAATTTACAATTATTTTTGAAATTCAAAAATTTAGACCGATCCCCAAAAAACACATCAGGAGTAGGGATCTTTGGTTCAGCAGCATGTGAATGAGCAAGGTAGGCGGAAATTCCCCGCACTTCCGCAGCGAGCTACTCCACACGATCAGACAATTGCTTTATCTCCATTGAGAGAAAAAAAAATTCCCCCTATGGCCTCAGAGATATAGAGGAAAAAATATACACACTTCTTTTTTTTTTTTTTTTACAATTCTTTCCTTCTATTGAGTACCCTAGGATCTGCGGTATGGCTGGTGATTCTGTTATGAATGAGTCACCGTAGGAGGCAAAAACAGAAATACTAGCACAGTCCAGAAAACCAGAGAAGTTGGCAGCTATCGGATTGCAGACCCCTGAACCTATCAACAACAACTAGCAGTAGCCGTGGGGGGTTCCTACGGTGCCCTAGACCCGTCGATCACAGCCAGAGAACTAAATAGCCTAAAGACAGAAAGGGAAATCTAAACTGCCCCAGAGCAGACCCCAAAGCAATAGGCAGCCCCCAACATATAATGACGGTGAAGCAAGATGAAAAAACACTCACACAGATAGAAAGATAGGCTGAGCAAATGATGGGGCCCAAGCTAACTAAATAGGACAGGATAGAAAAGCTGCTGTCTGCAATCTGCCAAAACCCTATCAAAACAAGAGCCAACAGACTGATAGGGAAAAAGGCCCTGAAGACGCTAGGCTTCAAAAAGACTATATCAGTACTCAGGTATTTTCTGAAGACAGAGCAAAAAGGAATTCAGCTCACCCCAGCAGGGAATGGCAGAAATCCAGAAAAACAAGGCAAAACAAAACCAAAACACAAATGCAAAAAGCGGAGCAGAAAACTTAGCTTTTGAGGAGCAGGAATCAGACTGGTCTCCTAGAATCCCTCTGAGAAATCACCAGCAAGGCAGAAGGGCGTCGGCTGCCTTATATCCAGTCAGCAATTCCAGTCACCCAGTCATCATCATCCTGCTCAGGTGCTTGGTAATCAGCCTCACTACCTTCCTTCACCAGAAGAGGGAGTTCATCAGACCTCAATGGTGAAGGGGAAAATGAACTCACAACACGTGGGCCTCTCACTCTTCTGAAAGAACATTTGGAGGGAGACATCTCAGATACTGGAATGCCCATCGTTCCCTATATTCTAGAGTTCAGAGACCATCTCGCCCAGCTAGCTACCTTGGCTAAAGAACATCAGCGAATGGCCCAGTCCAGACAAAAAGCCTGGTATGACCGTAATGCCAGGACCCGGGGATTTATGGAAGGACAACAAGTGCTCATGATTACTGCTTCCCCTGCCAACAAGCTTCAAGCAGTCCAGTCTAGAGTCCAGGCCCTACGTTATTGCCCTGGACTCTATTGGTCGACGACAGAAAACCGTCCACATTAACATGCTTAAAGAATACCATGATCGACCTCTGCCAACCCCCTAATGATACCGCCGATGATCTTATCCAGGTCGCCCAAGCGGGAGGATCACTGGAACAAGTGCCCCTGGGCTCCCATTTATCGGATATATTGTACAAAAGGTCGATATTTTTGCCGTGCTAAGGCCGAGAGCTGCTGCTTTCTCCTCAAAGCCGGGGAAGGCTACTTTCACCAGCCACCATGTGGAAACCCCCGGACAACGCCCCATCCAGCAGGCTGCCTACCGGGTTCCAGAGGCTGTTGAAGGCATGATAAAGGACAAACTGGAGGAGATGAAATGACTGGGAGTTGTTCAGCCATCTCACAGATCTTGGGCCTCTCCTGTCGTCCTGGTCCCCAAGAAGGATGGTACAACACAATTCTGCGTTGATTACAGATGATTAAATGATGCCACCAAGAGAGATGCTTACCCCATGCCCAGGATTGATGATCTATTGGATCATCTGGCCAGTGCCTAATTTGAGACCACGTTTCACTTGAACAAGGGGTACTGGCAGATACCCCTAATGGAGGACGCTCGGGAGCCCTCGGCCTTCATTACTCCATTTGGGCTTTTTGAGTTCCTGGGAATGCCCTTTGGGATGAAAACTGCCCCCGCTACTTTCCAGAGACTGGTAGATCGACTGTTAGGCCGGCGTCACACTAGAGAGGAATACAGACGAGTGAGAGGCGCTAAAAAAACGCATTGCACACGGACCAATAATTCTCTATGGGGTAGCTCCCATCAGCCTCAGTGACGGCTGATCTGTGAATGAACTAATGACCGTGGAAAAAAAGTCAGAAACTTTCCCATGGTAATTAGTTCATCTACAGGCAGCCATTGAGGCTGTGCAGAGTTGAATCAATTCATTTTATAGTAGATTACAGTGAGGCTGGCCACATTAGCACCGGTCCTCATTGTAAACTATTTAACCCCTTCTGATGGATTGAAGCGTGGGACATGACTGAACAGCGGAGAGGTAAGGATATTGGTGATTTTTTATGTTATTTTTGTTGCAGGTCATGGTTTTATTTTGGATTACCAGACTAATAAAAATTTGTCAAAAACTTGGTGTATTTATTTCATTAAAAGACTTTTTAATTAATGTCTATGTGTGGTTTTTAACCCTTTCTTAGTATAGGGTTAATAATGGATCGGTGTCTTATTGTCACCTCTCCATTATTAATCAGCTTAAAGTCACCTTACAATCGAATGGTGACATTAACCCTTTGTTATATCAACCCATTCGCCACCGCCTACAGGGCAATGGGAATAGAGAGGATAAGTGCCAGAATTGGCACATCTTATAGATGCGCCATTTCTGGGGTGTCTGGGGGCAGATTTTTGTAGCCGGGGGGGGGGGCAAAAACAATGGTCCCTCTCATGGCTATTAAAATCTGCCCTCACTCACCTGCTTTACCTCTCTGGTTGACAAATTACAGCAGGAGCACACGCATTTTTTTTACAAGGAATTAACCCCTTAAATTAACACCTATAACTCCCAAATTTTGCACACAAACCGTCATCTAATTATTAGTCAGGGACATATAAAAAAAAACATGAAATGAAATGGTTTACTGTATGTAAACCATGTGTCATTTCATGTTGGGTTGGGGAATGATTTGACAGAAGCCGGCAATTGAATTAGCGGCTATTCTGCTATGAAAAACTCTGTGAAATATAAATATATAAATATACTAGCTGAAGAGCCCGGCGCTGCCCGGTCATAGTAACTAACTATGGTTAGTTATAACAAATTATAATTATCCTCCATCCCATAGTCCCGTGCCCATATACCCATCATACATATCCACCATCCCATAGGCCCATGCCCATATACCCATCATACATATCCTCCATCCCATAGTTGAGTGCCCATATACCCATCACACATCCTCCATCCCATAGTCCCATGCCCATATACCCATCATACATATTCTCCATCCCATAGTCCCATGCCCATATACCCATCATAGATATTCGCCATCCCATAGTCGAGTGCCCATATACCCATCACACATCCTTCATCTCATAGTCCCATGCCCATATACCCATCATACATATCCTCCATCCCATAGTCCCATGCCCATATACCCATCATACATATCCGCCATCCCATAGTCCCGTGCCCATATACCCGTCATACATATCCTCCATCCCATAGTCCAGTGCCCATATACCCATCACACATCCTCCATCCCATAGTCCCGTGCCCATATACCCATCATACATATCCTTCATCCCATAGTCCAGTGCCCATATACCCATCACACATCCTCCATCCCATAGTCCGGTGCCCATATACCCGTCATGCATATCCTCCATCCCATAGTCCAGTGCCCATATACCCATCACACATTCTCCTGCTCTGATGGTTCATCTGTGCTACTGAGCAATTTATTAGCCATTAACAACTTTTCATTGTCTGTAATGGTGGGATCAAAAAACGATAATCCCACCAACTCTGCATTCAAATACCACAAATGGTTCGAAAATTTGGTCAGGGCTATTTCTGCAATGTTGTTGTCACATTCTTTATAGTCTAACAGACTATGCAAAATACCTAAATCTTAAAATACCTCAATTTGGATTTTTTCAAACTTTGAGCGACGAGCGGCACGGGTTAACGTCGTTTGATCGAGCTCAAATTTTGGCTATCTCAATATCTGGAAAGGGGAATCGTTTTGTGGGGTCCAGACGGACAAAATTCCGACATCGATTTTTTGCGGTCACCCTAGTGTGTACGCAATCATACTATGCCTTTAATGTTGTACTTTGAAATAAAATTGTGTTATATGATATCGCAAGTAGTAGTCTTCTTTAAAGCCGTATCCGAACCTTAGTGTTAAAAACTTTTCAATACAGGAGGCAATGATGGAGGTGGTGAGGGAGAAAGCAATGATGGAGGTGGTGGAAAGGACAATGATGGTGGTGGTGGGGGAGAAAGCAATGATGGAGGTGGTGGAATGTGCAATGATGGGGGTTGTGGAAAGGACAATGATGGTCATGGTGGAAAGGGCAATAATGGGGGTTGTGGGGGAGGAGGAAATGATGGAGGTGATGGAATGGGCAATGATGGGGGTGGTGGGGAAGAAAGCAATGATGGAGGTGGTGGAATGGGCAATGATGGGGGTGGTGGAAAGGACAATGATGGTCGTGGAGGAAAGAGCAATGATGGAGGTGATAGGGGTGGAGGAAATGATGGAGGTGGTGGAATGGGCAATGATGAGGTGGTGGGGGAGAAAGCAATGATATGGGTGGTGGAAAGGAAAAACACATAGAATCCTGTGACAGAGAAAAAGCCCAGGACTGAGGTTCCCCCTGCAACAGTGAAATCACAATTCCTCATTAGAGGAGTAAAGCCGAAGTTTAAAGTACAATTTGCATGCTTTTCTAAACACAAAAAATCTGTTCCTACCGCCAGAAAACCTCTCTTGGAGGGCAATTTTGGGTTCAAGCTGGAATGGACTACCCGCAGAGTCCCCCCCTACAATAAGAGTCTACAGCCACCTCCATTGCTGCTGAACCTCAGAACGAAGGTCAAGTCACCTTCAGTGCTAACCTCTGCAGCTGCAGCAAAAGAAAAAAACACACACAGAATAAACACACCAAACAAAACCAAGTGTCAGGTTTTGTTTTTTTTTGCAAACCTGAATGGCCAGTTATAATGTCACGCACAGTGTAGGAAAGACTAAGTGTAACACGAAGGGATAAGGGGAAGGGAACACAACACTAGGGAAGGGGGGAGTGAAGAAGACCCATAGGCAGATATAACGTCACCCTTTCTGCCCTAAACATTCCTATATAGATTCTGCACCTATTGCCGAGTAGGAACCTAATCCCTGCCTTACCCTGGCAATTACCCCTGCATAGGGAAGGACAGGATGAGCACTAGTCAATCCCTACTACCACTAAAAACAGCTGGAGTAGACAAACAAGGGAACACTTATCTTGGGAAGACTCAGAAGTAACACACATGTCTTCTAGTAACACCAAGGAGGAAGATAGCTGAATGCTGTAGCTCCAAGCCTCAACAGGGGGAAATGGAAATATCACCGGCAAATCCCAGCAGCAGGCTAGGAGTCTATAAACACCCCGGTCCAGGTGTGTAAACTAGAGCTGGGGGAAGGCTGCTCTAGAGGGTCCTAGAGTCAGAAGGACCAGGAAGAAGTCTGAAAAGCAAACTGCTGAGACCTTCTCCAGTCAGACGCAGAGTGATGGTCTGCAGCCTCTGACACACCCGTGACACATAATCCTCCATACAGAATAATTGCCCCCCATAGTCCTCTATACAAAATAATGGGCCCTACAAAGTCCTCCAAACAAAATAATGGGCCCCACTTAGTCCTCCATACAGAATAATGGGCCCCACATAGTCCTCCATACATTATAATGGGCCCCACATAGTGCTCCAAACAGAATGGTGCCACAGTCTTCCATACAGAATAATTTCCCCATATAGTACTCCATACAGAATGACCCTACATAGTGCTCCATAAACCAAAAATGGCCCCACATACTCCTCTGTAGAGAATAATGGTGCCACATAGTCCTCCATACAGAATGACCCTACATAGTGCTCCATACAGAATAATGGCCCCAATACTCCTCTGTACAGAATAATGGCACCACATAGCCCACCAAACAGAATAGTGGCCCCACATAATCCTCTATACAGAATAATGGCACCACACAGTCTATCATACAGAATTATGTCCCAACATACTCCTCTGTACAGAATAATGGCCCCACATAGTCCTCCATACAGAATAATGGCACCACATAGTCTACCATACAGAATAATGTCTCCACATAGTCCTCCATACAGAATAATGGCCTCACATAGTCCTACATGCAGAATTATGTCCTCACATAGTCCTCCATACAGAATAATGGCCCCACATAGTCCTCCATACAGAATAATGGCCCCACATAGTCCACCATTCTTCCTTGCAAATCCTCTCCAGTTCCATCAGGTTGGATGGTGAACGTTGGTGGACAGCCATTTTCAGGTCTCTCCAGAGATGCTCTATTGGTTTTAGGTCAGGGCTCTGGCTGGGCCAGTCAAGAATGGTCACAGGGTTGTTCTGAAGCCACTCCTTTGTTATTTTAGCTGTGTGCTTAGGGTCATTGTCTTGTTGGAAGGTGAATCTTCGACCAAGTCTGAGGTCCAAAGCAGAGGCGTATCTAGGCTCTCTGGCACCCGGGGCAAGAATTCGGTTCGGCGCCCCCCCCAAGTGCATATGCGACTTGCACACTTAGCCATGTACCCACAAGCTGCTCCTCCTAATGCTCTCAATGTTCAGTAAAAAACTGAGAGAAGCAGGAAGAGAAGCTCGTTGTCAAGTATGAAAATCGCATATGAGTGAAGTGTCCATGTGATGACTGCTGGAACCTGCAGAGCTGAATCCTGACATTGCAGCTTCTGAATTCTCACAACGAATGCACTGCACACATTTAGGATTCTCCCTTGCCGATGTACAGTCATGTCAGCACAAGTATGTGATTTATATACTTCTGGCCACATTCCGACTAGACGTGCCCGGCCTCGCTCCGTTCACTTTCATTGAGTGAGGCCACACATGTCTAGTCAGCATGTGACCGTATGTATGTAAATTACCGGCACGAGAGAATCCTGACAACGTTCAGTGAGCACTGTGAGAATTCAGACGCCTGCAGTCACATAGAATGACTGCAGACTCATCACAAACCTGGACAACCCCTATAATGTTCCTAACAAATAAAAACATGAGAATTAGTCAGTATCACAAATAACATTTACATCCAAGTACCTTATAGATGACGTCGTCTCTGCAGTCAGTCTCCTTTTCTTCTAGATCCCTTGATGAGTTTTCTCATCCACATCTCGTCTCTGTAGACTTCCATCTTCTCCGGTCTTCTGCAGCAAATCTCCACACGACGCCCTTAAAGATAGAAGTGTCATTATAATGCTCCTAAATACAAATATCTGCAATATACTGTCTCCTCACACTATTCCCCTCCCTCCTCATACTGTCTCCTCTAACATCCCACCTGTTCACCATACTGTCTCCTCATATATTTACCCCCTCACTCTCTATACTGTCTGCTCACACATACCCCCGACTCCCCATACTGTGTCTGCACCTATACATTAACCCATTCGCTCCCCATACTGTCTGAACCAATCCCCCATACTGTTTCCTCATACATACTCTTTATTTTGTGTCCTCAAATCTCCCCACACATTAAATCCCCCATCCCCATTCCAAATCCCCCCCACACATTAAATAACCCCCCATCCCCACTCCAAATCCCCCCACACATTAACCCAATCCCCACTCATTAACCCCCATCAGCACTCCAAATACCCCCACACATTAACCCCAACCCCACTCATTAACGCCCCCATACATTAACCCCCATCCCCATTCATTAACCCCCGCACACATTAACCCAATCCCCACTCATTAACCCCCATCAGCACTCCAAATACCCCCACACATTAACCCCAACCCCACTCATTAACGCCCCCATACATTAACCCCCATCCCCATTCATTAACCCCCGCACACATTAACCCAATCCCCACTCATTAACCCCCATCAGCACTCCAAATACCCCCACACATTAACCCCAACCCCACTCATTAACGCCCCCAAACATTAACCCCATCCCCATTCATTAACCCCCCCACACATTAACCCCCATCCCCATTCATTAACCCCCCCACACATTAACCCAATCCCCACTCATTAACCCCCATCAGCACTCCAAATACCCCCACACATTAACCCCATGGCATCCCCACTCATTAACCTCCATCCCCACTCTAAATACCCCCACACATTAACCCCATGGCATCCCCACTCATTAACCCCCATCCCCACTCTAAATACCCCCACACATTAACCCCATGGCATCCCCACTCATTAACCTCCATCCCCACTCTAAATACCCCCACACATTAACCCCATGGCATCCCCACTCATTAACCCCCATCCCCACTCTAAATACCCCCACACATTAACCGCCATCCCATCTACAAATCCCCCCCATCTACACTCATTAACTCCCCCTCATCTCCCATCTTCGGTGGTTCTTCAGCTCCACAGTGGAGCACACTTACCACCAGCGTTTGCTTTGGGCGCCGGGGAGTGACGTCAGCAGCGTGATCACATGACATGTCACGCTGCTGACGTCGCTCTGGCCCGGTGGTCAGAGCTTCAATTGTACAGGCGTCTGTATAGACGCCAGTACAACTGCTCCCTGGGAGCCGGCACGGCCTCCTTCTCTGCGCCGGCTGTCAGCTTGACAGCCGACACAGAGAACCGCCGACTCTCAGGCGGGGGGGGGCGGCAGAACGCAGCCGCCAGGGAGGACACTGCGGACCGCTGCATTAGGCGGCCCGACTGCGCCCCCCTGCTGGCTGCGCCCGGGGCAACTGCCCCGGCTGCCCCCCCCTAGATACGCCACTGGTCCAAAGCACTCTGGAAGAGGATTTCATTCAGGATATCTCTGTACTTGGCCGCATTCATGTTTCCTTCAATTGCAACAAGTCGTTCTGTCCCTGCAGCTGAAAAACACCCCCATAGAATGATGCTGCCACCACCATGTTTCACTTTTGGATTGTATTGCGTAGGTGATGAGCAGTGCCTGGTTTTCGCCACACATACTGCTTAGAATTAACACCAAAAAGGTCTATCTTCGTCTCATCAGAGCAGAGAATCTTAATTCTCATAGTCTGGGAGTCCTTCTTGTGTTTTTTAGCAAACTCTGTTCGGGCTTTCATATGTCTTGCGCTGAGGAGAGGCTTTTGTCAGGCCACTCTGCCATAAAGGCCTGACTGGTGGAGGGCTGCAGTGATAGTTGACTCTGTGGAACTTTCTCCCATCTCCCTACTGCATCTGTGGAGCTCAGCCACAGTGATCTTGGGGTTCTTCTTTACCTCCCTCACCAAGGCTCTTCTCCCACGATTGCTCAGTTTGGCTCGATGGCCAGGTCTAGGAAGACTTCTGGTGGTCCCAAACTTCTTACATTTAAGGATTATGGAGGCCACTGTGCTCTTAGAAACCTTGAATACTGCAGGAATTCTTTTGTAACCTTGGCCAGATGTGTGCCTTGCCACAATTCTGTCTCTGAGCTCATTGGCCAGTTCCTTTGACCTCATGATTCTCATTTAGTCTGACATGCACTGTGAGCTCTGAGGTGTTATATAAACAGGTGTGTACCTTTCCAAATCAAGCCCTGTCAGTTCAATGAAGGAGTGGAACAATCTCAAGGAGGATCACAAGGAAATGGACAGCATGTGACTTAAATATGACTGTCTGAGCAATGGGTCTGAATAATTATGACCATGTGATATTTC
This sequence comes from Dendrobates tinctorius, assembly GCF_039654945.1. Classification (NCBI taxonomy): domain Eukaryota; kingdom Metazoa; phylum Chordata; class Amphibia; order Anura; family Dendrobatidae; genus Dendrobates; species Dendrobates tinctorius. Next base: position 3,836,894 of record NW_027361696.1, on the reverse strand, counting down.
AGTTTTTCTTTTTTAATTAATTTGCAAAAAATTTTACATTTCTGTTTCTTTTCAGTCAAGATGGGTGCAGAGTGTACATTAATGAGAAAAAATGAACTTTTTTTGAATTTACCAAATGGCTGCAATTAAACAAAGAATGGAAAATTTAAAGGGGTCTGAATACTTTCCGTACCCACTGTACAAGAAGGAACTTCAACATGAAGTTAGCCTCCTCATCTCTGGCGCCACCTATTGGATATATCCACCTGAAACGTCAATATTCACCCTTTATCGACCTTTAGGATTGATACCTCCAATAGGTGGCACCAGAGATGAAGTCTCTTCCTGAGTCTGGAGGAGACACGTGGTCTTGAGGTGACAGATGATTCTGGAGAAAGACTGATGACTCTGGAGGAGGACTGAAGAATCTGCGAGGGAAATTAAGAGAGGACAGTGGATTATAGTAGAGTCAGAGGAGTCTGAACGGGGTACAGGAGTGTGGCGGAAATCAAAATCTGAAGGGGGCACAGGAGTCTGAAAGGGGTACAGGAGTGTGGGGGAAAGCAAAATTTGAAGGTTGCAGAGGGGTTGCAGAGGAGTCTGAAAGGGTACAGAAGTGTGGCAGAAAGTGAAATCTGAAGGGGCAGAGGAGTCTGAAGGGGTACAGGAATGTGGGGGAAAGCAAAATTTGAAAGGAGCAGAGGAATCCTTAAGGTTCAGCAGAGTCTTTAGGAGACAAGATTTGAATGACACTGAGGATTATTGAAGATTAAAATACAAAAATAGTGACAAAAATATAAAGCTGCAGATATTGGTGACAAAGAGGTCACGGGGATGACACAGAACCTAGGAGAGATTCTAGGAAATGTCCAGTGAGACAAACAGGAAGGTCCAAGATTACATGAGAGGCTGGAGCAGGACAGGAAAAGAGCAATGTAGACCAAAGTAAGGGACCATCTGATGGGGAGGAGGAGGAAGAAAAGGAGGGGGAAGCTGGAATGCAAAGTGAATTGGGGTGGAGGTGAAGGGAGGTGTGCGATGGAGGCAAAGGGACGTGTGCGGTGGAAGTGAAGGGAGGTATGCGGTGGAAGGGAAGGGAGGCATGCGGTGGAGGTGAAGGGAGGTGTGTAGTGGAAGTGAAGGAGGTATGTGGTGGAAGTGAAGGGAGGTACGTGGCGGAGGTGAAGGGAGGTGTTGGATTATGACAGATAATTGCACAAGTAACCTTTTTTTTTTCTTAAGCTGTGTGCTTAAAGGTAATTTTGCCCCCAGTGGCCATTAGGGTCATTGCACTGTGGTGATTTCAGTTCTAGTTTTGCCCCCCGGTGGCCGTTAGGGTCATTGCACTCTGGTTAGTTTAGTGCACTTGATTATGAAGCAGGTGTGATTGCTCTGGCTCTTACCTATAAAAGAGTGTCAGGTGGTTGCAGCGTCGGGAACCGGAGGATTCTCCGGTGGGCCCTGGCATCTGGTGGGCCCTGGCACCTGCAGGCATACAGGGCCAGCAGTTGCCTAGGGCCCCCGCTGCTCCAGGGGCCCCCAGCCAGTGGTGTGTCGCACACCATGCAGCTGCTATGGGGGCCCCTGCCAGCAGAGCAGCAGCGGGTGTCAGGAGGCAGAAGCCCCTGTCCCCGCTGCTAAAGAGAAATGAATATTCACTGCGAAGCAGTGAATCTCATTTCAGGTCTCCACCCCCAGAGGCCCCGCCCCCAGCCCAGTAAGCCGCTCTGCATCAGGGCCGGCGCCGCCCTCAGTCCTCTCTGCTCCTGGCTCACAGCCAGTGCGCGATGACGTCACTACATCGCGCACCCGCTGTGTGTCTGGCAGAGGGGGCAGCTCCTGACACTGAAGCCGGGATCAGCGTGGGAGCGAGGAGGAGAGGTGAGTATTGTGTTTTGTTTTGTTTTTTATATCTCTCGCTCTCTCTATCTGTCTCTATCTATCTCTATATCTCTATATATATCTCTTATATCTATCTATCTTTCTATCTCTATCTATTATCTATATCTATCTATCTCTATATCTATCTCTATCTATTATCTCTATCTATCTCTATCTATCTTTATATCTATCTTTCTATCTCTACATCTATCTCTATATCTATCTATATATATCTCTATATCTATCTATTATGTCTATCTATCTATCTCTATATCTATCTATCTTACTCTATCTATCTCTATATCTATTATCTCTATATTTATTATCTATCTAGCTACCATCTATATCTATCTTTATCTATATATATCTCTATCTAATATCTATATCTATCTATCTCTATACCTATCTATCTATTTATCTATCCGTTATCTATCGCTATATCTTTTCTCTGTATCTATCTATCTCTATATCTATATCTCTCGCTATCTATCGCTCTATCTCTATATCTATATCTATATCTATCTTTATATCTATATCTATATATCTATCTCTATTTCTCTCTATATCTATAGCTATCTATCTATATATCTCTATCTATCTCTATATCTATCTTTCTATCTCTATATATCTATCTATCTTTATCTATTTATCTCTATATCTTTTCTCTGTATCTATCTCTCTATATCTATATCTATCTATCTCTATATATATCTATTATCTCTATATCTATATCTATTTCTCTCTATATCTCTCTCTATATCTATCTATCTATCTATTTATCTCTATCTCTATCTCTCTGTATATCTATCTATACTTCTATCTCTATATCTATCTCTATATCTATCTATCTTTCTCTATCTATCTATCTCTATCTATTATCTATATCTATCTCTATCTATCGCTCTATCTCTATATCTATCTTTCTATCTCTACATCTATCTCTATATCTATCTTTCTATCTATATCTATCTATATCTATCTATTATGTCTATCTAGCTATCTCTATTATCTATATCTACCTATCTCTATATCTTTCTATCTTACTCTATCTCTATATCTATCTGTTATCTCTATATTTATTATCTATCTTTATCTATCTATCTCTATCTATTATCTATATCTATCTCTCTATCTATCGATCTCTGTATCTATCTCTATATCTATCTCTCTCTATCTCTATCTATCTTTATATCTATATCTATCTATCTCTATATCTATTATCTCTATATCTATCTACCTATCTATCTCTATATCTATCTCTATATATATATCTGTTTCTCTCTATATCTATCTCTATATCTCTCTCTCTATAGCTATCTATATATTATCTCTATATCTATCTATATATTATCTCTATATCTATCTATCTCTATATCTATCTATCTCTATATCTGTTATCTCTATATCCATATCCATATCTATCTCTATATCTATCTATCTCTATATCTATATTTCTATCTAACACTATATCTCTATATCTATCTCTATATCTCATTATCTATCAATCTCTCTCTCTTTATCTATCTATTGATCTATCCATCTATCTCTATATCTATCTCTATATCTATCTATTATATCTATCTATTATCTCTATTATCTATATCTATCCATCTATCTAGCTATCTCTATCTATCTCTATATCTCTCTATATCTATCTTTCTAACTCTATATCTATCTATCTCTATACATATCTCTATATCTAGCTATTATCTCTATATCTATCTCTATATCTATCTTTCTATATCTATCTGTCTCTATATCTATCTCTATATCTATCTATCTATCTATCTCTATATCTATCTATCTCTATATATCTCTATATCTATTTTTATTTATAGCCATCTATCTATATATATTTATCTCTATATCTATCTATATATGTCTATATTATTATTATTATTATTATTATATCTGTATATCTCTATCTATTATCTATCTCTATCTATATATCTATCTATCTCTATATCTTTCTATCTATAGCTATCTATCTCTATATCTATCTATCTATCTATCTATCTATCCATTATCTATTTTCTATCTATCTCTATATCTATCTACCTGTCTATCTACCTATCTATCTACCTACCTATCTATCTTTCTTTCTATATCTATCTTTATATCTATCTCTATCTATCTCTATCTATCTCTATGAATCTTTCTATCTATATCTATCCATTATCTACTATCTATCTCTATATCTATCTATTTCTACATCTATCTTTCTATCTATTTCTATCTAACTCTATATCTATATATCTATATAGAATTATACCCTATGAGGGGGGCAGTATTATACCCTATGAGGGGGGCAGTATTATACCCTATGAGGGGGTGCATTATACCCTATGAGGGGGTGCATTATTCCCTATGAGGGGGCAGCATTATACCCTATGAGGAGGCAGCATTATATCCTATGAGGGGGTGCATTATACCCTATGAGGGGGTGCATTATATCCTATGAGGAGGCAGCATTATACCCTATGAGGAGGCAGCATTATATCCTATGAGGAGGCAGCATTATTCCCTATGAGGGGATGCATTATACCCTATGAGGGGGGCAGTATTATACCCTATGAGGGGGGCAGCATTATTCCCTATGAGGGGGGCAGTATTATACCCTATGAGGGGGGCAGCATTATTCCCTATGAGGGGGGCAGTATTATACCCTATGAGGAGGCAGTATTATACCCTATGAGAGGGGCAGCATTATTCCCTATGAGGGGGGCAGTATTATACCCTATGAGGGGGCAGCATTATACCCTATGAGGAGGCAGCATTATACCCTATGAGGAGGGCAGCATTATTCCCTATGAGGGGGTGCATTATACCCTATGAGGGGGTGCATTATACCCTATGAGGGGGGCAGTATTATACCCTATGAGGGGGGCAGTATTATACCCTATGAGGGGGCAGCATTATTCCCTATGAGGGGATGCATTATTCCCTATGAGGGGGCAGTATTATACCCTATGAGGAGGCAGCATTATACCCTATGAGGGGGTGCATTATACCCTATGAGGGGGGCAGTATTATACCCTATGAGGGGGGCAGTATTATACCCTATGAGGGGGGCAGTATTATACCCTATGAGGGGGCAGCATTATACCCTATGAGGGGGTGCATTATTCCCTATGAGGGGGTGCATTATTCCCTATGAGGGGGGCAGTATTATACCCTATGAGGAGGGCAGTATTATATTCTATGAGGGGGTGCATTATTCCCTATGAGGGGGGCAGTATTATACCCTATGAGGGGGGCAGTATTATATTCTATGAGGGGGTGCATTATTCCCTATGAGGGGGGCAGTATTATACCCTATGAGGGGGGCAGTATTATACCCTATGAGGAGGCAGCATTATACCCTATAAGGGGGTGCATTATTCCCTATGAGGGGGGCAGTATTATACCCTATGAGGGGGGCAGTATTATACCCTATGAGGAGGCAGCATTATACCCTATGAGGGGGTGCATTATACCCTATGAGGGGGGCAGTATTATACCCTATGAGGGGGGCAGTATTATACCCTATGAGGGGGGCAGTATTATATTCTATGAGATGGCTGCATTATATTCTATGAGATGGCTGCATTATACTATGTGAGGGGGCTGCTTTATTCCCTATGAGGGGGGCAGTATTATACCCTATGAGGAGGGCAGTATTATATTCTATGAGGGGGTGCATTATTCCCTATGAGGGGGGCAGTATTATACCCTATGAGGGGGGCAGTATTATATTCTATGAGGGGGTGCATTATTCCCTATGAGGGGGGCAGTATTATACCCTATGAGGGGGGCAGTATTATACCCTATGAGGAGGCAGCATTATACCCTATAAGGGGGTGCATTATTCCCTATGAGGGGGGCAGTATTATACCCTATGAGGGGGGCAGTATTATACCCTATGAGGGGGGCAGTATTATACCCTATGAGGGGGCAGCATTATTCCCTATGAGGGGGTGCATTACACCCTATGAGGGGGTGCATTATTCCCTATGAGGGGGGCAGTATTATACCCTATGAGGGGGGCAGTATTATACCCTATGAGGGGGTGCATTATACCCTATGAGGGGGTGCATTATACCCTATGAGGGGGTGCATTATTCCCTATGAGGGGGGCAGTATTATATTCTATGAGATGGCTGCATTATATTCTATGAGATGGCTGCATTATACTATGTGAGGGGGCTGCTTTATATTCTATGAGGGGGCTACCCCAACTCCTGCTACATAATTAAGACATGTACAACCTTATATTATACCCGGATATTAGCGTGTTTTACCGCATAATTGGTGGTCTGGTATTTAACTCTATGCAGCTACATAGTGGGCCCCAAGAATGATTTTCTCTGGTGGGCCCAAGGTGTTCCAGTCCGACGCTGGGTGGTTGCAATCACTGTTGGTGATATTGGTCTTTTCCAACCATCCTTGGTGGAGGACGGAGCTAGAGAGAGTTCCTTGCAGCTCTGACAAAGCTTGGTGAAGTAGCAGCGATTCTGGAGGAAAGCTCCATTCTGGTGGTGGACTCTGTTGCTGGGAGCAAGAGCAACAGAGCAAAGCTATGTGGTGTTATCGCTGTTTGTATCTTTCCTTTTGTGTGTATTAGTGCAGCGGTGGGATTAATCTCTGCACCGTCCAGCTCACTAGTTAGGGATAGGTGCAGGGTGAGCTAGGGTTTAAAGGTATCCTGCTCGACGACAGGTGAGGAGCCTGTATAGGGAACGTGAGGAGTGCAGGGACACTGGCAAGGGAGTGCAGGAGGTCTCCACGTTCCCGTTCCCTAGAGCAGGGCCCACTGTTGTAACTGTTTTCCCTGGTGTTTCCCTTTATTATTTAAATTCGCCCTGCTGGAGGCGGTGTATCCAGATACACGTGTAATTCTGAAATTCGCCTGCTGGAGGCGGTGTATCCGGCTGCACGTTATATTATTTAAATTCACCCTACTGGAGGCGGTGTATCCAAGGTCACGCGTGTCAAAGAAATTCGCCCTGCTGGAGGCGGTGTGTCCAGTCACACGTAACCATCACAGGTGTGTGGTGGAAGTGAAGAGAGGTATGTGGTGGAAGTGAAGGGATGTATGTGGTGGAAGTGAAGGGAGGCATGCGGTAGAGGTGAAGGGAGGTATGCGGTGGAGGTGAACAGAGGTATGCGGTGGAGGTGAAGGGAGGTGTGCGGTGGAGGTGAAGGGAGGTATGAGTTGGAGGTGAAGGGATGTATGCGGTCGAGGTGAAGGGAGGTATGCAGTGGAAGTGAAGGGAGGTATGTGATGAAGGAGAAGGGAGGTATGTGGTGGAAGTTAAGATAGGTGTTCGGTGGAAGTGAAGGGAGGTATGCGGTGTTGGTGAATGGAGGTGTGCGGTGGAAGTGAAGGGAGGTATGCGGTGGAGATGAAGGGAGGTATGCGATGGAGGTGAAGGGAGGTATGTGGTGGAAGTGAAGGGATGTATGTGGTGGAAGTGAAGGGATGTATGCAGTGGAAGTGAAGGGAGGTATGCGGTGGATGTGAAGTGAGGCATGCGGTGGAGGTGAAGGGAGGTATGCGGTGGAAGTGAAGGGAGGTATGAGTTGGAGGTGAAGGGATGTATGCGGTGGAGGTGAAGGGAGGTGTGCGGTGGAAGTGAAGGGAGGTATGCGATGGAGGTAAAGGGAGGTGTGCGGTGGAAGTTAAGATAGGTGTTTGGTGGAAGTGAAGGGAGGTATGCGATGCAGGTGAAGGGAGGTGTGCGGTGGAAGTGAAGGGAGGTATGCGGTGGGATTGAAGGGAGGTATGTGGTGCAAGTGAAGGGATGTATGCGGTGGAAGTGAAGGGATGTATGCAGTGGAAGTGAAGGGAGGCATGCGGTGGAGGTGAAGGGAGGTATGCGGTGGAAGTGAACGGAGGTATGCAGTGGAGGTGAAGGGTTGTGTGCGGTGAAAGTGAAGGGAGGTGTGCAGTGGAGGTGAAAGGACGTGTGCGGTGAAAGTGAAGGAGGTATGCGGTGGAGGTGAAGGAAGGCATGCGGTGGAAATGAAAGGAGGTGTGTGGTGGAAGTGAAGGCAGGTGTGCGGTGGAAGTGAAGAGAGGTATGCGGTAGAAGTGAAGGGATGTATGCGGTGGAAGTGAAGGGAGGCATGAGGTGGAGGTGAAGGGAGGTATGCGGTGGAGGTGAAGGGAGGTATGCGGTGGAGGTGAAGTGAGGTGTGCGGTGGAAGTGGAGGGAGGTATGCGGTGGAAGTGAAGGGAAGTGTGCAGTTGAAGTGAAGGGAGGTATGCGATGGAGGTGAAGGGAGGTGTGTGGTGGAAGTGAAGGGAGGTGTGCGGTGGAAGTGAAGGGAGGTATGCGATGGAGGTGAAAGGAAGTGTGCGGTGGAAGTGAAGGGAGGTAAGAGGTGGAGGTGAAGGGATGTATGCGGTGGAGGTGAAGGGAGGCAAGCGGTGGAAGTGAAGGGAGATATGCGGTGGAAGTAAAGGGAGGTGTGCAAAGGAGGTGTAGGGAGGTGTGCTGTGGAAATGAAGGGATGTATGCAGTGGAGATGAAGGGAGGCATGCGGTGGAAGTGAAGGGAGGTATGCGGTGGAAGTGAAGGGAGGTATGCGGTGGAAGTGAAGGGAGGTGTGCAGTGGAGGTGAAGGGAGGTATGCGGTGAAGGTGAAGGGATGTATGTGGTGGAGGTGAAAGGAGGTGTGCGGTGAAAGTGAAGGAGGTATGCGGTGGAATTGAAGGGAGGTGTGTGGTGGAAGTGAAGGGAAGCATGCGGTGGAAATTAAGGGAGGAATGCCGTAAAGGAGAAGGGAGGTATGCGTTGGAGGTGAAGAGAGATATGCGGTGGAGGTGAAGGGAGGTATGCGATGGAGGTGAAGGGTGGTGTGCGGTGGATGTGAAGGGAGATTTGCGGTGGAGGTGAAGGGAGGTATGCGATGGAGGTGAAGGGAGGTGTGCGGTGGAGGTGAAAGGAAGTGTGCGGTGATAGTGAAGGAGTTATACGGTGGAGGTGAAGGGAGGCATGCAGCGGAAATGAAGGGAGGTATGCGGTAAAGGTCAAGGGAGGTGTGCGGTGGAAGTGAAGGAGGTAAGTGGTGGAGGTGAAGCTTTGAATCTACCAAATGGCTGCAATGAAACAAAGAGCGAAAAATTTACAGGGGTCTGAATACGTTCCGTACACACTGTATACAGGGGTGATGACGGGGGTTGTACATTATATACAGGGGGTGATGCGATGGAGGTGAAGGGAGGTGTGCGGTGGAAGTGAAGGGAGGTGTTTGGTGGAAGTGAAGGGAGGTATGAGGTGGAAGTGAAGGGAGGTATGCGGTGGAAGTAAAGGGAGGTATGCGGTGGAAGTAAAGGGAGGTGTGCGATGGAGGTGAAGGGAGGTGTGCCGTGGAAGTGAAGGGATGTATGCGGTGGAGGTGAAGGAAGGCATGCCGTGGAAGTGAAGGGAGGTATGCAGTGGAAGTGAAGGGAGGTGTGTGGTGGAAGTGAAGGGAGGTATGCGGTAGAGATGAAGGGAGCTGTGCGGTGGAGGTGAAGGGAGGTATGCGGTGGAGGTGAAGGGAAGTATGCGGTGGAGGTGAAAGGAGGTGTGCAGTGAAAGTGAAGGGAGGTATGCAGTGGAATTGAAGGGAGGTATGTGGTGGAAGTGAAGGGAGGCATGCGGTGGAAATGAAGGGAGGAATGCGGTAAAGGAGAAGGGAGGTGTCAATCCATGTTGGATTGTGACAGATTTAGCACATGTAACTTTTTTTTCCTTTAAGCCTTTGGCTTAATGTTAGTTTTGCCCCCGGTGGCCGCTGGGGTTATTACACTGTAGTTGCTTTAGTTCTGGTTTTGCCCCCGGTGGCCGCTGGGGTTATTGCACGTAAATTACCAAGTAGGTGTGATTACCCTGGCTCCTACCTATAAAGGAGTATAAGGTGTTCTCAATCACTGTTGGTGATATTGATCATTCCCAACCAACCTTGGTGAAGAAAGGAGCTATTGTGAGGAGTTCCTTGCAGCTCAGCCAGACCTTGGAATTAGCAGCTATCCAGGTGGAAGCTGGATCCGGGTGCCGTACTCTGTTGCATGGAGCAATTGCAGCAGAGCAAATCTAAGTTGTGTGTTTTCCCTGTTTTGTTGTATTTTCCTTGTGTGTATTAGTGCAGCGGTGGGACTAGTGTCTGCACCATCCAGTTCACTAGTAAGGGATAGGTGCAGAGCGAGTTAGGGATTGAGGTATTCCGCTCGGCGACAGGTGAAGAGCCTGTATAGGGAACGTTAGGAGCAGTAGCTTAGCTACCGGGGGGGGCAGGGGGGGCGGTGGCCCCGGGCCCCGCGCTCTGAGGGGGCCCACCGGAGCTACACTACTCTACACCACTATTCTGCAGCAGAGCAGGGAGAATCGATCTCCCTACTTTGTGCCCCCCACCTCTCAGCCAGCAATGTCATCCTGGGCTATTCTGTGCGCACAGGAACTGTGATGAGGTCACAGGAGGGGCGGAGTCAGGGGTTGCATGATCAGGGGCTACAGTGGCTGCAGGACTCTGCTGTGCCGGTTGTCATGGTGCTGGCTGGATGAGGTGAAGTTTCTGTGTGGGGTCAGGAGGGGTTTACAGAGTGGATGTAGCAGAGCTGTGTGTGTATGAGGTGTACAGAGCGGAGCCGTGTGTGTAGAAGGTGTACGAAGCAGAGATATGCATGTATGAGGTGTACGGAGGAGCGGAGCCGTGTGTGTAGAAAGTGTACGGAGCAGAGATATGCATGTATGAGGTGTACGGAGGAGCGGAGCCGTGCGTGTATGGGGTGAGCGGAGCCGTTTGTGTACAAGGTGTATGCAGCGGAGCGTTTGTGTACAAGGTGTACAGAGCGGAGCCGTGTGTGTATGGGGTGTACGGATTGGAGCCGCATGTGTACAGCATATACGGAGCAGAGCCGCGTGTGTACAGCGTGTACGGAGCAGAGCCGCGTGTGTACAGCGTGTACAGAGCAGAGCCGCGTGTGTACAGCGTGTACGGAGCGGAGCCGCGTGCGTTCAACGTGTACGTAGCGGAGCCGCGTGTGTACAGCGTGTACGGAGTGGAACCGCGTGTGTATAGGGGGTGCGGACAGAGTCGTGTGTGTATAGGGTGTAACAGGTGCAGTAATAGGGACACATGCGGCAGCAGCCGCTCAGCATTGGGTATCAGGTGCAGCAATAGGGACACTTACGGCAGCAGCGGCTCAGCATTGGGGTATCAGGTGCAGTAATAGGGACACATGCGGCAGCAGAGGCTCAGCATTGGGGTATCAGGTGCAGTAATAGGGACACATACAGCAGCAGCAGCTCAGCATTGGGGTATCAGGTGCAGTAATAGGGACACATGCGGCAGCAGAGGCTCAGCATTGGGGTATCAGGTGCAGTAATAGGGACACATATGGCAGCAGCGGCTCAGTATTGGAGTATCAGGTGCAGTAATAGGGACACATACGGCAGAGGCTCAGTATTGGGGTATCAGGTGCAGTAATATTATTATTATTATTTATTGTTATAGCGCCATTTATTCCATGGCGCTTTACATGTAAGGAGGGGTATACATAAAAACAAGTACAATAATGTTAAACAATACAAGTCATAACTGGTACAGGAGGAGAGAGGACCCTGCCCGCGAAGGCTCACAATCTACAAGGGATGGGTGAAAATACAGTAGGCGAGGGTAGAGCTGGTCATGCAGTGGTTTGTTCGATCGGTGGTTACTGCAAGTTATAGGCTTGTCGGAAGAGGTGGGTCTTCAGGCTCTTTTTGAAGGTTTCGATGGTAGATGAGAGTCTGATATGTTGTGGTAGAGAGTTCCAGAGTAGGGGTGATGCGCGAGAGAAATCTTGTATGCGATTGTGGGAAGAGGAGATAAGAGGGGAGTAGAGAAGGAGATCTTGTGAGGATCGGAGGTTGCGTGCAGGAAAGTACCGGGAGACGAGGTCACAGATGTATGGAGGAGACAGGTTGTGGATGGCTTTGTATGTCATGGTTAGAGTTTTGTACTGGAGTCTCTGGGCAATGGGGAGCCAGTGAAGGGATTGAAAGAGGGGAGAAGCTGGGGAATACTGGGGGGACAGGTGGATTAGTCGGGCAGCAGAGTTTAGAATAGATTGGGACAGATAGGGACACATACGGCAGCAGTGGCTCAGCATTGGGGTATCAGGTGCGGTAATAGGGACACATACAGCAGCAGCGGCTCAGTATTGGGGTATCAGGTGCAGTATTATCGACACATACGGTAGCAGTGACTCAGCATTGGGGTATCATGTGCAGTAATAGGGACACATATGGCAGCAGCGGCTCAGGATTGGGGTATCAGGTGTAGTAATAGGGACACATAAGGCAGCAGCGGCTCAGCATTGGGGCATCAGATGCAGTAATAGGGACACATAAGGCAGCAGCGGCTCAGCATTGGGGTATCAGGTGCCGTAATAGGGACACATATGGCAGCAGCGGCTCAGCATTGGGGTATTAGCAGGATGAGGGGTTTGTGCAGTTTGGGGATATATGGTGATGGAGCTGGAATATGAGAAGTGAAATGTGTCGTTGTATTCTCTGTAGCAGAGTCGTGGCCGGAGGAGTTGTCATGTCGGTCTGGGCCAGATGGAAAAGACGTAAAAAGTTAACGATTCCATCAGAAAGATCGTCAGCAGTAAGACACCAACTATAACTGTGCAGTAATCACTTATATGTTTTGTAGGACTGGTATTTACCACTGACCATATGGTGGTAATATCAATATTGGCCTTTATATAGGGATTATTTTCAGTAACAGCACAGTCATCTCCTACATCCACTATTAGGGTGTGTCACTGAGTTGTAATCAAGGTTACCTAGTTAGGGGCCCACTCAGAAGTTTCGCCCCCCCTGAACCAAAACCCTAGCTATGCCTCTGGTTAGGAGTGTTTAGGGACACTGCCACAGGGGAGTGCAGGAGGTCTCCATGTCCCCGTTCCCTATTGCAGGGACCCACCGTTATAACTGTTTCCCCGGTGTTCCCCTTGTTTGTCCTGGTTGAGTGCCGTCCTGCGGGTCGCGGCACAGAGGACTGGTCACTCCGTGACAGGAGGTATGCTGTGGAGGTGAAGAGAGATATGCGGTGGGGGTGAAGGGAGGTGTGCGGTGGAGGTGAAGGGAGATATGCGGTGGAGGTGAAGGGAGGTATGCGATGGAGGTGAAGGGAGGTGTGCGGTGGAGGTGAAAAGAGGTGTGCGGTGAAAGTGAAGGAGGTACGTGGTGGAGGTGAAGGGAGGTGTGCGGTGAAAGTGAAGGAGGTATGCGGTGGAGTTGGGTTCTTGCCCTGCACTCACAGGGTTAAGTGTACGTGGCCTCTTTCTGGATCTGGGAGGGATATTTATACTCACTCTTTACAAGGGTTTTCTGTCAGCTATACTGTTATTCTGGCTGTGTGTCTGACCCCCCTGGTGTGCTTGTATATTGCATTGCTTGTTTGCTTCCCGTGTATGACCCGGTCTGTCCCCTCACTCTGTACTCCGTCTCTCATTTTGGTACTATTGTCTTTTCCGGTTCTGACCTCCTGGCTTGGCTATCGCTACTCCATTACAGTTTGTCCCTATTGTACCATCTATTGCCCGTTCTGGTTTTCTGATCTATTGCTACATCCTGACTATCCATTCTGTCTAACCCTTTGGTACTGTCGTGCAATCTCGTGCTTTGACCTCGGCTTGATCTGGTTTCTGTCTGTCTATGCCCCTTGGTAACATTGTCCAGTAGTTACCTTTCTAGGAGTTTCCCTGCAGCTCCTAGCTCTGTGGAGCTTAGGCCACGCCCCTGGCAGTCACGTGCTTCAGGTCCTGTGAGCCTGGAGCATGCATCGTCACCACTGCTGCCACGCTCCGCAGGTATCTTTGTGCACAGTTTTTGTACTCAGGACACACGCACTGGCTCAGTGATCAAGTGCAGTGCGGTGTTCTTGACAGCAGGCATGCGGTGGAAATGAAGGGAGGTATGTGGTAAAGGGAGGTGTGCGTTGGAAGTGAAGGAGGTAAGTGGTGGAAGTGAAGCTTTAAATTTACCAAATGGCTACAATGAAACAAAGAGCGAAAAATTAACAGGGGCCTGAATACGTTCCGTACACACTGTATACAGGGGTGATGATGGGGGTTGTATATTATATGCAGGGGGTGATGATGGGGGTTGTACATTATATACAGGGGGTGATGATGGGGGTTGTACATTATATACAGGGGGTGATGATGGGGTTGTACATTGTGAAGGAAAGACTGGTTCCTCCCACGTCACCAATGTGACGTAACTACACAGGTACAGCTGTCCGGCGCCCCCTTTGTCTCTCAGGTCAGTAAGGGAACTGCACCTAGAGCAAATGGCCGCCGGGGAGGATGTCCTGTTACCCGCTGGGTATTCTAAGATTCGTAATCAGAGTAAAAGCATCAGCCCAAGATTAATTTTATGGTTTAATTGCCTTAAGGGCGCACTAGATAATTACAGAAATATACAGTAAGCTATACAATGGAATTACAGTGGATTTGCAGTCAGAGTAAAATATAACAATAATGGTACAAGACTTAGAGATATTAAGCTGGAGGTCAATTTACCAGGTTGTAGGTTGCATGTGGATGCCGGGAGCTCTGCTGTCCACAGGTATAAGAATCTTAGTTGCCGGACAGACCCCAAAGCACGGGCCGCTGCTCCCTTGGCAGATCTGTCCCCCGGTCCTTCTTAGATCATCATCATCTGGTTCTTCGGTGAGAGTGTGTGTCTCTGCCCTGTGCGCCCAGTTCTTAAGCATGCTGGGTTCCTCCCCCCTGTATCAGAGGGTGGGCTAATAATCTCCACCCTTTAGCTCCCTGCAGAACTTATTCCCAATATCTAAGAAAAGGGGCAACTTTCTACAGAATGATCAGATCAGGACACGAGAGGTTCCAGCGAATGCGGTTTGTTTTGCCTGTCGTGTGGAGAGCAAACATGGCCCCATTGGGTCGCTGTGGAGGGCCAATCTCTATATCTCAGGTCCCAGAGCCCTGACCGACTACGGAGTCGCACTGCCAGATGCGCGATTTCCTCAGGGTCAAGCGGATATTTTTTATGAGTCTATAACTCGAAAGGTGTGCTCATAATCCATGATCCTAGGATGGAGCCGGAGTGGCTGGGAGAGACAATGGATGTGTATTTCTGTGTCTAGCTGACAGTTATATTCTAATTGAAGCCCCCCCAGGCACCTTCCTGCCCCATGCTGGCGTGGCTCCTACTCAAGCTTTGAAGTTCTGTTTTGGCCTTCTCTCATTATCATACTAAAAGGCCTTGCTATTCAACATTGGAGCACTAAATCCTGCTTTCTTCATCACACCTCCCTGCTTTAGAGGGCGCTAGGGGGCATCACATTCCTGTGTTACCCCATGTGCCCTTCCGCACCCTCTCCTTGCCGGGACAACCCATCAGTGTTACCATGGTCCCTGCCTCTTTTGTGGTGAATGGTGAAGTGATACTGCTGGAGAGCGAGGCTCCAGCGTAGCAACCTCCCATTCGGTCCATACATTATATACAGGGGATGATGATGGGGGTTGTACATTATATACAGGGGGTGATGATGGGGGTTGTACATTATATACAGGGGGTGATGATGGGGTTGTACATTGTGAAGGAAAGACTGGTTCCTCCCACGTCACCAATGTGACGTAACTACACAGGTACAGCTGTCCGGCGCCCCCTTTGTCTCTCAGGTCAGTAAGGGAACTGCACCTAGAGCAAATGGCCGCCGGGGAGGATGTCCTGTTACCCGCTGGGTATTCTAAGATTCGTAATCAGAGTAAAAGCATCAGCCCAAGATTAATTTTATGGTTTAATTGCCTTAAGGGCGCACTAGATAATTACAGAAATATACAGTAAGCTATACAATGGAATTACAGTGGATTTGCAGTCAGAGTAAAATATAACAATAATGGTACAAGACTTAGAGATATTAAGCTGGAGGACAATTTACCAGGTTGTAGGTTGCATGTGGATGCCGGGAGCTCTGCTGTCCACAGGTATAAGAATCTTAGTTGCCGGACAGACCCCAAAGCACGGGCCGCTGCTCCCTTGGCAGATCTGTCCCCCGGTCCTTCTTAGATCATCATCTGGTTCTTCGGTGAGAGTGTGTGTCTCTGCCCTGTGTGCCCAGTTCTTAAGCATGCTGGGTTCCTCCCCCCTGTATCAGAGGGTGGGCTAATAATCTCCACCCTTTAGCTCCCTGCAGAACTTATTCCCAATATCTAAGAAAGGGGGCAACTTTCTACAGAATGATCAGATCAGGACACGAGAGGTTCCAGCGAATGCGGTTTGTTTTGCCTGTCGTGTGGAGAGCAAACATGGCCCCATTGGGTCGCTGTGGAGGGCCAATCTCTATATCTCAGGTCCCAGAGCCCTGACCGACTACGGAGTCGCACTGCCAGATGCGCGATTTCCTCAGGGTCAAGCGGATATTTTTTATGAGTCTATAACTCGAAAGGTGTGCTCATAATCCATGATCCTAGGATGGAGCCGGAGTGGCTGGGAGAGACAATGGATGTGTATTTCTGTGTCTAGCTGACAGTTATATTCTAATTGAAGCCCCCCCAGGCACCTTCCTGCCCCATGCTGGAGTGGCTCCTACTCAAGCTTTGAAGTTCTGTTTTGGCCTTCTCTCATTATCATACTAAAAGGCCTTGCTATTCAACATTGGAGGACTAAATCCTGCTTTCTTCATCACACCTCCCTGCTTTAGAGGGCGCTAGGGGGCATCACATTCCTGTGTTCCCCCATGTGCCCTTCCGCACCCTCTCCTTGCCGGGACAACCCATCAGTGTTACCATGGTCCCTGCCTCTTTTGTGGTGAATGGTGAAGTGAATACTGCTGGAGAGCGAGGCTCCAGCGTAGCAACCTCCCATTCGGTCCATACATTATATACAGGGGATGATGATGGGGGTTGTACATTATATACAGGGGGTGATGATGGGGGTTGTACATTATATACAGGGGTGATGTTGGGGGTTGTACATTATATGCAGAGGCTAATGATGGGGGTTGTACATTATGTGCAGGGGGTGATGATGGGGGTTGTACATTATATACAGGGGTGATGATGGGGTTGTACATTATATGCAGGGGTGATGATGGGGGTTGTACATTACATACAGGGGGTGATGATGGGGGTTGTACATTATATACAGGGGGTGATGATGGGGTTGTACATTATATACAGGGGGTAATGATTGGGGTTGTTGTACATTATATACAGAGGTGATGATGGAGGTTGTACATTATATACAGGGGGTGTTGATGGGGGTTGTACATTATATACAGGGGTGATGATGGGGGTTGTACATTATATGCAGGGGCTGATGATGGGGGTTGTATATTATATGCAGGGGCTGATGATGGGGGTTGTACATTATATACAGGGGGGTGATGATGGGGGTTGTACATTATATACAGAGGTGATGATGGGGGTTGTACATTATATACAGAGGTGATGATGGGGGTTGTACATTATATACAGGGGGTGATGATGGGGGTTGTACTGTACATTATATACAGGGGGTGATGATGGGGGTTGTACATTATATGCAGGGGGTGATGATGGGGGTTGTACATTATATACAGGGGGTGATGATGGGGGTTGTACATTATATACAGGGGGTGATGATGGGGGTTGTTGTACATTATATACAGGGGTGATGATGGGGGTTGTACATTATATGCAGGGGATGATGATGGGGGTTGTACATTATATACAGGGGGTGATGATGGGGGTTGTTGTACATTATATACAGTACAGAGGTGATGATAATGGGGGTTGTACATTTATATAGGGGTGATCATGGTGGTTGTACATTATATACAGGGGTGATGATGGGGGTTGTACATTATATGCAGGGGGTGATGATGGGGGATGTACATTATATGCAGGGGTGATAATGGGCTTTGTACATTATATACAGGGGGTGATGATGGGGGTTGTACATTATATGCAGGGGCTGATGATGGGGCTTGTATATTATATGCAGGGGTGATGATGGGGGTTGTACATTATATGCAGGGGTGATGATGGTGGTTGTACATTATATAAAGGGGGTGATGATAGGGGTTGTACATTATATGCAGGGGTGATGATATGCTTTGTACATTATATACAGGGGGTGATGATGGGGGTTGTACATTATATGCAGGGGGTGATGATGGGGGTTGTACATTATATGCAGGGGTGATAATGGGCTTTGTACATTATATACAGGGGGTGATGATGGGGGTTGTACATTATATGCAGGGGCTGATGATGGGGCTTGTATATTATATGCAGGGGTGATGATGGGGGTTGTACATTATATGCAGGGGTGATGATGGTGGTTGTACATTATATAAAGGGGGTGATGATGGGGGTTGTACATTATATGCAGGGGTGATGATGGGGGTTGTACATTATATGCAGGGGTGATAATGGGCTTTGTACATTATATACAGGGGGTGATGATGGGGGTTGTACATTATATGCAGGGGTGATGATGGGGTTGTACATTATATACAGGGGGTGATGATGGGGGTTGTTGTACATTATACACAGAGGTGATGATGGGGGTTGTTGTACATTATATGGAGGGGGTGATGATGGGGGTTGTACATTATATGCAGGGGTGATGATATGCTTTGTACATTATATACAGGGGGTGATGATGGGGGTTGTTGTACATTATACACAGAGGTGATGATGGGGGTTGTTGTACATTATATACAGGGGGTGATGATGGGGGTTGGTGTACATTATATACAGGGGGTGATGATGGGGGTTGGTGTACATTATATACAGGGGGTGATGATGGGGGTTGTTGTACATTATATACAGAGGTGATGATAATGGGGGTTGTACATTAATATAGGGGTGATCATGGTGGTTGTACATTATATACAAGGGGTGGTCTTTATCCTTCCTTGTTGCTAGGTTACCACCTCGGCCCCCGCAGGTGACGCTGTGGGGGGCGGGGATTGTGGCCGCAGTGAAGGCTCCGGTGCCCGGTGCTCCCTCCCTCCCCTCTCCGGTGTTGCTGTGGGAGTGTCCCGGGATTGCGGCCGCTCCCGGGGGCGGATTTGGCCCCGGACCCTCCTTCCTCCGAGCCCCGGCTCTGTCATCGTGTGACCTGAAGAATCGCGGAGATGAGGCGTTGACTGCTGGAGCCCCGAACCGGAGCCAGGTGAGAAGCCGACACTGCCCGCAGGGTGACCGTGGGGCTCCGATCTGGGCCCTACAAGGGCGAGTCACAGGGGGCCCCAATTACCGGGGTCTGTATACAAGAGGGGCCACCAGTACCGGGGGCTGTATAACAGTGGGGGCCCGCTGGACCGACGTCTGTATAGAATAGATGTGCTATCTGTGGCGTTATTTGGGACTGCATGTCCAGAACTGTGTTCTGTGGTGTTGCATAGGACTGCATTTGACATCACTGTGTTATCTGTGCAGTTACATGGGACTGCAGGTGGTATCTACTACATTGTCTGTGGTGTTACATGGGACTGCGGGTAGTTTCTACTACATTGTGGTTACATGGGACTGCGGGTAGTTTCTACTACATTGTGGTGTTACATGGGACTGCGGGGAGTTTCTGCTACATTGTCTGTGGCGTTACATGGGGCTGCAGGTGGTGTCCACTACATTGCCTGTGCTCAGGTGATAAGATGAATACATGGAGCTGCAGAGCAGTGAAGCACGGCTCCATCCGTCGGATGTGTCACTGGGAGTAGTGCTGGATGCTGGAGGTTGTAGTAGCGGTCAGGAGTGCTCCCTTCCTGTGGAGCAGAGGTGAGGCAGTGACGATACACAGACGTGCGGAGCGTTTGCTTTCTCCTTCCCCCAAGAACGTGCAGCAGATCCGTGGCTCGGCCATTGTTTGCCCTCTGGTCCAGCTGTGGCGTGGTGGAGGCCGTGGTTTATGGGCTTGTCTGTGGGTAATGGGGGCGCTGTGAGTGGATGGTGTGTGACACTCTGTAAGGGACGCTGTGTGTGTGTGGGACGCTGTGTGTATGTGTGGGACGCTGTGTGTATGTGTGGGACGCTGTGTGTATGTGTGGGACGCTGTGTGTGTGTGGGACGCTGTGTGTGTGTGTGTGGGACGCTGTGTGTGTGTGTGTGGGACGCTGTGTGTGTGTGTGTGGGACGCTGTGTGTGTGTGGGACGCTGTGCAGGACCTCTCTGCTGCCTTCCAGGGAACCTGCTGCCAGGAGCCCCAGAGCTGGTTTTCTAGGAGCGTGCACAGTGTGAGGCCGGGAGACTACGGAAGTGTCAGGCGTGGATTTCCTGGTCACAGGTGTGTTAAATACAACGGGAATCACTGAGCACATGCATCGGAAAAGCTGTGGCCATGACATAAAACTATGGCTTTAAAGGGGTGTGCGACACTGCGAGCCGGCGATGCGGCGTGGTCTGATCGTGGCAGTTGAGTCTGAACAGTGGCTCCTCCTGATCCGTCCCCCATGGTTGGTGTCCTGTGACGTCCTCCGTGGCCCGGCGCTCTGACTATGGACCTACAGTTGTGGCCAAAAGTATTGACACCCCTGCAATTCTGTCAGATAATACTCAGTTTCTTCCTGAAAATGACTGCAAACACAAATTCTTTGATATTATTATCTTCATTTAATTTGTCTTAAATGAAAAAGCACAAAAAGAATTGTCCTAAAGCCAAATTGGATATAATTCCACACCAAACATAAAAAAGGGTGGGCAAAAGTATTGGCACTGTTCGAAAAATCATGTGATGCTTCTCTAAATTGTGTAATTAACAGCACCTGTAACTTACCTGTGGCACCTAACAGGTGTTGGCAATAACTAAATCACACTTGCAGCCAGTTGACATGGATTAACGTTGACTCAACCTCTGTCCTGTGTCCTTGTGTGTACCACATTGAGCATGGAGAAAAGAAAGAAGACCAAAGAACTGTCTGAGGACTTGAGAAACCAAATTGTGAGGAAGCATGAGCAATCTCAAGGCTACAAGTCCATCTCCAAAGACCAGAATGTTCCTGTGTCTACCGTGCGCAGTGTCATCAAGAAGTTTAAAGCCCATGGCACTGTGGCTAACCTCCCTAGATGTGGACGGAAAAGAAAAATTGACAAGAGATTTCAACGCAAGATTGTGCGGATGTTGGATAAAGAACCTCGACTAACATCCAAACAAGTTCAAGCTGCCCTGCAGTCCGAGGGTACAACAGTGTCAACCCGTACTATCCATCGGCGTCTGAATGAAAAGGGACTGTATGGTAGGAGACCCAGGAAGACCCCACTTCTTACCCTGAGACATATAAAAGCCAGGCTGGAGTTTGCCAAAACTTCACTGAAAAAGCCTAAAACATTTTGGAAGAATGTTCTCTGGTCAGATGAGACAAAAGTAGAGCTTTTTGGGCAAAGGCATCAACATAGAGTTTACAGGAGAAAAAATGAGGCATTCAAAGAAAAGAACACGGTCCCTACAGTCAAACATGGAGGAGGTTCCCTGATGTTTTGGGGTTGCTTTGCTGCCTCTGGCACTGGACTGCTTGACCGTGTGCATGGCATTATGAAGTCTGAAGACTACCAACAAATTTTGTAGCATAATGTAGGGCCCAGTGTGAGAAAGCTGGGTCTCCCTCAGAGGTCATGGGTCTTCCAGCAGGACAATGACCCAAGACACACTTCAAAAAGCACTAGAAAATGGTTTGAGAGAAAGCACTGGAGACTTCTAATGTGGCCAGCACTGAGTCCAGACCTGAATCCCATAGAACACCTGTGGAGAGATCTAAAAATGGCAGTTTGGAGAAGGCACCCTTCTAATATCAGGGACCTGGAGCAGTTTGCCAAAGAAGAAAGGTCTAAAATTCCAGCAGAGCATTGTAAGAAACTCATTGATGGTTACCGGAAGCGGTTGGTCGCAGTTATTTTGGCTAAAGGTTGTGCAACCAAGTATTAGGCTGAGGGTGCCAATACTTTTGTCTGGCCCATTTTTGGAGTTTTGTGTGAAATGATCAATGTTTTGCTTCATTCTCTTTTGTGTTTTTTCATTTAAGACAAATTAAATGAAGATAATAATTCCAAAGAATTTGCGTTTGCAATCATTTTCAGGAAGAAACTGAGTATTATCTGACAAAATTGCAGGGGCGTCAATACTTTGGGCCACCAATGTACAGATGACAGATGCCGGCAGGTATTTGGGGGTCTGCGACCGTAGTGCGGAGGCCGTATGTCGCAGGTGGTGGACCTTCTACCTGGGGCTTCTTGCTGTGGAGTTCGGCTCTGGTGCCATGGCCAATGCCAAGACCTGGATGTTCTTACTCCTTGCTCAGTGTCCTCCAGTTTGTGGCATCATGTTTTGTACTCTAGTCACATCCAGAGCTGCGCAGCAGTGAGCCCCTTTCGGGCAGCTCTCCCAGTCCGGCCTTGCTGGGGGCTGGGAATCTTCTTGCTCTCTTTGGTTGCTGTATGTTCTCCCCTCCTCTTGTTTTGTGGGAACCTGCGTCTTCCATTGCTGCCTGTTCCCATCATTTTCGTCTCTCCGGACCCCATTGTATCGCGCCCCCCCTCCATCGTATCTGCTTTCTCTTCTGGGCTCTTTTCACTTCCTCTCAATGAAAAGCATTGAGAGTTCCCATAATGAAGTGTCTCTGAATGCAGCACTCTGGACAGAGGCAGGGCGGAGGGCGCAGGGATAGAGGGGCCATGGCGCTCCCTCCTGAGTGCGGAGGGTTAAACACACCGCTTGCTGCAGCAGGCAGTCCAGGTGCTCCAGCTGCATTGTTCCTGGCGATCTGGGGAGTGGTGTGTCTGATCCTGCCAGTGGGATGTCATGTGCCGGAGGGTGTGTGGCCCTGGTGGGCCGGGATTTCCTTCACCCCTGGCATCCTGCTTGTCAGGATTCACTTCAGTGGGCCCTGATAACCTTCTGCGCACAAACTGCTGAGATCTGCACAGCGGAGAATTATGGTCTCAGCGGGTGATGTGATATTTCTTAATTAAACCAAACATTAAGAATTTATTAGGAAACATCTCTGTGGTGTCCTGCGAATCTGTCAGCAAAGTAGGTGGGGAGCAGGGAAGTGATGGGCCAGGGAAGCAGCGCTTCTCCCTGCGTGAGGATTGCTCCTCCGCAGAGTCACCCTGATCGGCGGCTCCAGGACACTGGTCCTCCACTGAGACCCCAGCAGTCCACTCGCTCTCTTCCCCCTTCTTCCATACTTTTCTTACTCCTCCTATCACAGCCCCATAGTTTCTTGGTGCTGGGGGTCTCTACTTCTCTGCCTGGAAGTCAGCTTGCATTTTCAGAAATGCTCTACACGGCTCCCTCCGTCATCTGCTGCCCACCACATCCACTGTGCTGCCAGAGACGGACGGCGTAAGAGCAGCTGAGCGTCCAGCCTGTCTGTCAGATTTCTTTGATGCAGACAATCTCATTGTATTTGGTTATCTTCTCTGTCCTCAGTGCCCTCATGTTTGGGATTTCTGGTGCTGGCCATATACTGTTTGCTGTGTGCAATCTCTCCTAGCCTCCCATGCACATGTACACTTGTCTCAGATGAGCATGCACGTGTTCTGAAATAGGAAAGGGAGGAATGTGAATAATCAAGTTTTTTTTTTTTGTTTTTTTTTCCATTTACCTCCCAGATTCTTTCATCTCAGCTGTGTACAGGGGTCTGGAGCTGCACACAACTTGGGGTGTCATGATGCAGATGAGGCCTTAAACATCTGGAAGTCATGTATGGGTCGTGTATGCGACATGTACAGTGGGGAAAAAAGTATTTAGTCAGCCACCAATTGTGCAAGTTCTCCCACTTAAAAAGATGAGAGAGGCCTGTAATTGACATAGGTAGAGCACAACTATGAGAGTCAAAATGAGAAAACAAATTCAGAAAATCACCTTGTCTGATTTGGCAAGATTTATTTAGCAAATTATGGTGGAAAATAAGTATTTGTTCACCTAAAAACGTGCAAGATTTCTGGTTCTCACAGATCTGTAACTTCTTCTTTGAGAGGCTCCTCTGTCCTCCACTCATTACCTGTAGTAATGACACCTGTTTGAACTTGTTATCAGTATAAAAGACACCTGTCCACAGCCTCAAACTTTCACACTCCAAACTCCACTATGGTGAAGACCAAAGAGCTGTCGAAAGACACCAGAAACAAAATTGTAGCCCTGCACCAGGCTGGGAAGACTGAATCTGCAATAGGCAAGCAGCTTGGCGTGATGAAATCAACTGTGGGAGCAATAATAAGAAAATGGAAGACACACAAGGCCACTGATAATCTCCCTCGATCTGGTGCTCCATGCAAGATCTCACCCCGTGGGGTCAAAATGATCACGAGAACAGTGAGCAAAAATCCCAAAACCAAATGGGGGGACCTAGTGAATGACCTACATAGAGCTGGGACAAACGGAACAAAGACTACCATCAGTAACACACTATGCCGCCAGGGACGCAGATCCTGTAGTGCCAAACGTGTCCCCCTACTTAAGCCAGAACATGTCCGGGCCCGTCTGAAGTTTGCTAGAGAGCATTTGGATTATCCAGAAGAGTGTTGGGGGAGAATGTCATATGGTCTGATGAAACCAAAGTAGAATGGTTTAGTAGAAACAAAACTCATTGTGTTTGGAGGAGACATAATGCTGAGTTGCATCCAAAGAACACCATGCCTACTGTAAAGCATGGGGGTGGCAACATCATGCTTTGGGGCGCTTTCTCTGCACAGGGACCAGGACGACTGATCCGTATACATGAAAGAATGAATGGGGCCATGTATCGTGAGATTTTGAGTGCAAACCTCCTTCCCTCAGCAATGACATTGAAGATGAAACGTGGATGGGTCTTTCAGCATGATAATAATCCCAAGCACACTGCCAGGGCAAGGAATGAGTGGCTTCGTAAGAAGCATATGAAGGTCCTGAAGTGGCCTAGCCAGTGTCCAGATCTCAACCCCATAGAAAACCTTTGGAGGGATTTGCAAGTCCCAAAACATCACTGCTCTAGAGGAAATCTGTATGGAGGAATGGGCAAACATACCACCAACACTGTGTGCCAACCTTGTGAAGACTTACAGAAAACGTTTGACCTCTGTCATTGCCAACAAATGATATATAATAAATTATTGAGGTGATCTTTTGTTAATGACCAAATACTTATTTCCACCATAATTTGCAAAATAAATCTTGCCAAATCAGACAAGGTGATTTTCTGGATTTGTTTTCTCATTTTGTCTCTCATAGTTGTGGTCTACCTATGATGTCAATTACAGGCCTCTCTCATCTTTGTAAGTGGGAGAACTTGCACAATTGGTGGCTGACTGTATACTTTTTTTCCCCATTGTATGTGTTTAGTGTGCCCCATGTATGTATTGTATATGTGACGCGTTATATATGAGTCGTATGTGTGTCATGTGTGGATCGTGTATGCGCCATGCATGGGTTGTATACGCGACGCAGTATGTATGGATCATGTGTGTGTCCTGCATGCGTCGTGTATGCTTTCATTTGGTGTTTTTCATACTTGTATCGCAGGCCCATCTTTTGCACCTTTCACATGTCTGTTTGTTGGCAGATTGATTGGTCCATAAAAAATCAGTGACGTGTCCGTTTTTCATCAGTCATAGATGGAAATCACCCATAGACGTTCCTGACGGCTCATGGATGGCATCAGTCAGTGATTAACATTGCAGTAGATAGAAGATTGGTGATTAATGTCTCCAGACGTGACAATCGCTGACCAAACCCTGATGGCAGAGTTGTTACAGACATCTGAATGAGTTCTTCGTTTAGAAGTTATTTCCACCATAATAAGGCTTGTTCTTCATTGTTGTTGTGTCCCCTCCTCGTCCCACCGTCCGGACGGTGGGTTCTCGGTTGCTTGGTGCTGGTGTGAGGTCATGTGATGATACATGTGGTGTGACATCACATCCAAACACAAAGGTGCAGGCACGGCTAGTACTGGGGCTGGCGGGCACCACTCTTTTATCGGCTCCTGATTGATCCTGGGTGGGGCGCTGTACAGCGACATTGTGGTTTGTGACCAGCAGTCACTGGTTGTGGGAGCTGTCTGATCTCTACATGAGACTTTGGAGGGACCTGTCATAGAAGCATGGATTTCACGCTGTGGCGTTACAGAGAAAATATACTTTTGAGATCTGTCTTTCCCCAGGTCTACTGCAGGTGATCGACAGGTCTCTCGCTGGCAAGAGCCCTCCGGATATTTGAAGGGCTTGACCACTTTGCTTTATTCTAGCAGACGTGGTGCAGAAATTATTCTGTGGCACTATTGTACAGGTATGACGGGCTGTCCTGCTCACACACTGCGCAGCTCTCCTGTCCCTGCAGTGGCCGCTGGTGGAGGAGCATGTGACCACACCTGCCCATTAGTCTCCTCCAATAGAAATGTAGCTTTTCCATGTGAGGTGTTTTTTATTGGTGGAGGCTGATGGGCGTGTCCGGTCACATGCTCCTCCACCAGCGGCCACTGTATGGACAGGAGAGCTGCGCAGTGTGTGAGGGAAGCTGCAGGAACAAGAGCAGGAGGTTAACTTGTCATTAATAAGTGGTCTTGGAGTCATGGACCCCACACCTGTGATGATAATCCGGCCGATCCTCGCTCCAGTCTGCAGCCTGCCATAGAAGGCAAGTGGGTAAATGATTCATGAGACCCCACTGCATGCATTAAGCAGAGCTGTGGAGTCGGTATAAAATGGACCGACTCCGACTCCTAAAATATATAATAAATTGGGTACAGTAGTTCAATGCAGAATATGCTGAATATTTTTTCATAGGAATTTGGGAAAGTTATGAAATGTCCTATAAATGACTGTTCTATTCCTGATCTATGGCTACATTCACACACAGCGTTTTTCCTGCGTTTTTTGTGGATACTATTTTAGCTGCAAAAGCAGATCAGCTTTTTAAAAAACTGCATCACCTGAAAGGTTTTTGAGCTCATAGATAATGTTTTCAATAGCAAAAGCAGATTAGATATCTGCTCTATCTATATATCCATTTATCCATATCTGTCTATCCATATCATATCTGTACCAAAAAGAATGAAAGCCGGATAGCACACAGACTAACACTCCTTTTTTTTTTTTTTTTTTTTAGCACCAGTCAGGTACACCTCATAGCTGCCCAAAAGGACGCCCAGGACAGGCATTGCTCGTCTTCAGTAACACATCAGCATCAATTGATAGTTGGAATAAATAGACTGCATTCACCACATCTTCTTAAGGTGCAGGCTTTATTTTCAAGTGTAGGGGTGTGAAGTATGAGGTTCTGCAGCAGCTGCGGAACAGTATGAGGTTCTCCCCCCCAGGTTTCATCCTGGCTACGCCCATAGTGTGAATGTAGGATCTAGGGTTTGTCTTAGCTGAGATAAGAGATATATATACACAGTACAGACCAAAAGTTTGGACACACCTTCTGATTCAAAGAGTTTTCTTTATCTTCATGACTATGAAAATTATAGATTCACTCTGAAGGCATCAAAACTGTGAATTAACACATGTGGAATTATATAATTAGCAAAAAAGTGTGAAACAACTGAAAATATGTCTTATATTCTAGGTTCTTCAAAGTAGCCACCTTTTGCTTTGATTACTGCTTTGCACACTCTTGGCATTCTCTTGATGAGCTTCAAGAGGTAGTCACCAGAAATGGTCTTCCAACAGTCTTGAAGGAGTTCCCAGAGATGCTTAGCACTTGTTGGCCCTTTTGCCTTCACTCTGTGGTCCAGCTCACCCCAAACCATCTCGATTGGGTTCAGGTCTGGTGACTGTGGAGGCCAGGTCATCTGGCGTAGCACCCCATCACTCTCCTTCTTGGTCAAATAGCCCTTACACAGCCTGGAGGTGTGTTTGAGGCCATTGTCCTGTTGAAAAATAAATGAAAAAAAATGTCCCCAAATATGGACAACTCGATTTAAAATACGTTTTCTCTGAAATGCCGCAGCCTTCTAGAGAAAATAATTCCCGCTTGAATTCATGGTGCCCGCGGGCAGCGGGATCAGGTTGCAGTGCCCTTTAGTCCTCCTGGCACTGGCTGCGTCTCTGTCATGCATTTTTTTTTATTCCTCCTGGCAGTGCCGCTGTCATGCGTTTCCTCCTTCATGAACAGAATGGTTAGGTTAATGACATGATGGTAATGGTGGACGAGGAGGGAGGAGCTGCGACATCTGCCCCATCATGGCAGCCCTGCACAGGAATCACACGGACGGATCTCTGACCTCTAATCTACCAGGTCCAGGACGTCTCCGCCGACGTTCAGCCTCCATCTTGGAGGGGCTGCTATGGTCTACTCTTGTTAGGAGCCCTGATGGATCCTCTGCTCTTGTGCTGATCTTCTGATGGGAAAAACCTGAAGGGCGTTGGACTATAGCAGAGCCCCCAGACCCAGTAATCTGTCCATGGGGGTGTTGTGATCTGACCATGGGGGTGTTGTGATCTGACCATGGGGGTGTTGTGATCTGACCATGGGGGTGTTGTGATAGGACGTTGTGTTGGGGGGCATCCGATGGGAGTGGGGGGGCATCCGATGGGAGTGGGAGGGCTGTGTGTGATGTTCTCGTTTCTTATCTACTGGGGATATTTTGTGAAACCCCCTGGGGGGACGTGGAGAGAGGATGGCGGCTTCTTCCTGGCAGCCCTCCAGCTTCCACTTTTGCTGATGTGATATTTTCTCTTTGCAGAGCATTATTCAGTAAGCATTTAATTGCTGCAGAGCGGCTGCGCTTCACTGACCTCAGAGCTGCATTTTGTTGACTTCTCATTTACTTGCATTGGTAAAAGTCAGAAGTGTCTCAGACTGGGAGGAAGACTTCCCCAGGCAGACCCTGCCGTATCCTCCGCAGACCCTCGGCGTCGCACCCCTCTGCATAGTCTTAGCTAATCAAGATTATCGTCGTCAGTGTTCCCCACTTTCTTACGTACGGTGACGTCATTTATGGCAGCGCAGTGTAGGACTGTGTGAACTGCGCCGGTGAGTGACAAGTGAGATCAGCTTCTGAAAAGCCCCCACTACACTAGCAGGTAGCGGAGAGTGAACCGCTGACGCACCCCAGCTCCGTTCTGTTTGGCGTCGGTGACGCTGGGGATGATACGGGGGCGAGATCGTGTGCGTTATGGATGACATTGGTAATGCTAAGGGCGAAATATGACTAGTTCTCACGCAGTGGGGTACACTCTACACCTCGCCCTAAATTTGCTGGGTCGTCCCCCAATCCCGTGGCTTGTCTTATGTGGGGGTCTTGTCAAGTATTTTTTCCTCCTAACTATTGACATTTTATCGGGAATTGATCAGCAGACCCTCCATCTCACATCAGTCTGCTCTTCTTCCCTGCCTTCTCTTTCCTCATTGCTAATGAAGCGAAACCTCCTTAGAGACCCCCAATGTGTGACATCGAGAAGGTTCACACCTCTAATAGCGAGAATTGTCTGTAATTATCATCACTGAGTCCTGGGAACCAGGGGAAATCTCCTGTGTTTTATCAAGGAGATATCAGGATAATGTGAGATATTGATTTCAGCGTTCGTGGATCCATTTCACTCATTGATCTTAGTTAATGTCCCTCCAGTAACCAGATCGGATGTCCTGGTGGCTGCTCAGGGTTTATGTGTCAGGCCGATCGCCCTGGCCATCAGATGATGCGTCCTGATCATGTCATAATTATGTACAGTGGCATGTAAAAGTCTGGGCACACTTGGTCAAAACTACTGTTATTGTGATCAGTTATGCAAGTTGAAACTGAAATGATATCTAAAAGGCCTAAAGTTAAAGATGACACATTTCCATATATAAAATACAGTTGTGCTGAAAAGTTTACATACCCCAGCAAAATTTTTGCTTTCTTGGCCTTTTTTTCAGAGAATATGAATGATAACACCAAAACTTTTTCTCCACTCATGGTTAGTGGTTGGGTGAAGCCATTTATTGTCAAACTACTGTGCATTCTCTTTTTTAATCATAATGACAACCTAAAACATACAAATGACACTGATCAATAGTTTACATATTCTGATGCTTTAGGCCTGATAACATGCACAGAAGTTGACACAAATGGGTTTGTATGGCTACTAAAGGTAACATCCTCACCTGTGACCTGTTTGCTTGTAATCAGCATGTGTGTATAAAAGCTGAGTGAGTTTATGGGACCCAGACAGACTCTTGCATCTTTCATCCAGCCACTGACGTTTCTGGACTGTGAGTCATGGGGAAAGCAAAAGAATTGTCAACAGATCTGTTGGAAAAGCTAGTTGAACTGTATAAAACAGGAAAGGTATACAAAAAGAGTCTCTGATAACTAGCGGTGTGGTTGTTTCAAGATGCACAATAAGGAGGCACTTGAAGAAAAATGAGCTGCATGTTCAAGTCGCCAGAAGAAAACTATTACTGTGCAAATGCCACAAAGTATTTTGCCTACAATATGTAAAACAGCACAGAGAGAAGCCTCAAAACTTCTGGAACAAGGTAATTTGGAGAGATGAGACCAAAATTGATCTTTTTGGCCACAACTATAAACGTTTCATTTGGAGAGGTGTCAACAAGGCCTATGATGAAAGGAACACCATTCCTACTGTAAAGCATGGAGGTGGATCGCTGATATGTGTGAGCTACAAAGGCACAGGAAACTTGGTGAAAGTTGAAGGAAAGATGAATGCAGCATGTTGTCAGCAAGTACTGAAGGCAAATTTGCAATCATCAGCACAGAACCTGCGCATCGGACGTACTTGGACGTTCCAACATGACAACGATCCAAAACACAAGGCCAAGTCGACCGGTCTTTGGCCACAGCAGAACAAAGTGAAGGTTCTGGAGTGGCCATCTCAATCTCCTGACCACAATATCATTGAGCCACTCTGGGGAGATCTCAAGCACACAGTTCATGCAAGACAGCCCAGGAATTTACAGGAACTGGAGGCTTTTTGTCGAGAAGAGTGGGCAGCTTTACCATCTGAGAAAACAAAGAACCTCATCCACAACTACCACAAGAGACTTCAAGCTGTCATTGATGTTAGAGGGGGCAATACACGGTATTAAGAAATGGGGTATGTTAGCTTTTGATCAGGGTCATGTGTATGTTTTGGGTTGTCATTATGATTTAAAAACAGAAAACACAGTAGTTTGACAATAAATGGCTTCACATGACTGTGTGATACTTCTGTTTTTCTTTTTTAATAAATTTGGAAAAATTCCTACATTTGTTTTTTTCAGTCAAGATGGGGTGCAGAGTGTACATTAAGGAGAAAAAAAATTATCTTTTTTGAATTCACCAAATGGCTGCAATGAAACAGAGTGAAAAATGTAATGTGGTCTGAATACTTTCTGTACTCACTGTATATTATATAATAGTGTGTCATTTTTTTGCATTTTAAAACTTACAAAAAGGAAAATGGGGTCATGCAAATGTTTGGGCACCCTTGGAGATTTGCGTGCTCAGATTACTTTGACCAATGCTTCCGACCTTACTTAGCCTGTTAGGGTTATGGCTTGTTCCCAGTGTTACGCCCACAGGGCATGAAGGTGTATAGTGGACTCACTGGACCACTGCTGGTGCAGTGGTAGCTGTATACCCGATACACAAGAGACAGGAGAATGAGCTTCCAAAAACCAAGGATGTTTATTAAATGAAGCAAACAAACGGATAAGGTGCCTGAGGGAAGAACCCTCTGGTCCACGACACAGAACCACGTAGTGGAGCATCGGGCAAGGTGTACCCCTATACAGGGGCTCCCCCGTCGCAACACCAGGTGATCTTAATGCCGCGATACCCGGACCAGAGGGACGACCCATACAGACCGAATAGAGGAGGTGGCAGGAATCCTGGAAGGTCTGTGTGAACTTCTAGCCGGCAATGGTAACTGGCTGATTCCAAGATGAGAGCCTTGGTCAGTCTAGGGTAGAAACCGAAGTGTCCAGAAGGATCCAGGAGACGGTACGGCCAGCAGAGGATTCTGAGGAGACAGATTAATATATTGCAACAGCCTTCAGTATGCAGAGCAAAACAGAGTGTGGCCTGAGTGGAAGGCAGAGATCCCACAGAATGAACACGTTGTTCAGGCACCTCCCTCAAAGGGAGGATGCCTTTTATGCACAGAGCGTTATAGCCCTAGTAGAGAACAGGTGCCCTGCTGTTTTAAGTATGTGCAGGAAGCGGGGCGCGCCTCCTAAGAGCATTACCAGGAGACCTGCCAAGAGCATGCAGGTTCTTAGCAGAGAAAGGGGCCGCTGATTGTCTGGAGCCACGGACAGGGTGAGTAGTACCAGTGGAGCTGTGAGATAGGCGCCGGTCTCCCTGAGCAGCAGAGACCGGGCCTGCAGTTGAGAGCATGACACCCAGCTTTATAAAAACCCAGACTAATCTAACCTTGTGCCAAAAAACAGCAGCCATGGGTTCTTCTTACCAGCCGCCTAGCTTTGGAGACCCATAAAGCAGGAGAAGACTATAAGAAAATAGCAAAGCGTTTTTAAGTTGCTATTTCTTCAGTTCGAAATGTAATTAAGAAATGATGGTTACCAGGAACAGTGGAGATCAAGATAAGGTCTGGAAGATCAAGCAAAATTTCAGTGAGAGGTGCTTGTAGGATTGCTAGAGAGGCCAATCAGAATCCCCACTTGACTACAAAAGACCTTCTGAAAGATTAGCAGACTCTGGCGTTGCGGTACATTGTTCTACTGTTCAGAGACTCCTGCACAAATATGGCCTGCATGGAAGAGTCATCATGGAAGAAAACCTCTCCTGCGCCCTCACCATAAAATCAGCATCATAATAAGTATGCAAAAGAACATCTAAGCAAGCCTGATGCATTTTGGAAACAATTTATGTGGACCGATGCAGATAAAACGGAAATCTTTCGACCACAATGCTCAAAGGTGTGTGTGAAGTAAAGAGCACAGAATTCCAGGAGAAGAACATCTTGCCAACCATTAAGCATGGGGGTGGAGCAATCATGCTTGGCGTTGTGTTGCAGCCAATGGCACGGGGAACATTTCACGGGTAAAGGGAAGAATTAAGTCCATGAAATTTCAGCAAATTCTTGATGCAAATATAACACCATCTGTAAAAAAGGTGAAGGTGATAAGAGGATGACTTCTACAAATGGATAATGATCCTAAACACACGACACAGTCCACAATAGACGACCTCAAAAGGCACAAGCTGAAGGTTTTACAATGGCCCTCACAGTCCTCCGATCTGAACATCATTGATAATCTGTGGCTAAACCTCAAAATAGCAGAGGATGGAAGATGCCCCAGGAATCTCTGAACTGGAGGAATTCTCTAAGCAAGAATGCAGGAAAATCGCTTATACGAAATAAGTCTCTTGTGTGGCTGCAAAAAGCGATTACAAACTGTGATACTTGCAAAAGCTGGTGCTACTAGGTACTGACCATGCAGGGTGCCCAAACTATTGCATCGCCCTATTTTTCTTTTTTGTAATTTTTGAAATGTAAAAGATGAGAACATTATATGTATAATTTTGCCTGACATGCAAAGGAAATGTCATCTGTAACTTTAGGCCTTTTACAGATCATATCATCTTCAACTTGCTTAACTGTTAACAATAACAGGAATTTTGAGCAGGGGTCCCCAAACTTTTTCATGACACTATGCTGAAAAGATCTGGTCCAGACAGAAAGCTGAATAATGCAGATCTGTCTCCAATTTTCACATTATAAACTGCTGTTAGACCTGATGAGGCTGTGATAGTTACTGTGCCAATCCATTTCAAAATATCTATATAATACTTTGTGAAAGTTTCCTGTCTGATATTGAAGATTAGCATCTGGACAAAACAACGTTGTGCAGGTTGTGATCTGAGATCATAAAGTGGAAGGTCATGGGCACTTGGGGCCTCGGCGGTGGGCACCTGGCCATCACCCCCTGACAAGACATTGCTCTACGTGTGCGTGTCCCTCCTGTCTTTACCAGCGGAGGTTTGGGTACGTGCACTGCTGACCCCGGGGCTGGGAATGGATGATGGCTGTGAATAATTAATGAGTCTCTTACATTACAGGAGTCATTAGTATATAATATGAGGGCGGCTCTCGGGCATCCAAACTACAAGGCTCAACCAGCTCTCTGCATTGTGTTACTATACAAACCTGTGACTAAAGTGGAGATATATTCACTGCTCAAAAAAATAAAGGGAACACTTAAACAACAAAATATATCTCCAAGTAAATCAAACTTCTGTGAAATCAAACTGTCCACTTAGGAAGCAACGCTGATTGCCAATCAATTTCACATGCTGTTGTGCAAATGGAATAGACAACAGATAGAAATTATTGGCTATTATCAAGACACCCTCAATAAAGGAGTGGTTCTGCAGGTGGGGACCACAGACCACATCTCAGTACCAATGCTTTCTGGCTGATGTTTTGGTTACTTTTAAATGTTGGTTGTGCTTTCACACTCGTGGTAGTATGAAACGGACTCTACAACCCACACAAGTGGCTCAGGTAGTGCAGTTCATCCAGGATGGCACATCAATGCGAGCTGTGGCAAGAAGGTTTGCTGTGTCTGTCAGCGTAGTATCCAGAGGCTGGAGGCGCTACCAGGAGACAGGCCAGTACACCAGGAGATGTGGAGTGGGCCGTAGGAGGGCAACAACCCAGCAGCAGGACCCCTACCTCAGCCTTTGTGCAAGGAGGAACAGGAGGAGCACTGCCAGAGCCCTGCAAAATGACCTCCAGCAGGCCACAAATGTGCATGTGTCTGCACAAACGGTTAGAAACCGACTCCATGAGGATGGTCTGAGGGCCCGACGTCCACAGATGGGGGTTGTGCTCACAGCCCAACACCATGCAGGACGCTTGGCATTTGCCACAGAACACCAGGATTGTCAAATTCGCCACTGGCGCCCTGTGTTCTTCACAGATGAAAGCAGGTTCACACTGAGGACATGTGACAGAGCCTGGAGATGCCGTGGAGAGCGATCTGCTTCCTACAACATCCTTCAGCATGACCGGTTTGGCAGTGGGTCAGTAATAGTGTGGGGTAGCATTTCTTTGGAGGGTCGCACAGCCCTCCATGTGCTCGCCAGAGGTAGCTTGACTGCCATTAGGTACTGAGATGAGATCCTCAGACCCCTTGTGAGACCATATGCTGGTGCAGTTGGCCCTGGGTTCATCCTAATGCAGGACAATGCCAGACTTCATGTGGCTGGAGTGTGTCAGCAGTTCCTGTAAGATGAAGGCATTGAAGCTATGGATTGGCTTGCCTGTTCCCCAGACGTGAATCCGATTGAGCACATCTGGGACATCACGTGTCGCTCCATCCACCAACGTCACGTTGCGTCACAGACTGTTCAGGAGTTGGCGGTTGCTTTAGTCCAGGTCTGGGAGGAGATCCCTCATGACAACATCCGTTGACTCATCAGGAGCATGCCCAGGTGCCGTAGGGAAGTCAAACAGGCACATGGAGGCCACACACACTACTGAGCATAATTTCCTTGTCTTGAGGCATTTCCACTGAAGTTGGATCAGCCTGTAATTTGATTTTCCACTTTGATTTTGAGTATCCTTCCATATCCAGACCTCCATGGGATATTAATTTTGATTTGCATTGATCATTTTTATGTTTTCTTGTTCTAAATGCATGCCACTGTGTAATGAATAAAGAATTGCAGCTGTGATAATCCATTCACAGATATCTATGATGTGGTATCTTAGTGTTCCCTTTATTTTTTTAGCAGTGTATAATAATGAGTCAGACCAGTCTTCAGATGTAAAGAACCTGTGAAATCCCTCTCAGAAGGAAACTAGTAAATGTTCAGCAATGTGAGAGAGACAATAACGCCCCCCCCCCATATTTCTCATGAGCCCCCTAAACCGCTCCATACAGATCCATGGCCGGCTTCACATTGGAGTAGTGTTGTCCCGGTGTGCCGAGCTCCGGCTCCCTCAGGCCCGTCTGTGTCATTGAGAAGTTGTCTCCAGCCACAATGATGGTATTGAGATGAGGGGCCCTGGCCTGATAATGAGCTATTGACAGTAGTGCCCCCCCACTCCTAGCAGCCTGGACCCTCATTTACATGTTTGCTTTTCAGCTTCACATCTGACATAAAGCAACGAGACCTCATTGTTCTAGCGCAAGAAAGTGAGAGCCTGACTGTGCGAATGTGAAGGAGGATCTGTGTCTGGGAGCCAGGCCCCGCGTCTGGAAGCTGGGTCCCGTGCCTATTCTCACATACTTGGCTTCAGTTTCATGCCACCTCTAAGGGTCTCTACTAGCTGTCATTGAATGGAAATCGTTTCCATTCAGAGACGGACTACCAGCCTGGCCTGGATACGACAAGGCCGTGACAAGGATGACTTTATAATCGAGTTTCATTTATTGATAGAAACATAAAGTAGATGAGAAAGTGCCCATTAGATAATACCTGAGCGGTGTGAGAACACCCAGACTTATAGCGTAGTATCGATCTCAGAAATGGTATCCAAGATATAAAGCCGATAAGGATGGCAAAGAACCCAACAGAATTCAATAGAATCATTTTATTTGTAGGAAAGAAATATATGAAAATATTTTAAAAGAACAGAATGAGGGAAAGGAGCACAACAATAATACATAGCTGAAATGGGGCGTACAAAAAGTCACCTCTCATCATATCGGGAATACATCACTGCCGGGTCCACACCAGGTCAAGGTTTAATGTAGATCAATGCAGTGCCAAGCGATTCAGGTTTTTCCTATGCTGATTAGTAAAGTGCAAAATATATAGAAATGTAATCAGAATTTAGTCATTTATTAGATACACAATAAAGTGACTGGAGCACATACTGTATATACTGTGTAAATATACAGTGATTCCAGTGGTGATAGGAGCACTTGGAGCAGTGACCCCGAAGTTGGGAAAATGGCTGCAACAGTTCCCAGGAGCAACATCTGAACTCTGTCCAGAAAATCACCTGGCATTTCATATTGAATCTTCATGCCCAGTCTCCGTCTGGAGGAGGAGGATGATGGAGCTTGGAGGAGGAGGACATCAAAGCAGCTTGGGGGAGAAGAAGGACGACAGAGCAGCCTGGAGGAGGATGACAATATGGGAGCCTGGAGGAGGAGGAGGACGACAATAGGGGAGCCTGCAGCAAAAGGATGGCGACAATATGGGAGCCTGGGGGAGGAGGAGGACGACAATAGGGGAGCAAGTGGGGTAATATTTGTGGGAGTGATCTCATCTTTGTATTGTCCAGTGACCTCAACCCTCCGCTTTGTAATGGAGAAGCATCAATAAGACACCTATCCATTACTAATCTTAAGAGAGAACCGGAGCTGAACAGCTGATGCATTTCGGTGACTCTCACGGCGGCGAAGTGATACACTATGGGAGGGATCACCTCCTGTCAGTGTATCACCAAAGGCCGGGTAGAACAGTCACATTGTTCCAGGTAACGTGGGCGTCGGGGAATAGGTGTTTGAATATGAATGTTTTTTTTTTTTCTTTTACAATTGAACACAGTCGCCAGATGATGGGACTACTGTCCCATCATCGGCTCATGCTGTCACTGTTATATGTGACAGCAGACATAGCCGGATGGGAGTAGTAGTCCCATCAGACGATGCCTGGCGACACACGTAGACACGCACATATTCTCCGCCCACACATATTCTCCGCCCACACACTCTTCCTCCTTCCTTTCTGCAGCGTTTTTGACACGCAGATCCGCAGACCTTTTTACACCTGTGGTTTGGCTGCGGATTTAACTGACTCAATGTAAGTCAATGGGTGCAGAAACGCTGCAGATCCCCAAAAAGTATTGACATGCTGCGGAAAATAAAACTGTGAATCAGTGTGGAATTTTCCGTAGTATGTGCACACCAATTCTGGATTCCCATTGATTAACATTGCACTTTTGTGGATTTGGTGCAATTCCGCGCGGAAAAAACGCTGCGGATGCCTAAGGGGGAACGTCTCACCTTATGGAGCGTGACATGGCGGTGTAAGGAGACTTCTAGGCCGTGCAATGCTCCACTGGGAATTTTAAATATACAAATGTACTCCTCAGAGGTTAACTTGTGGGATTGATTAGGATTCCTCCCTCCTCTGGGATCTTCTCCCCACGGTCTCATCTCTAGGTCATAGGCGAAGTTCGGCTGTCGATCACCTCTGACTCCAGGATTTCGTCTTACAGCTTGAGCGTTAAATTAGTCAGTGGATAAGAGAGTGCCGGAAGCCGTTTCTGCTCTCATTTAGCGTATCCCATAGGAACTGTCTTAATTAATTGGATATTTTTACCCGTTCGCCTCTGATCCGCATTCACACGGCTGGTTACAGGAGTTTCTAGGACAGCGCTCCCGGGAAGCTTTTGTTTCTTTCATGTAAAAGGTACAAACGGATTTGACCTTTTATAAAACATATTTTTGAGAAACTGGAGATGACGGGAGTGATAAATCTCAGAGTATGAGGGGGATAAAGGGCGTATACTTCACCTTATATATACAGTGTGATACAGAACGTATACATCACCTTGTATATACAGCGAGATACAGGGCATATACTTCACCTTGTATATATACACCGCAGGATTCAGGGCGTATACTTCACCTTATATACACAGTGGGATACAGGGCGTATACATCTACCTATATACAGTTGGTACGGAAAGTATTCAGACCCCTTTAAATTTTTCACTCTGTTTCATTGCAGGCATTTGGTAAATTCAAAAAAGTTAATTTTTTTCTCATCTTGA
Source organism: Dendrobates tinctorius (assembly GCF_039654945.1). Classification (NCBI taxonomy): domain Eukaryota; kingdom Metazoa; phylum Chordata; class Amphibia; order Anura; family Dendrobatidae; genus Dendrobates; species Dendrobates tinctorius. The sequence goes on along the minus strand of NW_027361696.1, from coordinate 3,798,394 downwards.
GTGAAAGAAGCCCCCTTTTGCGCTAGTACAGCCGTGAGTCTTCTTGGGAATGATGCAACAAGTTTTTCACACCTGGATTTGGAGATCCTCTGCCATTCTTCCTTACTGATCCTCTCCAGTTCTGTCAGGTTGGATGGTAAATGTTGGTGGACAGCCATTTTCAGGTCTCTCCAGAGATCCTCAATTGGGTTTAGGTCAGGGCTCTTGCTGGGCCAGTCAAGAATGGTCACAGAGTTGTTCTGAAGCCACTCCTTTGTTATATTAGCTGTGTGCTTAGGGTCATTGTCTTATTGGAAGGTGAACTTTCGGCCAAGCCTGAGGTTCAGAGCACTCTGGAAGAGGTTTTCATCCAGGATATCTCTGTACTCGGCCGCATTCATGTTTCCTTCAATTGCAACCAGTCGTCCTGTTCCTGTAGCTGAAAAACACCCCCATAGCATGATGCTGTCACCACCATGTTTCACTGTTGGGATTGTATTGGGCAGGTGAAGAGCAGTGCCTGGTTTTCTCCACACATACCGCTTAGGATTATCAGCAAAAAATTCTATCTTCATCTTCTCAGACCAGATAATATTATTTCTCATAGTCTGGGAGTTTTTCATGTGTTTTTAGCTAACTCTATGCATGCTTTCATATGTCTTACACTGAATAGAGGCTTCCGTCAAGCCATAAAGGCCTGACTGATGGAGGGCTGCAGTGGTAGTTGACTTTGTGGAACTTTCTCCCATCTCCCTACTGCATCTGTGGGCTCAGCCACAGTGATCTTGGGGTTCTTCTTTACCTCTCTCACCAAGGCTCTTCTCCTACGATTGCTGAGTTTGACTGGTCGGCCAGGTCTAGGAAGACTTCTGGTGGTCCCAAACTTCTTCCTTTTCAGGATTATGGAGGCCACTGTGCTCTTAGTAACCTTGAGTACTGCAGAAATTCTGCAGATCTGTGCCTTGCCACAATTCTGTCTCTGAGCTCCTTGGCCAGTTCCTTTGACCTCATGATTCTCATTTGGTCTGACATGTACTGTGAGCTCTTAAGGTACTGTCACATTTAGCGATGTACCAGCGATCCCGACCAGCGATATGACGCGGTCAAGATCGCTGGTGCATCGCTAAGTGGTCGCTAGTGAGCTGCCACACAGGCAGATCTCACCAGCGACATCGCTGGGGACGGGGATCGCTACTTACCTGTCAGACGAGGCAATCCTGCGTCCTCCCGCCCGGCTCCACGCGTCGCTCGCCGTCACAGCAGGAAGCGCCGCAGGAAGCTGACGACGAGAAACAGTCCTGAACGTTCTCGCGCGATCAGCGATAACCAGCGGGGGAGCCGGTCGGAGGTAAGTATCACACACAGAGATATCGCTAGCAATATCGCTATAACGTCACTAGTTATAGCGATATTGCTAGCGATATCTCTTAGTGTGACTGGCCCTTTATATAGACAGGTGTGTGTCTTTCCAAATCAAGTCCTATCAGTTTAATTAAACACAGCTGGCCTCCAATGAAGGAATAGAACCATCTCAAGGAGGATCACAAGAAAATGGACAGCATGTGACTTAAATATGAGTGTCTAAAAAGTGTCTGAATACTTATGACCATGTGATATTTCTGTTTTTCTTTTTCGTTAAATTTGCAAAATTTTCTTCATTTGTTTTTTTTTTCCGTCAAGATGGGGTGCAGAGTGTACATTAATGAGGGAAAAAAAAGAGCTTTTTTGAATTTACCAAATGGCTGCAATGAAATAAATTGTGAAAAATTTAAAGGGGTCTGAATACCAGTGTCTACAGCGAGATACAGGGTATATACTTCACCTTATATATACAGCGGGATACAGGGCGTATACTTCTACTTACTGTATTTACGCAGCGGGATCTTGATATCTTATCACACAGTATTTACTGGATATACATGTTATATAAGGTATATATTGTACGGTACATGGACCCCTGTGTATGGGCAGGATGCCACCGCGGACATTGTCTTGCTCGGCCTCGTTCTATAAAGGGGCTGAGTGTATGAACATTACATGATGATGTGACCTTATCTCACCTCACTCTCTGCTGGTTACAATCCCCCCCCCCCCCCCCCCCGTCCGGTCTGGCGGCTATTAGACAGAACTTTAAAGCCCAGTGCCGGTCATCTGTGGCCCATTAAGGGCATTTCTCATTATCGGGGGTTGATATGTGCGACATAGATATTGTTCTGCTCATTTTGGACCCTACGTAAGACCGAAACAACCTGCTGTAAGTAAGTAAAAGCAATGGTGCGTATAAGTAACACGGGGACGTAGTAAACACCATTTCTGATCAAATCCATCGCACCGCGACGAGATCGTGACCTCCAGTTTTAACACCTTAGGCTACTTTCACACTAGCGTTTTTTTGTGCTGCGCTGTGTGCGCAGTCCAAACGCATACAAAAAACGCATAAAGCGTTTGCTTATTTTATGCGCATGCATTTTAACCAGTTTGTAGCCATATTGACTCTTAAAACGCATGCGATTTTAAACGCTGACGTGCGCATGTCCATGCGCACGTCTGCATTCCCATAGGCTGTAATGTGTTATTTAGTCGCATTCCGTACAAAAACACCACAAAATATAAAAACACTTAAATACAATAGTTACCAATCGATTGTAACTTGTATATATGGGAGCAGAAGCTAGCCCTGTATAACATGTATAAAGAGTTAGTGCTTCCAAATAGAGAGTCAATATAATACACAGCTTATTGAAAGATAGATATATAAAGGACACCTTATACCGTGTCTATATGTCAGGTTAGATCCTAATTAAAGGATTATAGACACCTTTAAAGAGGTTGTCCCACAAACAAAGTACATTTTATTTGATCTAGGAATAAAAATAAGTAACACAATTGGATGTAAAAAAAAAATCTCCTAGATGTGACCCTGCTGTGTCTTATGTAATGGCTGTGTCTGACCACACAGAGCTGCTCCAGTCCATGGTCTGAACACAACGCCGCTCTGGGCAGGGGCTCATTTACATGATTATCTCGGGACAGTAACATTTTTTTCACATCCAAAAGCAAAGCAAAGAAAATGACGTGTGTGTATGTATGTGTGTGTGTGTGTGTGTGTGTGTGTGTATATATATATATATATATATATATATATATATATATATATATCTCTTTATCATGTCTGTCTGTAACCGAAATCCGGCTGCGCTGATTTGTCACGGCCGCCAGGCCCCCGCCAGGCCGCAACCAATCAGCAACAGGCGCAGTCCGCAATTAGCAGGACGCACGCCACCGCTACCGTGCCGTCGGGAGATCGGCGGCGCTAGCCGCCGATCTCCCAACGGTTGCCGCGGGTCATCTCCGGGCGCACGGGCGTCAGCGGCGACGCAACCGGAGATGCCTGGCGCTAGCCGGTACCCAGGGTCCGGAGGAGAAGAGACTCCTTCGGCCCCATAAACGTGTAAAATAATAGAATTCAAATAAAAAATAGTGATCTACTCCCCTTCCGACGGACCCCGGAATCTGTCCCTCCTCTCCACGCTGCCGGCATCTTCCGTTCCCAGTACTGCTTTGCACGAGAGGACGTCAGCAGCGGTCTTTGGCGCAAAGCAGTACTGGGAATGGAAGATACCGGCAGCGTTGAGAGGAGGGACAGATTCCGGGGGCCGTCGGATGCTAAGTATATCACATTTTTTATTTTAATCTGCCGCTGGCCATATTCTAGAGTACCCAATGCTTTAGAATCGGGCCAGCAGCTAGTTACATACATATGCATGCAGAAGTATATAGACAGTAATACAGTAAAACCAACAACAGATCCTATTGTTACTCCAAGATCTATTGATTTAAAGTGCACTTTTATCGTGGGGCAACCCCTTTAAGGCCCGTTTACACAGACGGACTGACAGCTCTAGATGACAGCCAAGCAACAGATATTTTTTGATCAGTAGTGGTCACACAGGCCGGCCGCGGTAAGCAATGAGCGGCCTGTAGTAATGTGTAGATCAGTGCATACAGGCCGCCACATATCAGCAGTGCCACCTCCGTGTGCACAGGACCATGCGCTGCCGAGAAGGGTCATCTCGTACAAAAAACATCAAGCGTGTTGTTACCATTTACACTGAAAGGTTGTCGTGAAACAATCATTCTCGGCACTGAAAGATTCTTTCTGTTCTTGTGCACACGGACTTTTTGGGTCGTATGGCTTACTTTGTGGTTGGTTCTCCCGTTACCTAACTGTCCTTTCGCAGAACCTTTGTAGAAAAGTCTGCTCTTGTCAGACATACCAGGCTAATATTCCGAGAAACTTTCCATATTCTCATGCTCTGTAACTTGCCATTCTTTCTTCTCCGTGAGCGGGGCCGGTGTGTGATATACAGTGGGGAAAAAAAGTATTTAGTCTGTCAGCAATAGTGCAAGTTCCACCACTTAAAAAGATGAGAGGCGTCTGTAATTTACATCATAGGTAGACCTCAACTATGGGAGACAAACTGAGAAAAAAAAATCCAGAAAATCACATTGTCTGTTTTTTTTTTCATTTTATTTGCATATTATGGTGGAAAATAAGTATTTGGTCAGAAACAAAATTTCATCTCAATACTTTGTGATATATCCTTTGTTGGCAATGACAGAGGTCAAACGTTTTCTGTAAGTCTTCACAAGGTTGCCACACACTGTTGTTGGTATGTTGGCCCATTCCTCCATGCAGATCTCCTCTAGAGCAGTGATGTTTTTGGCTTTTCGCTTGGCAACACGGACTTTCAACTCCCTCCAAAGGTTTTCTATAGGGTTGAGATCTGGAGACTGGCTAGGCCACTCCAGGACCTTGAAATGCTTCTTACGAAGCCACTCCTTCGTTGCCCTGGCGGTGTGCTTTGGATCATTGTCATGTTGAAAGACCCAGCCACGTTTCATCTTCAATGCCCTTGCTGATGGAAGGAGGTTTGCACTCAAAATCTCACGATACATGGCCCCATTCATTCTTTCATGTACCCGGATCAGTCGTCCTGGCCCCTTTGCAGAGAAACAGCCCCAAAGCATGATGTTTCCACCACCATGCTTTACAGTAGGTATGGTGTTTGATGGATGCAACTCAGTATTCTTTTTCCTCCAAACACGACAAGTTGTGTTTCTACCAAACAGTTCCAGTTTGGTTTCATCAGACCATAGGACATTCTCCCAAAACTCCTCTGGATCATCCAAATGCTCTCTAGCAAACTTCAGACGGGCCCGGACATGTACAGGCTTAAGCAGTGGGACACGTCTGGCACTGCAGGATCTGAGTCCATGGTGGCGTAGTGTGTTACTTATGGTAGGCCTTGTTACATTGGTCCCAGCTCTCTGCAGTTCATTCACTAGGTCCCCCCGCGTGGTTCTGGGATTTTTGCTCACCGTTCTTGTGATCATTCTGACCCCACGGGGTGGGATTTTGCGTGGAGCACCAGATCGAGGGAAATTATCAGTGGTCTTGTATGTCTTCCATTTTCTAATTATTGCTCCCACAGTTGATTTCTTCACTCCAAGCTGGTTGGCTATTGCAGATTCAGTCTTCCCAGCCTGGTGCAGGGCTACAATTTTGTTTCTGGTGTCCTTTGACAGCTCTTTGGTCTTCACCATAGTGGAGTTTGGAGTCAGACTGTTTGAGGGTGTGCACAGGTGTCTTTTTATACTGATAACAAGTTTAAACAGGTGCCATTACTACAGGTAATGAGTGGAGGAAAGAGGAGACTCTTAAAGAAGAAGTTACAGGTCTGTGAGAGCCAGAAATCTTGATTGCTTGTTTCTGACCAAATACTTATTTTCCACCATAATATGCAAATAAAATGAAAAAAAAACAGACAATGTGATTTTCTGGATTTTTTTTTCTCAGTTTGTCTCCCATAGTTGAGGTCTACCTATGATGTAAATTACAGACGCCTCTCATCTTTTTAAGTGGTGGAACTTGCACTATTGCTGACTGACTAAATACTTTTTTTCCCCACTGTATGGGTAACGTGGGGTATAACTCGGGACAAGAGCGCTCAGCTGCATAGAAATACATGTAGTCGCACACTCCAGTCCTGAGTGCGGGCGGCAGTGCCGGGTATTGAGATGCGAGACTCGTGCAAGTTTCTCGCAAGTATGACCCCAGCCTTAGCCTCCCACTCTGATATATTACACCTATCATATGGTATATCAGAAGAAGGATACTACGTTGACCTGATTACTAACATGTGGTACCTTATTGTTAGGCCTTTTTCACCCTATGTATCTTTATAGGGTCATTTAGGGAGAGATAGCCGTCAAGGACTGAGGGTGCCAACCTCTGCTGGTAGGGCAGGAAGACAACCGTAACATACTAGGGATTTCTTCCCCTCCTCCTTCCTCCACCCATTCTATTAAACACAGACTTTTTGTTTTTTTTTGTTGGTGTAAAACTATACTGTGCTATTATGTAAATTTTATGATTGTATCAAAAGTCAAGTTTTATAGGAGCTATCTATAATTTGGTGATTTGATTTCATTAGCATTTTGCCAGCACAATAGAAATGTGAACTTTTCAACATTTATTGTTTGTTTTTTTTTGTACAATTGCCTTGCAGGGATTGAACATCCACCTCTGTTCTGTGACTGTATGCTGATCGACAGGCAAGAGAGCAAAGACACAAAACCCCACTCCTAATTCCTATATTGTGGACAAGGCTCCACCCCCACATACTATATTGGGCCAAGGCCCCACCCCCAAGCCGTATATTGGGACGAGGCCTTGCCCCAATTTTTTAAATAGAGACAAGGCCCAGCCCTCAATTTCTTAAATTGGGACGAAGCCCGGCCCCCAGTTTCTAAATTGGGACGAGCCCAGCCTCCAGTTCCTAAATTGGGACGAGCCCAGCCTCCAGTTCCTAAATTGGGGCAAGGCCCGGCCCCCACCTCCTGCTTTCAGATCACACTTGATACCAGGCAGTGAACAGCGGCGTACACAGAAGGGAGCCACCTAATGGCTGGGTTTTCTTGGAGTTGTTTCCATAGATTGTCCTGTCAGGGACCATGGTGCGGGTCAGTCTGGGCCTCTTGTGGTCGCCATATCTTTGGTGTTTTCCCACCGTGGGTGCTGCTGCCTTGCTTGGCATTTCTGCCCTTTCAGCAGTCATGACGTCCGCCGTACTCTGATACCTGCAGAACAACGCGGGCTTGAATGATCAACCTGTGGTAACCTGTTTGGCAGTATTGTGGTTCTTCCACTACACAGTAATGTTGGCACTCCCCATGGAGGGTCCTTGGCCTAATTAGCCCCTGTCCCTGCTCCTCCCTCCATCAATTCATCTCAATTTCATGTTTCACTTCACATCTTGTTGTTGCCTCGTACAGTGTAAGCTGCACTCTCTCTGCGCTGTGTAGCCCCATACTCTGTAAGCTGCGCTCTGTGCACTGTCGCCCCATACCGTGTAGCCCGAAACCGTGTAAGCTGTGCTCTCCGTGCACCGTGAAGCCCCATACCATGTAAGCTGCGCACTGTTCGCTGTCACCCCATATAGTGTAATCTGCGCTCTCTGTGCACTGTGTCGCCCATATTGTGTAAGCTCCGCTCTGTGTGCTGTCTCCCCATATCGTGTAAGCTGCGCTCTCTGTGCGCTGTCTCCCCATATTGTGGAAGCTCCGCTCTCTGTGCGCTGTCTCTCCATATCGTGTAAGCTGCGCTCTCTGTGCGCTGTCTCCCCATATTGTGTAAGCTCCGCTCTCTGTGCGCTGTCTCCCCATATCGTGTAAGCTGCGCTCTGTGTGCTGTCTCCCCATATCGTGTAAGCTGCGCTCTCTGTGCGCTGTCGCCCCATATTGTGGAAGCTCCGCTCTCTGTGCGCTGTCGCCCCATATTGTGTAAGCTCCGCTCTCTGTGTGCTGTGTCCCCATATCGTGTAAGCTGCGCTCTCTGTGCGCTGTCTCCCCATATCGTGTAAGCTGCACTCTCTGTGTGCTGTGTCACCCCATATTGTGTAAGCTGCGCTCTCTGTATGCTGTCACCCCATATTGTGTAAGCTGCGCTCTGTGTGCTGTCACCCCATATTGTGTAAGCTGCACTCTCTGTGTGCTGTCTCCCCATATTGTGTAAGCTGCGCTCTGTGTGCTGTCTCCCCATATTGTGTAAGCTGCGCTCTGTGTGCTGTCTCCCCATATTGTGTAAGCTGTGTTCTCTGTGCGCTGTCTCCCCATATTGTGTAAGCTGCGCTCTCTGTGCACTGTCTCCCCATATTGTGTAAGCTGCACTCTCTGTGTGCTGTGTCACCCCATATTGTGTAAGCTGCGCTCTCTGTATGCTGTCACCCCATATTGTGTAAGCTGCGCTCTCTGTGTGCTGTCACCCCATATTGTGTAAGCTGTGCTCTCTGTGCGCTGTCTCCCCATATTGTGTAATCTGCGCTTTCTGTGCGCTGTCACCCCATATTGTGTAATTTGCGCTTTCTGTGCGCTGTCACCCCATATTGTGTAAGCTGCGCTCTCTGTGCGCTGTCACCCCATATTGTGTAATCTGCGCTTTCTGTGCGCTGTCAAACCATATTGTGTAATCTGCGCTCTCTGTGCGCTGTCACCCCATATTGTGTAAGCTGCGCTCTCTGTGCGCTGTCACCCCATATTGTGTAAGCTGCGCTCTCTGTGCGCTGTCTCCCCCTATTGTGTAAGCTGCGCTTTCTGTGCGCTGTCTCCCCATATTGTGTAGGCTGTGCTCTGTGCGCTGTCACTCCATATTGTGTAAGCTGCGCTCTCTGTGCGCTGTCACCCCATATTGTGTAAGCTGTGCTCTCTGTGCGCTGTCACCCCATATTGTGTAAGCTGCGCTCTCTGTGTGCTGTCTCCCCATGTTGTGTAAGCTGCGCTTTCTGTGCGCTGTCACCCCATATTGTGTAAGCTGCGTTCTCTGTGCGCTGTCTCCCCATATTGTGTAAGCTGCGCTCTCTGTGTGCTGTCTCCCCATATTGTGTAAGCTGCGCTCTCTGTGCGCTGTCTCCCCATATTGTGTAAGCTGCGCTTTCTGTGCGCTGTCTCCCCATATTGTGTAATCTGCGCTTTCTGTGCGCTGTGTCACCCCATATTGTGTAAGCTGCGCTCTGTGTGCTGTCTCCCCATATTGTGTAAGCTGCGCTCTCTGTGCGCTGTCTCCCCATATTGTGTAAGCTGCGCTTTCTGTGCGCTGTCACCCCATATTGTGTAAGCTGTGCTCTGTGCGCTGTCACCCCATATTGTGTATGCTGCTCTCTCTGTGCGCTGTGTCACCCCATATTGTGTAAGCTGCGCTCTCTGTGCGCTATCTCCCCATATTGTGTAAGCTGGGCTCTCTGTGCATTGTCACCCCATATTGTGTAAGCTGCGCTCTCTGTGCGCTGTGTCACCACATATTGTGTAAGCTGCGCTCTCTGTGCACTGTCTCCCCATATTGTGTAAGCTGCGCTTTCTGTGCGCTGTCTCCCCATATTGTGTAAGCTGCGCTCTCTGTGCGCTGTCTCCCCATATTGTGTAAGCTGCGCTCTCTGTGCACTGTCACCCCATATTGTGTAAGCTGTGCTCTGTGCGCTGTGTCACCCCATATTGTGTAAGCTGTGCTCTGTGTGCTGTCACCCCATATTGTGTAAGCTGTGCTCTCTGTGCGCTGTCTCCCCATATTGTGTAAGCTGTGCTCTGTGCTCTGTCACTCCATATTGTGTAAGCTGTGCTCTGTGCGCTGTCTCCCCATATTGTGTAAGCTGTGCTCTGTGCTCTGTCACTCCATATTGTGTAAGCTGCGCTCTCTGTGCACTGTCTCCCCATATTGTGTAAGCTGCGCTCTCTGTGCGCTGTCACCCCATATTGTGTAAGCTGCGCTCTCTGTGCGCTGTCTCCCCATATTGTGTAAGCTGCGTTTTCTGTGCGCTGTCTCCCCATATTGTGTAAGCTGTGCTCTCTGTGCGCTGTCACCCCATATTGTGTAAGCTGCGCTCTCTGTGCGCTGTCTCCCCATATTATGTAAGCTGCGCTCTCTGTGCGCTGTCACCCCATATTGTGTAAGCTGCTCTCTCTGTGCGCTGTCACCCCATATTGTGTAAGCTGCGCTCTCTGTGCGCTGTCACCCCATATGGTGTAAGCTGCGCTCTCTGTGCGCTGTCACCCCATATTGTGTAAGCTGCGCTCTCTGTGCGCTGTCACCCCATATTGTGTTAGCTGCTCTCTCTGTGCGTTGTCTCCCCATATTGTGTAAGCTGCGCTCTCTGTACGTTGTCTCCCCATATTGTGTTAGCTGCTCTCTCTGTGCGTTGTCTCCCCATATTGTGTAAGCTGTGCTCTGTGCTCTGTGTCACCCCATATTGTGTAAGCTGCGCTCTCTGTGCGTTGTCTCCCCATATTGTGTTAGCTGCTCTCTCTGTGCGTTGTCTCCCCATATTGTGTAAGCTGTGCTCTGTGCTCTGTGTCACCCCATATTGTGTAAGCTGCGCTCTCTGTGCGTTGTCTCCCCATATTGTGTAAGCTGCTCTCTCTGTGTGCTGTCACCCCATATTGTGTAAGCTGCGCTTTCTGTGCGCTGTCACCCCATATTGTGTAAGCTGCGCTCTCTGTGAGCCTTGACGCTCCACACAGCCATGATTGCGGCAGAGAAGCTGAATCTTGCTGTTCCTCTCAGAGCGGCTCGGATATCGGCAGAAATACAAATCCTCCAGTTGTTCTGAAAACTTTGTGTTTCTTGGTCACATTCGCTCTTATAGCAGCGGCTGCAGCCTCGGTGGGTTCATACAAGCTTCATCAGACCACAAAAAGGAGGCCGTGCCCATCTGTGCAGTCATGTGAGGAGCGACGGTGGCACCGATATCACCACAGATGATTGAGGTGTAATCATGTGACGGGAGGACATCACCGAGAAACACTCCGGACAGGGCGTACATTACCGATCTCTAACCACATCATTCATGCAGTGGCTCCTGTTTTAGCGCGATGTTACTGGAAAATTGATTTTTTTTTTTTTTTTATTAACATTTTGCTTTTCCCAGAAAATAAAAAGCTGAATAGCATCATGAGCAAAGCGTACTGAATCCAGGAAGCGACCATCACAGATCTACACTTGTCTGAGCATTTGCATAAAGCGACAATGAAACTAATTAGACATCTGCTGGGAAATAAGCAACAATTCATGTGCTCCAAAGAGTTACAGCTCACGAAGCAACATTCTGCATTTCATCATCAAGTAGAGCACAAGTCCTTCTAATGCTTCTCGTTGGTGTAGGAGAGATGTGTAGTTAGTCACCTTTTATTTCAATATCTGTATTCATAACACTTACAATTTTTTCATTCTCAGTTGCCTCCTGTATTCTGCTGTTGCAGTCACTGCGTACATACATTACATTACTGATCCTGAGTTACATCCTGTATTATACCCCAGAGCTGCACTCACTATTCTGCTGGTGCAGTCACTGCGTACATACATTACATTACTGATCCTGAGTTACATCCAGTATTATACTCTAGAGCTGCACTCACTATTCTGCTGGTGCAGTCACTGCGTACATACATTACATTAGTGATCCTGAGTTACATCCAGTATTATACCCCAGAGCTGCACTCACTATTCTGCTGGTGCAGTCACTGCGTACATACATTACATTACTGATCCTGAGTTACATCCTGTATTATACCCCAGAGCTGCACTCACTATTCTGCTGGTGCAGTCACTGTGTGCATACATTACTGATCCTGAGTTACACCCTGTATTATACTCCAGAGCTGCACTCACTATTGTGCTAGTGCAGTCACTGTATACATGCATTACATTACTGATCCTGAGTTACCTCCTGTATTATACTCCAGAGCTGCTCTCACTATTCTGCTGGTGCAGTCACTGTGTACATACTGTATATTACATTACTGATCCTGAGTTACATCCAGTATTATACCCCAGAGCTGCACTCACTATTCTGCTGGTGCAATCACTGTGTACATACATTACCTTACTGATCCTGAGTTACATCCTGTATTATACCCCAGAGCTGCACTCACTATTCTGCTGGTGCAGTCACTGTGTACATACGTTACATTACTGATCCTGAGTTACATTCTGTATTATTCCCCAGAGCTGAACTCAGTATTCTGCTGGTGCAGTCACTGTGTACATACATTACTGATCCTGAGTTACATCCTATATTATACTCCAGAGCTGCGCTCGCTATTCTGCTGGTGCAGTCACTGTGTACATACATTACTGATCCTGAGTAACATCCTGTATTATAATCTAGAGCTGTACTCACTATTCTGCTGGTGCAGTCACTGTGTACATTACATTACTGATCCTGAGTTACATCCTGTATTATACTCCAGAGCTGCGCTCGCTATTCTGCTGGTGCAGTCATTGTGTACATACATTACATTACTGATCCTGAGTTACATCCTGTATTATACTCCAGAGCTGCACTCACTTTTCTGCTGGTGCAGTCACTGTGTACATTACATTACTGATCCTGAGTTACATCCTGTATTATACTCCAGAGCTGCACTCACTATTCTGCTGGTGCATTCACTGTGTACATTACATTACTGATCCTGAGTTACATCCTGTATTATACTCCAGAGCTGCACTCACTATTCTGCTGGTACAGTCACTGTGTACATACTGTACATTACTGATCCTGAGTTACATCCTGTATTATACTCCAGAGCTGCACTCACTATTCTGCTGGTGCAGTCAGTGTGTACCCACATTGCATTATTGATCCTGAATTACACACTGTATTAGGCTGTGAGCACACGATGCAGATTTGTAGCGGATCCGCAGCGGATTTTACCGCGCAGAAACGTTGCATTTCTGCATTGTGATGTACAGTAGCCTTAAAATCAATCTAAAAAGAAAACGCTGTGCAGACGTTGCGGATTTTTCCGCGCGGTTTTCCTGCGGTACAAAATCCGCAGCATGTTACTACTTTTGTGCGGTTTTCCATCTCCCCTGTCACCAAATCCGCAGGGGGAAAACCGCAGTGGAAAACCGCACAAAAACCGCATGAAAAATGCAGGTCATTTGACCTGCGGATTTCTTCCATTCTGCGTGGAAAAATCCGCAGGGCCAAAAGTACGTGTGCACTCAGCCTTATACTCCCGAGATGCACTCACTATTGTGCTAGTGCAGTCACTGTGTACATACATTACTGATCCTGAGTTACATCCAGTATTATACCCCAGAGCTGCACTCACTATTCTGCTGGTGCAGTCACTGTGTACATACATTACTGATCCTGAGTTACATCCAGTATTATACCCCAGAGCTGCTCTCACTATTCTGCTGGTGCAGTCACTGTGTACATGTACATTACATTACTAATTCTGAGTTACATCCAGTATTATACCCCAGAGCTGCACTCACTATTCTGCTGGACCAGTCACTGTGTACATACATTACATTACTGATCCTGAGTTACAATCCAGTATTATACTCCAGAGCTGCACTCACTATTCTGCTAGTGGAGTCGCTGTGTACATACATTACATTACTGATCCTGAGTTACATCCTGTATTATACCCCAGAGATGCAGTCACTATTCTGCTGGTGCAGTCACTGTGTACATACCTTACATTACTGATCCTGAGTTACATCCTGTATTATACTCCAGAGCTGCACTCACTATTCTGCTGGTGCAGTCACTGTGTACATACATTACTGATCCTGAGTTACATCCAGTATTATACCCCAGAGCTGCACTCACTATTCTGCTGGTGCAGTCACTGTGTACATGTACATTACATTACTGATTCTGAGTTACATCCAGTATTATACCCCAGAGCTGCACTCACTATTCTGCTGGAGCAGTCACTGTGTACATACATTACATTACTGATCCTGAGTTACAATCCAGTATTATACTCCAGAGCTGCACTCACTATTCTGCTAGTGGAGTCGCTGTGTACATACATTACATTACTGATCCTGAGTTACATCCTGTATTATACCCCAGAGCTGCAGTCACTATTCTGCTGGTGCAGTTACTGTGTACATACATTACATTACATTACTGATCCTGAGTTACATCCTGTATTATACTCCAGAGCTGCACTTACTATTCTGCTGGTGCAGTTACTGTGTACATACATTACATTACATTACTGATCCTGAGTTACATCCTGTATTATACTCCAGAGCTGCACTTACTATTCTGCTGGTGCAGTTACTGTGTACATACATTACATTACTGATCCTGTACTGACTGTGAGTTACATCCAGTATTATACTCCAGAGCTGCACTCACTATTCTGCTGGTGCAGTCACTGTGTACATACATTACATTACTGATCCTGAGTTACATCCTGTATTATACCCCAGAGCTGCACTCACTATTCTGCTGGTGCAGTCACTGTGTACACACATTACATTACTGATCCTGAGTTACATCCTGTATTATACTCCAGAGCTGCACTCACTATTCTGCTGGTGCAGTAACTGTGTACATACATTACATTACTGATCCTGAATTACATCCTGGATTATACCCCAGAGCTGCACTCACTATTCTGCTGGTGCAGTCACTGTGTACATACATTACATTACTGATCCTGAGTTACCTCCTGTATTATACTCCAGAGCTGCACTCACTATTCTGCTGGTACAGTCACTGTGTACATACATTACATTACTGATCCTGAATTACATCCTGGATTATACCCCAGAGCTGCACTCACTATTCTGCTGGTGCAGTCACTGTGTACATACATGTTTTTTTATGTGTAATATCTGTGTTGAACTGTCCAAATAAAGTGGACGTGATGTAATGAAACTCCTTCTCTGTGCCTCTAGAGTCGCTGCTGACCTGTGCTTTTTTCCCTCTTTAGGCTTCTATGGGAAGCCTGAATAAGCGCAGGCATATGTGAACACGAGCAGAGTTGTTATTTAGAATGAGGCGTTGTGTGCCTTTTGATTTCCGTGACATTCTAGATTCTTTGCTTGTAGGTGAGACTCTGGAATTCCAGAGATGTGCGTGTCGGAGAATGGGCTGAATGTGGACCCCATGACGTAAGATGAAGCGTTATGTCTTTTGCATTGTTCATCCTCCCATCACTGCTGCAGCCAGTGGAAATGTTGTGCTCTGGGTTGCCACTGAAGCATGGACAGTCGAGCAGTTTTGCGCTTGGCCTTGTCATGTGACCCCTGGTCATGGGAACAGAGCAAGCAATGACCGTGACACATGACAGGAAGTCCATTCGCTATTGTTGTGTTGGTTCTACAATGGCAACCCCAGAGCAGGCATGATATTGCCAATGACTTGTAGTATTGGAGACGGGTGAATCCCCTGAGTTGTTGAGCCCACTGTGTCAGGAGATCCGCTCTCTACAGACCCACTCTCTGGCCCACCGTCCATGACCGTTCCCATCTGACACCTTTCTTCTCGCTGCTGACGCCACAGATTTTGTATCTCAGTCTTAACGTTTTATTGTCTCGCCAGAAACAAGGCGCTCGCTCGATTTCCTCTCGCATCCGCCTTCTTTCATTATTTTAGCATCTACTCTTTTTCCTGTCAACAAGTATTAGGCTTCTCATCGTCTTGTGCCCGTTCTCCGCTGCTTCATCCAAGTGGAGCAGAGGAACAGATCAGGACGGATTAATTCACGGGACACTGTCCCCGATCCTGGTGACATGCAGATGCGCTGCGTGTGATGATCTGATAAATCATTGCGTCTGGATGGTCACTGCCGGCAGTCGGGCGATGAGCGGCTTTTCTTATTTTTTTAAGTATCATTTTTTTATTTATTTTTTTACATACAGAAACAATAAGACAAATCATTGCCAGTCTCTCCATCTGTCCGTCCATGGTATGGTGACACATTGAAGTAGACAAAGTAGACTGTGCATGAGGCGCACAGCTGCCTGTCACCTTGTGGATCTTGTACCATGTGTGGTGTGTTCGTGGCCCTGTAGTATCTGTTCGCTGTGTTCTCACCCCTATAGTATCTCTGCGCTGTGCTCTTGGCCCTGTAGTGTCTCTGGGCTGTGCTCCTGGCCCTGTAGTGTCTCTGGGCAGTGCTCTCCTCCCTGTAGTGTCTCTGGGCTGTGCTCTCGGCCCTGTAGTGTCTCTGGGCTGTGCTCTCGGCCCTGTAGTGTCTCTGGGCTGTGCTCTCGGCCCTGTAGTGTCTCTGGGCTGTGCTCTCGGCCCTGTAGTGTCTCTGGGCTGTGCTCTCGGCCCTGTAGTGTCTCTGGGCTGTGCTCTCGGCCCTGTAGTGTCTCTGCGCTGTGCTCTCGGCCCTGTAGTGTCTCTGGGCTGTGCTCTCGGCCCTGTAGTGTCTCTGGGCTGTGCTCTCGGCCCTGTAGTGTCTCTGCGCTGTGCTCTCGGCCCTGTAGTGTCTCTGCGCTGTGCTCTCGGCCCTGTAGTGTCTCTGCGCTGTGCTCTCGGCCCTGTAGTGTCTCTGCGCTGTGCTCTCGGCCCTGTAGTGTCTCTGCGCTGTGCTCTCGGCCCTGTAGTGTCTCTGCGCTGTGCTCTCGGCCCTGTAGTGTCTCTGCGCTGTGCTCTCGGCCCTGTAGTGTCTCTGCGCTGTGCTCTCGGCCCTGTAGTGTCTCTGCGCTGTGCTCTCGGCCCTGTAGTGTCTCTGCGCTGTGCTCTCGGCCCTGTAGTGTCTCTGCGCTGTGCTCTCGGCCCTGTAGTGTCTCTGCGCTGTGCTCTCGGCCCTGTAGTGTCTCTGCGCTGTGCTCTCGGCCCTGTAGTGTCTCTGCGCTGTGCTCTCGGCCCTGTAGTGTCTCTGCGCTGTGCTCTCGGCCCTGTAGTGTCTCTGCGCTGTGCTCTCGGCCCTGTAGTGTCTCTGCGCTGTGCTCTCGGCCCTGTAGTGTCTCTGCGCTGTGCTCTCGGCCCTGTAGTGTCTCTGCGCTGTGCTCTCGGCCCTGTAGTGTCTCTGCGCTGTGCTCTCGGCCCTGTAGTGTCTCTGCGCTGTGCTCTCGGCCCTGTAGTGTCTCTGCGCTGTGCTCTCGGCCCTGTAGTGTCTCTGCGCTGTGCTCTCGGCCCTGTAGTGTCTCTGCGCTGTGCTCTCGGCCCTGTAGTGTCTCTGCGCTGTGTTTTTGTATACTTCTCGTGGTGTTATTTTGGGGGTAATTCCGTTACCTCTTCTCTTCAGCCTCACACTTTACACTTGCCTGCTCTGGATGTTTTTATAGAGGCCATGTCACATTTCGTGGATTTGTAGCCGCGGAGTAACGCTTCTGTTCTGGATCCGGCAATGTTTTCCTCTTGTTCCTGCGCCTTTCCATTCCTATGCTATGACCACTTTTCCATGTTTACAGTCATATGTAAAAGTTTGGGCACCCCTATTAATGTTAACCTTTTTTCTTTATAACAATTTTGGTTTTTGCAACAGGTATTTCCGTTTCATATATCTAATAACTGATGGACTCAGTTATATTTCTGGATTCAAATGAGGTTTATTGTACTAACAGAAAATGTGCAATCTGCATTTAAACAAAATTTGACCGGTGCAAAAGTATGGGCACCCTTATCATTTTCTTGATTTGAACACTCCTAACTACTTTTTACTGACTTCCTGAAGCACTAAATTGGTTTTGTAACCTCATTGAGCTTTGACCTTCATAGCCAGGTGTATCAAATCATGAGAAAAGGTATTTAAGGTGGTCACTTGCAAGTAGTTCTCCTATTTGATTCTCCAATGAAGAGTGGCATCATGGGCTCCTCAAAACAACTCTCAAATGATCTGAAAACAAAGATTATTCAACATAGCTTTTCAGGGGAAGGATACAAAAAGTTGTCTCAGAGATTTAACCAGTCAGTTTCCACTGTGAGGAACATAGTAAGGAAATGGAAGAACACAGGTACAGTTCTTGTTAAGCCCAGAAGTGGCAGGCCAAGAAAAATATCAGAAAGGCAGAGAAGAAGAATGGTGGGAACAGTCAAGGACAATCCACAGACCACCTCCAAAGACCTGCAGCATCATCTTGCTGCAGATGGTGTCACTGTGCATCGGTCAACAATACAGCGCACTTTGCACAAGGAGAAACTGTATGGGAGAGTGATGCGAAAGAAGCCGTTTCTGCAAGCACGCCACAAACAGAGTCGTCTGAGGTATGCAAAAGCACATTTGGACAAGCCAGTTACATTTTGGAAGAAGGTCTGTGGACTGATGAAACAAAGATTGAGTTGTTTGGTCATACAAAAAGGCGTTATGCATGCGCTGTATTGTTGACCGATGCACAGTGACACCATCTGCAGCAAGATGATGCTGCAGGTCTTTGGAGGTGGTCTGTGGATTGTCCTTGACTGTTCTCACCATTCTTCTTCTCTGCCTTTCTGATATTTTTCTTGGCCTGCCACTTCTGGGCTTAACAAGAACTGTACCTGTGTTCTTCCATTTCCTTACTATGTTCCTCACAGTGGAAACTGACAGGTTAAATCTCTGAGAACTTTTTGTATCCTTCCCCTGAAAAGCTATGTTGAATAATCTTTGTTTTCAGATCATTTGAGAGTTGTTTTGAGGAGCCCATGATGCCACTCTTCATAGGAGAATCAAATAGGAGAACTACTTGCAAGTGGCCACTTTAAATACCTTTTCTCATGATTTGATACACCTGGCTATGAAGTTCAAAGCTCAATGAGGTTACAAAACCAATTTAGTGCTTCAGGAAGTCATTAAAAAGTAGTTAGGAGTGTTCAAATCAAGAAAATGATAAGGGTGCCCATACTTTTGCACCCGTCAAATTTTGTTTAAATGCAGATTGCACATTTTCTGTTAGTACAATAAACCTCATTTGAATCCAGAAATATAACTGAGTCCATTAGTTATTAGATATATGAAACTGAAATACCTGTTGCAAAAACCAAAATTGTTATAAAGAAAAAAGGTTAACAATAATAGGGGTGCCCAAACTTTTACATATGACTGTATGTATACAGCTCTGGCAAAATTATGTGACCGCTGCAAAAATTTTCAGCTTGTCTGATTTTTCTCTTTATAGGTACCGTATATACTCGTGTATAAGCCGAGGCACCTAATTTTGCCACAGAAAGCTGGGTAAGCTTATTGACTCGAGTATAAGCCAGGTATGCATTGTCCCCTCATCCCTGTCCTGGTATCACAGTCATCACATAATATCATGTAATAATGGTATAATATAATCACCGGTGACACTGAGAAAGCTCCAAGTGTCAGCGCGCCCCCACAAACAGGGAGTACACATAATATCATAGCGCCCCCATAAACCGTCAAGGAGGACATATAAGTTATAACGATGCCAGAGCGCCCCCATAAGCATTCAGTGAGTACACATAATATCATAGCACCCCCATAAACAGTTAAGGAGGACATATGACGATACCAGAGCGCCCCCATAAGCATTCAGGGAGTACACATAATATCATAGCACCCCCATAAACAGTCAAGGAGAACATATGACGATACCAGAGCGCCCCCATAAGCAGTCAGGGAGTACACACAAACAATGCCAAAGAGTACATAACAGTACCAGAGTGCCCCCATAAACAGTGCCACTTTGTTCCCAGTGTCATATTGTCCCCATAGACGGTGTCAGACAGTACACAAACTGTACCAGAGTGCCCCATAGCAGAGGCAGAACTCCCCCATAAACAATGCCAGAGAGCACACAAACAGTGCCAAACCGTACACATAAACCCCTCCCCTACTACTCACCCTCCTGGCTCCCCTCCTGCATCTCTCTGTTATCCTGGGGCCAGCAGCTCTTCCGTTCCTTTGCAGAGCGGTCATGTGACCCGGCTCATTAAGGTAATGATGGGAGTGGATATGCGTCCATATTCATGACTTTAATGAGCCGGGTCACCTGACCACTCTGCAAAGGAACGGAAGAGCTGCTGACCCCAGGATAAGAGATGCAGGGGAGATGGAGATCCCGCGACAGAGGGTGAGTATTGATGTATGACTCGTGTATAAGCTGAGAGGGGCGTTTTCAGCACAAAATATTGTGCTGGAAATCTCGGCTTATACACGAGTATATACGGTATATTTTTGAGAAAAGTGTAAATTGCTCTTTTATTCTATAAACTACTGACATGTCTCCAAGCTTCCAAGCACTTAATTTTGTATTTATTTTCAAAAAATGAGAAATGGTCATAATAACAAAAAATGCAGTGCTTGCAGACCTCAAATAATGCTAAGAAAACAAGTTCATTTAGAAACAACAATAATAATGTTTTAACTCAGGAAGAGTTCAGAAATCATTATTTTGTGGAATAACCATGATTTTTAATCACAGCTTTCATGCGTCTTGGCATGCTTTCCACCAGTCTTTCACACTGCTTTTGGGTGACCTTATGCCACTCCTGGACAGACATGTAAGCAGTTCTTCTTTGTTTGATGGCTTGTGACTATCCATCTTCCTCTTGATTACATTCCAGAGGTTTTCAATGGGGTTCAGGTCTGGAGATTGATATGGGCATGACAGGGATTTGATGTGGTGGTCCTTCATCCACACATTGATTGACCTAGCTGCGTAGCATGGCTAATTGTCCTGCTGGAAAAACCAGTCCTCAGAGTTGGGGAACATTGCGTGAGCACAAGGGATCAACAGTTTTTTTCCAGGATAACCTTGTAGGCGGCTTGATTCATACGTCCTTCACAAAGATTAAAGGGAATCTGTCATATATTTTTCCACTATGAGATGCGGCCACCGCCATCAAGGCTTTTCTACAGCATTCTGTAATGCTGTAGATAAGCCCCCGATGTAACCTGAAAGAGAAGAAAAACGAGTTATATTATACTCGCCCAGGGGCAGTCCGGGTCCAGTCCTGGTCCGATGGGTGTCCTGCGCCTCCTATCTTCTAGCGTGACATCCTCTTCTTTGCTTCCCGTCGCGGCTCCTGCGCAGGCGCACTGCTCTTCCCTGTTGAGGGCAGAGCAGAGTACTGCAGTACGCAGACATCGGGAAAGGTCAGAGAGGTCCGGTGCCAGAGACGCGATGGGAAGCAAAGAAGAGGACATCACCGCTAGAAGATGGGAGGCACCGGACCCGGACCGCGACACCCATCGGACCAAGACCGGACCCGAACCGCCCCTGGGTGAGTATAATATAATTCGTTACAGAATTACAGAATGCTGTAGAAAAGCCCCTGATGGCGGTGCCGGCAGCTGATAGTCGAAAAAATAGGTGACAGATTCCCTTTAACCTGCCCAATTCCAGCCTTGTTGAAGCATCCCCAGATCATTACTGATCATCCACCAAATTTCACAGTGGGTGCAAGACACTGTAGCTTGTACGTCTCTCCAGGTCTCCGTCTAACCATTAGGCCTCTTTCACACTTCAGTTTTTTGCATCAGTCAAAATCCGCCAAAAGGACGGATGGCGGATCCGTTTTAGTACTGATGACAACGGATGCCACCCGTCCGTTTTTTTGACGGATCCGACAAATTTTTAAAGGAATCGCGGCCTGAGAGAGAGAGAGAGAGAGAGAGTGAGTTAAATGAGTGTCTGGAGGATCCGCCAGAGAAAAAAACGTTGCAAGGTCCGTTTTGAAATCTTTGAGGATGGTGACAGACAGCAACTTTTGGCGGATCCGCAAAAAAAACGGATGCAACGGACGGCAATGCGTCACAATCCGCCAATAATGGAAGTCAATGGGGAAAAAAAAACGGATCCTCAAAAGAAAATTGAGGATCCGTTTTTTTCAAAACCTGGCGGATTGTGACTGATTGTAAAAAACTGAAGTGTGAAAGAGGTCTTAGACGACCAGGTGTTGGGCAAAGCTGAAAATTAGACTCCTCAGAGAAGATTACCGTACTCCAGTCCTCTATGGTCCAATCCTTATGGTCTTTGGCAAACTTCAGCCTGACTCTCCTTTACTTCTCATTGATGAAAGGCTTTTTTCTAGCTTTACATGACTTGAGCTCTGCCTCTAGGAGCCTGTTACGAACTGTTCTTGCCGTGCACTAACGGTCATCCCGGTCAGTGGAGAGCCGTTTTCGCCCTCTGCCGGTCTATAGCTTTGTTGTCCCCAATGTCTGCTGCTTGAGCTTGTTGTAATGGAATGGCTGTCAGACATGTAGAGAAGCTGATTTTTATAAAACTGTTCAGTGGTCTCTTAATTTTTGCCAGAGCTGTATGTAGTATTTTCAGCCAAGTGGGTGTGGTCTTCATCTCCTCTTTTGTTGCGATCGTGAGAACCACACCTTTACAGAGAAGATGGAGCCGTATCACCATCTCGTGAAAAGAGAAGCGCAAGAGCAAGAATTAAGGCCGGATCCAGGAGAGCTGCGGGAATATGCCAGGTACAAAGATAAAATTCACAGCAAGTGCGGCTTCCCCGGGAGGGAAAAGCTTCAACGTCGTGCCGTGTGCACGTAAGAGAATTGTTTGTGCAATTAATGCGTAATATGTAGAATATGCACAGGAGCAATGAAATACTATATATGTGGTCTCCTTATTGCAGTGTGATGTGAATGGGGCCCTAGATGTTGTCTCCATATTGGAGTGTGGTGTGAGCGGGGCCCTTTCTTGTACTTTGGGCCCCTCCTGCCCCTAGAGTTTACACTGGCTTTGATAACGTGCTTTAATCGCCCAGTGTCAACTGTGGTAAAGACAGGAGGTGTATATTCTGACGGGTGAGAGAAGGATGGTGAAACGTTCCTGCCGCTCCTCTAAGTACATGAGATGGTAGAATGATGTCGGGCGGTGGCCACGGACGCGCAGGTGAGCGCTGGATCCCATGATCTTGCCGCGTACTCATTCCTTGAGTGATCACTCGGGGGGGGGGGGGGGGATTACTTATCACATGTTGATCTTTACGCTATGTGTGAGAAAATCCCAGCGTGATCTCTCCGGGGTCCATTCTCCGGGGGTGAGGAGCTGGCAGCAGTGGCCCCCAGAGTGACGGGCACACAGTGCTCCCACCACACTGGACTGGGGTGGGCGGGCTAGTCTCCGTCTGGCTCCGGTGCTCTGAGGGTTAACACTGCACCAGGCTCCCCTGCTCGCCAATGTCCGTTCTCCCCTGATATTTCTGACAGCTGAGCGTTTGCTGCAGTGTAAGGAGAAGTGCCAGCGCTAGGGCGCCTTTTGCACGCCGGTGCCAGAACTGCTGGACTGTCGCCCATGTTGCGGGGGGGGGGGGGGGGAGGCTAAAAGCGCAGGACAGACCGGCTCATGTGGCTGACTTGAGGAAGGCGGGCAGATATAGCGTGGGAAAACAGGCAGAGCCCAGGCGGGAAGGTTGAGTGGCGGATCAAGTGCTGCCACTGCTGAGAAGACAGAGTATCTCGTGGGGGCCCAGCACCCTGACAGACCCCCTGCGGCGGTACTCTCGGTTTGAATGGCGATCCGCAGACTGACCTCCTCCCTAACAGCTTCCAAACTGAAGTCACTGACCGGACCGTTGACTAAATGCCAGGAGAGACGCCTGGCGGGGCCAAGTCTTGATAGGCCAGAACTGTCATACGCCGCAGAGTAAAGGCTCGTTCTAGCGGCATCTCACGTTGAACTCAGTAACGTGCCAGATAGCGTAAGGCACGGGAAAACTGCCCGTCACTCAGAGACTGCGACGAGACAACTAGCACCGCTGTTGTCGGTGCCACTGTTGGAACCCTGAACCTCCTACCGTCTGAAGACTACATGCCGATAAGTTTAAACTCTTTCTTATTGAACTCTCATTCGTCCCTTACCAACCCTGTCATACTCCCAGCTCTACCCCGTCCAAACTCCCTTTCCCGTCCTATTACTACCCCTCCGTGCCCTGCTCCTCCCTGCGTGGAGTATATTTGTTAATAAAATCCTGTAACTCTTGATATGTCTCCTGTCCGTGGCGACATCCCGCGTTCCTGCGATTTCTACAACAGTTGCATCCAGTCTGTGGCTCCCATGCTGGTCCGTCACTGTGACATCTGTCCGCTGGCCTGTTCGGTACAATATGTCAGCGCTTGTACTGCCGGTCATTACTGATGGCTTATGGCCACCCACTTATTCTGCTGATTAGTGGGGTCCCCAGGTCAGACCCTCAGAGTGACTGTCAGTGACTCCCAGCTATGATGTCTCCATCTCGGCCGCCCCTCGCTGCTGTGTCCCTCGCAGGCTCACCGGATGGTGCCCCCAGAGCGGGCAGATAGGTGGGTCTTCACGGTTCATAGCTGCTCTGTTGCCATGGCTACCGCTGTCGTCTCAGACTGCTGTAGGTCTACTACCCACCTGGATCTGCTCCATGTAGAAGACCTCCATCCTCCTGGGATGTGTGGGCTCATCATTACAGGCTTGTTAACCCTTTATACTCTGACATCACGGTTTACCTTTTGAGCACTGTGTGGTATAGAAGGGGTTACACCAGATACCTGAGAGCAGGGGTACCTGCTCTACACAGTGTCATTGGTAGACCACCCTGCACCCTATGTGGGTGACAGGAGAACGGAGTCAGGGTCTCTGCCCTCAATTACATTTATCACCGAGGTGAACATGGGGTTTCAGCTTAGGAGGGCGAAACATCTGAGTGTTGCCTGACCAGGTGACTGTGTGTACAGCTATGCTGGCGCTCCCTAATAGTTGGGTGTAGGGGAACTTCAGCAAATAACCGTGCTGGTACTGAGAATCTCTATTTGAAGCTCAGCACTGATATTACCGCCATATAGTGACATAGTGTAGATACCGCTGCTGCAGGACATGTAGGAGATCACAGCACAGTTATAGATGGTGCCTTACAGATGATGTTCTTTCTGATTCAGGTCGTTCACTTTTCCATCTGGCCCAGACCGACATGGCGACTTCTCCAGCCAGGACTCTGCTGAGATCACAGCACGTCCCCATCTATTCCCATACCATACCATACTATAGAGTAGCTGGAGCTGCGGGCGACCAGATGGGAATCACGTGTGTGATGGCAGCGTGCTGATGGACCTCGCTTGCAGGATGGCAGCATGCTGATGGGCCTCACTTGCGGGATGGCAGCGTGCTGATTGGCCTCACGTGTGTGATGGCAGCGTGCTGATGGGCCTCGCTTGCGGGATGGCAGCATTCTGATGAGCCTCGCTTGCGGGATGGCAGCGTGCTGATGGGCCTCGCATGTGTGATGACAGCGTGCTGATGGGCCTCGCGTACGGGATGACAACGTGCTGATGGGCCTCGCGTGCGGGATGACAACGTGCTGATGGGCCTCGCGTGCGGGATGACAACGTGCTGATGGGCCTCGCGTGCGGGATGACAACGTGCTGATGGGCCTCGCGTGCGGGATGACAACGTGCTGATGGGCCTCGCGTGCGGGATGACAACGTGCTGATGGGCCTCGCGTGCGGGATGACAACGTGCTGATGGGCCTCGCGTGCGGGATGACAACGTGCTGATGGGCCTCGCGTGCGGGATGACAACGTGCTGATGGGCCTCGCGTGCGGGATGACAACGTGCGGATGGGCCTCGCGTGCGGGATGACAACGTGCTGATGGGCCTCGCGTACGGGATGACAATGTGCTGATGGGCCTCGCGTGCGGGATGACAACGTGCTGATGGGCCTCGCGTGCGGGATGACAATGTGCTGATGGGCCTCGCGTGCGGGATGACAACGTGCTGATGGGCCTCGCGTACGGGATGACAACGTGCTGATGGGCCTCGCATGCGGGATGACAACGTGCTGATGGGCCTCGCGTGTGGGATGACAACGTGCTGATGGGCCTCGCGTGCGGGATGACAATGTGCTGATGGGCCTCGCGTGCGGGATGACAATGTGCTGATGGGCCTCGCGTGCGGGATGACAATGTGCTGATGGGCCTCGCGTGCGGGATGGCGGCGTGCTGATGGGCCTCGCGTGCGGGATGGCGGCGTGCTGATGGGCCTCGCGTATGGGATGGCGGCGTGCTGATGGGCCTCGCATGCGCGATGACAGTGTGCTGATGGGCCTCGCATGCGCGATGGCAGCGTGCTGATGGGCCTCCTCACGTGCGAGATGATGGCGGTGCTGATGGGCCTCGCATGCGGGATGGCGGCGTGCTGATGGGCCTCACGTGCGGGATGATGTCGGTGCTGATGGGCCTCGCATGCGGGATGGCGGCGTGCTGATGGGCCTCGCCTGTGTTGATTGGCCTCATGTGCGCAATCACAGCGTGCTGATGGGCCTCGCGTGCGGGATGACAGCGCACTGATGGGCCTCGTGTGCGGGATGACAGCGTGCTGTTGGGCCTCGCCTGTGTGTTGAGAGCGTGTTGATGGGCCTCGTGTGTGTGATGACAGCGTGCTGACCTGATCTCTGATGAGGCCAGTGATTGGTTGCAGCGGACTTATACATTGTACCACATACAGGACAAATAGCAGGCTACCTGGTACGCTGCCAACAACATGGCTGACGCTTAGAGTGCATGGGTGCCCTTATGCCCCACCATTTACAGAGCCACGGCTGGTGCCCGGTCACTGACTGTTAGGACGTCGTTTCATGGATTTCTTCTACTCACTTGTAATTCACTGTTCTCTGTGGGTGATGTGACGGTTGGTGCCAGTCATGCCCACACTTGCCACCATGGTGATTGCAGGTCTTGCAGCTGTTTCTCTGTGTGGATCGGGCTCCGGCTCTTCATTGTTCATTACCTGGTCGCTTTTCCGCTTTATTCCATCCTCTTATTTCACCCACTTACTGCAACGTACAATCATAGAAAAAGCCCTGAACCGTAATCAGACGATGTGTAAGCGCTGACATTGGGGTGCGACATTAGTGATTACTGCCAAGGAGTGGATTAAATAAATGTGCAATTATAATCACTGCTGTATCAACATGGAGCTGCGTATGGTATTAGTGTGCCACAGCTCGGAGTGTGCGCCAACATCCAGCGTCCGAACACTGCGACCACAAAGAAATAGACGATTAATTTCTAAGTGGCACTAATAGTAGGAAGAAAAACGCTGTTCTCCATCACTGGAGTCCCTAGATGGACACGAACGGCTTCTCTGCCCATTACCACAACCTTCCCTGTTATACAGGATAAGTCATTTATGTCCACAGTGACTGCACCAGCAGAATAGTGAGTGCAGCTCTGGGGTATAATACTGGATGTAACACAGGATCAGTAATGTAATGTATGTACACAGTGACTGCACCAGCAGAATAGTGAGTGCAGCTCTGGGGTATTATACAGGATGTAACTCAGGATCAGTAATGTAATGTATGTACACAGTGACTGCTCCGGCAGAGTAGTGAGTGCAGCTCTGGTGTATAATACAGGATGTAACTCAGGATCAGTAATGTAATGTATGTACACAGTGACTGCACCAGCAGAATAGTGAGTGTAGCTCTGGAGTATAATACAGGGTGTAACTCAGGATCAGTAGTGTAATGTATGTACACAGTGATATACTAATCAGATTAAATTAAGAACTAGGACCTTGATTTATCATTTTCATTTTCTTTAAGTCACTTTTATTTTGTAACTTCAGGAGAGCGGACAGACGCTTGGTGTGGGCAATACTGGTGATTTGCAGACTGAATATCTTTTCTGGGCCGTTGCAGATCTTCATCCTGATATATCACATTCATCAGAGCCACATACAGATAATCTGCAAGAAATGTACAACTGGACGCTAATTCACAAATCCTTTTAATTGTGATTCCAGATCTCTATGCTTTGCAGCTTTTCATAGTCGTTACTCCTGACTTGTGTCTGCAATTGAAAACCTCTTTAAGGGCTCATTCCCACCCATTCTCGATGAAATCTGATGAGTGCAATCTGATTAAAAATCAGGTTGCATTCGGACCAATGTTATTCTATCATTGTGTCTTCATCTGCAATTTTTTTTCCAGCTCGGATCGTATCACCATCGGACTGGAAAAAGCTCACAGCATGCTGCAACTGTAAGGCTATGTGCACACGTAGTTTTTTGGGTGTGCGGATTTTGGAGAGAAAACCGCAGGTAAATCTGCAGGACAAAAGTCCTGCGGTTTATCTGCGGTTTTGCCTGCGGTTTTACACCTCATAATGGATGAGGTGTAAAACTGCAGCGTTTCTGCACCAAACAATTGACATGCTGCGGATTGTAAACCGCAGCAAAACCGCGTGGAAAAATCCGCAGCATGTGCACAGCGTTTTTTTTTTCCCATTGAAAATAAAGGTACTGTACAACGCAGCAGATTTCACTACTTGTGCACATACCCTAATCGGAAATAGGATCGCATCCCGCAATAGAAGTCAATGGCTGCGAGAAAAAGATCGCACAGCACTCTGACCATGCGAGTGATGTCCAATTTTTACACACCGATCTATGAAAAGCCGGCAAGTCATGTGCCATGTACTGTATAATCATACTGACAGGTTAGAATAGAGTAGATGGATATATAAAAAAGCAAAAATGAAGTCAGCAATCTTGAAAGTGAAAACACGATGAGGTTTATTTAGACCCACATGTCTGGGCGACGTTTCGGCTCATACTGAGCCTTTGTCAAGCCCTTATATTTTCCCTAGAATTTCGTGTGGTGCACCCTACCCTTTGGTTATATCTTTGTTTCATTGCAGCCATTTGGTAAATTCAAAAAGTTCATTTTTCTCCCATTACTATACACTTTGCACACCATCTTGACTGAAAAAAACGGAGAAATTTTTGAAAATTTATTTAAAAAAAGAAAAACTGAAATATCACATGGTCATAAGTATTCAGACCCTTTGCTCGGTATTGAGTAGAAGCACCCTTTTGAGCTAGTACAGCTAGTACATGAGTCTTCTTGAGATTGATGCAACAAGTTTTTCACACCTGGATTTTTTAGATCCTCTGCCATTCTTTGGCTGGTTTCACATTGGCGTTTCACAGACCTGCGTCTGTCTGCGCACGGTCGCCGCTAAGCTCCGCCCCTGCTGCGCCTCCTCCGGTTAGCTCCGCCTATGGGCGCAGGACGCTGCATGCGACCTGCGTCCCCTATCTTTAGCATTGGGGATGCAGGCCGTGCGCAGGTATACGTTTGGCGGCGCATGCGTCCTTTTGAAACGCAAAAGCCTTCCTTGCAGACCCTCTCCAGTTCTGTTAGGTTGGATGGTGAACATTGGTGGACTGCCATTTTCACGTCTCTCCAGAGATGCTCAGTTGGGTTTAGGTCAGGGCTCTGGCTGGGCCTGTTAAGAATGGTCACAGAGTTGTCTTGAAGCCAATCCTTTGTTATTTTCGCTGTGTGCTTAGGGTCATTGTCTTGTTGGAAGGTGAACCTTCTGCCAAGTCTGAGGTCCAGAGCACTCTGGAAAAAGTTTTCATCCAGGATCTCTCTCTGTACTTGGCCGCATTCATGTTTCCTTCAATGGCAACCAGTCGTCCTGTCCCTGCAGCTGAAAAACACCCCCATAGCATGATGCTGCCACCACCATGTTTCACTGTTGGGATTGTATTGGGCAGGTGATGAGCAGCGTCTGGTTTTCTGCACACATACCGCTTAGAATTATCACCAAACAATTCTGTCTTCATCTCATAAGACTATAGAATCTTATTTCTCATAGTCTGGGAGTTCTTCATAGCAAACTATGCGGGCTTTCATTTTGTCTTGCACTGAGGAAAGGCTTCCGTCGGGCCACTCTGCCATAAAGGCACGACTGGTGGAGGGCTGCAGTGATAGGAGAAAGTTCCCCAAAGTCAACTATCTCCCTACTGCATCTATGGAGCTCAGCCACAGTGATCTTGGGGTTCTTCTTTACCTCTCTCACCAAGGCTCATCTCCCACGATTGCTGAGTTTGACTGGTCAGCCAGGACTAGGAAGACTTCTGGTGGTCCCAAACTTCTTCCTTTTAAGGATTATGGAGGCCACTGTGCTTTTAGGAACATTGAGTACTGCAGAAATTCTTTTGTAACCTTGGCCAGATCTGTGCCTTGCCACAATTCGGTCTCTGAGCTCCTTGGCCAGTTCCTTTGACCTCATGATTCTCATTTGCTCTGACATGCACTGTGAGCTGTGAGGTATATAGACAGGTGTGTGTCTTTACAAATCAAGTCCTATCAGTTTAATTAAACACAGCTGGACTCCAATATATATTTTACATAGAAGAAAAGCCGGCAATTCTTTTGCGTGTTCTGTAAAATCACTGCAGGAGCTGACAGGATAGACTAGATGGATTACATGCAGTGTATACATATAGAATAGGTAGATATATAGATGTATGTGACAAATACAATAAGTACAGTGTGTGTGCCCGCAGCTTACTGTTCATGTATTTAAAGGAAATTTGTCACCCATTTTTAGTGATATCATGTAAAGATATCATTCAATTGTGTGTCACATAAGGATTCTATTAGGACTTTTGATTCTCCCTGACCCCGCACCTTTGATGCATAAATACCTTTTTTATCTTGTTTGAGATGTATGTAAATCGCCGCGGTCCGGTCCGATGGGCGGGGCTTATTCGTCTTCTCCCCCCCCCCCCTTGGCTTGCTGAACGTAACTTCATCTGTGAATATCACAGATGCGATAGTTTTTCCGCTCTTGCGCATTGAAAAGGCCTCCGGCGGTGCGCAGTATGCTTTGCCCAGCTGTGGGAAAAGCATATAATGGGTACTGCGCATGCGCCGGTATTTTTCAGCGCGATCTATGCTCCAGAAGTCTTCACATGCAGGACGCTCTTCCTGGACGCCGGCTGCATGCTGAAAAATACCGGCACATGCGCGGTACCGATTATATACTTTGCCCACAGTTGGGCAAAGCATACTGCGCAAGCACCGGAGGCCTTTTCAATGCGCAAGCGCGGAAAACTACGTGAACGCAGGAAGAACGAAAAAATGCGTAGCGCAAGACAGGAAGGGGGGAGAAGGCGAATAAGCCCCGCCCATCAGACCGGACCGTGGCAATTTACATACGTCTCAACCGAGATAAAAAAGGTATTTATGCATCAAAGGTGCGGGGTCAGGGGGAATCAAAAGTCCTAATAGAATCCTTATGTGACACACAATTGAGTGATATCTTTACATGATACCCCTAAAAATGGGTGACGGATTCCCATTAATTATTGAAAGATTATTTATCTGAAAACAATGGCGTGGGCTCCAGCGTAATTTTCTTAACCAGCAGAGGGAAAGCTGGGGGGTGATGTTTATATCCTGGGATAATACCCAAGGAGTTTCCCATGCTGTTAATATCTGATTACAGCCGTATAATTAGCCTTTACTGGCTATTAAAATGGCCCTACCAAAAAAAATGACGTAGGGTCCCCCTGTAAATAACCAGCAAAGGCTATGCAGACAGCTGTGGGTTGATATTAATAGCCTAGGAAAGGGCCATGGATACTGCCCCCCAGGCTAAAAACATCAGCACTCAGCCTCCCCAGAAACGTTCTGGCACTTAGCGTCACTCTTTTCACTTGCTCTGTAGCGGTGGTTAGTCGGCTGATAGTTGGGGGTTGATGTCACCTTCGTATTGTCAGGTCACGTCAAGCCCCGAGGTTAGTAATGGAGAGGTCAATAAAACGCCCCTATTACTAACCTCATAGTCATATTGTATGAAAACAAACACACCCAGAGTAAAGTCCTTTAATTGAAAGAATGACGCAGACTCTTTTAATTAATCTTAATTAAACCATACTTACAACCTCGCCCAATCCAATGACGCCATTGTTTCCTGCAAAAGCATTCAAATAAAAAACAATAATATTCCTCACCTTTCCGCAGAGATGATGATAATGTATTTGTCCCACGAAGAGTCTAGCTATGCCTCATCTAGATGGCAGGCTGCATGGTTGCATATTGTGACCATACAGCCTGTCATCCAGCAGAGACACTGTCTCTCTGTGAACTGCTATTCCCTGTCTGACGTCACAGCGAGCGTGAGAAAGTTCTCCTGCTCACGGTGCTGTCAGACAAGTCCTGGGAGTTCACAGCCAATGAACTCACTTCACCTATGTGAAGTCAGCGAGAGCGCCGTGAGAAAATTTATTCTATCTAATGCGAGTCTCTCGCCTTATACTCAGCACTGCTACCGGCAATTTGGACCGGAGCGTTCAGCTGCATAGAAGTACATGCAGCCACACACTCCGGGCCCGAGTGCCAGGAAAAAAAACACTGTAAGAAAGCTGAAAGAATTGACACCTCGCAGTTTTCCAAATCCGTTAAAAAAACAAACCAAGCTTGTTCAGGAGATTTCTGAAATCTCACTGATATGTAAAAAGCAGCTGTTAATTTGCATGATAATATGGCGAGAAAAAAGCAGCAACATGTGAACACAGCCTAAGACTCCATAGATGTTTATTGGCAGCATCATTTCATGTATCTAGAGCCCTCCATCCACAATAACTGTGTTCACACCTGATGACCGGCATCTTATTGACTGGATACAAGGACATCTGCTCCCTGTTATCAGCCGTTGTATGGCACACATTGCTCTGCTACTTGCTCCTGACCTCTCCATAGAGAACGTCTTTGGCAGCGGCTTATCTCTACGGTTCAGCAGTCCGCCATTCCTGAACTCTCCCGACATGTCTGTCAGGTTGCCCCCTGGATATCTGCAAGTTCAGCCGACGTTGGTCTGGTGTGTACGGGACCCTTGGCTTATCCATGTGACCATATAGTGGCTGCGTCTTACGGTCTGCGTTGTGGATGGAATTCTCTGCCCCCCGAAGATCCATTAATCCAAACTAACCGTCATATTTACCTATGGGGTTATTTAAGGTCACGAGACCCACGGTTGGGCCCTAACATAAACTGTAAATTACTATGGTTGTGTGTATAATCACTTACTGTAGCACAGGTGAATGCAGTCTATTGCTTCCTGTTATCTGCACGGACAGTGCCCACCTATCCTACAGAGACCCTCTATCTCACTCACTTTTTGCTCCAGGTCTGACTTGTTCTGCTCTTTTTGAATCTTCTTGTTTGCGAGACATTTAACCTTTTCCAGGATGGCTCCATCCGTCATTCTCTGCGTCTCCCTGCGGCTGGGACAGGAAGGATGCAGCAACTTCTGTGTCTTCTGACCTTTCACGCACATCGCGCTGGATTTAGTCCTTGTCAGGATTCAGAATATGAAATTAATAAGTAGGTTCTGCATCAGCAGTGTGAACTGTGTCCTGACCCTGATACTGGAGGATCCGCTGTCTGAGTGACGCTCCGTGACTTCTCTCATTCCTACCTGAACCTTCATCTACTGACACCCCTTTATTATTAAATTGGCTTCTAGAGCATTCCAAGGTAGCACGGTGGCTCAGTGGTTACCACTGCAGCCTTGCAGAGCTGGAGTCCTGGGTTCAAATCCCACCAAGGACAACATCTGCAAGAAGTTTATATGTGGGTTTCCTTCGAGTTCTTCGGTTTCCTCCCAAATTCCAAAGACATACTGATAGGGAATTTAGATTGTAAGTCCCATCAGAGACAGCGATGATAATGTATGCAAACTGAAAAGTGTTGCGGAATATGTTGGTGCGATATAAAAATAAAGATTATTATTATTACTAGCTGAAGATCCAACTTAGTAACTAACTGTGGTTAGTTATAACAAAGTATAATGATTATATTGCACATAAATTGTCGCTGTATGTCATCTTCTCCTGTATATAGTATATACCTGTGTGACATCTCCTCCTGTATATAGTATATACCATGTCATCTCCTCCTGTATATAGTATTTACCTGTATATCATCTCCCCTGTATACAGTATATACCTGCATGTCATCTCCTCTGCATATAGTATATACCTGTATGTCATCTTCCATTGTATGTAGTATATACCTGTGTGTCATCTCCTCCTGTATATAGTATATACCTGTATGTCATCTCCCCTGTATACAGTAGATACCTGTATGTTATCTCCCCTGTATATAGTATATACCTGTATGTCATCTCCCCCTGTATATAGTATATACCTGTATGTCATCTCCCCCTGTATATAGTATATACCTGTGTCATCTCCTCCTGTATATAGTATATACTGTACCGGTGTGTCATCTTTCCCTGTATATAGTATATACCTGTATGTCATCTCTCCTATATATAATATATATCTGTATGTCATCTCCCCTGTATATACCTGTATGTCATCTCCTCCTGTATATAGTATATACCTGTATGTAAGCTCCCCCTGTATATAGTATATACCTGTATGTCATCTCCAGGTTCCCACACATCTGTACACGGTGGAGGCGCAGTGTCCCCGCAGCACATAGCATTTCAGTGCGGTGGCTACATCTCCTGAGTATGATACCATTTAGTTAGAAATTGTAAAGAAGGACTAATTTAGAGTGGCATTAGTTGTAGCTGTATAGATAAGTTTAAAGCGAACCAGGCATTGTCACGTTGGCGCTGTTACACCGTTTAAAATGATACCTGGGTTGGAGAAATCCATCTTGTGTTTCTTTTTTTAATCTGTGTTTGAATTTTTAAGTTAATGAGATGCTTCATACTAGACAAAGAGAAGTTCCCGATTCTGGGCTCCCCGTGCAGTCTGTGTCAGAGTGTGGTCTGTGTCGGCACGGTAATAAATTGTGTTATTTCCAGCTTTACAGAAGGACGATCACACCATAGAAATGATAAGAATAATAGGCCTCAGTTGCTACAACTGTCTACAAGGAAAACTGTTGCTCATAGCAACCAATCACAGCTCAGCTTTCATCTTTTAAACAGCTCTGGTGAAATGAAAGATGCTTAGTGTTTGGTTGCTATGGGCAACAGGCAGTGTAACCTGTTGGGGTCAAGATGATGTGCCTATGAAATAAATATATATATATATATATATATATATATATATTAGATAGTGTGTGTGTGTGTATGTATGTATATATATATATATATATATATATATATTAGATATTTATTATATGGGGCTTTGCATGTGGCTAGGGCTATGTGAAGTGGGCGTGGCTTGACACACGCACTCAGTTTTATATATAGAGATTATTCCAGACATTATCATTGCTGTCCCCATTGGGGCGCACACTCTACATTTCCTATCATTATATTTTTCAAGTGAGGTAGGAAAGCCCCGCAAACACAGGAGAAGAACTTGCAAATGTTGTCCTTGGTGGGATTTGAACCCAGGACCCCCAGCGCAACAAAGCAACAGTGCTAACCACTGAGCTGAGCAGTTCTAACCACTGAGCCATCCACAGCACAGTGCTCACCACTGGGCCACCCACTGTACAGTGCCAACCACTGAGCCACCTACTGTACAGTGCTAACCACTGAGCCACTGTGATGCCCATAGATAGGTGGGGATACATCCCACACAACCAGCGCTCTGAGGGGTCCTGCACACCGGGCGTCTCTTCACCTGCTGTCTGGTGTAGATCCTGTGCTTGTGGATCAGGTAGACAGCCGGTAAGGATAGGCTCACACTGGCGTTGGGAGTTCAGTTTTTCTGCGCCGTCCTATTTCTGCCTCAATCTCCTTCTGTTTGGTTTCTGTTCGGTTGGCGGCCATTACTTTATCAAAAAACCCCTGATGAATTGTACTGCACTTTTTATATTCAGTATATTGTTGGATGTGATGGGGCCGAAAACGGAGGATCTGATGAATCTGTGGGCCTAGCCTTAGTTATTGGAGATGAGTTTGCTGCCATTGTATGTAGCCTAGACGCTCCTCAGTGAGCTGCACACATCAGCTGCCGTCATATCTCTCTTCTGATAGTTTGTTACAATGTATCAGTGCCGATAAATGTCCCGATGCGGAATCCAGGCTGGGCTTGGTGCATTCTTGTATTTCCAATTCTTTCCGATTTCATAAAGAGCCATACCAGAGTCCAGTGCGGGACTGGGATGCCAAGTACCCACCAGTAACATCGACTCTAGGGGCCAGTTTTCATCTACATGCAAATATTACATTCTCCTCATTGACAGATTTTCCTCTGCTCTGCTTCTATGTAATAAATTGGGTAGTTTATTTGACTGATGAGATGCTTCCCTTCTCTGTATGAAGTGAAAGAAGTGTATTGTGCCATATTCTGCTCATATAGGAGTGTGAGGGGCCCACCGGAGGATTCTCCAGTTCTCCTGTGTGCCAGTCTGAGGCTGCTGACACAGATCATGCATTGTTCCCACCGCCTCATTCAGTGCAGAGATATCAGGATGCATTTCTGTTCCCGATGGGGGATCGGGGCATCATTTGGTGAAATGCAAGCTATAAAGGCACACAGCATATTCCCAGTCCGTCCAGCGCTTGCTTGTTGTCTCGCTGTCACGTCCCCCATTCTCTGGCATCGTACTCTTCACCATTTCCACTAAGAACTTTTTTTGTGCATCCTGCTGGCAATATTTTATTTTACAGGTAGTCTCACAGAATAACGCGGCTTCACTTCTGCCTCCTTCATGTGATCTCTGCGCTGATGGGAAGTTTTACAATGTGTTTTGTCATAGGCACGTACAGTTTTTAAAAAAAGAAAAGAACTGTATTCAGCGAGCAGTGAAAGCTCGGTGTAAAGCCGCTCCCCGGTAATGGAGCCGCCGCACTGACCCGTCACTGCGAACAATGCTCCACATGTTTAACTATTTAACAAGCACTTACACTTTATTTTTAGCCATATTGCAGATAGCAGATTTCTAAATGTCAGATATAGAGAAGAACTCTTATTGATGGAGACGAAGGTGAGAAGGTCTCTGCCGCTAACGAAAAGAAAACTCTGCTCAGAGATGAGCATTGCTATAAATACGGACTCTCCTGATCTGTGGAAAGACTTCCCAGCTGCTGCAGTTTGCCGATTGATACATAATCAAATCTGGACTGGCTCATTCACCTGAATTTACATCTCCTGGTCCAGATGATTTACATCCTATGGTACCGAAAGAGCTACCAGAGGATATTGCAGAACCACCAGCCAGAATCTATGAAAATTCCTGGAGAACAGAAGTCCCAGAAGATTGAAAAAGGGCAAATATTGTCCCTAGCTTCAAAAAAGGAAAGAAGAGCCAGGAAATTACTGGCCAGTGAGCCTTACTTCTATACCAGGAAAGAGCTGTGATCAAATTATTACACAACATGTCTGTAATTGTGCTGGAGGGGAATGTTGCCCCTACACTCCCACCCCCATGATGCCGGTGTACGGAGCAGGGCTGTGGAGTCGGTATAAAATGGTCCGACTCCGACTCCTAAAATATATAATAAATTGGGTACAGTAGTTCAATGCAGAATGTGCTGAATATTTTTTCATAGGAATTTGGGAAAGTTATGAAATGTCCTATAAACGGCTGTTCTATTCCTGATCTAAGGCTACATTCACACACAGCGTTTTTGCTGCGTTTTTTGAGGATACGTGTTTCAGCTGCAAAAGCAGATCAGCTTTTTAAAAAACCGCATCACCTGAAAGGTGTTTGAGCTCATAGATATTGTTTTCAATAGCAAAAGTAGATTAGAAATCTGCTCTATATATCCATTTATCCATATCTGTCTATCCATATCTTATCTGTACCAAAAAGAATGAAAGCCGGATAGCACACAGACTAACACTCCTTTTTTTTTTTTAGGACCAGTCAGGTACACCTCATAGCTGCCCAAAAGGACGCCCAGGACAGGCATTGCTCGTCTTCAGTAACACATCAACATCAATTGATAGTTGTAATAAATAGACTGCATTCACCATATCTTAAGGTGCAGGCTTTATTTTCAAGTGTAGGTGTCACGTCGGCGGCGGTAGCCGCCACCGTCCCAGCAACAGGGGGCCCGCCGCCATTACTTACCTGCGCTCGCCGCGCCGCTCTGTGCCCGCCTCCTCTTCCTTCTCCTCCGACCAGCGTGTGCCGGCTTCCGGCCGCGGGCGCGCGCTCTGCAGATCCTTTAACCCTGCAGCGCCGCCCAGCGGTCTGAGCGCCCAATCAGCCGGCTTCTGCAGGGTATATCAGGCGTCTCCAACATGGTGGAGACGCTTGATTATCGTGTGGACTTCCGTGCGGTATCCTGGCCTGGGTGTTTAGGGGTTTCTCCCCTTCTCACTCCTTACACTCCTCTGCCCAGTCCTGTACTCCGTGCCTCTGCTCCGTCCTATACTCCGTGCCTCTGCTCCGTCCTGTACTCCGTGCCTCTGCTCCGTCCTGTACTCCGTGCCTCTGCTCCGTCCTGTACTCCGTGCCTTCGTCCTGTGCTCCAGTGCCCAGTCCTACACTCCTCTGCCCAGTCCTGTGCTTCGTGTCTCCGTCCCGCACTCCGTGTCTCCATCCTGTACTCCAGTGCCCAGTCCTATACTCCAGTTCTCAGTCCGGCACCCTCCACTCAGTCCTTCGAGCCGCCCCTCTTGGTTCTAGCCGTCGCGGTATCTGTCTTCTGAGGATCTGCCCCTAACGGCCCCTGTATAGGGGTCGGCACCACCTGGCGCGCTCACCCCTGGGAGCTCCAGTGCCGCGATCCAGAGGGTCCACTCTCGGACGTAACCTATTTTGTTATCACAGCATACGTCACAGTAGGGGTGTGCAGTATAAGGTTCTGCAGCAGCTGAGGTGTGCAGTATGAGATTCTGCGGAACAGTAAGGTTCTGCCCTCCCCCCCAGTTTTGATCCTGGCTAAAACCATTTCTTATAGATTTGGCAAACCCTCAGGTAACCCTAAATGAAGGTCAATGGACACTGGTGGCTGAATTGAAGGAATTGCTTAATCAGCTGTTTACCGTTACTAAACAATTACAAGCTGAGGATTTAACTCCTGGCATTTTCATAAGGGAGTGGAAGAACTTGCTATTTTGCTTGTCCCAAAGAGGAGATTTAATCGCAGATGGCATTTCTGCTTCAATGAAACGGAGACACAGCTATTGGAAAATAAAATTTTTCTGGCAGCTGTTTATGTGGACCCAAGTCATCGTATATTGCTTGATGATCAACAGCTTACTAAAGGAAAAGAAGCTTTGACTGAGGTAGCAGTTAGGATGAGTGGCCTACAGGAGGACTGCCAGGCGCAAGAGGACTTGGGTCCTGCCAGTGCTACTGCTGCCATATCTTCATCCTCATCAGATGAGGAGTTTGACTTTGACAAGTATTTGGATGATATGGAGCAGGAAATGCGTTGCTGCAGGGAAAAAGATTTCACTCCGTCTCCTATAGCAAGCAGATTGTCCATATTTCAGCAAAATGTTTCACTCGCTCTCAAAGAAAAAGAAAAATTCAACCGTTCATCAAAACTGACTGTGCATGAGGCAATTCCTTTATACTTGGAAATTGTTAGAGATGTTGCCCATGTGGTTACGGCTTTGCCTCCAACCCAAGTTAGTGTAGAGAGGTTGTTCTCTGGCCTTAAAATTATTAGGTCAGATTTTAGGTAATCTATGAAGGAGGATCTGATGGAGGCAATTCTATTTCTTAGAACAAATTCATAGACTGCACAAATGTTATTTAGTATGTTTTTGTTGAAAACTGTTTTTTTGTCACTTACATAGTTTATTACATAGTGTTATATGTATGTATACTGTGTGTGTGTGTGTGTGTGTGTGTATATATATATATATATGTGTGTGTGTAATCAATATTAGTGTATTACATATTTACAATGTATTACAGTTTTTTGTGTTCTAAAGTTGTATTCCAATAAATATATATTATGTTCTATCTAAATGTCTTGATTATTGTATCATAACAATGATTAAATGTCTGATGTTCACATTGTACTACAATAAATTTTAAATATAAACATATGTTGGCGTCGTGGAGTCTGAGTCAGTGGAAGGGAAATTGAGGAGTCGGAGTTGCAGGTTTGGCTTACCGACTCCACAGCCCTGGTACGGAGGTCTGATAATTGTGTGTGTGGGAGCTGTGCCCACCCCCCCAATGCCAGTGCATGGAGGTCCGGTAATTGTGTGGGTGGGAGTTGATGGGCCCCCTGATGCCGGTGTTCGGAGGTCTGGTAATCGTGTGGGTGGGAGTTGATGGCCCCACTGATGCCAGTGTTATGGAGGTCTGGTAATTGTGTGAGTGGGAGTTGATGGCTCCCCTGATGCCGGTGTATGGAGGTCCGGTAATTGTGTGGGTGGTAGTTGATGACTGCCCTGATGCCGGTGTACCGAGGTCCGGTAATTGTGTGGGTGGGAGTTGATGGCTCCCCTGATGCCAGTGCATGGAGGTCCGGTAATTGTGTGGGTGGGAGTTGATGGGGCCCCCCTGATGCCGGTGTACCGAGGTCCGGTAATTGTGTGGGTGGGAGTTGATGGCTCCCCTGATGCCAGTGCATGGAGGTCCGGTAATTGTGTGGGTGGGAGTTGATGGGCCCCCCTGATGCCGATGTACAGAGGTCCGGTATTTGTGTGGGAGTTGATGATCCCACTGATGCCGGTGAATGAAGGTCCGGTAATTGTGCGTGGGAATTGTTGGCCCCCCTGCTGCCGGTATATGGAGGTTTAGACAGCAGGGCTTACCTCAGCATTGTCGCGTCTCCTATCTTTATGGCAACCGTTTTACCTTTTGGTAGAAAGACATTGTCCTGTGGCCTAAATGTGGCATATTCATTGATTGTTTTGAGGTCCCATTATGTGTGGCTAGTGGGCCGGTGACGTCTGGCTGGCGGGCCCATGAAGTGTGGATCGTGGCTGTCAGTTTGGTGCATTAGCTCCAGGTCTAGTAAACAGGTATGAAGAGCACATCTCAAAATGGTGAATTTTGTGAGTAGCCTGCACACAAGAGCAGATCTGGATGCACATGTATGGTATGTTGGAGGCCGGATGACTCCACCTGTCGGAGGAGGTGCTGGAGGCTGGATGACGCCACCTGTCTGAGGAGGTGTTGGGGGCTGGATTCGACAGTGTGGTGGGAGTGATTGATGGAAAATACTGAATGGTGGGATTGTGGGAACCCCAGGATCTCGGTATCCTGCCTTAATGTTAATTCCCTGACTTGTGTCACCAGATTGTGTGCGGTGAGCGCAGGTTCTGTGCATGTTTCTTCCGTTCTGGGATGTTGTAAGGAAAACAAATGAGAGGTCCGGCGGATACGGATATCACACTGCCGTCACCAATCTGTGACAGAGCTTACACAGTCGCAGCTCTCTGGTGCTGCCTTTACCCTCAGGTCGATCAGGGAACTTCACCTAGGATAACTAGTCGTCGGAGAGGTGCCCTGTCATGTACTGGTTATCGGGGCACTCTGCAGTGACTGCCTTGGAGATATATATATCTACATATATATCTCTGGGGAACTCACTGGAGAGTGCCCCGATAACCAGTACGTGACAGGGCAGCCCCTCTGACGACTACTTATCCTAGGTAAAGTTCCCTGATCGATCTAGGGCAGGGGTCCTCAAACTTTTTAAACAGGGGGCCAGATCACGGTCCCTCGGACCATTGGTGGGCCGGAATATAGTTTAAAAAAATTTATGAACAAATTCCTATGCACACTACACATTATCTTATTTAGAAATAATAAAACAAAATAGGAACAAATACAATATTAAAAATGAAGAAGTTAAATCATCAAATTTACCGAATTTTTTTTTTTTTGGGTTCTTCGAATATCCTACACTTCGAGTCAATTTTTTCTCTTTCTTGATATCATTGTTTCCTAGGGATTCAAAATTGCTATTAGTAAAATACCAACATATATACAGCGCTACAAAAACAATATACCAGCAATAAAATTGCCCACACAGAGACATACAGACTGCACTGAGCAACAATGCAGCCTGATCAGTGCCCATCAATGCAGCCTGATCAGTGCCCATCAATGCAGCCTGATCAGTGCTCATCAATGCAGCCTGATCAGTGCCCATCAGCGCAGCCTGATCAGTGCACATCAATGCAGTCTGATCAGTGCCCATCAATGCGGCCTGATCAGTGCCCATCAATGCGGCCTGATCAGTGCCCATCAATGCGGCCTGATCAGTGCCCATCAATGCGGCCTGATCAGTGCCCATCAATGCGGCCTGATCAGTGCCCATCAATGCGGCCTGATCAGTGCCCATCAATGCGGCCTGATCAGTGCCCATCAATGCGGACTGATCAGTGCTCATCAGTGCGGCCTGATCAGTGCCCATCAGTGCGGCCTGATCAGTGCTCATCAGTGCGGCCTGATCAGTGCTCATGAATGCGGCCTGATCAGTGCTCATGAATGCGGCCTGATCAGTGCCCATCAACGCGGCCTGATCAGTGCCCATCAACGCGGCCTGATCAGTGCCCATCAACGCGGCCTGATCAATGCCCATCAACGCGGCCTGATCAATGCCCATCAACGCGGCCTGATCAGTGCCCATCAACACGGCTGATCAGTGCCCATCAACGCGGCCTCACCAGTGCCCATATTGGTGGAACTCCACTTTTACCTCAGGCTCAGACTGGTGTGGTGCAAGAATCCCCAATAGGCAGCATTGGTCTCAAAGTGAGGTAAATGTGCCCAATAGGTAGCACAAGTCCCCAATAGGCAGGAAAATTTCCTCAATATGTAGCACAGGTCCCCAAAAAGCAGCACAGGTCCCCAGTAGGCAGGTAAATGTCCCCAATAGGCAGGTAAATGTGCCCAATAGGCAGCACAGGTCCCCAATAGGCAGGTAAATGTGCCCAATAGGTAGCACAGGTCCCCAATAGGCAGGAAAATGTCCTCAATATCTAGCACAGTTCCCCAATAGACAGCCCAGGTCCCCAGTATGCAGCCCAGGTCCCCAAAAGGTAGCACAGGTCCCCAATAGGCAGCACAGGTCCCCAATAGGCAGGTAAATGTGCCCAATAGGTAGCACAGGTCCCCAAAAGGTAGCACAGGTCCCCCAGTAGGCAGGTAAATGTCCCCAGTAGGCAGCATAGGTCCCCAATCGGCAGGTAAATGTGCCCAATAGGTAGCACAGGTCCCCAATAGGCAGGTAAATGTGCCCAATAAGTAGCACAGGTCCCCAAAAGGTAGCACAGGTCCCCCAGTAGGCAGGTAAATGTCCCCAGTAGGCAGCATAGGTCCCCAATAGGCAGGTAAATGTGCCCAATAGGTAGCACAGGTCCCCAATAGGCAGGTAAATGTCCCCAATAGGTAGCACAAGTCCCCAATAGGCAGGTAAATGTGCCCAATAGGTAGCACAGGTCCCCAGTAGGCAGGTAAATGTGCCCAATAGGTAGCACAGGTCCCCAAAAGGTAGCACAGGTCCCCCAGTAGGCAGGTAAATGTCCCCAATAGGCAGGTAAATGTCCCCATTTTGCAGCACAGGTCCCCAATAGGACCCGGCATTAAAAAGAGAAAAAAAACCAGTACTCACCTATGTCCCCCGCAGCTCTGAAGAGGCACCCGCTCATCTCAGTCTTCTTCTGGCAAAGGCACAGGCGTGACGTCATCAGGCGGCGTGATGACAATCACGTGGTCTGTGTGCATTGTGCTGTATACAGAGGGCTGCGCAACGCCTTTCCTCGGCGCCTCGTCCCGCCCGCGATTACAGGGCCCGCTGTAATCAGTGCAGTTCAATGTCGGCCTGGCCAGGGGCCGGATAAAAGTCCTTTGCGGGCCGCATGTGAGGACCCCTGATCTAGGGTGTATATACTATATATATATATATATATATATATATATATATATATATATATATATATATATATATATAGCAGGCTCGATCTTTTATCACAGCCGCAAATACGTCCCTCACGGCCGTATGGCACACGGCGCACCATGGAATTTTTGCGGTACGATTTTGCGGCCCCATAGAAATCTATTGCCCACAAAAACACGGCAAGTGTAAAAGCAGCCTACGATGTATGAAACCCGAATCTGATCCGTGACGCCTCGATTTCTGGTTCAGGTTGTAGAACTTCGTGTCTGCACCGATGTAACGAAGGACGGCAGTTTTATGGGACAGATGTGTCCTGTTGATCGGCGTGTCCAGTGCCGGAGCTCCCGTCAGTCCAGGAAAGTTGTTTTTTATAGTATGTCATTCAGGTGTTACTATTATGAACAGTGACATAGCCTGATAAGTAATTGTGTGGGGGCCGACTATCTGTGTTCACTTATACAGTCTGTATTTCAAGGGTCTAAACCCAATGATTGCAGCCACTGAGATCCAGGACACTGCAGAACCTCTTCTCCCCCAGCAAATAATCAGACATGGAGAAACAGTGACGCTACCGTAGGAGAATAATTCTTGCCTTATCCTTGCACTGGGTCCGATGTGACACGTGTTCAGATTAAAGAAACCCCTCCTCCTCCTTGTCCTCCTTTTTCTCTTCCTCCCCTTCATCCTCCCATCAGTGTTTCTCCTCTTTATATATTGCAGTCATCATAATATACAGTGCTGTGCACTTACAATTGCTCATTTTTCCTTTCTACCCAGAAAATTTTCCTAATTTTCCTCTTTTCCATTAGGTCTATGACATCACGTGATTAATAACGGAGGAGCCCAATCCTTCTAAGCTTTATGTAGATAGGAGG
Organism: Dendrobates tinctorius; assembly: GCF_039654945.1. Classification (NCBI taxonomy): domain Eukaryota; kingdom Metazoa; phylum Chordata; class Amphibia; order Anura; family Dendrobatidae; genus Dendrobates; species Dendrobates tinctorius. Next base: position 3,754,289 of record NW_027361696.1, on the reverse strand, counting down.
TCAATTTTCGCTGCATGAGTCATAAGTCACCGCAAAGTTCAGGGGTGAGGGTGGGGGGGCAGATGAGTCAGGAGGTGAAGAGGGGAATGATAAATGCAGGGACAAGAGACTTCCTGTTTCTACAAAGAGAAGAGAAAAGAAAAGAATTATCTGGGTAGAAAATGAGCAATTGTAAGTGCACAGTGCTGTATAATATGATGGCTGCCATATATAAAGAGGAGAAACACTGTGATGGGAGGAGGAGGAGGACGAGAAGGAGGAGGGCTTCTTTAATGTGAAGGGGTTTATCTTCCCTCCACCTGAGATTGAGCCGATAAAAGGGTCCATGTATATATTGAGATAACCATTGGTCCACCCTGGAGCCAGACTTTTCTCAGTCTTTGTACATCAGAGCAAAGACTGAAAAAAGAGAAAGTGCAGGGAGACAATCCGCGATCGCCGGCTGCGAGTTGTCCGCGGCAGGAAGCGTGCGTAATAAGTGATGCCAGCAGCCCGGGGCACCGCATGTAGCAGGCGCTGGAGATTATACAGTTGCCCCAATATCACCAGCATCATGGAGGAAGCCTCCTCCACAGTGACGGGTTTTTAACTCCGACGTCTCCTTTTCCTGGTTGGGATATTTTTTGAAATCTTAGTCTACAACTGGAAATTGGTTCCAGATTTTGCATTGCAGCGACCAGATGTCATTCCTGAATGACCCCTGATGAATTGACCGAACTGTGCTCCTGCACCGTGGATGTGACCTCACGAGCGTGAGAAAAGATGGTCGAGAGCGCAGGAGAATAATCCCCATCTGCAGACAGGATGCGCCGTCCTGCCAGAATCTGGCCCCCGTATTACTCCACCGCATTACATCACAGTCACCGAATGAGCGGACACAAGCCAAGAGGATTGGACGCGCTGCCATGAAAAAGAGTCCATTTAACCTCTCCGCCTGTGCAGATGGATTGCTGGCAGAGGGATCTGCTGTCTGAAGAACAAGGTTATTGACATCAGCAGAAAGGAGGCACTGCCACCGGGCGAGCGAGCCACCATCTATCACTGGGGCAGATACACGGAGTACCGGAGCCGAGCACTGCAGACGAGCAACTCCGGTGTAGAGCTAGTGGGAGAGCGGAAAGGGTTAATATCAATAGGGAGATTTAAGGCCTCTTTCACACATCCGTTTGTGTCCATCAGTCAAAATCTGCCGGTTTGCAAAAAAAAAAAACGGATCCGCCATTTTTCTTGGCGGATCCGTTTTTTTTTGCCATTGACTTGCATTATCGGCGGATCTTGACGGTTGGTCATCTGTTGGATCCGTTTTTTTACGGATCCGCCAAAATTTTGGCGTCCGCTGACATGAGTGGACGGACCATGAAACTTTAAATTTACGTTACATCTCCGCTCCGCAGTGACCGGGGAGAGTCCTCTCATTTCAGGAGATTTTTTTTTTTGGCTGATCATTTCTGATCCTTGTGAATGTATCTGCACATTTTACAGCATTAGAAATAATTCACTAGCCTCATAGAGAATCATTGAAAGATCTGAGCAGCAGGAACGACTACAGGACGCTCAGCAAGCGACCACTGATGGCTGCCACAGACACAGCCGTCAGATCAGTCAGGATATCTCACATGTAGCATGTAATTTGCCTACAGCCGGTAACTTCAGGCATTCCGGAGTGTGTGGGACTGGAGATTCTGGGACCAGTGACTGTGCAGCAGGAGATTCTGGGACCGGAGACTGTGCGGCTGTGACTCTGGGGCCGGAAACTGTGTGGCCGGTGACTCTGGGGCTGGAGACTGTGCAGCTGGTGACTCTGGGCTGGAGACTATGTGGCCGGAGACTGTGCGGCCGGTGACTCTGGGCTGGAGACTGTCCGACCGGTGACTCTGGGGCCGGAGACTGTGTGGCGGGAGATTCTGGGGCCGGAGACTGTGCGGCCGGTGACTCTGGGGCCAGTGACTGTGTGGCCGGTGACTCTGGGGCCGGAGACTGCGCGGCCGGTGACTCTGGGGCCGGAGACTGTGTGGCCGGTGACTCTGGGGCCGGAGACTCTGGGGCCGGTGACTGCGCGGCCGGTGACTCTGGGGCCGGAGACTGCGCGGCCGGTGACTCTGGGGCCGGTGACTGGGGCCGGTGACTGCGCGGCCGGTGACTCTGGGGCCGGAGACTGCGCGGCCGGTGACTCTGGGGCCGGTGACTCTGGGGCCGGAGACTGCGCGGCTGGTGACTCTGGGGCCGGAGACTGCGCGGCCGGTGACTCTGGGGCCGGAGACTGCACGGCCGGTGACTCTGGGGCCAGTGACTGTGCGGCCGGAGACTGCGCGGCCGGTGACTCTGGGGCCAGTGACTGTGCGGCCGGTGACTCTGGGGCCGGAGACTGCACGGCCGGTGACTCTGGGGCCAGTGACTGTGCGGCCGGTGACTCTGGGGCCGGAGACTGCGCGGCCGGTGACTCTGGGGCCAGTGACTGTGCGGCCGGTGACTCTGGGGCCGGAGACTGTGCGGCCGGTGACTCTGGGGCCGGAGACTGCGCGGCCGGTGACTCTGGGCTGGAGACTGTCCGGCCGGTGACTCTGGGTCCGGAGACTGTGTGGTGGGAGATTCTGGGGCAGGAGACTGTGCGGCCGGTGACTCTGGGGCCGGTGACTCTGGGGCCGGAGACTGCGCGGCCGGTGACTCTGGGGCAGGAGACTGCGCGGCCGGTGACTCTGGGGCCGGTGACTGCGCGGCCGGAGACTGTGCGGCCGGTGACTCTGGGGCCAGTGACTGTGCGGCCGGTGACTCTGGGGCCGGAGACTGCGCGGCCGGTGACTCTGGGGCCGGAGACTGCGCGGCCGGTGACTCTGGGGCCGGAGACTGCGCGGCCAGTGACTCTGGGGCCGGAGACTGCGCGGCCGGTGACTCTGGGGCCGGTGACTCTGGGGCCGGTGACTGCGCGGCCAGTGACTCTGGGGCCGGAGACTGCGCGGCCGGTGACTCTGGGGCCGGAGACTGCACGGCCGGTGACTCTGGGGCCGGTGACTCTGGGGCCGGAGACTGCGCGGCCAGTGACTCTGGGGCCGGTGACTCTGGGGCCAGAGACTGCACGGCCGGTGACTCTGGGGCCAGTGACTGTGCGGCCGGTGACTCTGGGGCCGGAGACTGCGCGGCCGGTGACTCTGGGGCCAGTGACTGTGCGGCCGGTGACTCTGGGGCCGGAGACTGTGCGGCCGGTGACTCTGGGGCCGGAGACTGCGCGGCCGGTGACTCTGGGCTGGAGACTGTCCGGCCGGTGACTCTGGGTCCGGAGACTGTGTGGTGGGAGATTCTGGGGCAGGAGACTGTGCGGCCGGTGACTCTGGGGCCGGTGACTCTGGGGCCGGAGACTGCGCGGCCGGTGACTCTGGGGCCGGAGACTGCGCGGCCGGTGACTCTGGGGCCGGTGACTCTGGGGCCGGTGACTGCGCGGCCGGTGACTCTGGGGCCGGAGACTGTGCGGCCGGTGACTCTGGGGCCAGTGACTGTGCGGCCGGTGACTCTGGGGCCGGAGACTGCGCGGCCGGTGACTCTGGGGCCGGAGACTGCGCGGCCGGTGACTCTGGGGCCGGTGACTCTGGGGCCGGAGACTGCGCGGCCAGTGACTCTGGGGCCGGAGACTGCGCGGCCGGTGACTCTGGGGCCGGTGACTGCGCGTCCAGTGACTCTGGGGCCGGAGACTGCGCGGCCGGTGACTCTGGGGCCGGAGACTGCGCGGCCGGTGACTCTGGGGCCGGTGACTCTGGGGCCGGAGACTGCGCGGCCAGTGACTCTGGGGCCGGTGACTCTGGGGCCGGTGACTCTGGGGCCGGTGACTGCGCGGCCAGTGACTCTGGGGCCGGAGACTGCGCGGCCGGTGACTCTGGGGCCGGAGACTGCACGGTCGGTGACTCTGGGGCCAGTGACCGTGCGGCCGGTGACTCTGGGGCTGGCACAAGCTTCCATGCTGACTACTGAGTGTGCTTATATTCTCTGTTGAGACCCCTGGTCGGCTCTGCTCTTTCTGCTGCAGGGACTGCTCTTTCCACTGCGACGTATTATGTGCGATTTTCATCATCTTAGTAAAAGTTTTGCCACTTTTTAATAAACTTTGGCTCCGATTCCTCATTTTAGTTTATTTTGAAGTCACTTTTTATCTTGTTGTATTTGCTGCCGTTTTGTTTCACCCAGTTCTTCCAGATGGCTCATGCGATTCATGAGTCTTTGAGTATTTTTGTCTTTGAGCTTTTTTGTGACTTTTTAGTGCAAAAGGTTTCACGTTTGCAAAATTTCGCCCAAGTGTTCATTGCTTGTGTTACGTAAAATCCCCCCGGGGGGCTGCTGCTGTATGTTTGTGTGTTGTAATAATAATAATCTTTATTTTTATATAGCGTTACCATATTCCACAGCGCTTTACAGTTTGCACACATTATCATCACTGTCCCCAATGGGTGTTGTGCAATAATGTAGCAATTGTAAGAAAAGTCGCAACTGATGAATCAGCCGAAAATATCTGAAAAGCTTAAATCTCGACAAAAAAAAAGAAAAAGAAAAAACCTGACAGATAAAAAAGTGACTTAAAGAGGCGGAAATTGAAAGATAAATTTGGTGTATGTAAAAAAACAGCACAAAACTCGGCAAGAAAAGGCTCAAAAACTGCGATGAGTCGGCCTCTGTGTGTGAAGTCCCTTTGCTTGTTGTCAGTGAGTAGAAACCTAACATTTCCTGCACTCCAACCTGTCACCCGTGTGAGAGAGCAGTGTAGGCTCCTCTAACCCCAGCACCCTTGAGCCGATGCCACCCCTTTGTATTAACTATCAATGTGCTGCCCTTGATCAGGGCGCTCTGCATAGGCTCTAACTGTTCAGTAGCAGGGCTGGGCCCCCTCTTGCCGAGGACCGACAGTAGCACCACGTCCTTCCTCTACTGTAAATCTAGAAGGAGCGCAGCGTCCTGAGATCCGTCTGCACTCGGGTCTCGCCCGTTGTGGAGGTCGGACGATCTGTGCGGTGTCTCCGGATTCGGCCTCTTCTAATTATTCTTTTCTCTTCTTTTTTTTTTTTTTTTTTTAGGCGAGAGATTTTAGCGGTTATGAAGGGGTAACGCACAGCACCGAGGCCCGAACCATCAACTGCGGTAAGTGCAGGACTGTCTGGTTCTCTCTGACCCTGGTATAAAGAGGCTGACTCTAGTCACAGCCAGAGCTGCACTTGTTTTACAATGCAGTGTATTGTGGGTTAGGGTTAATTTAAATGTAGAATTGTGGAGGCAGCTCTGGAGGTGGCTGGAAGATAAGACACTGTGTATTGAGGAATAATGACTGCAGCTCTGGAGGTGACTGGAGGATAAGACAGCATGTATTGCAGAATAGCTACTGCAGCTCTGGAGGTGATTGGAGGATAAGTCATGATGTAAGATCAGAATAGTGACTACAGCTTTGGAGGTGGTTGGAGGATAAGACATGATGTAACAGCAGAATAATGACTGCAACTCTGGAAATGACTGGAGGATAAGACACGATGTATTGCAGAATAGTGACTGACTCTGGAGATGACTGGAGGATAAGACACGGGGTATTGCAGAATAGTGACTGACTCTGGAGATGACTGGAGGATAAGACGCGGGGTATTGCAGAATAGTGACTGCAGCTCTGGAGGTGACTGGAGGATAAGACAGCATGTATTGCAGAATAGCTACTGCAGCTCTGGAGGTGACTGGAGGATAAGTCATGATGTAAGATCAGAATAGTGACTACAGCTTTGGAGGTGACTGGAGGATAAGACACGATGTATTGCAGAATAGTGACTGACTCTGGAGATGACTGGAGGATAAGACACGGGGTATTGCAGAATAGTGACTGACTCTGGAGATGACTGGAGGATAAGACACGATGTATTGCAGAATAGTGACTGACTCTGGAGATGACTGGAGGATAAGACGCGGGGTATTGCAGAATAGTGACTGCAGCTCTGGAGGTGACTGGAGGATAAGACAGCATGTATTGCAGAATAGCTACTGCAGCTCTGGAGGTGACTGGAGGATAGAGCACGCCCAGGAAGAGGAGGAGCATCTGTGCTGAGCGTCTGCAGGCTAGGGTCTTGCTAAGCTCCTGGGAAGGGAGGTTTTTTCCTGCAAGGACTTTCCATCTGCCCCCTTCCCAGGAAAGAGGACTTTCCCTGGGACTGAGCGCCGGGGCTGTGCCCCTGGCTCCCACCCTCCGGCAAGCCAGCTGGGGGTGGGGGGCCTCAGCACCATCCGGAGGCCAGGGTGCAGCCAGCCAGTCCCAGGGAGATGGGGAAGAGACGGAGCCAGGAGAGAGGGGGTCGCAGGACCCAGGAGCCCCGGGACACCGGGCCCCCCGAAGCTGGTACCGTGGCGGCTCCTCCTCCCGGAGGAGTGGCGGCCCAGAGCAGAGGTGCAGTGGCAGAGCCCCCCAACATCTGGGGCTCCAGAGCTGAGGGAGAGCCATCCACCATCTACGCCTCCCGCATCCATGCGCACCTCTGCGAATATGAGGAGGCCGCCAAACAGCTGAGAAAACTCCGGGAGGAGTTAAGGGGAGCACGAGCGGTGGCTAAGAACCGGCTCCCCGCCTCGAGACGAGCTGAGGTCTCCGCCACGGTGGAGAGGCTGAAGGGGGCTATCAGGGCCTTGGAGGAGATACGGGCGGCTATCCTGAGTGGGAGCGGCCCCTTCGCAGAGAAACTGAAAAACGATGACCGGTTTAGAGCCATGACCGGAGGGTCTCCTGGGGGGTCGGGAGGCCCCTGCCAGGTGGAGCACGAAGAGGAGGATGGCGGAACATCTACGCCTGCCCCACCTGAAGGCCTGGTGAGCAACAACACCCAGGTAACATGCAGCGGGGTGGCCCCTGAGCAAGTGGCTCTCCCACCGGACTCCAGTTACTCGGAGGAAAGTGGGGGCGAGGGGGAGGCTGGTGGGAGTGGGGACAGTAGTAGTGAGGGGGGCTGCCTCGTCCTACAACAGGTGAGGCAGATCGAGTCCCCAGAGCGGTTTGGCACACTGCTCTTTGGGGATGAGGTCTGCCCTGAGGACGAGGCAACCGGAAAGAGGAAAAAGAAAAAAAACAAGCGCAAGCCAAAAAACACCGTGGCTGACAAACTTATGTTTGTCCCTCTTTCCGGGGCCCCTCTGTCCCGCTGTATGGAACCCGCTGCCCACCCCGGCTCGGGCCCTGTGGTGGGTCCGCAGCGGGGGCGCGGGCAGAGTGATGTGTGCCTGGACCTTACCGTCACATCTGGTGGTGGCGGTGAGGGTTCAGGCAGCGACATGGAGGTCGGTGCTGGTGCCAGTGGTGTAACAGCCGCTGGCGGTATTGGCAGTAGTGGTGTCCGGGCTCAGTCCCCGGTGGCAGGGGGGGCTGGCCTGGCGCTCAGCACGGGTACAGCCAGGACCGCACCTCCGGCGGTGAGTGCTGGGGTCTCTGGATCCCCCACGCACGGGTCCGTTAAGTCTGGTCCACTTATGGGGGTCCAGAGACCTAGAAAGGGCGTGGAGGCTGCTGTGAAGCAGCAGCTAAAAAAATGCAAGGGGCTGGTAGCTCCTCTGACGGCGCCCGTGGCAAGAGCGGGGTCCCCGGCGCGTAGACCCAAAAAGGGGTCCGTGCTGGGGGCACCGCCGCCGCTGGGCGATGAGGGGGAGTGGCCAGCCCTGCCAACATCAAGTGGTGGGTTCAGGGGCGCAGTGACAGTCCGTGAGGGGGGCGTGGCCTCCCCGAGTGTTGCCCAGCCTGCAAAGGCTGCGGCATGCGGGGGGGGCGTGTCCTCCTCGGCCGCTGTCCCGCCCGCTGTGCCCGCGTCACCTGGGGAGGGCGTGGCCTCGCAAGGGGTCACTGCTCTGCCCGGGGTGGCTGCGGCCGGCGGGGGGGGCGTGGCCTTGGCGGGCCCACTGCCTCCTGTCCCGCCTACCCCCTCAAGCAGCATAGTGCCCCCAAAAGTCGGTAGGGAGTTGTCGGGGTCCCCAGCCCGCTTACCTCCATCTGGTGGTGCGGGGGCTCTGGCGCTCCTTGGGAAGCCGGCGGGGGCGAACAGCAGAGGGCAGGGTGCGGTGGCAGTGGCCGTCCCTGTCCTCAGTGCAAAGACACCGCAAAAAGAAAAAAAAGTGGAGCCAGAGAACCCAGGAGCTGCTGCTGCTCCCAGGCTCGGGCAGGGCGTACTGAGTGCGCTCTGCTCGGAGGTATTTAAAGGGGCAGCGGCACTCCTGGACAAGAGTTGGAGCAGTGCCAGCAGCTCCAAGGAGCAGAGCACTGGCCAGTCAGGGCCCCCAGCAGGCAGGCAGGGGTACTGCAACACCAAGTCTGCTAATGTAAATAGTGGTCTATCTGGAAGTGAGAGTGGGAGTGAGATAGGAGATATTTTTGAAGAGCTGTTTGAGGACATAAATGGTGATGTGAGCGATATGGATGAGGGAGTGAGTGCGAGTGTGAATGTGGCAGTAAATGCTGGAGTGAGTGCCGGAGCGAGTGGAAATAATAAAAGAGTGAACGGGAGAGTGAATGAGGGTGCTGGCACAAGTGGTGGTAGTGGTGGGAGGGCTGGCCCGTCTGCCCCCCCAGCCGCGAGGCCCCAACGTAATTATGCGGGGGTCGCGGCTGGGGGTCGGGGTGGTTCCGGGGGGGTCTCCTCGCCTCCGGGCTCCGGGGACGGCGGTTTGCACCGCCGTTTCCTGGAGGCCCTCCAAAGGGGAGAAAGATCGATCATGGTAGAGGGGAGGACAGTGGACCTGTCTTTCTGGATAGAGAGACATGGCCTAGCAGCCTTCCAAAATCAAAGGGAGGGAGGGACTGTTTGGTCTCTCCCCACAGCCGGGCAGGGGCCGCCAAGAAGGAATGTGGTCCGTCTTAGGTGGGGGGGCAGTGAAGCTTGTCCACCTAGGAGCAAGGTGGTGGAGCTCCTCCTTAAGATGGGCTTCGGGGCGAATGACATCTTTGCCCTGATACACCCTTCGGCGTCCCGCTTCTTCGACGTCAGCTTCGTGCGGCCAGAGGGGCTTGAGCTCTTCTGGTCAAACTACGAGCTGGTGCGAGAAGAGCCCGGATGGCGAGACTTCGTGGCTCAAGCGGTGTCTCGCCAAAATTCCGTCAAGCGAGTGACCGTGGTTACATGTAACGAGTCACTCGCAGGCGTGGACATCATGACGTGGCTTTCCCGTTACGGGGAGGTCACCGAGGTCCCAAAAAAGAACAGGGACGAGTTTGGCATCTGGTCGGGGGGCTGGACCTTCATGGTCAAATTGAAGGTTTCCGGCGGCACGGTCACCCACATCCCTTCCTCGGCGTTCCTGGGAAGGGACAGGATCCTGGTCTTCTACCAGGGGCAACCGAAGGTCTGCCACAAGTGCGGCGACCCCACTCACTTCAGCGCCAACTGCAAGGTGCAGAAGTGCGCGTTGTGTGGTGGGGTAGGTCACCTGGCTGCCTTGTGCAAAGACATTCGGTGCCACCTGTGTGGTGACCTGGGTCACCCTCTCAGCCGCTGCCCTCGCTCTTTCTCTAATGCCGCCACAGGCCCGGTGGGGGGAGACCGCGGGGGGGCAACCCCCGGTGGCGCTGCTTCTGCTGTGGCAGGTGGTGGCGAAGGGGGAAGGGCTGAGGGGCCAGTGAGGAAGGGCAATGCTGCAAGGGGCCCCGCGTACCAGCGGAGGCAGGAAAAACGCCAGGGAGGTAAGGGACAGGTGGAGCCTCGGGCAACCGGGGTGATGCCTGCTCCTCCCTCCAGGCCCGTGGCCAAAGCCTCTGAGGCCCTGGGGGAGAGTGCGGTGAGTGAGGAGATCAGGAGGATGGAGAGAGAGGAGAAAGCGGCTGACTCGGACAATTCCTCTCAGTATGAAAGTGTTGATGAGGATGTCCAAGAGCAGCCTACAGCACCAGGTGGCAAAACCAGGCGTGCCAAGCGCAAAGCGGTGGGGAGGAAGGCTGACAAGCCTTCAAAGTCCCCCCCGCCCCCGACCACAAGGGTGCATACGGAAGGGCCCGCTGACCCCCCTCTGATCAGACTCTCCAACCGGTTCAGCGCCCTCGGGGGTTCAGATGATGAACCGCAAGACGAGGGTACTGGGCCGGGGGTAACACCGGAGGGTCCTTCGGGGGATGGCGGAGTCCGTCCCTCAGGGGGCATTGCTCCTCCTGAGGGGGGGACAGACCTGGAACCCGGGGGCGAGGACACCGGGGGGGGTGGGATGGACACGTCGGGAGCTTCCCTGAAAAGGAAGGTGTCTGACCCCTCCCCAGGAGGAGGTAATAGCGGGGTAGGGAAGAAATTGGCCATCCAACTCGATCACCCATGATGGCTGAACTCGCCCCGTTGACGCTGGCGTCTATTAATGTCGCCAGCATTAAGTCAGATGCGGCTCGCTTCACGGCCTTTGATTTTTTCTCCCGGATTGAGGCAGAAATTTTATTCTTGCAAGAGACCAGACTAACAGACATGGGGGCCATCTATAAAGCACGGAGGGAGTGGAGGTGCGGGCCCTCATACTGGTCTCTTGCGGCCGAGCCGTATAGCGGGGTGGCAGTCCTTTTTAAGACTGCAGCAGTTGAATGCCGACGGGTTACTGAGTTGGAAATGGGGAGGTGCCTGATCCTAGATGTCTTCATGAGGGGACAAGAGCTCCGGCTCATCAACATCTACGGCCCGCAGTCCAAGTGGGACCGCAAATGTCTCTTCCTGAGGATCAAGCCCTTTCTTTTTACGAGCCGACAGGTGGTCTTCGGTGGGGACTTCAACACCATTACGAGGTCCCGTGACCGGGGGGGTCCCGGAGATCGCCTGGCTTATGATAGCGTCGCGTTGAATAGCATAGCCAGTGAAGCTCGCCTGGTGGATGCCCACATCCGGCACACTCCAGGTCACGGAGGTTTCACCTACCATAGGGGTAGCTGTAGGTCTAGAATAGACAGGTTTTTTTTGAAGGAGGACGCCATCTTTTCTGCTGTGTCCGCCGTTGAGGTGGAGTTCTCCGATCACTGTCTAATTTTCTTTTCTCTGAATGTTGCAGAGACTCCTCGGATGGGAAGAGGGCTGTGGAAGCTCAATTCGTCCCTGCTGGAAGAAGCGGAGGTGAGACAATCCTTCGAGGATTTTCTTCAGAGCCAGGTACCGCTGTTGGATCTCTGTAGTAGTAAGTCAGAGTGGTGGGAGATCTTCAAAAAGCGGGTGGCGGGGTTCTTCCGTCAGCTCTCGAGCCTCAGGAGTCTGAACAGGCACCGCTTGTACCAGGCTCTGGGGAGGAAACTCGAGCAGCTTGTCTCGACTGGAGGTGACCGAGAGGAAATCTCCAGAGTGAAATCTTTGCTCAAGAGGTGTCAGTATGATAGGCACACATCCTTGGTTTTTGAGAGGGACTTCGGGAAGTACCGCTCGCCCGACCCTTACAGAAACTGTAAGATGTCAGTGAATTGTAAGATGGTGACAGGACTGATCGACAGTACGGGGTCCCTGAACAGATCCAAATCAGGGATCCTGGAGGTGGTCAGATCCTTCTACTCACACCTCTTGGAAAAGAAGGATCTGGATCGGGACAGGATGTCGGCTTTCCTGGCTGAAGCCATCCCTGAGCCAGGGGGTGACCCCTCTCTTGGTGTTTTGGCAGAAGAAATCAGGGAAGAGGAAGTGAGACTGGCCATTGATGGGCTTCGGCTCAAGAAATCGCCAGGTCCGGATGGCTTAACATCTGAGTTCTATAAGACTTTTAGGGACTCCTTGGTCCCCCTCTTGACAGGGGTCTTTAATGAGTGTCTCTCCTCGGGCACTCTTCCCGGCTCAATGAGGAAGTCAGCCCTCATTATTCTGTCAAAGGGTAAGGATCCGTCCCGAATCGAGAACTGGCGTCCCATAGCGCTTCTCGATACGGACCGGAAGGTTCTGGCCAAGGTGCTGTTTAATCGGCTGGTGAAGTTTGCACCCCGGCTCCTTTCAGGGGCCCAGCATTGCTCTGTTCCAGGCCGCAGTACTTTTAGTGCTGTGCTCGGTGTCCGAGAGGCAGTGGAGCAGGGTAGGGCAGGTCACTGGAAGGGGTACTTGCTGTCATTAGATCAAGCGAAAGCCTTTGACCGGGTCAACCACGAGTACCTCTGGTCCGTCCTTTTGAGGTATGGTCTGCCTGGGAGGTTTGTAAAATGGTTAGAGATCTTGTACCAAGGGGCTGAGACTTTTCCGCTGGTGAATGGTTGGTCAGGTCGTCCTTTTGAGGTGGGTTCTGGGGTCCGTCAGGGCTGTCCGCTGAGCCCGCTTTTATACGTGTTCGCGATCGATCCCTTCTTAAGGAGGGTAGATCGTGGACCGTTGGCGGGAGTCGGGATGGACCGGGCGGGCTCTGGCTCCTCTCTGAGGGTGGTGGCGTACGCCGATGATGTTTCCCTGTTCGTATCCTCGAGAGGGGAGGCGGACTGGGTCATGTCGGAGGTAGTGCGCTACTCGGAGGCATCCGGGTCCATGATCAACCGGGATAAGTGTGAAAGTCTCTGGCTGGGAGGGGGAGATCCTAGTTTTGATCTCCCGGACACCCTTCCAGGGCCCCAGGCCACCGCCAAAATTCTAGGCATCGAATTTGGCCCCGGGGACTACCCCCAGCAAAATTGGGAGGGCAGACTTAAGATCGCCGCCCAAAAGGTGGACCAATGGAAGGGTTGGTCTTTAACCCTGAGGGAAAGGGTTGCCCTGGCTAAAGGCTATCTGCTACCTTTATTGATATACCTGGGCAGTGTGTGCATCTTGCCGGAACCTCTCTGGACGCGGGTCTATAGCCTGTTCTTCCAATTGTTATGGGGGAATAGGCTTAACCTAATCAAGAGGGAGGTTACATACCGTACGAGGAGACTAGGCGGGTTGGGTATGGTCAACCCGGTGGTGTTTCTAGTAAACACCTTTCTTAAGACTAACATCTCTAACCTCTGGCTAGAGAGGGCTCCTCCGTGGGTAGTCTCCTGCAAGGGTTGGCTTTGGCCTTTCTTCCAGGAATGGGAGACAGGAGGGCGGGTGAAGGACCTACGCACACCTCATGGGCATCTTCCGGCTTACGCTACCCCGGTTCTGAAGGTGATCCGCCGGTGGGGTCTGGGAATGTGGGAAATCAGGACCATGTCGAGGCAGTGCCTTGACAGGAGGGTCCTGTTGACCCATTTCCAGAAGCCCCTGGCCCTTAAGGATTGCCCAGGCCGGGATCTGGAGGTCGGGCTGGGGCTTTTAAATTCTAAGCGGATCCCCATGAAGTTTTGGGACTTGACCTGGCGTTGCTTCCACGGGAGGCTGTATGTAAGGGACAACTTGAAGTGCAGGAACTCCGATGACCGGGGTTGCCCTCGTGAGGAGTGTGGCGACGTGCTGGAAAGCATGGAGCACTTCCTGCTTCATTGTCCCTTTAATGCAGAGGTTTACAACAGGGTGGGTGCCTCCATACGTTGGCCGCGGCTGGCGTCCCTCTCCTACGCTGAATGGGCCTATGGAGCGTTCAGATCCCTGGGTGGCCGGGACCCGTGCACTTTATTCCTAGTCAGTGCAGCGGTTAGGTTCCACACTTGGAATGCACGGTGCCTAGTTACGACGCGGAAAAAAACCCTCCCAAGGGATGAGGTGGTAGGAAACATCTTGGGTGACCTGGTGAAGGTCCGTTCTTTGGAGTTCGAAAGGTTGGGTGTGAGGAAGGCCTCTTGGCTTTGGAGAGGCCTCTCCTTTTAAAAACGCACTCAAGGGAGAGCTAGCTCCGTGTGAATGAGGGTAGGGATAGCATAAGTTTCACTGGGTGTGTTAGGGACAGAAGTAGGGGCAGATAGGGACAGGGAGGGACAGGCACTGAGGGACAGATAGAGAGTTAGTTATGATAAGTTAGGTAGAGTAGGGCCAGGAAGGGACAGACAGGGACAGTTTCTATAGGGACAGAAGTAGGGACAGTCTTAGTTCTTGAGGGATAGGATGAATGTGTTAGTGAGGGATGGAGCCTCTAGAACCCCGTTTTCCTGGTGGTGGGCTGGTGCATGCCACCTTAGCTTTTTGTTTTAAAAACAGGACATATAATGGATATTGGGCTTACAGGTGCCAAACTTGGGCCTTGGGTATGTAAATGCTGTGTTTAGTTTGTATATTAATGCGTAAGTAGATGGGATGGTATTGAGAGTTTTGGAAAATGTCTTTTGGTTGTGCTTTGGTAAAAGGAAAAACATATAACACACGTTTTTTTTTGTTTTTTTAGTTAGAATGTGTGGATGGGGTGTAGTCAGGTTGGGAGGGGGGTGCATGGGGGGTGGTGGATGGATGACCGGATGCCAAGAGCAACATGAAGGAGCAGAGGAGCAGGGCAGGAGAAGTAGACTCTGCGGACCCTGGAAATAATTTTTGTGTGGAATCAAAAGGCCATAAACTTTCGTGGACCAGATTTTGCAGTGACAAGGCTACAAACTTGTAGGACCTGCGGTGCAAGGTGGTGGGAAAAAAAGGCTGCGAACTTGTTGCCATGTGTGGGAGAGGAAAAAAAAAAAAAAAAAAAAAAAAAAAAAAAAAAAATCTTTGCTGTGTAATAGGAGGTAAGGTTTGTCGGCCAAAGTGGCAGAGTTCTTGTTTTTTTCAAGGCGGAGGGCCAGGAAAGGGTTATTTTCGTTTGGTTTTTGTAAATAGTAAAATTGTAAATAGTAAACTAGTAAAATCGGTGAGGTGTGAATGGGGGTGAATGGGGGTGAATGGAGTGAGAGTGGGGAGAGGGGTTTATGTTTCTTTGTATTTTCTTTTAAGTGGATTCCTGCTGGGGGACCCTAAGCTGCCAAGCTTAGTGGAGGACAAGGAAAGGATTTGGACTTTCAGTTGTTTGCGCATGTTTTGCACATTTTATGTCTGTCTATGTTGGTTTTCTTTAGTTTATGTATTGTGGTTTGTTTCTGAGTGTAATTTTGATAATTTTGTAAAATAAAAGAGTTGGAGGATAAGACATGATGTAACAGCAGAATAATGACTGCAACTCTGGAAATGACTGGAGGATAAGACACGATGTATTGCAGAATAGTGACTGACTCTGGAGATGACTGGAGGATAAGACGCGGGGTATTGCAGAATAGTGACTGCAGCTCTGGAGGTGACTGGAGGATAAGTCACAATGTAAGATCAGAATAGTGACTGCAGCTCTGGAGGTGGTTGGAGGATAAGACATGATGTAAAATCAGAATAGTGACCGCAGCTCTGGAGGTGACTGGAGGATAAGACATAATGTAATGCAGAATAGTGACCGCAGCTCTGGAGGTGACTGGAGGATAAGACACGATGTATTGCAGAATAGTGACTGACTCTGGAGATGACTGGAGGATAAGACATGGGGTATTGCAGAATAGTGACTGCAGCTCTGGAGGTGACTGGAGGATAAGTCACAATGTAAGATCAGAATAGTGACTGCAGCTCTGGAGGTGGTTGGAGGATAAGACATGATGTAAAATCAGAATAGTGACCGCAGCTCTGGAGGTGACTGGAGGATAAGACATAATGTAATGCAGAATAGTGACCGCAGCTCTGGAGGTGACTGGAGGATAAGACACGATGTATTGCAGAATAGTGACTGACTCTGGAGATGACTGGAGGATAAGACACGGGGTATTGCAGAATAGTGACTGCAGCTCTGGTGGTGACTGGAGGATAAGTCACAATGTAAGATCAGAATAGTGACTGCAGCTCTGGAGGTGGTTGGAGGATAAGACATGATGTAAGATCAGAATAGTGACCGCAGCTCTGGAGGTGACTGGAGGATAAGACACTATGCATTGCAGAATAGTGACCGCAGCTCTTGAGGTGACTGGAGGATAAGACACGATGTAATGCAGAATAGTGAGTGCAGCTCTGGAGGTGACTGGAGTACAGGACATGATGTGACCCAGCGCTGGCACAACATAGGTAGAGGATTGACTTGAGGTGGTCATTGTTCTCTGGGGATTTGCGCTGTTGGAGGAGATGAGCAGCGCCCGGTGTGATCCTCTCGGCAGTTTTCCGGTGCCACTGGTGTTTCCAGGCTGGCGATCAGGACGCGGCCACTGCTCATCACAAGTCTCTGCAGATGATTCTCGGGGAAGGAATCTGCCCTTGGCTGAGGCTTAATGTGGTCGGTGCTACTACAGAGCGATGCTGTATCCCTGGAGCGGACTGCTCCGCATGCTGCACCTTGTAGTTCACCAGTAACATTGCTGTTCCATGTCGGTCTCCTAGGACTTGAGTTTTGGTGTGCTAGTGTGTGAGGCCACCACAGATGGCGCTGCGGATCACTGCCAGCAAGCAGAGATCTTACCAGTGCTGCATTCAGGAGAGCCTCGGTAGAATCCTTCCTTTCTGAGGCGTCTTTTGTGCATTTGATAACTAATATAAGGGCAAGTCTTTATTTCACATTGGTGACGTTACTGAGCGTGGAGCCTCGGACAGGAC
Organism: Dendrobates tinctorius; assembly: GCF_039654945.1. Taxonomy (NCBI): domain Eukaryota; kingdom Metazoa; phylum Chordata; class Amphibia; order Anura; family Dendrobatidae; genus Dendrobates; species Dendrobates tinctorius. The sequence goes on along the minus strand of NW_027361696.1, from coordinate 3,737,901 downwards.
GGAGGGGTGAAGGTCAGAGTTCACGAGGACGGGCCGCTCCACAGTCAGCCGCCATCATGGGATGGAGATGAGCCCACCACAGTGTGCCCCCCTGGGGCCTGGCCGGATCCTGGGATTCACACGGAGAGAGATTTCCCACACAGCGGCCTGGACTGAGTGCAGAGGACAGCTCCGGGGGTCCCGCACACACCACCCACGGCCATGCTCACTTAAAGGGCCGTGTCATTCCATGTAAGATCATTGTCCATTTAAAGATGTTGTCAGTGGACGCTAAATTAGTCTGGAGGCTTGTATGTGTGTAATACCAGAATCCCTCCGATGGTCACCTCCCCCGGTCCAACGATGCCGCTCCGCCTCTGCTCTGGTCTTTGTTTAATGGCTGCCGCCAATCTCAAAGCACAGTGATTGGCTGCAGTGGTCATATGTGCTGCAGTCATGACGCCACTGCTACAGCCAGCAAACAAAGAGCAGCAGCGGAGAGGCAGCGCTGGACCGGGGAGGGGGAGTATTGGTGTAAATATTGTTTTACACACATGCCAGACTTATGAATATAATCTCCTGGACATCCCCTTTAAGCCTCCTTTGAGACTGCGCCATATATTGGCTTAGAGCTGTAGAGTTCTGGCCGCCCCGTAGTCAGTGCAGTGATGTTGCCTAGTCCTTCACTGCCTTCAGGGGCACAATGACTTCAGCGATCTGGAGCTTTAGATGGAAGCCGCGCAGCGAGTGTAATGTGAACACGGCCTGAGGGTATGTGCGCACGTTGCGGATTTGCCTGTGGAATTCTCTGCGCAGATTCTGCATCTCTTGGCAGAAAACGCAGTTAAAAATCCGTGCGTTTTTAATGCGTTTTTTATGTAGATTTTCATGCGTTTTTTTCATGCTGATTTGTAAAGAAATATATATTATGTAACAAAAATAAAAAGAAATGTGATGTTATTTCTTTGTCCAACCTCTTTTTACATACTCCATTAAAGAATAATGTTTACACACACAGATAAGATATATCTATAGATAGATAATACCAAGCCCGATGTTTTAGTAATAAACATAATAAAATGGTACATAAAGAGTTAAATAAAGACACACACACACACACACACACACACACACATATATACACACGCAAAATCTGCATTAGGCTGGGGTCACACTTGCGAGAAACTCACACGAGTCTCGCACCTCAATATCCGGCACTGCCGCCCGCATTCGGACCTCAGTGCATAGAAATACATGCAGCCGCTCACTCCGGTCCCGAGTGCCGGTGGCAGTGCCGGGTATTGAGGTGCGAGACTTGTGCGAGTTTCTCTAAGTGTGACCACGGTCTTAAACGCAATATCTGTTTAATTTTACAAAAAAAATGGCGAGGGCTCTGCGCAATTTTTATAGCCTAGGAAGATGTTAATACCCATGGATCTTCCCAGGCTATGAATATTGACCCCCCCCAAAAAAAACGACAAGGGGTCCCCCTATAATAGACAGAAAAGGCTATGCAGACAGCTGCGGGCTGATATTAATAGCCTAGGAGGGGGCCATGGATATGCCCCCCCCCCACGGTACAAGCGCCAGCTCACAGCCGCCCCAAAAATGGTGCATCTCTAATTCCGTCACTTAGCCGTGCTCTTCCAACTGCCCTGTAGCGGAGGAATATGGGGTTATATTTGTGGGGTTGATGTCACCTTTGTATTGTAAGTACACAGCCAGAATAAAGTATTTTAATTAAATAAAACACTAAACACAGTTTCCAATCTTTATTGTATTCCTAATTCCTGCGACGCCCTCGATCACCTGTAAAAAAAATAAAATAAAATAATTAAACAATATACTCCCTGCTCCGATGTAATCCATTTAATAACGAGTGTCCCACGACGATCTCCCCTATAGAGCTGTCACATCGGGAGATGTGACCTCTCTACAGGGCCTCCAGTGACACACTGACAGGAGATAATGGCTCCTGCAGTGCTATCACTGACGGTTCACTTGAGTTCATGCTCTCACTTGTGACAGCATGAACTCCAGTGATCTCTGACGGCGGAGTGATCCACTGCGAGAGGATACCTGCCGTCATTATATCACCAGAGCCCCTGGAGAGTGGTCACATCTGCCGAGATAGTCATGGGACACTCGTTATTACATGGATTTCATCTGAACAGGGAGTATACTATTGGTTTATTTTTATTTTTTTTTTTTCTACAGGTGATCAAGGCCGTTGAGGATTAGCTGTATGGTAAGTGCAGGGCTGTGGAGTCGGTAAGCCAAACCTGCGAATCCGACTCCTCAATTTCCCTTACACCGACTCCAGCTCCGACTCCACGACTCCGACTCCCACATATATTGATTATATTTAAGTAAAAAATTTATTGTAGTACAGTGTGAACACCAGACATTTGATCATTTCTATGATCCAATAATCAAGATATTTAGGTAGAACATAATATCTATTTATTGGAATACAACTTTATAACACAAAAAACTGTAATAAATTGTAAATATGTAACACACTGTATAATATCGATTACATATATACAGTACAGACCAAAAGTATGGACACACCTTCTCATTCAAAATGTTTTCTTTATTTTCATGACTATGAAAATTGTAGATTCACTCTGAAGGCATCAAAACTATGAATTACATGTGGAATTATATAATTAACAAAAAAGTGTGAAACAACTGAAAACATGTCTTATATTCTAGTTTCTTCAAAGTAGCCACCGTTTGCTTTGATTACTGCTTTGCACACTCTTGGCATTCTCTTGATGAGCTTCAAGAGGTAGTCACTGGAAATGGTCTTCCAACAGTCTTGAAGGAGATTCCAGAGATGCTTAGCACTTGTTGGCCCTTTTGCCTTCACTCTGCGGTCCAGCTCACCCCAAACCATCTCGATTGGGTTCAGGTCTGGTGACTGTGGAGGCCAGGTCATCTGGTGTAGCACCCCATCACTCTCTCTCTTGGTCAAATAGCCCTTACACAGCCTGGAGGTGTGTTTGGGGTCATTGTTCTGTTGAAAAATAAATGATGGTTCAACTAAACACAAACCGGATGGAATAGCATGCCGCTGCAAGATGCTGTGGTAGCCATGCTGGTTCAGTATGCCTTCAATTTTGAATAAATCCCCAACAGTGTCACCAGCAAAGCACCCCCACACCATCACACCTCCTCCTCCATGCTTCACGGTGGGAACCAGGCACGTAGAGTCCATCCGTTCACCTTTTCTGCGTTGCACAAAGACACGGTGGTTGGAACCAAAGATCTCAAATTTGGACTCATCAGACCAAAGCACAGATTTCCACTGGTCTAATGTCCATTCCTTGTGTTCTTCAGCCCAAACAAGTCTCTTCTGCTTGTTGCTTGTCCTTAGCAGTGGTTTCCTAGCAGCTATTTTACCATGAAGGCCTGCTGCACAAAGTCTCCTCTTAACAGTTGTTGTAGAGATGTGTCTGCTGCTAGAACTCTGTGTGGCATTGACCTGGTCTCTATTCTGAGCTGCGATTAACCTGCGATTTCTGAGGCTGGTGACTCGGATGAACTTATCCTCCGCAGCAGAGGTGACTCTTGGTCTTCCTTTCCTGGGTCGGTCCTCATGTGAGCCAGTTTCTTTGTAGCGCTTGATGGTTTTTGCCAATGCACTTGGGGACACTTTCAAAGTTTTCCCAATTTTTCGGACTGACTAACCTTCATTTCTTAAAGTAATGATGGCCACTTGTTTTTCTTTACTCAGCTGCTTTTTTCTTGCCATAATACAAATTCTAACAGTCTATTCAGTAGGACTATCACCTGTGTATCCACCAGACTTCTGCACAACACAACTGATGGTCCAAACCCCATTTATAAGGCAAGAACTCCCACTTATTAAACCTGACAGGGCACACCTGTGACGTGAAAACCATTTCCGGTGACTACCTCTTGAAGCTCATCAAGAGAATGCCAAGAGTGTGCAAAGCAGTAATCAAAGCAAAAGGTGGCTACTTTGAAGAACCTAGAATATAAGACATATTTTCAGTTGTTTCACACTTTTTTGTTAATTATATAATTCCACATGTGTTAATTCACAGTCTTGATGCCTTCAGAGGGAATCTACAATTTTCATAGTCATGAAAATAAAGAAAACTCTTTGAATGAGAAGTTGTGTCCAAACTTTTGGTCTGTACTGTGTGTGTGTATGTATGTATGTATATGTGTGTGTATATGTGTGTGTATATGTGTGTATATATATATATATATATATATATATATATATATACACGCACACTATGACTTATCTCGGCTAAGATAAAGCCTAGATCCTCAGGCTACATTCGCACTATGGGCGTAGCCAGGATCTAACCTAGGGGGGGCAGAATCTCATACTGTTCCGCAGAATTTCATACTGCACACCTCAGCTGCTGCAGAACCTCATACTTCACACCCCTACACTTGAAAATAAAGCCTGCACCTTAAGAAGATGTGGTGATGAATGCAGTCTATTTATTCCAACTATCAGTTGATGTTGATGTTACTGAAGACGAGCAATGCCTGTCCTGGGCGTCCTTTTGGGCAGCTATGAGGTGTCCCTGACTGGTGCTAAAAAAAAGGAGTGTTAGTCTGTGTGCTATCCGGCTTTCATTCTTTTTGGTACAGATATGATATGGATAGACAGATATGGATAAATGGATATATAGATAGAGCAGATATCTAATCTGCTTTTGCTATTTAAAACATTATCTATGAGCTCAAAAACCATTCAGGTGATGCGGTTTTTTAAAAAGCTGATCTGCTTTTGCAACTGAAAAACGTATCCTCAAAAAACGCAGGAAAAATGCTGTGTGTGAATGTAGCCTTAGATCAGGAATAGAACAGCCATTTATAGAACATTTCATAACTTTCCCAAATTCCTATGAAAAAATATTCAGCATATTCTGCATTGAACTACTGTACCCAATTTATTATATATTTTAGGAGTCGGAGTCGGTCCATTTTATACCGACTCCAACTCCGACTCCAGCAAAATGAGCACCGACTCCGACTCCACGACTCCGACTCCACAGCCCTGGGTGAGTGTGTACTGTATATTTGTGTTTGTTTTTTTTTTTTTTACACTTGAACACAGTAGCCGGATGATGGGACTACTACTGTCCCATCATCGGCTATCTGTCACTGTAGCAGGCATAGCCGGATGGGACTAGTAGTCCCATCGGACGATGCCTGCCTACATACAGACAAACACACACATCCCCGCAGACACCCGCACACACACAGATACACGCAGACACCCGCACGTATTCATCGCGCACACACACAGTCTCCGCACACAACCCTCTTCCTTCTTCCGATCTGCAGCGTTTCTTGCATGCAACTCCGCAACAAAACCGCAGATCTTTTTAAACCTGCGGTTTTGCCTGACTCAATGTTAGTCAATGGGTGCAGAAATGCTGCAGATCCGCAAAAAGAATTGACATGCTGCGGAAAATAACACGCTGCAAATCCGCATGTATTTTTCCGCAGCATGTGCACAGCAATTCTTAATTTCCCATTGACTATCATTGCTTATGCACTACATGGCGGATTTGATGCAATTCCGTGCGTCAAAAAAACGCTGCGGAAACACATCAAAATCCGCAGTGTGTGCACACAACCTGAGGCTCCGCACATTGGAGTGCGCATATGTCACTCGATTAGTCGCCAGGTCAGCACAACTGAATCCACCATCAAACCCGACCACCCTGCTGCCAGTCACATTCACCGCGGCATGTGTGCGGGCGGTGATGCCATTAGCCAAATGTGAACAGAGGCTGAGACTGGAAGCCGATCACCACAGGATTACTGCCCTTTATCCTGCCAAAAAATGTGCAATTCCAGATCTCTTCATCCAGAAGTGTCGCCAATTATCGGAGTGAGGGTCTACTACAGCAGCATGAGTGGGGGCTGCTTCACCTCACGGCGGGGGGTCTGAAGTACCAGTCTGGTCAGGAGGGTGGACCAGTCACACGTCGTCGTCCTCACGACAGCTCTTAGTACTGCCATGGTAATGTTTCCCTGTGAGGGTCACTGCCGTTGTTTTACGTAACTAAAGTGTGTCACTGCGGCTGGATGAGAGCTAGCATTGTTGTCATATACGCGTAATTTGTTTCAATCCTTCACATTTTTCAGGATTTCTGCTTGTAACATTGTACAGACACAGGATTCTCCAGGCTGCCATTGTAACAAACCCTCAGCTGAGAGGAGGATTAGAGCAAGTGATCATAATAATAATAAATTTTATTTTTATAGCGTCGACATATTCCGCAGCACTTTACATTTCAGAGGGGATTTGTACAGACAATAGACATTACAGCATAACAATAATCACATACAGTAGATTATAACAAATACCAAGAGGAGTGAGGGCCCTGCTCGCAAGCTTACAGTCTATGAGGAAAAAAGGGGGGACACGAAAGGTGGGTGGTAACAGTTGCCCTGATTGTGTGGACCAGCCATAATGTTAAGTGTGTAACAGTACGGATGCAGAGGGCTAATGGATGCATAAAGCATGTGGGAACATGATGCGGGGAACCTGGTTATGGTAAAACTTTTGGCTGTGCCACACAGGGATAAATTAGGTTAATGTGTTGAGGCGATAGGCCAGTCTGAATAAATGCGTTTTCAGGGCACGCTTAAAATTGTGGGGATTCGGGACTAATCGTATTGACCTGGGAAGTGCATTCCAAAGAATTGGCGCAGCACGTGTATAGTCTTGAAGACGGGAGTGAGAGGTTCTGATTATTGAGGATGCTAACCTCAGGTCATCAGCAGAACGGAGGGCGCGGGTAGGGTGGTATACTGAAACAAGGGAGATGTAAGGTGGTGCTGAGCTATGGAGGGCTTTGTGGGTGAGGGTAATAAGTTTATACTGAATTCTGGAGTGGTTGGGTAGCCAGTGTAATGACTGGCACATGGTAGAGGCATCGGTGTAACGATTGGTGAGGAATATGATCCTGGCTGCAGCATTCAAGACAGATTGGAGATGGTAGAGTTTAGTAAGAGGGAGACCGATTAGAAGAGAGTTACAATAGTCCAGACGAGAATGAATAAGAGAAACAGTAAGAGTTTTTGCAGAGTCAAAAGTAAGAAAAGGTCGAATTCTAGAGATGTTTTTGAGGTGCAGATGACAAGAGCGAGCCAGTGATCGAATGTGGGGGGCGAAGGAAAGCTCGGAGTCAAGTATGACCCCAAGACAGCGGGCATGTTGCTGGGGAGTAATAGTGGAACCACACACAGAAATGGCAATGTCGGGTATAGGTACGTTAGTAGATCATAGATCTGGACCCGCCTGATTCATAGAGGGTGCATTGTCCTCCACAATCTCGGCCATGATTTCTGTGGACGCAGTGCGGTGAATCGCTGCCGAGTGTCTGGAGCTGGTGACAAATGCAGAGGCCGAAGCTGCAGAGAAGTCCGTCACTGCGGCACTGCTCTTCCGATCCCAGGAGACGGCACTGCAGCCAGGTCTGCCCCCCAGGAGCCCCCCGGCACAGGGGACGTACTGCCACCCAGTTGGCACAGCGAGGATGATGATGGCACTTGTCCTCTGCCTCCACATTTCACTCTTTGTACCGGGTGTTGGCTGGTGAAGATGATGGTGGTGATAGTACTTGGCCTCCACCCTACACTCTATATTACCAGGATGATGATGGTGCTTGTAGTAATACTTCTCCCCATTGCACTTTGTGTATCAGGTTGATGATGGTTGTAGTAGTTATTGTTTTCCATACTACTCTGTGTATCAGGATGGTGATGATGGGTGTAGTAAATCTTCTCCTCCACTCCTTTTTCGTGGCTTGTGTTGCCAGTGGTTGTTCTTCGGTGCCGCACACCGGCAGGCATCATGGTTGACAGGCGGTGACGGTGCAGCTGCTTTCTTGCAGAGCTTGTGACCTGGTTGTGCATTGCTGGGCGGCTGCCATAGGAATAGATGAGACGGCGCTCGGCTCTGGCACCCTGGAGCATCTTTCCTGCCTCACATCTCGGGGGGCCGTTGTGCGGGGGGGGGGGATGGAGGGATACATGGGAGTGGTGTTAATGTAGTTGATCCGGGACATATTCATCATCGGTAGCGGAGGGTTGTGCCCTGTAATGGCGATCTGGATATGTGAGTGCCTATACCCTTGCATCGGTGCTGTGGGGTGTAGCGGCAGCTACTTCAGTTTTCACCCAGCTTTCCTGGATACAGGAGGGCAGGGTTTAGCGGCAGGGACACACGTTGCATTTTTTCCACATGGATTTGCGCCGGAAAATAAACAGCGTTTTACATTGCCATCAAAATGACTGACATTTCAGAAATCTTATGCACATGATGATTATTTTTCCTTTGCAGTTTTGCAGCATGTTAATTATTGCAGCATTTTTGCACTGTATTTATCTCATACTAATGAGTGGAGTAAAGGATGCAACAAAAACGTGACAAATCATGCATATTTTACCCAATGTTTTCCTGCTAACACAGCAGGATTTGCAGCAGAATTTTCTGAATGTGTGTAACGCTAACGCTCCTGTTTGCATCACGTAGCCGTGAAAATCTGCTGTAATAGAAGTCCTTAACGAGGGTGAAGCAAGAGCAGGTAATACGGACGCGAGGAGATTCCGGAGGCTGCGACACAAATGAGGCCCTGACAACAAACAGCAAAATGTCACATCCCATAATATAGGACCTCCTCATCCACCATCCATAGAAGTCTGCGTCCCGTAGCGTGTAGAGGAGTCTGCGTCCCGTAGCGTATAGAGGAGTCTGCGTCCCGTAGCGCGTAGAGGAGTCTGCGTCCCGTAGCGCGTAGAGGAGTCTGCGTCCCGTAGCGCGTAGAGGAGTCTGCGTCCCGTAGCGTATAGAGGAGTCTGCGTCCCGTAGCGCGTAGAGGAGTCTGCGTCCCGTAGCGTATAGAGGAGTCTGCGTCCCGTAGCGCGTAGAGGAGTCTGCGTCCCGTAGCGCGTAGAGGAGTCTGCGTCCCGTAGCGTGTACAGAAGTCAGCATCTCATAATGCAGGGGTGGGGATTTATACCCTCCCTTGGGGGCTGCACTAGTCACACTGTAAGGACGGTGCCCACGATCCGGAGTGGCAGACGGTTTTTGATGCAGCACATGTTCGCCGCCGTCTGTTGAACGTAGGTGACGACTCTGTGATCACTGAACTTCACGGATTCTAAATATTGTATTGGTGAAATTAGATTATGCCTGGAGCTGGTAAAAGTTAATCAAGGGCCTTATGGCCCGCGGGCCTGAGGTTTCCCAACCCTGCCATAATATGTAGAAAGTCAGCATCCCATAATATACAATATCCTTACCCCTAATGTACACAGCGTTCCCATATATTAATATACGGTACCTTGAAAAAGTCTTCATATCCCTGAACTTTTCCACATGTCACACTCATTTTATTGGGATTTTAAGTAATGCCAGCACAAAGTAACACGTATTTGTGATTTATAAAGAAAATGATACAAGGTTTTCTAATTATTTAAAAAAAATCTAAATCTGAAAATTGTTCTGTGCATTAATATTCAGCCCCCTGTAGACTGTTCCCCTCTAAATAAAATCCTGATTGACCAAATGCTTCCATAAGTCACATAGTTAGTACATTGTGTCCTCCTGGGTGTGATTTCTTCTCACTATAACTACAGATGTTCTGTGAAGGCCTCAGAAATTTGTGTCAGAACACTGGGGATCAAGCCGCATCATGAAAACTAGTGAGCCCACCAGACAGGTCAAGGATAAAGCTGTGCACAGCAGATATGATCTAATTACATACTCATGGGAAGAGACAGGTTCAAGGCGCAATGGAGTCTGACATCAGGCAAGAGTAAGCCTGATAAAAAGGAGAGAGCCAGCATGGGGAGAGGGTGAGGAGAAAGGGGAAAGAGTGTGCGAAGAGCCCACGTGTGTCGCGGCTACACGTGGACTCTTATTTGTGTCCTTTGTATCAATAAATTAGTATACTTATTCATTTATTGTGTGCGCACATCCTTATTGCATTGATTCGTTCTTCTCCCACTAATGTTACTGCACCTGGTTTATATTATATTTGGCTATATATACTAACTGCACTTTTGGTGCACCCCACTCCCTAAAATTGATCCTGTGTAATCACCGATCAATGACATCCCCCTTTTGCTCGTTGGAGACAAATCTTGAGACGCTGCCGGCAGCTCCTGTTTAATCACTTACCAATGACGTCCCCATTGTGGTCGAAGGAGGCAAGTCCGGAGACACTGCATTCATGAGAGCAGGTTTAGGCACGCAGGCGGCTCACAGTAGTGCGATGAGCGAGCTGACAGAAATGTGTCCCATCACACATATTGGGAATGTTATTGGTCGGTGATCGCATGGCAGCGGATCCTGATTTGTGCATTCAGCGGCAGAACCTTCCTCAGACGACCATTAATAACCCCAGTGACAGAAGCGGAGGCCGGAGGTGCCGGGATTTCTGCACGAGGCTCAGACTCCAGACTGAAGAATCCAGAAGTTTAGAAAATATTGCTCCCATTTACAGATCAGTTACGTCTCCATCCTGCGATCTCCATCATTCACCACTTTTCTGTAGTTATGTGGAGTGTATAATAGTTTTCAAAATAACACAAGTGTGTTCAAAAACATGAGTTACCGTAATTATAAAATTTTTCTCCCTGTTTTAATTTCCAGCATTGGGAACATTGCACATGGTTTACTAATTCAAAACACAAAGAGAAATATAGATAATTTTTAACTACTTTACAGAAAACAACAAAAAGATGAACATTGTGTAGTTCTAATGAACAGCAGTGTCTGCATTTGTCTTTACAAACTCACAATATGGACTTTTTTTGCGGATTTATCATTCCTGTGAATCACTAACCTAGTATGTAGTTGTTGCCCACAGTTTTCTAGAACGGCTTCACATCTATGTTGCATGGAGTCACCCAACTTCTGGCCCCGTCACCTGTTATTCCAGCCCAGGATGCTCGGACTACATCCTACAATTTTTTGGCATTTGTTGGCTTTGCCTCAGAAACGGCATTTTTGATGTGACCTCACAAGTGTCTATAGGATTAAGGTCCGGGGATTGGGCTGGCTGCTTCATAACCTCCATTTTGTTGGACTGGAACCAAGATTTTGCTTGTTTCCTGGTGTGTTTAGGGTTGTTGTCTTGGTGAAACCCCCATTTCACGGGCATATCCTCTTCAGTGTAAGGCAACATGAACTCTGCAAGTATTTTAATATATGCAACCTGGACCCTGATATGCAGTATATAGGTCCGTCGCCATAGTAAGAGAAACATGCCCATATCATGATGCTTGCACCACCATGCTCCACCGTCTTCACAGTGTACTGTGGCTTGACTGCACGGTTTGGGGATCGTCCGGCGAACTGTTCTTGGACCCAAAAAGAACAATTTTACTTTTATCAGGCCACAAAATGTTTCTCCATTTCCCTTTAGGCCAGTTGATGTGTTCTTTAGCACATTGTATCCACTTTAGTACATTGCTTTTTTTAACAGTGGGACTTTGCGAGGACTTCTTGGTAAGAGATTAGCGTCACACAGGCGTCTTCTTAGGCACACGTAGCAGAAAATTTCTGCTGAAAAACCTCACTCCCTTCCCAGAAACCTCGCGTTTTTTTCTGCGCGTTTTCCGTGCGTTTTCTGCGCGGTTTTTCCCCAAAAAATGCGCGGTTTTTATGCGTTTTTTCCACGTGTTTTCAAGACACATAGAAATAGCCAGAAACGCGGAAAAATCCACGAAATTAATGAGCATGCTGCGGTTTTTTACCGCGAAGCGTTTTTTTTGCGGTAAAAAACGCATTAGTATGCACAAAAAGTGCAAAATGCGTAGAAATGAATGGGAAGCTTATTTTTAGCGGTTTTATTGGAAAATCCGCTAAAAATACCGCTAAAAAAAAAACGCTGTGTGTGAACACAGCCTTACTGTCACAGTCCTCACAGGTAACGAGAAACTGTCTGTGATCATCCTGGAGCCGATCATCGGCTGAGCCTTTCCCATTCTGGCCATTCTTCCGTTTTCTTCCACGTCTCTCCGGTTTGGCTTTCTGTTATAAACCATTGGAGATTATTTTAGCTGAACAGCCGATCATTGTCTGCACTTCTTTATAAGTTTTACCCTCTCCAATCAACGTTTTAATCAAAGTACACTGTTTTTCTGAAAAATGTCTAGAACGATGTCTCAGGCTTTCAAGGAGAAATGCATGTACAGCGTGTCCTGGCGTCACCCTTTAGGGTATGTTCCCACGGTCAGTAAACGCTGTGGGTAGGATACTGCGTACATCCGCAGCGTCCAGATGTTACAGCATAGTGGATGAGATTTCGTGAAATCCCATCTCCACTATGCGTGCACCGATGCCCGTGGTTCACCCGCAAAGACGGACATACGACAAAAGCCGGCAGCGCTTTGGATGCAACGGACATGTGCTGATTACTGAACGTGTGCACCCAGCCTAAATGAGGGCCACTGGGCTCACCCCTGTCTCTTCACAGAATGATTGACCTCACTAATTGGACTCCACACTGATATTATTGTGAACACCGCCTTACAATTAATAATTCTAATACACAAACTCAGAAATCTGCAGATCATGAATGTGGAGTCTGGGGGTTCTCTTATCTACTGCACCAACTGGGAAAATGTGGTGATTATAATTTATACCAGAGATGAGTCTGGATAGTCATAGTGGACGGATATTATTTTGAATACTACTGTATGTATATGACATGGATTGTGTATGTGTGTGGATGTATGGCTGTAGTGTGTCCGCATCATTGAAGTATACAGGACGCAGCGACTTTTGTTTCTCCTGTTGTTGTGATGACTTTCTAGCATCAGACATGAGGGTGCGGCCCTTCCCCTCGGGGTCCCACATTCCGCACAATGCTTTTATTTACCTGCTGACAACCATATTTCATGGCTTCTCTGCAGCCAGAGACACAGAGTTACACACAAGTCACAGCACAAACCCGCCCTGGACCCCCATCATCATCGGTGCACAGCTCGTGTCTGTAGCCATCTTTATTACTTACAAGCCCCCAGTGAAATAACCTAGTCCATGCAGTATGGCCATAGTGATACTATCTGCTTAGGTCCGACATCCCCTAGCTAGAGGGCATCCATTGTTTATGGGGCTGCGGCGAAAGCCGAGTGCCACGTCGTCTGTATCCCGCAGTCCCATAGAGAATGTGAGAAGTCCTCGTCCAGCACTTCAGCTTCAATCAGGACTGGGCTCTTTTGGGGGGGTCCCAGCAGTTGGACCCGCAGCAATCAGTAACTTACCCATACACTGGGGGAATAGCTCTTTAAAGTCTGACCTCCAATGACTGCAGTAACCTCTGACAACTGACGAGAGTGTCCAGTGGCAGGGATACCGGTAATCTCCATTTTCCAGATCAGGGACGGGTCTTCTCCCTGTCATGGAGTTACTGGTACAGAATTGCTGCCTGTAGTCACAGAGCCACAGACTGGGACCACGGCTGATTGGAGTCACTGGTACAGAATCACTACTGGTAGTCACAGAGCTACAGGCTCGGACCCTGGGACCACCGCTCATTGGTATCACTGGTACAGAATCGCTGCCAGTAGTCACAGAGCCACAGACTGGGACCCTGGGACCACCGCTCATTGGTATCACTCATACAGAATCGCTGCCGGTAGTCACAGAGCCAAAAGACTGGAACCCTGGGACCACCGCTCATTGGTATCAATCATACAGAATCGCTGCCGGTAGTCACAGAGCCACAGACTGGGACCAGTGATACCACCGCTTATTGGTATCACTCATACAGAATCGCTGCCGGTAGTCACAGAGCCAAAAGACTGGAACCCTGGGACCACCGCTTATTGGTATCACTCATACAGAATCGCTGCCAGTAGTCACAGAGCCACAGACTGGGACCCTGGGACCACCGCTCATTGGTATCACTCATACAGAATCGCTGCCGGTAGTCACAGAACCAAAAGACTGGAACCCTGGGACCACCGCTCATTGGTATCAATCATACAGAATCGCTGCCGGTAGTCACAGAGCCACAGACTGGGACCAGTGATACCACCGCTTATTGGTATCACTCATACAGAATCGCTGCCGGTAGTCACAGAGCCACAGACTGGGACCAGTGATACCACCGCTTATTGGTATCACTCATACAGAATCGCTGCCGGTAGTCACAGAGCCAAAAGACTGGAACCCTGGGACCACCGCTTATTGGTATCACTCATACAGAATCGCTGCCGGTAGTCACAGAGCCAAAAGACTGGGACCACCGCTCATTGGTATCACTGGTACAGAATCACTACTGGTAGTCACAGAGCCACAGACTCGGACCCTAGAACCACTGCTCATTGGTATCACTGGTACAGAAGAGCTGCTGGTAGTCAGAGAGCCGCAGACTGGGACCCTGGAACCACCGCTCATTGGTATCACTGGTACAGAATCGCTGCCTGTAGTCATAGAGCGGGCCTATAATTGTGTTCACACCACTTCTTTTTTTTTCTTCAGTTTTCACAGAATTATAAATGGCTGTAATCCATCTGGAATGTATGAAAAAACAGATCTGAGGCAGAGAATGTAAGAAGGGGGTGAAAAGCCAAAAACCTCCTGGACACTTGCAACCTAATTCTTCACAGGTTATAAGACCTCTGCTTGCTGTCAGCAATTGAGGAGACTTTTTTCTTCTCACTGTTCATTTGCCACATCTCTATGTACATTGGGGAAAATAAGTATTTGACTCACAGCCCATTTTGCCAGTTTCCCACCTACAAAGAATGGAGAGGTCTATAATGTTATCACAGGGCAGTTTCTAGGGAATTTTGTCAACAGGGGGAACATCGAAAAAGCGCTCCCCCCCCCCCAAACATTAACATGTTGAATACTTTAGGTAAACTTAGATAAACGTGTCTTACCTTTGCATCAACCCAATCCTCGAAGGCATCACCCCCCGACATTACACACAAAGACAGCAGGCTAAGCACCACAGTATCCTCAAAAAAATAAAATAAATCACTGCAGTAATAATATCCCTTAATTAGCCCCTATGGTAATAATATCCCCCATCCTGACCCATGTCTGTCTCATTCCTGACTTCAGCCATATTTTCTCTCATCTTGCCCTCATGAGTATCCATTCTGCCCCCATATGATCTCCCGAACCTGCCCCGTCTACATCGTATCCATCCTGCACCATGTGTCTCCCATCCTGCCCCCTGTGTCTCACTTTCACATTCTGCCCCCTCCTGTGTCTTACTGTCACATTCTGCCCCTGTGCCTCACATTCTGCCCCTTCTGTGTATCACTGTCACATTCTGCCCCCTCCTGTGTCTCACTGTCATATTCCGCCCCCTCCTGTGTCTCACTGTCACATTCTGCCCCCTCCTGTGTCTCACTGTCACATTCTGCCCCATCCTGTGTCTCACTGTCACATTCTGCCCCCTCCTGTGTCTCACTGTCATATTCTGCCCCCTCCTGTGTCCTACTTTCATATTCTGCCCCTTTCTGTGTCTTACTGTCACATTCTGCCCCCATGCCTCACATTCTTCCCCCTCCTGCGTTTCACTGTCACATTCTGCCCCTTCCTGTGTCTTCCTGTCACATTCTACCCCCTCCTGCGTCTCACTGTCACATTCTGCCCCCCCTCCTGTGTCTTACTGTCACATTATGCCCCCTCTTGTGTCTCACTGTCACATTCTGCCCCCTCCTGTGTCTTACTGTCACATTTTTCCCCATGTCCATTCTGCCCCCATGTCTCACATTTTGCCCCCTCCTGTGTCATTACTGTCACATTGCCCCCTCCTGTGTCTCACTGTCACATTCTGCCCCCATGTCTCACATTCTGCCCCCATCATATCTGCATTCTGCCCCATGTCTTGCATTCTGCCCCCATCATGTCTGCATTCTGTCCCCATCATGTCTTGCATTCTGCCCCCATCATGTCTTGCAATCTGCCCCCATCATGTCTTGCAATCTGCCCCCATCATGTCTTGCAATCTGCCCCCATCATGTCTTGCAATCTGCCCCCATCATGTCTTGCAATCTGCCCCCATCATGTCTTGCATTCTGCCCCCATCATGTCTTGCATTCTGCCCCCATCATGTCTTGCATTCTGCCCCCATCATGTCTTATATTCTGCCCCCATTTCTCCATATTTGCCCCTGTGTGTCTCCAGTCCTGCTCCCGAGTCTCCATTCTGCCAGGGAAACATATTGCCCCTTTCAATAATAAAATAAAATAAAAACTTTTTTCTTACCTGGCCTCGCTCCTGCGTTGAAGTTGGAGCTGCAGCTGTGTGAGGCTGAGCTGAAAGGACCTGTGGTGATGTCATCGTCATGTGATCAGGGGGCGGGCTGATCAATGGTGAAGGACTGTGGTAATGATGACGTCACCACATGTCCTTCAGCTCTTCTGTAGCTTTGGATGTCGGCCGCTGTGGCGGCTCTGCTGATGTGTGCGCTGCAGGCCCGGCTGCAGCGCACACTTGGGGCCCGCCTGGCGCCCCATGACATGCAGCACTTGGGGCCCGATGACTGTAAGCACAGGAGCGGGGCCCCTGATCTGCGGGGCCCCCTTCTATACTGCTGTTCATCGGGCCCCATACAGCAGTAAGGGCTGTCATGCCCTGATGGCGGCCCTGCGCCGCAGGCGCCCCCTGGCTTTGGTGGCGCCCCGGGCGATCGCACCCCCCATCCCCCCCTAAAAACGGCCCTGTGTTATCATAGGTACACTTGACCTGTGAGACATGATCTTAAAAATAAAAACCAGAAAATCACATTGTAGGATTGTTACATCATTAATTTGCATTTTATTGCATGAAATAAGTATTTGATCACTGACCAACCACCAAGAATTCTGCCTCTCACAGACCTGTTAGTTTTTCTGTAAGGCCGGGGTCAGACTTGCGAGAAACTCGCACGAGTCTCTCATCTTAATACCCGGCACTACCGCTGGCACTTGGGACTGTAGTACGCGGCTGCATGTATTTCTATGCAGCCGCGCACTCCAGTCCCGACTGCCGGCGGCAGTGCCGGGTATTAAAGGGAATCTGTCAACTACTTTTGGCGGGCAATTTAAATGAGGTCGGACCGGGGCTTAGTTAACCGGCGCATGCGCATTCAGGCTTTTCGGCTTTGCCTGCAGTTGGGCAAAGCATACTGCGCATGCGCGAGCCAAGAATGCTTAGCGCAAGCGCGAAAAATGGTGGACACCTACACCTATTCATGAAAAAACTGCGGACGGCGGCCAAGGATGGAGAGGCGGCAAAGATCGCAAACACCGCCCATCGGACCGGACCAACCTCATTTAAATTGCCCGCCAAAAGTAGGTGACAGATTCCCTTTAAGATGCGAGACTCGTGCGAGTTTCTTGCAAGTCTGACCCCGGTCTAAGAAGCCTCCTACTCATTACCTGTATTAATTGCACCTGTTTGACCTCGTTACCTGTATAAAAGACACCTGTCCACACACTAAATCAAACTGCAAACTCGCCACCATGGCCAAGAACAAAGAGCTGCCTAAGGACACCAGGGACAGAATTGTAGACCCACACAAGGCTGGGATGGGCTACAGTTCAATAGGAAAGCAGCTTGGTGAGAAGAACAACTGTTGGCACAATTATTAGAAAATGGAGGAAACACAAGATGACTGTCAATCTTCCTTGGTCCGGGACTCCATGCAAGATCTCGCCTCGCGGGGTAAGGATGATTCTGAAAAAGGTCAGAAATCAGCCCAGAATTACACTGGAGGACCTGGTCAGTGACCTGAAGAGATCTGGGACCACATTCTCAAGCATTTCCGTTAGTAACACACTACACTGTCATAAATTAAAATCATGCGGGGAACGCAAGGTCCCCCTGCTCACGCCAGCACATGTCCAGGTCGGTCTGAAGTTCGCCAATGACCATTGGGATGATCCAGAGGAGGCATGGGAGAAGGTCATGTGGTCAGATGACACCAAAATAGAACTTTTTGCTATCACCTCCACACTCACCATGTTTGGAGGAAGAAGGATGAGTACAACCCCAAGAACACCTTCCCAACCGTGAAGCATGGTGGGGGGGAAACATCATTCTTTGGGGGTGATTTTCTGCAAAGGGGACAGGACAACTAAACCATATTGAAGGGAGGGTGGATGGGGTCATGTATCACAAGATTTTGGTCAACAACCTCCTTTTCTCAGTAAGAGCATTGAAGATGGGTTGTGGCTGGGTCTTCCAGCATGACAATGACCTGAAATACACAGACAGGACAACTAAGGAATGGCTCCATAAGAAGCATTTCAAGGTCCTGGAGTGGCCTAGCCAGTCTCCAGAAATGAACCCAATAGGAAATCTTTGTAGGGAGCTGAAACTCAATGTTGCCCAGCGACAGCCCCAAAACCTGAAAGATCTGGAGAAGATCTGTATGGAGGAGGGGGCCAAAATCCCTGCTGCAGTCTGTGCAGATATGGTCAAGAACTACAGGAAGCATCTGACCTCTGTAATTGCAAACAAAGGTTTCTGGACCAAATATTAAGTTCTGTTTTTCTGAAATAAGTATTTGTATCAAATACTTATTCATGCAATAAAATGCAAATTATTTATGTAAAAATCATACAATGGGATTGTCAGGATTTTATTTCTCCTGGAGGTTAGTATTCTCCATAGATGTCAGGGTTTTGGGACATTTGATTTCTATTCGGAGACCTTGATTATTGTAGGGGACACGATGCCACAGCTGCTGCAGAACTGCTTTTTGTCAATGTTTAATGGAAGGATTTAGACATTTACTTATGTCAGTGTCACCCCTAAAACACGATGGATATCAGACACCGTTCTGTTTCCACTTATTAATACAAGCATGAATAATGGGAGTGATGGGGAGATTAGATTGTGAGCACATAAGGATGGAGATAATGGGAGTGATGCATAATGGGATGTGGATGATGGGAGTGATGTGTAAAAGTTGTCATTAATTAGTATGTACATGAGACTGGACTGGTGTCCCCCCCCCGGTGTCAGGTGGATGTAACGCAGGGGGACACAGTCGTGGGCCCTTTGCAGTTAGTTAGCTGACCGTGGTGCACTCCGTTTTGTGCAGCTTTGGAGGCGGAGTGGCCCTGTTCCTCTGGGGCCCCTGTGCGGCTGCCTGCTTCCACCAGTGCTGGATGTAACCTTCCTGGACTTATCTGACTTTTCCCCTGTATTTCGGCCGCACTCATCCACCTGTTGCACTCGTTTTGTCGCCAGAGCCCACACAGATATTGACATCGTCATAGTAACGGGCTGTTTGGCGCTGGAGGTCTGCCAGGGCTGACGCTTCATAAGGATGTGGGTGTCCTGTGCGGCGGGATGCGATGGATTCACGGATGAATCAGCAGCCTCGTATTTCCATGCTCGTTGTGCAGCTGCTTTCACTCACTCTTCATCTTTCAAATTTTTTTTTCTTGCTCATTAAATCTGTTCCAGGTTGTAATGAACGGCAAGAGATGTTTCATCCATGGTGTTACTATCATGTGTACGACGCTGGAGCGGTGTCGCTGTGCTCTTTCTTTCCTGCCTCCATTTTGCCTTCATGCAGTTTTATCTGATCAGTTATGCATGGTCAGTGGTGGACAGCGGTACTGTAGGTTCCTCGTGTGGCACCCTCTATACACGTGTCGTACCTGGCCCTAGAAGGTGGCGAGAAGAGTCGCCTCAGGTTGTAACGAATTGCAGAGATGTTCATCTCTCTCTATTTGGCACTGGCGGTGGGGATGTTGTAAGCCGGAGGAATGTCGCTGGTTGGTGGGGTCTCAGGTCAGCGGTGGTTTTGTTGAAGGCTGGGGGGGTGTCGTAGGCTGTCAGTGGTGATGTCATAGGTTGTTGGGGTCTCAGGCCAGCGGTGGTTGTGTATCAGGCCGGCAGAGTGTCGCAGGCTGGTTGGGGTGATGTCTTAGGTTGGTGGGGTTTCAGGCTAGCGGTGGTTGTGTCTAGGTTGGGGAGCTGTTGCAGGTTGATGGTGTGTCACAGGCCAGTGATGTTTGTGTCACAGGCTTGCGGGGTGTTTCAGGTTGGTTGGGTCTCAGGCCAGCGGTGGTTGTGTTGCAGGCTGAGGGGTGTTGCAGGCTGGCGGTGGTTATGTTGCAGGCTAGGGGGCTGTTGCAGGCCATTGGTGGTTGTATACCAGGCTAGGGGGTTGTTGCAGGCCAGCGGTGGTTGTGTACCAGGCCGGAGGAGTTTCGCAGGTTGGTAAGGTGTCGCAGGCCTGCGGGGTGGTGGTGTCACATGCTGGCGGTGGTGGTGTCGCAGGCGGACGGTGGTTATGTCACTGGCCAGTGGTGTTTGTGTCGCAGGCTGGGGGCTGTTGCAGGCCAGCAGTGGTTGTATACCAGGCTGGTGGAGTGTCACAGGTCAGTAAGGTGTCGCAGGCTGGCGTTAGTTGTGTCACAGGCTGGGGGGTGTCACAGGCCAGCGGTGGTTGTGTTGCAGGCTCGCGGGGTGTTGCAGGTTGGTGGGGTCTCATGCCAGCAGTGGTTTGGTTGTGTTGCAGTCTGGGGTGTGTGTTGCAGGCTGGCGGTGGTTGTGTTGCAGGCTGGGGGGGGTTTCACAGGCCAGCGGTGGTTGTGTCGCAGGCTTGCGGGGTGTTGCAGGTTGGTGGGGTCTCAGGCCAGCGGTGGTTGTACACCAGGCTGACGGAGTGTCACAGGTTGGTAAGATGTCGCAGACTGGTGTTGGTTGTGTCACAGACTGGGGGCTGTTTCAGGCTGTTGAGGTGTCACAGGCCAGCCGTGGTTGTGTTGCAGGTTGGTGGGATCTCAGGCCAGCGATGGTTGTGTTGCAGACTGGGGGGTGTCGCAGGCTTGCAGGGTGTTGCAGGTTGGTGAGGTCTCAGGCCAGCGGTGGTTGTGTCGCAGGCTGGGGGGCTGTTGCAGGCCAGCTGTGGAGTATGTCAAGCTGGCGGAGTGTTTCTGGTTGGTAAGGTGTTGCAGGCTCGCGGTGGTTGTGTCGCAGGGTGTTGGTTGGTGTGTGTCAGTCCGGTGGGTTGTCTGAGTTCTCTTTTGTACCTTTGTGAAAACCACATCAGGTGGGATAAGCAGTCTTACATCTCGGCGGCTTCATTCTTTATCTGTACACTGCAGCTTTCATCCATAAGCGATCACTAGAAGGACCTGCCACCATCCATCCCGCCACCTTCACCCTCCTGCACTCACAGATCATTCCCTGATGTTTTCTGTCCTGCACTTCTAGCAGTTTCTGGGAAAGCTGGGTGGTCTTCTCATAGAGTTTGTCGTTGATTCCACGACTGACATTTCCTCGTGTCTCAGCTCCCGGTTACATAAGCAGAGGATATTGGGACTGGAGGGCTTCTCCCAGCTGTTCATCCTCCTCTTGTGCATCTTGGTGCGATCTCATTTACCGTGGGCTCATCCCTGCGACAAATCTGCCAGTTTTTGCTCTTATTTTATTCCCGCTCCTCCCCTGATTATTCCGGGTTTAATTTATTTTTTAATTTCTGAATCCGGCTCCAGAGATAGGGCCTTTTTTTGGTACTTCCCCTGTGAGCCCCTCCTTGATAATTATACAGAGCAGCTTAAGACGCCCCCAGAGAATCCTGTGGCCCCATTGCCTCGGAGACAATACCCGTATGTGCCCTTCACACCCCAGCTGCTCAGGCTGCAGATTTCAGGCAATGCCACAAGTGCTTAAAGGAGTTGCCCTAGGCAAACATCACTGTTCTGCCTGTAGGGGGCGCTCTGGAGAAGAAGGGTGATAAGCACAGAACTGTTACTACTCCCTCAGCTCCTCCTGCATGTAGTGTATTATGGTTTCACCGCCTCACCCTGGTGTCCTACATGTCCTGGGCCGCCCGCTGAATCTAGCCAGGTCGAAGACAATTGCCAATTACATTTAATACAAGTAAATTGCTCTGAAATGAACATAAATGGAGGTGTAATTTGTACAGAGGCTGACGTTCCCCGTCATTGTGAGTGTCAGATCTGTTCTGTCGGCATGGATCACAGCCTGGACTCCCCGATAATTACCCCATGATTGAGTCATGGCCTGATCCGATCACTGCGGCTGATCCCTGATCACAGCCATAACCACCACATGATTGAGTCACGACCTGATCCGATCACTACGGCTGATCCCAGAGGCCACTTATCTGACTGGATCCAACCTAAGGCCTGTTTCACACTTCAGTTTTTGTCCATCAGTCAGGATCCGCCGTTTTGCAAAAAAAACGGATCCGCCATTTTGCTTGGCGGATCCCTTTTTTTCCCATTGAGTTGCATTACCGGCGGATCTTGACGGACGGCCATCCGTTGGATCCATTTTTTTGCGGATCCGCCAAAATGTTGACGTCCGCCGACATACCCGAACGTTTTTTCGGGCAGCAGGATCCGCACTTCACACTGCGCATGCCCGAAAGACTTCACTCAGCATGTAATTTAACCCTAAAGTCTGTTCTGGCGGCTGGAAAAAATCTCTCTCTCTTTAAAATTCTTCATTCATCGGATCCGTCAAAAAAACGGTCTGGTGGCATCCGTTCATATCAGTTTACCAACGGATCCGCTTTCCGCCATTTTGGCGGATTTTAACTGACACAAAAACTGAAGTGTGAAACAGGCCTAACCGGTACATAATGCATAGATCACATCTCTGCTCTCTGAGGGTCACGCCACCCGTCTCCATCCTGCCTCCCGGGTAAAATCACATTACTGGACTTGTTCGGCCAGAATCTTTTCATCATCCTGCACTTGTGTAGATGTAATGTGGCGATGACACTGCTCTCTATGATCGAGTAGCGGGGGGCACATCTTTGGCCCCCAAGATCCAGAGCACAGATTTGCTAACACTGAGCTTCTTTGTATTGCGAGGTTGGCTGTTTATCAGAATGCCTGCCATGTAATAACATCTCCCTGCAGGTTTCTCTTGTCGGACCTCTTCTGTCATACGAGGAGGTATGACCTTAATCATTTAGGCTATTTTTCCCTGTTATCAGCCAGTTCATTTCAGTATCTTATCAGTAAAGGTCTCTTATGAAGTGTACAATGGCCTTCCTGGTAATTGATCAGCCACAATCGCTGGTTACCACACCGTGCACTGGAAAACCACACCGTGCACTGGAAGACCACACTGTGCACTGGAAGACCACACTGTGCACTGGAAGATTACACCGTGCACTGGGAAGAACACACCGTGCACTGGATTATTACACCGTTGCACTGGAAGATCACACTGTGCACTGGAAGATCACACTGTGCACTGGAAGATCACACTGTGCACTGGAAGATCACACTGTGCACTGGAAGATCACACTGTGCACTGGAAGATCACACTGTGCACTGGAAGATCACACTGTGCACTCGAAGACCACACCGTGCAGTGGAAGATGACTCGGCACTGGAAGACCTCGCCGTGCACTGGAAGATCACGCCGTGCACTGGAAGATCACGCCGTGCACTGGAAGATCACGCCGTGCACTGGAAGATCACGCCGTGCACTGGAAGATCACGCCGTGCACTGGAAGATCACGCCGTGCACTGGAAGATCACGCCGTGCACTGGAAGATCACGCCGTGCACTGGAAGATCACGCCGTGCACTGGAAGATCACACTGTGCACTGGAAGATGTGATCATTGCCAGATTATAATCCAATCATAGTCGTCATGAGAAATTGATCTTATGGATCATATAAAGGGGAGGGGGATTATTGTGAAGCTGCTGCTCACTCCTATCATGGAGCCTGTGTCCCCAGGAGATGTCCGGAGGGGATTGTAATAATCACTGGGCAAGGTGACTCTGATCCGATTACTCTGAACTTCACTTTAAAGGGAAAGTAGCAGTTACAATACTTAACTATATCCATCCACAGAGAACCCAACGGTCATACCAGACTACCAGACTAAGGGTATGTGCACACGCTGTGGATTCTGCTGCGGATCCGTAGCGTTTCTGCAGCAGATTTAGGTGCGTTGTACAGTACCATTGTTTTCAATGGTAAACTGGAAAACGCTGTGCACATGCTTACCGCGTGGTTTTGCTGCGGTTTACAATCCGCAGCATGTCAATTCTTTAGTGCAGAAACGCTGCAGTTTCACACCTCATCCATTATGAGGTGTAAAATCGCAGGGCAAAACCACAGATATTTATCTGCGGTTTTTACTACAAAATCCGCAGAGCCAAAAAACTGTGCACGTAGCTTAAGGGTGTCCCTACACCGTAGAGAGCTGCCGACCGCTCCTTAAACCCTCTTACACGTGAACACTGTAACCAGTGTTCTTATATTTTCATTGGAAAGAGGGAGAAACTTGTTACTTGTCCCCTCAAGACTCCACTGGACATTTGTCCCTTTCAAATACCTTGCCGGATAGTGAGCTGAGCGCAGCTCTGGGGTATAGTACAGGAGGTAACTCAGGATCAGATATGTAATGTATGTACACAGTGACTGCACCAGCAGAATAGTGAGTGCAGCTCTGGAGTATAATACAGGAGGTAACTCAGGATCAGATATGTAATGTACGTACACAGTGACTGCACCAGCAGAATAGTGAGTGCAGCTCTGGGGTATAATACAGGATGTAACTCAGGATCAGTAATGTAATGTATGTGCACAGTGACTGCACCAGCAGAATAGTGAGAACAGCTCTGGAGTATAATACAGGAGGTAACTCAGGATCAGATATGTAATGTACGTACACAGTGACTGCACCAGCAGAATAGTGAGTGCAGCTCTGGGGTATAATACAGGATGTAACTCAGGATCAGTAATGTAATGTATGTGCACAGTGACTGCACCAGCAGAATAGTGAGGACAGCTCTGGAGTATAATACAGGAGGTAATTCAGGATCAGATATGTAATGTATGTACACAGTGACTGCACCAGCAGAATAGTGAGTGCAGCTCTGCTCAGCTGTTGCTCGCTGTGGTAATTGTGGGTGTGGTCGCTACTGATTCTGCTGTGTGCTCCTGAGCTCCAGAGAACCACCACCTCTCCGCCCGGGAACCTGCTCTCTCTCTTACCCAGGGAGGGAGTGGGTTTCCTGGAATGAGTGAAGGAGCCAAGTCCCAGTCTTCTGTTTCCCGGTCCAGACCGGCGGGGGCAGAAGAAACCAGCAACCGGCCTGCACATCAGAGGACTCGGGGGTCAGATGCTCCACCAGGAGTCGCAGCAATGTAGCTCCTACTCCCCTCAGATCTGCAGAGACCCAAGGCTTGCAACATGGAGGAGAAGCCTGCTAGCGTGCAAGATGGCGACCCTTCCGGAGGAAAGCTGAGTGCCCACGGAGGTGAGGCTAACCTCACTGAGGAAGGTTGGGGGCTGCAGAGACCCTGGGAGTTTTCGTCCACCTATGGCTCCTATGTCATGAACTCATTTTCTGCTCCACCAGTTGAGAGTTCCCCTTCCGTTCTCCCTCTGGTGGAGACAGGAGGTAGTGCGGTTGGTTTAAGTGGTAGTGATCTGCCACCTGATGAGGAAGATAACGATTGGATCTCTGGAGTATCAAACTGGATATAAGACAGCCGACGCCCTATCCGAGTGCTGGTGATTCAGTCTGCTTCTCAGGTCCTGGACTTCAGCTCTCTTCCAGTCTTCTCAAGTTAAGTTTGTTTTTTGCTAATGTTCACACTTGCGCTTGTTGGTCAATTCAGTTTGTTGTGTAATCAGCCTGCCCTGCTTTTGCTATGCTGAAATTCCACTCCTATTAATCAGTATTTGCCAATCTGCTTTTTGTCCCTTATTAGATTGGCCTCTTTTTTGCTCTGTCTCAGAATATTTCTGAGTGCTGATATAGGTTTAGAAGTCTAGTGACTTCAGGGTTAATTTTGCTATCAGAAGTGTTGGACAATATTTTTGTAGGTTGTTTTTGGCAGATTGCAGACAGTGTCTTTCCTTTTCTGTCCTTTTTAGTTAGCTGGGCCCCATCGTTTGCTCAGCCTATTTTCCTGCCTTTGTTTGTATTTTCATCTTGCTTCACCGTCAATACATGTGGGGGGCTGTCTTTCCTTTGGGTCTGCTCTGGGGCAGTTAGTTTTCCTCTTTTCCTGCTTTAGGCTTATGTAGTTCTCTGGTTGTGACGAGGCGCCTAGGACCAACGTAGGAACGCTCCACGACTGCTTCTAGTTGTGCGGTTAAGATCAGGGATCTGCAATCTGCATAGTTACCAACTTCTCTGGTTTTCTGAGACTAAGCTTGTTGTCTTGTTTTTTCCTCCTCGGTTTCCCATTCATATCACTCCTGGGTCATGAGCCAGCTCCGTGAGTATGAAGATGCAAGCAAGACCATCAGGAGGCTCCGGGAGGAGCTGCGCTGCACAAGCGCCAAAGCAGCAGGTGCCTTCAATTCAAGGAAGAATCAGCTCCAGGCGGAGGTAAAAAGACAATGTTGAAATCAATGAGCTTGAAGTCAGAAAAGCTTTAATCAGAGAAAAAAGTGGACCGGGTAAGGAAAAGCTTGTGAATGAAGATTGATTCAGAGTTATGGCTGATACCAGAGAGCAAAGGCAAATGGGGCTGCAGCCTGAGAGCCAAGTGAATGATGATGATGAGGAGGATGATGACCAGCAGAAAGCCCCACCTGGCAGCCTGCAATGTCACCTGCAGTTAGCTCCCTGCAGGACAGGCGACATTGGCATCTGGGCGCAGTTCTGCTGGCTCTGGGGAGGACAATGACAACAGCGGCCAGGGAGGGGCGCTAATGGCGGAGATCAGGTTCCTGGAGTCCCCAGTGTTCCTTCAAAACTTCCATCCTGGTGACTATTTACCAGAGGAGGCACCTGGGGACTGTCACGATCCATTACTTGGATCTGTGTCATATCTGGATTTTCTCACATTTAAACCTATTTTCCTTTTCGGCCATCGGGGGTTAATATGAGTTTTTGCCCCCTTGGTGGCCACTGGTGATACTACAACTGTAGTTGGTCTGCTGATGGATTTCCCCCCCCCCCCCCGGTGGCTGCTGGTGTTGCTGCATGGTGATTAATTATCCATGCAGCTGGTGACTACTCCCCCTCCTTCCTAAAAAAGGTCATCAGGTGCTGTAGATCACTGTTGGTTATACACTTGTTCTTGGGAGACCAACCAAGCTGGAGTTCAAGAGCTGACAGAGTTCTGTGGTGCTTCAGTTGTTTGCTGTTGTCAAGTGGCTACTCTGCTGTCCAGGAGCATTGCAGCAGAACAAGCTATGTTTTATTTTATTTTACCCTGTCTGTTGTATCTTTCCTTTGGGTTTTTTGTGTAGTACACTTCTTCCCTGTCTCACCTCCTGGGGAGGGGGTTGGGTCCTTTTAGCTCAGGGCTAAACAGGACACAGGGACATGTCGGGGACTTGGGCCTCACTACCTTTAAGTGTACCCCCAAGTTAAGGAAAGACAGGGCACCCCTTTAGCCTGAGGGGCAGTTCAGGGGCCCGGGTTCCACATCATCTGTTTTCCCCTTACTGCCCCGTGACAGGGGCCAGAAGAAAAAGGCAAAGACGACCAAGCTCAAGTTGCAGGAAGCAGTAAGCTACGTATATGCCCCCCCTCCCTGTACCTCCTGAGTCGGCTGCAGGGTCAGCTCGCTGTATATGCCTTGTTGCCTAGCTGGGGTTCTGCTGTGGAACCGATGCAAAGACACGGGGAGATTACAAGGGAAAGTAGTGAGGTCAGGGCCACGATGAGCGTACAGTCTGGCCACGATACTGCGTGGGGTCTTCAGTGGGAGCAGCCCAGTGTCGGGGCAGCTCCGGTAGCCTCGGCGCCCCTGAATGCTGTTGCCGCTGATCACTTAGTTGAGAAGCGGCGGCAGTGTGGGGGGTTGCCGGAGCTGCGAGTCCCGGTCCTCCCAAAGTCCTATTCCGTGTTGGTGGAAATAGGGTGTACTCCACGTCTCCAGGCTCTGGGGACAGCATGCTGCAGCAGCGTCTCCTGAAGGCTGTAAAGAAGGGGAAGAGATCACTAATGGTAGAGGGTCAAGAGGTTGATCTATCCTTCTGGATAGAGAGGCAAGGGGGGGATACATTGTGGTCCCTCCCAACAGCCGGGCCAGGTAGTGTGCATAGGAATGTGGTCTGTCTTCTGTGGAGGGCCAGTGATGCGTGTCCTCCAAGGTCTAAGGTTCTGGAGCTCCTGCTGATGATGGGCTTCAAGGCGATTGACATCTATGCCTTGATACATCCCTATTCCATGCCTGAGTTTGATATCAGCTTTGTTTAGGCAGAGGAACTTAAGCTTTTCTGGTCGAACTATGAGTTGGCAAAAAATTAGCCTGGCTGGCGAGACTTTGCTGTTCAGGCGGTGTCTCGCCAAAGCCAAGACAAGAAAGTGACCGTGATGACTTGTAACAAGTCGCTTTCTTGTTATGACATCATGACGTGGCTTGACTGCTATGGAGAGGTGGTGGAGATACCAAAGAAAAACCATGACGAGTTTAGTATCTGGTCAGGGGCCTGGACGTTTATGGTAAAACTTAAGCGTTCAGGTGGTACGATTGCCCACATACCATCATCTGCCTTCCTGGGTAGGGATCATATCCTGATTTTCTACCAAGGGCAACCCAAGGTCTGTCACAGGTGCGGCGACCCCACACACTTCAATGCAAACTGCACTGTGCAGAAATGTGTATTGTGTGGGGATATCGACCATCTTGCCGCATCTTGTGTGGAAATTAGGTGCCACCTGTGTGGTGAGTTTGGTTGCCCATTCAGCCGTTGTCCTTGCTCCTTCGCTAATGCAGTCGTGACCCCGGTGGGAGAAAGCCGTGAGGCTGATTCTGTTGGGGAAGGGACTAGCAGGGGTGAGGGAGCTGAGGGGCAAAGGAAGAAAAGCAATAAAAAGATGCCTGCCCAGCTGATGCGTCTAGACAAGCTCAGACAGGACAGGAAGCTGGGCAAGCCCCGGGCTACTGGGACGATCCCCTGTCCTGGACGCCAGTCTTGCTGCTGAGCCCCTGAGGGATGATGAGTTGGATGAGGTCAGGAGGATTTAAATGGAGGAAAGCGCCACTGCCTCCGAATCATCCCATTATGAAAGTATGGATGACGATAACAGGCAGTGGCTAGAGGACAAGCATAAGCTCGGCACCAAAAAGAAGAGAAAGAAGGGAGATAAAACATCTTCTTCATCTTCAAGGTACCTAAGGAAGGAAAAACTGACTCCCCTCTGGTTGGTCTTTCTAACCCGTTCCAAGCCCTTGAGAACATCTCTTCCTCTGAGGAGGAAGCTGAGGGTGAGGTTCCGGCTTCGGTGGGGCTTATAGGGGATGTTAAGGTCCTTGGAGGGAGGGACTGGCCCAGAGTCTGGAGACGGGGATGATAAAAAGAAAAAACACCAGGGAATGGACACCTCAATATCGTTAAAGAGGGGGGAAGGATTCTTCCTCTGAGGCATAGGATAAGGAGTGGGAAGAAGAAAGCCATCTAACTCAATCACCAGTGATGGCAGTACCCACTCCGTTGATGCTGGCATCCATTAATGTCGCCAACATAAAGTCAAATACAGCCATATTTGCGACCTTTGATTTTCTGAGCCAGGTTGAAGCTGACATTTTCGTTTTGCAAGAGACCAGGCTGTCAAACATGGCAGAGGTGTTTAAAGCTGAGGGAGTGGAGACTCAGGCCCTCCTACTGGTCTTTTGCGGCCGAGCCATACAGCGGAGTGGCGGTCCTTTTTACCGCATCGGCGGAATGCCGACGGGTTACTGAGTTAGAAATGGGGAAGTGCCTGATCTTAGATGTCCTCATGAAGGGACCAGAGCTTCGGCTCATTAACGTCTATGGTCCCCAATCTAAGTGGGACCGGAAGTGTCTCTTTATGAGAATCAAGCCCTACCTTTTTTCTTGTCAGCAGGTTGTCTTTGGAGGGGACTTCAATACTGTCACGAGGCCCCAAGATAGAGGAGGTTCCAGAGACAAGCTGACTTATGATAGCGTCGGCCTTAATAGTATAGCTAGTGAGGCTCGCCTGGTGGATATCCACATTCGGCACACCCCAGGCCACGAGGGGTTCACCTATCATAGAGGTAACTGTAGGTCCAGAATAGATAGGTTTTGTTTAAAGGCGGAATCTGTCTTTTCAGCAGTGTCTGTTGTTGAGATGGAGTTCTCCGACCACTGTTTAATTTTGTTTTCTCTGAATGTTACAGAGCCTCTCCGGATGGGAAGAGGCTCAATTTGTCTCTCTTGGAAGAAGCGGAGATAAGACAGTCCTTTGAGGAATTTCTTCAGAGCCAGGTACCCTTACTGGATCTTTGTATTAGTAAGTCAGAGTGGTGAGAGATGTTCAAGAAAAGGGTGGCGAGATTCTTCTCTCGAGCCTCAGGAGTCTGAGCAGGTACCGCCTGTATCAGGGTCTGAGGAGGAAACTCGAGCATCTTGTCTCAACTGGTGGTAGCCGTGAGATCTCCAGAGTGAAATCTTTGCTTATGAGGTGTCAGTACGATAGACACGCATCTTTGGTTTTTGAGAGGGATTACTGGAAGTACCGCTCGCCCGACCCTTACAGAAATTGCAAGATGTCAGTGAATAGTAGTTACAGGGCTGGTCGACACTATGGGGTCCCTGAGGCGATCCAGATCGGGGATCCTGGAGGTTGTCAGATCCTTCTACTCGCACCTCTTGGGGAAGAGGGATCTTGATTGGGATGAGATGTCGGCTTTCCTGGTTGAAGCCGTCCCCGAACCAGGGGTAGACCCCTCTCTTGATGTTTTGACAGAGATGATCAGGGAAAAGGAAGTTAAGTTGGTGATTGAAGGGCTTGCCCCCCAAAAATCGCTGTCCAGATGGCTTAACATCTGAATTCTATAAGATCTTAAAGGACGCTTTGGTTCCCCTCTTGACTATCTTGAGGTATTCAGTGAGTGTCTTTTCTCGGGCCCTCTGCCGAAGTCAATGAGGAGGTCTGCCCTGATCATCTTGTCAAAGGGTAAGGACTCATCTTGCATTGAGAATTGGCGTCCATGGCGCTTCTCAATGCAGACAGGCAAAGGTGTTGTTTAAACAGCTGGTTAAATTTGTACCCTGACTCTTTCGATGGCCCAGCATTGCTCTGTTCCATGCCACAGCACATTTAGTGCTGTGCTCTGTGTCTGAGAGGCAGTGGAGCAGGGTAGGGCTGGTCACTGGAATGGGTACATGTTGTCACTGGACCAGGCAAAAGCATTTGATCAGCTTAATCACAAGTACCTCTGATTTGTCCTTCTGATATATGGCCTGCCGGGGGGGACGGGGGGTTGTTGATTGGCTTAAGACATCGTACGGTGGGGCAGAGAGTTTCCTGCTTGTGAACGGTTGGATTGGCATCTCTTTTGAGGTTAGATCTGGTGTTCTCCAGGGTTGTCCCTTGAGCCCGCTGCTGTACATGTTTGCGATTGACCCACTTCTTAAGAGGGTGGACCGTTGGTCTGGATCGGGATAGACCAGGCATCACTGGATGCCACTTTGAGGGTGGTGGCATAGGCCGATGTCACTGTTTTTGTTTCCTCTCATGAGGAGGCATGGTGGCTGATGTTAGAGGTAGATCGCTACTCGGAGGCATCCGGGTCCAGGAACAACCGGAATAAGTGTAAGAGTCTCTGGCTGTGAGGAGGAGATCCTTGTTTTGATCTCCCGGACACCCTTCCAGGACCCAAAGTATCTGCAAAAGTCCTTGGCATCGAATTTGGTCAGGGGGATTACCCCAAACAAAATTGGGACAGCAGGCTAAAGATCGCCACTCAGAAGGTGAAGCAATGGAAAGGTTGGTCTTTGACCTTAAGGGAAAGGGTAAACCTGATCAAAACTAACCTGCTCCCTTTACTGATTTATCTGGGCAGTGTGTGCATCTTGCCGGAGTCTCTCTTTACCCAGGTCTACAGTTAGTTCTTCTAACTGTTATGGGGGAATAGACTGAACCTGGTCAGGAGGGTTGTTACCAACCGTACGAGGAGACGAGGGTTAGATATGGTCAACCCTGTGGTATTGCTTGTGGATACCTTCATTTAAAATCAATATTGCAAACCTCTGGAAAGAGAGGGCTCCTCCGTGGGTATTCTCCTGTAGGGGATGGTTTCAGCCTTTCTTCCAGGAATGGGAGACAGGAGGGCAAGTGAAGGATCTTCGCACACCGAATGAACATCTTCCGGCTTATGCTACCTTGGTTCTGAAGGTAATTCTCCAGTGGGGTCTGGGAATGTGGGAGATGAGGACTGCCAAGGAAACTCCTTGATAATAGGGTTCTGTTAGCCCATTTCCAGAAGTTTTTGGCGCTCATGGATTGCCTAAGTCAAGTTGGGGTTGGTTTGCATCCTTTGAATTCTATCAGGATCCCCTTGAAGTTTTGGGACTTGGCTTGACTCTGCATCCATGGGAAACTGTGTGACGGACAATGTGAAGTGTAGGAGTTCTGAGGACAGGAACTGTCCTCGGAAGCATTGTGGTACCGTGCTGGAAAGCATGGACCACTTCCTGCTTTGTTTTCCCGTCAACACAGAGGTGTACATCAGGGTGGGCGCCTCCATTGACTGGTCTCGGCTGGCCGATCTCTCCTATGCGGAATGGGCCTATGAAGCATTCGGAGACCTTGGTGGTCGGGACAGCAGCACCTTATTTCTAGTTAGTGCAGTGTTTAGATTTCACACGTAGAACGCACGGTGCTTAGTATTGACGCAACGGAAAGTCTTCCCAGTTGACAACGTGTTTAGGATCATATTCGGTGACCTGGTGAAGGTGCACTCTATGGAGTATGAGAGACTGAGCACACGTAGGACCGCTCTCCTCTGGAGTGGCTTTTCTTTTAGTGTGCCCTGGTCTGGTCATCTCCTTTCCTGGTGGTGGGCTGCGGCTGACACTGTAGATTTTTGTTTGATCGGTATACAGTGATGTAGGGCTGCAGGCACCGAACTTGGACTTTGTTTGCAGTTATTGTAGTGTTTGTTTCTGTGTATATTGTAAATGGGGATCTAGATTTGGGTGTAGGTGTTTGGTTGGGCGGTGGGAAAAGGGGGGAGGTGGGTTTATCCTGAGGGACTATGGGACACTAGGGTGTTTGAGGGAAACACTGGCACTGCCTGATCTGGCCTATGGACTGAGGCATGAGACGCAGGACCAGCTCTCAGGTCAGTGAGTGGGTTGGGTATGGTGGGCTTGAGTGTGGGGTGTTTAGTCTTGTGTGTGTGTGTGTGTGTGTATATATATATATATATATATATATATATATATACACACTCTCTACTTCAGCCCCCATGCACTGAGCTCCTCTCTGTCCTGCAGCCCCAATGCACTGAGCTCCTCTCTCTGCTGCAGCCCCCTGTGCACTGAGCTCCTCTCTCCTGCAGCCCCCGTGCACTGAGCTCCTCTCTCCTGCAACCCCCCATGCACTGAGCTCCTTTCCTGCAGCCACCTGTGCGCTGAGCTCCTCTCTCTCCTGCAGCCCCCGTGCGCTGAGCTCCTCTCTCTCCTGCAGCCCCCGTGCGCTGAGCTCCTCTCTCTCCTGCAGCCCCCGTGCGCTGAGCTCCTCTCTCTCCTGCAGCCCCCGTGCGCTGAGCTCCTCTCTCTCCTGCAGCCCCCGTGCGCTGATCTCCTCTCTCTTGCAGCCCCCATGCACTGAGCTCCTCTTTCTCCTGCAGCCCCCCATGCACTGATCTCTCTCTCCTGCAGCCCTCCATGCATTGATCTCTCTCTCCTGCAGCCCCATGCACTGAGCTCCTCTCTCTTGCAGCCCCCGTGCACTGATCTCTCTTGCAGCCCCCATGCACTGAGCTCCTCGCTCCTGCAGCCCCCCGTGCACTGAGCTCCTGTCTCCTGCAGCCCCCAATGCATTGATCTCTCTCTCCTGCAGCCCCGTGCTCTGATCTCTCTTGCAGCCCCCCATGCACTGAGCTTCTCTCTCCTGCAGACCCCCGTGCAGAGCTCCTCTCTCTCCTGCAGCCGCCCATGCATTGATCTCTCTCTCCTGCAGCCCCCCCGTGCACTGAGCTCCTCTCTCTCCTGCAGCCCCCCATGCACTGTTCTCCTCTCTCCTGCAGCCCCCCTTGCACTGATCTCCTCTCTCCTGCAGCCCCCCTTGCACTGAGCTCCTCGCTCTCCTGCAGCCCCCCATGCATTGATCTCTCTCTCCTGCAGCCCCCCATGCATTGATCTCTCTCTCCTGCAGCCCCGTGCACTGAGCTCCTCTCTTGCAGCCCCCGTGCACTGATCTCTCTCCTGCAGCCCCCCTTGCACTGAGCTCCTCTCTCTCCTGCAGCCCCCCTTGCACTGATCTCCTCTCCTGCAGCCCCCCGTGCACTGATCTCTCTCCTGCAGCCCCCCTTGCACTGAACTCTCCTGCAGCCCCCCTGTGCACTGAGCTCCTCTCTCCTGCAGCCCCTGTGCACTGATCTTCTCTATCTCTTGCAGCCCCGTGCACTGATCTCCTGCAGCCCCCCTTGCACTGATCTCTCTCTCCTGCAGCCCCCCGTGCACTGATCTCCTCTCTCCTGCAGCCCCCTTGCACTGCGCTCCTCTCTGTCCTGCAGCCCCCCTTGCACTGATCTCTCTCCTGCAGCCCCCCGTGCACTGATCTCTCTCCTGCAGCCACCCGTGCACTGATCTCTCTCCTGCAGCCACCCGTGCACTGATCTCTCTCCTGCAGCCCCCCTTGCACTGAGCTCCTCTATCTCCTGCAGCTCCCCCTTGCACTGATCTCCTCTCTCTCCTGCAGCCCCCTGTGCACTGACCTCCTCTCTTGCAGCTCCCCATGCACTGATCTCTCTCCTGCAGCCCCCCTTGCACTGATCTCCTCTCTCCTGCAGCCCCCCTTGCACTGATCTCCTCTCTCTCCTGCAGCCCCCCGTGCACTGAGCTCCTCTCTCCTGCAGCCCCCCTTGCACTGAGCTTCTCTCTCCTGCAGCCCCCCTTGCACTGAGCTCCTCTCTCTCCTGCAGCCCCCCTTGCACTGAGCTCCTCTCTCCTGCAGCCCCCATTGCACTGCGCTCCTCTCTCTCCTGCAGCCCCCCTTGCCCTGATCTCCTCTCTCCTGCAGCCCCCTTTGCCCTGATCTCCTCTATCCTGCAGCCCCCCTTGCACTGATCTCTCTCCTGCAGCCCCCCGTGCACTAATCTCTCTCCTGCAGCCCCCCTTGCACTGATCTCTCTCCTGCAGCCCCCCTTGCACTGAGCTCCTCTCTCTCCTGCAGCCCCCCTTGCACTGAGCTCCTCTCTCTCCTGCAGCCCCCCTTGCACTGATCTCCTCTCTCCTGCAGCCCCCCGTGCACTGATCTCTCTCCTGCAGCCCCCCTTGCACTGATCTCTCTCTCCTGCAGCCCCCCGTGCACTGATCTCCTCTCCTGCAGCCCCCCTTGCACTGATCTCTCTCCTGCAGCCCCCCGTGCACTGATCTCTCTCCTGCAGCCCCCCGTGCACTGATCTCTCTCCTGCAGCCCCCCGTGCACTGATCTCTCTCCTGCAGCCCCCCGTGCACTGATCTCTCTCCTGCAGCCCCCCGTGCACTGATCTCTCTCCTGCAGCCCCCCGTGCACTGATCTCTCTCCTGCAGCCCCCCGTGCACTGATCTCTCTCCTGCAGTCCCCCTTGCACTGAGCTCCTCTCTCTCCTGCAGCCCCCCCCGTGCACTGAGCTTCTCTCTCCTGCAGCCCCCGTGCACTGATCTTCTCTATCTCTTGCATCCCCGTGCACTGATCTCCTGCAGCCCCCCTTGCACTGATCTCCTCTCCTGCAGCCCCCCGTGCACTGATCTCTCCTGCAGCTCCCCTTGCACTGAGCTCCTCTCTCTCCTGCAGCTCCCCCTTGCACTGATCTCCTCTCTCCTGCAGCCCCCCGTGCACTGATCTCTCTCCTGCAGCCCCCCTTGCACTGAGCTCCTCTCTCTCCTGCAGCCCCCCTTGCACTGATCTCTCTCCTGCAGCCCCCCTTGCACTGATCTCTCTCCTGCAGCCCCCGTGCACTGAGCTCCTCTCTCCTGCAGCCCCCCTTGCACTGATCTCCTCTCTCCTGCAGCTCCCCCTTGCACTGACTCCTCTCTCTCCTGCAGCTCCCCCTTGCACTGATCTCCTCTCTCCTGCAGCCCCCCTTGCACTGATCTCTCTCCTGCAGCCCCCCTTGCACTGATCTCTCTCCTGCAGCCCCCCTTGCACTGATCTCCTCTCTCCTGCAGCCCCCCTTGCACTGCGCTCCTCTCTCCTGCAGCCCCCCTTGCACTGAGCTCCTCTCTCTCCTGCAGCCCCCCTTGCACTGAGCTCCTCTCTCCTGCAGCCCCCCTTGCACTGCGCTCCTCTCTCCTGCAGCCCCCCTTGCACTGCGCTCCTCTCTCCTGCAGCTCCCCTTGCCCTGATCTCCTCTCTCCTGCAGCCCCCCTTGCACTGATCTCTCTCCTGCAGCCCCCCGTGCACTGATCTCTCTCCTGCAGCCCCCCGTGCACTGATCTCTCTCCTGCAGCCCCCCGTGCACTGATCTTTCTCCTGCAGCCCCCGTGCACTGATCTCTCTCCTGCAGCCCCCCGTGCACTGATCTCTCTCCTGCAGCCCCCCGTGCACTGATCTCTCTCCTGCAGCCCCCCGTGCACTGATCTCTCTCCTGCAGCCCCCCTTGCACTGAGCTCCTCTCTCCTGCAGCCCCCCTTGCACTGCGCTCCTCTCTCTCCTGCAGCCCCCCTTGCACTGATCTCCTCTCTCCTGCAGCCCCCCTTGCACTGAGCTCCTCTCTCTCCTGCAGCCCCCCTTGCACTGAGCTCCTCTCTCTCCTGCAGCCCCCCTTGCACTGAGCTCCTCTCTCTCCTGCAGCCCCCCTTGCACTGAGCTCCTCTCTCTCCTGCAGCCCCCCTTGCACTGAGCTCCTCTCTCTCCTGCAGCCCCCCGTGCACTGAGCTCCTCTCTCCTGCAGCTCCCCCTTGCACTGAGCTCCTCTCTCTCCTGCAGCCCCCTGTGCACTGAGCTCCTCTCTCCTGCAGCCCCCCTTGCACTGATCTCTCTCCTGCAGCCCCCTTGCACTGCGCTCCTCTCTCCTGCAGCCCCCCTTGCACTGATCTCTCTCCTCCAGCCCCCTGTGCACTGATCTCTCTCCTGCAGCCCCCCGTGCACTGATCTCTCTCCTGCAGTCCCCCTTGCACTGAGCTCCTCTCTCCTGCAGCCCCCCTTGCACTGCGCTCCTCTCTCCTGCAGCCCCCCTTGCCCTGATCTCCTCTCCTGCAGCCCCCCTTGCACTGATCTCTCTCCTGCAGCCCCCCGTGCACTGATCTCTCTCCTGCAGCCCCCCGTGCACTGATCTCTCTCCTGCAGCCCCCCGTGCACTGATCTCTCTCCTGCAGCCCCCCGTGCACTGATCTCTCTCCTGCAGCCCCCCTTGCACTGATCTCTCTCCTGCAGCCCCCCGTGCACTGATCTCTCTCCTGCAGCCCCCTGTGCACTGATCTCTCTCCTGCAGCCCCCCTTGCACTGAGCTCCTCTCTCCTGCAGCCCCCCTTGCACTGCGCTCCTCTCTCTCCTGCAGCCCCCCTTGCACTGATCTCCTCTCCCCTGCAGCCCCCCTTGCACTGAGCTCCTCTCTCTCCTGCAGCCCCCCTTGCACTGAGCTCCTCTCTCCTGCAGCTCCCCCTTGCACTGAGCTCCTCTCTCCTGCAGCCCCCCTTGCACTGATCTCTCTCCTGCAGCCCCCTTGCACTGCGCTCCTCTCTCCTGCAGCCCCCCTTGCACTGATCTCTCTCCTGCAGCCCCCTGTGCACGGATCTCTCCTGCAGCCCCCCTTGCACTGAGCTACTCTCTCTCCTGCAGCTCCCCCTTGCACTGATCTCCTATCTCTCCTGCAGCCCCCCGTGCACTGATCTCCTCCCTCTCTTGCAGCTCCCCATGCACTGATCTCTCTCCTGCAGCCCCCCTTGCACTGATCTCCTCTCTCCTGCAGCCCCCCTTGCACTGAGCTCCTCTCTCTCCTGCAGCCCCCCTTGCACTGAGCTCTCCTCTCTCCTGCAGTCCCCCTTGCACTGAGCTCCTCTCTCCTGCAGCCCCCCTTGCACTGAGCTCCTCTCTCTCCTGCAGCCCCCCTTGCACTGCGCTCCTCTCCTGCAGCCCCCTTACACTGATCTCTCTCCTGCAGCCCCCCTTGCACTGATCTCTCTCCTGCAGCCCCCGTGCACTGATCTCTCTCCTGCAGCCCCCTGTGCACTGATCTCTCTCCTGCAGCCCCCTTGCACTGAGCTCCTCTCTCCTGCAGCTCCCCCTTGCACTGATCTCCTCTCTCCTGCAGCCCCCCTTGCACTGATCTCTCTCCTGCAGCCCCCCTGCACTGATCTCTCTCCTGCAGCCCCCGTGTACTGATCTCTCTCCTGCAACCCCCCGTGCACTGATCTCTCTCCTGCAACCCCCCGTGCACTGAGCTCCTCTCTCCTGCAGCCCCCCTTGCACTGAGCTCCTCTCTCCTGCAGCCCCCCTTGCACTGAGCTCCTCTCTTCTGCAGCCCCCCTTGCACTGAGCTCCTCTCTCTCCTGCAGCCCCCCTTGCACTGAGCTCCTCTCTCCTGCAGCCCCCCTTGCACTGCACTCCTCTCTCTCCTGCAGCCCCCCTTGCACTGATCTCCTCTCTCCTGCAGCCCCCCTTGCACTGATCTCTCTCCTGCAGCCCCCGTGCACTGATCTCTCTCCTGCAGCCCCCGTGCACTGATCTCTCTCCTGCAGCCCCCCGTGCACTGATCTCTCTCCTGCAGCCCCCCGTGCTCTGATCTCTCTCCTGCAGCCACCCTTGCACTGAGCTACTCTCTCTCCTGCAGCTCCCCCTTGCACTGATCTCCTCTCTCTCCTGCAGCCCCCCGTGCACTGATCTCCTCTCTCCTGCAGCCCCCCCGTGCACTTTTCTCTCTCCTGCCTCCCCCCTTGCACTGATCTCTCTCCTGCAGCCGCCCCTGTGCACTGAGCTCCTCTCTCTTGCAGCCCCCGTGCACTGATCTTCTCTCCTGCAGCCCCCTGTGCACTGATCTCTCTCCTGCAGCCCCCCTTGCACTGAGCTCCTCTCTCTCCTGCAGCCCCCCTTGCACTGCGCTCCTCTCTCTCCTGCAGCCCCCCTTGCACTGATCTCCTCTCTCCTGCAGCCCCCCTTGCACTGATCTCTCTCCTGCAGCCCCCTGTGCACTGATCTCTCTCCTGCAGCCCCCCTTGCACTGAGCTCCTCTCTCTCCTGCAGCTCCCCCTTGCAGATATCCTCTCTCTTGCAGCTCCCCTTGCACTGAGCTCCTCTCTCTCCTGCAGCCCCCCTTGCAATGAGCTCCTCTCCTGCAGCCCCCCTTGCACTGAGCTCCTCTCTCCTGCAGCCCCCCTTGCACTGAGCTCCTCTCTCCTGCAGCCCCCCTTGCACTGCGCTCCTCTCTCCTGCAGCCCCCCTTGCCCTGATCTCCTCTCTCCTGCAGCCCCCCTTGCCCTGATCTCCTCTCTCCTGCAGCCCCCCTTGCACTGATCTCTCTCCTGCAGCCCCCTGTGCACTGATCTCTCTCCTGTAGCCCCCCTTGCACTGAGCTCCTCTCTCCTGCAGCCCCCCTTGCACTGCGCTCCTCTCTCCTGCAGCCCCCCTTGCACTGATCTCCTCTCTCCTGCAGCCCCCCTTGCACTGAGCTCCTCTCTCTCCTGCAGCCCCCTTGCACTGAGCTCCTCTCTCTCCTGCAACCCCCTTGCACTGAGCTCCTCTCTCCTGCAGCCGTGCACTGAGCTCCTCTCTCCTGCAGCCCCCCCTTGTACTGAGCTCCTCTCTCCTGCAGCCCCCTGTGCACTGAGCTCCTCTCTCCTGCAGCCCCCCTTGCACTGATCTCTCTCCTGCAGCCCCCCGTGCACTGATCTCTCTCCTGCAGCCCCCCGTGCTCTGATCTCTCTCCTGCAGCCCCCCTTGCACTGATCTCCTCTCTCCTGCAGCCCCCCTTGCACTGATCTCTCTCCTGCAGCCCCCGTGCACTGATCTCTCTCCTGCAGCCCCCGTGCACTGATCTCTCTCCTGCAGCCCCCCGTGCACTGATCTCTCTCCTGCAGCCCCCCGTGCTCTGATCTCTCTCCTGCAGCCACCCTTGCACTGAGCTACTCTCTCTCCTGCAGCTCCCCCTTGCACTGATCTCCTCTCTCTCCTGCAGCCCCCCGTGCACTGATCTCCTCTCTCCTGCAGCCCCCCCGTGCACTGAGCTCCTCTCTCTCCTGCCTCCCCCCTTGCACTGATCTCTCTCCTGCAGCCGCCCCTGTGCACTGAGCTCCTCTCTCTTGCAGCCCCCGTGCACTGATCTTCTCTCCTGCAGCCCCCTGTGCACTGATCTCTCTCCTGCAGCCCCCCTTGCACTGAGCTCCTCTCTCTCCTGCAGCCCCCCTTGCACTGCGCTCCTCTCTCTCCTGCAGCCCCCCTTGCACTGATCTCCTCTCTCCTGCAGCCCCCCTTGCACTGATCTCTCTCCTGCAGCCCCCTGTGCACTGATCTCTCTCCTGCAGCCCCCCTTGCACTGAGCTCCTCTCTCTCCTGCAGCTCCCCCTTGCAGATATCCTCTCTCTTGCAGCTCCCCTTGCACTGAGCTCCTCTCTCTCCTGCAGCCCCCCTTGCAATGAGCTCCTCTCCTGCAGCCCCCCTTGCACTGAGCTCCTCTCTCCTGCAGCCCCCCTTGCACTGCGCTCCTCTCTCCTGCAGCCCCCCCTTGCCCTGATCTCCTCTCTCCTGCAGCCCCCCTTGCCCTGATCTCCTCTCTCCTGCAGCCCCCCTTGCACTGATCTCTCTCCTGCATCCCCCTGTGCACTGATCTCTCTCCTGTAGCCCCCCTTGCACTGAGCTCCTCTCTCCTGCAGCCCCCCTTGCACTGCGCTCCTCTCTCCTGCAGCGCCCCTTGCACTGATCTCCTCTCTCCTGCAGCCCCCCTTGCACTGAGCTCCTCTCTCTCCTGCAGCCCCCTTGCACTGAGCTCCTCTCTCTCCTGCAACCCCCTTGCACTGAGCTCCTCTCTCCTGCAGCCGTGCACTGAGCTCCTCTCTCCTGCAGCCCCCCCTTGTACTGAGCTCCTCTCTCTCCTGCAGCCCCCTGTGCACTGAGCTCCTCTCTCCTGCAGCCCCCTGTGCACTGATCTCTCTCCTGCAGCCCCCAGTGCACTGATCTCTCTCCTGCAGCCCCCCTTGCACTGAGCTCCTCTCTCCTGCAGCTCCCCCTTGAACTGATCTCCTATCTCTCCTGCAGCCCCCCGTGCACTGATCTCCTCTCTCTCTTGCAGCTCCCCATGCACTGATCTCTCTCCTGCAGCCCCCCTTGCACTGATCTCCTCTCTCCTGCAGCCCCCCTTGCACTGAGCTCCTCTCTCTCCTGCAGCCCCCCTTGCACTGAGCTCTTCTCTCTCCTGCAGCCCCCCTTGCACTGAGCTCTTCTCTCTCCTGCAGCCCCCCTTGCACTGAGCTCTTCTCTCTCCTGCAGCCCCCCTTGCACTGAGCTCCTCTCTCCTGCAGCCCCCCTTGCACTGAGCTCCTCTCTCCTGCAGCCCCCCTTGCACTGCGCTCCTCTCTCTCCTGCAGCCCCCCTTGCACTGATCTCCTCTCTCCTGCATCCCCCCTTGCACTGATCTCTCTCCTGCAGCCCCCGTGCACTGATCTCTCTCCTGCAGTCCCCTGTGCACTGATCTCCTGCAGCCCCCCTTGCACTGAGCCTCTCTCCTGCAGCTCCCCCTTGCACTGATCTCCTCTCTCCTGCAGCCCCCCTTGCACTGATCTCCTCTCTCCTGCAGCCCCCCTTGCACTGATCTCTCTCCTGCAGCCCCCCTTGCACTGAGCTCCTCTCTCTCCTGCAGCCCCCCTTGCACTGATCTCTTTCCTGTAGCCCCCCTTGCACTGAGCTCCTCTCTCCTGCAGCCCCCCTTGCACTGCGCTCCTCTCTCCTGCAGCCCCCCTTGCACTGCGCTCCTCTCTCCTGCAGCCCCCCTTGCACTGCGCTCCTCTCTCCTGCAGCCCCCCTTGCACTAAGCTCCTCTCTCTCCTGCAGCCCCCGTGCACTGAGCTCCTCTCTCCTGCAGCCCCCCTTGCACTGATCTCTCTCCTGCAGCCCCCCTTGCACTGATCTCTCTCCTGCAGCCCCCCGTGCACTGATCTCTCTCCTGTAGCCCCCCGTGCACTGATCTCTCTCCTGCAGCCCCCCTTGCACTGATCTCTCTCCTGCAGCCCCCCTTGCACTGAGCTCTCTCCTGCAGCCCCCCTTGCACTGAGCTCCTCTCTCCTGCAGCCCCCCTTGCACTGATCTCTCTCCTGCAGCCCCCCGTGCACTGATCTCTCTCCTGCAGCCCCCCGTGCACTGATCTCTCTCCTGCAGCCCCCCTTGCATTGAGCTCCTCTCTCCTGCAGCCCCCTTGCACTGCAGCCCCCCGTGCACTGATCTCTCTCCTGCATCCCCCCTTGCACTGATCTCTCTCCTGCAGCCCCCCGTGCACTGATCTCTCTCCTGCAGCCCCCCGTGCACTGATCTCTCTCCTGCAGCCCCCCGTGCACTGATCTCTCTCCTGCAGCCCCCCGTGCACTGATCTCTCTCCTGCAGCCCCCCGTGCACTGATCTCTCTCCTGCAGCCCCCCTTGCACTGAGCTCCTCTCTCCTGCAGCCCCCCTTGCACTGATCTCTCTCCTGCAGCCCCCCTTGCACTGATCTCTCTCCTGCAGCCCCCCGTGCACTGATCTCTCTCCTGCAGCCCCCCGTGCACTGATCTCTCTCCTGCAGCCCCCCTTGCATTGAGCTCCTCTCTCCTGCAGCCCCCTTGCACTGCAGCCCCCCGTGCACTGATCTCTCTCCTGCAGCCCCCCGTGCACTGATCTCTCTCCTGCAGCCCCCCGTGCACTGATCTCTCTCCTGCAGCCCCCCGTGCACTGATCTCTCTCCTGCATCCCCCCTTGCACTGATCTCTCTCCTGCAGCCCCCCGTGCACTGATCTCTCTCCTGCAGCCCCCCTTGCACTGATCTCTCTCCTGCAGCCCCCCGTGCACTGATCTCTCTCCTGCAGCCCCCCGTGCACTGATCTCTCTCCTGCAGCCCCCCGTGCACTGATCTCTCTCCTGCAGCCCCCCGTGCACTGATCTCTCTCCTGCAGCCCCCCGTGCACTGATCTCTCTCCTGCAGCCCCCCGTGCACTGATCTCTCTCCTGCAGCCCCCTGTTCTCCCGGCGGGAGGGGTTATGCAGGGAGCAGCCTGTGCCTGCCTGGGCTTGCAGCGTTGTGGGCAGGTATGTGACGGAGGGGCAGAGCCAGAAAGCGCAGGATCCCGCTCGGCCGCCGCCGTGTCTGTGCTGCCCGGTCTGGACGCGTGGTGCTCGGTGTGTAGCTGGAGAAGTCGGTGCCCCGGACTCTGGCCTTCTCCGCAAGCAGCAGCTGAGCGCCCCCGCACCTGACCCTGGATGCCCGGCAGACG
This sequence comes from Dendrobates tinctorius, assembly GCF_039654945.1. NCBI lineage: Eukaryota > Metazoa > Chordata > Amphibia > Anura > Dendrobatidae > Dendrobates > Dendrobates tinctorius. Next base: position 3,694,636 of record NW_027361696.1, on the reverse strand, counting down.
GCAGCGCAGCATGAGCGGCCCCGGGGGATAGTGCCCGGCAGCATGGAGGGAGGGACCGCAGCCTTCCTGGCGCTCCCCGCTCTGCAGGCGGCCCCGTCCTCGGTGGGCAGGATGGCATCAGGCGAGGACCTGCAGGAGCTGGAGAGGTGAGTGCTGGAGGCGGCACATGGGCACAGCCGGGCATTGTGTGCCGGCACTTGGACGTCCACATCACATTGCGGCGGCCGAAGACGTGCGCAGCCCCCCGAGTCATAGGGGTCTGCACCTGACGTGTGACACCGCGATCTCTGCAGGGAACCTGAGCCGCCCTGGACTTACCGGCCCCGAGTGTGATAGTGACTGGACCAGTGTCATGATGGACGGAGGGGGCAGTATGGGGGTCAGACATGGGTGTAATGGGGGCTGGGGGGAAGTTTGGAGATCAGACATGGATGTAATGATGATCAGGGGCAGTATGAGGATCAGACATGGCTGTATTGATGGTTAGGGTAGGTATGGGGGTCATTCATGGCAGTAATGATGGTCAGGGGGCAGTATAGGGATCAGACATGGCTGTATTGATGGTTAGGGTAGGTATGGGGGTCATTCATGGCTGTAATGATGGTCAGGGGGCAGTATAGGGATCAGACATGGCTGTATTGATGGTTAGGGTAGGTATGGGGGTCATTCATGGCTGTAATGATGGTCAGGGGGCAGTATAGGGATCAGACATGGCTGTATTGATGGTTAGGGTAGGTATGGGGGTCATTCATGGCTGTAATGATGGTCAGGGGGCAGTATAGGGATCAGACATGGCTGTATTGATGGTTAGGGTAGGTATGGGGGTCATTCATGGCTGTAATGATGGTCAGGGGTTAGTGTGGGGATCAGACATGGCTGTATTGATGGTTAGGGTAGGTATGGGAGTCATTCATGGCTGTAATGATGGTCAGGGGGCAGTATAGGGATCAGACATGGGTGTAATGATGGTCAGAGGCAGAGTTGGGTCAGATATGGCTGTAATGATGGTCAGGGAGCAGAATGAGGGTTAGACATGAGTATAATGATGGTCAGGGACAGTATGGGGGTCAGATATGGGTGTGATGATAAACGGGGCTGTATGGGGGTCATACTTGAGCTTAATGATGGTCAGGGGGAAGTGTGGGGGTCAGACATGAGTTTAATGATGGTCCGGGGCAGTATGGGGGGTCAGATATGGGTGTGATGATAAACGGGGCTCTATGGGGGTCATACTTGAGCTTAATGATGGTCAGGGGGAAGTATGGGGGTCAGACATGAGTGTATTTGGTCTGGGGCAGTATGGGGGTCTGACCTGTTTGGCCTGTGCAGTCAGTTCTGATTTTTCTGTTTTCTGAGGATAGTGAGGCCGAGCTCTGCACATCCCAGTAACTGCAGGACGTCACCATTTATTGGTTTGGGCATTTCTGTACCCTGTGATATGGGGTGAGGGCGGTATGTGGCCCCGTACACCACGGTACAGAGCGCTAGTGAGCTCCTTCGCTGTGCCAGTCCTCCTGGTAGTGCCATTCACAATTGGGTCTGGTAATTCATCAGTGTGGCCCCCCTCAAACAGGAGCGACTATTTGTAAGGTAAATGGGACCCTTTTTTCTTCCGTGCCCGCTCATACCATCTGTGTGGGGTGTCGGCCCTTGGCGTTTTCTGTCTCCGTGTGGCCACAGAGTCATTCATTGTGACTAATAGATGATGAGTCTGTAATTAGTGATTTCTTGTAAGAATGGCGGCAGCATGTCAGCACATGAGATGGGAGCGCTGATCGTCTGAGTACAGGAGCTGCCAGCACTGAGGATCCCGCTGTGTCCGGACCCCCCGGGTATCTCTGACCCCCTGGTGTGTGATATCGGAGCAGATGAGAGGCCTGTGGATAGTCGGCTGTGTCACTGCCAGCAGGGTGGCATGTCATAGTTATGACTGTTCTGACTATTTCGGCTTTTGCCTCACCCTGAGGTTGGTCGGGGGGGGGGGGATCCTGCCCTGCCCTCTGCACATAGTGGGCTTGGATCTTTGTTAGGAAAGTGACTAAATTGTGTGCGAGTTTCCTCACTTTCCTCCGGGGTGGAGCATTTGTCTGTGCGCAGTGACTTTCCGAATTATCTAAGCCCCTCTGCAGCGCCCTCCCAGTACAGATGCCCCCTGCCAGTCTCTGGACGTACCCTCAGGTCATGGGGTACCGGGAGATTTATAGGGTTATTCTCACATACTGTTACATTTTATCTCTTATTAAATAACTGCTCTGTTCTCAATTATGGAAAGTTTATTGTTTCCTAGGTTACTGGCCACTTCAGTCTCAGTGGCGACTTGTCTCCTAGGCAAGAGGCGCAAGCGCTTACAAACTCTTTGTTATAGAGCTTGGACGTGCTTCTCTGAAGTCTCAACCAGCCTGGGTGTCCCTGCAATATTGCACAGAGCTGCATGGGAGCGTGCAGAGTTAAGACCATCTGTGCAGCCGCCATCAGGAAGGCTCACTGCTCCCCCGCAGGCAGGATGATGTAGTGTGATCCTGAAGATCTCTGCTGATGACCAGCTCAATCCTTGTCCTGATATTCACTTCCCCCTGCGGCAACGTTCTAGTGAAGTCACTGCTGCTGATGTTGTGTCACGTGACCGCTGCAGCCAATCGGTGGCACATCTCATCAATATTCCATCAGAGTGGGCTCTGATTGACTTTTGCTTGTGCAAAAGGGGCTCTCATCCTGGCAGTCGCGAGACCGCCAGCAAGAAGCTTGTTATTGTGAGTGCCTGCCATGTCATACCCATGAAATCAGCCGTTTGCTGCACTGAGACTGCACGCGGCTCCGCAGCTTCATCAGTATCTTCCTTCCTAGCGGGTGGCAGGCGCGTGTTACTGTGCGGACGGTGATGGATTTGTGACGCCGCCCTGCAGCACAGACATTCTGTGTATATGGAAGCGTGTGACATGGTTGCCCAGGTACTGGGCTGCAGGGTCTGTGTCCATGGCTCCGTCCTCCTGGTACACTGGGACCCTCCGGTGGTCCGGACGCTGGCAGGGTGCCGCAGCAGAGTATTGGCGTTCTGGACGTTATCCGGGTCTGCCGGTTTCTCGATGAGGCTTGTTGTAAGTGAGCTGCCATGTCACAGAGCCCCATGCCCGCCTCGCCAGCGTCTGTGCCCTCTTCTGCTGCTTCGTACTGGTGCATTGCAGCGCGGCCTGTGTAGCTGGAGAGGCCCGTAGAGCAGCTGTGCCGTGCGGCACATAACGGCCTCATCCAGCTGCTGCTCTCCAGATCTGCTGTCGCCTAGAATGCAGCGGCCAACAATGGGGCCTTGTTCACACACAATGTGGAAGGAATGTGAGGAGGAGATGCAGGAATCTGTACAAAAGCCATTCAGGGAGGAGAACAAAGGTGGCTCCATGCTCCCTGCTGGCGGCTCCTCCGTCCTCATGAATGAAAACCACGTTGTGATCATTTGTTTATGTGGATCCATGAGCCTGTGTATGAGAGTCACACTGCGGGGAGGTACGAGGCACCTGCAGCCTCCATCCTCTGAGGGGGTCACCTGGCAAACACAACATGTCATTATTTGCTGCTTTCGTTTTGCACCAATCGGATTCCTCCCTTCATTCATAAAAGGTCTTGTAAAGAACACAAAAAGCTTCCTGATTGGCTGCCGACATAATGCTTGCTTTACCTCGCGTCGGTTTCACCTGTAGTTTTTGGGATTTGTGGTCTCTAAAAAGAAACAAATTCTGACATTATGGAGCTTGTGCTGCCGAATAAGCCGGAACCCAGACGTCGCACCCGACTGAAGCACCGACTGCCTGCAAAACGCGTCTTTTCCACACTCATTGGTAAAGGCTTTAGCTAGAAATGATTTTTCAGCTCCATCCATTTTTCGCTTATACAAGTGTCAGCTGCATGAAACACAGTCTGCTCGAACTGCAGTCACAAGTCTGGAGGCTTCAGTGCTGAAATCTCCCACATTCCTTACTTTTTCAATTTCTAAATCAAAAGTGACTCACATTACAGGAGCAAAGTTGTTTGGGGTTTATGTTAACAATTTTTTGGCATTTTAATTACAACCAGCAGAATAGTGAGCGCAGCTGTGGGGTATAATACAGGAGGTAACGCAGGACCAGTAATGTGATTTACAGCTGTGCTCAAAAGTTTACATACCCCAGCAGAATTTTTGCTTCTTGGCCTTTTTTTCAGAGAATATGAATGATAACACCATTTATTGTCAAACTACTGTGTTTTCTCTTTTTAAATCATAATGACAATCCAAAACATCCAAATGACCCTGATCAAAAGTTTTACATACCCATTTTCTTAATACCGTGTATTGCCCCCTCTAACATCAATGACAGCTTGAAGTCTTTTGTGGTAGTTGTGGATGAGGTTCTTTGTTTTCTCAGATGGTAAAGCTGCCCACTCTTCTCGGCAAAAAGCCTCCAGTTCCTGTAAATTCCTGGGCTGTCTAGCATGAACTGCGCTCTTGAGAGCTCCCAAGAGTGGCTCAATGATATTGAGGTCAGGAGACTGAGATAGCCACCCCAGAACCTTCACTTTGTTCTGCTGTAGCCAATGACAGGCTGAATTGGCCTTGTATATTGGATCGTTCTCATGTTGGAATGTCCAAGTACATCCCATGTGCTGCTTCCAGGCTGATGATTGCAAATTTGCCTCCAGTATTTGCTGATAATGTGCTGCATTTATCTTTTCTTCAAGTTTGACCAAGTTTCCTGTGCTTTTGTAGCTCACAGATCCCCAAAACATCAGCGATCCACCTCCGTGCTTTACAGTAGGAATGGTGTTCCTTTCATCATAGATCTTGTTGACCTCTCTCCAAATGTAATGTTTATGGTTGTTGCAAAAAGTTCAATTTTGGTCTCATCACTCCAAATTACCTTGTTCAGAAGTTTTGAGGCTTGTCTCTGTGCTGTTTTGCATATTGTAGGCAAGATACTTTGTGGCATTTGCGCAGTAATGGCTTTCTTCTGGCCACTCGACCATGCAGCTCATTTTTCTTCAAGTGCCTCCTTATTGTGCATCTTGAAACAGCCACAACGCTAGTTTTCAGATAGTCCAGTATTTCAGCTGATGGTAGTTGTGGGTTTTTCTTTGCATCCCGAACAATTTTCCTGGCAGTTGTGGATGAAATTTTTGTTGGTCAACCTGACCTTGGTTTTCTTTTTACAGAGCCCCTGATTTTCCATTTGTTAATCACAGTTTGAACATTACTGATTGGCATTATCAATTCCTTGGATATCTTTTTGTATCCCTTTCCTGTTTTATACAGTTTAACTACCTTTTCCCGTAGATCCTTTGACAACGCTTTTGCTTTCCCCATGACTCACAATCCAGAAACGTCAGTGGCTGGATGAAAGATGCAAGAGTCTGTCTGGATCCCAGAAACTCACTCAGCTTTTATGCACACACTGATTACAAGCAAACCGGTCACAGGTGAGGATGTTACCTTTAGTAGCCATTCAAACCCATATGTCTCAACTTCTGTGCATGTGATCAGGCCAAAATCAGCAGATTATGTGAACTTTTGATCAGGGTCATTTGGATGTTTTGGATTGTCATTATGATTTAAAAAGAGAATATACAGTAGTTTAACTGTGTACAGTAAATGGCTTCATCCAACCACTAACCATGAGTGGAGAAAAAGTTTTGGTGTTATTCATATTCTGTGACAAAAGGCCAAGAAAGCAAAAATTCTGCCAGCGTATGTAAACTTTTGAGCCAAACTGTTTGTACGCAGTGACTGCATCATAAAAGTAGTGATTGCAGCTCTGGGGTATAATACAGGAGGTAACTCAGGATCAGTAATGGAATGTATGTACACAGTAACTGCACCAGCAGAATAGTGAGTGCAGCTCTGGGGTATAATACAGGATATAACTCAGGATCAGTAATGTAATGTATGTACATAGTGACTGCACCAGCAGAATAGTGAGTGCAGCTCTGAGGTATAATACAGGATGTAACTCAGGATCAGTAATGTATGTACACAGTGACTGCACCAGCAGAATAGTGAGTGCAGCTCTGGAGTATAATACAGGATGTAACTCAGGAGGATAATGTATGTACACAGTGACTGCACCAGCAGAATAGTGAGTGCAGCTCTGGAGTATAATACAGGATGTAACTCAGGATCAGTAATGTAATGTATGTACACAGTGACTGCCCCAGCAGAATAGTGAGTGCAATTCTGGGGTATAATACAGGATGTAACTCAGGATCAGTAATGTAATGTATGTACACAGTGACTGCACCAGCAGAATAGTGAGTGCAGCTCTGGAGTATAATGCAGGAGGTAACTCAGGATCAGTAATGTATGTACACAGTGACTGCACCAGCAGAATAGTGAGCACAGTTCTGGAGTATAATACAGGATATAACTCAGGATCAGTAATGTAATGTATGTACACAGTGACTGCCCCAGCAGAATAGTGAGTGCAGCTCTGGAGTATAATACAGGATGTAACTCAGGATCAGTAATGTAATGTATGTACACAGTGACTGCACCAGCAAAATAGTGAGTGCAGCTGTGGAGTATAATACAGGATGTATCATGGTGCATAAGCAGTGACCCCTTTAGGGAGAGCTGCACCCATGGTCTTTTCTTCAGTCCTCTCAGGGTGGGGGCTCCGTTTTTGCGGTCTCAGCATTTCTTCACCTGGAGGGGCTTCACGTCTTCACCTGCCCAAATGTCGGTAATTGTTAGATATTCTGATGAGCTGTAAACTCTCTGACCTTGGGATAATGAGCCAGACTGGACAAGGTGCAGTGGAGCGCAAGATCTTACACCCTGCACAGCAGCATTGCATCTTGCGCCGCATCCAGGGGAGTCTTCATACTCAACTTGACTGTGGGGGGGGGGTGTCTTTTGGTAGGCAGCAGATTTTCATCATGTTGGGCTCTGATTGCACAAACCGACTGGCAGAACTTTTTCTCTTTTTTTTTCTACCTGGTCATCTGTATTTTTTGCAGTCTTTCTTTGGAGCACCAGTTATCTACTCGGCAGTTAACTTTTACTACTTTTCTTGTCATTCATTGATGTTTTGTAGATAGGGAAATCCTGAAATTTGCAATAGACCATAGAGTAGGAAGTGGGGGAGATTTTTGGGTTGTAGCCTCCCCTTACATCATGTACTTGTAGAAGCCATGCCCCAGCATTGCACAAAAGTTATTTTCTGATCCTCCTGTGAGTAAAATATGGATTTTAGTTCCATGCGTTTTTGACACTTTTATGATGACCTCGACAGTAAGGCTGGAGTCACCCTTGCGAGTGCAATGCGAGAAACTAGCCTCAGTACCCGGCAGTGCTGCCGGAGCGCTCAGCTGCATAGAAATACATGCAGCCGCACACTCCGGTCCCAAGTGCCGGCGGCAGTGCCTGGTATTGAGGCTAGTTTCTCACATTGCACTCGCAAGGGTGACTCCAGCCTAAGTGAGGTGCTACAAGAATTTGTAAAGTCTTCACCTCTATTATAGCTTGGTGTGTGTGGAACATCTGCCTCTGACCTGTAGCCCATCGGTGGTGCAGAGAAGAGCTAAGACGCGTCAGCTGCCGACATCACTAGTGTTACTTCATGATCCATATCTTGGTTACTGGGGCGCCTGTGTTACCGTCATACACCGTATTGATTAGTCGTCTCTTCTCTTATAGAATCATGAAGTCCTCGTTGCATTTAGAGGAGGATGACTTTGTACCGGAGCTGCCCCGCAGTATTCACCCCCGGGAGAGGCCAGACTGGGAGGAGACCATCAGCGCTATGGTGAGTCCATCATGTCAAGGGCCTGGGCCGCTTGGGTAATTCCAGACACATACCACACATTAGTATTCCCCCGGAGTTTGCCATCTGGTTTCCCAAATTAAATGGAGCAGGATGCTGGCCATAAGAGGCAGCACGGCCATCTCTCCGGGGACATTGTTCAGATGACTCCTGTGCTGCACAGAAATGAAATGCTTCTCCATGAGCAATGCACCATGCATAATGTCTCCCCTACTGCCTGCCTGTGATACATCCCTCTCGATGTAGCTGAGCCACCTGTGATACATCCCTCTCTATGTAGCCGAGCCACCTGTGATACATCCCTCTCTATGTATTTAACGAGCCACCTGTGATACATTGTATCCCTTTCTATGTAGCCAAGCAACCTGTGATACATTATACCACTCTATGTAGCCAAGCCACCTGTGATACATTGTACCCCTCTCTATGTAGCCGAGCTGCTATTGATACATTGTACTCCTCTCCATGTAGCCGAGCTGCTTGTGATACCTTTTTCCCCTCTATAGCCCAACCGCCTGTGGTACTTTGTATCCCGCTTTATGTAGCCAAGCCGCCTGTGATACGTTGTACCCCTCTCCCTGTAGCCGAACCACCTGTGATACGTTGTACCCCTCTGTATGTAGCCGAGCCACTTGTGATACATTGTACCCCTCTCTGTATAGCCGAACCGCCTGGGTACATTGTACCCCTCTCTATGTAGCTGAGCTGCTTGTGATACATTGTACTCTCTCCCTGTAGCCGAGCCACCTGTCATACATTGTACTCCTCTCTATGCAGTCGAGCCACCTATGATACATTGTACCCCATCTCTGTGTAGCCAAGCCACCCGTCATACATTGTTCCCCCACTCCGTGTAGCTGAGCCACCTGTAGTACATGGTACCTGTCTCCATGTAGCTGAGCCGCCTGTGATTTATTGTATTTCTCTCCATGTAGCTGAGCCACCTGTCATACATTGTTCCCCCACTCCGTGTAGTTGAGCCACCTGTCATACATTGTTGCCCCTCTCCGTGTAGCCTAGCCACCTGTCATACATTGTACCCCCTCTCCGTGTAGCTGAGCCACCTGTCATACATTGTACCCCCTCTCCGTGTAACTGAGCCACCTGTCATACATTGTACCCCCTCTCCGTGTAGCTGAGCCACCTGTCATACATTGTACCCCCTCTCCGTGTAACTGAGCCACCTGTGATACATTGTACCCCCTCTCCGTGTAGCTGAGCCACCTGTCATACATTGTACCCCCTCTCCGTGTAGCTGAGCCACCTGTGGTACATTGTGCCTCTCTCCATGTAGCTGAGCTGCCTGTGATACATTTTACCTGTCTGTGTAGCTTATTTGTTTGGAAATAATAAATGATACTTGCCAGTTCAATCTCTGGATCCAGTGTGGGTGATCCTGTGTTTTTAGACTTTTTTTTTTAAAATTCAGAAACCACACATCCCCCTGTGATAAACGTGAAAATATTCTTCATACTCCCTTTAACCAGTTGTTGCTTCATTGTCAGCCAGTGGACGCGTTCATTGCACTGTGGTTGATGTTTGCTCCGGAGGTGAGACTAACGTACATCTATGGCATGTCCGGACACACTGAGAGCGGACCTTTCAGTCCCGATCTTGTCATGTAGGAGACGGCAGGGTGGTCACCCCTGAGATCTTCAGACTGATGACGCTGAGGTGGGCACCCTGCCGCCCTCTACTGCTCCGGTCTGATGATTATGGTGCGGCACGATGGGACCTGGGTTCCTGCTGTCTTCTGTTTTTTCTATAGTCTCCTTATGTGGCTTACGGCGTCGGCTGTCACACGTTTGAAATCTGGGACAAGCGTCTGCTCCTGAGCAAAGTCTCCTGCCTTCTGCTGTAATAAGCCTGTTCGGCCGTGAATAATGATGGATGCCGCTCTGTGCCCCGCACTGTCCGCCACCTGCGGCTCCTCCTGAGCAGTAGTCCTACACCTCCCTGCAGCTTCAGCACACGTCTGGGGACCAGAAGGACGGAGTTTGATGCTGGCACTCGCTTTCCCGACCTTATGAAGAGATGCAAGTTTATGAAGCAAAGGAAAATAACCAGTTTCCCATAAATGTATAAAATGGTAAAAAACAGCTGACCGAGCCAATGGGGACTAGATTTTAGGGCATATTCACGAATGAGTTTACACTTTGTCACCTAATGATGATTTAGACACTTTTTCGCTGCTCGTTTTGAGGGGATGTAGAAAAAGGGCGTCGGGGAAAGGAGTGTGGCTTAAAATGGCATCAATGCTTCAAATTGCCGAAGTTTAATGCAAATTTAAGTCAAACCATGGTTGGTGTAAGGCTTCTGACATACAAGAGAGCTGATCGGTTGATGCCTCACTCCCCCATGCACATTGGCGTTCAGCTCGTGCCCCTGTGGGGAGACAGGAGAAAGGCCTCACCAGACCTTGACTGTGTCCTCCAGATCCACTGGCAGCAAGGCGTTGGTATGGCGGAGCGACGAAACCGGGCAGTGGGCATCTCATGTGTTGAGAGACATACGGTAGGCTCCATACAAATGATCGTCGACCAATGTGTCGTCCAGCAGGCTCCGCAGTGATACATTTATCGTGGTTTCTGGCTGCAGCGTTTGTCTTTCTACTGTCTCTGTATTGGATCTCTGGGAGGTTTCTTGTGTTTTCACAGTGGCATGGGCTGCGCAGCAGTGGACAGTGACCCCCATCCTCCGCTCTCTCATGCCCTGTGTACACTGTTACTCTTTGTTCTCTGTCATCCATTATTTGCATGTGCAGCTTCAGGGTCTGCTGTTTCTGCCCTTCATCCCCGCTCCGTTTTGCGTGTATCCTACAGGCTTATGGGTGGTGTGTAATAGATTTGTATTATGATGGTGTTGAGGTTAGTAGTGTTCAGTGTAGAGTTCTAGTATTACAATCCCAAAAGTTGCTGGTTGCCTCCAGTCTGATCTTGCACTCCTCCCATTGGCCTTGCAGGTGCCGTTATCAGCTCTACCTCCCCATAAATTGTAGGCTTAGCCCAGTAGTGACATGTTTGTCCAAAATTGTAGGCTGGTGGCCCAGAAGTGGCTTATATTGTAGAGCAGGGGACCCATCAGAGGGAGATCACCTTGCCGTGGTTGATGGACATAGTTGAATTGGCCAATTTGTGTGCTAAGAACCTTCATTTTTCATCTATTACTGTAAGTCAAAAAAAATTTGGGGAAAATTTTGAGAAGTATAATCTAAATTGAATGTTTTTAACTTTTCTGTGTTTTCACATGGCCTAGATTCATGCACATGTGCTGCTGTGTTCTTTTTTGTGTGTATATACACTGCTCAAAAAAATAAAGGGAACACTTAAACAACAGAATATAACTCCAAGTAAATCAAACTTCTGTGAAATCAAACTGTCCACTTAGGAAGCAACACTGATTGACAATCAATTTCACATGCTGTTGTGCAAATGGAATAGACAACAGATGGAAATTATTGGCAATTATCAAGACACCCTCAATAAAGGAGTGGTTCTGCAGGTGGGGACCACAGACCGCATCTCAGTACCAATGCTTTCTGGCTGATGTTTTGGTCACTTTTGAATGTTGGTTCTGCTTTCACACTCGTGGTAGCATGAGACGGACTCTACAACCTAAACAAGTGGCTCAGGTAGCGCAGCTCATCCAGGATGGCACATCAATGCGAGCTGTGGCAAGAAGGAAGAAACCGACTCCATGAGAATGGTCTGACTGCCCAAGGTCCACAGATGGGGGTTGTGCTCACAGCGGCCCTCCAAAGAAATGCCACCCCATACAATTACTGACCCACTGCCAAACTGGGTTTGCTGAAGGATGTTACAGGCAGCAGATAGCTCACTATGGCATCTCCAGATTCTGTCGCGTCTGTCACATGTGCTCAGTGTGAACCTGCTTTCATCTGGTGTTCTGTGGCAAATGCCAAGCGTCCTGCCCGGTGTTGGGCTGTGTTCCCTTTATTTTTTTTAAGCAGTGTGTGTATGTGTATATATATATATATATATATATATATATATATATATATATATATATATATATATATATATATATATATATATATATATATATACATACAGTGGGGAAAAAAAGTATTTAGTCAGTCAGCAATAGTGCAAGTTCCACCACTTAAAAAGATGAGAGGCATCTGTAATTTACATCATAGGTAGACCTCAACTATGGGAGACAAACTGAGAAAAAAAAATCCAGAAAATCACATTGTCTGTTTTTTTTTCATTTTATTTGCATATTATGGTGGAAAATAAGTATTTGGTCAGAAACAAAATTTCATCTCAATACTTTGTGATATATCCTTTGTTGGCAATGACAGAGGTCAAACGTTTTCTGTAAGTCTTCACAAGGTTGCCACACACTGTTGTTGGTATGTTGGCCCATTCCTCCATGCAGATCTCCTCTAGAGCAGTGATGTTTTTGGCTTTTCGCTTGGCAACACGGACTTTCAACTCCCTCCAAAGGTTTTCTATAGGGTTGAGATCTGGAGACTGGCTAGGCCACTCCAGGACCTTGAAATGCTTCTTACGAAGCCACTCCTTCGTTGCCCTGGCGGTGTGCTTTGGATCATTGTCATGTTGAAAGACCCAGCCACGTTTCATCTTCAATGCCCTTGCTGATGGAAGGAGGTTTGCACTCAAAATCTCACGATACATGGCCCCATTCATTCTTTCATGTACCCGGATCAGTCGTCCTGGCCCCTTTGCAGAGAAACAGCCCCAAAGCATGATGTTTCCACCACCATGCTTTACAGTAGGTATGGTGTTTGATGGATGCAACTCAGTATTCTTTTTCCTCCAAACACGACAAGTTGTGTTTCTACCAAACAGTTCCAGTTTGGTTTCATCAGACCATAGGACATTCTCCCAAAACTCCTCTGGATCATCCAAATGCTCTCTAGCAAACTTCAGACGGGCCCGGACATGTACAGGCTTAAGCAGTGGGACACGTCTGGCACTGCAGGATCTGAGTCCATGGTGGCGTAGTGTGTTACTTATGGTAGGCCTTGTTACATTGGTCCCAGCTCTCTGCAGTTCATTCACTAGGTCCCCCCGCGTGGTTCTGGGATTTTTGCTCACCGTTCTTGTGATCATTCTGACCCCACGGGGTGGGATTTTGCGTGGAGCACCAGATCGAGGGAGATTATCAGTGGTCTTGTATGTCTTCCATTTTCTAATTATTGCTCCCACAGTTGATTTCTTCACTCCAAGCTGGTTGGCTATTGCAGATTCAGTCTTCCCAGCCTGGTGCAGGGCTACAATTTTGTTTCTGGTGTCCTTTGACAGCTCTTTGGTCTTCACCATAGTGGAGTTTGGAGTCAGACTGTTTGAGGGTGTGCACAGGTGTCTTTTTATACTGATAACAAGTTTAAACAGGTGCCATTACTACAGGTAATGAGTGGAGGAAAGAGGAGACTCTTAAAGAAGAAGTTACAGGTCTGTGAGAGCCAGAAATCTTGATTGCTTGTTTCTGACCAAATACTTATTTTCCACCATAATATGCAAATAAAATGAAAAAAAAACAGACAATGTGATTTTCTGGATTTTTTTTTCTCAGTTTGTCTCCCATAGTTGAGGTCTACCTATGATGTAAATTACAGACGCCTCTCATCTTTTTAAGTGGTGGAACTTGCACTATTGCTGACTGACTAAATACTTTTTTTCCCCACTGTATATATACAGTGCCTACAAGTAGTATTCAACCCCCTGCAGATTTAGCAGGTTTGGTAAGATGCAAATAAGTTAGAGCCTTCAAACTTCACACAAGAGCAAGATTAATAATTAACAGATGCATAAATCTTACAAACCAAAAAGTTATGTTGCTCAGTTAAATTTTAATAAATTTTAAACATACAAGTGTGGGTCAATTATTATTCAACCCCTAGGTTTAATATTTTGTGGAATAACCCTTGTTTGCAATTACAGCTAATAATCGTCTTTTATAAGACCTGATCAGGCCGGCACAGGTCTCTGGAGTTATCTTGGCCCACTCCTCCATGCAGATCTTCTCCAAGTTATCTAGGTTCTTTGGGTGTCTCATGTGGACTTTAATCTTGAGCTCCTTCCACAAGTTTTCAATTGGGTTAAGGTCAGGAGACTGACTAGGCCACTCCAACACCTTGATTTTTTGTCTCTTGAACCAGGCCTTGGTTTTGTTGGCTGTGTGCTTTGGGTCGTTGTCTTGTTGGAAGATGAAATGACTACCCATCTTAAGATCCTTGATGGAGGAGCGGAGGTTCTTGGCCAAAATCTCCAGGTAGGCCGTGCTATCCATCTTCCCATGGATGCGGACCATATGGCCAGGCCCCTTGGCTGAGAAACAGCCACACAGCATGATGCTGCCACCACCATGCTTGACTGTAGGGATGGTATTCTTGGGGTCGTATGCAGTGCCATCCAGTCTCCAAACGTCACGTGTGTGGTTGGCACCAAAGATCTCGATCTTGGTCTCATCAGACCAGAGAACCTTGAACCAGTCTGTCTCAGAGTCCTCCAAGTGATCATGAGCAAACTGTAGACGAGCCTTGACATGACGCTTTGAAAGTAAAGGTACCTTACGGGCTCGTCTGGAACGGAGACCATTGCGGTGGAGTACGTTACTTATGGTATTGACTGAAACCAATGTCCCCACTGCCATGAGATCTTCCCGGAGCTCCTTCCTTGTTGTCCTTGGGTTAGCCTTGACTCTTCGGACAAGCCTGGCCTCGGCACGGGAGGAAACTTTCAAAGGCTGTCCAGGCCGTGGAAGGCTAACGGTAGTTCCATAAGCCTTCCACTTCCGGATGATGCTCCCAACAGTGGAGACAGGTAGGCCCAACTCCTTGGAAAGGGTTTTGTACCCCTTGCCAGCCTTGTGACCCTCCACGATCTTGTCTCTGATGGCCTTGGAATGCTCCTTTGTCTTTCCCATGTTGACCATGTATGAGTGCTGTTCACAAGTTTGGGGAGGGTCTTAAATAGTCAGAAAAGGCTGGAAAAAGAGATAATTAATCCAAACATGTGAAGCTCATTGTTCTTTGTGCCTGAAATACTTCTTAATACTTTAGGGGAACCAAACAGAATTCTGGTGGTTTGAGGGGTTGAATAATAAATGACCCTCTGAATAAACTTTTCACAATTTTAAAAAAAATTAAACAAAGAAATAACATTCTTTTTTGCTGCAGTGCATTTCACACTTCCAGGCTGATCTACAGTCCAAATGTCACAATGCCAAGTTAATTCCGAATGTGTAAACCTGCTAAATCTGCAGGGGGTTGAATACTACTTGTAGGCACTGTATTTACTATATCATAGGCACATCTTCTTGACCACAACAGGTTGCACTGCCTGTTGCCCATAGCAACCAATCACTAAGCATCTTTCATTTCACCAGAGCTGTTTGAAAGCTGAGCTGTGATTGGTTCCTATGAGCAGCAGTTTTCCTTGTAGACAGTTGTGGTAAAAGAGGCCTATTATTCTTATCATTTCTATGGTGTTAAGGGCCTGTTACACATACAGGAGGAGATGACACACGGGTATACACTATATACAAGAGGAGATGACATACAGTGACAATTTATGTGCAGCAATATAATCATTATAATTTGTTATAACTAACCACAGTTAGTTACTATGCCCTTGCAAAATGCCTGGCTCTTCAGCTAGTAGTTACATAAGTTGAAATAAGACCTTGGTCCATCAACTTCAACGTTTCTCCACCAATTATACATTTTTTCACTAAATTAACTATAACCCGCAAAGTGATCTGACACAGAGAACAGATATTACCGCATTTAGAAGTGGGTGGTGGCATCAAAAAGCATTTGTGCACGGCCCGTGTCCCTGCCCCCACCCCATTGTACTTGCGTTGTATCGCGCATATCTCCTCCATAACAAGCTGGCATGGTCCCACTCCTCCATAACAAGCTGGATGGTCCCTCTCTTTGCTCATAGTTGGATGGTCCCTCTCCTCCATAACATGCTGGATGATCCTCCCTTTTCCATAACATGCTGGATGACCCCTCTCTCTCCTCCGTAACAAGCTGGGTGGTCCCTCTCTCTCCTCCGTAACAAGCTTGCTTGTCCCTCTCTCTTCTCCATAACAAGATGGGTGGTCCTACTTTCTCCTCCATAACAATCTGGATGATCCCTCTCTCTCCTCCGTAATAAGCTGGGTGGTCCCTCTCTCTCCTCCGTAACAAGCTTGCTTGTCCCTCTCTCTTCTCCATAACAAGATGGGTGGTCCCTCTCCTCCATAACAAGCTGGGTGGTCCCTCTCCTCCATAACAAACTGGGTGGTCCCTCTCTCTCCATAACAAGCTGGGTGGTGCCTCTACTTCTGAGACTGCAAGACACTGCGTCTTTGGTTTCCTTTAAGGATTTCACATTGCTTCCTCTGACAACATAACAGTTTTCCATTTTGTCTTCATCCATTATTAATGATTTGTGGCCCGAGAAGACTGCAGCATTTCTGTATTGTGCTGATATACGGCTTTTTCGTTGCATGATGCAGCTTTCTGTTACATTTGTAGATTGTTTACAGACAATGATTTCTGGATAATTCCTGAGCCCATGCAACGATTCATGCCTAGATTTATTCAGTAGGCCTGAGGACCATTAGATCACGAGCCTCTAATACTGACCGTTGGCTGCCTACCCTTGTGCACATGGATTTCTCAGAATCTTTTGGGGGGCATTTATGCTGTAGATGGGAGATATTCACTTTTCTGAAATCGTTCCACTGTTTTTAGCCGCAGTTCACAGATAGGTCACCTCTGACTATTTTTGCTTAGGAGAGACTCTGCCTCTCTCACACACAGTTATGTGAATTGACCCTCCGGCTGTTTTTCATTAGCACCGCTTTCTTTTCCAACCTTTTGTTATCCTGTCAATACTCTTGAGATGTGTCTCCGCCATTGGTTTCTAAATGAAGTAATTTATCAAGCGTTCAATCTGTTCTGTGCGATAACACGTAAGACATTATTCTGGTTTTCTTTACATTTTCACAGAGGCAGACCTGATTTGGGATTGTTTGATGTTGGGAGTTGTAATGTTCTGTGTGTAATGTTTTATGATGATGCATGAGTAGTATTCCCGGTTGGGTGTTGTGGTTCTTGTGTGTTTGTGTCTCTCATCTCTGCGCTCGCCGTCCTTTATTTGTTGTGATTATATAATTAGCGTTTCCTCCGCCCTGTGTGGTTTATTGGTAGGTGGGACGGGCGATGCTTGTGTTGGAGGGTGATAATGCCGCAGTTCACACACCATGGGTTTGTATATGCTTTTATTGGCATCAGGAGCTGTTTATGGTGACGCTGAGAAGGTCTTAATGGTGTGGGCTCCGTCCTGTGCCGTGCCTGTCATATTGTGTTACTGTATTTGAATGTCTTTATGGTGACAGTAAACCCGAAGCCACAGACTATAATGGTCCAGAGATCTGTTCACGCAAATTGTACATTATGTTCGTGAGGGAAATCTGCCGCCTCCACAAATAATACCAAGGAGGCTACATGTCCCCTATATTCACTAGCCACAAATGCAGCATTACTGATGATCATTTAATTAATAAGAGGTCGCTGATATTGACTGCTGCTCTGGACTTTAATAAGAGGTCACTGATAGCAGCTCTGGACTGTAATAAGAGGATGCTGATATCGACTATTGCTCTGAATTGAAATAAGAGGACGCTGATATCGGCTCTGAACTGTAATAAGAGGTCAATGATATTGGCTACTGCTCTGGACTGTAATAAGAGGTCTCTAATATCGGCTGCTGCTCTGGACTGTAATAGGGGGTCGCTGATATCGGCTGCTGCTCTGGACTGTAATAGGAGGTCGCTGATACCGGCTGCTGCTCTGGACTGTAATGAAGGCTGCTGCTCTGGACTGTAATAAGAGGTTCTGATATTGGCTGTTGCTCTGGACTGTAATAAAAGGATGCTGATATCGTCCGTTCTTCTGGACTCTAATAAGAGGGCCCTGATATCTGACGTTGCTCTGTACTGTCATAAGAGGTCAGTGATATTGGCCGTTGCGCTGGACTGTAATAAAAGGTCGCTGATATCTGCTCTGGACTGTAATAAGAGGACGCTGATATGATGTTGCTCTGGACTGTAATAAGATGACTCTGATATCTGTTGTTGCTCTGGACTGTAATAAGAGGATTCAGATATTGGCCATTGCTCTGGACTGTAATAAGAGGACACTGATATCGGCCGTTCCTCTGGACTGTAATAAGAGGGCGCTGATTTCTGACGTTGCTCTGACTATAATAAGAGGTCACTGATATTGGCTCTTGACTGTAATAAGAGGTTGCTGATATCGGCTGCTGCTCTGGACTGTAATAGAATGTCGCTGATATTGGCTGCTCCACTGGACTGTAATAGGAGGTCGCTGATACCAGCTGCTGCTTTGAACTGTAATGAAGGCCGCTGCTCTGAACTGTAATGAAGGCCACTGCTCTGGATTGGAATGAAGGCCACTGCTCTGGACTGTAATGAAGTGCAGTGGTCCAGTGGATCGATGGTTACTGCAGGTTGGTTGTATGCTTGTTGGAAGAGGTGAGTCTTCAGGTTCCTTTTGAAGGTTTCCACGGTAGACAAGAGTGTGGTATGTTGGGGTAGAGGGTTCCAGAGTAGGGTGGATACACGAGAGAAAGCTTGTATGCAACTGTGGGAAGAGGAGATAAGAGAGGAGTAGAGAAGGAGATTTTGTGAGCATTGGAGGTTTTGTTTATAGGTAAGTACCAAAATACGAGGTCACAGATGTATGGAGGACACAGGTTGTGGATGGCTTTGTATGCCATGGTTAGGTTTTTGAACTGGAGTCTCTAGGTAAAAGGGAGCCAGTGAAAGGATTGACAGAGAGGAGAGGCTGGGGAATAGCGGGGGGACAGGTGGATTAGTCGGGCAGCAGAGTTTAGGATAGGTAGGAGGGGTGCAAGAGGGGAGGCCACAAAGTAGGAGGTTGTAGTAGTTAAGGCGGGAGAAGAGGGCATGCACTAGAGTTTTGCAGATTCTACGTTGAGGAATGTACGGATCCGGGAAATATTTTTGAGTTGAAGTCGGCAGGAAGTTTAAAGAGCTTGGATACATGGTTTGAAGGAGAGATCAGAGTCGAGGATTACCCCAAGAGCTTGTGGGACTGCTGATAGTGAGCAGCCATTTGCTTTAATGGATAGGTCTGTTGGGGGAGTCGAGTGAGATGGGGGAAAGATGATGAATTCTGTTTTGTCCATGTTAAGTTTTAGAAATCTATCGGAGAAGAATGAAATAGCTGACAGACATTCTGGGATTTTGGTTAGTAGGGAGGTGATATCTGGTCCAGAGAGGTAGATCTGTGTCATCAGCATAGAGGTGATGCTGAAAGCCGTGAGATTCTATGAGCTGTCCCAGGCCAAAGGTGTAAATGGAGAAGACCAGGGGCCATAGGACTGAACCTTGCTTGACTCCGACAGATAGGGAGCGAGGTGAGGAGGTGGTGTGTGAGTTTGAGACACTGACTATCCGGTCTGTTAGGTATGTGCGATCCAAAATAGGGCCAAGTCAATAATGCCAATAGATGAGAGGGTCTGTAGTAATAAGGAGTGGTCTACTGTGTCAAAGGCGGAGGACAGAGTAGTGTTGCTTTGGCAGTCGGTAGGTCATTGGTGACTTTTTTTAGGGCAGGTTCACTCATCTTTGTGAGTGGCTGCAGAAGACCATTGAGTGAGGCCGAAGGAGGAAGTGAGAGATAGAAGTAGTGACAGCTGAGTGGGATGTGTCAATGGGTATGTTGAAGTCGCCCATGATGATAGTGGGGATGTCATCGGAGAGGAGATGAAGTAGCCAGGTGGTGAAGTGGTCAAAGAAGGTGGTGGCTGGCCCTGGAGGGTGGTAAATGACAGCCAGTTGGAGGTTGGTGGGGGAGTAGATGTGCACAGAGTTTACCTCAAAGGAAGGGAGGGTAACAAAGCGTGGAAGTGGGATGTTGGTGAAGGAGCAGTTATCTGACAGTAGAAAACCAACTCCTCCGCCATGTTTGCTGCTGGGGCGGGGTGTGTGGGAAAGGTGGAATATGAAAGTGCAGCTGGAGAGGCTGTCAGAGGGGGTGAGCCAGGTTTCGGTGGTTGCTCTGGACTATAATAAGAGGATGCTGATATCGGCCTTTGCTCTGCGCTATGGTGTTAGTGACCCCTCTTTATATTTTCATCTCTGGGCTCGCTCCGCCGTACTGTGGTGGTTTACACTGTGGCGGCCCCCGAACTCTGTATCTTCGCTTTTTGGCTTGCTTATTCTTTGACAATTCAGTCGCTAAAGATTTCCATCAGAGCCTCGAAAATGTGTTTCCTGAGGTTTTGGAACTTGAAGTCCAATCAGAGCCAAGATGCTGAATACCACGACTTAACCCCCGCCTTGCGATTAAAGCATCTCTCACTGTACTGGTGACTGTAGTCACTGAGATCAGAGGCTTCTGGCTAGAATTGAGTGAATTTGTTCGGATTTGGTTCCGAATTTGTTGGGCAGCGAATATTGTTTTTGCAATATTCGTCTAACACAGCAGAACGTCATTAGAGTCAATGGGAGAAGAAATTACCAATTATGTTGGGAACCGATCATCAAACATACATTCGTCACGAATATGGCAAATTCAGATTCGGCAACCGAATCCGAACAAATTTGCTCAACTCTACTTCTGACGAGCCTCATCCCCAGCTATTTAGTCTTGACTAAACCTAATATTGGTGACCTGGAGGCCATTGCCATAAGGATTGGGCTAAAATTCCTCTGGAGCACTACAGAAAGTGCTGTTTTCCTGTTCATCAGCTGTGCAGCAGGTCACAACAGCCAGAGGGGTTGCAGATCATAACAGCTAAGGGGCTCTAAGTACTAAAGTCACTGGTCATGAATGGAGGAATAATTCTGAGATAGCGTGTGGTGAATCTGGAGAAAGACTAGTTATATTGGGTTCAGATATTCACATTCTTTTTATTTCATTGATTTATTGCAAACCGTAACAAAATTGGAAATGTTATTAAAAAACAAATTTCCAACTGGGGGAAATTGTAAGTTCAGCTGTAGCAATGGAGGATGATGGTGGGGCCTGTAAATATACAAATGTCCATTGTAAGTTCAGCCCTGGATTGAAGCTCACCAAGGTGACTTCAGCGTCGATAGTAAGATGAGAAGCCGTCTGCGATCTCCTCAGCTTGGCTGAGCATTTGCATGTTTCCTATTGATGAGAAAGTCCGCAGACCTAATATCTGCACTTGAGCCTCCAGACTCTCCCCGTAGGAACTCATTGAGCGAACGTCTCACTGCAGCCTGTCACACTGATCTGATAGAGGTCTGCTGCCTCCTGCTGGCGAGTCATCACCACTGACTTGCTCTCGTTTTCTACCATGAGCGGTGCAATGGACGGGTGTTCATCAGTTTTCGCACTTGGGGCTATCGTGGCTTCCCTTATTACTGAACCATTATAATCCATTTCCACTTTCAGTGATCTTCATAAAGAACTATGTATACATGTACTGTACATATTATATATGCTGTTGGGAATACATCAGGGTATGTTCACACAAGGTTTTTGGAAAATATTCTGTGTCATAAATGGGAAGAAATAAAAAGATTCAAATTTCAAAAGTTTTACTCACAAATTTTTTTTTTTAAAGGATTTTTCTGCAGAAGCGCAGCAACCTCCCATTATATCATTATCGTTTCATCAGTCACATGGTTTGATTATATGTTTTTTAGACTTAATGTTTTTACCTGTGAACGACCATTAATGTTCACACCCTCGTCTCAAACAACAAAGAGGACGGTGCCCCCACTCCGGTGGGGTCCTTCCCTAAAGCGCGGTGACTTGACACAGCGTGGGCAGTAATCAGGAGCCCCGTGCTTCATTCCACGTCTGCATTACTTGGCTGCTGGCTGTTCACACTTTTGCAGTACTGGATTTAATATTTTTTTTCTGTGTCATGTTCACCCATTAATGAGCTGATAATGTTGCACCTGAGGACAGGTGCGGAGCGGTGCACGTCAGGGCAGTGTAGCTTGGTGTACAGTCAGGTCCTGCAGATGGAATATACCATGTAGGAGCTGCCCACGGTGCTGGCCGGAGCAGCAATCATGGGTCGGGGTTGATCTTGATTCTTTTGTGATTATGCATCTTATTGATCACCCTTTAACCACGTGACACACGATGGCTTCGTCCCATCTCAGCCATAATCTCTCCTGGTGTTGGCTTTTTTCCAAAACCACAAGTGCTTGTCTGTTAATTAGCAGATATTAAGTAGTTTCTAATGGCGCGGTTTCTTCTTCCTGGCAGGCGCGAGGAGCTGACGTTCCGGTTCCTGGAGAGATTCCCATTGCCACAGAACTCCCGACGAGATCCTGCAGTCACACCGCAAGCATGAAAGTCAAGAACGTCAAAAAGTGAGTTGTGTGTCTAATGCTCCTCTGGCTCTCGATGGCGACTGCGACGATGCATGTACAGTGCGACCCCCGAGGAGAGTGGTCTCCAGAGGAGCACTGGCAGGCTAACCGAGGGCTTCCATGTGGCGAGTGCAGAGTAGGGGCCGTTAATAGATGAGCCACATTCAGTGAGGTTCACCTAAGAGTGTGTGTACACGTTGCGGATTTGTTGCGGATCCGCAGTGGATTTTCCGTGCGAAATCGCTGCAGATCCGCAAGTGTGTGACAAACAATGTTAACCAATGGAAAGAAAAAAAATTGCTGTGCAGCACATGCTGTGGAAAATTCCGCACGGAAGCCACAGTGGTTTATTTTCCGCAGCATGTCAATTTTTTGTGCAGATTCCGCAGCGTTTTTACACCCATTTTCATTATAGAAATTCGCAGGTGTAAAAACGCAGGCCAAATCCGCATAAAGACTCTGGGATTTTGACCTGCGCATTCTGACAAGTGAGAAAGAATCCGCTCAGGAAATTCCTGAGCCCAATCCGCAACGTGTGCACATACCATAATTGAGAGTTCATTCACATGTTGTGTTTTTGCTGCTTTTTTTGGGTGTGTTCTTCAGTGTAAACACCCCCCCCAGCATTTTACAATAGCTGCAAAGTAAATGAGATTTCTAAAATATCATTGACTTGGTGCATTTCTCCTTCGCCTCAATGGGGGACACAGGTACTCTGGGTGTATGCTACTGCGGCCTGGAGGCTGACACTAAGTGGGAAAAAAAGTGGTTAGCTCCTCCTCCGCCATATACACCCTCGCCCCGGTTGCGAGGAATCAGTTTTTGCTTAGTGTCCATTGGAGGCACACGTCTGGTCTTTTTTTCCAGACTGTCATTTTTTCCATGAAGATAAGACAGGGGCAATGGATCCTATTGAAAGGGTCCGATTTCCCCAAACCAACAACCGGCGAGCACGTGCGAGTGTCGCCTCCACGTAGCCTTTCCCACTACGTGGGACATGATGCCAGACTGAGCCCTGACCACCCTAAGGTAGTGAAACCCTAGGCTGTGCAGAGGCCTGCAAACAGTCGGTGCAGCCCCCACTGCATCAACAATGCCAGAGAGCGGTGATGGAAGGTGGTGGACGGTCCCTCTCCTCATCCCCTATAAGGGAAGATGGAGCTAGGGTGCATGCACCGTCCTTAAAACTTTTTTTCGGTCCCACTCCACCCCCCCCCCCAACCTGAGGATGAAGATGGACGTCGAGGGGTGAGGTGTGGAAGGAGGTGGGCTGGGAGGGCTCCTGTGGACCCCACGTGGTCGGCGCTCCTGGCGCCGTTCTTAGGCATCCCCGGGCTCACTGGGTGCGCCACATAGAGTGGCAGCTGGTGGCGCAGGCTCCTGGCCCGATGTCCGGCGGTCCCGCCCTGAGTCCAGGCGCACGCCGGAATTTTAGTCCCCGGCTTTTCCCGGAGCTAGGCCGCGGGCGGAAGTCCCGCCCCCCGTGACGCAGCCACTTCCGATGGACCCGCCCATCGGGGCCTCGGGCGGACGGCAACATTTAGTCCCCCGGCTTCTGCCAGGGACTAGGCCGCGGACGGAAGTTCCGCCCCATGACGTCCCGGAGGCTCGCCCACATGCCGAAGAGCACTGTTTTTTAAAGAAGGAACAGCTGGGCGGTGGGCTGGACGTCTGACAGATCCAGGACGAGGAACACAGGACTGGGGTAAGTGCTGCCTTTGGAGGAAGGCCACATCTGTGTTTTCCAGAGGCTAAGCTGCTTTTTGGACTTTGGCATATCACTTAGCAGCCAGCATGTCCAGAAAAGCTAAGGTGTTATGAATGAGTCACCGTAGGAGGCAAAAACAGAAATACTAGCTAAGTCAAGAAAACCAGAGAAGTTGGCAGCTATCGGATTGCAGACCCCTGAACCTATCAACAACAACTAGCAGTAGCCGTGGGGGGTTCCTACGGTGCCCTAGACCCCTCGTTCACAGCCGGAGAACTAAATAGCCTAAAGACAGAAAGGGAAATCTAAACTGCCCCAGAGCAGAACCCAAAGCAATAGGCAGCCCCCAACATATAATGACGGTGAGGCAAGATGAAAAAACACTCACACAGATAGAAAGATAGGCTGAGCAAATGATGGGGCCCAAGCTAACAAAATAGGACAGGATAGAAAAGCTGCTGTCTGCAATCCGCCAAAACCCTGTCAAAACAAGAGCCAACAGACTGATAGGGAAAAAAGCCCTGAAGACGCTAGGCTTCAAAAAGACTATATCAGTACTCAGGTATTTTCTGAAGACAGAGCAAAAAGGAATTCAGCTCACCCCAGCAGGGAATGGCAGAAATCCAGAAAAACAAGGCAAAACAAAACCAAAACACAAATGCAAAAAGCTGAGCAGAAAACTTAGCTTTTGAGGAGCAGGAATCTGACTGGTCTCCTAGAATCCCTCAGAGAAATCACCAGCCAGGCAGAAGGGCGTCAGCTGCCTTATATTCAGTCAGCAATTCCAGTCACCCAGTCATCATCATCCTGCTCAGGTGCTTGGTAATCAGCCTCACTACCTTCCTTCACCAGAAGAGGGAGTTCATCAGACCTCAATGGTGAAGGGGAAAATGAACTCACAACACTAAGGCACACACTTTCTCATATGTTGCGTGCACCTCCTGTCAGTCCGCCTTCCCACGGGCGCAAACCAAGCAGATTTGCAAAGCCTGTGATTCCGAACATGCCCAGGAACCCTCCTTTGCGACCAAGGTCAGTGTACCGAGCCCCCCGGAATGGGCTTTGTCTCTGTCGTAGTCCATGGCATCGCTTACTAGAGCAATCGAGTCCCTTCGGACCACAGATAGGGGCAGGGATAGCAGCTCGCCTGTGTTAGAGAGGTCCTCCACCTCACAGGAGCCTCCGGCCTGCAGTGGCCGCTCTCACTCCAGGGAGACTCGGGGGGAGGGGGGGGGGACTAACCCACACAGCGTCTCCCGGTCCATCTGGTGCTTCAGCATCCATAAGTTCGGCCTCTCGCTCACCTTCACCAAGGGTCGTTAACGGGAGCTCAGATTACGACTCGGATGAGCCGCTTGATTCAGGTACTTCAGAATACCGGGAAACAATTGACAGTCTCATTGAGGCCGTCAACCAGACCCTTGGGATCGAAGATGATTCCACCTTGGCCTCAGGTCACAAGGTCTCATTTAAACGAGTAAAGCGGCCGCATAGTGTTTAGTCTCACCCAGAGTTTGAGGACATAGTACAACAACACAGAGAGCGGCCCGACAAACAGTGAGGTATCCGTTTGCCTCTGATCTCCGTAAGAAATGGGCAGAGTCCCCAACGGTAGATCCACCCGTGTCGCGCTTGGCCTCTAGGACCCTGTTATCCTTACCTAGTGGGTCCTCTGTCAAGGAACCCACTGACCGTCTCATCTCTATGAGCTAGCTCGCTCAGTATTTGAGGCATCAGGTTCAGCACTCTCCCCCTCATTTGCGGCAACCTGGGTAGCAAAGGCCATGATGGCGTGGTCAGAATCATTGAACAGAGCTCTGCATGGTATGGACCTACCAGCAGAGGTATCAGAGATCTCAAACCAGATCACTTTGGCCAGGGACTACCTAATTAATGCATCTTTGGATGCGGCCAACTGCGCGGCTCTCGCTGCGGCGAATGCGATCTCCATTAGGAGGGCTTTATGGTTGAGGACATAGCGGGCAGACACAACTTCCAAGAAATCCCTGACTTCCTTGCCTTATCAGAGCTGTCGTCTGTTCGGGGAGAAGTTGGATCAGCTCATCTCTGATTCCACAGGTGGAAAGAGCAGTTTCCTCCCTCAACAAAGCATTAAGCAACCGTTTCGCCACCAGCCTCAGACACGGTTTCTGGCCTTTTGCAACCCCTGGTGGCCTGCAGCGACCAATCCCGCCGCTTCAGGTCGTCCCAGCCAGGACAGGAACTGGCAGGTCTCATATGGATCCAACCCATTGGGGAGAATGCGTACCCACCAGCCCAGATCTAGAGGACCTAGGTCCCAGAGATCTGCAGCCAAATGGCTCGAGGCAATCTCAAGACGACTTCAGCAAGGTAGGCGGCCGCCTGCTTTGGTTTCGCCACACCTGGCTCTCCGTCTCACATGACAAATGGGTAACGGAGCTGGTGTCCTTGGGGTACAAGATAGAATTCATCAAATAACCCCCAAGACGGTTTTTTCTTTCCCGTCCTCCAAAAGTAATCGCCCGAGCAGGGGCTCTATTCAAAGCCATAAAATTACTCCAGCACAGCGGAGTCATTGTTCCCGTACCGGAGAACGAAAAATATCAGGGGTTCTACTCCAATCTGTTCACGGTGCCCAAAAAAGATGGGGCCATCAGGCCCATTCTGGACCTAAAGCTCCTAAACAAGTTTATCAGGATCAGACATTTCTGGATGGAGCCTCTCCGTTCAGTCATATCTGCCATTGGGCGGGAAGAGAATTATTTGGCTTCTATCGACATCCAAGACGCCTACCTACACTTCCCCATTTTTCCCCCGCACCAAAGGTTCCTGCGATTCGCCATCAACGGCCTACACTTTCAGGTTGGCCACCGCTCCCAGGGTATTCACAAAGGTCATGGCAATCGTCATGGCCACCCTGCACTCCCGGGGCATAGTTGTCTTTCCTTATTTAGATGACCTCTTAGTCAAAGGCCCTTCCTTTCGGGCATGCGAGGAGAGTGTCGGCATCACGTTAGATACTCTTTCCCGCTTAAGATGGTTGGTCAATCTGAAAAAGTCATCCCCTGTGCTGCTCAGAGGATCGCCTTCTTAGGAATAATCTTTTACACTTCCCGAGGGTTGGTAATTCTCCCTCAGTACAAGGCCTTAGCTCTCCAGTAGGGAGTCCGGAAGCTGAGCCAACCGGTCCTTCATACCATCCGCTTCTGCATGAGGATCCTAGGAAAGATGGTGGCAGCAATGGAGGCAATTCTGTGCCTCCCAATCAACTTGTTGGAAATACGGGCAATTCGGCTAGCTCTGCGACAGTTTCATCACCTTCTAGAAGGCCGGCCCATTCGGATTCAGTCAGACAGCGCCACGGCTGTGGCTTACATAAATCATCAGGGGGGCACCCACAGCAGGGCAGCCATGCGCGAGGTAGGGCATGTGCTTCATTGGGCCGAGAGAAACCACTTGGCGATATCGGCAGTCCACATCCTGGGCGTGGAGAACTGGGCGGCAGACTTTCTCAGCCGGCAGGGTCTCGCATCTGGTCACTTCCCCCCCGAGATCTTCCAGCAGATCTGCCAACGATGGGGGACGCCGGATGTAGACCTCATAGCTTCCAGAGTGAACGCCAAGGTGCCAGCGTTTGTTGCCCGATCCCAGGATCCGCAGGCAATTGCTGTGGATGCGCTGGTTCTGCCATGGAACCAGTTTCGCCTCCCATACTTATTTCCCCCGTTGCCACTACTTCCGAGAGTCATCAAGAAGATCAAGGCGGAAGGAGTGCCAGTGATTCTGCTGGCCCCAGATTGGCCTCATCGGGCACGGTACGCAGACCTAGTACAGCTACTCGCCAACGTTCCTTGGCGCCTGCCAGAGCACCCAGACCTACTGTCCCAGGGCCCGATCTACCACCTAAACTCAGGGGCCCTGTGTTTGACAGCTTGGCCGTTGAATCCTGTATTCTAACCCAGGCTGGGTTCGGCCCCAGTGTGGTCGCTACAATGGTTAGCGCCCGGAAGTCGGCCTCATCACGTATTTATCACCGCACCTGGAAGGTTTTCTTCACATGGTGTCGGAACCATGGTTGTTCTCCACTGAGATTTTCTACTCCCAACAACTTGGCTTTTCTCCAGTCTGGTCTAGACTCAGGCTTGGCACCGAGTGCCCTCAGGAGACAATTATCAGCCTTATTCGTTCTGTCCCAGCGCAGGATTGCTACCAATCTGCTGGTAAAGACTTTCATTCAGGGAGTCTCCCACTTGGTACCTCCTTATAGGGTGCCCCTGGACGCTTGGGACCTTAACATGGTCCTAAGTGTTCTTCAGGAGGCTCCATTTGAACCATTACAGGAGGTCTCTTTAACCTACCTTTCTTGGAAGGTAGTATATCTTGTGGCAATAACGTCAATCAGGCGGGTTTCAGAGCTGGCAGCTCTATCCTGCCGAGCTCCGTTTCTGGTCTTCCACAAAGATATAGTGGCTCTCAGACCAGCCCCTCCTTTTCTGCTGAAGGTCGTTTCCTCATTTCACATTAATGAGGATATTGTCCTGCCCTCTTTTTGTCCAGCACCGGTACACCGTATGGAAAAGGTTCTTCATATGTTGGACCTGGTGAGAGCTCTCAGGAGGTACGTGTCACGGATGGCACCCTTCCGTCAGACTGACACGTTGTTCGTGCTTCCCGAGGGGCGCAGGAAGGGACTCGCTGCCTCAAAATCGACCAGAGCCAGTTGGATTAGTTTGACTATTCAGGAGTCTTACCGCATCAGAGGCACACCAGTTCCAGCTGGGATCAGCGCACTCTACTCGGGCAGTGGGCGCCTCTTGGGCGCTTCGGCACCAGGCATCGGCGGAACAGGTTTGCAAGGCTACAACCTGGCTCAGCTTGCACACATTCGCAA
Organism: Dendrobates tinctorius; assembly: GCF_039654945.1. NCBI lineage: Eukaryota > Metazoa > Chordata > Amphibia > Anura > Dendrobatidae > Dendrobates > Dendrobates tinctorius. The sequence goes on along the minus strand of NW_027361696.1, from coordinate 3,665,880 downwards.
GGCACTATAATATCCATACTCTGACTTCGTCAGATGCGATTCTGGGCAGAAGGATTCTCCAAGCAGCGGTGGGCATCTTTAGACAGGAGGTGCATTCAGCTTGGATTGGTGAGTCAACTTCCCAACCAGGGACTGCTTTAGGACGTCCCACAGTACCTGTGTCCCCCAATGAGGCGAAGGAGAAGCATGGATTTTTGTGATAAACTCGCCGTAAAATCCTTTTCTCCGAGACGCTCATTGGGGGACACAGCACCCACCCTGTTAGCCAAGTTGGCTTCTGTTTTGTTTAACTAATATACCTTTTTGAATGTTATTAGGGTGGGTCTTTTCTAGACATGTTGTTAACTGCATTAAGGTTGATTTTGTTGTTCTACTGCTTTTGCACCAAACTGATTCCGCCCGCAACCGGGGCAAGGGTGTATACGGCGGAGGAGGAGCTAACCTCTTTTTTTCACTTAGTGTCAGCTTCCAGGTGGCAGTAGCATGCACCCACAGTACCCGTGTCCCCCAATGAGCGTCTCGGAGAAAAGGATTTTACGGTGAGTTTATCACAAAAATCCATGGGTTTTTTTACCCATTCAATTGAATGTATATGAAAAGCACATCAGAGACGCAGGTAATGCATGCAGTGATGTTCCTGCAGAAGAAAAGGCTGCCAAAAAGCAAAGTGTGAACATCTCCCAAGTGTGGCCCTCCTGCTATTTAAACTGTAAGTCTCCATCAGAAATCCAAGGATCTGCCAAAACTCTGTGGCGTACAGTGATTACTGCCATGTAGGCCCAAAGCATTCCAGTGGCGCCCCCTGTTGGTGCCAACTCGGCGTTCCATAATTTCTTTAAGAAGCCACTGAGTGAAGGTTTAGAGCTTCTAGGACGTTACTGTCCGAACGCATGACACGTCGCTCACTCTCCCTCTTTCATGTCTCCTCCAAGCAGAATATCCTTCACGAAGGGACACTTCCCGAAACTGGCCGAGTGCGCTCACTTCCACTACGAGAATGTCGACTTCGGCAGCATTCAGGTAAAACTCCCATCCTCCACTTTATTTCATAGTAATATTTGCATTGCTCCAAAAAAAACACATGGATTGTTAGACTGGCTTCCGTGTCTGTGGGTTAGGAGATTAGATTGTGAGCTCCTGGGGTCGGGGATGACGGGAGTAGTGATACATTGTGTGATATGGGATTAGATTGTGAGCTCCTGGGTCGGGGAATGATGGAAGTAGTGATACATTGTGTGATAAGGGATTAGATTATGATTTCCTGAGGACGGGGAATGATGGAAGTAGTGATACATTGTGTGATAAGAGATTAGATTGTTGAGTTCCTGGGGTCGAGGAAGATGGGAGTTGTTGTATACTGTGATCTCCTGGGGTCGGCGATGATGGGGGTGTACAACACAGTGCAGTGTAAGCAATGAAAATTCTTATAATAGTGAGGATCAGTGCTGGATGTCGTGCCCTCGGTGATCTGCCTGTATTAATCCTGTGATCAGACATTGCTCTCATCCCTTCGCGGGCCGCACGTGTGATGCCATCTTGTATGAATTAGGTGTGCAGACGGGTTGTGCCCCTGAGCCGTGCAACCTGGAGCCCCTGCTCCATAGCTACTGAATTCCATAGGTCATGGCACGGGGCGGCTTATAGTGGATCTGCTGTCCCGGACGCCTCTGGGGAGCAAGAGATTTTCCATTTTCTTAAGCTTCTTCTCTATAAGAAACTGATCTAAGTGCCAACAAATCGCAGTACGCTCTCCCTCTCTGGGAATTCGGCCCTAGTGGGCGATTACTGGGGATGAACTAGAAATTCCAGCGTGTGGATCAGGACAGAAATCATCTCTGAAACCACTACCCCGGCCGAAGAGCAGAAGAGCCCTCAGCGCTGCAGGACACCTCAGATACCCATTGGAGCAATGGCTGCAGATAACAGGACACGCTGGGAGTTGTAGTTTCATAAAGGCTAGAGAACAGGCAGATGGGGACAATTGAGGTGGAGCATGTGGTCTGGTGTGGGGGGGGTCTCCTGCTGGCCCTTGTACTTGCTCTATATGTACGTACATGATGGGCCGTACTTATAGTGAAACGCGTCTTGTTTCTGTGACCATTTAATCGGGGACAATAATCTTGTAATTTGCAGTAAATGGTCAGCAGAGCTCTGGATGACATCATGTTGCCGCAGTTTCACTGGCGACCATTTGGGGGCAGTATAAGAACACAGAACTGATGATTAACTTATTCTGTGTGACTGGAAGGAAGAGCTGGTCTGTCATACAGAGAACATGGAGTGACTGTCACCATGATGGTAGAGTTCACACCTGAGGATGGCTCATTCGCTGGCGTCTCACAGGGGTCCCTCCTGGATAATCGATCACTGTGCTGCCTAATATATCTGCATTGTCCCCAGTGACACATGAGCGCTAGTAATGAGCGAGCATGCGTGGATAAGGTGTTATCTGAGCATGCTCGAATACTACGAGTCGCCCCGGCTGTTCGAAAGTCTCAACGCATGCAGGGATTGCCTAACAGGCCGCCGTGAATCAAACATAATACAGTGTGTCCGTGAAGTCATGGTGCACTTTTGACCAGTCACAAGAAAGTATCAAAGTATACCACGATCCCCGGTTCTGACGCCCTTAGACTTTTGGGGTTATGTGAAGCAACATGTGTTCGGCTCAACGACATTAATCACTTAAAACAGAGAATCACAGACATTATTCACTCTGTTACACCAGACGATCTTACCCGTGTGTGGCAGGAACTTTACTATCGTTTGGATGTGTGTAGGGCAACAAATGGAGCCCACATCGAACTGCACTGAATAGGTATGAAACTGGGAGAGTTTTTCTTTTATTTGGAGCAGATTTCACATTTTTATCATCTTTTGTTGCTTTCCAATGACTGGTCAAAAGTGCACCATGACTTTACGGACACACTGTATTAGAGCACCACGCAGATGCTTTATTATCACTTGCGCACGCTCGGATATCATCTTACCGGAGCACGCTCGCTCATCACTAGCGTGGCACTGGAGCACGTCTGGATCCCCATAGATTTTTCTGTGTCACCCTTCTGTGGGTGGGTGCTTGGTGTACAGAGCTGCAGCACGTGCTCGCCATCGCCTGTAATTTGTGCTCGCTATCTCCTGTAATTTGTGCTCACTCTAGAGCTCTGTACTGTAAAAGCGTCACACTATAGAGCTCTGTACTGTAAGAGCGGTCACACTATAGAGCTCTGTACTGTAAGAGCGGTCACACTATAGAGCTCTGTACTGTAAGAGCGGTCACACTATAGAGCTCTGTACTGTAAGAGCGGTCACACTATAGAGCTCTGTACTGCAAGAGCGGTTACACCATGGGGCTCTGTACTGTAAGAGCGGTCACACTATAGAGCTCTGTACTGTAAGAGCGGTCACACTATAGAGCTCTGTACTGTAAGAGCGGTCACACTATAGAGCTCTGTACTGTAAGAGCGGTCACTATAGAGCTCTGTACTGCAAGAGCGGTCACACCATGGGGCTCTGTACTGTAAGAGCGGTCATACTATGGGGCTCTGTACTGTAAGAGCGGTCATACTATAGAGCTCTGTACTGTAAGAGCGGTCACACCATGGAGCTCTGTACTGTAAGCGGTCATACTATAGAGCTCTGTACTGTAAGAGCGGTCATACCATGGGGCTCTGTACTGTAAGAGCGGTCATACTATAGAGCTCTGTACTGTAAGAGCGGTCACACCATGGGGCTCTGTACTGTAAGAGCGGTCATACTATAGAGCTCTGTACTGTAAGAGCGGTCATACCATGGAGCTCTGTACTGTAAGAGCGGTCATACTATAGCGCTCTGTATTGTAAGAGCGGTCATACTATAGAGCTTTGTACTGTAAGAGCGGTCACATTATCGATCTCTACTGTAAGAGCGGTCACACTATAGCGCTCTGTACTGTAAGAGCGGTCACATTATCGATCTACTGTAAGAGCGGTCACACTATAGCGCTCTGTACTGTAAGAGCGGTCATACTATAGAGCTCTGTACTGTAAGAGCGGTCATACCATGGGGCTCTGTACTGTAAGAGCGGTCATACTATAGAGCTCTGTACTGTAAGAGCGGTCATACCATGGGGCTCTGTACTGTAAGAGCGGTCATACTATAGAGCTCTGTACTGTAAGAGCGGTCATACCATGGAGCTCTGTACTGTAAGAGCGGTCATACTATAGCGCTCTGTACTGTAAGAGCGGTCATACTATAGAGCTTTGTACTGTAAGAGCGGTCACATTATCGATCTCTACTGTAAGAGCGGTCACACTATAGCGCTCTGTACTGTAAGAGCGGTCACATTATCGATCTACTGTAAGAGCGGTCACACTATAGCGCTCTGTACTGTAAGAGCGGTCATACTATAGAGCTCTGTACTGTAAGAGTGGTCACACTATAGAGCTTTGTACTGTAAGAGCGGTCACACCATGGGGCTCTGTAGTGTAAGAGCGGTCATACTATAGAGCTCTGTACTGTGAGAGCGGTCATACTATAGAGCTCTGTACTGTAAGAGCGGTCATACTATAGAGCTCTGTACTGTAAAGGCCCCGTCTCACTAAGCAATCTCGGTAGCGAGATCGCTGCTGAGTCACAACTTTTGTGACGTAACAGCGATCTCACCAGCGAGATCGCTGTGTGTGACAGCGATCAGCGAGCGGCCCCCCTGCCGGTATCGCTGATCGCTGGAAGAAACCTCTGGACATTTCTTTGGTCGCTGGTCTCCCGCTGGTGTGACAGCGGGAGACCAGCGATCAGGTGTAAAAAAATAATAAAAAAAATAAAAAATATAGTTATTCTCACCTTCCGATGTCCCGTTCAGCCATCCTGCCTCTCTCCACGCTCCGGTCCCAGTGATCCTTTGCATGAATGACCGCGAGACTTTGTTATCCCGCGAGACCGTGACATCTCGCGGTCATTCGTGCAAAGGATCACTGGGACCGGAGCGTGGAAAGAGGCGGGATGGCTGAACGCGACGTCGGAAGGTGAGAATAACTATATTTTTTATTTTGATACTATTTTCTACAGCGATAGCCAGCGATGCCGGGCGCTCGACATCGCTGTGCTGATCGCTGGTGAAGCTGTCTGTGTGACAGCTCACCAGCGATCACATAGCGACTTACCAGCGATCCTGACACCTTCATATCGGTGTCGGGATCGCTGGTGAGTCGCTTAGTGTGACGGGGCCTTAAGAGCGGTCATACCATGGGGCTCTGTACTGTAAGAGCGGTCGTACTATAGAGCTCTGTACTGTAAGAGCTGTCATACTATAGAGCTCTGTACTGTAAGAGCGGTCACATTATCGATCTCTACTGTAAGAGCGGTCGCACTATAGCGCTCTATACTGTAAGATTGGTCACACCATGGAGCCCTGTACTGTAAGAGCGGTCACACTATAGATCTCTGTAATGTAAGAGCGGTCACACTATAGAGCTCTGTGCTGTAAGAGCGGTCACACTATAGAGCCCTGTGCTGTGAGTAGTCACACTATAGCGCTCTGTACTGTAAGGACGGTCACACTATAGAGCTCTGTACTGTAAGAGCGGTCACACTATAGAGCTCTGTACTGTAAGAGCGGTCATACTATAGAGCTTTGTACTGTAAGAGCGGTCACATTATCGATCTCTACTGTAAGAGCGGTCACACTATAGCGCTCTGTACTGTAAGAGCTGTCACATTATCGATCTCTACTGTAAGAGCGGTCACACTATAGCGCTCTGTACTGTAAGATTGGTCACACCATGGAGCCCTGTACTGTAAGAGCGGTCACACTATAGATCTCTGTAATGTAAGAGCGGTCACACTATAGAGCTCTGTGCTGTGAGTAGTCACACTATAGTGCTCTGTACTGTAAGGACGGTCACACTATAGAGCTCTGTACTGTAAGAGCGGTCATACCATGGGGCTATATACTGTAAGAGCGGTCACACCATGGAACTCTGTACTGTAAGCACGGTCACACTATAGAGCTCTGTACTGTAAGAGCGGTCACACTATAGAGCTTTGTACTGTAAGAGCGGTCACATTATGGATCTCTGTACTGTAAGAGCGGTCAAACTATAGAGCTCTGTGCTGTAAGAGCGGTCACACTATAGAGCCCTGTGCTGTGAGTAGTCACACTATAGCGCTCTGTACTGTAAAGACGGTCACACTATAGAGCTCTGTACTGTAAGAGCGGTCATACCATGGGGCTATGTACTGTAAGAGCGGTCACACCATGGAGCTCTGTACTGTAAGAGCGGTCACACTATAGAGCTTTGTACTGTAAGAGCGGTCACACTATAGCGCTCTGTACTGTAAGAGCGGTCATACTATAGAGCTCTGTACTGTAAGAGCGGTCACACTATAGATCTCTGTAATGTAAGAGCGGTCACACTATAGATCTCTGTAATGTAAGAGCAGTCACGCTATAGCGCTCTGTACTGTAAGAGCGGTCACACCATGGAGCTCTGTACTGTAAGAGCGGTGACACTATAGAGCTCTGTGCTGTAAGAGCGGTCATACTATAGAGCCCTGTGCTGTAAGAGCGGTCACACTATAGAGCCCTGTGCTGTGAGCAGTCACACTATAGAGCTCTGTACTGTAAGAGCGGTCACACTATAGAGCTCTGTACTGTAAGCGGTCACATTATGGATCTCTGTAATGTAAGAGCGGTCACACTATAGAGCTCCGTACTGTAAGGGCGTTCACACTATAGAGCTCTGTACTGTAAGAGCGGTCATGCTATAGAGCTCTGTACTGTAAGAGCGGTCACATTATGGATCTCTGTACTGTAAGAGCGGTCACACCATAGAGCTTTGTTCTGTAAGAGCGGTCACATTATGGATCTCTGTACTGTAAGAGCGGTGACACTATAGAGCTCTGTGCTGTAAGAGTCGTCACACTAGAGCTCTGTACTGTAAGGACGGTCACACTATAGAGCTCTGTACTGTAAGATCCGTCAACTATAGAGCTCTGGCATCTCTCCTTCATCTTCTCCTTATATTGGTATCTCTCCTACATATATTCCTGATGTTGGCCTCTCTCCTTCATATGCTACTGATATCCGCATCTCTCCTCCATGTTCTCCTGATATCATCGCCTCTCTCCTTTGTGTTCTGCTGATACTGGCGTATCTCCTTCGTGTTTTCTTGATATTGGCATCTCTCCTCCGTGTTCTCCTGATATTGGCGTCTCTCCTCCGTACAGTTCTGACCTTTACCTGTCATCTCTCTTTCGTCTTCTCTTTATATTGGTATCTCTCCTACATACAGTTAGGTCCATATATATTTGGACAGAGACAACATTTTTCTAATTTTGGTTCTAGACATTACCACAATGAATTGTAAACAAAGCACTTCAGATGCAGTTGAAGTTCAGACTTTCAGCTTTCATTTGAGGGTATCCACATTAAAATTGGATGAAGGGTTTAGGAGTTTCAGCTCCTTAACATGGGCCACCCTGTTTTTAAAGGGACCAAAAGTAATTGGACAGATTAAATAATTGTAAATAAAATGTTCATTTCTAGTACTTGGTTGAAAACTCTTTGTTGGCAATGACTGCCTGAAGTCTTGAACTCATGCACATCACCAGATGCTGTGTTTCCTCCTTTTAGAAAAAAAAAAAAAAAATTAGAAAAATGTCTCTGTCCAAATATATATGGACCTAACTATATATTCGTGATATTGGCCTCTCTCCTCCATGTTCTCCTGATATCAGCGTCTCTCCTCCATGTTCTCCTGATATCATCGCCTTTCTCCTTTGTGTTCTCCTGATATTGTTATCTCTCCTTCGTGTTTTCTGGATATTGGCATCTCTCATTCATTTTTTCCTGATTTTTGTCATCTCTCCTTTGTGTTCTCCTGATATTGGCATCTCTTCTTCGTGTTCTTATTTTGGTCTCTCTCCTACTTGTTCTCCTGATATTGGCATCCCTCCTTCCTGTTTTCCTGATATTGGCATTTCTCCTCCATGTTGTCCTGATAGTGGCATCTCTCCTCCTTGTTGTTCTCATATAGGCATCTCAACTTGATATATATTGACATCTCTCCTTCGTATTCTCCTGATACTGGTTTTCTCTCCTACGTATTTTCCTGATATTGGCATCTCTCCATCGGGTTCTTTTAATATTGGCTTATCTCCTCCATGTTCTTCTGATATTGGCATCTCTCCTTTGTGGTTTCCTGATATTGGCATCTCTCCTTTGTGGTTTCCTGATATTGGCATCTATCCTTCGTGATCTTCTGATATTGGCATCTCTCCTTTGTGTTGTTCTGATTATTATTATTATTATTATTATTATTATTATTATTATGCATTTATATAGCGCCATTTATTCCATGGCGCTTTACATGTGAAAAGGGGAAATATTTTGAATCTATTTTATTGAAAAAGAATTTAACATATAACATACAGGACAAAAAGTACAAGATGCAAGTTTATACGCGGATATACACCAAGCCCTACTGGATCACAGCAACAGTGGTTCGTGTTCAACAACAGTTTGCCCATAACCTGTGAAGGTGTATTGCAAATACCAAAGAGAGAGAGGAATCCGAAAGAGAAAGAAAACTCACAAGAGGTATAGATAGAAAGAGAAAGGGGAGAGAGGCAGAGGGGAAAAAAGGAGGGGGGGGGGGGAACAGGGGGATGGATTTCAGACCTCCGAGCCGGCCTCTAAGAAGCGTTTTCCATCAGTCGGAGTAGTCCAGGCGTCTCCCTGAACACGATCCAGGGCTGGCATGTTCGAATCAAACGGGAATTATCTCCCTCCAATTCAGCCATCAACTCCTCCATACGAAAGATGTCTATAAACTCTGATAACCACTCTGCTATAGTTGGCTTTGTCGTCGTACGCCAGTGGCGTGGGATCACCATCCTTGCTGCAGTAATACAAAACCGGAGAAGGCTCTTCTTTTGTGTGGATATGGAACCCGGGAGAATTGACAAAATGGCAATTTGTGGGGAGGGAAGGCCTGGTAGGCCCGAAACACCCCTTCCCAGAAGGGTCGTACAGCAGGGCATTGCCACCATATATGGTATAGCGTGCCCCTCTCCATTGTACAGCGCCAGCATATATCATCCACTGTCGGGAAGATGGACTTCAGTCTAACGGGAGACAGATACCACCTAGTCAGTATCTTATAATTTTTCTCCTGAGCGCCCCCGGCCGGAGACATTTTATGTGTAAAAAGAAGGGCTTTGTCAAGGTCTTCCGTCGAAAATTTGCAACCCATCTCCTCCTCCCATGCGCGGATGTAACTTGGAACCCCTTCCGAGTCCCCCGAGTGAAGTTCCTTATATAAAAAGGAAATCAGGTGTGAGGGAGGGTCCTGCATTTGTAAGAGAGCTTCCAGCCGCGTCATGGGAGGACGAGAGGTACGGTCGACCAAACGTCCCCGTATAAACGATCCCAACTGGTTATATTCCAACCAGGAGAGCGTCCTATTGGGGAACTTTTCCCGTAAGGCATCCCATGTCGGAAATTTTCCGTCTACTGGTATCTGTCCCAGTCGTAAGTCAGAACTCCTATGCCAACCTAAAAATTGGTCTCTGTGACATCCTGGAGGAAAGTCCGGATTACCAAATATCGGTGACAGTGGGTTCAAATTGCTGATCAGTTTCGTTTTATATTTAACACGATTCCAGGTCTGTAGAACCTCTCGAGTCAAGAAGCCTGTAGGTCCCTTATAGTCATTTGCGACCTGTTCAGTACGTCTGATCCATGGGAGATGACGCAGTGGGACGCCGACAGACGTCTGTTCCAATTGAACCCATTGTTTAGAGCGGTGGCCGAACTGCCAGTCAAACAGACGTGCAAGTAGTGAAGCTCTATGATAGAGTTCCAGGTCAGGGAGGCCCGCTCCACCTCTGGATTTCGGGGCGGTTAGAATAGAATATTTAAGACGAGGTTTAGATGTCTGCCAGGTAAATCGGATTAACGCAGATCTAATGGTCTGAAAGAATGTCCTCGGCGGCACAATCGGGACCGCCTGAAATAGGTACAAGAACCTAGGAAGAATGTCCATTTTAATTGAATTCATCCTGCCAAACCATGAGATGTTCTTCCGTCCGTATTCCCTCAACCGTTTCAGAGTCAATTCCAACAAAGGCACATAATTTAATTTATATAAGTCAGTCGTGTCGGTAGGGATTTGAATGCCTAAATATTGAATGGCCCCAGTCTTCCACCGGAAGGGGAAATTTCCCATAAGTCTTGTAAGTTCTGTCTGTCCTAGGGATATGTTAAGGGCCTCTGTTTTCTGAAAGATAATCTTAAAATTACTGACCGCTCCGTATTTTTGGAACTCTTCCATCAATGATGGGAGAGTAATATGTGGCTGGGATATATACAGTAAGAGGTCGTCCGCATAAAGAGAGACCTTATAATGAATATTGTCTACCCATAGACCGTGTACACTAGGGTTCTTCCTGATCGCCACCGCCAAGTGCTCCATAACTATCGCGTATAAAAGGGGCGACAATGGGCACCCCTGCCTGGTCCCGTTTTCAATGGTCATAGCGTCCGAAATTGCTCCATTTACCTTGACCCTAGCCGACGGGCCAGAGTATAGGGCTGCAACCCTATGCAGGAAGCGGTTTCCCAGGCCCATCTGTCGTAGGGCCGAGAACATGAAGCCCCACTGCACACGGTCAAAGGCTTTCTCCGCATCCATCGACGGTACGACCAACGGTTTACATTTTGATTTAGCATAGGCAGTCAGGTTGAGGGTCTTACTTATGCCGTCTCTCGCCTCCCTTCCCCGCACAAACCCCACCTGATCTGAATGTATTACCGAGGGCAAGAGAGGAGCCAGTCGATTCGCCAGAATTTTGGCGTATAATTTTACGTCAACATTGATGAGAGATATTGGGCGGTAATTTGTTACTAATTTAGGGTCCCTCCCCGGCTTCGGCAACACCGTAATAAAAGCCTCTAAAGACTGTGGGGTGAACGGGGACTCAGCTGTGATAGAGTTAAACACCCACGTCATAATAGGGCTAAGTTGTTCTTGAAACATCTTATAAAAATGAGGGGAAAACCCATCCGGTCCCGGGCTTTTACCAGCCGGGGTATTTTGGATGACTTCAACAATCTCCTCTGTCGTAAAATCCGAGTCTAACGGGATAGTTAAATCTGTGGCCAGTGTGGGAAGGGCGGTGTCGTGAATATAAGATTCTATGCGTGGTTGAGGATCCAAGGGTGACTGAGGGGGGCAATCTCCACCGATATTATATAATGTATGATAGTAACGCCGCATTATGTCCAAAATTTCTGTCGGGTTTGACGTCGTTCGACCCCCTTTTTGCTGGAGAGATGAGATGTATGTAGTCTGGTTACTTGGATGCAAGAACCTGGCCAGCAGACGTCCGCATTTGTTAGCTTGACCGTATAATATACTTTTAAAGCGGTTTCTGTGCTGTCGGTATTTTTCACTCAGTAGGGACTTCAGATCGTCTCTGTATTTAATCAGGTCAGTCAGCGTTTCCGTATCCTTGTCCGTCTTATGCTTCGTCTCTAACGTCAATATCTTTTCTGTCAAGTCTATAATCTCTTTACTTTTTATTTGTTTCAAGCGAGATCCATGCTTAATGAGAACCCCTCTAAGAACACATTTAAGGGCCTCCCATTTAACAGGGGTGGCAGTAGTATCATGTGCATGGTCTTGTAGAAAGTCTGCTATGGTAGATTTGATGTCGGCCACGCAAGTATTATCTTTTAAAAGATTGTCGTTCAATCTCCACGTCTACTGCCGCAGCCCTGAGTCAGGAGGACTAATGTCCAGAAACACCGGAGCATGATCCGACCATAGAAAACTCCCGATAGAATGTGAAAAGGGGAAATATAGACAGGTACAGTAAACATGTAGATAAGCAGCGGGCTGGTGAATATCAACAGAAATATTAAAACTAATATACTTTATTTCAATCCTTAAAAAGGAATATTTCCTATTAAAAGTGCACTCCACAAAAAGACAAACAAACATAAAAGACTACCACTGTATTTAGCACTGATAGTCACAATACGGCTCCAAATGGTGTTTCTTTGAACAATCCTACTCAGGTGGGAGCATAAACAATGTGGTGGAGAGTATAAGGCCCTCTTATTATCCTATAAAGTTCTCACAACTCATATACACACTGGAGCCTAAAATCCCAATCTTCCAATTTTATGGGATAATTGTTTCAGCAGTCTATCGATGTTGGTTTAACGCATTCATCACATCAGACCCAGTATATATTTCACATCGTAACTGGGTTACCATAGACATTTTAGCAGCAACAGCAATAAATTAGCATTTTCAAATATTGGCATACCCTGCAGATCGAGGTGCAACTTCTTTATCATACAACCTCCTACTCAGGGATAAACATAGAGTCAAAATGCCTCTTCAGACACAGCTGAGCAATTCATTGCCCACATGGCAAATAAAAAAGGAGGATCTCACCCAAATTAAACATCACAGGGTTCCTCCATATAGTGCATCTCCCGTCCCGGGGGGAGTAGAGAAGGAGATCTTGAGATGATTGAAGGTTGCGTGCGGGTAGGTACCTAGAGACCATGTCACAGATGTATGGAGGAGACAGGTTGTGGATGGCTTTGTATGTCATGGTTAGGGTTTTGAATTGGAGCCTCTGGGCAATAGGAAGCCAGTGAAGGGCCTGGCATAGGGGGGAGGCTGGGGAATAGTGGGGAGACAGGTGGATTAGTTGGGCAGCAGAGTATAGGATGGACTGGAGCGGAGCCAGAGTGCTAGAGGGGAGGCCAGAGAGTAGGAGGTTGCAGTAGTCGAGGCGGGAGATAAGAGCATGCACTAGTGTTTTTGTGGTTTCGTGGTTGAGGAATGAGCGGATCCGGGAAATATTTTTGAGTTTGAGGCGGCAGGAGGAGGTGAGGGCTTGGATATGTGGTTTGAAAGAGAGCGCAGAGTCGAGGATCACCCCAAGGCACCGAGCGTGCGGTATTGGGGAAAGAGAGCAGCCATCGACATTGATGGATAGGTCTGGTGGAGGGGTAGAGTGAGATGGGGGAATGATGATGAATTCTGTTTTGTCCATGTTCAGTTTGAGAAAGCGAGCAGAGAAGAAGGCTGAGATAGCTGACAGACATTGTGGGATTTCAGTCAGTAAGGAGGCGAGGCTGGGTCCAGATAGATAGATCTGCGTGTCATCGGCATAGAGGTGGTACTGTAAACCGTGGGATTCTATGAGCTGTCCCAAGCCAAAGGTGTAGATGGAGAATAGTAGGGGTCCTAGGGCAGAGCCTTGAGGACCACCGACAGACAGGGGGTGAGGGGAGGAGGTGGTGTGTGAGAGGGAGACACTAAATGTTCGGTCTGTGATGCCAAGAGATGAGAGTCTGTAGCAGGAGGGAATGGTCTACAGTGTTGAAGGCAGAGGACAGGTCCAGGAGAATGAGGACAGAGTAGTGTTGCTTGCTCTTGGTGGTTAGCAAGTTGTTAGTGACTTTAGTTAGGGCAGTTTCAGTTGAGTGAAGCGGTCGGAAGCCAGATTGTAGCCGGTCAAAGAGGGAACAGGAGGAGAGGTGGGAGGACAGTTCAAGATATACATGCTGTTCCAGAAGTTTTGAGGCGAAAGGGAGAAGAGATATCGGGCGATAGTTAGACACAGAGGATGGGTCAAGGGAGGGCTTTTTGAGGATGGGTGTGATTGAGGCATGTTTGAAGGATGAGGGAAAGACACCATTTGTAAGTGAAAGGTTGAAGAGGTGTGTTAGAGATGGGATGAAGACTGTGGCCAAGTTAGGGATGAAGTGAGATGGGAGTGGGTCGAGGGCACAAGTGGTGAAGTGTGATCTTGACAGAAGGGTGGAGAGCTGATCTTCTGTCATGGTGGAGAAGCTGGCTTTTGCAGAACAGGGCTGAGCGGCTAGGAGGGGCATTGGGGGCTGCGGGCCAAAGTTTTGTCTGATCGTGTCGATCTTCTGCTTAAAGAAGGAGGCAAAGTCTTCAGCAGAAATGAGAGGAGGGGGAGGAGGTGCTGTGGGACAGAGTAGAGAATTGAACGTGTTGAAGAGCTGTTTAGGGTTGTGAGACAGGGAGGATATGAGAGATGCGAAGTAAGTTTGTTTTGCGGCAGAGCGCGTGGACTTAAAGCTGGCAAGGGACTGCTTGTATGCGTTGGATTGCTCAGTAGAACGGGTTCTCTTCCATCTCCGCTCAGCGGCCCTGGAAACCCGTCTCAGTTCTTTGGTCAGGCTGGTCAGCCAGGGCTGCCTGTTGATTGTTCGAGTTTTGCTCTGCGTGAGCGGGGCAGCCGAATCAAGTGTTGCTGTTATTGTGGTGTTATAAAAAGTGGCAGCAGCATCTGTGTCATGAAGGGAAGCTATGTCTGTGAGAGGGAGACGGGACTCAGAGAGTGATTGTAAATTGAGGTGTTTGAGATTCCTGCGAGGGTGAGCGAGTTTATGGAGCTGGGGTTGCGCAGTAGGAGAGGAGAGAAGAAAATATCAGTAGGTTGTGGTCAGACAGGGGGAGGGGTAAGTTATCGAGATTAGTGAGGGAACAGAGACGGGTGAAGATAAGGTCCAGTGTGTGACCATCTTTGTGAGTGGCCGCAGAGGACCATTGAGTGAGGCCGAGGGAGCCGTGAGCGATAGAAGTTTAGAGGCAGCCGGGGTGGAAGTGTCAATGGGGATGTTGAAGTCGCCCATGATGATGGTGGGGATGTCAGCAGAAAGGAAATGGAGTAGCCAGGTGGTGAAGTGGTCGAGAAAGGTGGAGATGGCTAGTTCTGGGGGGCGGTAGATGACAGCCAGTTGGAGGTTGGAGGAAGAATAGATGCGGACGGAGTGCACCTCGAACGAGGGAAGAGTAGCGGAGGGTGCCAGAGGAATTGGGGTAAAAGAGCAGGTATCAGACAGGAGCAAGCCAACTCCTCCACCACGTTTGTTGCTGGGGCGAGGGGTGTGAGTGAGATGGAATCCGCCATAGGAAAGCGCAGCTGGAGAGGCTGTGTCTGAGGGAGTGAGCCAGGTTTCAGTGATGGCAAGGAAGGAGAGTTTGTTGGTGATAAATAGGTCATGGATAAATGATAGCTTCTTGTAGACAGAGCGTGCGTTCCATAGGGCTCCAGGTAAGGGGGTTGGGGGAGTGGGGGCTGTATGAATGGGTATGAGGTTATCATGGTTGTGAAGACGTGTAGAGGATGTGTTGAGGAGGGCCAGGATTTGGGGATACATCACCAGCAATAAGGAGTAGTAGAGCACTAGAAGGTGGGAGCAGGATAGGACATGATGTGGCCGTGTGTGTCTGGAGAAAAAGGATTGTATGTGGAGGAACAGTTGTGACGAAGAGGTGAGATGGTTGGGAAGGATGAAGGGGGAAATGACAAGTTCCTTACTGGGTGGAGGGATTGCAGGAGCTAGGGACAAATAGAGTAGTATGGGGGTTATAGTAAAAAGATGGTGAAACATTGCTGTGGTGTTTTAGTCTGTTACCTTGAAGTCAAATTCCAGTCCAATTCTAGTCTAATTCAGAGTACTTAGAAATCTGTACTTTTTGAAATATGGATTTTGAAATAGATGGAGCCGACTACGTCTGGAGCAAGACCCATGGTTCTGAATATATGTGCAGCTAAAGACAATCAGGTGTGAGTGAAAGTGGGGTGTGACTGCCCAGGCCAAATGCACAGAGTTAAGCAGAGGTCATAAAAGGGAAGGGGTTATACAGACCACTTGTGTGACAAAGATAACAAGAATGGAGTACAATTATGGATACAAGAAGATGGGTAAGCAATGCATACCATATACAATACAATGCAGTTCACATGGGGCATTCAGGAGCATGAGAAAGTGTTGGAAATTCAGCAATGCATACCTGTGGGAACAGAAGAACATGTCGGTCAGATGGTGATGATGACAATACTGTAGGAGTCATGAGTGGCCAAATTAATTCTGATATTGGCATCTTTCCTTTGTTTTCTCCTGATACTGGCATCTCTCCTTCGTGTTGGCATCTCTCCTTTGTGTTTTCCTTATATTGACTCAAACAAAAAAGGAAGCACACTGTAGCGCCATAACATGCAAACATGAAAATTGAATTGCATTACTGCATTAGAAGTATGAAAAATTGAGAAAGTTTAGCGCATAAAATGGCTAAATGAATACAAATTTCAAACTTTCTGACTGAGCACTCCACCTGTTAGCCGCAGGCGTTTTTAATTAAAGCAGGCCCCCATTTACATAGGTTCCCATACAGATGAAGACTTCAGTCTAAGTGAGGATTGGCATTAGCTAGGGTCCTGGAAAACGAGAAACGCCTTACCGTGGCTTCCAGGTACACATAGCTTGGCCATTTTATGCGCTAAACTTTCTCAATTTTTCATACTTCTAATGCAGTAATGCAATTCAATTTTCATGTTTGCATGTTATAGCGCTACTGTGTGCTTCTTTTTTGTTTGAATGTATATGAGTTGGTGACTCTAGGTTAAGCACCTGTTCACACTATGCTTATACTTGAATGTGACGGTCAGTTTTTGAAATTTGTATTCCATATATTGGCATCTCTCCTTCGTGTTCTTCTGATATTGTCGCCTCTCCTCTGTTCTCCACACATGATCCTTGTTGCTGGAGATTTCCATGTTATAATTGATGGCATCAGTAGCTTATATGAAGGTAAATGCAAGCAATGATTTTGTTGGCTTGGACACTGTACGTGTTTTGTGGTTTTCCCTTGATTGATTTGTAAACGAGTTAATACCATGGGACACAATATTGCAGGTTGGAGCAATCCAGAATCCTGGGGCTGAATTTGCATAGTGACAAATCTGTGACGTCCGGCAGATGAGCCCCTTCCACCGCAATGTGATACTTGTGTTACTACAGTGATTCGTAAATTGATTTCTCTTTCATGTTGGTGTTGAGGGATTCTTTTTGCTGCTGCTGTAATGAGGCGTTTCTGCAGGGTTTGTCTATGAACTGCAGACTATAGATTTGCTGTGTCGGACTAAAGTTTTCTCTTTACAGAAGTCGTTATTGTTATTTCACCCTTTTTTTTAATCTTGTGACGCACGGGGCTGTGGTGCTTTTTGTCTGGTCTAAATGGTACAGGTTTCTCTCTGTTCCGGGTTAGTCGTGAATCGCAACACATGGAAGACACCTCTGTTACATACAAGGTAGTGAGTGAATGGGATCAGCTGGGAGTGGCTCCAGCCAGGAAAGGGACGGATTTCACAGGGAAAAGGTTTCCGTGCTTCATGCCAGGGAATTCTTTTTCCTTCTCCAATATCGCCTGTGTCAAGCCTCCCTGACGAACTCTGCTGCTTTGTCTATTAACTGTATCAGTGAACCACAGCTCTGCTCCAGCTAGTGGAAATTGGGGATTTTCAGCCATATGACAAAACAAGTTGCAGAATATTAGTGTAGATGTATAACCGCCAAGAAGAAACAATATATGGCTCCAGGATGCTCAGAGTTGTGCCATATGTGTAAGGGGAATACAGAGCAAATGATTGATCACTTCACTGTATTTATGCTGGTTTGCTAGCCCCTTGGCAACATGCGCCGTACTAGTGCTGCTCTGCGGGAGGTGCGTTTGATCCAGCCACAGTATTAGTACGGCGCCCTGATCGTACGGCCTCAAGCTGAGCGCTGTGACGATCGCGTGCGGCTGTCAGCTGTATGTGACAGCTGACACACCCCGCAGTAACGCCCACGATCAGTGCTAGCACCGATCGTGGGCATTTAAACCCTCTGATGCCGCTATCAGTAGTGACAGCGGCATAGAGAAGTATCAGAACAGCACTATGCGATTGCGTTGTCGTGATGGTCTCCATGGAGACCCACCTGGCAGCAGGATGGTCACGGGGTCCTGCAGGGAAGGTGGCTTGTGAGCGCCTGCTGAGAGCAGATCCTGATCTGATACTCTGCAATGCAGAGTGTCACATCAGCGATCTGATGTACTACAATAATGTCCCATCCTGGGACAATGTAAAAGGTTTTTTGTTTTCTTTTTACTATTTTACAAAGTATAAAAATATTTTTTTTAAAAATCCCTAAATAAATTTAAAAAAAAAAGTTTCCTATAAATTTATGTAAATTTTTTTTTTTAAAGTTCACATAATTGGTATCACCGCATCTGTAACGACCCGCTCTATAAAACTGTCCCACTAGTTAACCCCTTCAGTGAACACCGTAAAAAAATAAATAAAAAACGAGGCAAAAATCAATGCTTTATCATCATACAGCTGAACAAAAAGTGCGATCAAAAAGACGGATGTAAGTAAAAATGGTGCCATTGAAAACGTCATCTTGTCCTGCAAAAAACAAGCTGCCATACAGCTCCATCAGCAGAAAAATAAAAGTTATAGCTCTCAGAATAAAGCGATGCATTGATAATTTTTTCTATAAAATAGTTTGTGTAAAAGCGCTAAAATATTTTAAAAAAATGAGGTATCGCTGTAATCGTACTGACCTGAAGAATAAAGCTGCCTTATCAATTTTACAACACGCAGAACAGTATATAGATAATAATTAAAAAAAAAATTCCTGAATTGCTGTTTTTTGTTCATTCTCTCTCCCAAAAATCAGAATAGAAAGCGAACAAAAAATGTCTTGTGCCTGAAAATGGTGCCAATAGAAACTTCAGCTCGTCCCGCAAAAAACAAAGCCCTCATGACTCTGTTGGCCGAAATATGAAAAAATTATAGCTCTTAAAATATGGTGACGCAAAAAATAGTTTTTGCAATACAAAGCATCTTTTAGTGTGTGACAGCAGCCAAACATAAAAACACGATATAAATCTGGTATCGCTGTAATCTCACCGATCCGAAGAATAGTCACCTAATCACTTATACTGCACGAGGAATGGCGTAAAAAATAAATCCAATTTTTCACATGCTCTTGATTTTTTTCATTATGCCTCCCAAAGATCGCAGTAAGGCTCGGCGCACATTTATCCTGCGCTCTGCGATGAGCTCTTACACCGGGGTGTCCATGTAAATCTCTGAAATACTTGATTCAGACAGAACCTCTGACTGAAGATTCACTAATGAGGCAGATGGGAGGCACTGTGGATGCCGTCTGACCTGTGATCCGGCGGTGTCGGTCTTTTTAGGATTGCATAAAAGTGCCATTGGCCACAGTTTTGTGCACTTCTGAAAAAGAAGGACACCACTGAACAGAGGCCAGACGGAGTCCAGAGTAACTCTGCTGCCACACTATCGTGAATGGATCGATAGGGGCGTTTCAGCTGAATCACGTCACTCAGTGATTTAGATGGAAACCCCAAAGTAAGTACTCAGCCTAGAGGGATGGATAAATGTGATCCCAAACGTTATATAAAATGTTCCCAATAAAAGCTTCCACTCAGTCCACAAAAAAAGCAAGTCCCCACTCATATCAGTCATCTGTTAATAGAAATATAGGGGGCTTCCACGTTACTGGTAGCACAAAGGCTCTGGAA
Source organism: Dendrobates tinctorius (assembly GCF_039654945.1). NCBI lineage: Eukaryota > Metazoa > Chordata > Amphibia > Anura > Dendrobatidae > Dendrobates > Dendrobates tinctorius. The sequence continues at coordinate 3,646,456 of NW_027361696.1, read as the reverse complement.
AAGCAAAATGGCTCCTCACCCGCCAAAAGAAATTCAGCAAATTCTCCCCTCCCAAATGCCCCCTCCCTTCTGAGCCACAGTGTGCTTAAACCACATATAGCACCCACATGTTTGGCATTTCTGTAGTGATGAGAGCCTGCCTAATTTACAGTTGCTTGTCTCTAGAAGCATGAGCTTGGCATAATGTACTGGTGACTATAACTTACTGGTCAGTACAACGTACTGGTCACTCACTACAACGGCAGTTTGCAACTTTCACTCAGCAACATCCATTGCCGCCTGTTTTTGGAAAAAACCCATGGAGTCAAAATCGTCACAACATCTGTAGATAAATTCCCAAAGGGTTATAGTTGTGGTCACATGAGGGGGAATTCTGCTCATCTAGCACTTAGGGGCTCTTTATTTGGAATCCACAAACTAGTCTAGAAAAATCTGCACTCCAGGAGGCAAATAGCGCTCTTTCCCTCCCAAGTCACTCCGTATGGCAAAGTAATACTGTACAGCCACATTTGGGGTATTTCTACATTCAGCAGATATTGTGGGACAAATTCTGGTGTCCTTTTTAACCCATTTCCCTTGGGGCTAACACTCAATCTTGGTGGTAAAAATGTAAATTATTTTTTCTTCAGTGCCCAATGGTTTAAAAGTTTGTGACACACTTGTGGTTTCAATATAATCACTGCTCCCCTAGATGAATTTTTTGAGAGGTTTAATTGGTAAAATGGGGTCACTTATGGGGGGGGGGGGTTCTGCTGTTCTGGCACCTCAGTAGGTCTTTCAAGGTAACATGGTACCCTCAAACAAGTGCAGCAAAATCTGCATTGTAGTATGGCATTTCTTCCCTTCTGAGCTTTGCACTGTGCCGCAAAAGTAGTTTTTGACCACATATTGGTATCGATGAACTCAGACAAAATTGCACAACAAAGTTTGGGGTCCATTTTCTCCTTTTGCCCTTTTGAAAATTCAAAATTTGTAGCCCCAAAAAATTTTTGTGGGGGAAAAATGTGGGTTTTTTTTTTTTTTTGCGGCTTAACATTATAAACTTCCTTGAAGCACCTGGGGGTTCAAGGTGCTCAATACACATCTAGATAAGTTCCCTAAAGGATCTAGTTTCCAAAATGGTGTCACTTGTTGGGGTTTCCACTGTTTAGGCACGTCAGTTGCTCTCCAAATGCGACATGGCAACCGCATATTATTATTCTACCATATTTTACATTCAAAAAGTCAGATGGCACTCTTTCCCTTCCGAGCTCTGACGTGCGCCCAAACAGTGGTTTTCCCTCACATATGGGGTATCTGCGTACTCAGAAGAAATTGCACAACAAGATGTATGGTCCATTTTCTCCTGTTACCCTTACAAAATTATCCAAATTTCCATTTTTTTTCATTAATAAACGCAAGTCATATCATATATAGAATCATCAGGATCCGTTGAAGCGTTCAAGCGTTATTACCTCATTAAATGACAGTGTTCAGAATTGTAAAAATCGGCTTGGTCATGAAGGTGAAAATAGGCTCCGTCTCAAAGGGGTTAATCCGGACACTTTCTCCCTTTCTCCGTACATTCTGGCTGTAATATGAACCTAGAATAATAGCTTTTTTTTTTTTAAACTGTACATTGGTATATTCAAGCACCAAGCTACTACCATGCTTCACGGTAGACCTCACTTAGCCTCCACTGTAAACATCACCGAGCCCCTGCCGTGCTTCATTGTAGATATCACAGAGCTCCTGCCGTGTTTCACTGTAGACCTCACTGAGCCTCCACTGTGCTTCACTGTAGAAATCACTGATCTCCGCCATGCTCCACTGTAGATATCACCGAGCCCCCGCCATGCTTCACTGAAGGCAGAGTGGTCTTTTCTGCATTTTCTGCACTCTTCCTCCTCACTACATACCTCTGATCGAGTCCCAGAATATGATCCCATAACTTCTGTGGTTATTTCCCTGGTCTGAGTATATTGAAGGTGTCTTTTCATGTTCTTTTGCATCAGTAGAGGTGATGTCATGGACGTCTGGCATGGAGACCTTCAGTATTCACCTTACCTTGTAAACTGAGACATTGGTGTCCTCTGCCACTAAATCTCACTGTATGTCTTTTGCAGTCACTTGAGGGTTTTGATCAGCTACTTCCTCAGTACTCTGGTGACTGCCTCCGCTTTCTGGCGTGCCCAGGTTGTGTAGCTGGTGCTCCTGTAACTTTGCTTGGAACAGTATCTCTAGGAACCAGGGCTGTGGAGTCGGTATAACATGGAGCGACTCTGACTCCTAAAATAAATGATAATTGGGTTCATTGCAGGATGTGCTGTAAATGTTTTCTTAAAGGGGTTGTCCGGGCTTTTCACATAATCTCAGTACATATCTGGGCTGCAGAATTATGACAATAAGTAATTTACCTTCTGTCACCAGTTTGCAGTGTCACTCTCTTGCCTTCTGAGCGTCCAAGGGGGGTGTGTTCTGGCATTGAAATGAGAACTGGTCGTTTCCTTCTAGAGGGGGAGGATTTGTTACTGTGTGAGGAGGGCTTGTTCATGTGGACGGGGAAGGCCTGTTGCTATGGAGGGTGGGGTTGTTGCTATAGAGGGCAGGTTTTTAGTAGAGTAGGAGGAAACGACCAGTTCTCATTTCAATGCCAGAACACCCCCCCCCTTGGACGTTCTGATCAGAAGCAAGAGAGTGATATCTAGAAAACCCTGCAAACTGGTGACAGAAGGTAAATTACTTATTGTCACCAGCCCAGATATGCACTGAGATTAAGCCCGGACAACCTCTTTTGTCTGTTCTGTTCCTTATCTCAGAATCTCCGCTTTTAGCTGAGATGAATCTTTGTGTACATGCTCAGTAGTGAGGCAGTGCTATGGATTTGGAAGTTGGTTTGACTTACTGACTCCACAGCTCTGCTAGAAATAGTCAATGCTTTTGTATCTTTTTGTGTCCTTCAGGTTTGTGCACAGTAAGGCCTCTTTCACACATCCGTTTTTTCTTGTCAGTTAAAATCCGCCAAAATGGCGGAAAGCGGATCCGTTTGTAACTGATGCAAACGGATGCCACCGGACCGGTTTTTTTTGACGGATCCGTTGAATGCAGAATTTTAAAGGAACCGCAGTCCGAGAGAGAGTGAATTTTGGCAGATCCGCAAAAAAACGGATCCAACGGATGGCCATCCGTCAAGATCCGCCAGTAATGCAACTCAATGGGGAAAAAAACGGATCCGCAAAAAAAAAAATGGCGGATCCGTTTTTTTTTAAAAAAACTGGCGGATTTTGACTGATGGTCAAAAACGGAAGTGTGAAACAGGCCTAAGGCTATGTGCCCACGTTGCAGAAATGCTGCGGAATTGTCCTCAGCATTTTCGCAACTCCCCGCCTCGGGTAAAATGCATGCAGTGAGGGCCGGGACGACTCTGGGGGGCCGACAGAGGGTAAGTATATCCTGATTTTTTTTATTTTAATTCTATTTTTTACAGGAATATGGTACCCAGGGCATGGAGGAGAGTCTCCTCTCCTCCAGACCCTGGGTACCATCCGCACATGAAGCGCTCACTTTACGCATGGTGGGCATAGCTACATGCGTAAAGTGAGCATTTCAGTGCAACCCTATGGAGGCAGAATCGCCGCGATTCCGCAGAATTAATGGACATGCTGCGGATTTTACCACTATGCGATCCCGCAGCGGTAAAATCCGCAGCATTGGCACAGCAACTGCGGAATCCCATAGGATTGCATTGGGATGCGTATTTTAGTTGTTTTTTAAGCGTTTCCACAGCGGCAAAAACGTGGCGGAAACACTTAAAAAAACGCAACGTGGGCACACAGCCTAAGGATCTCTTCTTGTGAAGCAGTGCCATGAATATTTTTTTTTCTTTACATATGTATATATGTGTATGTAGTGTAGTCTTTGAGTGTATTAAAGTCCTCGCCTACCGCCACCTTCTCTGGTATCCAGTCCTATTGTTCTCCTCTGCTCAGTGATGTCACTGCTCGTCAGACTATACGTCTCACTCTACGTTTGACCTGGAAGTCTCTCCTACAATGTAGGTCTATGGAGTCTCCTGATGCTCCATAGACTTAAGGCCCCGTCACACACAGCGATCTCGCTAGCGAGATCGCTGATTTTGTGACGCCACAGCCATCTTGCCAGCGAGATCGCTATGTGTGACGGGGATCAGCGACCGGCCCCCCCTGCCGGTTATCGCTGATCGTGCTCGATCGGCCTGAGCCATTTTTTGATAGCTGGTCTCCCACTGGCCAGCACGCATCGCTGCGTGTGACAGCGAGAAACCAACGATGCTGGACGCTGGTTTCCAATGTAAACATCGGGTATCTAAGAGCCGCGCGGCTCATAGAAACCCGATGTTTACATTAGAAACCAGCTTGCTCGCTGGTCCTGATCGTTGGAGGGGCTGTCTATGTGACAGCTCACCAGCGATCAGCCTAACATGTCCCAGCGATCCCATCATGTCGGATCGTTGGTGTGATCGCTGGGACATCGTTATGTGTAACGGGGCCTTTATGCTATAGTCATACTTTGCATTTTTGCTGCATTATTTTGTGCAAAGTTAGCTGCTTGCAAAAAGCAGGTTTTCCTTAGTTTTGGTCAGGGTACATTTGTCTCTTTTGCATGCTGATAAAGTTTTGTGCATAAAAAAATCTGATTCAAAAACTCAGCAAAACCTGGTAACTCCGTTTTTTTGCAGCCTTTTTGCACTTACCCATTGCTTTCAATGGGTGAAAAATGCTGAAAGTGGTGACATGCTGCATTTTGCAAAACCAAGCTCTGTGTATGAGATTTCAGGAATCTCATAGACTTTGCTGGCACTGTGAAACGCAGTTGAAAATTTGCATAAAAAATATGCAGCAAAAGCGCAGCTTGTGAACATAGCCTTGTATTGTAAAAACCACTTCTGGGTGACGCAGAGAACAGAACAGCGCAGGATCCAGGAGAGCGGTGGCAGAGGAGTATATTAATAAACTCGCATTACACACCGTAAAAATACACACATTTAATGAAAAAAAAATCTTGGGGGACAGCGTTAATTTTTGAACCACTCTCTTGACAACCCAAGAGTTTTGGTGATCTGAAGGCCTGGGCTAAGAAGCTGGTGTCTGTCTATGCATCATGTTTTCAGCAGGTCATAACATCCAGACGGTTCTATTAAGGAGTGAAGACCCCTAATCAATGAAGCACTGAATAATTATGTGGTGCCCTGAAGTGATGATGCAGGTCAGCCAACAGCCACTGTATGTAGAATCCCACCATTCACCGTACACCCTGTAATACTGTAGGCTGGGGTAGTGATCCAGAATGCCGGTGTTCTCCATATACCCTGTCTAGCATTGTGGTGATACTCCTCATATCCCGGACCCCCTCCTCAGCCTCTGTGTGCACTCACAGTAATTGGAGCTAATCTGTGGATGCATGGGATACTCGTGCATCGTTGCACTTACATCCCGGTGTGGATGCATGAGGTCTGCCACCACGTCATGTCCAACCCCAGGGGTGCCCTGACACAATGGGCACAGTCTTGTACTATTTCCATGTGTGTCTCGGTCTGGTCTCTGAACTGTTGCATCTTCTATTCCAGATGACTCCTCTGAGAATAGGAACTGTCATGGGACAGAGCCGCTATGTTTTATGGGGTGCTGAGAGTTTACGAGGTGGACATGTCCTAGTTATGACCCACATCTGGAACGTTTTGCCATTAATGGTGTCCCCTATACTGGACAGAGAGCATGGCTCAGGGTCCGGCTGTGTGCAGGACTGGTTTACGAGGTTCCCATCTTTTCTGTACACTGTCCAGCGCCGCTCTCCATTACCAGCTCCAGTTTCATGTTCTTGAAGGGGTGATTCATGATCTTGGGCTCTTGGTGTACCAAGTAGTAAAATGATTACAACAGATTTGTTTTCCCCTCTGTCCTCAATGATCATTCCCTCACAGGAGGCCGAAACCTCTGTCTACAAATCCTGCTATCTCATGGTGTGAAAGGGTGAAGGGGCAAGAATGGTTCTGGATGCAAATCACTGACACGAAGAAAAAAGACCGAACATTAAAAAAAAAAAACTTCTAACAAGGAAAGGAAAAAGTCAAAAATCCTCATATGAAGCAGGCCTGTTAGCTGTCATGGTGTGCAGACTTCGTAGCACCTTTACCTGTACCCCGAGACTGCTGCAGGAGCTTCCATCTTCCTCTTAGTATTGCTGGATCTTTGCTACCATGTATGTAGAGCCGCCCTGCTCTGATCATGAGGTTTTTGGAACGACTCTCTGCTGCTTATAGAGTAACGTCATTGTACTCATCAGGATAAAACCACCAGAGCTGACATGGCATGAAGAATGGAAACTTGACTGCCAGGAGCTGACTCACCGACTGGCCATACACACCATCTACACCCACCCTTGGGGGCATCGCTTGGCTGCTCCGTCACAATGCAGTTGCTTAAGTTGAGGGTTTTTTTTTTGCTCTGAATACAGCAATGGTTATAAAAGAATACTTTGATTTTATGTAGCACAATTATTTTCTTTTTTTTTTTCTCAGAATTTTAGTGTTTGCCTCCTGGACCAACTTAATTGTTGGACGAGATCCATGTGGAGTGTCCTGGTCGACTACTGGGGGCAATAAAGAATCATTTTGGAAAACAAAAGGCTTGTCATTTAGGCTAGGTTCACATATCGTTTAGGAGGTGCGTTTAACACATCCGTTACATAGTGGCATTAACGCTATGTAACGGATGCGTTAACGCACCCATAGACTGCTATAGACTAGCGCATCACTGACGCATGCCATAATCTGCATGCATTGGCGATGTGCCGTCATTCTGTGACGGACCCTCGGACGCGATCTGCAGCATCCGAGGGTCCGTCACTGCTCTGTAGCATCTGCGCTAGCAGAATCACATAGCGTGAACGCGTTATGGGAGTAGCGTTAACGCAGTCCATCTACGCTATGCGTTGAACGGCCTGTATTAACGCTATGTGAACCTGGCCGAACCGCAGCCCATTCAGCATGATATCGTCCTCTACTACGGGTCGACTACTAGTCTCTAGGCATGTACAGTATAGTATTGAGACAATAAGCATTTGATGGACTGGTCATGCGCCCATACTGACTAGGTAATGATGGGCAGTAAAGCTCTAATACACCGATCCTGATCTGTGCTCCCAATGCACATACATACCACTTACTAATATACGTCCAGATTCTCAGCCGTCAGGCTGGTTCCGGCAGGTTCTCTTCTGGTCTAAACTTCACATGTGGGAGCGTTTCATGTCAGCAGTGATGTGGATGAGGGGGACTGGCTGACTGCTCATCTCAGTAGCTAAACCAGTCCCCTCCACACACAGCCCTGCTCACTGCCAGCACTGGAAAATGCTTCTGTCTTGTGAAGCTGCTGGAACCGCGACCGACTGGTAAAGATGCTTTAGAAATGCAAATATATATGTAAGTTGTATCTATGTTCTGATCCCAGGTTGGGAAGGTTTTTTGTTTGCGTCTAAAAGCCCCTTTTACGCAGAATTATGGTCTGCAGGATGCTTGTTCCCGATCATTGCCTCGTGCAAACAGACGAGCTCTCGTGTCAGCTGGTCGCATCTTTTATGCTGCCATAGACTTCCCTTGTGTAGATCTCCCTATAGTTTGCACCGCAACGATAATCGCCAAATATAAATAGAGTTAAACAATCATTTTTCTACATAGTCATATGGCGCTGGTTTGTTTGTAAGGATCCTATTGTGACATTTTCACACACATTTGAAACTTTCTTGATGCCTTGATGATGGAGGCGACACGGCCTAAATTAGCATCACATCAGTCAGCAGTTATGGTATATACAACCTGATGGCGGGGCCGATGGCGGAACGTGGCCTGCAGCCATGAGATGTACCACATGGACATGATATGCCACCTCCACACTCTATCTCCAGCTTTCATGACCTTCCCCCGTGGCCTGTGCTGCAGTTGTGATGCTGACATGACCTCATGGTCCTGACCCAGACACTGCTGGTCCTGCAGCCTCAAGTCCTGGGTGCTACAGGCAAGAACCTACCGGCTCTCTGGCTGCGGGTACGAGAGCGTTGGACACCTTTCCATACGGTCCAAATTTCTTTGGGTAAAATGGTAAATTTTGTGCATATTAATGGTATGTAGATTCACTGGTGGTGAGAAGATTTCAGTCCTGCAACAATGGAAAATTACTACTGATTTCTCACCAGATTTAGTGGAAATTGTCACTAGAAACGATGTGAGCCCCTGAGAATGGCAGATGGTAACAGTGTGTCACCTTCACTTAAATGTACTTGAGTTCAGTCATTTTTTTTTTCCACATGGCTAAAAATATTGCTGTGCAGCCTGGATGTATGGGGAGGATGGAGCCTGCATCCTCTGATCTGTGATCTGGAAGGAGCAAGAAGCCGAGTGTAATAAATCTCTGACCTGGCTCAATAATTGTGCACAGCCCATCTCCTGCGAGTAGAAGCTCATCTAGATTCGGCTCCATCTAATGTGAGATGGCTTCTGCCTCCTTCATGGTGGGCTCTGCTCTGCTCCTATTCTGCATCCTAGCATGATGGAGCGGAGAAGCATCCTCACTATCGCCTCCCATCCTCCCTCCCCTCCCTGATTCTCCGCTCCTGAGAGTGTCCTCTGGGACCCCCGCAGCCAGCTAGAGAGGGAGCGAGGAGAAGAGAAAAAGGATCACTGCTGATTTTCTGTAGTAGAAATTGAGCATGAAATTGCCAGTGTGCAGGCAGCAGACAGGACACAGGAGGCACAGAGCCCGGAGCTGCCGGCCATTTGTATGGAAGGGCTAACAGCGGAAGATTCTGTTACGTGACTTTCATATGGTCTCTGCTTTCTCCAATGCCTTCTGCAGCCGGGACGTGGAAACCAGAGCGTAAACCTGGGGCCTGCAGATGGTACCCCCATCTTTATGCACAGAGTAGGTGAGTGACATCCCTCTCAGCCTTTTGTTTTTATCTGCTAATGATCAGAAGCAATACACCTCCTTCCAGATCCCGGGAAACAAAGGATCCATCTCCAGGGCTACGGCTCAGCCTTGGCATGATGCACCCAGCGAGCGCTCTGCCCTCTCAGGCTGTGTATAGGTGTCTCCTAATCATCAGATCCCAGATATCATCTCCGGATCCGGGAGAGAGCGCACATGTGTCTGATTATTTCTGTTACCCCAGAGACTTGCGTGGAATGTGAGGGAATGTGCTCCATTTCTTTGCAGCCACAAAAGGGTTAAACAATTTAGTCATCATTTCCTGTGCTTCAGACTGGAAGTTTAAACCAAGTGCTGCCATATGGATCTCTGATCCCGTGCCATCTTACCAGAGCCTGCTTAACTCTTCCCTTCCTGCGCCTTCTCCGTTACATCCCGCTGCTGACTCTCGGAGGTGCTTTAGGCTTTATTAGGTGCTTCTCTTAACCATCTCACACATGTCCCATATTTGTATAAGTTGTATATGGATTCGTGGATCCCACATTTTGTGGGTGAGATGCAATGAGCTTGAGGCAGTCATGTTCCTGATCTGACTTGTACCTCTCATTTGCACTGCATGTTAATGTGCGGAGTATTAGTGATGGACACTTCGTACATGATGTGTATGGCCGGTTTCATCAGGTATCTTGTGTCTAATCCATTGATGGCAGCGACCGTTGGGGCTGTGGCGGAAGTTTTTTTTCAGCTTTGACCCTTCTAATACCACAGTAAGGAAGCAAATTGATATATGGAGCAGTGAGCGTGGTCAGAGGACGGCTCTTGCCTCGGAGGTTCATCAGATCTGGTGGCCTTTTTTTGCTGGTTCAGAGAGTTGATGCTTTGTGTCTGAGGCCCAGCTATGACCGCTCTCACTCTTACCGTCTGTTGTCGATGATTGTATTCGTATTCATCTCACTCAGGACAGCTCAGGTAAAGGTGGAAATCTGGCAACTGCTTCTGCCATCAAATGATTCAGGACATCACAGGTTAATTGTGTAACGTGGGGATTTCTAGAGGCAGCTCCTACCGTTGAGGACAAACTTGATCTGCTTAATCTACTTACCCACCTGCCCTGTCACAGCGCCTTTCTTCATGGGCCATAACGCTAGTGTCTGTCCGTATCCTAATGGACAATGGCGTCGACACTTCATCCTGCATGAAAATATGGGATTTCTTGGTTGGTGGCATAAAATGAAAGATTAAACTGATCCTCTGCTGCTGACATCAGTCTGAAATGACTGGAAAAAGGCAGATGAACAAGGACTGACGGGCTAATAAAAGATGGGTACATGACCCCAAGCCTGCATGTTTGCAGGTTTTGGGCTCCTGATCCCCATATGTTCAGTTTCTTGTTTGGTGGCTGTGGATCCACTCCTGGTTGGCAGAGCGGTGCCCTTATCGACATATAACGTGCTGCCGCTTTCTAGGTGTCTTTTGCAGTGACGTTGGTGACGAGAGGATCCCAGAGATGGCGATTACTCATCAAAGGTGCAAAGTCTGTGAGGAAGAGCTGGTGAGAACATCTGTGAGGAGTGATTAATTTATCAGTCTGTTCTCACCCGCCACCTATAAAGATGGATTCCTGCCGCTCAGCGCTGGTGTGTGGCACGGCCTGTTCTTTAGCAGACTAGGCTCCGATATCCTGACATTATGGTGAATATTCAGCGTATACGTCTACATGCCCATTAGACTGGTGTAGGCCATTAGTGTCTGGCACACTGGCCTGCTTGATATGTCGGGTATTTTTCTACTATGGGAGTCAATTTTCATTGTGTGTAAAGGTGAAATATAGGAGTACATATATAAAATATTTATTGTGTGGGTAGAAAGCTTCATGCTTCTGTGACTAATATCACCATGTGTAGGAGATGCTTTACATTGGTGTCACGTATACAAGAAGTAGTTGAATTTCCCTCCGTTCTGGTGCTCTCCGGCCCGTCCACATCATTCTCTTTTCTGGCGGATGCTTGCCCCTCATTTTCCTAACGTCCAGACTTGTTCCCGTCTCCCCAATGCCTCCATAGTGGAAGTTTGTCTTGGGTCCAGAGCTTTGTGTTGATTTTTCACCTATTCTTCCGGCTCAGGGCTCGTACATCTTGTATCCTTCCTTCATTAGTCTCAGCAGCTCTGTAAACACATTTGTATGGAGGTTTGGTAATTTAATATGAAACATTCATTGTCCGTTCCCTGTGTGAGGTTTCAAGTTAGGGGAATTGTCAGATCGACATCAGTCACGTCCCTGCAGGCAGCATTATCAGTGGTCACATTATTAGGGAGTCATGTACCCCAATATGTGCTGAGGACAGGCCTGCCACACATCAGTCGGATACTCCGAGATGGGAAATGCCTGTAATATCGCTCGATAGAGCCCCATCCTGTGTAATATAGACAGAACATTGGCCATTCACGTGGGGGCTTCCAGTCATCGGAGCCCAGTGTTTGATATAAACATGGTCGCCCTCCGCAGATGAATATATACAGGAGGAGTGGTACTGTGCAGTGTATATATACAGGAGGAGTGGTTCCGTGCAGTGTATATATACAGGAGAAGTGGTACTGTGCAGTGTATATATGCAGGAGGAGTGATACCGTGCAGTGTATATATACAGGACAGGAGGAGTGGTACTGTGCAGTGTATATATACAGGAGGAGTGGTACTGTGCAGTGTATATATACAGGAGAAGTGGTACTGTGCAGTGTATATATGCAGGAGGAGTGATACCGTGCAGTGTATATATACAGGACAGGAGGAGTGGTACTGTGCAGTGTATATATACAGGAGGAGTGGTACTGTGCAGTGTATATATACAGGAGGAGTGGTACTGTGCAGTGTGTATATACAGGAGGAGTGGTTCCGTGCAGTGTATATATACAGGAGGAGTGGTTCCGTGCAGTGTATATATACAGGAGAAGTGGTACTGTGCAGTGTATATATGCAGGTGGAGTGATACCGTGCAGTGTATATATACAGGAGGAGTGGTACTGTGCAGTGTATATATGCAGGAGGAGTGATACCGTACAGTGTATATATACAGGAGGAGTGGTACTGTGCAGTCTATATATATATATATATATATATATATATATATATATATATATATATATATATATACAGGACAGGAGGAGTGGTACTGTGCAGTGTATATATACAGGAGAAGTGGTACTGTGCAGTGTATATATACAGGAGAAGTGGTACTGTGCAGTGTATATATGCAGGAGGAGTGATACCGTGCAGTGTATATATACAGGAGGAGTGGTACTGTGCAGTGTATATATACAGGAGAAGTGGTACTGTGCAGTGTATATATACAGGAGAAGTGGTACTGTGCAGTGTATATATGCAGGAGGAGTGATACCGTGCAGTGTATATATACAGGAGGAGTGGTACTGTGTAGTGTATATATACAGAAGTGGTACTGTGCAGTGTATATATGCAGGAGGAGTGATACCGTGCAGTGTATATATACAGGAGGAGTGGTACTGTGCAGTCTATATATACAGGACAGGAGGAGTGGTACTGTGCAGTGTGTATATACAGGAGGAGTGGTACTGTGCAGTGTATATGTACAGTAGAAGTGGTACTGTGCAGTGTATATATACAGGAGAAGTGGTACTGTGCACTGTATATATACAGGAGGAGTGGTACCGAGCAGTGTGTGTGTATGTACGTATGTATGTGTATGTATGTATGTATGTATATATGTGTGTATGTATATATATATATATATATATATATATATATATATATATATATATATATACACACACAGGACAGGAGGAGTGGTACTGTGTAGTGTATGTGTGTGTGTGTGTGTGTATATATGTATACATACATACATACAGGAGTGGTACTGTGCAGTGTATATATACAGGACAGGAGTAGTAGTACTATGCAGTGTATATATACAGTACAGGAGAAGTGGTACTGTGCAGTGTATATACACAGGACAGGAGGGGTGGTACTGTGTAGTGTGTGTGTGTGTGTGTATATATATATATATATATATATATATATACAGGAGTGGTACTGTGCAGTGTATATATACAGGAGGAGTGGTACTGTGCAGTGTATACATACAGGACAGGAGGAGTGGTACTGTGCAGTGTATCTATACAGGAGGAGTGGTACTGTGCAGTATACATATACAGGACAGGAGGAGTGGTACTGTGCAGTGTATATATACAGGACAGGAGAAGTGGTACTGTGCAGTGTATCTATACAGGACAGGAAGAGTGGTACTGTGCTGTGTATATATACAGGACAGGAGGAGTGGCACTGTGCAGTGTATATATATATATAGAGGACAGGGGGAGTGGTACTGTGCAGTGTATATGCACAGGACAGGAGAGGTGGTACTGTGCAGTGTATATATACAGGACAGGAGAGGTGGTACTGTGCAGTGTATATATACAGGACAGGAGGAGTGGTACTGTGTGTGTGTGTGTGTGTGTGTGTGTGTATATATATGTGTGTGTGTGTATATATACAGTGTGTGTGTGTGTATATATATATATATATATATATATATATATATATATATATATATATATATATACACACACACAGGAGTGGTACTGTGCAGTGTATATATACAGGACAGGAAAAGTACTGAATATTTATACACAAAAGGAACATACCGCACCACATTTCTTGCTGCCACCACATTAGTACACACCGCTTTCTCAAGCACGTGACAGGTCCTCTTCTTGCTCTCTGACATGCACAGGGTAACACAACTACACCGTACTTTCCGTCTTCAGGGTTGTGGGCATGCTTAGAGCAGCAAGCAAGAAACATTTTAATTTTAGATTTAATATATGAAAAAAGTGCAGTACTTGCAATTTTGACAAAAAAGATTAAATAAAGAGACAGGAGGCAAAGGTGGAATTTTGTACAGATCTAGCAGCAAGGTGGCATCTTCTGGATCTGACCGTGAGTTTTTCAGAATGAGAAGACTATAAAGCGTCTCACCGACACCGCTCATTATGGTCAGGTGAGAGGAGCATGGCTAAAGGTACTGTCACACTTAGCGATGTACCAGCGATCCCGACCAGCGATATGACGCGGTCAGGATCGCTGGTGCATCGCTAAGTGGTCGCTAGTGAGCTGCCACACAGGCAGATCTCACTAGCGACATCGCTGGGGACGGGGGTCGCTACTTACCTGTCACACTAGGCGATTCTGCGTCCTCCCGCCCGGCTCCACGCGTCGCTCGTCCTCACAGCAGGAAGCTGACGACGAGAAACAGTCCTGAACGTTCTCGCGCGATCAGCGATAACCAGCGGGGGGAGCCGGTCGTAGGTAAGTATCAGACACAGATATCGCTAGCAATATCGCTATAACGTCACTAGTTATAGCGATATTGCTAGCGATATCTCTTAGTGTGACAGGCCCTTAACTGTGTGTAAGGAAAGATGGTGCAAGATTAGGGTTGATCGAATAGCTTTGGATAACTGCTTATCCGAATAGCTATAGCGCTTCCCGAATAGCTGTATTGGGAACCCGGATACCTGGAGCGCTCCCGATAATTAGCTGTTCGGAGCCGCAGCTGCATGTGTCACGGCTGTGTGACTGTCACAGCATATGCATGGGTGGCCTGTTTCGTGACACATGCATCTGCGGCTCCGGACAGCTGATTATCGGGAGCGCTCCAGGTATCCGGGTCAACGATGCAGCTATTCGGGAAGCGCTATAGCTATTCGGATGAGCACTTAACCAAAGCTATTCGATCAACCCTATGCAAGATCACAATCCTAATTTGTCATATTTACCCACAGGAACCTCCTATTGGAGTATGACTGCCATATTTCTGAACAGACCTTCACCATTCTAGACACAAAACACAGCTATGATACATCCATAATTTTGGTTTTCTTTTAAGTTTCTGTGGTTTCCCAAGGCCAAAATTTCTGTCACCAGTTGAACCCACAGATGCGATTATATCCTTTATGTTAACATCAGATTATTATGGCAGCGAAATATTGCCATGTGATGTCCCTGGTATGGGTAAAAGATGATCTGTCTGCCCTTGGAGCAAATATTGTAATCTTTGATGTAGTACCTATTTGCTAATGAGTACAGGTAAGTACGCAATAAAAGTTTGTTATTCCTGAAACTTTCAGCTGCTTGTTAATTCATGTTTGCACAGGAGGATGCTTCAGTGATGGTAAATTTTGATTTGTCTGCTCCATAGCACAGTCTATAATAGTGGGGATCACGGGTTGGAGCCCCGAACAATGAAATAATATAAGATTTACATGGGAAGAATCAAACATCTAATGTGAGCTGATAGATGTGATACAATGGCTCGTGAGCGGGAGGGGTTGGATGAGAGCGCACTCATTTCTTTTTGTCTGCGCGTATACGATATGGGATTTTTTCAGCGATTCTTGCCTGTCTGCTCTCAGTTCAGTGGCATCACCTTCTCATGGTCTCAATATATACAGTCATTGGTGCTGGACCTTATCTGTACATACACTTCAACCATTTATTAAAAAGGCATATTAATGTTTACTGATGGTGACACTTGCACAGTGCTTATTGTGTGCTGTACAGGCCATGTTCGTTGGTGCCATCAATGATTTTTTTTTTTGGAAACGTGGCCTGTCCGTGACCAGTCCATATAGTAATATATTTAGTCCACCCCTTCTAGACCTTTTGACGTGCACTAATGGTCGTCACCGGACTTCGTGAGTCTTCAGTACGTTTTTGCTTTGGGCTTTGGTCGTCCGTTCATTGTGTCACGTTGTTTGACCTACTTGAAGGGATGAGGTTTAATGAAGCGCGCGGGATGTGATCAGGCCATTGCTGCACGGTGGGGATGTCAAGTCTACTTCACTATGATGTCCTTACTGGGAGGTAAATGGGAGTATAAAGCGTTACTAGAAATATGACACGTTCTCCGAGCGCTTTACAGTGAAAATTCCACAAGAGGTCCATGCCGCATACATATTGTATATTATAGGTAGTGGTCCATTCCCTGGGGGACGCCATGTTGTGACATACCAGCTTCTAACAGCAGTTTTATACTGTCTAACCTGGCATCAGTGAACTTGCATTATACTATCCATCCTTCTGCTTCCTCCATCACCGCGGCCGGGGAGCGTTCATGTTCTGGTTGTATCATCCATTATTACGTGTTGTTCTTCCTGCCTCTTATTGTCGTCTTTTATTGTCGTCTCTCATTGTTGCCTCGTATTATTGTCACCTTTCTGTTGTCTTTCATTTTCGTCTTTTATTGTCTCCTTTTTGTCCCCGCCTTTTTGTCCCCGCCTTTTTGTTGCGTGCCGCCTCTTTTTGTCGCCGCCTCTTTTTGTCGCCGCCTCTTTTTGTCGCCGCCTCTTTTTGTCGCCGCCTCTTATTGTCGCCTCTCATGTCTTTCAGCTCACACTGACGGAGGAGCAGAGTGAACAAAGCAGAAACGGCTGTGAATCTAAGGAGCTGGTCTTCCTGGTACAAGTCGCATGTCAGGTAAGGGTGTACGTGCTGCAGAGAGCGCCCCATCTGATCTTTATCTTCATTTAGCTTAGTTGTTCCACTAAAGAAAACAACGTATGTCCCTTCACAGAAAAGGACATCCAATCCAAAACATTACAGGAAAAATGTGGCCATACTTGACAATACTCTTAAACAATGCCAGTGTCCACAGGACGCGTCAATCCCCAATGTACATGTGATGATGACCACCACACCTACCATCCATGAGGAGGACGGGTGCCCAGTGCACAAAGATAAAGCTTGTATTGGGCCTCAGTCACACAGATGTGTAGTACACCGAATCGACTTACAGCCTATAGGCCGTACTGTTATATCAGGAGGGTCGCCAGCTATGTGTTAGTGCACCCTTCAAAGACAGACACCCCTATCCTCCACAACACAACAGGGCCTGTCTACGTCCCGCCAACGTGAAGACTGGCATTGGTGACTGTGGCCGCCTCTTTTTTTTTTTTTTTCGTGATGTTTGTTTGAATATATTTGGTCTCTGCTCATTTATTGGAAACAACCGAGGAGACGTAAAGGAAATGATAAGTTTCCACAGTGCCCTGACTATTCAGAAAGTCACCAATAATCTCCAATGTGTCCCTGGCATCATGCGGAGAAAGTGCAGCTCCCGGCGGCTGTGGACCTGGAGCACTCAGGATATCGGTTCACAGTGACTTCATGAAAGACCAGATCAATACATCTCGGGTAACGCGGAAGCACAACATGAGGCGACCCGGCTTCAGTGTACCAATCTCGTAATGTCTTATTTCCTCAGCCACTTCTTTCCATAGGAAGCCTTTAAACTGGTTGTCAGATGCCCTGTAATCTAGAAGTGAAGGTAATGTCTTTTTTAGAAGTGGAAAATGAGCCCAAGTCCTGGGCCGTGTTACCGTAGAGAAAATCACTGAATAATGTGGAGGAACCTGATGAGGTAGTGCCATAAGTGTGCCCCAGACTGATGCCATTCTGCACGCCGTCCCCCAAAACTAATACACACACCCTCACGTGTGCATGGCTTTTGTCAGAGCTAGTGTATAATGACCACTCCGTGTGAGGGTCATGATTTGCTGAGGGCTTCTCCGGTTCAGAGTTTTTCCCATCCTGTCATTTTGTAGTGCCGTTCATCCTGTTAACCATTTAAATAGATGGCGTCGTTCTTCTTTCTCTCGGCCCCTGCGTGGACCATTCACTTCAGCAGAGGTGAGAAGATTGGACGTCTTCCCGGCAGTCTCCACGTGTGACGCATGACGCAGGCGATGGTTCACTGTCAGTTGTGCTGAGCGCTGCAGATATTCCTGACATTTTCCCTATTATTTCTGTTATGGACAATGAGATTGTTGCGTTTCCACCTGTGGAGAACTGCAGACCACGCTCTGAGAATGGTGATCTGTCGCTGAGAAAGAACTGAGGATAATGACATGATGGCGGCACTGCGCATACCACTGTCCACACCGCAGACTGCACACCGACCAGATGGGGAAGCCATAGAGCGTTTTATATTGCCGATTTGGGGTGGGGTAGTATCTGCCACTTCCCAACTATGTATTTTAACCCTTAATGCTCCAGTCAGGCACCACAAGTCTCAGAACGCGCTGTCATTTGTCACCCAGGGTCGCAGCTGGATAGTAAAACGAAGTTATGAAGATTTCCGGGTGCTGGACAAACACCTTCATCTGTGTATATATGACCGCCGCTTCTCTCAGCTCTCAGAGCTGCCCCGGTCCGACTCCGTGAAGGACTGTCCAGAGGTAAGGAGATCGTCTCAGTCTATACCTTACAGCCGAGACTTCAGGTCGGGAGGTCTAATGGCTGCCGCTGAAATGTATAGTCCCAGGATAGAGGGATGAGTGTAGTAGTATCAGGACATGAGCAGCGGCAGCGCCTACAGACGCGTTCACTCCGCAGATCCTGGCTCCATATTCAGATCTTTTCATCAGATGATTGCCCTTCATGGCAGAGGTTACGGTGCGCCTCACTTTATGCCGCACAATCGCAGCCCGTGCAGTGAGTAAATGCTAAGATAACATGGCTGCATTTCCCTGACAGAATGCCAGCCCTGCGGATGTGAGACCGTGGAGTCTGTCACATTTACATATAGACGGAGACTGATGAGTCCATGCCCCCTTTATGTCATATTCTTGTTTCATTTCAGCTGGTCACGCAGATGCTGATGGCTTACCTGTCACGCCTGTCAGCCATCGCCGGGAACAAGATCAACTGTGGGCCTGCTCTGACGTGGATGGAGGTAAGAGATCTGAGACTCCAGGACCCGATGTTTGCATAACGCTTTCTGCTGGTTTACACAGCGATCCCCTGTCTTCAATAGATCGATAATAAAGGGAACCACTTACTTGTGCACGAAGAATCGTCCATCAATGTCCCGGCCATTGCTGCCGCTCACGTCATCAAACGCTACAACGCACAAGCTGCCGATGAGCTGTCCTTTGAGGTAAAATATATTAGGATTCAGAGTCCTTGTAGTCCTCACCGTGTGTGGTCGATGCTATTACACCTGGACTGTCATGTCGCTATAAAGTCTCCGTTCTTCTAAAGGTTGGAGATATCGTATCTGTTATTGATATGCCGCCAAAAGAGCTGACCACATGGTGGAGGGGAAAGCATGGATTCCAGGTAAGAAACATCCATAGCTCCATTTATATTTCTCATCATTTCATATATTCCGTTTAAGGAATTATTTATCTGCTGTGTGCACATATTGTGTTATTGATCTTGAGTTACATCCTGTATTATACCCCAGAGCTGCACTCACTATTCTGCTGGTGCAGTCACTGTGCACATACATTACATTACTGATTCTGAGTTACATCCAGTAATATACTCCAGAGCTGCACTCGCTATTCTGCTGGGGCAGTCACTGTGTACATACATTACATTACTGATTCTGAGTTACATCCAGTATTATACTCCAGAGCTGCACTCGCTATTCTGCTGGTGCAGTCACTGTGTACATACATTACATTACTGATCCTGAGTTACCTCCTGTATTATACCCCAGAGCTGCACTCACTGTTCTGCTGGTGCAGTCACTATGTACATACATTACTGAACCTGAGTTACATCCTGTATTATACTCCAGAGCTGCACTCACTATTCTGCTTGTGCAGTCACTGTGTACATACATTACATTACTGATCCTGAGTTATATCCTGTATTATACTCCAGAGCTGCACTCACTATTCTGCTGGTGCAGTCACTGTGTACACACATTACATTACTGATCCTGAGTTACCTCCTGTATTATACTCCAGAGCTTCACTCACTATTCTGCTGGTGCAGTCACTGTGCACATACATTACTGATCCTGCGTTACATTCTCCAGAGCTGCACTCCCTATTCTGCTGGTGCAGTCACTGTGTACATACATTACATTACTGATTCTGAGTTACATCCAGTATTATACTCCAGAGCTGCACTCACTATTCTGCTGGTGCGGTCACTGTGTACATACATTACATTACTGATTCTGAGTTACATCCAGTATAATACTCCAGAGCTGCACTCGCTATTCTGCTGGTGCAGTCACTGTGTACATACATTACATTACTGATCCTGAGTTACCTCCTGTATTATACCCCAGAGTTTCACTCACTGTTCTGCTGGTGCAGTCACTGTGTACTTACATTACATTACTGATCCTGAGTTACATCCTGTATTATACTCCAGAGCTGCACTCACTATTCTGCTGGTGCAGTCACTGTGTACATACATTACTGAACCTGAGTTACCTCCTGTATTATACCCCAGAGCTGCACTCACTGTTCTGTTGGTGCAATCACTGTGTACTTACATTACATTACTGATCCTGAGTTATATCCTGTATTATACTCCGGAACTGCACTCACTATTCTGCTGGTGCAGTCACTGTGTACATACATTACTGATCCTGAGTTACCTCCTGTATTATATTCCAGAGCTGCACTCACTATTCTGCTGGTGCAGTCACTGTGTACATACATTACATTGCTGATCCCGAGTTACATCCTGTATTATACTCCAGAGCTGCACTCACTATTCTGCTGGTGCAGTCACTGTGTACATACATTACTGATCCTGAGTTACATCCTGTATTATATGCCAGAGCTGCACTCACTATTCTGCTGGTGCAGTCACTGTGTACATACATTACTGAACCTGAGTTACATCCTGTATTGTACTCCAGAGCTGCACTCACTATTCTGCTGGTTCTTATTGAAACTGCTAATAAGCTTGTTTTCAGACATCTGTGCTGGGAGATGTAGTGCCCGGTGCATATAGCCTCAGCTGATATGCTCCTTTCTTCCACAGGTCGGCTTTTTCCCCAGTGAATGTGTGGAATTAATCAATGATAAGGTTCCCCAGTCAATGACCAACTCCGTCCCCAAACCAGGTGAGTGGCAGATGTAACTAACAATTGCGTTGTGTGGAATAATTCACCTTTGCTCCTATCCTATAACATGTCCGTCACTGTCCTGTCTTCAGCTAGTTGGTGCCCTATACTCCTAATTGTCGAGATGTAGCAGAGCTGCCACCGCAAGTTATGTATGTTTGTGGTGTAGTGTGATGTTGTGTGTTCTTACAAATCTACAGTCCTAACAGATCACAAACATCATCTTGCGGTGTCCGACCTCCAGCCTGAGTGACAGCAGGGAATGTGGTGTAGATGTGGCGCCGTTATAGAGGGGTTTGTCGGGGCTCCCGTCACTAAGCAGTTACCAGTCCACGTTTCATCTCGTTAGTATAGAGCCTGGCCATGATGTGGGATTAGATTTAGTGCTTGGATCTTTTTACATCACAATTAAAAGTATATGGTATGCGACGGGGTAAAAAGTAGCGTAAACCGGAGTTAGTGTTATCTAAATTTTCTGACTTGTTTCAGGTTTCATGTTCTCTTCCTTCTGTCAGAGAAGCAGTCACTGTAGGGCAAGGGCTGGTCGTGTGACAAGATGGCGACGTGGCATTGCAGCGTCTAATGATTGTCAGTGTGGTTAGGGTTGTTACTTCATAACATTTTGCATTTTTCGGTAGCACATTATGTGGAATTTTGCTGTCATAAATCGTTGTGTAAGTCACGTGAGGCTTCATGGGACCTGACTGCAATATGCAAATCCCTGCTATGAAACCGTGGCCTGCTAAGAAGGCGCAGACACGCTGCACAAACTGTGGTCTACCAGGAAGGCGCAGACACTCTGCACACGTATTGTGGCCTGCCAAGAAGCCGCAGAAGACACAGTGAACAAACAGTGGCCTGATGGGAAGGCGCAGACACGATGCATGCACATTGTGACCTGCCAGGAAGGCGCAGACACGCTGCAGACACATTGTAACCTGCTAGAAAGGGGCAGACACGCTGCAGACACGCTGCATGCACAATGTGGCCTGATAGGAAAGCGCAGACACGCTGCAGACACATTGTGACCTGCCAGGAAGGGGAAGACACGCTGCATGCACAATGTGGCCTGATAGGAAAGCGCAGACACGCTGCAGACACATTGTGACCTGCCAGGAAGGGGAAGACACGCTGCATGCACAATGTGGCCTGATAGGAAAGCGCAGACACGCTGCAGACACATTGTGACCTGCTAGAAAGGGGCAGACACGCTGCATGCACAATGTGGCCTGATAGGAAAGCGCAGACACGCTGCAGACACATTGTGACCTGCCAGGAAGGGGAAGACACGCTGCATGCACAATGTGGCCTGATAGGAAAGCGCAGACACGCTGCAGACACATTGTGACCTGCTAGAAAGGGGCAGACACGCTGCATGCACAATGTGGCCTGCTAGAAAGGGGCAGACACGCTGCATGCACAATGTGGCCTGATAGGAAAGCGCAGACACGCTGCAGACACATTGTGACCTGCCAGGAAGGGGAAGACACGCTTCACATATTGTGGCCTGTCAAGAAGGCGCAGACACGGTGAACAAACTGTGGCCTGATGGGAAGGCGCAGACACTCTTCACACATATTGTGGTCTCCCAGTAAGTCGCAGACACTCTTCATTCACATTGTGGCCTGCCAGGAAGGCGCAGACACACTGAACAAACCGCGGCCTGATGGGAAGGCGCAGACACGCTTCACGCACAATGTGGCCTGCCAGGAAGGCGCCACATGCACAATATGGCCTGACAGAAAGGCGCAGACACGCTTCATGCACAGTGTGGCCTGCCAGGAAGGCGCAGACATGCTGAACAAACCGTGGCCTGCCAGGAAGGCGCAGACATGCTGAACAAACCGTGGCCTGCCAGGAAGGCGCAGACACATTGTGACCTGCCAGGAAGGGGAAGACACGCTTCACATATTGTGGCCTGTCAAGAAGGCGCAGACACGGTGAACAAACCGTGGCCTGATGGGAAGGCGCAGACACTCTTCACACATATTGTGGTCTGCCAGGAAGTCGCAGACACACTGAACAAACCGTGGCCTGATGGGAAGGCGCAGACACGCTTCACGCACAATGTGGCCTGCCAGGAAGGCGCCACACGCACAATATGGCCTGACAGAAAGGCGCAGACACGCTTCATGCACAATGTGGCCTGCCAGGAAGGTGTAGACACGCTGAACAAACCGTGGCCTGATAGGAAGGTGTAGACACGCTGCACGCACAATGTGACTTACCTGGAAGGCGCAGACATTCTTCAAGCAAAATGTGGCCTGCCAGGAAGACGCAGACACACTACATGCACAATGTGGCTTGCCAGGAAGGCGCAGACACGCTGCACGCACAATGTGGCCTGCCAGGAAGGCGCAGACACTCTACACGCACAATGTGGCCTGCCAGGAAGGCGCAGACACTCTACACGCACAATGTGGCCTGCCAGGAAGGCGCTGACACGCTACATGCACAATGTGGCCTGCCAGGAAGGCGCAGACACTCTAGACGCACAATATGGCCTGCCAGGAAGGGGCGCTGACACGCTACATGCACAATGTGGCCTGCCAGGAAGGCGCTGACACGCTACATGCACAATGTGTCCTGCCTGGAAGGCGCAGACACTCTACACGCACAATATGGCCTGCCAGGAAGGGGCGCAGACACGCTACATGCACAATGTGGCCTGCCTGGAAGGGGCGCAGACACGCTACATGCACAGTGTGGCCTGCCTGGAAGGGGCGCAGACACGCTGCACGCACAATGTGGCCTGCGAGGAAGGCACAGAGGCGCTTCATGCACAATTTGGTCTGCCAGGAAGGTGCAGACACGCTGCACGCACAATGTGGCCTGCCAGGAAGGCGCTGACACGCTACATGCACAATGTGGCCTGCCAGGAAGGGGCACAGACACGCTACATGCACAGTGTGGCCTGCCTGGAAGGGGTGCAGACATGCTACATGCACAATGTGGCCTGCCTGGAAGGCGCAGAGGCGCTTCATGCACAATTTGGTCTGCCAGGAAGGTGTAGACACGCTGCACGCACAATGTGGCCTGCCTGGAAGGCGCAGACATTCTTCAAGCACAATGTGGCCTGCCAGGAAGGCACAGACACGCTGCACGCACAATGTGGCCTGCCAGGAAGGCGCTGACACGCTACATGCACAATGTGGCCTACCAGGAAGGCGCAGACACGCTGCACACACAATGTGGCCTGCCAGGAAGGCGCTGACACACTACATGCACAATGTGGCCTGCCAGGAATGCGCAGACACGCTGCACGCACAATGTGGCCTGCCAGGAAGACGCTGACACGCTACATGCACAATGTGGCCTGTCAGGAATGCGCAGACATGCTGCACGCACAATGTGGCCTGCCTGGAAGGCGCAGACACGCTTCAAGCACAATGTGGCTTGCCAGGAAGGCACTGACATGGTACACGCACAATGTGGCCTGCCAGGAAGGCACAGACACTCTACACGCACAATGTGGCCTGCCAGGAAGGCGCAGACACACTACATGCACAATATGGCCTGCCAGGAAGGGGCACAGACACGCTACATGCACAATATGGCCTGCCAGGAAGGGGCACAGACACGCTACATGCACAATGTGGCCTGTCAGGAATGCGCAGACATGCTGCACGCACAATGTGGCCTGCCTGGAAGGCGCAGACACGCTTCAAGCACAATGTGGCTTGCCAGGAAGGCGCAGACACACTACATGCACAATGTGGCTTGCCAGGAAGGCGCTGACACGCTACATGCACAATGTGGCTTGCCAGGAAGGCGCAGACACGCTGCACGCACAATGTGGCCTGCCAGGAAGGCGCAGACACTCTACACGCACAATGTGGCCTGCCAGGAAGGCGCAGACACTCTACACGCACAATGTGGCCTGCCAGGAAGGCGCTGACACGCTACATGCACAATGTGGCCTGCCAGGAAGGCGCAGACACTCTAGACGCACAATATGGCCTGCCAGGAAGGGGCGCAGACACGCTACATGCACAATGTGGCCTGCCAGGAAGGCGCTGACACGCTACATGCACAATGTGTCCTGCCTGGAAGGCGCAGACACACTACATGCACAATGTGGCTTGCCAGGAAGGCGCAGACACACTACATGCACAATGTGGCTTGCCAGGAAGGCGCAGACACGCTGCACGCACAATGTGGCCTGCCAGGAAGGCGCAGACACTCTACACGCACAATGTGGCCTGCCAGGAAGGCGCAGACACTCTACACGCACAATGTGGCCTGCCAGGAAGGCGCTGACACGCTACATGCACAATGTGGCCTGCCAGGAAGGCGCAGACACTCTAGACGCACAATATGGCCTGCCAGGAAGGGGCGCAGACACGCTACATGCACAATGTGGCCTGCCAGGAAGGCGCTGACACGCTACATGCACAATGTGTCCTGCCTGGAAGGCGCAGACACTCTACACGCACAATATGGCCTGCCAGGAAGGGGCGCAGACACGCTACATGCACAATGTGGCCTGCCTGGAAGGGGCGCAGACACGCTACATGCACAGTGTGGCCTGCCTGGAAGGGGCGCAGACACGCTGCACGCACAATGTGGCCTGCGAGGAAGGCACAGAGGCGCTTCATGCACAATTTGGTCTGCCAGGAAGGTGCAGACACGCTGCACGCACAATGTGGCCTGCCAGGAAGGCGCTGACACGCTACATGCACAATGTGGCCTGCCAGGAAGGGGCACAGACACGCTACATGCACAGTGTGGCCTGCCTGGAAGGGGTGCAGACATGCTACATGCACAATGTGGCCTGCCTGGAAGGCGCAGAGGCGCTTCATGCACAATTTGGTCTGCCAGGAAGGTGTAGACACGCTGCACGCACAATGTGGCCTGCCTGGAAGGCGCAGACATTCTTCAAGCACAATGTGGCCTGCCAGGAAGGCACAGACACGCTGCACGCACAATGTGGCCTGCCAGGAAGGCGCTGACACGCTACATGCACAATGTGGCCTACCAGGAAGGCGCAGACACGCTGCACACACAATGTGGCCTGCCAGGAAGGCGCTGACACGCTACATGCACAATGTGGCCTGCCAGGAATGCGCAGACACGCTGCACGCACAATGTGGCCTGCCAGGAAGACGCTGACACGCTACATGCACAATGTGGCCTGTCAGGAATGCGCAGACATGCTGCACGCACAATGTGGCCTGCCTGGAAGGCGCAGACACGCTTCAAGCACAATGTGGCTTGCCAGGAAGGCACTGACATGGTACACGCACAATGTGGCCTGCCAGGAAGGCACAGACACTCTACACGCACAATGTGGCCTGCCAGGAAGGCGCAGACACACTACATGCACAATATGGCCTGCCAGGAAGGGGCACAGACACGCTACATGCACAATGTGGCCTGTCAGGAATGCGCAGACATGCTGCACGCACAATGTGGCCTGCCTGGAAGGCGCAGACACGCTTCAAGCACAATGTGGCTTGCCAGGAAGGCACTGACATGGTACACGCACAATGTGGCCTGCCAGGAAGGCACAGACACTCTACACGCACAATGTGGCCTGCCAGGAAGGCGCAGACACACTACATGCACAATATGGCCTGCCAGGAAGGGGCACAGACACGCTACATGCACAGTGTGGGCTGCCTGGAAGGGGCGCAGACACGCTACATGCATTGTGTGGCCTGCCAGGAAGGGGCGCAGACACGCTACATGCACAGTGTGGCCTGCCAGGAAGGGGCGCAGACACGATACATGCACAGTGTGGCCTGCCAGGAAGGCACAGACACTCTACACGCACAATGTGGCCTGCCAGGAAGGCGCAGACACACTACATGCACAATATGGCCTGCCAGGAAGGGGCACAGACACGCTACATGCACAGTGTGGCCTGCCAGGAAGGGGCACAGACACGCTACATGCACAGTGTGGCCTGCCAGGAAGGGGCGCAGACACGATACATGCACAGTGTGGCCTGCCAGGAAGGGGCACAGACACGCTACATGCACAGTGTGGGCTGCCTGGAAGGGGCGCAGACACGCTACATGCACAGTGTGGCCTGCCAGGAAGGGGCGCAGACACGCTGCACGCACAATGTGGCCTGCCAGGAAGGGGCGCAGACACGCTGCACGCACAATGTGGCCTGCCAGGAAGGCGGAGACATGCCGCACGCATAATGTGGCTGTTTCATGATTCTGAAACTTGATTTCACACAACCCCTGTTTCCAAGTCGCTCTTGTCTAATGGTGGTGTAATTTAATGAAGAACATGTCTGGTCATCTGCACGGGGTATTAAATTAGCATGCAAATCCCAAGCACGTTCAGATAGCGAGCGTGCGGGGAGGGTTACACTTCACCAGGTACGGATGTGTTTTTCACCTGTGTGCTAAAACAGGGATGTTTGGGTTCTCTGACAGCAGGTTAGGGTGTATTCACAAAGCAGATTTAATATTTTATACAGATCTATGTTGTCCCAGTCCCCAAGAATCAGATGGGATATATTACTAATATTACCCTGGATGGAGGAAAGACCAAGTGACGGAGTCAGCGACTTGTGCTCCGGCACATCTCTTAACAGTATGGGTTTCTCTTAAGAACAGCGATTCTGTTAACGTAGCAGACAAGGCAGCCCATGACCAGACAGGCCCTTTTGGCATTTGCCAGTCCGGCCCTGGCTCCTTCCATCTCCTGCCAGATACAACAAACTGTATGCAGGTTTCCAGACCAATGACCGCCCGAGTGAGGAGACCCCAATATTGAGTTGGAGAGGAAGCTGCTGAATTTCTCTGAGAATAGGGAAATGTCCAGGTTTGTGGAGGAGAAGCAGGTACCAGGAGGCTCATCAGACTCCCTAAGGGGATGAGTGTTCATATTTGCACATGTTCGCCTCGGCCGGATATGTCGCTGCAGATGTACGGACAGCAGAATTCTCTTGCTGTTCATACGTCAGCTAAGTGTCTGATGAGATCCTGGGGCGGATTCTCAGCTGCAGCGTATACGGGGCCCTGGACGGTGTCGTGCTGTGTTGTCAGTCTCTCATCTCATTGTACTAACACAGGGGTAATGCAGCGCTCCCGCCGCTGCTTGCAGGACACATTTGTGCTTTTTCTGTTCTGTAGTTTTGCTCCTGAGCGGTGTCGTCCCGTCCATCTGTGTTGTCTGTAGATGTTTCTCGGGGTTTCGTCTTTTACTTGTTCCATTAATGTCAGTAAATGATCTGATTCTGAAGGATAACTACAGTAGGAAAGGATAAAGTTGTGCTTTGCTTGTTTGCGTTTTAATCCTTTGTTGTGATCTGTTCCCTCCAGTCTCCCCTGCACACGGAATGAGGCCAGCGTCCTGGAGCTACTTCCCCCCGTGTACGGTTCCATGTCTTCTTTCTCTCCCTTCCCCTTTCTCTATAATGCATTTGCTACAGTATACAGGGTAAGGTCTGCGGCAGGCTACTGCATATAGAGGGGACATTAAGCGGTAGGAGCCAGAAGACAGGATCTGGAGCAGGCTACATGGCTGCCTGCTTATAGACTGTTCCTGCGAGCCGCCTCCACATGTCAGGATGTTGTATCCAGAATATTGCAGTTTCTGAAACACAAAGACCACAATGTAGCCGAGTAGACCCTGCAGGCTGCAGTCAGATATAGCAGCAGTCCTACCCTAAAGAGCCCCAATCATTGGATCGCTCTCATTATACACAGCAATGATTGTGTGATCATTAGTCCCCCTCAACCTGGGGTTGTTAAGCGGGCACTGATGGGGTACCAATGCCTCAGTGCTCATAGCCGACGTTCTGTGGCCACATATATACTGTGCACAGGTCCCATCACACCATCATAGCATCACGTGGACAGGCTGTCCTCATCACTGTCATTCCCTCAATCTGTTTCTCAGCTTTGCTTCATGTTCATTATCCTTTGTGATCTCATGTGTCTTCCCTCTCCCTTCCCCACACAATCACAGATTTGGAGATGGATAGTGTCAGGCCAGGGCCAGCATGCGTTTCTGAGGTTCCCAGCCCCTACAAGCTCAGCTCAGGTATCGCTTCCATGTATGTCCTTGTATCTTCAACCAGCTCCTGTGCCAGAGAGTCCTGGGGGGATTCGTCTAGTGCCAGAAATGGCGTCCATCCCCACTTGAGCCAGGTGTAATAACCGGTTACACCCAGCGGTCATAGACGACTGCAGCGAATAGGATCATATATACGGGAATCTTTTCACCCCGCTATGATGTCAGCAGGGGTCCATCATGTGGGATCTGATGAATTACTAGACCGATGTGTTCCCCGCAGGACTCTGGACAGGGCCTGGCTTTCTAACACCGATGTAGTCTAGATCTAGAATTTTTACTAACCAGTATCTATGGACAGGAGAACCTGCCACTTTCCTTCCATGTGGGGCATGATGATCAGATGTCAGTCTGCCCTTGTGTGTGAACCACTCTGGACTTCTCTTCTATGATAAATGCATGGAGCTCTCCACATCCACGCTGCGCCACAGAGCAGGACTCCGATCTCATCCATGGGGGGAGGGGTGGCCCGTGATTCCGCACCCTCACTGGTTCTTGTAATTACTGGGCTGCTTTCTTCTCGTGATTTTCTTAACCAAATATTCATCATATCAGTTCAGAATCATTCACTGGATGTTATAAATGTACTGAGGACATGTAATAAGCTACAAGACCCAGTAATAAGTGTTCTTTGAGTTCTCATTGGGAGAGTTGTAGGGTTAATTTGAGGGTTTCATTGTATGGACAGGAGGTAGGAATGTCAGGCATCTGCCATGAGGACAATAGTCAGGAGGCGCAGGCAGACTGATGTTACAGTGGTCCTCTGTTACTGCCATACAGCAGGGAGGGGTGGGCTGTGCAGGGAGGACACAGCCAGACTGCAGCGAGGCGGGGGTGGTTCCAGACAGTGCACCTGGTAAGAGACACTAAAGGAAGGCAGGAGCCTGAAACTGAGGTGTGACTGCAGCGAGAGCCGAGGAGGAGCAATTACCTGAGCCAAGTGCAGCAGAGAAACAGGAAAATGCAGGGGAAGTGATCAGTCAGGGACATTCGGAGCCGCGACGTGGATAGAGGGTCCGGAGTACACTTATCGTCAGGGTCCATGAGGTCTGTGCTGTTTAGTAGAAGAGCAGTAGAGACCTGGGGGCAGTGTACAGTGAGCTCCTCGGTCATACACTTACAGAAGGAAAGCCGATGGTGAACGTCTGTGCTCTTGACGAGGCGCAGTCACCTGTGGGACTCTGCTCACAAAGGATCAGGTAAGAACACAAGAATGTGTGTGAACACTATTTCCAAGTGGCTTGGACGGATCCTCTTTCTTTCTTCTGACAAAAGCAGATAGGGGCGAGAGGTGGGCACAGAAGCGGTTTGCATGGGTGTGGGCACTTTCCAGGAAGGTTCTAGATCCTAATGATCCAGTGAGAGTAATGACAGCGTTTAGGATATTTGGTTTCTTCAGCTGTGGACAGAGAATTTCCCAGGTCATAAATAGAACCACAGGTTCATGAGGTAAAGACTTCCCAATTTTTTTTTTCTTAATCTCCATTCATATTTTACCGTCTCAGCTGTCGAGCTCTGGAGAGGTAACTTTTGGTGATGGGCTTGTACATCTGAGTGGCGCAGTAGTATTAGGTGACTGTTACTCGTCTATTCCAGAGTGTGCAGCTCTCCTCACAGCGAGCGCAGATCCCTCCTGTATGTAGGGTTAGGTGATTGTGTTACTCGTCTATTCCAGAGTGTGCAGCTCTCGTCACAGTGAGCTCATATCCCTCCTGTATGTAGGATTTGGTGATTGTGTTACTCGTCTATTCCAGAGTGTGCAGCTCTCCTCACAGCGAGCACACATCCCTCCTGTATGTAGGGTTAGGTGATTGTGTTACTCGTCTATTCCAGAGTGTGCAGCTCTCGTCACAGTGAGCTCATATCCCTCCTGTATGTAGGATTTGGTGATTGTGTTACTAGTCTATTCCAGAGTGTGCAGCTCTCCTCACAGCGAGCGCGGAGCCCTCCTGTATGTAGGATTCGGTGATTGTGTTACTCGGCTATTCCAGAGTGTGCAGCTCTCCTCACAGCGAGCGCGGAGCCCTCCTGTATGTAGGATTCAGTGATTGCGGTACTCGGCAATTCCAGAGTGTGCCGCTCTCCTCACAGCGAGCGCGGAGCCCTCCTGTATGTAGGATTCGGTGATTGTGTTACTCGTCTATTCCAGAGTCTGCAGCTCTCCTCACAGCGAGCGCGGAGCCCTCCTGTATGTAGGATTCGGTGATGGTGTTACTCGGCAATTCCAGAGTGTGCAGCTCTCCTCACAGCGAGCGCGGAGCCCTCCTGTATGTAGGATTCGGTGATTGTGTTACTCGGCTATTCCAGAGTGTGCAGCCCTCCTCACAGCGATCGCGGAGCCCTCCTGTATGTAGGATTCGGTGATGGTGTTACTCGGCTATTCCAGAGTGTGCAGCTCTCCTCACAGCGAGCGCGGAGCCCTCCTGTATGTAGGATTCGGTGATTGTGTTACTCGGCTATTCCAGAGTGTGCAGCCCTCCTCACAGCGATCGCGGAGCCCTCCTGTATGTAGGATTCGGTGATGGTGTTACTCGGCTATTCCAGAGTGTGCAGCTCTCCTCACAGCGAGCGCGGAGCCCTCCTGTATGTAGGATTCGGTGCTTGTGTTACTCGGCTATTCCAGAGTGTGCAGCCCTCCTCACAGCGAGCGCGGAGCCCTCCTGTATGTAGGATTCGGTGATGGTGTTACTTGGCTATTCCATAGTGTGCAGCTCTTCTCACAGCGAGCGCGGAGCCCTCCTGTATGTAGGATTCGGTGATTGTGTTACTCGGCTATTCCAGAGTGTGCAGCTCTCCTCACAGCGAGCACAGATCCCTCCTGTATGTAGGGTTAGGTGATTGTGTTACTCGTCTATTCCAGAGTGTGCAGCTCTCCTCACAGCGAGCGCGGAGCCCTCCTGTATGTACGATTCGGTGATTTTGTTACTCGGCCATTCCAGAGTGTGCAGCTCTCGTCACAGTGAGCTCATATCCCTCCTGTATGTAGGATTCGGTGATTGTGTTACTCGGCTATTCCAGAGTGTGCAGCTCTCCTCACAGCGAGCGCGGAGCCCTCCTGTATGTAGGATTCGGTTATTGCGGTACTCGTCTATTCCAGAGTGTGCAGCTCTCCTCACAGCGAGCGCGGAGCCCTCCTGTATGTAGGATTCGGTGATTGTGTTACTCGGCTATTCCAGAGTGTGCAGCTCTCCTCACAGCGAGCGCGGAGCCCTCCTGTATGTAGGATTCGGTGATTGCGGTACTCGTCTTTTCCAGAGTGTGCAGCCCTCCTCACAATGAGCACAGATCCCTCCTGTATGTAGGATTCGGTGATTGCGGTACTCATCTATTCCAGAGTGTGCAGCTCTCCTCACAATGAGCGCAGATCCCTCCTGTATGTAGGGGTAGGTGATTGTGTTACTCGTCTATTCCAGAATGTGCAGCTCTCGTCACAGCGAGCACAGATCCCTCCTGTATGTAGGATTCGGTGATTGCGGTACTCGTCTTTTCCAGAGTGTGCAGCCCTCCTCACAATGAGCACAGATCCCTCCTGTATGTAGGATTCGGTGATTGCGGTACTCTTCTATTCCAGAGTGTGCAGCTCTCCTCACAATGAGCGCAGATCCCTCCTGTATGTAGGGGTAGGTGATTGTGTTACTCGT
This sequence comes from Dendrobates tinctorius, assembly GCF_039654945.1. Taxonomy (NCBI): domain Eukaryota; kingdom Metazoa; phylum Chordata; class Amphibia; order Anura; family Dendrobatidae; genus Dendrobates; species Dendrobates tinctorius. Next base: position 3,613,930 of record NW_027361696.1, on the reverse strand, counting down.
CTATTCCAGAATGTGCAGCTCTCGTCACAGCGAGCACAGATCCCTCCTGTATGTAGGATTCGGTGATTGCGGTACTCGTCTTTTCCAGAGTGTGCAGCCCTCCTCACAATGAGCACAGATCCCTCCTGTATGTAGGATTCGGTGATTGCGGTACTCATCTATTCCAGAGTGTGCAGCTCTCCTCACAATGAGCGCAGATCCCTCCTGTATGTAGGGGTAGGTGATTGTGTTACTCGTCTATTCCAGAATGTGCAGCTCTCGTCACAGCGAGCACAGATCCCTCCTGTATGTAGGATTCGGTGATTGCGGTACTCGTCTATTCCAGAGTGTGCAGCTCTCGTCACAGCGAGCACAGATCCCTCCTGTATGTAGGATTCGGTGATTGCGGTACTCGTCTATTCCAGAGTGTGCAGCTCTCGTCACAGCGAGCACAGATCCCTCCTGTATGTAGGATTCGGTGATTGCGGTACTCGTCTATTCCAGAGTGTGCAGCTCTCCTCACAGCGAGCACAGATCCCTCCTGTATGTAGGTTTAGGTGATTGCGGTACTCGTCTATTCCAGAGTGTGCAGCCCTCCTCACAGCGAGCGCAGATCCCTCCTGTATGTAGGATTCGGTGATTGCAGTACTCGTCTATTCCAGAGTGTGCAGCTCTCGTCACAGCGAGCGCAGATCCCTCCTGTTTGTAGGATTCGGTGATTGCGGTACTTGTCTATTCCAGAGTGTGCAGCTCTCGTCACAGCGAGCGCAGATCCCTCCTGTATGTAGGATTCGGTGATTGCGGTACTTGTCTATTCCAGAGTGTGCAGCTCTCGTCACAGCGAGCACAGATCCCTCCTGTATGTAGGTTTAGGTGATTGCGGTACTCGTCTATTCCAGAGTGTGCAGCCCTCCTCACAGCGAGCGCAGATCCCTCCTGTATGTAGGATTCGGTGATTGCAGTACTCGTCTATTCCAGAGTGTGCAGCTCTCGTCACAGCGAGCGCAGATCCCTCCTGTATGTAGGATTTGGTGATTGCGGTACTTGTCTATTCCAGAGTGTGCAGCTCTCGTCACAGCGAGCGCAGATCCCTCCTGTATGTAGGATTCGGTGATTGCGGTACTTGTCTATTCCAGAGTGTGCAGCTCTCGTCACAGCGAGCACAGATCCCTCCTGTATGTAGGATTCGGTGATTGCGGTACTCGTCTATTCCAGAGTGTGCAGCCCTCCTCACAATGAGCGCAGATCCCTCCTCTATGTAGGATTTGGTGATTGCGGTACTCGTCTATTCCAGAGTGTGCAGCTCTCCTCACAGTGAGCTCAGATCCCTCCTGTATGTAGGATTCGGTGATTGCGGTACTCGTCTACACTGCGTTCCAAATTATTATGCAAATTGGATTTAAGTGTCATAAAGATGTAATTTTTTGTTTTTCAAATAAACTCATAGATGGTATTGTGTATCAGGGCTCTTTTGGATCACTGAAATCAATCTCAAATTCCTGTGATAATTAGTTTACCAGGTGAGCCCAATTAAAGGAAAACTACTTAAGAATGATGTTCCACATTATTAAGCAGGGCACATGTTTCAAGGAATTCAGGAAAGAAAAAGGACCTCTCTGCTGCTGAAAAGCATCAAATAGTGCAATGCCTTGGTCAAGAGATGAAAACATTAGATATTTCCCAAAAATTTAAACGTGACCATCGTACTGTTAAGAGATTTGTGGTTGATTCTGAGCACAGACATGTTTGTGCTGATAAAGGCAGAATGAGGAAGGTTTCTGCCAGGTAAGTTCATCGGATTAAGAGAGTGGCTGCTAAAAAGCCATTACAAACCAGCAAACAGATATTTAAAGCTGCTGGTGTCTCTGGAGTCCCTCGTACCTCATGGTGTAGGATCCTTCAAAGGCTTGCTGTGGTGCATAAACCTACTATTCGGCCACCCCTAAAAAGTGTTCACAAGCAGAAATTGTAGCAGTGGGTCCAGACATACATGAAGACTATTTTTCATACAGTCTTGTTTACTGACGAGTGTCGAGCAACCCTGGATGGTCCAGATGGATGGTTGGTGGATGGCCACTATGTCCCAACAAGGCTGCGACTTCAGCAAGGAGGAGGAGGAGTCATGTTTTGGGCCGGAATCATGGGGAAACAGCTGGTAGGGCTCTTTAAGGTTCCTGAAGGTGTGAAAATGACCTCTGCAAAGTACTGTATATAGAGTTTCTGACTGACAGCTGTCTTCCATGGTGTAAAAAGCAGAAATGTGCCTTCAGGAGCAAAATCCTCTTCATGCATGACAATGCACCATCTCATGCTGCAAAGAATACCTCTGAGTGATTGACTGCTATAGGCATAAAAGGAGATAAACTCATGGTGTGGCCACCATCTTCCCCTGACCTCAACCCTGTAGAGAACCTTTGGAGTATCATCAAGCAAAAGATCTATGAGGGAGGCAGTTCTCATCAAAACAGCAACTCTGGGAGGCTATTCCGACTTCATGCAAAGAAATCCAAGCAGAAACTCTCCAAAAACTAACAAGTTCAATGGATGCAAGAATTGTGAAGGTGATGTCACAGAAGGGTTCCTATGATAGCATGTAACTTGGCCTGTTAGGATGTTTTGGAGTTAAATAGCTTTTTTGTTCAGTGAATGTGACCTAATGCTGCAAATTCCACAAATGAACATTTTCAGTTCTTTAAAACAGATCAAATGTTTAGAAATTCTACTGAGCCTAATAATTTGGAACAGTGCAATTTGAGTTTTTATTCATTTTGGAGATTATACTGTTATTATTGGGAGGTTTCTTCAATAAAATTTGATGTATACTCTAACAGGTGATGACTTTTATTAGACTGATTGTCATTTGTACTGACTATTTAGGAAAATCATAGAAAAATATCATTTGCATAATAATTTGGAACACAGTGTATTCCAGAGTGTGCAGCCCTCCTCACAATGAGCGCAGATCCCTCCTGTATGTAGGATTTGGTGATTGCGGTACTCGTCTATTCCAGAGTGTGCAGCCCTCCTCACAATGAGCGCAGATCCCTCCTGTATGTAAGATTAGGTGATTGCGGTACTCGCCTATTCCAGAATGTGCAGCTCTCCTCACAGCGAGCGCAGATCCCTCCTGTATGTAGGATTCGGTGATTTGTGGTACTCGTCTATTCCAGAGTGCGCAGCTCTCTTCACAGCAAGCACAGATCCCTCCTGTATGTAGAATTCGGTGATTGCGGTACTCGTCTATTCGAGTGTGCAGCCCTCCTCACAATGAGCGCAGATCCCTCCTGTATGTAGGATTCGGTGATTGCGGTACTCGTCTATTCCAGAATGTGCAGCTCTCCTCACAGCGAGCGCAGATCCCTCCTGTATGTAGGATTCGGTGATTTGTGGTACTCGTCTATTCCAGAGTGCGCAGCCCTCCTCACAGCGAGCGCGGGCCCTCCTGTATGTAGGATTCGGTGATTGCGGTACTCGTCTATTCCAGAATGTGCAGCCCTCCTCACAGCGAGCGCAGATCCCTCCTGTATGTAGGATTCGGTGATTTGTGGTACTTGTCTATTCCAGAGTGCGCAGCCCTCCTCACAGCGAGCGCGGGCCCTCCTGTATGTAGGATTCGGTGATTGCGGTACTCGTCTATTCCAGAGTGTGCAGCCCTCCTCACAGCGAGCACAGATCCCTCCTGTATGTAGGATTCGGTGATTGCGGTACTCGTCTATTCCAGAGTGTGCAGCTCTCGTCACAGTGAGCGCAGATCCCTCCTGTATGTAGGATTCGGTGATTTGTGGTACTCGTCTATTCCAGAGTGCGCAGCTCTCTTCACAGCGAGCACAGATCCCTCCTGTATGTAAGATTCGGTGATTGCGGTACTTGTCTATTCCAGAGTGTGCAGCCCTCCTCACAATGAGCGCAGATCCCTCCTGTATGTAAGATTCGGTGATTGCGGTACTCGTCTATTCCAGAGTGTGCAGCCCTCCTCACAGCGAGCACAGATCCCTCCTGTATGTAGGATTTGGTGATTGCGGTACTCGTCTATTCCAGAGTGTGCAGCCCTCCTCACAGCGAGCACAGATCCCTCCTGTATGTAGGATTTGGTGATTGCGGTACTCGTCTATTCCAGAGTATGCAGCCCTCCTCACAGCGAGCGCAGATCCCTCCTGTATGTAGGATTCGGTGATTTGTGGTACTCGTCTATTCCAGAGTGCGCAGCCCTCCTCACAGCGAGCGCGGGCCCTCCTGTATGTAGGATTCGGTGATTGCGGTACTCGTCTATTCCAGAATGTGCAGCCCTCCTCACAGCGAGCGCAGATCCCTCCTGTATGTAGGATTCGGTGATTTGTGGTACTCGTCTATTCCAGAGTGCGCAGCCCTCCTCACAGCGAGCGCGGGCCCTCCTGTATGTAGGATTCGGTGATTGCGGTACTCGTCTATTCCAGAGTGTGCAGCCCTCCTCACAGCGAGCACAGATCCCTCCTGTATGTAGGATTCGGTGATTGCGGTACTCGTCTATTCCAGAGTGTGCAGCTCTCGTCACAGCGAGCGCAGATCCCTCCTGTATGTAGGATTCGGTGATTTGTGGTACTCGTCTATTCCAGAGTGCGCAGCTCTCTTCACAGCGAGCACAGATCCCTCCTGTATGTAAGATTCGGTGATTGCGGTACTTGTCTATTCCAGAGTGTGCAGCCCTCCTCACAATGAGCGCAGATCCCTCCTGTATGTAAGATTCGGTGATTGCGGTACTCGTCTATTCCAGAGTGTGCAGCTCTCCTCACAGCGAGCACAGATCCCTCCTGTATGTAGGATTTGGTGATTGCGGTACTCGTCTATTCCAGAGTATGCAGCCCTCCTCACAGTGAGCGCAGATCCCTCCTGTATGTAGGATTCGGTGATTGCGGTACTCGTCTATTCCAGAGTGCGCAGCTCTCGTCACAGCGAGCTCAGATCCCTCCTGTATGTAGGATTAGGTGATTGCTTTATTTGTCTATTCCAGAGTGCGCAGCTCTCGTCACAGCGAGCGCAGATCCCTCCTGTATGTAGGATTCGGTGATTGCTTTATTTGTCTATTCCAGAGTGCGCAGCTCTTGTCACAGCGAGCTCAGATCCCTCCTGTATGTAGGATTAGGTGATTGCTTTATTTGTCTATTCCAGAGTGCGCAGCTCTCGTCACAGCGAGCGCAGATCCCTCCTGTATGTAGGATTAGGTGATTGCGTTACCCGTCTATTCCAGAATGTGCAGTTCTCGTCACAGTGAGCACAGATCCTTCCTGTAGGTAGGATTAGGGGATTGAGTTACTCGTCTATTCCAGAGTGTGCAGCTGGCCCAGATCCCTCCTGTATGAATCTGCTGGATTTCACTTTTATTGAAGCCTCAGTGTGATGTCCTGCGGTTGTGGTGAGCACTCAGTGTTGGCTCTTACACCATGGTGCTTTCTCCAATGCCGGTGTGATCTGTGACTGTGGCACCTGGATATAAATGAGATGATTGTAGGTATACGGCGGGCACTGGGCAAGATTCCAAGATGAGGAGGATGGCTTCACTCCAACTTCTGCGATCCTCCGGGGACATAGCACTTATAGAATGTTTCATTTGTCACTGGCGCTGGCCTGCAGCCCATTTATCAGAATTATTTTACTTTTATTTCACGTTTAAAGGGATGGAATTTACTTGCTTAAATCCTACCTCTAATTTTTAGTAGATCAATTGTGTATTGGCAGAATGTGTGGAGCTTGTACCATGGCACGTCTCATGGCGACCCTCCTCCTCAGATAAACTCAGCCATTGTTGTGTGGTCAGTGTCCGCCTTTGTCAGATGATCAGGTGATGAGCAAGCAAAAATACATAAGCACCAAGGACAAGCTCTCCCCAGCATTAAGCCTAATTACACAAACTGCAGAAAACAAAGACCCAACAGAGATTAACAAGGAGATAAAAGTCAGAGGCCCTGTAGAAGGGTACAATCATGGCGGCTTTGCTGAGCACACCAGGTAGCAAGGTACGGTCATGGCAGCATTGCTGAGCACACCTGTGGGGCAATAGGGTACGGTCATGGAGGCATTGCTGAGCACACCTGTGGGGTAATAGGGTACGGTCATGGACGCATTGGTAAGCACACGGGGCAATAGGGTACGGTCATGGAGGCATTGCTGAGCACACGGGGCAGCAGGGGACGGTCATGAAGGCTTTGCTGAGCACAATGTGCAGCAGGCGACGGTCATGGAGGCATTGCTGAGCACACGGGGCAGCAGGGTACGGTCATGGAGGCATTGCTGAGCACACGGGGCAGCAGGGGACAGTCATGGAGGCATTGCTGAGCACACGGGGCAGCATGGTACATTCATGGAGGCATTGCTGAGCACACGGGGCAGCAGGGGACGGTCATGGAGGCATTGCTGAGCACACGGGGCAGCAGGGGACGGTCATGGAGGCATTGCTGAGCACACGGGGCAGCAGGGGACGGTCATGGAGGCATTGCTGAGCACACGGGGCAGCAGGGGACGGTCATGGAGGCATTGCTGAGCACACGGGGCAGCAGGGGACGGTCATGGAGGCATTGCTGAGCACACGGGGCAGAAGGGGACAGTCATGGCAGCATTGCTGAGCACATGGGGCAGCAGGGGATGGTCATGGAGGCATTGCTGAGCACATGGGGCAGAAGGGGACAGTCATGGCGGCATTGCTGAGCACACGGGGCAGAAGGGGATAGTCATGGTGGCATTGCTGAGCACATGAGACAGCAGGGGGACGGTTATGACTGCTTTGCTGAGCACACCGGGTAACGGTACATTCATGGAGGCATTGCTGAGCACACGTGGCAACAGGGTACGTTCATGGCGGCATTGCTGAGCGCATATGGCATAAAGGTATGGTCATGGAGGCATTGCTGAGCACAGGGGGCAGTAAAGTACGGTCATGGAGGCATTGCTGAGCACACTTGGCAGCAGGGTACGTTCATGGAGGCAGTGCTGAGCGCATGTGGCATAAAGGTACGGTCATGGAGGCATTGCTGAGCACACGAGACAGCAGGTGACGGTTATGACGGCTTTGCTGAGCACACTAGGTAGCAGGGTACATTCATGGAGGCATTGCTGAGCACAGGGGGCAGTAAGGTACGGTCATGGAGGCATTGCTGAGCACACTTGGCAGCAGGGTACGTTCATGGCGGCATTGCTGAGCGCATGTGGCATAAAGGTACGGTCATGGAGGCATTGCTGAGCACACGAGACAGCAGGTGACGGTTATGACGGCTCTGCTGAGCACACTAGGTAGCAGGGTACGTTCATGGAGGCATTGCTGAGCACAGGGGGCAGCAAGGTACGGTCATGGAGGCATTGCTGAGCACACTTGGCAGCAGGGTACGTTCATGGCGGCATTGCTGAGCGCATGTGGCATAAAGGTATGGTCATGGAGGCATTGCTGAGCACACGAGACAGCAGGTGACTGTTATGACGGCTTTGCTGAGCACACTGGGTAGCAGGGTACGTTCATGGAGGCATTGCTGAGCACAGAGGGCAGTAAGGTACGGTCATGGAGGCATTGCTGAGCACACTTGGCAGCAGGGTACGTTTATGGAGGCATTGCTGAGCACACGAGACAGCAGGTGACTGTTATGACGGCTTTGCTGAGCACACTGGGTAGCAGGGTACGTTCATGGAGGCATTGCTGAGCACAGAGGGCAGTAAGGTACGGTCATGGAGGCATTGCTGAGCACACTTGGCAGCAGGGTACGTTTATGGAGGCATTGCTGAGCACACGAGACAGCAGGTGACGGTTATGACGGCTTTGCTGAGCACACTGGGTAGCAGGGTACGTTCATGGAGGCATTGCTGAGCACAGAGGGCAGTAAGGTACGGTCATGGAGGCATTGCTGAGCACACTTGGCAGCAGGGTACGTTTATGGAGGCATTGCTGAGCACACAGGGCAGAAGGGGACGGTTATGTCAGCTTTGCGGAGTACACCGGGTAGCAGGGGACAGTCATGGAGGCATTGCCAAGCACACAGGGCAGAAGGGGACAGTCATGGCAGCATTGCTGAGCGCATAAAGCAGCATTCCTGTCCTGATCCTGAAAAATATGAAAAAATTTTCAAAATACCTGAATTTACAAGAAGGATAAATATGTAAAACGTGGAGAATGTACATCCGCTCTGGCGACATATCACCGCCATAGGGAAGCTCTGGCTTCTAGTCAGGAAAGATGAGCACCATCAGCTGTTACAGATCTTTATTACACTTTGTAAGGTGAGGATAATATCTCTTATTGTGCAATGGAAACCATCAGCAAGTTGCTGTGTATAGATGTGTTATGTGACAGCATACCATTTTATGAACATGATCGTGTCTGTTAATTAGGCTGTGGGTCCACATCACCAGTGCAGGAATACTACCAAAATGTGTAAATGGCCCTTACCGTGGAAACCTTCAAAAGGAACCTGAAGATCCACCCCTTCCGATAATCCTACAACCTGCAGTAACCACCGATCCACCAAACCGCTGCACGACCAGCTCTACACTCACCTCCTGTATCCTCACCCATCCCTTGTAGATTGTGAGTTCTCCCGGGAAGGGTCCTCTCTCCTTCTGTACATGACTTGTATCGTCTAAGATTACTGTACTTGTCTTTATTATGTACACCCCTCCTCACATGTAAAGCGGCATGGAATAAATGGCGCTACAGTAATCAATAATGTGATGATTTGGCAGTCACTAGCCTGCTTACTGACATTTTCCAGGTAGTAGTACAACATATTTCTGTGATCAGGGTATTGCATATTGAGCTATGAGTTGCAGCTCGGGCAGGTTCTGGGTACAGTCATCCATCCCTTGCCGGGCTCCGTGTGACGCTGCTCTGACCTCTCTGATAATGAGCTTGTTGCACTCTTCATTATAGTAATTGGTAATGACATGCTTGGGGTCGCCTCCTGCTCTCTGTGCTTTGTACCCAGACTCCGATTTGGGTAATGAATGGATTTGGAAAGCTCTGAATGGCGGTTGTCTTCCTCCATGTGCAGTGCTGTGTGCAGCCATCAGAGATATCCCTGATTCAGCCCAGTAATGAGATGTGCCGGGTCCTCGGCTCTGAAATCATTGACTCTTTATAAACTGATCCATAATGAGGGGGTGTTGTCCATTCATCCGCACAATGTCTGTCTGTGTCTGTAACATTCGAGAACAATTGTGTTTGTTTTTTTAACCAATGTGGATTTCATACTTTGCGCGTAGTGTCCCGGAAACACGGCAAGCTCATCACATTCCTCAGGACCTTCATGAAGTCCAGACCCAGCAAGCAGAAGCTGAAGCAGCGAGGGATCCTGAGGGAACGAGTGTTCGGCTGCGACCTTGGAGAGCATCTGCTGAACTCTGGCCAGGATGGTAAGACCCCCTGGGGTGATGGAGTCCCAGTATTTCAGCATTGCTTCCATCTGTCTTCCTAAATGTGGGGGTGGGCTTCTCCTCTCCCAGACTGACTTTACTCTCATGCAAATGGTGAACAGGTTGTGCAGGAATGCTGTGAGCTCGGCTGGTGGGAAAGCGCTCGCTCGTATTACTTTCCCTCTCCAGGAAAACGGCATAAGAGCATGAAGCCATCAGAGACCAGCAGAGATAGTGATCTGATTTTCTCCATAATTTAAAGCAAACCTGGTACCTGATTTGTTCTGGTCTCATTTTCGGCTATGGTCCCTGGCCGGATCTTCTAACTATATTTTCTCTGAAACATCAGAGCATTTCAGAGAAAAATATACCTGGCTGCAATCGTGCTGCCGCCTGCAGTTTGGGCACCATGAATCAGGTAACATCTGTAATTTGTATGTAACCCCTTCTTATGTACAGCACCATGGAATCAATGGTGCTATATAAATAAATAATATGTTCCCTTTATAAATTTCATCCAAATTAATAATCTTTCTGTAATGGGACATTCTGCTGCTTCAGTAAAAGCCGTGTCATTTCCTCACCATCTCCAAGACTTGTGCCTGGTGTCAGAGGCTGGAAGCATTGGCCCTGCAGCCGAGGACGGATAGAAACTAAAATGCTTCCATTCACTGACCAGCAGAGATCTTCAGCAATTGATAAAATGGCAATCGAGTAACGAGTTAGGGAGGGACGGTGGAGTGCGGATAATCAGGTAATGGCATTCTGCTCACTCCGAGGTGCCGGCCGCTGATTCACTACGTGGATTTAGAAGGAAGAGAAATAGTCACGATTATTAGTAATAATGGAGTCTTGATGATGCCGTCATTTGTCCCTCCGGTTGTATTTCTCCAGTGGAGGCTCCATTGTCTGATCCCTCACCATACTTTGTGACCGTGATTGCCTAGCACGGCAGCACCCCCCACTATCAGGACACCGGATGGGGGCAGCAGTGAGAGACTGCATGCAGCTGTCATTCGGCTGGAAGTATGGAGTAAGAGCTGTAATAATCTGAGCACCGAGAGCCGCACGTGTCTGAGCTAATTACAGGGCAGAGCTGCCTGGGATGGGGTGTGACCCCTGGGAACAATCACTGGATACAATCAGTAGGAACATATAGAAAACCTGAAACCAGGTGTGAGTTACACCTGGAAGAAAAACGTCTCCTCCTGTCGCCAACATAGTCAGCTCTTCCTGGTGTGACAGTAAGGAGGGATCGTCAGCTCCTGTTTACCGCGCTGCACTGTAGCATGTGGCTGAGTGTCACGGTTTATCCTGTTTTCTACAGGTTTGTCCACTCCTATGTGAGAGGAATGGCAGATAGTTTGTTACAATGTATCAGGAGACTTAGACCTTCAGGCTTTCTGCCACTTGATCTGATAATGATGACCTGGGACTTGTGGTCAGAACAGTAAGGAAACCTTGCTCCCCAGCTGTCCTTATGACCCAGGGTGAAGAATGAATGGGGGATTTTACAGAATTGCCGGTTTAGTCTTTTGAGGCGTAGAGATAACAATCATCTTAATGTGTAATTCTGAGTTCTCCTTCACGGCTGCGGACGGCGTAAAGATCTGCAGATCGTTCTGCTGGGGAGTCATGTAAAGGTTGTCTTTGTCTTCTAAAATCTTCTCCTCTGTGAAGTCCCCCAGGTCCTCCGGAGCTGCACAGAGTTTATAGAGAAACATGGGATAGTGGATGGGATCTATCGCCTGTCGGGGATCGCCTCCAATATTCAGAAGTTACGGTCAGTCCTAGTCACGGTGTAACGTGGAGCTTGGTGGAAGCTGCCGATGATAAAGTCACGCCTCTGCCTTTCCTTTCTAGACATGAGTTTGACTCTGAGCAGATCCCAGACCTGACTAAAGATGTGTATATCCAGGACATTCACTGCGTGGGATCCCTCTGTAAACTCTACTTCCGCGAGTTGCCCAATCCTCTCCTCACTTACCAGCTGTATGAGAAATTCTCTGTAAGTATTTGCACCCCGCACTTGATCTGCTCCATCCATAACAAAGGTTTCCAGATGGTGATTGAAAGTTGACGACCGGTATGGCCGCAGGAACGGATGTCACATATCTGAGCAAGTAAAAGACCCTAATGAATCGGGAAGCACAGGCCGTCAATTGTGGACCTGATAGTGAAGGGTTCAGTAATTATTACTAATTGCTAAATCTAAAATTGTGCACTGCTTAGAAGGGTCCAGGTTAGGTATTTGTTAATATCCCATCCTGTGATCCTCTTCTTATCTATTTGCTTGGTCCCAGGACGCTGTCTCCGCCGCCACAGATGAAGAACGCCTGGTCAAGATCCATGATGTCATCCAGCAGCTTCCTCCTCCGCATTACAGGTCAGTCCCGCAGTAATTATCGCTGATGGTGACCTCACAGTATAGTCACATGAATCAGAATATTGCATTTTTCATCTGAATGAGGTTTGCCAAAATAAACCAATGTACAAATGTGGAACAGAAAGTAAGCCACAGAAATGTCCTAAAAAAAAAATCTGCCTTGTGCACATACCCTTTCCCTGTTCTATGGTAAGACCTGGGGGGGTCTCTATGGGTGACCGCACTGTCCTCATGCTCTGGTTAATATACAGTGTAGTATCATAGTCTTGGGAACTGAGAGACATGGCTCTAGAATAGAAAGCTTAATATGTAAAGGCAGAAAAGATGAGGCTGTATACAACCTCATCCCCTTCCCATGTCTCAGCTGGCCCCTCAGCATGGAGGAATGTGGGGGAGGGCGGTCGTGATGGGACTTGTCCTCAATTTTTGTCTGTCTGGAGATGTTGTGACTACTCTGCTTCACAAATGCAGCAAATTCCTCTGAGCAGTCGGGTGAATTCATCCCTTAGTATTGGCTAAAACCCCTCAAGTGGACTGTGTAACCCCTCAAGCAGGAAAGTTTGGAGATACCATCTCCCATCCTACTGGATCCTGCACTGAGGGGGGAAGGGGCTTCTTTACTATAGATTCTACCATATCCTGAAATGACATAGCCGCAGTTCCCGGAATGAAAGAGACATTACTTATTACTCTCAGGAAAAGGACAACCTGAAAAGTGAAGGGCACCCTCTGCATTAAGGGCTGCACACTTTACCGTAAATGTAGCAATTCTTGTATTCTAATGATAAAATGTGAAATCCACGTCTGTTATGAGCAAACCTAGTTTGGGGCTAGAATTTGCACACTTTTCTGTCTTTTACAATCCTAAATCTGTTGGTCCTTGATTCTGCATGATTCCAAAAAGAGGAAAAAGGTAGAGAAGGTTGCGAACCATTGTGCAAGTATGACATCATGTATGACTTTCTATTTAACCAACAGTAGAAAACATTGTTACTAGTGATGAGCGAGTATACTCATTGCTCGGGTGGTCTCCGAGTATTTTGGCGTGCTCGGAGATTTAGTTTGTGTCGCCTCAGCTGCATGATTTGCGACTTGTAGACAGCCTGAATACATGTGAGGAATGCCTGTTTGTTAGGGAATTACATGTATTCAGCCTGTCTACAAGTCGCAAATCATGCAGATAAGACGACGAAATCTAAATCTCCGAGCACACCAAAATACTCGGAGATCGCCCGAGCATGCTCGAGGAGACCTGAGCAACCATGCTACTCACCCATCACTAATATTGTTACTTATTTCTATTTGTTTTCTCTCTGCTTGCTGTCAGTGAATGCAGGCAATGCCATTGTAGACGCGCTGGCTACTAGTGACCAATTCTTTCATCTTAATCCAGATGCTTGGTGACTTGTGGAGCTTTTTGTCAGTCTCCGTCAATGGAAATAGTCTAACCTATACATCTGCACTTTTCAAAGCTGCTTCTTTTTACTACAAATGTCCTTTGTTACTGGTATTAATGTTTTTTTTAAGCTCTAGTTCCAGACTTTGATGAATCCACGTAGAATAAGCCTGCATTTACATTGGTCAATAACACATCAGATCCTAACGGTAATGATCTGCCGCTCATGTTAGTCGTGTACTGCGAATGGGTTGAATGAACAATGAGCCCAAAGACGTTTGTTTATAGTAGAATCATAGAATCGTAGAGTTGGAAGGGACCTCCTGGGCCATCTTGTCCAACCCCCTGCTCAAAGCAGGATTCGCTAAATCATCCCAGTCAGATGTCTGTCCAGCCTCTGTTTGAAGACTTCCATTGAAGGAGAACTCACCACTTCTCGTGGCAGCCTGTTCCACTCATTGATCACTCTAACTGTCAAAAAGTTTTTTCTAATATCTAATCTGTGTCTCCTCCCATTCAGTTTCATCCCATTGCTTCTAGTCTTTCCTTGTGCAAATGAGAATAAAGTTGATCCTTCTACAATGTGACAGCCCTTTAGATATTTGTAGACAGCTATTAAGTCTCCTCTCAGTCTTCTCTTCTGCAAACTAAACATTCCCAAATCCTGCAACCTTTCCTCATAAGACAGGGTTTGCAGACCGGTCACCATTCTGGTAAAATTAATTTACCCAAGTAGAAAAAAAATCTTGTTCACTGATCGCTCATTCCTGCATTAGGCCGATAAATGGGAGGAGCGGCAATTCAAGTCCTAAATTTTGCTCCGGTGTCACAAGTCTTTAGCAGCTGGAGCATTGGAGCGAGTGCAGATTGTGAACACTGAATTCGCTAACATATGCTTTGTACGGTGTAAGCGGGATTGGTTGTACATTAGTATCATTGCCCGACATTGCTTTCACGTCGTTCATCGTCTAAACGATTATCTGCTCATGTAGACGAATCTTGGGCCTGACTCACGTACTGCTCATTGGATACTTTCAGCTAACATCCCGGTCACTTGTCTTACTTGCAGGACTCTGGAGTTTCTCATGCGACACCTTTCCCGTCTGGCAACCTACTGCTGTATCACCAATATGCATACCAAGAACCTGGCCATCGTCTGGGCGCCAAACCTGCTCCGGTATGGGACCGTTATTTCCCGGTATGGTACATGGAGGATGGTTATGTGTCATAACTTTACCTTCTGTTTTCTTCTTGCTATCCTTTCATATCTGACGTCTCCTGACTTGTGCTAACGGTCTCCGTGGCTAGTGACACCGTGGGCTGGGTCTGCAGCAGAAGCACATGTCACATTACTGTGGCTGCTGAACCATAACAATTAACATCTGTGTCGTTCCTCTAAATTGTGAGGGAAGTGGTTATGGGCAGGGATGACAATGATTACTGCCGAGAACCGACCTCACTGCGGCTCGAGCCAAACAACACAATAATTAGATCTCGGCTTCCTGCGGTGTTGGGAGCGTTTCTTTGGTTTTCTTGAGCATTAATAGTCTTTAGTAATGAATTCTATAAGGTTTGGCCTCTGATACAATGCCACACAGATCCTTTTATATAACTCTTCCCCCACAGGATAGTCTGTGGATCTCACTTGCGGTTTAGATTCTCCGTTTATGTATATTTTATCTTTTAGATCGAAGCAGATTGAGTCAGCGTGTTTCAGTGGGACGGCCGCCTTCATGGAGGTGCGGATCCAGTCTGTGGTTGTGGAGTTCATCCTGAACCATGTGGAAGTGCTGTTCAGCCCCAAGCTGAGCTCTGTGATCCGTGAAGGAGCAGGTGATTGTTGCCCAGCCCTGTGATCATACATGTCATATGTTGTACACGTGTCCCCGTGGGTACCTGTTCTACAGAAACACTTAACAAATTCAGTATGACATACTCTGCTGCTTTTTAGCTCCGTTTTACAGTGGTACAGCTATGATCAGTGGCTCCAGTTTAGATGCATTGTCTACTGGAGCTTGAGGTAGTCCAGCCCCAATCCTCTAATCAAAGATTCAGGCTGCTCTTCTTTCCCACGCTTTACATTGCAGCTCGGCTTGCTTATATTGCTACTGGTGTTCGTGTTTACCTTAAATTGTAACTTCCTTACCTAACAGAAAAAAGCTGTGAAGGAAAAAAAATTTTGGCTCCTTCAAGAAATAGGCACCCAACATCCGAGGTTCATGCTGAGCATTTCTACACCGTGTGGACTCCCTGCTGATCCTCCACAGGACATTCATCGCCTGGATAATCTGAACTCTGCTGTTCCTCTCTTTATTAGGCCACACTTCTCTGTCGCGGCCAAAGTCTCTCCTTGTGTCTTCACCTTCCACAAAGCTGCTCAGCCTTGAAGAAGCCCAGGCCCGGACACAGGCTCAAATAAACTCTCCAGTTGTGGCAGACAGTAAATACATAGAAGTGGGAGAAGGGCCGGCTGCTCTGCAGGGGAAGTTCCACACAGTCATTGATTTTCCATCAGAGAGGTGAGAACACGGTGGGCTTGGGGGTCCATGTGTAGTGCTCCACCTAGTGGTAGTAAGGAGCTAGCAGCCAACGCTCTGCCAAAAGTATTCTGCAACTTGTGGCCTGTTCTAAAACTCGACACCCAGCATCCTCAGACAGTTGGCTCTTTCACAGCAGGACATAAGTTGCTGACTATTAATTCATGGAACAGGATTGTCCGGACAGGCTTTGGTTATCCTTCTTCCATGCATACATAATTATTGCTTTACCCATAGCAGTGTCAGAAATAAAAGCTTCCATTGAGCTCAGTGGTTGTACTGAAATGTGAACTTATCGTTTGTAAAACATCAATCGTGTATTTACCTTATCTGTAAGAAAAAGGCCGCCCCCCAAGATGAAGAAGTCTCCGGTGGGCAGCTGGCGCTCTTTCTTCAACCTCGGGAAGTCATCATCGTCGTCTTCAATGTCTAAACGGAAACTAACCCGAAACCCCAGTGAACCCTCCGAGATGAAGGCCATGGCATTAGCGGGTGAGGAGTGGGCCTCTTGATGTTTCACGTGATTGAATCGCTGATCAGTTTTATGGATTGCGGATTTTCATTTCTGCAGGTGGAAGAGGAGACACTGGGACCATGCGATCGGCTAAAAGCGAGGAGTCGCTGAGCTCGCTGCACGCTGCAGATGGTATGTAACCCCTGACTTGTCCATACTCCCAGCATAGAAGTCTTGTAACCTCTCGGGGGGGATTCTGCACTAAAGTTACCACTTACTGTCTATATAGTGGACATCAGTGTGGGTCAGGGGAGGACATGAGACTTATTTAAAGTCTGTAGTTTTGAAGAAACACGGATAGCCCACCCCTGGCTTATAACCAAGGGGTTACATTGGGTGGGTTTTTAGCTTCCGCAACCAACAAGGTTTTATTCACCTAAAATCAAGTGAGTCATGGATTGTTAATCGTGCTCTGGTAACTAGTGCTCGAGTAAATGACGAGTTGCCATTGTTTGGTCTAACCATGGTTGCCTCTTTATCTTGCAGTGGAGTCCAAGCTTTTCCGACCTCGGCGCCCACGCTCTAGTAGTGATGCTCTCTCTGCTTCATATAACGGGGATTTACTGGAAAGCTGTAATCGCTGCAATTCCTATGATAATCTGCCTCATGATCCAGACAGCGATGGGGATGAAGGATTGATCCATGTGCCCGCTATGTTATCTATACGATCTCACGAAGACGAGGATCTCAGTCCACCTGATATTGGGGTGGCCAGTTTAGATTTTGACCCAATGTCGTTTCAATGCAGCCCACTAAAACTAGACAGTGAAGGTGTGGATAGTCACAGTATTTTCCTCCTGGACTCCTCACTGGTCAGCAGCAAAGAGAAGGCACAATGTGGACCTCAACCCTCTACCAGCGGCCATAGTTCTGAGCCTATGTCGCCATACCAGGAGCGGATCACTAGTCCCTTCCTAACACCGGACCGTAGCCCCACTGCTGACAAGAGTCCAAAATCCTCGTCCTTTGCAGAAAAGGTGGTACAAGCCTTCTCGCCAAAAGTGGTCCGAAAAGCAATCAGATCTCCGCCATTAACTATTTCAGAACCAGTCACTGTCTCGCTACCTAGCCGCGTATCAGAAATGATTGAAAGTATGCAGGGAAGTGGTGGAGCGGCCACATCTCTTGTATGGTGTAGGGATAGCCTTTCTAGAGACCTGGTGACCATTCCAACTGTTTCCTGTAGATCCTTGGACTTGGGCCCTGGAGACTTTTTTATATCTACAGCTGCAGAATCAGCCAAGACTGTGGACTCTGTCATAACGTCTCAGTGGAACGGCCCTGGATATGAGACAGAAGACACTGCAGGAAATGTTTCCCCAGGAATCCCCCATGCGGCCTGCAGCACCGAGCTCTCATTCACCGACAGCTGCATCCAGGAGTTCGGCACCAGGCACCGAGCTGGATCTTCTCCGAAGGAGAACACTGAATTAGCAGCAGCAGAGAACATGTGTGTCCCGGCTCTGCCTACACCCCCAGGTATGTAGTAATCCACACACCAAACCTGCCGAGCCACTTTATGCATAATTAGTATATTATGTAACTGTGTTATTAGGACGCTGATATAGACGACGATCATTGTTTACCTTGTGTGACAGCGGAAACTGACAAATTACACTGCTGCTTCCAATCCACATGTAAACTGATGTGGGAGCAGCCAGGAATTAGGGGCAAATTAGGTTCACGTAAATGAAAGGAAAAACCTCGCACAGTCCCAAGGAGCGAGTTTACAGAGGAGAGGCTCACTAGGGCCCCCCCTGTGACTCCAGAGGTTTAGTATAAGGAGATCTTTAGTTATCTATTATATTTAGCCCCAACATTCTGTGTTCTAAAGTTGTATTCCAATAAATATATTTTATTACATTGTAACTATGCAATACACTATGCAGTAAGTGGGGGAAAAACAGTTTTCAACAAAAACATACTGAATAACATTTGTGCAGTCTATGAATTTGCTCTGAGAAATAGTATCGCCTCCATCAGATCCTTCATAGGTGATCTCAAATCTTGTCTAATTGTTAAGGCTACAGAACAACCTCTCTACGCTAACTTGGGTTGGTGATAAAGCGGTAACCACATGGCACTATCTCTATCAATCTCAGGGTATAAAGGAATTACCTGGTGCACAGTCAGTTTTCATGAACGGTTGAACTCTTCTACTTCTTTGAGATCAAGTGAAAAATGTTTCTGAATCTGTTTACTATGGGAGTGGAATCCATTTCCCTGTGGCAACGCTTTGCCTCTTCCATGTCCTCCAAATACTTCTCAATATAAAACTGATATGATATGGCTGAATATATGGTATCAGTAGCACTGGAAGACCCCTGTCCTGCTCTCAGCAGTCCTGTAGTTCATTCACACTGCTACTTCAACAATATACGATAACTCGGGTCCACATAAACAGCAGCCAGAAGAATGTTATTTTCTAATAGCAGTGTCTCTTTGTCTCATTGGAGCAACAATGCCATCTGTGAATAAACCTTCTCTGTGGGACAAGCGAAACATCAAGTTTTTCCACACCTTTATGAAAATGTCAGGAGTTACCATAGTTTTCAGATAAGATGCACTTTTTTTCCCCCGTCCTATAATGCGGATATACCTTACAGGTACCATTGCTGCAGACTGGGATGAGGGGTTTTCTGGCGGTACTGCGGGTGCCCGGGGGTTTCCGGTGCTGTGGGGGCTCTGCCAACATTTGTGAAAGGCCAGAGCCCCCGCAGTTCCATGGTTTCCTATGTGGTGGACTCCGGAAAAATGACTGCCGGGGGCGGCGCCTGCACAAATGGAGATCTCGGCACAAAGATCTTGGTGCTGAGATCTCCATCTGCGCATGCACCGCCCCCGGCAGCCATTTTCCCGGAGTCCACTGCATAGGAAACCATGGAACTGCGTGGACTCTGGACTTTTTCAAAATGTCGGCAGAGCCCCCGCAGCAGCCCCGAAGACACCCGCAGCGGCGCACATTGGAACACCCCCTCATCGCATCACCCCATTCCTGCCTCCAGCAGCGTCCCTGGGACCCCGCTTCACCGCAGCCACCACCCCCTGTAAGCAATAAGATGCATGGATTGTAAGAAGCGCCACCATTTTATAAAAAAAAAAATTCTTATTTTTCTCCTCAAAATTTGGGGTGCATCTTATAATCCGAAAAATACGGTGAATCCTCAGCTTCTCATTTTTTAGTCACTACAAATGGGTGATGAAGCAATTCCTTCAATTCAACCACCTGTGTACTTTGACCTTCATTTAATGTTACCTGCGGGTCGGCCATGTCTTCAAGAAAGGGTTTCAGCTCATTCATTAAATAGATGCTGCCCCACCAAGTGACTTGATCCACAATTGCCCCCTTTCCAGCATGTCTCTTCAAGATGGAATCAATTTTAGGGGTTCTGGCAGCAATAACAAATTTCCTCACTTTGCCCATCAGAGCTGCAGCATGTCGCTCCTGCAGAAAGCTGTGAAGCTTCAATAAGCTCATCTGATTGTAAGGTATCATTCTGCTACTTTTCTGTAGTAACATCTGTTTGTTCCTTTCACCCTAAAGCCTGTTTTCACTTTCCTGACCAGCCAATTTTAACAGTTATTACCAGTGTTGTTTTATCGGGACATATGGCGTACTTCATGAGAGTGGTAACATTTCTATGATATGACTTGCGTTTATTTGTGAAAAAATCTGAAATTTTGCTGAGTTCAAAATTTTCATGCCTTAAGGCTGTGTACCCACGTTGCAGATTGTATGCGTTTTTTGCCGCGAAAACGCATGCAGAACACACCCCATGCATTCCTATGGCATTCTGCACATGCTGTGCTAATGCTGCGTTTTTTTCCGCGGTGGAATCGCATCGCGGGAAAAAAAAACGCAGCATGCTCATTCTTTTTGCAGAATCGCCGCACACATAGGAATGCATGAGATTCGCTTACTTTCTGCATGTGGCTATGCCCGCCATGTACAAAGTGAGCGGATCATGTGCGGATGGTACCCACAGTCTGGAGGAGAGGAGATTGTTCTCCAGGCCCCGGGTACTGAGACTGATACAGAAGAAATAAAAGAATGTAAAATTTCACAGGAAACAAATATTTATCAGAAGCTAGATTATAGAGAACAATTATCTATTCTAAATTTACAGTCTTTAGAATCTGAAAATGGTGTAGGTGATACAGACAAAGTTAATCAGTCTCAACACTTAAGTGTTAAAAATCCTTATTTTTATCCGATACAAAGTAGAGGGGAGTGTATGGATAGATTTCAGGAAGTTCTAGAAAGAGAACTAAAACAACTGAAAGATGAAATTTCTACTGATACTCGTGCCAAAAAAACTTCAGCAAAAAACAAAAAGCTGCATTGACAGACCTGAAAAACATGACAGATATAGTAATCAAACACAGTGATAAGGGAGGTATGGCGGTAGTCTTTGATGCTGACAATTATAAAAATCAAATGTTAAAACTTTTATCTGACAATGAGGTTTATGAGAAATTAATCTCTAATCCACCAAAAACCTATAACAAAATAGCTGAAGATATAGTCATGGAAGGTTTTAATATGGGCATATTAAACAAAAAACAAGCTGAATATTTGATTGGCAAAATCGGATTTTGAACTATCATATATGGCTTGCCCAAAATTCATAAAATTGCAGATATTCTTCCTATGAGACCAATTGTATTGGGTCTTCAAATGAGCATCTTTGGGAATGGGCTGATTCTCTTCTTCAGCCATTGGTACAGAGTAGGGATGTTTTAGCCACTTTCTCTAATAAAATATGGCGAGAAAACTTTATATGGCTGAGTTGCGATGTTATATCGCTGTACACATGCATCCTGCATAATTTGGCTATGGAAGCTCTGTAGTATTTTTTACGGAGTTATAATGAATATTCAGAAGATCTGATCAATTTTCTGTTGCAGGTTGTGTTTTTTCTTAAACATAATTTTTTTTGCATTTGATGGTACTATTTATTTACAGAAGTCTGGAGTCCCAATGGTAGCTAAATACTCCCCATCCTTGGCTAATTTGACAATAGCATTTTGGGAAAAACAATTCATTTTATCACGATCAGTGACATCGCAGCAGGGAGCCGGTCGTTTCCGCGTGTCACACTTGGCGAGATCGCTAGCGATGTCGCTGTTGCGTCACAAAATCGTTGTCGCTTCAGCGATATCGCTAGCGATCTTGCCGTGTGTAACGGGGGCTTTTGATGCGCTGCACAAAAAATTGAAAAAACGAGGCTATGCAAATTAGAAAGAGCTAAAATCAGGGCATACGCGTAGAATAGGGATAGAAAAGATTTATTGGAACCAAAAACTAATGTGAATCTTATAAAAGGAAAGACGTGAATAAAAAAATATTTGTCAGTATTGAATATAGTCTGCAATTTGACAAAATAAAGAGCATTTTTCTTAAATGCCTACCAATCCTCTATGAGGATGAAACATTGGGAAAAATATAAGATGCTGGTACTAATGTTGTTGCTAGACGAGCTCCCACTATTGGTGATATGGTATCCCCTAGTTTCTTTACATCTGCAGCATCTTTGGAAAATTGGCTAAAAACCATTGGTTTTTATAAATGCGGTTCTAATAAATGCAAAATGTGCAGATATGCACAAAAATCAAAAACATTCAATGACTCAGGTAATATTCAGAGGTATTACATCAAACAATTTATTAATTGCAAAACAGGAAATGTGGTCTATAGGATACACTGTAAAATATGCAATTTGTCCTATGTAGGCTGTACAACAAGGAAACTAAAAACTCGCATCCTGGAGCATATTAGGGATGTAGAGAATAATACTAGTAACACACGTAACATTTCTATGGTGTCCAAACATTTTCTAGTGCAGCATAATGGGGATTTGGAGGCGATGTCAGTTGCAGGAATTGAATGGGTTAAAAATTCAAAGCGTGGTGGGGATGGAAAAAGATGTCTTCTTACCAGAGAGGCTTTTTGGATATTCTGTCTGGGGTCTAGATATCCAAATGGGTTAAACAAGAGAACAGAGATCATGTATCATTATTGATGGTTATTGCTATATTTGAAATATATATATGTTAATCAATTTGTTTTTATGTGGTATTATTTTGCAAACCTAGAGAATGTGGAGTTTTGTACACAGGACCTTTCTATTAGAACATGTGATAGAAGGTGATAGCGTCATTGGTCTCTATGGAACATAGGCATTGTAGTAAAGCTCATAGGACCTTTGGCTTGCTCATGTGATCTACATTGCAGTTCTCATTGGTCACCACTAAGTATAAGGTTTGCATTATGTTAGTAATTTGCAGCTGTGATAAAGACCCATGTGGCGTCGAAACGCGTAGCTGGTAGCTCAGTGCCTCATAGCACATCCATCTACTTTTGAGGAGTAAGCCGCTGTACTATTTTATCAGCTGGAACGCCCCTCATGAAATTTGGTTATACTCACCTTCCAGCATCCCGTGCAGCCTTACCGATGCTCCCGCCAACTCCCATTCCCAGTAATGCCTTGCGGCAAGGACCTGTGATGACGTAGCGGTCTCGCGAGACCTCTACAGTGTCGAAAGACCGCTACGTCATCAATGGTCATTGTTGCAAGGCATCACAGGGAAAGGGTGCATCGCTGAGGCCTGGGGACGCTGCGCGGGACGCCGGAAGGTGAGAATATCACGATTTTTTATTATTTTTAACATTAGATCTTTTTACTACTGATGCTGCACAGGCAGCATCAATAGTAAAAAGTTGGTTACACTAGTCAAACACTATGTTTGGCAAGTGTGACCAACCTGTCAATCACATTCCAAGCGATGCTTCAAATCCCTTGGAAAGCGCTTGAATTCCGCACGCGAAAATCGCTTGAAAAACGCTTGTTTTCCACGGGAAAAACGCATGGGAATTCCATGCGTTTTTCCCGCAGCGGGAGTCGCAGAAATGCTGCTGAAATTTCCGCAGGATCTCTGCAACGTGGGTACATAGCCTAAATCAGAGTTACGTCACACAAAATAGTTAATAAATAACATTTCCCACATGTCTACTTTACGTCAGCACAATTTTTGAAACTTTTTTTTGCCGATGGAAGCATATTCCCTTTGCAATGCTCCTCGATATCACTCGCTATTGACAGCAGCATTAGAGGGGTTAAATGCTTGCAATTTCTGCTAGCACCGATAGTGGGTGTTGCTGCAGGTTGTCAGCTGTCACATAGAGTTACCAAATAAGTATGTATGAGCGGGCACCACCTCAAAATAAATCAGGATCACCTATTGCATATCAATAGTAAACATAGCACTACAAGCAAGAAAAGTATATGCTCACAAAACAGGGATCACCAAAAAATAAACAATTCTTTATTAGAAAACACTTAAAATAGTCCACAACATGGACTGAAAAAGTCAAGATCCATAATAAAGAGTATACCGTATTTTTCGGATTATAAGACGCACTTTTGTTCACCGAAATTTTGGGGGAAAGTGAGTGTGCGTCTTATAATCCAAATCTGCGTGCTGTGCTGTAGAGGAGGTGGGGGCAGCTCTGGCGTGGTGTCAGGTGGCTGGGGCGGGCTGGCTGCAGAGACAGCAGGAGGTCAAGTGCTCCCGCTCATTAGCCTCACGTAATATTCACTGCACCCGCTGTCCCATCACCTCGGTGCTGAAGCCGCACTGAGTTGGTTGACGGGAGTGGCATATATTGCATGTGCCTGCACTCTACCCCCCCCCCCCCCCCCGTCACTCTATATGCCCCCTGCTGGCAAGCACATGCCCCCCCCCGGTCACTATTTGCCCCCCGCTTGAACTCACATGGTTCCCCCGGTCACTATATGCTTCCTTGCTGGCACACCCATGATGAAATAACAAACACTTAACTCACCTTCCGATGATGACTCTGTGCTCACAGCTCCTCCGTGGCCCTTCCTGTGTCTGTGCGAACACCCGATCATGTGATCGGCATAGCACAGTGATGTCATCACTGTGTGCCCAGGTCACATGATCTGATGCCTGGGAGACAGGAAGCACAACCGAGGAGCTGGGAGCACGGAGCCATCATCGAAAGGTGAGTTAAAATAACAAACACTTATCATGTGCGTGCCAGCAGGGGGGCATATAGTGACCGGGCAGACATGTGCGCGTGCCAGCAGGGGGCATATAGTGACTGGGGGAGGGTCATATCCAGGATGGGATGGGGGGGGGGGGGGGCGCGCGCTATGTGCCAGCACAAGGTGGCAATGTGCCAATGTACCAGCAGCACAGGGGAGCAATGTATCAGCACAAGGGGGCAATGTGCCAATCTGCCAGCACAGGGGGGCAATGTGCCAGGATGTGAGTTATATAGATACCAGGATGAGGGACATATATGATTTGTAAGACGTACACTGGCATTGTAAAACAGACCCCATTAAACATAAAAAAAAATTTTCTTTTTTTTTTTTTTTTTCACCAAATTTGGGGGTGCGTCTTATAAAGCGAAAAATACGGTAATACTTGAGGTCCCGTTAGCCTAATAAATGAGTATCAAGCAATATCCCTGGAATAAAGGGCATCAATGTGTAACACTTATCAGACAAAAGAAATATGCCCTATTTAGCATATATAAATGTCAGCCCAATAGCTGCACCATGCCACAGTGAGAGCAAAGCAATCTGTACAATATCAGGACCAAAATGTGCTTAATTACCAGTGGCATGGTAAAATGAAAAACCATGGGAACATGATATAGAAAACACAAGGATATAGAAACATGACCAGGTCTTACAGTTGCCCCTATACAAAACAGTCCAGCTAAATGGGTCCATATTGTGGCTATATTAAGGGTTTTTAAATTTTATGTGTTCTCTAATAAAGAATTGTTTATTTTTTGGTGATCCTTGTTTTGTGTGCATATACTTTCCTGGCCTGTCACATAGAGCTGACGCCTCCACCCGATCATGGTGGTGCTCAGCGCATTCGCAGCGCCGCACACATACTGTGGTTGGCGGGAATGCAGCTCCCACGGCACATGTCGGGAAGGGGTTAAAAAACTGGCCTTCCATCTCAAACATACTGAATCTGAACTTTTCTTGTAGCTGCTGTTCACCTTAATTATCCTCATTTCTCAGTATAATTGTACTAATGTATGAAGCATTGTCACTTAGGGGCCTGTTACACATAGCGATATCGCTAGCAATATCGCTGTAACGTCACCGATTTTGTGACGTTATAGCGATACTGCTAGCAATATCGCTATGTCTGATACTTACCTCCGACCGGCTCCCCCGCTGGTTATCGGTGGTCGCGCGAGAACGTCCTGGACCATTTCTCGTCAGGCGCTTCCTGCTGGCGCCGACGAGCGATGCGTGGACGCGGACGGGAAGACGTCAGGATCGCCGCTTCTGACAGGTAAGTAGCGACCCCCGACCCCTGCTATGTCGCTGGTGAGATCTGCCTGTGTAGCAGCTCACTAGCGACCACTTAGCAATGCACCAGCGATCCATATCGTTGTCGGGATCGCTGGTGCATCGCGAAGTGTAACGGTACCCTAACAATAGCAAGAGCCTGCTCTTTTTTGAGTACATAATCTTGCAGAACTTTTTCCACTAAGGCCTGGAGACACTGGCTGGCGTGATGAGCTTTAGTATCTTTTACTGCCAGTGTCTTGGGAACAATTTTCTTGTTGTCTCAAACAAATTGAATGTTGATAACAAAATAGTTCAGGCATGTGCAAGCATCCATTTTAAGTAATATAACAAGTCTTTTGATAGCCTTTCTAATATTCTCTTTTTCGTTATGGGCTTCTTCAATCACTAATTTTCTAATACTTTCTCTTTCCAGAGAAACACCAATATTGCTGGCCATTTCTCCATTAAGAGCTGTAAAAGCATGTGGTGCAAATCATGATAATGATACACTGTCCTTCTCTAAAAGCTGTCTTTTAAAATTTTTTGCTGTTCATTATTACAGTAACTTTTTCACTTACAAGATATTTTGTAACTGATGGCTGAGACGCTCTTTCCTCCTTTTTATGGCGGAAGTGCTGGGCACTGGTTTCTTGGTGTTGCTGTGATCTTTAAGTCACAGCTTTGAAAACTTGGGTTGTAAGCGTTGTAAAGGTCTTTTTAGATTGGAAGCTCTAAAGCATTTTATTTAGCACTGCCTGAGTATGCACGGATTTTGAGCTCACAGCTTTTTGTAATCGTATCAATTTGGCCTATAAAAATAAGGTATATTGTAATTCCTGCAAGAATAAGGAATCCTGTGTAATTTTGGATAGAAATAAAACAATCTTTGCATAAATCGTAAATAGTAAAGATGATGACCAATAAAACATTTGTGATGTGTATTAGACAGCTTTATTCTGAACTTTCAATCTGTCATTTCTCAAGGTACAGCTCAGTAAATGTTACACATCATGATGCTTCACAGTCTATGAGGAGGGAGGGAGCAAGTTTGTGCTGAATCATACCCCAGAAAGAAACTAAAACATGAAGCATACAAAGAAAACATACACTGGACTATCGATTTATGCAGTTTATTGAAAGTTTAGATATACGTTAAGAAGTATTTGCCTTAATCCTGTTCACATAGCAGTTCTTGAGATGAGTGCAGGGCTGCAGGCATTCCTTGTCAGTGCCTTTTTGCTCTGGTCTGTAGAGGAGCTTTAATACTGAGCTGTACAAACAAGTGCAGCACACATTCATCTCAACTAAAAGTTGAGGTCCTCTTATCAGGAATAGAACATCTGAAGGACATTTCATAACTTTCCCAAATTTATTTTAAAAAAATATTCAGCACCTAACTGCTTTTAAATGCTGTACACAATTTATTATATATTTTCGGAGTCGGTCCTTTTTATTCTGACTGCATCAAAATAGACACTGACTCCGACTTGACAGCCCTGGTGATAACATAACTTACAAGCGCAGGCATCGTTACAAGCATTACACTTACCTCGCACATGCGCACAGTTTCCTCCAATCAGTGAGTGACATGCGCATACCTTGCTTCAGAGGCTCAATGATGACAGGGGGCCGACTAGTCTGGGGACACTAAAGTCCTCAGATCCCTCATTTACATATAAATGGACTTTAGAAATACTTTATGTAAAGATCTGTTTACGTGTGTAATGTAGTACAGGGATGGTTAGGCAGACACAACTGCTGATGGTTCTGGGGGCATGGGGGACTCGACAGGTTCCTTTTAATCAAAAGTGAGGTTTTCCTGACATTGCTCTGCCATCCAGCAGCGCATCATACCTTGATTTTATTGCCTCTCTATTCACTGTGACATTAGAGAAGAAGGTCTGTAATTTCAGACCAAAACATTTTATGTTGGAGTTGGATTGTTTAAAAATAAAAAGAATCCTGTCGGCATTGAGCCCTACTGGAGCGAGCGCCCGTCCACGAGAGGACTGGTCTGATGGATTGTATTAGGTTATGCGCGGTAGAAGACTAGGGTGCTACAGATTTTTACTGGTTTTGAAACATTAAACATTTTTCTTTCCGTTACACAGGATTATCGGCCGCGGAGTCTCCACTTGATCATGTCCCTGTTACCAGTGTTTCCTTCATTCCTCCTCCACCCCCTCCCAAAAATGCTGCCCGTATGCTGGCGTTGGCACTAGCAGAGTCTGCACAACAAGCTTCCAGTCAAAAGCGACCCCCCTATATGCAGTTCATGGAGCTCCCACTGCCTCCCCCACCAGAAGAGGAGCTGCTGCCCAAACTCCCACCTCAGACCGTATTCCCTGCACTAATTTCGACAGCAGCTGAATCTCCCGAGAGAAGTCCCATCTTTTCTACAGTGACCACCCCCATCACATCGTCCTTCTCCATCAGCACCATCCAGTACAGTCCAGTAAGAAGTCGCAACACTCTGCCAGAACAAAGCCCGTCTGCTGTCACCCCAGGACTCAGCCCCTCATCCCAGGTACAGACACTTATATCATTTGTTTTGGGTTGTATTAACACTCTTTAGGGGATTTGTTTGACAAATATGGCTGAAACCCCCCCCAACATAGCACACACAGTTTTTACGGCATTCATTTTTGGGAAAGAATGACTTGTCAGCATAGACTTTCCTGATCGATACAATTATGCAAGAGGCAAAAAATTTCATAAAGAAAACACAAAAATAGGGCACTGATGCACGCAGGCATCGGCCACCAAGCAATTTAAATGCCACTGGCAATGAATACTGCGGTGATGGACAGTGGCATTTCAGTGGTTAAACATGTTAAGTCTATGGATATCAACCTATAGCTTAAGTGTACCTTCAACCTTGGGGCACTTTCACATTGCATTCTGGGTCCCCGTCGAGGCATATGTCCAAAATTCTTTGCAAAACTGGGTCCAGATGCATGGGCCGATGGGGCCAATAGACTGTAATGGTAACGCCAGTTTGAACGTGAGCAAGGCAGTGAGATTTTTCAGGAGTGTACGCCTACAGGAGGAGGACACTCAGACTTAGGAGACTGAATCAGTGTCCTGCCCATGCGTCTGGACCCAGTTTTGCGGGGGATTTTTGGACATATGCCCTGATGGGTACACAGAACGCAATGTGAAAGCACCATTATACTTATGAAACCGCTCCTGTCAGTGCGGTTACCGGTAGATGATGGGTTTGGTGCAGGCTCCGCTATATACAACTACGCCTGGTACGAAGACTTGAGGCTTTTTCTGTGGATGTAAATCCCTCTCTTTTATACAAATTATTTTGTTTTCTGGATTTTTTGTGTTCTAGGTCCCCGGATCAATTCCTCCTGAGGAGATGCCTTCTGGACCTTTTGAAGTAAACACCATCCACCCTGTAGAATTGTATTCTCCACCCCCTTCCTTGGATAGACCCAGTTCAAGGCCTCATTTTCACCAGCGTTCAGAGTCTTTTCCGTCCCATCCTACACATAGCACCGGACCACCAGCCCCACCAGTCAGAACCATGGAGAGTCGTTTGGCCACCGCCCTACACTCCAACTATAATGATGCAATCACAGCGAGCAATTACCACTCTTTTCTGAGTACCATCACACTGCCATCATCTCTGGAGGATGCACTTCCCAGACAAAATTTTCCTGCTAATGTGAAGTCTGAGAGCCTGATGGAGCAAGGTGCCAGCTACAGACATCCCCTTCCTTCCCAGTCCAAAACTGAAGAGAGTATTGAAATTGGGGAGGGATACCAACACTCATACCAATCCTCCTCTAAGCCAGAGAACATAGAGCTCTCCTACAGAAATCCATATCATCCTCAAATGGAACCAGAGAATCTTAATGAGGCATTTGATGCTTTTGTGCACCCTAAGCCATCTTTAGTCGCCAAGTCTTACAAGGTGGACAGTGCTCCACTTCATATGCCAACACAACCATATGTGTCCCGCTGTGAAACACCCTCCTCAAATTCTACACTTTATGGTACCTACATCAATCAAGCCAAGCACCCTGGACTACAGCATTCTCGCACAAGGAGTCGACCTGATTATATGTCATCCTTGAGTCCAAGTCTACGTACCTACTTGGAGGAAGCACCACCATATCCTACAATAAGACGGGTCCAATCCTTGCATGTGCCTATGCAACCTCCACCACCTCCAGTGCGTACAGTTCCTATTTCTAGAACAGAGGTCCCGCCTGATGATGAACCCGCATACTGCCCACGCCCTGTCTATCAGTACAAAGCATGCCCACCCTTCAGTTCTTCTTCCTCAGATTATCACGTCACTCAGCTGCAGCCTTACTTTGAGAATGGAAGGGTACATTATCGATATAGTCCCTTCTCGGGCTGCACCACATATTACTCTGCAGATGGCACCTTCTATGATATGGACCCTTACAGCACATTGCGTTTGCGGCAGTACCACCTCTATCCTAGTCGTGACTTTGCATCTTATACTACAAGACTGCAGCCCAAGTCCACATATCGGTCACAGGCGTTGGCACCGTACCCAAGAGGAAGTCTGCGGGAGCACAATTTCATTAGCAGAGATGTTCCACCTGCGTTACCCCCTGAACATCCTAGACCTATTCACATCTCCTGGGATATGGAGGATATGGACAGGTATAGATTACAGTCTTTGAGACGTGAGAACAGAACACGTCAAAGACCTAAGGGACCTGTTATGTCTCAGTACGATAACGTTACCCCATCCTTAGGGGAGGATATAGCTGGACTGGATGTCATACATCTGAGGAGCAGGTGTGACCCAGGGAAAACGCCAGGACTTCTCAGTGTCGCTGAATCTAAAGATGTCCGCTATGCTGGAAGGGCAGAAGGTGATGATGAACGTCTACCACATCCTCTCCCATCTTATGGAAATGGGTCCCAGGATAAACCATCCCTTCCCCAGAAGCAAAGTGTGGGGACTAGGAATCGTATACAGCACGACTTTACCTCTGAGCATCGGCCTCCAGCGCAGCAGGATGCTGGACATAGACCATCCTCTGATGGACGCAATGGCCCCCCATTCCCACCTGCTGAATACAGCTCTAAGACGTTGCCACTGCCTTCTGAAACCCAATATAAGTCCTCAAACAGTAAATACAATGTGAATCCCCAGGAACCAGTAAGGCTGAATCACAAGGAAACGAGACTGTCAGAGGACAAAGAGCGGTCACTTGCCAGACCGCCCGACAGCTCACACAGAGACTGTTACAGAGAGGACATGGCTCAGTATGTTACTGCTCCACCCAAACCAGAGAGGAGCCACAGCCTCAGGGGCCACAACCCAGAACTTTTGGAGAGAGACCCTGCCATCTTCTACCCCTACCAAACACTCCATGGAAAGCTGCACAGCTCTATAAGTGCACTGTCTCAGTACGATAATGTGGCAGATTACCATTCCGTACCCCACCATCGCTCAACAAGCCAATCTAACCCTAATGCCTTCCCCCTTGCACATGGCCGGACCTATGCGACTGCTCTGGGTCAGGGAGCTTTTCTAGCTGCAGAGTTGTCCCTGCAGAGGCCGGAAGCAAAAGTCCATGCGGAGTGAGGTGCTGCCAGGGAATACCGGGAGGGTTCACAGTGGGAAGAGAACTTCATTCTTATTAGGCAGACCCCTGCTGGACAGCGGACTGTTTTATTTTTGCAAATGACAAAATGAAAAAAAAAAAAATTGAAAACCAAATCCTAGTAGAGACACGATATTGTCAGTACACACACACAACTAGCAATACACACTGACACAACACTCCTGCTCTCCATCGTTAGACAACCGTTTTGTTGTTAACAGTGATGTCATAATCCTGTACCGTTCGTCCCCATTGGTGTCCTTCCTAAATGTGAGGAACGCAGAGGAATAAAGATCTGCTATTTAATCCATATTGGGTTTGTTGTGTATATAAAACATGACATTTATAACGATGTTCCTTAACGCTGTGGTAAACCCCATTTATCGCCTCTTGACGTGGCTTCCTTCCTCTTAGATTTTATTTTTCACCTACGTAAAGGTTTAGTTATGAATGGAGGTCTCGGGAAGGTTATGGTTACCTGCTCTCATGCATGTGTACCCCAACATGTATTGTACAGACGCTCTGCCCCAAGAAGGAATAAAGTAGCATGACCCTATGACCACTGACTATGGCTTCCCCTGTGATCAGGAGCCGACATCAGTAAACTGACACCGAGGAGCCCCCTTCCCTTATCTTCCACATAAAGGTAATAGCCATAACTAACAAGTCATATAAACGTTCTGTGGATTATTATTACTGTGTCTAAACTCCATTTATTAGTGAACATTTTTTTTCTCGTAGGAATCAGGATTGCATAAAGTCTATATTTTTGTTGTATTCTTGGAATAAAGTTCTCCTCATTGTAGAGTTTTGCAATTATTACATCCGCAATTCACCAGAATCACCTGCTATATTGTGGGCCTCAATGCTCAAAGTGATGGGAAATGACTGTCCCTACCAGGAGGAGCAGTGTCCTCTCTCGGGGGGAGCAGAGTCCTCTCCGGTGGTAGGTACACAATGTGGATTTGTGTCTGGAAGCTCTGCAGTATATTGCCATTCATCTCTCAAAATATCTGAGGACATTGATCTGCAATGCAGCCTTTACCATATGCAGCATGTCAATTACTTGTATGGAATTTACAATTTATCCACTGCACTTAAATCTTCGAAAAAATCCACATGTGACATGTACGCTATGAAAAAATCAAATGAAAATGGTCTATTTATAGAAGTGGAAAAGAATATTTTAATTTTACTGAAATGAAGTTTAGATCTTGCACTACACCTCCCCATAACAGTCTGAAGAGCTTTTGGGGGTACAGGTCATGATACAGATTCTCTTGTGTCATGCTCCCCAGATCTTGCACCAGACATGACAGTCACAATTATGTTCAGTGCTTCTTGTCTTCTGGATTTATTTCCTGTTCATGCAGCTGATGGGTTTGTCACCATTACATTTGTGTAGTGAGGCTGGGGTCCTTCATAGCAATCCGTGTATGGCCGAGGTGCAGCTGCTTTATATCGTTTGCAGCGGCTGTACGTTCACACGATGAGCTTTTGGTGAGTTTTCGTTGCTGCAGAATTTCTGCACCTAGTAACTAAAATAGGTTACTTGTATTTTTTCCTAAAATGCACAGAGTAAAATAAAAAGTCACCAGAAACTCATTGTGGGAACTTGGCCTAGGATGCACAGCTTGTGCAATCAACCCATTTGCAATTTTAATATAGCAGAAGGTCACAGCATCTATTGTGACCTCTGCTGCACACTGTCCACTACTTCTGACCCAAAAAAGGATTTTACAGAGTTGGAGATGTGTTCTCTGACCAGAACACAAAAAAACACAGCAATTTATACTAAATCGCTATATGTATTCAGGCAGGCGATTATCAGCAGGTGATTGTCACTAGAGGACTAGATAAAAGAAAAAAGTAGCACACACCAGTATAACTGCCATATGGGGGATATATTATAGTGTAGACAATGTAGTGGAATATTGCCCCATAACACTCACAATACTGTGGACTGTAAAGAGACCGATTGTCAAACTGACATGGGGAAGATAAACAACTTCCAGATGACAAGGTCAAAGTATAAAATTGCTTTATTGGACACAGGGCAAGGAACAATACAAGATATAAAATAGTAGCTGATAGCTCATCACAAAAATATCAAGACCCCGTTGTCCACACATGCTGCTTCAATGTATCCCATAAAGGGAGGACAAAAAAGTGAGACCACCATTCAATATAGTATATAAAGGCATAGCCTGCTCAAATTAGAGGTTAGTAACATAAAACCACTGCAGATAGCCATATTGAAAACAGTAAACATGTCCTACATTACCTAATAAGTGCTTGTGCACGCAGACAAGTGGGGAGACCAGGTGCCCACCCCGATGCGCGTTTCGGGAACCTCCGTCAAGGTGTATTGTTCCTTGCCCTGTGTCCAATAAAGCAATTTTATACTTTGACCTTTATTGTCTTCTGGAAGTTGTTTATCTTCCCCCTCCCCTTATTTCACTAGAGGACTAGCAAGTCTGCGGGTGTGTGTCTTCCGTGTTGATAGGATCTTTATAACTCCGCCCCCGACAGTGATTGGCATCTTTCTGTGTACACTGCATAAGCTGCCAATCACTGGGGTTATACAGAGATGGCTGCCAATCAGCAATGTGGGCGGGGTTATACAGAGCTGGCTGCCAATCAGCAATGTGGGCGGGGTTATACAGAGATGGCTGCCAATCAGCAATGTGGGCGGGGTTATACAGAGCTCAGCATACAGAAAACTGCTAGATCTGCCGCAGATAAAACGGTGATTGCAGCAAAATGATAGGCACGCAGCTGGATCCAGAGTCTCGTGGTACATTCAGATGAGGTAACAAAAATCTGGTTAATGTACTGAGCTGCACCCTCCTGTGGTCTAGTGTAGCTTTATGATTAAAAGCAGTCTCTCGATTTGGCCTCATTCACACACCAATTTTTTTTTAACACTTTTTCCAAATCACAGATCAATGTGCCCGTGAATGAAAACACTATCATCTATGCTTCATCCATATGGTGTCTTTATTTTTTTTTTTAAACCGTTTAATGGGTAGGAAAAACTTGCAGTTTTTTTATGCATACTTGAGAAACTGGAAACCCCAATGGTAAAAACTAAACACTAATGATCATTTTTTTTCCAAAAAAAAAGACCTCTTAATGAGGCCGTAAAAGGGTTGGAAATTTTTTAGCCAAATTTCCCTAATGCTCTAAACTATTGTGTGCCGACCTGAGGAGTCGATAACCGTATTACTGACTACCATGTTGCATGTTAATATTTAAAGCCATTTAAATATCTGTTATTTTGTCAGTATTTATAAGCCAAAACATCTAAAAAATTAACCAAAAAATTAGAAGACATGCACATCTCTATTATCCACTATTTTCCTAGTTTTAGCTTAAGGGCCTGTCACACTAGCAATATCGCTATAACGTCACTGGTTTTTGTGACGTTATAGCGATATCGCTATGTTTGATACTTCCGACCGGCTCCCCCGCTTGTTATCGCTGCTCGCGCGAGAACGTCCTGGACCGTTTCTCGTTGTCAGCTTCCTGCTGTGGAGACGAGCGACGAGCGTGGATGCGGGCGGGAGGACGTCAGGATCGCCTCGTCTGACAGGTAAGTAACGACCGCCGACCGCTGCTATGTCGCTGGTGAGATCTGCCTGTGTGGCAGCTCCCTAGCGACCACTTAGCGATGCACCAGCGATCCTGACCGCGTCATATCGCTGGTCGGGATCGCTGGTGCATCGCTAAGTGTGACAGTACCTTTACAAGTACTGATAGCTGATCCCTGTCACTGCTTTAGTGTAGTATGGAGGCAAGTCTCTGCTAGAAAGAACAGAACTACCCGCACCATAGGGATGTATAATGCTGCCGGTTCGGTGCAGTGTGGTCATAGTTGGGCCAGGACACCTGCCAGTTTAAGGTTATGTTCCCGTGATGAGTTTTTGATTACCGTATGTAGATTTTTTGCATCTATGAAGTAGAATAACTTGCTTTTTTCTTTATTTTTTAAATACGCAGCATAAAAAACTCACCAAAAGCTTATCGTGGGAACGTGGTCTTAGGGGACATGACCACTATCAGGAATAATAGAGTTTTGAACATGGTGTGTTTTTGCTGAGTCCAAAACACTGTGTTCTACATTATAAGTATATTGGATGGGATTTCTAGAGGTCCCATGCCCACTGTGCTTTTTTTAACACTATAAATTGGCCTGAAGTGTGGGTTTCTGATCCGCAGCATGTTAATTTCTGTAGAGGAGACGTTAGTCTATTCAGGGAAAGTACACAGAGAAGACAGTCATTAGATGCAGTAAATCCACATAGTTCTAAAAGACAAGTGTGTAATGTAGAACGCGGCGTCCAAAACTCTACTATTCCTGATCACGGGCACATACCCTTAGGGACTTAGTGTATTTTACATACGTGTACTGTTCATGTTAGATTTCTGACAGACAGACCAGCGATCTTCAGTAAGACTGTTCAAATGACACTATTCTCACATGGACCGTTTCAAAGTCTATGCAATATATTTATAAAAATAACAGCGATGAGAATTGTGTTTATTTTTATCTGGACATGGCCTTACATTGATCTTAGTCTGGAGCCCTGTCCAATTCGCTTCTTACACTAAGGGTACCGTTACACATGCACCAGCGATCCCGACAACGATATGGATCGCTGGTGCATCGCTAAGTGGTCGCTAGTGAGCTGCCACACAGGCAGATCTCACCAGCGACATCGCTGGGGTCGGGGGTAGCTACTTACCTGTCAGACGCGCGGTGATCCTGACGTCCTCGCGTCCACTCGTCAGCTCCACAGGAAGCCCAGCAGGAAGCGTCCGACGAGAAATGGTCCAGGACGTTGTCACGCAACCAGCGATGAGCAGCAGGGGAGCCAGTCGGAGGTAAGTATCACATGTAGCGATATTGCTAGCAATATCGCTGCTACGTCACAAAATCGGTGACTTTACAGCAATATTGCTAGCGATATCACAGTGTGTAACGGGGGCTTAAGTCACAGCTTTCTATGAGACCAGGTCGGGGGAGGCTATCAGCATATCATGTCTATTCAATGACTGAATGCAGATATACTGAAAATAAAATAAGGCAACGAAGCATTGTATAGAATTGCCACTAACGCGATTACTCGCTCTCTACTTTCTGCATTAGTTGGAGGTATGTCAGAGAAGCAACGCTATACACGTTATATTTAATGGGGTTATCATTAGAGATGGGTGAATCTGAACAGTAAGGTTCGGCGACTATACTGAACACCTACTGTTCGGGTAAGGACACCAATTTTCACTAGGAAGTCCGTGTTGCTGTTCGGATTCCCCCCCCAACCCCACCGGGTGTGTGTTACGCTGTAATGTGCATGACAGCGCGGCAAACACTGATTCTGATCAGTGGTAAAATCATTACCGCTGGTCAGACTGCCGCGGTTCCCGCGCTCTTAAATTATAGCGTGAGCTCGCAGCTGAGACTGGAGTGATCAAGTTTACCTCCAGTCATTGTTGTCGGCTGATACTGCTGCCAAAAAAACCCGCTGACTAAAGTAAGAAAGGCCCAGGTGTGATAGACCTCTAACCTACTTTATCAGCCATAGTCGGCTGCCTCCTTTGTTGATCCACAATTTGCTATACAAATCAATCACACAACTTAGAAGCAGGTTCAAACACATTTATGACCAAACAATCACTTACAATTTCCTTCTAAATTAGGCACCATATTTTACTTTAAACTTCAACTTACAAATTTCATTCCACTTCAATTAAGTACTGTTGCTTTAAAATGCACAAATCTAATAGCGAGCACTTCAGAACCACAGAGAATCTTGAGCGCAGCAGAGATAAGACGAGAGGAAACCGCGCAGCGGCATCATTCCCCCTCCCATCAGAATGTAGTGTCCTTCATAAAGTAACAGAATGCCGTAGCTCTTTAGACTTAATCAAAATCCATTTCTACACAAAAAAAATCAAAATCACAGGATTTCACTGTAAGAGCAGATAACTGTATAATGAAAGGTAACAATCTCTTGACACAAAATGATGTGTGATGATTCATTCATACATGCTCATTCAGGGATTTTTTTTTTTCACTCTTCAGTGGTCAGTTGATTTTACAATGAGAAGATAACAAAAATCCCTTATACTTAATTAATCCTCTCTCATCTCATTCAGAGGTTCTCATAGACATACATACAAGGATTCACACAGCTTGCCTATCTTGCATTTTGGATTTGATTGACACTTTAACCTATAGCCGTGTCCACTGACACTGTGAACTCTGAGAACACCAAAGCCAACTTCTTAAACAACAAGAATCAGTGAAAACCAAACCAACCAAAAACCACAGCCCTATACAAATACAGCCTCATATGATTTACTGCCAATCCAAAATCACACTACACAGAGTCTATGCCAGGCTTTGTGCTACACAGTACACCAGTACACAACCAGTTAGTATATTGCCAGAACAGATAATACAGATGACAATTATTATCTAATTACTCTATTATTCAACTCTCATACGGACATACCACTCACTGGTGATGTGGGTTCTTTTGAACCGTGTTGTACAGTCTTACCCAGAGATATGTAGATATCCTTAGAAAGGTTGCAGATGCAGAATCAATGTAAGAATAAATGTTCTCACCTGCTGCAGCCTGGATTCTGCATATTCAACCTCCCAGGAAGCTCCCACATACGGATTCTGAATAGGCTGGTTTCCACGTTCCCCGTTGGGCGTCAAAAACTGTTGTAGCTGCTTTTTGTTCTGACCAACAGTCAGGTATGCCAGATCACCAGTGAGTCCGGATTATGAGGTTTTTCGCCTTTCTGATGACAAGCGCTTGGAGACAAAGAGACTCAACACACATGAGCCGTGGTCAAATCACTTTATCTGACGTAATGAAATACAAGGCAATCTTTTATACAATTTACAACAACTTGTAATTCTATGGAGCTCATGTAGCCCCCACCATCACCTTCAGGGTTATACCATGTTTACAATGTACCCATAACATGTTACTGACTATGGAGAACAAATATGATAAGTATAGTTTCCTTGAAAACAGAGACTAATAGTTGATATAGAAGAGTTAATGGTTTGCTTTTATATCCCTTTAAATGCCTTTAAGACTTCAATTGCCTTTTGCCTTATTATTGCTAGAATTATTCTTATGTCGACTAGTAGTCTCTGTCTTCAAGGAAACTATACTTGTTATCTTTGTTCTCAACAACGTGTTCTGGGTATATTGTAAACAAGGTACGTACGTCCCTGAGGTGATGGTGGGGGCCAAATGAGCTCCATAGAGTCACATATTGTTGTAAATGGTATAAAAACATGTCTTATATTTCATTACGTCAGATAAAGTGATTTGACCATGGCTTGTGTGTTGAAGTCTCTTTGTCTCCAAGCGCTTGCAACAGAAAGGGCGAAAAAACTCACAATTCGGACTCACTGGTGATATGGACAGCTGACGCTTGGTCAGAACAAAAGCAGCTATGACATAGTCTACATAAGAATAATTCTAACAATAATAGGCAAAAGGCAATTTAAGTCTTAAAGGCATTTAAAGGGATATAAAAGCAAACCATTAACTTCTATATCAATAATATATATATATACACACACATTGCTCAAAAAAATAAAGGGAACGCTTAAACTACAGAATATAACTCCAAGTAAATCAAAGTTCTGTGAAATCAAACTGTCCACTTAGAAAGCAACACTGATTGACAATCAATTTCACATGCTGTTGTGCAAATGGAATAGACAACAGATGGAAGTTATTGGCAATTATCAAGACACCCTCAAAGGAGTGGTTCGGCAGATGGGGACCATAGAGCACATTTCAGTACCAATGCTTTCTGGCTGATGTTTTGTTCACTTTTGAATGTTAGTTGTGCTTTCATACGTGGTAGCATGAGACGGACTCTACAACCCACACAAGTGGCTCAGGTAGTGCAGCTCATCCAGGATGGCACATCAATGCGAGCTGTGGCAAGAAGGTTTGCTGTGTCTGTTAGCGTAGTGTCCAGAGGCTGGAGAAGCTACCAGGAGACAGTCCAGTACACCAGGAGATGTGGGGGGGCCGTAGGAGGGCAACAATCCAGCAGCAGGACCGCTACCTCAGCCTTTGTGCAAGGAGGAAAAGGAGCACTGCCAGAGCCCTGCAAAATGACCTCCAGCAGGCCACAAATGTGCATGTGTCTGCACAAACGGTTAAAATCCGACGTCCACAGATGGGGGTTGTGCTCACAGCCCAACACCATGCAGTACGCTTGGCATTTGCCACAGAACACCAGGATTGTCAAATTCGCCACTGACGGCCTGTGCTCTACACAGATGAGAGCAGGTTCACACTGAGCACGGGACAGAAACTGGAGACGCCGTGGAGAGCAATCTGCTGACTGCAACATCCTTCAGCATGACCGGTTTGGCAGTGAGTCAGTAATGGTGTGGGTAGCATTTTTTAGGAGGGCCGCACAGCCCTCCATGTGCTCGCCAGGGTAGCCTGACTGCCATTAGATACCGAGATGAGATCCTCAGACCCCTTGTGAGACCATATGCTGGTGCGGTTGGCCCTGGGTTCCTCCTAATGCAGGACAATGCCAGACCTCATATGGCTGGAGTGTGTCAGCAGTTCCTGAAAGATGAAGGCATTGAAGCTATGGACTGGCCCGCCCCTTCCCCAGACCTGAATCCGATTGAGCACATCTGGGACATTATGTCTCACTCCATCCACCAATGTCATGTTGCACCACAGACTGTCCAGGAGTTGGCAGATGCTTTAGTCTAGGTCTGGGAGGAGATCCCTCATGACAACATCTACCGACTCATCAGGAGCATGCCCATGTGTCGTAGGGAGGTCAAACGGGCACGTGGAGGTCACACACACTACTGAGCATCATTTCCTTGAGGCATTTCCACTGAAGTTGGATCAGCCTGTAATTTGATTTTCCACTTTGTTGAGTATCCTTCCAAATCCAGACATCCATGGGATATTAATTTTGATTTACATTGATCATTTTTATTTTTTCTTGTTCTCAACGCATGCCAAAATGTAATGAATATAGATTTGCAGCTGCAATATTTCATTCAGTGATAGCTACGATGTGGTATCTTTTAGTGCTACCTTTATATTTTTTGAGCAGTGTATGTGTGTGTACATATATATATATACATACACACACACACACACACACCAATAATAAGGGGGAAGGGTATTCAAACCATCATTCCAATTACGGTATATATGCCTCCTAAATGAATGCACAAGCTGTTCAGTATACACAGTTATAAATAGAGTTATAAGTGTACAATGACAAATTCAATAAATCAATAAACATTATAATGCATATAAATTAATAATGATAAGTATATAACCCATCATAAAGGTAATAAATACTCTGGACACAAAATTACCATCCTGGATAATATATACAAAGTGCTGTGAAGCGCAATTTATGTACTAAATGACAGAGCTATTTGCTTAAGATGCTTGGTTTGTAAGTAGAAAGAGAGAATAAATCAGGTCACATTATTAGAAAACCATTTATAAAATACCATAAGCAATATATGCGAGGACATACCACAACACCCTATCGCCACTGCAAAGCCGTTTCACTACTGCTTCTCTCTGATGATGGTTTTACATTTATGATATCTTGAACATACCCTTCCCCTCCTGAGCTGTTTTTTTATACATTTGTATATCCTTGTCTATTTGTTTTAATGTAATCTGTTACCACAAAGTATTTACTCTGATTATTTGAATTGTTTGGTCTTGTTAATAAAGGCTCTGTGAGAGCGAGTATGTTTTGTTTGTTTTGTAGGATAACGCTGAACTTTAAGTGAACCTGTCATCAGTAAACTACAGACACTGTCAGGTTGGCACCGATTAAAATGATATGGTTTGATGAAATCTGTCTTGTGGTTGCTGTTTAATCTTTTTTTTTTTTGCAGTTAACATGCTTGGGGGTGGCCTGCAGGAGGATCTTTTTGCTGCAGTCATTTTTTTCATCCAACAAAATGGCGGTACATGCGGAGTAGCTGATACTTGTTACTGCCATCATCCCAGCGCCACTTGGGTGCAGCCAAATAATTTTTTCATCAACAAAATGGTGCTGCCAGCAGTGCATACGCAGACGCCATTTTCTGTAGTTAAAAAAAACCCCACAATATGAACTGTGCAAGTGCAGGATTTAAAATAGGAGGCAGGTCACTGAAAATTCAGTGACCTGTCATTTAAGCCCATAAGGATGAATATGTGAACATGGCACCAAAAAAAGCCTTGCCCACAGGCCACCCCACGAGAATCTCATTAACTGAAAACTGCAAATACAGACTAAACAACAGCCACAGGACGGATTTCATCAACCCAGGTATCGTTTTAATCAGTCTAACAACATCAGCCTGACAATGCCTGTAGTTTACTTAGCAAAATCCTGATGTCAGGTTCGCTTTAACAGGTACAATCACATGTCATATAGCATTTCTGGACAGCTAGAACACAACTGCCACAAAAAATAAATTGTGAAAGGCTAGGGGCACGTTGTCTGTGCACTCAGTCTATAGTATATGTTGGGAGTTTTCCTGGCATACACTATTGGGCCCATAGCACCCCGCATCTAAAAGCTGACTTTCAGCCTCCGTCTGCCAGTATAAGTCTCTTTTACTGTACAAGAAAGCGCAGACTGCACCTTCCAAAACAAGGGACAACGGCAAAGAAAGATATAAGATATACGTTTCTTTACAATGGTGGACCGAAAAAAAACAAGACTGACTCTGTAAAGAAAAAATCTTGCCTGTGGCCACTGTCAGGAGGTTTACACCAGAGTACGGAATGAGTACTTGGCATAACTGGGCTGAAGCTCGAACCTCCATCATCCTCTTGACATCCGGTTCCAGCTCATCACAGACTGATCGTCATACATAAAAAAATGCTCTCCAATTCTAAAACAATCAATGTAAATAATTGTAGTGTTATATAGCTACTTAGCTAACCGAGAAAAGGAATAATAAAAGAAATGGCTTGTAGGGATTATAATTTTACCCCTCGTCACCAATTCTTAGTAAAGCTGTAACATCTCTGGAAATTCCATTATAAACTAATGGTGCTAACTACAAGACACGTGGCTCCATGTACCACACGCTGGATGTAGAACTGTGGATCTGTTGGTGGAAAGGAAGATTGATGAAGGATTATTGCTGTCAAAATTACAATCCACAATCCCCAATAGATGGCATTATATCTAGACTCATTCTGGAAGGGTAAACATTATGAAGGCCCCCAGTAATGAACTGGTTAATTGTATCAGTTGGATTGTGATTTACAGCGCTCTAGCACCACCTCATGGCCACAATATAGAATCACAGGGCCTTGTTCTAGTCAATTCTGTAAACATACCAGGCTATAGACAAATTACTACTGAAGCTCCACACTCAGTCCTCAAACTGGGCATGGGCCCTGACCATAATGTGCCATGATTTGTGCAAAAGTGCACTGTTTCTTACACAATTCTATATAAATTGCATCAAAACCACAACGTATTTCCCTTTATACACATGACAAAAATCTTGTACCAGATGTTGAAAAGGGTCCGGGTTAGTTTAGATGTCAGGAAGGAGATGGGCTCAACCTCTAAAGCTTCCCAGAGAATGGGACAAAAAGATGCATAAGCAATGATACTGTGAGCTGATCCTCATGGACGTTCAGGAAACAACCAGAGAGCAGTGTTAAGAGAAGGGGAACCTTGGAGACACAGTGTAAGAGAGAGGAAGAGGAACTATGGGAGCACAGTGTAAGCAAAAAGAGGAACCATGTGGGCACAGAATAAGAGGAAGAGAAACCATGAGGACAAAGTACAAGAGAGAGGAGGAACCGTGGGGGCACAGAGTAAGAGAGGAAGAACTATGGGGGCACAGTTAAGATCAGGAAGGGGAACCATGTGGGCACAGTGTAAGACAGAGGAAGAACCATGGGGGCGAAGTGTAAAATAAAATGCTGGTGTAAATGGAAAAGGGGCACAGTGTAAGAGAAAGGAAGATGATCCATGGAGGTCATGGTGTAAGAAAAGTGAACCATGGGGGGCACAGTGACAGTGTAATAGAGAGGAGGAACCATGGGGGCACAGCATAAGAGAGAGGACAATGAACCATGGAGCGCACCGTGTAAGAGAAAAGGAGAACCATGGGGGCACATTGAAAGAGAAGGGAGGAACCATGGGGGCACAGTGTAAGAGGAGGAAGCACTGGGGCACAGTGTAAGAGAAAAGAGTACCATGGGGGTACAGTAGGAGACATTAGGAGGAGCCATGGGGGCACAGTATAAGAGAGAGGAAGAGGAACCATGTTGGCATAGTGTGAGAAGAAATGGAATCATGGGGACAAAGTATAAGAGAGAAGAAGAGTAACCATGGGGCACAGTGTATGAAAAGAGGAACCCTGTGGGCACAGTAGAAGAGAGAGGAAGAGGAACCATGGGGGCACAGTGTAT
Organism: Dendrobates tinctorius; assembly: GCF_039654945.1. Classification (NCBI taxonomy): domain Eukaryota; kingdom Metazoa; phylum Chordata; class Amphibia; order Anura; family Dendrobatidae; genus Dendrobates; species Dendrobates tinctorius. The sequence continues at coordinate 3,570,314 of NW_027361696.1, read as the reverse complement.
GAAAAGAGGAACCATGTGGGCACAGTAGAAGAGAGAGGAAGAGGAACCATGGGGGCACAGTGTATGAAAAGAGGAGCCATGTGGGCACAGTAAGAGAGGAAAAGGAACCATGGGGGCACAGTATAAGAGAGAGGAAGAGGAACCATGGGTGCACAGTGTATGAAAAGGGGAACCATGTGGGAACAGTATAAGAGAGAAGAAGAGGAACCATGGGGGCACAGTATAAGACAGAATGAGGAACCATGGGGGCACAGTGTATGAAAAAGGGAACCATGTAGGAACAGTATAAAAGAGGAAGAAGAAACATGGGGGCACGGTGTAAGACTGGAAGACGATCCATGAGGGCACAGTATAAGGCATAGGAAGAGGAACCATGGGGGCACAGTGTAAGAGAGAGGAAGAGGAACCATGAGGGCACAGTATAAGAGAGAGGAAGAGAAACCATGGGGGCACAGTGTATGAAAAGGGGAACCATGTGGGCACAGGGTAAGAGAGAGGAAGAGGAACCATGGGGTGATAGTATAAGAAAAAGGAACCATGGGAGCACGGTAAAAAGGAGAGGTGGAACCATCTGGGTACAGTGTATGAAAAGGGGAATCATGTGGACACAGTAGAGAGAGGAAGAGGAAACATGGGGGGCACAGTGTAAAATAAAAAAGTAACCATGGAGGCATGGTGTAAGAGAGAAGGGAAAACATGAGGGGCACAGTGTAAGGCTACTTTCACACATCAGTTTTTTGCCGTCAGGCAGGATCCGGCTATTTTTAGAAAAAACGGATCCGGCATAAATTTTGGAGAACTGTAGAAACGGATCCGTTTTTTTGCTGGATCCGTCTAGCAGGTTATATCTGTTTCCTGGGGGCTGGCCAATTGGATCTGAGCATGCGCAGACTTAAAAAAACGGATACGGTGGCTGGATCCGTCTTTTCCTGGATCCGGCGCATTCCGGCGCCCATAGACTTTCATTGTAGCAAAAAGCTGGAAGCGCCGGATCCGGCGCTTCCGGCTTTTTCGCCGGAGACAGAAAACGTTACAGTAGCCGTTTTTTCCAGACGCCGGAATGAGACAAGTAGCCGGATCCGGCAAAAAACGGATGAAACGCAATGCCATCCGGCGCGATCCGGCGCTAATGCAAGTCAATGGGGAAAAACTGGATCCGGCATTGCATTTTGCCGGATCCGGTTTTACAAAAAAAAGCCGGATCGCGCCTGACGGCAAAAAACTGATGTGTGAAAGAGGCCTAAGAGAGAGGAAGAGGATCCATGGAGGGCATGGTGTAAGAGAAAAGAAAACCATGGGGGCACAGTGTAAGAAAGAGGATTCATGGGGGCACAGTATAAGAGAGAGGAGGAACCATGGGAGCACAGTGTAAGTGAAAAGAGGAACCATGTGAGCACAGTGTAAGAGAGAAAGTGGAAAAGTGGGGGGGCACTGTTTAAGCAAAAGGAACCATGGGGGCACAGTGTAAGAGAGAGGAAGAGGAACCATGTGGGTAGTGTAAGAGAGAAAGAGGACCATGGGGGTGTAGTGTAATAGAGAGGAGGAACCATGGGGGCACAGTGTAAGAGGAAGAGAACCCATGGGGGCACAGTGTAAGAGAGAGGATGATCTATGGGGGCACAGTGTAAGAGAGAGGAGGAAACATGTAGAGATAAGGTGTGAAGTGTTGAGGGGGGGGGGGAAATGTTAGTGGTGCAGTGTAAGGGCTTATTCACGCATTAGTTTTCTTCATGTACAAGAAAAATTGTCCCAGTTTTATCAGTGAATTTGTTCAGCATTTAATCAGATTTTTATTAGTGTCATCTGAATTTTAACCGTTTTTCTCGAACGAGAGGAAAAAAACAAAACGTTTTTTCTACCTTGTCCTAGCTAGTTGCATATAGAGAAATGTGAACAAAGAACAATTTTATCATCCTGAACTTCCCCTATGTACTGGTATTTTACATGCTTCGTTACATCACATTGACCTAACAGTGCTGTGGTGCCATCTATTGGTGATTTTGCTACATTCACCCATGTCCACTTTCTATTTCTTGTTGGTCTTAACATAATTTGAATAAAGCTTTACAATTTTTAAACTCTCAACGTTTTTGTGCGCATTTCTCTAAATGCTCCTATGTTCCCCAATGCACTAAAGTTTTTTGATTTGCTGCCCTGCACATAGGTACTATATATACTGCATTTATTCTTTTGTTTCTTGCTAGATATTTGTACCTGAGCTGCCAGCTTTAGATGTGTATGGATTGTGATTTTATTGTTGTGTATTCTGTGAATGATCAGATTATAACCAGAGTAAAGGCCCCTTTACATTTAGCGATGCACCAGCGATCCCGACAACGATATGACGCGGTCAGAATCGCTGGTGCATCGCTAAATGGTCGCTAGTGCGCTGCCACACAGGCACAGCTCACCAGCGATGCAGCAGCGGTCTGCGGTCGTTACTTACCTGTCAGACGGCAGCTCTGCTGACGACTTCCTCCCGTGTCCATGGAGTTGCTCGTCGGCGCCAGCAGGAAGCCGACGACAAGAAATGGACCAGGACGATCTCGCACGATCAACGATAGCCAGTGGGGGGCGAACGGAGGTGAGTGTCACATGTAGCGAGATCGCTAGCGATGTCGCTGTTGCGTCACAAAATCGGTGACGCTTTAGCGATATTGCATGCAATGACTTAAAAAAAGAAAAAAAATCACATATTGCTTGTTACCAGGTAAAATAAATGATGGAAGTGTCCTTTAAGTGAAATAATAAATATGATCCATCCTTTTATCATTAACCCTGTAATGGTGACCACTGCAAGTTCTCACAAATTTAAAAGGAGCTGTCCAACCCCAAAACCATCTAGAGAAATCCATGTTTTTCTTATATGTAAATGAGCAGTTCAGGACTATGGGCGTGGCATAGATCTCAGCAAGACCCCTCCTCCAGAGCTTATTTTACTTATTTGACAGGGAGTGTTACCAGTGTGAGTCGTGTAATAACATACAACAGGAGATCTGAACGTTGTCGCCTTACAAGCACATTTGTTACAGCTGCTCTGTATTGTACGGGCTCCTGTGAGATGGAAGCTGCAGATGTGTCAGTGATGGCACACATAGCTCTGCAGTGAGATGAGGAGAGTAGAGAGAGGCCATCACTGGTTACACGGATAACTCCCCCCGATCATGTAAATATCTGGAGGAGATGAAGATCTATGACCTGCCCATAGTACTTTACAGCTCATTTGCATATAATAAAAAAGTGGATTTCTCTGGAATAATACACTGGATTGTAGATATCAATGTATCATTTTATTCAGCTTCCTATGACCCACATGTCCATTTAGGCAGCTCAAGAGGGTTAAACCCACTGATTGATTTCCTTTAGGCTTCAGTACCCCCAGTTCTGTTCATTGCCCTTCTTGTCCTGCATTTAGTAAGCAAGCACAGGAGTCAGATGTGGTTTGGAATGGATCAAAGTTCAGTCCTGTGCACATCCATCAATCACTGTCCCCGCGTGGCTTCACTGTGACCTACACATGTACCAGCACCGGCTTCTTCTGATGAATGAGCACAGTACATAGTATATCTGTATGTGGCGTGTCACATCCCATCAATACACACAACAGTCTCATACAGCAATCTGTAGCTGGTCCCTGGAAAGGTATAGTAATGCCGCACTATGGAGAGGAGCACTGGACTGCTACTCAGGGTTTGCTTCAGACCAGTATCCACATCTGTCTGGAATTTTCATGTTTTTTTTTTACTTGAACATTTTAGAACTTACTATTAGGGTAACCAGACTCCGTGTATGACATGGACTAGTAGACTGTGAGCTCCTGGGTGCAGGGATGATGGGAGTGATTACAATCTGTGCTCTACAATACAAGTACCTGATTTTACAGGAAGAGACAGACTGGTGTATTGGTGTATAAATGCACAAGTGGACAGTGGGTACAATTACCCTCCACTGACTGCTCCGTCACTTCCCATCGCTCTGATCTCACATTAGATGTAATCATTGCAGCCAGGTTATTGATTAAACCCTAGTGGCCGCTCGGAACGCTTCTCTTCATGCAGAGATGCATGGAATCCATTATCTTGGTTGCTTTCCATGGTTCTAGCGGAAGAAGGGGCCATATACAGAAAAGTGACAAACAGGCGTTATAGTAACAAAATCTCCATCTAATGCAGAATGGGGACTCCCAATACTGGACACCGCCCTGTACAGCTTACATGGGGTCTAGGAAAAGGCACACCCTGGGATCTAGACTGGCGAACAATACACCGATGCTAGTGAATCTGTGTCAGAGAATCATTATTCGGCCGGGATCACACACGCGAGAAACTCGGACGAGTTTTTCATCTTAATACCCGGCAGTGCCGCCGGCACACAGGAGTGGAATATATTGCTGTGCAGCCACACTCTCCGATCCGAGTGCCGTCGGTAGTGTCAGGTATTAAGATGCGAGACTCCTCCGAGTTTCTTGTATGTGTGATCCCAGCCTTATAGGAGTGCTCCAACTTTGTAATCTTAAACTTGGTTGATAAACAATTGGGCAGCACCATGCTCCGGCAGGCAGACTTCACAGGACAGACAAGGTCCCAAGATAGGGAACGGCTTATCTTATACTGTGAACACACCAAGGGGCTGATTCATGAAGGCGCATATTATAGTGCTGGACAGCCCGCCTGATAAAACTATGGGCGTCATTAATAGGCAGTAAACCAGACACATTGCATCACACTTTTTATTTGTGTTAGGACTCGCAAGAATGAGGACCCGCGACGTGGGTTGCGAGCTTATCTATTTTGGCCAAAATATTAACCAATATCTCATTTAATGTATTTATTATATGCATTAATTTTGTGCACTTTTTATCATATCGCTTTGCAGGATGCAGCTAGGCCTCTTTCTGTTGGCTTGGTTTAATAGGGCATCTGTCACTGTGTGGTGCATATTATAGTGCTGGACAGCCCGCCTAATAAAACTATGGGAGTCATTAATAGGCTGTAAACCAGACACATTGCATCGCACTTATCTGTTGGAATGGGGTCCTATGCAAGCCTTATTAGTGTGCATTGTTTTCTACTAGCCAACCCCTCCATAATCTGGAAGGTGTGGGGTGGCTGTTTTTATCAGTAGCTTGCACCTGTGCTGCTCCTTGCTTTTATTAGTGGAGGCCTGCTGCATCCTGCTAGTAGTGCATTTGTTCGTCAGACAGGGTTTTGGAAAGGCCGCATCTGTATGGTATGTGATTTTTTAAAAAAATTTTATGCTAGCAGTGTATGAAGGCATCTTCCCCTGTATTCTGTCTTTTAAAAAATCCTTCAAAAACTGCATCTTTCAGACTTTTTTAGCCTAATTATCAAGCTTTGCCAATGTGCAGGGAGCTGGGACAGGGGAATGATGTAGCCTGCTGATAGGATTCATCAAAGTTACACCAGATGTGTTACTCGTGTGCTTGGCTCCAATACCTGACTGGAGTAACATTGCTGACTAAGGCAGACACCAGTTGTAAGATGCACATAGTTCATTAAGTGGCGTGCACCTCATAATGAAGCAGGCTCTCTTTACTCCTGCAGCCCCATTTATTAACATTGGCTTACAAAGCCCTGAGTATGCCCAAATACAGCACATGGTATACTGCCAGGGCCACCATCAGGGCATTACTGCCCTAACTGGCGTATGGGGCCAGATGAACAGATGGGGCCCGCATCAGGCCCTGTCTCATCTGCTCACTGAGCCCTAGCGGCAGCATTCTGCCGGTGCAGTAACCGAGACGCTGGTTCAGTTAAACTATTGCCGTGCGGCCCCGCACAGCAATAGTTATAAGCTGCCAGCCAATTAGAGGCTGGCAGCTGACGTCAGTGCGCACGTCGCCGGCGTATGACGTCACTGTCAGTCGCCGAAGAGTGCGCGCTTGAACTACATGGAGGGAGCATCGCCAAGTTTGTTTTTCTTTAAATTGAAAGCGGCATGGGGGCAGGATGGGAGACACAGGAGAAAGGATAGGAGACAGATGGGGCAGGATGGGAGACAGATGGGGCAGGATGGGAGACACGGGGGCAGCATGGAAGACACGGGGGCAGCATGGGAGACAGATGGGGCAGGATGGATACAATGGAGACAGATGGGGCAAGATCACGGGACATCACATGGGGGCAGAATGAATACTCACGAGGGCAGGATGGGAGAACATATGGCTGGAGCAGTAGCGTAGCTACTGGGGGGGCGGTGGCCCCGGGCCCCACGCTCTGAGGGGGCCCACCGGAGCTACACTACACCACTATTCTGCGGCAGAGCAGGGAGAATCGATCTCCCTACTCTGCTGCCCGGCCGCTATGGGCCCCTGAGAAGGCGTGGGGGGCCCCGGGGCTAGCAGTATGCCCCCCACCTCTCAGCCTGCAATGTCGTCCTGGGCTACTCTGTGCGCACAGCACCTGTGATGAGGTCACAGGAGGGGCGGAGTCAGGGGTCACATGATCAGGGGCTTCAGTGGCTGCAGGACTCTGCTGTGCTGGTTGTCATGGTGCTGGCTGGATGAGGTGAAGTTTCTGTGTGGGGTCAGGAGGGGTTTACAGGGTGGATGTAGCAGAGCTGTGTGTGTGTGAGGTGTACAGAGCGGTGACGTGTATGTAGAAGGTGTACGGAGCAGAGATATGCATGTATGAGGTGTACGGAGGAGCGGAGCCTGTTGTGAGTTCATTTTCCCCTTCGTCACTGAGGTCTTGTGAACTCCCTATTCTGGTAAAGGAAGGTAATGAGCCTGATTATCAGGCACCTGAGTCTAATGAGGATGACTGGCTGAGTGGAGTCACGGACTGGATATAAGGCTGCCGACGCCCTTCTGCCCTGCGGGTGATTTCTCTGTGGACTTCTAGGACACCAGTCTGATTCCTGCTCCCCTAAAGCTAAGTTTTTTGCTTTGCCTGTTGCATTTGTATTTTGTTTTTGTTTCCCTTGCTTTTCTGGATTCTGCCTTTCCCTGCTGGGGTGAGCTGAATCTCCTTTTGCCTGTTGCTCTGTCTTCAGAATATTCCTGAGTACTGACATAGCTTTTTTGAAGCCTAGCGTCTTCAGGGCCTTTTTCACTGTCAGTCTGTTGGCTCTTATTTTCATAGGGTTTTTCACGGATTGCAGACAGCAGCCTTCCTGTCCTTTCCTATGTAGTTAGCTTGGGCCCCGTCTTTGCTCGGTCTATCTTTCTGTCTGTGTTAGTGTTTTCATCTTGCTTCACCGTCATTATATGTTGGGGGCTGCCTATTGCTTTGGGGTCTGCTCTGGGGCAGTTTAGATTTCCCCTTTCTTTCTTTAGTCCTATTTAATTCTCCGGCTGTGATCGAGGGGTCTAGGGCATCGTAGGAACCCCCCACGGATACTGCTAGTTGTGTTGATAAGTTCAGGGGTCTGCAATCCGATAGCTGCCAACTTCTCTGGTTTTCTGGACTTAGCTAGCATTTCTGTTTTTGCCTCCTACGGTGACTCAATCATAACAGAATCACCCGCCATACCGCAGATCCTAGGGTACTCAATAGCAGGAAAGAATTGTGCTTAAAAAAAAAAAAAAAAAAAAAAGGTGTGTGTATATTCTTTCCTCTATATCTCTGAGGCCGTAGGGGGAATTTTTTTTCTCTCAATGGAGATCAAGCAATTGTCTGATTGGGTGGAGCAGCTCGCTGCTGAAGTGCGGGGAATTTCCGCCTACCTTGCTCATTCGCATGCTGTTGAACCAAAGATCCCTACACCTGATGTATTTTTTGGGGATCAATCTAAATTTTTGAGTTTCAAAAATAATTGTAAATTATTTTTTGCCTTGAAGCCTAACTCGTCAGGGAGCTCCGCGCAGCAGGTTAAAATCGTCATCTCTTTGCTGCGTGGCGATCCCCAGGATTGGGCGTTTTCTTTGAAACCAGATGATCCTATTCTGACTAATGTGAACGCATTCTTTCAAGCTTTGGGGTTGTTGTATGATGAACCTAATGCTATTGATCAGGCTGAAAAGACCCTGTTGGCATTGAACCAGGGTCGAGATTCTGCAGAGTTGTACTGTCAAAAGTTCCGAATGTGGGCGGTCCTTACTACCTGGAATGATAATGCCTTGGCTGCTCTCTTTCGGAAGGGTTTGTCAGAATCCGTAAAAGATACTATGGTGGGATTTCCTGTTCCCTCTGGTCTGGACGATTCTATGTCATTAGCCATTCAGGTTGGTCGGCGTTTGCGTGAACGCAGGATTGCACGAGAGGTGTTGCCACCGATTGAACAGACGTCTGAACCTATGCAATGTGATAGAGTTTTGTCTAAGGCGCAACGTCAGGAGTTCAGAAGGCGTAATAAGCTGTGTTTTTTTTGTGGAGATGCCTCGCATATTATTTCTGTTTGTCCTAAACGAGAGAAACGTTTTGCACACACGTTTTCTGTTGGTGGTGTTCAACCTAAGTTTCTTCTGGCAATTACTCTGATCTGCTCCCTGTCCACATTTTCCGCCAAGGCTTTTGTGGATTCGGGAGCAGCGCTAAACCTAATGGACTTGGATTTTGCTAAACGTTGTGGATTTCCGATGACACCTCTGCAGTGCTACTCCATTGGCTAAAAATAAACCTCAGTTTTGGACCCAGGTGGTCATGCGGGTCGCCCCAGACCATCAAGAAAATTGCAGATTTTTGGTGTTGCATGGTCTGCATGATGCCGTTGTTCTGGGGTTTCCCTGGTTGCAAATTCATAATCCAGTTTTGGATTGGAAATCTGTGTCTGTGGTGAGTTGGGGTTGTCGGTGTGCCTTTAGTGAGGCTCCGGTTTTTTCCACCTCTCCTCAGTCGCATGATGTTCCTGACTATTTGGCGGACTTTTATGATGTATTTAGTGATAAATCAGCAATGGAGAAATAACATAAAACATAATTTTTAATTATTATTGTAAAAGCTACCAAAGATAATAGTGCAAAATAAATCACTAGATCAAATGCCACAGACCATAATGGAGGTAACTGTATAAGTCTCTGTAACAGATTACTACCAATATATACATGTGGCTATTCCAAGTCCAAAGATTTGAAAAGATTGGACCAAAAAATATTGCTTAGTCTAAATAGGAAGAAGACCAAGTAAAAAATGAACAATTGGGATGCACAGGGACTTTTGTAGGGCTATGGTTTATAGGGATTAGATGTGGACTGCCCTTGTTAGGGCGGGAGTCATGGGTGTTAGAATTTGTAGCTCAAACAGGGCTTGAATAGGGTGAACCTCCCTTTTTCTTCCTGACCTGACATGACTCTGATGGGACATCTGACCCTGGACATCTTCCATCTTCATGTGGTGAGATCCTTCCTTTTCACATTAAGTTGATGGCTTTCTTATTTTGATGTCTTCATTATATACATGAATAGGCATATTCCTTGATATCCTTTACAGGGTAGAGGTCTCTTTAGTTCCTCTGATAAGGAAACTGTTCATTTTTTACTTGGTCTTCTTCCTATTTAGACTAAGCAATATTTTTTGGTCCAATCTTTTCAAATCTTTGGACTTGGAATAGCCACATGTATACACTCACTGGCCACTTTATTAGGTACACCATGCTAGTAAGGGGTTGGACCCCCTTTTGCCTTCAGAACTGCCTCAATTCTTCATGGCAGAGATTCAACAAGGTGCTGGAAGCATTCCTCAGAGATTTTGGACCATATTGACATGATGGCATCACACAGTTGGCGCAGATTTGTCGGCTGCACATCCCTGATGCGAATCTCCCGTTCCACCACATCCCAAAGATGCTCTATTGGATTGAGATCTGGTGACTGAGGAGGCCATTTGAGTACAGTAAACTCATTGTCATGTTCAAGAAACCAATCTGAGATGATTCGAGCTTTATGACATGGCGCATTATCCTGCTGAAAGTAGCCATCAGATGTTGGGTACATTGTGGTCATAAAGGGATGGACATGGTCAGCAACAATACTCAGGTAGGCTGTGGCGTTGCAACGATGCTCAATTGGTACCAAGGGGCCCAAAGAGTGCCCAGAAAAAATTCCCCACACCGTGACACCACCACCACCAGCCTGAACCGTTGATACAAGGCAGGATGGATCCATGCTTTCATGTTGTTTACGCCAAATTCTGACCCTACCATCCGAATGTCGCAGCAGAAATCGAGACTCATCAGACCAGGCAACGTTTTTCCAATCTTCTACTGTCCAATTTCGATGAGCTTGTGCAAATTGTAGCCTCAGTTTCCTGTTCTTAGCTGAGAGGAGTGGTACCCAGTGTGGTCTTCTGCTGCTGTAGCCCATCTGCCTCAAAGTTCGACGCACTGTGCGTTCAGAGATGCTCTTCTGCCTACCTTGGTTGTAACGGGTGGCAATTTGAGTCACTGTTGCCTTTCTATCAGCTCGAACCAGTCTGCCCATTCTCCTCTGACCTCTGGCATCAACATGGCATTTCCGGCCACAGAACTGCCGCTCACTGGATTTTTTTTCTTTTTCGGACCATTCTCTGTAAACCCTAGAGATGGTTGTGCGTGAAAATCCCAGTAGATCAGCAGTTTCTGAAATTCTCAGACCAGCCCTTCTGGCACCAACAATCATGCCACGTTCAAAGGCACTCAAATCACCTTTCTTCCCCATACTGATGCTCGGTTTGAACTGCAGGAGATTGTCTTGACCATGTCTACATGCCTAAATGCACTGAGTTGCCGCCATGTGATTGGCTGATTAGAAATTAAGTCTTAACACACAGTTGGACAGGTGTACCTAATAAAGTGGCCAGTGAGTGTATATTGGTAGTAATCTGTTACAGAGACTTATACAGTTACCTCCATTATGGTCTGTGGCATTTGATCTAGTGATTTATTTTGCACTATTATCTTTGGTAGCTTTTACAATAATCATTAAAAGTTATGTTTTATGTTATTTCTCCATTGCTGATTTACTACTTTGTATCGTGAGAATTTGTGGGTATTAGTCCACTTTTGTGCTGCATTTCTAGATGTATTTAGTGAGAATGAGTCTGCGTCCTTGCCTCCTCATAGGAGTTATGACTGTGCAATTGAACTAAGTCCGGGGTGTAAATTTCCCAAGGGTCGGCTCTTCAATTTATCTATACCCGAGCACGAGGCTATGCGGTCCTATATTAAGGAGGCGTTGGAGAAGGGTCATATTAGACCATCCTCTTCACCCTTAGGTGCCGGGTTTTTTTTGTGGCCAAAAAGGATGGTTCCTTAAGGCCTTGTATTGATTATCGTGCCCTCAATAAAATTACTATTAAATATCAGTATCCGTTACCCCTGATTTCGGATCTATTCTCAAGTGTTAGAGGTGCTTGCTGGTTTACCAAGCTTGACCTCAGGGGGGCGTATAATCTTATCCGCATTAAGCAGGGGGATGAATGGAAGACGGCGTTTAGTACTCCGAAGGGACATTTTGAGTACCTGTGATGCCTTTTGGGCTCACTAATGCCCCTTCTGTCTTCCAGTGCTTCATGAACGATATTTTCCGAGACTTTGTCGATAAATTTTTGATTATCTATCTGGATGATATTTTGATCTTCTCCAAGGATTGGGATTCTCATGTGGAACATATTCGGACTGTGTTCCGGATCTTGAGGGAGAATTCCCTGTATGTCAAAGGATCGAAATGCCTTTTTGGAGTACAGAGGATTTCATTTTTGGGATTTATTTTGTCTCCGTCAACTATTGAAATGGACCCGGCCAAGGTACAGGCCATTTATGATTGGGTTCAGCCCACTTCTTTGAAGGCCCTCCAGAAGTTTTTGGGTTTTGCTAATTTTTATCGGAAATTTATAGCAAAATTTTCTAGTATTGCCAAGCCATTGACTGATCTGACTAAGAAGGGTGCTGATGTGTTGAATTGGTCTCCGGAGGCTGTTGCTTCCTTTCAGGAGCTGAAGAGAAGATTTACCTCCGCCCCGGTTTTGCGGCAACCTGATGTCTCACTCCCGTTCCAGGTAGAGGTGGATGCTTCTGAGATTGGTGCAGGAGCTGTTTTGTCCCAAAAGGATCCTGTAACATCTAAAATGAATCCCTGTGCTTTCTTTTCCCGAAAGTTCTCTCAATCTGAACGTAACTATGATGTGGGGAATCGGGAACTGTTGGCCATGAAATGGGCATTTGAGGAGTGGAGACATTGGTTGGAGAGAGCTAAACATCAAGTTGTGGTCCTCACTGACCACAAGAATTTGATTTACCTAGAGTCGGCTAAACGCTTGAACCCTAGACAGGCTAGGTGGGCCTTGTTTTTTACACGTTTTGATTTTGTGGTCTCTTTTCTTCCTGGAACTAAGAATGTCAAAGCAGACACCCTCTCTAGGAATTTCTTTGCTGATTCTCCTGTGGTGACCAAGCCTGCTACCATCTTAGGCGAAGGGGTAGTTCTTTCTGCCATCTCGCCCGATTTGAGACTTGCTCTGCAAGAGTTCCAGGAGGACAAACCTGAGCGTTGTCCCAGTGGAAAGTTGTATGTTCCTGACCAGTGGAAGAAGAGAGTGATGTCTGAAGTTCATTGCTCTGCATTGGCTGGTCATCCAGGTATTTTTGGTACTAGAGATCTGGTGAGTCGCTCTTTTTGGTGGCCCACCTTGTCTCATGATGTCAGGAATTTTGTGCAGTCCTGTGGGACTTGCTCCCGGTCTAAATCTTGTTCTCGCTCTAGTGGGTTGTTGATGCCTTTGCCGGTCCCCAGGAGGCCATGGACCCATATTTCAATGGATTTCATCTCTGATATGCCGGTCTCTCAAAGAATGACTGTTATTTGGGTGATTTGTGATAGGTTCTCTAAGATGGTTCATCTTGTACCACTCCCTAAGTTGCCATCTTCCTCTGAGTTGGTGCCCCTGTTTTTGCAACAGGTGGTTCGCTTGCACGGGATTCCTGAGAACATTGTATCTGACAGAGGAGTTCAGTTTGTGTCTAGATTTTGGAGGACTTTCTGTTCCAAGCTGGGAATTCAGTTGTCCTTCTCCTCTGCTTTTCACCCCCAGACCAATGGGCAGACAGAGAGAACAAACCAGACCTTGGAATCGTATTTGAGATGTTTTATTTCCGCTGATCAGGATGATTGGGTTTCATTTTTGCCCTTGGCCGAATTTGCTTTAAATAATAGAGCTAGTTCTGCCACTTTGATGTCACCTTTTTTTTGTAACTTTGGGTTTCATCCTCGATTTTCTTCAGGGCAGGTGGAGACTTCTGCCTGCCCAGGTGTTGACACTGTGGTGGAGAGAATGCACAAGATCTGGGACCAAGTGGTGGATAAGTTATCTCTCTCCCAGGAAAAGGCCCAGCGGTTTTCCAATCGACATAGGACCATTGGTCCCCAGTTTAAGATTGGTGATATGGTGTGGTTATCATCAAAAAATTTTGCTATGAAGGTGGCTTCTCCTAAGTTTAAGCCTAGATTTATTGGACCTTACAAGATTTTGGAGATTATTAATCCGGTCTCTTCGTTTGGCTCTTCCCGTCACATTTAAAATCCATAATGTGTTCCATAAGTCCTTGTTGAAGAGGTTTGTTGAACCAGTTATTCCTGGGGTGGCACCTCCAGACCCTGTATTGGTTGAAGGTAACATGGAATATGAGGTAGAGAAAATACTGGATTCCCGTTTGGCTAGATGGAGACTCCAGTATTTGGTTAAGTGGAAGGGTTATGGTCAGGAGGATAATTCCTGGGTCTCTGCCTCTGATATTCATGCCAAAAGATTGGTGCGTGCCTTTCATCGGGCTCACCCTGATCGTCCTGGTGGCGTGGTTGAGGGTTCGGTGACCCCTCCTCAAGGGGGAGGCACTGTTGTGAGTTCATTTTCCCCTTCGTCACTGAGGTCTTGTGAACTCCCTATTCTGGTAAAGGAAGGTAATGAGCCTGATTATCAGGCACCTGAGTCTAATGAGGATGACTGGCTGAGTGGAGTCACGGACTGGATATAAGGCTGCCGACGCCCTTCTGCCCTGCGGGTGATTTCTCTGTGGACTTCTAGGACACCAGTCTGATTCCTGCTCCCCTAAAGCTAAGTTTTTTGCTTTGCCTGTTGCATTTGTATTTTGTTTTTGTTTCCCTTGCTTTTCTGGATTCTGCCTTTCCCTGCTGGGGTGAGCTGAATCTCCTTTTGCCTGTTGCTCTGTCTTCAGAATATTCCTGAGTACTGACATAGCTTTTTTGAAGCCTAGCGTCTTCAGGGCCTTTTTCACTGTCAGTCTGTTGGCTCTTATTTTCATAGGGTTTTTCACGGATTGCAGACAGCAGCCTTCCTGTCCTTTCCTATGTAGTTAGCTTGGGCCCAATCTTTGCTCGGTCTATCTTTCTGTCTGTGTTAGTGTTTTCATCTTGCTTCACCGTCATTATATGTTGGGGGCTGCCTATTGCTTTGGGGTCTGCTCTGGGGCAGTTTAGATTTCCCCTTTCTTTCTTTAGGCCTATTTAATTCTCCGGCTGTGATCGAGGGGTCTAGGGCATCGTAGGAACCCCCCACGGCTACTGCTAGTTGTGTTGATAAGTTCAGGGGTCTGCAATCCGATAGCTGCCAAAGTTCTCTGGTTTTCTGGACTTAGCTAGCATTTCTGTTTTTGCCTCCTACGGTGACTCAATCATAACAGGAGCCGTTTGTTACAAGGTGTACGCAGTGGAGCTGTTTGTGTACAAGCTGTATGGAGCGGAGCTGTGTGTGTATGGGGTGTAGGAAGCGGAGCTGTCTGTGTACGGGGTGTACGAAGCGGAGCTGTCTGTGTACGGGGTGTACGGAGCAGAGCTGCGTGTGTACAAGGTGTACAGAGCGGAGCTGCGTGTGTACATGGTGTACCGAGCATAGCCAGGTGTGTACAAGGTGTACAGAGTGGAGCCGCGTGTGTACAGCGTATACGGAGCGGAGCCACGTGTGTACAAGGTGTACGGAGCAGAGCTGCCTTTGTAAAAGGTGTACGGAGCAGAGCCGCGTTTGTACAAGGTGTACGGAGCAGAGCCGTGTGTGTATAGGGGGTGCGGAGTGGAGCAGTGTGTGTATAGGGGTATCAGGTGCAGTAATAGGGACACATACAGCAGCAGCGGCTCAGCATTGGGGTATCAGGTGTAGTAATAGGAGCAGATACGGCAGCAGCGGCTCAGCATTGGGGTATCAGGTGCAGTAATGGGGACACATACCGCAGCAGCGGCTCAGCATTGGGGTATCAGGTGCAGTAATAGGGACACATACCGCAGCAGCGGCTCAGCATTGGGGTATCGGGTGAATAGGGAAACATACGGCAGCAGCGGCTCAGCATTGGGGTATCAGGTGCAGTAATAGGGACACATACGGCAGCAGCGGCTCAGCATTGGGGTATCAGGCGCAATAATAGGGACACATACGGCAGCAGCGGCTCAGCATTGGGGTATCAGGCGCAGTAATAGGGACACATACGGCAGCAGTGGCTCTGCATTGGAGTATCGTGCACTAATAGGGACACATTGGCAGCATCGGCTCAGTATTGGGGTATCAGCAGGATGAGGGGTTTGCGCAGGTTGGGAATACATGGTTATGTACCTGGAATATGAGAAGTGAAACATGTCGTTGTTGTATTCTCTGTAGCAGAGTCGTGGCTGGAGGAGTTGTCATGTCGGTCTGGGCCAGATGGAAAAGATGTGAAAAGTGAACGATCACATCAGAAAGATCGTCAGCGGTAAGACACCAACTATAACTGTGTAGTAATCACTTATTTGTTCTGTAGGACTGGTATTTACCACTGACCATATGGCGGTAATATCCATGTTGGTCTTTATATAGGGATTATTTTCAGTAACAGCACGGTCATCTCCTACATCCACTATTAGGGGGCGTCACAGAGTTGTAATCAAAGTTACCTAGTTAGGGGCCCACTCAGAAGTTTCGCCCCCCCGAACCAAAACCCTAGCTACGCCTCTGGGCTGGAGTCAGGAATGAGACATACGGGGGGCCAGGATGGGGGATTTTATTACCATAAGGGCTAATTAAGCAATATTGTTACTGCAGTGATGTATTTATTTTTTGAGGATACTGTTTTAAATCGTGGAGGCGATCATGTTAATGTGCAGAGTGACACTATGTCGCCTTTTTTTCTTCATCTGGTGTAGTTTAGAAGTTAGGAAAAAATTAAGTAATGTGTTTTGCAAGCGGACCTCTAGACAACTGTTATTTCCTGCAGAGGCGAACCCTGGCTGGGTGAAGATGAAAAGCAAAGATGAAGGACTTCACCTAGAGACGTCTCTGGTGTCAGTGTGTTACCTGTCCACTGACTCTATACACTGTATACTATATACAGCGGTCCTGTGTACAATGTCACCAGTGATCACTTTATTACCTTTACACGGACACTATATAAAGAGCTCCTGTGTATAATATCATTGATCACAGTATAACCTGTACAATAGATACACTGCTCGTGTGTGTAATGTCACTGCTGATCACTGTATTGCCTGTACACTGACACTACAGTTCTGGCAAAAATTAAGAGACCACTTTCAAATGTTCAGTTTGTCTGATTTTTCTCTTAATAGGTATATTTGAGTCAAATGTAAATTGTTCTTTTAGTCTATAAACTTCTGACATGTCTCCGAATTTCCAAGCAATAAATTTTGTATTTTTTTTCTGACAAAGAAAAATGGTCAAAATAACAAAAGAATGCAGTGCTTGCAGACCTTAAGTAATGCAAAGAAAACAAGTTCATAATCATTTAGAAACAACAATACTAATGTTTTAACTCAGGAAGAGTTCAGAAATCAATATTTTAGGGAATAACCATGATATTTAAATCACAGCTTTCATGCATCTTGGCATGCTTTCCACCAGTTTTTCACACTGCTTCTGGCGCAAAAATGTAAGCAGTTCATCTGTTTGATGACTTGTGACTATACATCATCCTCTTGATTACATTCCAGAGGTTTTCAATGGGGTTCAGGTCTGGAGATTGGGCTGGCCATGACAGGGTTTTGATGTGGTGGTCTCTTAATTTTTGCCAGAGCTGTACACTACCATTCAAAAGTTTGGGGTCACCCAGACAATTGTGTTTTCCATGAAATCTCATACTTTTATTAATCAAATAAGGGGCCAAATGAATTTAAAATCTACTCCAGACATTGACAAGGTTCGAAAAAAAGATTTTTATTTGAAATAATTTTCTCCTTCAAACTTTGCTTTCCTCAAAGAATGCTCCCTTTGCAGCAATTACAGCATTGCAGTCCTTTGGCATTCTAGCAGTTAATTTGCTGAGCTAATCTGGAGAAATTTCACCCCATGCTTCCAAAAGCCTCTCCCCCAAGTTTGTCATTGTCCTGTTGTAGGATGAAATTGGCTCCAATCAAGCTCTGTCCACAGGGTATGGCATGGAGTGATAGCCTTCCTTATTCAAAATCCCTTTTACCTTGTACATATCTCCCACTTTACCAGCACCAAAGAAACCCAGACCATCACATTACCTCCACCATGCTTGACAGATGGCGTCAGGCACTCTTCCAGCATCTTTTCAGTTGTTGTGCGTCTCACAAATGTTCTGTGTGATTCAAACACCTCAAACTTGGATTTGTCTGTCATAACACTTTTTATCAATCTTCCTATGTCCAATGTCTGTGTTCTTTTGCCCACATTAATCTTTTCCTTTTATTAGCCAGTCTCAGATATGGCTTTATCTTTGCCACTCTGCCCTGAAGGCCAGCATCTCGGAGTCACCTCTTCACTGTAGACGTTGACTCTGGCGTTTTGCGTGTACTATTTAATTAAGCTGCCAGTTGAGGACCTGTGAGGCATCGATTTCTCAAACTACAGACTCTAATGTACTTGTCTTGTTGCTCAGTTGTGCAGCGAGGCCTGCCACTTCTCTTTCTACTCTAGCTGGAGCCTGTTTGTGCTCTCCTCTGAAGGGAGTAGTACACACCGTTGTAGGAAATCTTCAGTTTCTTGGTGTTAGGAACGGCAGAACGCACTAATTAAAAATATAAATAAAGTGTGTTCGCCGTGCAGTAGGTGAAATAACCGCTGCTAAGTGGTGGCAGGAGCAATATGGCGGAACTGCACACAGGGTTAAACTCCACCCAGGTCGCAGAGCAATCTCAGTTAAACTCACGGAGATGCCAAAAGTACAAACACATAACTGAACCTGTTGTAGCCACAGTACTCAGTAAAAAATGCACACACGGTATACGGTCACAGGAGTAGCCCAAGACGGCGGCACTACGTCCGTCTAGACCTACCGTGTGTGTGGCGTTGCAACTGCAAACGCAAAGGAGGCTGCTACTGCAGCGCGGCGTGGACACTGCCGCCAAATGACAAAGGCAAGGCGCAAGTGCAATGTCGGACGCTAGCAGCTGTGCAAGTTGAAGCAGAGGAGTGCTGGCGCTGATACTAACTCAGTCCCTATTTACATGCGTAATATCAGAGGGAAGGGGTTTCAAATGAGTCAGTCACCAGAATCATGCATCTGTCCTCATACACACAGCAGCAAGTATGACTATACTAGCGCATGGCGGAACAGCCATGCGCGCCTTTTATAGTAGCCCTGACCTTCTGCACGCTTCCAGATCTCTGAGATGGACCAATGAGAACTGGAGCGAGACCTGAGCACATGACTCCCGATCTCCAATGGGAGATAGTCCCATGAGTATGACCAGTAAGAGGACAGAAGGACTTAGCCTCAGGAGAGATTTGCTGCAAGGCAATCTCCACTGCAATCTCCTCTGCAGTGGAAAAATAGGAGGAGAGTGAGAATGTGAGGATCTGGATCCCTGCTGAGTAAACGCAGGAATCCGACTGCTAACACTTAGCAACTTCTCGCATGGAATAGCCTTAATTTCTAAGAGCAAGAATAGACTGTTGAGTTTCACTTGAAAGTTCATTATTTCTGGCCATTTTGAGAGTTTAATGGAACCAACAAATATAATGCTCCAGATTCTCAACTAGCTCAAAGGAAGGTCAGGTTTATAGCTTCTCTAATCAGCCAAACTGTTTTCAGCTGTGCTAACATACTTGCACAATGGTTTTCAAGGGTATTCTAACTATCCATTAGCCTTCTTACACAGTTAGAAAATACAAAGCACCATAAGAACACTGGAGTGATGGTTGTTGAAAAAGGGCCTCTATACACCTATGACGATATTACATTACAAACCAAATGTTTGCAGCTAGAATAGTAATTTACCACATTAACAATGTATAGAGTGTATTTCTGAATCATTTATTGTTAGCTTCATTGGAAAAAAAACTGTGCTTTTCTTTCAAAAATTAGGAAATTTCTAAGTTTCCCTAAACTTTTGATTGATAGTGTATATACAGAGCTCCAGTGTATAATGTCACCGGTAATCACTGTATTACCTGTACAAAGACACTTCATACTAAGTACAGATCTCCTGTGTATAATGGCACTTATGGCAATATTAGCATTGTGTTTTTTTATTACTGATCAGTATTGTAGTATTCAGTCACTATGTGGTGGTAATATGTTGTCCGGCCATGGTATGGCAGTATTTGTTCCTTGTATGTGCTCTTATTTGGTCACTATGTGGTGGTAATATGTGGTCTGGTCATGGTGTGCTGGTACTTGTTCTTTGTATGTGGTATTATTCGGTCACTGGTGGTAATATGTGGTCTGGACATGGTGTGGCGGTATTTTTCCCTTGTATGTGGTATTATAGGTCTCTTTGTGGTGGTAATATGGTGTCTGATCATAGTGCTCTGGTATTTGTCTCTTGTATGTGATATTAGTCATTTAAAAAAATGAAAAATAAATAAAAATATCTAAATTGTATTGGATATTTTAACAAATGACTAATAGGATAGAGTAGATTAGGGCTCGGCCAAAAGAGTCTACCTTGTCGTGGTGGCGGCTTAAAAAAAATCTTTTGGCTAAAATAAAAGCTGCTGGCTACGTATATGTGTGATGTGGTGAAGGGAACTGTTAATGTGTGATTGGCGAGAAGTGGAGTTTTCCAAGAGAAAGTGATGGGGCTGTGGACAGTTCGAGGGGTAGAGCCTGGGCGGAGTCTCAAGGGGGCCTTGAAATTCCTAGTGGCAGATCTGAAGAGAAGCCACCAACATGTGCATGTAATAGCAGGTTGCGGCATTGATGTACAGTCATGTGGATAGGAGGGGCTCCGAGCCTTGAGACTCCAGCTAATTGGTCAAAACAAGGGGCAGAAGTGCTCAGCAAATGTGTGAGCAGAGTGGTGTAGAGGCTCAATAGGAAGTCTACAGGTCCATTGCTCACGCTTGAGGATAAGTTGAGCGTTTTTGTGCCTTTTTAGACAAAATTGTTGGAGTCACAGGATTCAGATGGTCAAAGATCAATTCCACTAAATCTGCTACAAGAAATGAAAAACTACAAGTTTAGTCACATTACAGGCTGAACAATGTGGTTAATATCAGTGTCGGACCATAGCCTTAGACAGATGACATCAGCGGCCCGCGGCGCTCAGGATCACCGGCCAGACTATTAATACACAGACACTGGATGTGTGCGGTATATTATCTTGTCCTTACCCAGATAAATGCTCTGATATGAATGAGGGCACAATGGACTTCACGCCATGCGATGTCACATTCTCACATTCCAGAGACGAGCGTCCTCGCAGTTATCTGCTTCAGAAGTGTACAGCGCCTGGACAACGACAAATTTAACATCTACAACAACTTCATATCTTTCCTGTATGACAGGTTAAATAATTCTCGTCACAAAACAGCCGTCTCCAGCACCAAAGTGTCATCTCTCCTCACTTTGGGAGCAAAGGGCAAACGATCTAGGGCCTGGGTATAATGCCCATAATTCTCAAGCACCAGTTCAATGCCAGAAGTTTACTGGGTGATGACATTAGTTTGTCACCATTTTCATAACAAAATTCCAGGCTTAAAATGAAGGTGCCCTAAGTATCAGCTACAGGCCCTGGTCGCAGCAGTCCCTCTTTTGCTTTGTGCGCTTCTTGCGTAGGGACAACATCCACGCTGTGTGTGAGTAGTGCCGACTGCGCATTTCTGCAGCTAAGCTAGCCCCTTCTGTGATTGCGTATGTCCAGCACTCGGCTCATTACGTGGACGTCCATATCACTATACACTGAACACCTGAGGGCGCCATACTATGTAAGGAAACATCAGAACGCCGACTCGCTTTATTTATTTTGATGCCTTTAAATGGAAAATCACATTTTATTTTTTTATGATCTGTACAATAAATATACTTTTTCTGGGTAGCACAGCCTCTTTCAACCAAAGTTCTTCCTTTTGTATTCAGTAATATGTCAGCATATCGTTTTTTGGGTGAACTCTAATTCCCACACGCCCAGAGTCTCAGTTACAGACCTGAAGAGACGATCCGGGGTTACACATTGCTGCAATTCATGCGACGGCCTATAAAACAGCTATATGACAATGCTCCCCCTCTCCTCCATGTAGAGGCTAATCCTATACATAATTGCTACTTTTTTTCCGTACATACTGTTGTCCAATGCTTTGTCTGGCAGTCACCTGAATCAGGCTGTGTCATAATGCCAGTCACAACCATGGAGAATTGTGACACAACATATTGAAATTCCTTCCAAGTCCGGTAAATCACCGCACAGTGCAGTCTGTAAATCTAACTTTACCATTTGGGTATAAAGTGGTAAAGTCGAAGTTGTCGAGCGTATCGCGGCTTTAGTCCTGGGTCCACGGACTAGGAGTTTCCATGGAAACATCTGTCAATCCTCTGAGGTCAGCGGAGTTCTTGCAGTCAAGGACATCCTGACACATGACATTAACAAGTCATCCAGAGCGGAGGGGATTTGCAAAAAAAATAAAAATAAAAAAAAAATATCTTACCTTTAAGAGGAGTCACCGTTCTCACTGCTCTCCGGGAGCAGGTTAAATACCTCCAGGCGAGGAAGCAGTAAAGATCACTGACTTGGAAACAGAAGCTTTATGTGAACTTTTATTGCGATTCAGGCATAAATCAATGTACGGTAACGCAAACTCATAGGTAGAAGAGGGGAAAGGGGCGAATAACCATAATGGGGTATGGATCAGATATCCCAGGCAGAGGACGGAAAGGTATGAAGGAGAAACTCAGGGCCTGTTCATACCAATGGTAAAGGAAATGCAAGTGAATAAAGTTTTTCTAAATGCAATTTACAGACATCGAGCAATGGGGCAGACATTACATTGTTTCCTGAGGCTGGTTTTACACTTGCCAATATTTTTTTGCAGACTGTTTTTTCACGTATTGCCGTGATTTTTGCGGTCTCCCGCAAAAACGGGCCGAAAAAACCTTCTTGGATCGTCGTTTTTCCCTGTTCTAACAAATAGATGTTTCCCCCCCCTCGTTCCGCAGATGTTTTTGCCCCCCGTTCCGCAGGTGATATGTCTCCTAACAGTCTTGCAGATAAGTTTGATGCTTCCGGGAAGAAAGTATGAGGAAGATGAGGCAGCTCTGTCTGGAGGATGCCCCCACAACAACTCAGACATCAGCAACACATGGCAGCTGTAACTGTGCACAAAAGTTGTGAAAACAAAACATACAACTAAAAGAGAAATCTAAACTTCTTACAATGTCAAATATCCAAACGGTGAAGATGATCACATCACGAGTCCAACACAAGAAAATAAACTACTAGAAGAAGTTTACAGTAGCAGACAGCACAGACACCGTAACTGCTCTGATATTTCAACGCCGCCGCAATGTATGTGCAGAAAAACACATTTCATCATCACACATCAGCCTGAATGACTGCTCTCACCGTCACTGATACAGAGGAACAAATGAGTTTTTGAATGTAAACTTTAAAGTTTTGATTCACTGACAGTAAGCAGAGATCTTGAAAATGGTAAGAAACGGAAACATGCAGTATACCGTATTAGAAGGTTCAAAGCTTTCTATTAAACATCAATTATAAACCTGGATGGCACTATTAAACCTATGCATGCCGGCCACCTCCATGGCGCTGCTGTTGCATCTGTAAGGTATCTTTATCCCATCACCATGAAGACATAACATGCATACATTATGTATGGATGAGCTCATTAAGTATGGCAGCTTTTCCCTTTGGAGAATTACATTATAGAGCCAGAGTCAAGGGAATCTCCATTGATGTCCATTAACTGTTGCTTGTAATGCTGATTATTAGCAATAATGTGCCACCACTGCCACATATTTGCACAGCATTAACCTGGGACTCGCTTGGTAAACACTATTCTCCAAAGTGATGCATGCAACAATGATGAGGGTTGTCACAGTTCCCCTCATTTAACTATTCCCATTAGCAGAAAAGCCTGGATCAGTGCCATTGAATGTAGAAAAGAAAAGGTGGGCGAGGAAAAACTGGAGGGAACATGGATCCGTGTTCTTTGATGGATAAATGTGACGACAATTGTCTATTCACATGAAAAAAATAAATCATCCCCTCAATGGGATTGTATTGAGCAGAACATTTTCGATTGTACAGTATGTGGGGCTGCTGAATGTCAATAGGACAATTACAGAATGACGGCATCTGTCAGGCGGATCAGCAAGCTCCAGTCATCCTCCACTGCTGGCTTATTGCTCCACACACATGGACGTTTGACCCAATCTGTGAACTGCAAAACAGCAATAGGAGAGAAGAAACTACACCATGTTTGCGTATCAAGGTTAGAGAATAACAGTCTCTATGGGAAAGAGTTAATAGATAAGAAAGCTACAGATCCAGATACTAAAATGACAATCACCTCCTTGATGTATGTGCACTAGGGTGACCGCAAAAAATCGATGTCGGAATTTTGTCCATCTGGACCCCACAAAACGATTCCCCTTTCCAGATATTGAGATAGCCAAAATTTGAGCTCGATCAAACGACGTTAACCCGTGCCGCTCGTCGCTCAAAGTTTGAAAAAATCCAAATTGAGGTATTTTAAGATTTAGGTATTTTGCATAGTCTGTTAGACTATAAAGAATGTGACAACAACATTGCAGAAATAGCCCTGACCAAATTTTCGAACCATTTGTGGTATTTGAATGCAGAGTTGGTGGGATTATCGTTTTCTGATTCCACCATTACAGACAATGAAAAGTTGTTAATGGCTAATAAATTGCTCAGTAGCACAGATGAACCATCAGAGCACGCTAGGGTTGTAAAGCCAAAAGTTAGGAAAGAAAAATTAAAAGAGGTAGGAAGTAACCGACTTTAACGACCTTCTGACAAAAGATGAAGAACAAAAGCAATATGTCCTGCAAGTTGTAAGCAAATGCCGAGCATTATATTCTGACGTTTCAAAAACTACTTTAACAAAAGCTCTAGAATAGATTAGATAACTATGTAAAATTATCAACTCATGTAGGTTAGCGTGCTCTGATGGTTCATCTGTGCTACTGAGCAATTTATTAGCCACTTTTCATTGTCTGTAATGGTGGGATCAAAAAACGATAATCCCACCAACTCTGCATTCAAATACCACAAATGGTTCGAAAATTTGGTCAGGGCTATTTCTGCAATGTTGTTGTCACATTCTTTATAGTCTAACAGACTATGCAAAATACCTAAATCTTAAACCTCAATTTGCATTTTTTCAAACTTTGAGCAACGAGCGGCACGGGTTAACGTCGTTTGATCGAGCTCAAATTTTGGCTATCTGGAAAGGGGAATCGTTTTGTGGGGTCCAGACGGACAAGATTCCAACATTTTTTCCCCCCCATATGAGATCCGGTCACCCTAATGTGCACTTTCTTACCTAGGAGAGTGAGAAGCACTGTGGCCTCCAGACCCACAAGACCGGGCGCTTCTTCCCATGCACAACCAACCCCCAGCAAATCTAAGCAGTGACCATCTCACAAGTATGGTGGGCAACACATGCAGAAAAACCTTCAGATTGTTAGCAGAACAGATTACAGCACATTTCCTTGTAGAAATATAACAATATAACATTAATCACTGAAGTGGAAAAAGGCAAAAACTTAAAACTTGTAAACATCCAAAAGAACCAAATTCAAAACAAAATTGTGCAGTCACCGTTACCCATTGTCCACACAGGTAGTGGAGAGCTGGGAGAGTTAGGGTACCATTACACTATGCGACGCACCAGCGATCCAGACAACGATGCGACCTGGTAAGGATCGCTGGTATGTCGCTACATGGTCGCTAGTAAGCTGTCAAACAGACAGATCTACTCAGCAACGCAGCAATGATCTGGCGATCCGTATAACGACCGCGGTGGACGTTGGGACCTTGTCACACAGCAACTATTCTGACAACTCCCGCCTGCGTCCCTGAGTTCTGCATTGCCAACGAGGTCGCTCGTCGGCGTCAAACACAAAAATGCATGCTGGCCAGCGGGACACCAGCGATCAAAACATGGCCCAGGACATTCGAGAACGATCAGCAAGATCACAACGGGGGCCCGGTTGCCGCTATGTGTCAGATGTAGCGAGATCGCTGTTGAGTCACAAAATCTGTGACGTTTCAGAGATCTCGCTATGTGAGACGGGGCCTTTACTCTTTACACCATTAGGCCGGGGTCACACTTGTGAGTCTCTCGCATCAATACCCGGCACTGCCGCCGGCACTTGCACCGGAGTGTTCAACTGCATGTATTTATATGCAGCCGTGTACTCCGGTCCCGAGTGCTGGTGGCAGTGCCAGGTATTGATGTGAGACCTGCAAGTGTGACCCCGGCCTTAAAGGGAATGTCCACTGTAAGAAAAAGTCCTGAGTCAAGATACGTCACAGCTGAATCCTGACTGTGCGAATGTATACAGAAAATAAAGTTGTTTTTTTTCCATTTTTTTTTATACTGTTCACAATAAACAAACCATCTGAATTACTTTTGCAGGGTAATAGGGTCATTTGGATACCCAAAGTGTAATTTTGTTTTAACGTTTGTGCAATAAATGGTGTTTTCTACTAAATAATCATTCACTGATCACTACAGAAGAGAGCAGACAGGACCGGTGATCATCTCCTCCAGTCCTTATCCACTACAGCTCCATTTAACCGCAGTTAGATTGCCAAAATGCCCCATGTTTTTTAAAAAAAAGACTGGCACAATGCAGGAATGACACTGGTCCAGGAGGCGAGTGTATTTGTCTTTTCATCCTATGTGGGGCACTAGAACGTTTAAGAAGGAATAAAGGAAAAGCCATTAATGCTGTGGACTCAGGAACTGCACCACCCACCACAAAAACAGCCAATGTAATATTCCACTGGTATGCTATGTCATGAGAGGAGACACTTCATTTTTGTAATTTATTTAATCTATTACGGTGCTTACAATATTAGTGAACATTACCCCAATATACACAACCCACTGTTCCTGCATACTGTAGATATCTGGACCACAATACAGCATTTGTGAGTGCTCACAAGTGACGTAAAAAACTAGACTATTCCGCTCAGTGTAAAAAAAAGAAATATTAGGATGTCTCCCCGGTTATAATTAGTTTTCTGCTTCACCATTGACCATGTTACCTGATACAGGCTGGCTGGTTGTATCCTACTTTCTGTGAAGCAGAAAAGACCCGACGCTTCTCTCTGTTCTTCATATTAGTGCAGAGCAGACTTAATAATTCTCCATTCATCTGGACAGATATCGACAGGATCTAATCCCAGAAATCAGATCATATCTCTCGTAGAAGGAGACAAGTAATAAAGTCATCTAGTTTCTCTCAGTTTAATCTGATATTGCCCCGATGTTGCCATCCTCCGAACTGGGGGCACCATTCTGCGAACCTTTGTTCCTATGCAAAGTGTAGAGTGGGTGGACGAGATGTTCCTCTCTTTGTAATTCCTCCAGCTCTTTGGCACTACAGGTGGGTGTGGGGGTCTCATAAGTATTATGAAAGGTTGTATAATCCACTTCGTAAAATCCTTTTTCCAGGGTAAGGACTGGGGTGAACCGATGTCCCCATAAAACCTCTGTATCCACATAGGAGCAGCGTGCTTGGCAAGTCATTCCTACAAGGATCAGAAAAAAAAAACATGAAAGTGGTAATGCACAAAAATCTCTTTAATGTCTGTCAGCCATGGCAGTTTTCTGTCTGTAATCAAGGGGTTAAAGCTTTCAGTCTACAGCTCCTGTGCTACTGAATGGCCTGTGTTATTTATTGTCCTGCTTAATGTCCCATGAAACAGGGAATAAAGTTAGTTTTAGAGCTAACCTGAGAGTCACAGGGGTCAAATAATGATTTATAGGTTCTTGTGCCAAACAAAGCTATAGGAGAATCACCGTTGACACATTGTATAGTTCACATTTGTACCCAAGTCACAATTATTGCAGGAACAAGGATGGAAAAATATTGACGAAGTAATGGAAAATAATGGAGACCATGACCAAGAATTACATCAGGTGCCAAGCGATGGGCAGTATGTATCAGCCACAATATTATCAGGATACAAAATAATGTCAGATGTATATAAGGTTGGTAAGTCAAAGGGGAAGGGGGCGATTATGTCGTAGGATGTACCCACTGCCCAGCTGGGTCTGATGCAGGAAGGTGCAGAGCCATTGGTCACCTCCTACACAATCAGGGGGGACTGCTAATAGACCAAGCTTTCACCCCTCATTCTCTAGTTAAAAGTGATACAGTCTGATAGTATAAAGGGGGTGTTCCACAAATAGACCATCAATCCACAGGAGAGATGAGGAATGTATAATTGTTGGGGTCAGCCTGCTAAGACAGCCACTGATCTTAGTAACAAGGGTCCAACGTCTCCAATATAAGTAAGCATGTGTGACCCCACAAATATGTCGTTGGTCAACAAAAGACTTAGAATCTTCCTCAATTAGCTCCCGTCAAACCTTTGCCATCAGACGAAGCGTTTATGAAGCCACGAGCTGTACAGAACTTTAGTCATTAAGTGTCAAGTTCTGTCCAACAATAATCACGATGGAGAAAGCGTTACTGATTCATGCAGGGGTCAATGTTGGTTTTGTGATATTATGAGGGGTGTGACACTAAAGAGATCATGAATGAACAGGAGGTCCTACAATCAGAAAGGGATTTACGGCTTCCATACTAGAGTCAGAGTCCAGCAAAGACTGACATACTAGTAACTCGTTAGACTTTTGTCTCTAATTGGATGAAATCTATGATCTGGACACGGGTTCCTGCAACTACTCCACACAACCGTCGGTCTAAACTGCCCCCTAAAAATGTAATAATGTCCTCAGTCCCCCCTCATAAAGTAGTAATTGCCGAGAGCCACTTGTATAGTAATAATGTCCCAATGTCACTGATACAGTTGAGCGTGGCATTAGTACGAGCCAAGAAATCCTGGTTGGCATTAGTTTGATAGATAACAAACTTCCCCTTACACCCCCCCCACCCCCAAAAAAAAAACAAAAAAAAAAAAACAGACATGAGGAGATAACACATCATGCAAAATAATAATTAAATGATTGCTTTGTAGTAACACTTGTCAGTATGAACAATCAATCATATATAACCAAAAAAATGGAAAACCAATCCAAGGTCAAGCGTACATGAATTACTACTGGTGTCTACCCTGTTCTGAGTGTGTGAGATTGGGACAGGAACAAGCGCCCTATAAGACACCTCAGTGGACAGAAGGATTACACTCTGAGGGAAATATACCCCGCAACATAAAGAAACCTACAGAATCCCCAGAATTCAGGGCTGCCGGCAGATAAGTGTGGAGCCAGGTAGAAAATGAGAAAACCACAATGTCTCCCGACAGACAGCTCTGAACAGATTTATGTGCCGGAATCCACACGGACTGGTAATTCACATCGTGTTTTATACACCACAAATGGTAAATGCTGTAAGATTACTACTGGTCTCTATAAGACGCTGCTAGGCCACATAGGGTCATATTTACAGGCTTCATGTTTCCATCTAAATACCAAACTATATACCAACTGACAAATGATGAGAGGATGTATATACCAATACATAGTACTAAAACCTAGATATATAAATATCCCCCTAATCTAAGGCCTGAATGTGGTGTCATGTGATCGTTCAATGCAATCAATAAAAGAAATACTACTTATTCATTTCCACCATGATTTTTCAACAGCCTCATCCATAATCCTGTGTTTTATGTTTGGACACTGACTATTTTACAGCAGAACACACACAACTTACCCGTCGCTTCCACCATGCCTTCTAATATGACGACAATTTCAAAGTTTTCTGATTCCAGCTGAGAACGAGACAGTTCCCAAAATGGGCTCTTCTCATTGATATCATGTGAAATGATCAGTGGGGAGACGAGGAAGAGGCGGTCGTCCCCGGTGTCAAAGCCAACATTGATGTCCGTCTGATTGAGCGGGATAAATTCTCCTTCCTTCGTCTGCTTGGATTTGATAAGTTTAGCTCTGATGGAGGCTTCCACAATATGTGAACTGCGGAGATCTCCTACACGAAACATCAGACACATTTGTCCATCCCTGAGGGAAATGACTGCGTTATTAGAGAACATGAGGGTCTCTGCCCGTTTCTTGGGTTGGCTTATCTTTACAAACATGCAACCAACCATTAAGGCATTAACAATGGAGCCCAGAATGGCTTGAATTAACAACAAGATGATTCCTTCTGGACACTTCTCCGTTATCACCCGGAATCCGTAGCCAATGGTGGTTTCAGTTTCAATGGAAAAGAGAAAAGCAGACACAAAGCCGTTAAGATTTTCCACACAAGGGACCCAGCTTTTATCACCTACATGTTCAAGATCTCCTCTGATGTAAGCAATCAACCACCAAATAACTCCAAAAAATAGCCACGTGACCGTGTATGCCAGGGTAAAGATGAACAGGCTGAAATGCCACTTGAGGTCCACTAGGGTGGTGAAGAGGTCACTGAAGTATCTGTAGGTCTCTTTCACATTGCCATGGTGAACATTGCACTTGCCATCTTTCTCCATGTACCTCTGCCGCGGCTTTCTGTGCTCGTAGAACTGATGGGAGCGGTTGACATTCAAGCCCGAGTCTTCTCGAGCCTGTTTGGGTAACTTTTTAGGCTCCCTGGGAATTATATCAACTGTAAGGTCCTGGTCCATGGAAACTCTTGAGTCTCTTGCCATGATGGGTATGTTGCTGCTGGATGAGAAAACAAAAGACTCATTGAAATCAACGTATGACAAGCTAATCCAACTCAAGTTAAATACGAAATAATTATATTTATCAGGCCCAGTAAACAACAGACTAAGGGGGACTTTATACAGGGTGTTTTTTTTGTAAAAGCAAAGCAATTTCTCTGCCAGTTTTGCAAACCATTGCTAGAATTAGATACAAAAGGAAGGATGTATAAAGGAAGGATTTATACTTCTCCGCTTGATTGATCCAATTCTGGCTTTGGCTCAAAAAACTCCATGAAACACTGCAGTGTTATTAAAAACAAAACAGTCTATGAAACCAATATAATAAAGGCCCCAACCAGTTTATGGGGCCTCTCTACCCGGCAGATGATGTGGGGTGGGAAAGAAGGATCTGGCCTGTTGAATTACAATGGCGGCTCCTTTTGTTTGCCGCCAATATAAGACTCATGACACAAGACTACACAGGAGTGATCTGCCAAGTTTTCCCAAGTATGTGGAGAAGGCTGCTGGGGACACCACGTCTATGGGGGCCTCTATTGTGAGCGCTGACTAACAACCACATCATCTGTGTATACTGAAGCCGTCACTGCTCAGATGTCAGACATAACTGCATTTCCCCTGCACAAAAAAAAAAATATAAGTCAGGAATCCAATAAGAGGTGGAGAAAAGGGTGCAAAGCACAAAGTCATTCAGTAAGTAATGTAATAACAGCAGTAGCTGCTCTATAGGGGCATTAAATTCCTACGGAGCGCAGAACATACCTACAAAAGGCGTCACACTTTTGGTTTTACATTTTGTAGCAGAGTCCCCAAATTTATGAAATTCCAGTTCTCACACCACTCACCTGTGACAGGGAGACAAATAAAGTTTTATGTATACTGAAGATGAAGCACTCTGGCCAGTAAAGCAGTTTCCAGGTCCTGCCTGGAACACAGGCACATCAATGGAAGAAAACGATGCTGCACAATACCTTTATGGACATATAATATACATATAATGTATAGGCGACAGGAAGATGCATTTCACATATTAGGATTTATTTCTGGATTATCAGGTGTGCCGATGTCAGCTGAGAACATTCACAATTGATGGATGGTAACAGGACGGCAGCGAGCATGCTCTCCACAACTAAGAAATGGATCCATCACCATTATTACTTTATAACCCCAGCTTTCCATTTATATTCTGGATGAATATGAAAAACCTAGAGATGTTTGAAATGGTAAAATGTCATCCTATATTTGAAGAATTAAAACAGAAGTCAGGCCTGGACTACACAACACAGATTACAGCCAGCAGAGGTTTAATGCTTTATCGTACATGATGTATATGTTATATACCATGGAACTACAGGTTATCAGAGACAATGATGTACAGCTGTGAGCAATGAATGTCACTGATGAAAGAAAATCCATACGGAAATAAATGACTGAGTAAGGAGGGTATTTGTACCGTCACCTTAACACAAGGGAAATCAACTTGCAAGCAATATAAGCACCAACACTTTGCATTATGACCTATGACTAAACATCTCTGTAGTAAGTCTTCTCCATCTAGTCTCGGCAATCCCCAACAAATCCACTGACACTGAACAAGATAAGGAAAATTCCAGCAAATTACAGATGCGTCCAGCATTAGGGCATGTTCACACACAGAGGATATGCTGCAGATTCTCGCTCTGGATTTGCGGGAAGAATATCCACAGTGTATTGCTAATGGTAACCTGAACAAGGTTTTGAATAGTTTTATCTCCACTCTGCAAAGACATTTCTAAGCAGAAATTGGCATGCAGGTTCTAAATCTGCTGCACGTCAATTCTTCCTGCAGATTTTCGCTTTGGATTTCACTCTTTGCAATAAGTTGGATGAAATCTGGATCAAATCTGCAACAAAATCCCCATGTAATACCTGGAACTTTGCAGCAAATACATGACAAAATGTTACCAATCAAAATGGATTTCTTCCTGTCACACGTGGACATAGCCTTAAAGGGTCTGTGCACACGTTGCAGATTCTGCTGCGTTGTACAGTACCATTAAAGTCAATGAGAAATTAAAACCGCTGTGCACATGCTGCGGATTTTCTGCGGATTTAAATCCGCAGCATGTCAATTCTCTTGTGCGGATCCGCAGCGTTTTGACACCTGCTCCGTTATAGGAATCCGCAGGTGTCAAAACACAGGGGAAATCTGCAGGTAAAACGCAGGTCATTTTACCTGCGGATTTAGCCAAATCCAGGCGGAAAAATCCGCAACGTGTGCACATACCTTTACTCTTCTGGACATCAGATCTGATCTATTCTGTGGTTATGCTCCATCACAGGAGATCGTATCCTCAAATCGTACCCAACTCCTCAGACACGTTACTGGGTTAGCTCCACAAAGTCCTGGAGACGACCACTCTGTGGGCAGAAGAAGCATTTCATTGCCAGTTCTATACAACACAAGGATCACGCTGTGTAATAATTATCTTTTGAAATGTCTATTAAATACGGAAGAAATTCACTGAAACCGACAAGAGTTCCCATTACTTGATACCAAGTTGTCATCTGAGTACTGGAAATGAACACCCATCTGTCTAAATCATCTTCATAGAAGCAGTGACATAATCTGAAATCGTCACTAAAAATGTGATAACCCATCCTCGCCACCCATGCACCCAAAGAATAGATTAAGGCCATGTGCACACAATGCAGATTTCCAGCGGATCCGCAGCTGATTTTACCGCGCAGAAACGCTGCATATCCGCATTGTGATGTACAGTAGCATGTAAATCAATTTAAAAAAAAGAAACACTGTGCAGACGCTGCGGATTTTTCCGCGTGGTTTTCTTGCGATACAAAATATGCAGCATGTCACTTCTTTTGTGCGGTTTTCCACCTGCTCCATTCTCCAAATCCGCATGGGGAAATCCACAGGGGAAAACCGCACAAAAAACGCAAGAAAACTGCAATAAAAAAGGAAGAAATCCGCAGGAAAAATGCAGGACATTTGACCTGCGGATTTCTTCAATTCTGAGCGGAAAAATCCGAAGGGCAAAAAAGTACGTGTGCACTTAGCCTTATACTGAGATTTACCAAAAGTAAACAGAAAAAGTAATTTACACTAGCAAGCCAACCTGAAATAAGTACCAAAACTTTCCTGCTACTGGTCCCATCAGGATGACAAATTGTGTCACCATTCCTGAAGAAGTTGGGAACTCTACCTAACAGAACAGGAGTGGGATTTTATTATATAATTCTTCACTTACACATCTGCACCTTATTTGATTTTTCAGCATTTACATTACTAGGTGATATACTGTAAATATGTACACATCTATATGATACACATTATTATCATATACACGGAAATCCTTCCAGTGTTATCACACAGCGTATCATCTATAGGCAAGTTCACGGATCCCAGATACATCACACACAGGACCACAGCCTTGATTACAGCGTACAAAGAGTTAATGAAATCTGTCCTCACCCAGCCTTATGGGAACCAACAGTGCCCTCACATCAGCAGGTGGCAGCGGTGCCCTCACATCAGCAGGTGCCAGCGGTGCCCACACTTCAGCAGGTGCCAGCGGTGCCCACACTTCAGCAGGTGCCAGCGGTGCCCACACTTCAGCAGGTGCCAGCGGTGCCCACACTTCAGCAGGTGCCAGCGGTGCCCTTCACAAAATAAGTTTGGGATGCAGAAGTGTCTCAGATGGAAGTCTGCAGAGTCTCTTCTGCTCTGTGATTCCAGTCTCTACTGCTCTGACATTCCCCATCCTCTGTCTCTAGCAATGTGATTAACCCCTTCACTCACTACTCCCCCCCAGAAGGCTCCACAGAGAGCAGCGATGAGGGGAATGGCATAAATGGATAAGGATTCCCACAAAAGTATCTGCCCCCATTGACCCAAGAGACCTTTACCGCTACCCATCCCCCCAGATGGATATACATGGCTGCAGTTCAGATCTTCATGTTTTATGTATGTTTTGTGTTATTACATCAGGATGGGTTGTGCTGGAGAAGAACAAAAGAAAGGTTTCCACTTCAATTGCAGAGTTTAACCTTTTGATGCAAGGTATCTATTTTGGAACATACAGCTATGTCCCAAATGTTTGCTTTTGCTAATTATATCCATTGATGCAAGAGTGAAAATCAATTAAATCAACTAGTACAGGACACCTACTGCTAATCAGCAAACACACATACAGGGTGAAAGAGCAGAAGATGGGGCAGATTCCTGAGGTGAAAGGGTTATTCCTCCTGGAAGCCAGTCACCACAGAACATTCTTGACTGAGCTTCACAGATAAACTTCACCTGACAGTATGAACAGAGCTCAACGTGCGGCTTATCGCCCACTTCCTCTGATCCGGACTAGTGATGAGTGAGTACACTCGTTGCTCGGGTTTTTCTGAGCATGCTCGGGTGTCCTCCGAGTATTTTGGCGTGCACGGAGATTTAGTTTTCGTCGCCTCAGCTGCATGACTTGCGGCTGCTGGCCAGCCTGAATACATGTGTGGAATACCTGTTTGTTAGGGAATCTCCACATGTATTCAGCCTGTCTAGCAGTAGCAAATCATGCAGCTTAGGCAATGAAAACTAAATCTCCAAGCACGCCAAAATACTTAGAGATCACTCGAACAAGAAAAACACCAAAAAAGACTTAAGTTAGAGATAACACCAGCAGGCAGGCAGAGATGCTTACCTGCCCAGGTCACAGAACAAATGCACTGACAAGCTGTAGCGGACCCATAAAGATGGCACAGGTGCAAAAACACCTGATGAGGCAGCCAGCCTCCAATCAGGACATGGCCGCATGGTATGATAATTCACAAAAATAGAATCTGTATGTGGCAGTGTTCACACTGAAAATACAAAGCATCCGGCTGAACCGATTAGTGACGCCCATACTAATCTAACTTAGTCTCTTTTGGTGTTTTTCTTGTTAGAGTAGGGACTCGAAAAAAATTGGGGATCTGTGACGGAGGTTACGAGTCTACGTATTGTGGCCATAATATCAACTAATACCTCACATACAGTATGTCGCCACGTGTTTTTTGCACTGTATATTTTTTCAGGGTGCAGCTGGGCCCAGATGACTGCGCAAACTGTGGCCTCTGTTCACACGGGATGCATTTTTTAGGACTGGCTGGCCCGCCTGATCTAATAGTATGGGCGTCACTAATAGGTTCAGCCGGATGCTTTGTATTTTCAGTGTGAACACTGCCACATACAGATTCTAGTTTTGTGCATTATCATACCAAGCGGCCATGTCCTGATTGGAGACTGGCTGCCTCATCAGGTATTTTTGCAGCTGTGCCATCTTATTGGGTCCGCTGCAGCTTGCCGGCAGGTAAGCATCTCTGCCTGCTGATGTTTCATCTGAGTATTCTCGCTCATCACTAACTGGACATTTCCCTACCCAACACAGGAAGGATGCAGACACCATTATGTCCTATAGGTCACTGTTGGTTTAGGTGGTCACAATTGTGCAGTTTGCTCCATTTTTTTCTGCAATGATACATTTAATAACTTAACTAAATCGATTGTGCTTACAAACCCTTGGATCCATCTGGACCGTTTAGTCTTCCACTACGACATGGATACATCAGAAAGTTACACGCACAGCGGTGGCTAAAGATGTGTATGCTTTCTGAATTTACATTGTCACTACTTATTCAGAGATCTTCTCATCACTTGTGATGCAGATATTGGGAGTTCTGTCATTCTTTTACTGATTTCAGCACTAAAAGGAGGCAAGTTCCCCCTCCATAAAATGAAATGTAACTATTTAGACATTCACAAAGAGGACTTGGCCCCTATAAAAATCCTACTTGGGGAAAGGGGAAAATATGTGTAGGTGGGTTAAGAACTGGCTCAGGGATAGGAAACAAAGGGTGGTTATTAATGGAGCACACTCGGACTGGGTCACGGTTAGCAGTGGGGTACCACAGGGGTCAGTTTTGGGCCCACTTCTTTTTAACATATTTATTAATGACCTTGTAGGGGGCATAGAGAATAGAATTTCAATATTTGCAGATGACGCTAACCTCTGTATTGTAATCAATACAGAGGAGGACAATGTTATATTACAGGAGGATTTATGCTCCTGCTCTCTTGCTGTCTGTCTATGAAGTGCACATAGTACATCACCCAGCTTTGAACATAGACTTGCCTCTGCACATAGCATTCACATGGTATGCATTTCAGCTAACCACAGCTTACCCCAGTGTTATTTATGACCTTGTTTACTCAATGCTTCATTGTATGCATCTGGTCCACTCTTAATTGTCTGACCAAGATGAGCAGAGACCACTCCTCTCTGCTTCACACCTAAATGCACTTAGTTGTACATATATTGCATAGCTCAAGTCTGCATAGACTTCAGTCTGCAGTGTGATTCCTAGAAGTGTGAAGATAAATTTTAGAATTAAAACCAGAATTGAACCAGAAGGGAACTGAAGGTAACTGTACACAGTCACTGTAAACAATGTTTGTTTGTTTTCACTTTCACCCCTATAATCCTTCACTTTCTGCTAATTCCCCAAATCCCTACTCCTAGTAAGGAACTGTTCATCTCTTCTTCAATCCTCCTCAAATCTGTTCCTTAACATACAATCCTCTGTCTCCAAACACAGACAGCCCCCTCATGCCCTCTCCTGCTCCCACCTGCTAACACTTTCTCTGCTCCTTCTCACTGCTGGTGATATCTCTCCAAATCCTGGTCCTCCTCACCACAGTCATTTCTACCTCCCATCCACGCTCTATCACAACCTTCCGTAACCACTCCAACCTTATACCCATTCACCCAGCCCCCTCTTCCCCAGTCCCACTAACAGGAGCTCTGTGGAACGCTCGCTCTGTCTGCACCAAGCTTTCCTACATCCATGATCTTTTTGTTACTACCAAACTTTCCTTCCTCGCCATCACCGAAACCTGGCTCACCCCTTCTGACACAGCCTCTCCTGCTGCACTTTCATATGGTGGCTTCCACCTTTCTCACACCCCCCGCCCCAGCAGCAAACATGGCGGAGGAGTTGGTTTTCTCCTGTCAGATACCTGCTCCTTCACCCCAATCCCACTGCCACCCTCTGTTACCCTCCCTTCCTTTGAGGTGCACTCTGTGCGCATCTACTCCCCCTCCAACCTCCAACTGGCTGTCATCTACCGCCCCCCAGGGCCAGCCACCACCTTCTTTGACCACTTCACCACCTGGCTACTTCATTTCCTTTCCGCGGACATCCCTACTATCATCATAGGCGACTTCAACATCACCATTGACACTTCCCTCTCAGCTGCCACTAAACTTCTATCTCTCACTTCCTCCTTCAGCCTCACTCAATGGTCTTCTACAGCCACCCACAAAGATGGCCACACACTGGACCTCATCTTCACCCGCCTGTGCTTCCTATCTAACCTCTCTAACTCACCTCTTCCTCTCTCTGACCACAACCTTCTCACATTCTCTTCCCTCTCCACTCCATGTCTACAATCCCTACCCCACAAACTTTCACACCCTCGCAGAAATCTTAAACACCTTGACCTACACTCATTCTCTGAATCCCTCCTCCCTCTCACAGATATAAGTTCCTTACACAATGCAGATGACGCTGCTGCTCTATATAACACCACAATAGCTGTAGCTTTGGAATCTGCTGCCCCACTTACACATACCAAAGCTTGCAAAATCAACAGACAGCCCTGGCACACCAGCCTGACCAAAGAACTGAGGCGAGCTTCCAGGGCTGCTGAGCACAGATGGAAAAGATCCCACTCCAACGAGCACTTCATCACAATCAAATAGTCCCTCAATACTTTCAAGACCACACTCGCCACAGCTAAACAAACCTACTTCTCATCTCATATCCTCCCTGTCTCACAACCCAAAACAGTTATTAAACACCTTCAATTCTCTCCTCCCTCCTCACTCATCTCAGCTGAAGACTTTGCCTCATTTTTCAAGCAGAAGATTGATAACATCAGAGACAGTTTTGGTCAACAACCCCCAGAGCCCTTCCTCCCGACTTCCCAGCCCTCCACCTCCAAAACCAACTTCTCCACCATTACAGAAGATCGACTCTTCACTCTACTCTCAAGATCACATCTCACTACCTGTGAACTTGACCCGATCCCATCCCACTTCATCTCAAACCTCACCACAGTCTTAATCCCAACCCAAACCCATCTCTTCAACCTATCACTAACAACTGGTGTTTTCCCCTCAAGCTTTAAACATGCCTCCATCACACCTATCCTCAAAAAGCCCTCTCTTGACCCATCCTCTGTATCTAGCTATCGACCCTATATCACTTCTCCCCTAAGCCTCCAAGCTACTGGAACAACATGTCTACCTTGAACTGTCCTCCCATCTCTCTTCTTGCTCCCTCTTTGACCGCATACAGTCTGGCTTTCAGTCACACCACTCCACTGAAACTGCCCTTACTAAGGTCACCAATGACCTCTTAACCGCCAAGAGCAAGCGACACTACTCTGTCCTCCTCCTCTTGGACCTGTCAGCTGCCTTTGACACAGTGGACCATTCCCTATTATTACAGACCCTCTCATCCCTTGGCATCACAGACTTGGCCCTATCCTGGATCTCATCATACATAACAGACAGGACACTCAGCGTCTTCCACTCACACACCACCTCCTCACCTCGCCCCCTATCTGTTGGGGTCCCACAAGGTTCAGTCCTAGGACCCCTGCTCTTCTCCATTTACACCTTTGGCCTGGGACAGCTTATAGAATCTCTATGGCTTTCTGTATCATCTCTATGCTGATGACACACGGATCTACATCTCTGGACCAGATATCACCTCCCTACTAACCAGAATCCCTCAATGTCTGTCCACTATTTCATCCTTCTTCTCCGCTAGATTTCTGAAACCTAACATGGACAAAACAAAATTCATCATCTTTCCCCCATCTCACGTGACCCTCCCCAACGAACCTAACCATTACAGTAAATGGCTGCCCACTCTCCCCAGTCCCACAAGCTTGCTGCCTCGGGGTAATCCTTGACGCTGATCTCTCCTTCAAACCACATATCCAAGCCCTTTCCACTGCCTGCTGACTTCAACTCAAAATATTTCACGAATCCGTTCATTCCTCAACCAAAAATCTACAATAACCCTAGTCCATGCCCTCATTATCTCTCGCCTTGACTACTGCAACCTCCTGCTCTGTGGCCTCCCCTCGAACACTCTCGCACCCCTCCAATCTATTCTAAACTCTGCTGCCCGACTAATCCACCTGTCCCCCCACTATTCCCCAACTTCTCCACTCTGTCAATCCCTTCACTGGCTCCCCATTGCCCAGAGACTCCAGTACAATGCCCTAACCATGACATACAAAGCCATCCACAACCTGTCTCCTCCATACATCTGTAACCTCGTCTCCCGCTACTTTCCTGCACGCAACCTCCGATCATCACAAGATCTCCTTCTCTACTCCCCTCTTATCTCCTCTTCTCACAATCGCATGCAAGATTTCTCTCGCGCATCACCCCTACTCTGGAACTCTCTACCACAACATATCAGACTCTCACCTACCATCGAAACCTTCAAAAAGAGCCTGAAGACCCACCTCTTCCGACAAACCTATAACCTGCACTAACCACCGATCGAGCAAACCGCTGCATGACCAGCTCTACCCTCGCCTACTGTATTCTCACCCATCCCTCGTAGAGCCTTCACGGGCAGGGTCCTCTCTCCTCCTGTACCAGTTAAGACTTGTATTGTTTAACATTATTGTACTTGTTTTTATTATATATACCCCTCCTTACATGTAAAGCGCCATGGAATAAATGGCGCTATAACAATAAATAATAATTATGTAAACTAGAAGCTTGGGCTGATAAATGGCAAATGAGCTTTAATGGGGATAAATGTAAGGTCATGCACTTGGGTAGAACGAGCAAGATGTATAATTATGTGCTTAATTGTAAAACACTGGGCAAAACTGTCACTGAAAAAGACCTGGGTGTATGGGTGGACGACAAACTCACATTTAGTGGCCAGTGTCAGGCAGCTGCTGCAAAGGCAAATAAAATAATGGGATGCATTAAAAGAGGCATAGATGCTCATGAGGAGAACATAATTTTACCTCTATATAAGTCACTAGTGCGACCACACTTAGAATACAGTGTACAGTTCTGGTCTCCGGTGTATAAGAAAGACATAGCTGAAGCGGAGAGGGTGCAGAGAAGAGCGACCAAGGTTATTAGGGAACTAGGGCGTCTGCAATACCAAGACAGGTTATTACACTTGGGGTTATTTAGCTTGGAGAATCGAAGGCTTAGGGGTGATCTTATTACAATGTATAAATATATGCGGGGACAGTACAAAGACCTTTCTAATGATCTTTTTACTCTTAGACCTGTGAAGGGGACAAGGGGGCATCCTCTACGTCTGGAGGAAAGAAGGTTTAAGCATACTCACAGACGCGGATTCTTTACTGTCCCTCGCGGTTCTATCAATGTGGCTACACTATGCCTACCACCACAGTGCTTTGCCTGTCCAAGTCCATCCGTCTGGTACCCCCGGCCGTCTTCTGTCCTGCGGCTATCCTCTCAGGGCCACCCCCCTGACTGTCTCTCTTTCCAGTCCCTTCCAGCGCTTGTCCTCCTTCAGTCTCTTGTCTCCTTCCGAGCTGAACTGTGCTGATCTCCTCCTGGACTGGAACCCCTGGACTCTCTCTCTCTCCCTTTTATTCCCCTGGCTGGGAATT
Organism: Dendrobates tinctorius; assembly: GCF_039654945.1. Taxonomy (NCBI): domain Eukaryota; kingdom Metazoa; phylum Chordata; class Amphibia; order Anura; family Dendrobatidae; genus Dendrobates; species Dendrobates tinctorius. The sequence continues at coordinate 3,529,635 of NW_027361696.1, read as the reverse complement.
CCCCTCTCGAGTCCCCGTAACTCCGCCCACCATGACTGTGGTTTATTAGAAACGCGTATATCTGCACAGAGATTGAAGCTTCAGAGACTGGGAGTTCTGTGGAAACTGTTTGGGTAAGAATACAAGGACAGAACAATGGAAAGGACACCATTGTAGGCATTTACTACAGGCCGCCTGTGCAAGCTGAAGCTATGGATGAACTCTTTATGCATCAAATGGCCAAGTTCTCCAAAAAATATGACATAGTTGTCATGGGAGATTTCAACTATCCAGACATTTGTTGGGAATCTCTCTCAGGCAAAACTAACAGGTCAAGGAAATTCTTATCCTCTCTTGCTGACAACTTTATCTTCCAAAAGGTAAGGGAGAAAACAAGGGGAACTGCTACCTTGGATCTAATCCTTATAAACAGGGAGGAAATGGTTGAGGAGGTAAAAGTGGCTGGGACCCTAGGAGGTAGCGACCATGCTATTTTAGAATTTTGGATAACTAGAGGCGGAAGACCTGTGAAGACTCAGACGTCAAGGTTAGATTTCAGAAAGGCAGATTTTAAGGGATTCAGAAAGAGAATTGGAGGGATCCATTGGCTGGATATCCTTAAAGACAAAAATGTCCAGGAAGGATGGGAAATCTTGAAAAATGAAATTCTCAAAGCACAGTTGTTAACAATTCCGAAAAGAGGGAAGAATAGGAAGCAGTTAAGGAAACCAGGATGGATGAACACAGAACTTAAGCACATGCTAAAAAGGAAGAAAAAAATGTTTATAAAATGGAAAGAGGGAGGCATATCTAAAGAAGAATATAATGCTGTCTGCAGAACCTGCAGGGCACAAATCAGATTAGCTAAAGCTGAAAATGAATTGAGGCTTGCAAGAGATGTCAAAAGCAATAATAAAGGATTTTGGGGATATGTCAAAAGTAAAAGAAAAGTCAAAGATGCTATAGGATTTTTACAGGATGAAAATGATGAAATGGTAAGACAGGATGTTGAGAAGGCTGAACTTTTAAATTCCTATTTTGCATCTGTTTTCTCTCAGAAAGGAAATGTAACATCAACTGTTATTCACTGTCCTATTAAGGGAATAGAAGAATCCAGGATATCTATAAACAGAAAGATAGTGAGGAAACACTTAGCTAGCCTAAATGAATTCAAGTCTCCAGGTCCAGATGAATTACACCCCAGAGTACTGAAGGAGATAGCAGAAGAAATTTTTGAACCCCTCTCTATAATCTTTGAAAATTCTTGGAGAACAGGAGAAGTGCCAGAAGACTGGAGAAGAGCAAATGTTGTTCCTATCTTCAAAAAGGGGAAGAAGGTGGACCCAGGTAACTATAGGCCGGTGAGTCTGACTTCTATACCAGGAAAGATCTTTGAACAAATTATTAAACAACATGTATGTCAATACCTGGATAAGAATGAAGTGATTAAACAGAGTCAGCATGGGTTTGTAACTAATAAGTCATGTCAGACTAACTTAATTTCCTTCTATGACGGTATCACTGATTGGTTGGATCAAGGAAATGCTGTAGATATAGTATATCTTGACTTCAGCAAAGCATTTGACAAAGTCTCTCATACAATCCTTATTGAAAAAATGATTAAGTATGGAATGGACAAGGCAACTGTTAGGTGGATTCATAACTGGCTTAGTGATCGGACCCAAAGAGTGGTCGTAAATGGCTGCACATCCAGTTGGAAGAATGTCTCAAGTGGGGTACCACAGGGCTCTGTCCTGGGCCCTGTATTGTTCAACATCTTTATCAACGATTTAGATGAAGGAATTGAGGGTAAACTGATTAAATTTGCTGATGACACAAAGCTAGGAGGGATAGCTAATACTAGAGAAGAGAGAGAGAGGATTCAAAAAGATTTAAATAAACTGGAGAAGTGGGCAGCAACTAACAGAATGGTTTTTAACAGGGAGAAATGCAAAGTACTACATCTGGGCAATAAAAATGGAAAAAGCATATATAGAATGGGAGGAATAGGGCTAAGTGACAGCACATGTGAAAAAGACTTGGGTATACTAATAGATCACAGACTGAATATGAGTCAACAGTGTGATGCAGCAGCAAAAAAGGCAAATGCAATTCTAGGATGTATTAACAGAAGCATACAGTCTAGATCACGTGAAGTCATTATTTCCCTCTACTCCTCTTTGGTCAGACCTCATCTGGAATATTGTGTCCAGTTTTGGGCACCACATTTTAAAAAAGACATCAACAAACTGGAGCAAGTTCAGAAAAGAGCGACCAGAATGGTGACCGGTCTGCAAACCCTGTCTTATGAGGAAAGGTTGCAGGATTTGGGAATGTTTAGTTTGCAAAAGAGAAGACTGAGAGGAGACTTAATAGCTGTCTACAAATATCTAAAGGGCTGTCACATTGTAGAAGGATCAACTTTATTCTCATTTGCACAAGGAAAGACTAGAAGCAATGGGATGAAACTGAATGGGAGGAGACACAGATTAGATATTAGAAAAAACTTTTTGACAGTTAGAGTGATCAATGAGTGGAACAGGCTGCCACGAGAAGTGGTGAGTTCTCCTTCAATGGAAGTCTTCAAACAGAGGCTGGACAGACATCTGACTGGGATGATTTAGCGAATCCTGCTTTGAGCAGGGGGTTGGACCAGATGGCCCAGGAGGTCCCTTCCAACTCTACGATTCTATGATTAAGCATTAGCTGCCGTTAAGTCCTTTCCCTGCTTCCTTTTGTCTCCCTCTAGTTGCCAAACCTCAGTACTGCACTGTCTCCTTCTCCTGCTATTCTTTGTCTCCCCCTAGTGGCCAAAACCTGGTCCTGCACCATCTCTTCCTAATTCTAGCTGTTTCCCCATACATATACACCAGTTCACGTCAAGTATATTTACTACACATCTTACATTTACTGTTCCTTTTCAGACAGGTCCATAGGTCAGTCCACTTCCCTACATACCCCCTTCCTTTTACCATTGTCATCCTCGTCAATCTCATCCCCCTTCGTTTTCCCTTTTTAAGCTTCCCCACTTTTTTGTCCGTGTGACCGGCTGTCGAGCAGAGCCTTTTAGCTCTACGTGGGATGCTGAACACAGCCGGGAGCAATCCTGCTCCGAGTAGCTTACGGCTACTCGCAGGCGCGTGCGCCTCTACAACAATTTTCCTTTCATTGGGGTAGGACCACCCAGAGTTCTCAGTGGGTGCTCTCCCACACTTTTCTTGCCTTCAAAATTGCTTGCAACTCTTTAGGGTAACACGACCGAGGCTCTGGCCTACCAGGTCACTGTGTGCTCCACCCCTTCTTTTTGGGGTATTTGTGCTACTAAGGACCTGACCTATGGACCGCTGTCTGTTCCAAGTCCACAAACCATCTTGTACCTTCAGGTATAATCAGTCATGACAAGCATTTTCTTCCAATTTAGTACCCGGGACCTGTTGAACATTTTCCAGTTTTAATATAGACAACATTTAAACTAGTCACAATCTCCGTTTCTTCACGGACACCATTTCTACAACCTTATTAAATTGTGCATCATTATTAAACTTTTTTCATGATGCAATGTTTCAAACCTTTATCAACAACATTTTAAACAGTGGTGCGCCCCCTTCCTTTGTGGGAAGCACCCCCACACATCCCTGCCGTCAGGAGATGGGGTCTCTTACCCCGAGGGGACGCAGAACAGTCCCCATGCTGCGCAACAGCGCACAGCAGTCCCAGTAGTCCATATTCAGCTGTGCTCCGGGCCATCTCCTGATGGCCGATCTTTCCGCCAACAGCAAGGAACTTCACAGCCGTGGAGTCCCCGGGATGTCTTGGCTGTTCCTGTGCCCCGAGTGTCCTCAGTGCCCGAGACCCAGGAGTCCATATCCCCCTTACGGCGGTCCATGCTCCTCGGGGTACACAATTACGGTTACAGCATAGTAACCGCGGGGGCAGTACTCTTTATAAAAGGATACCCGGTCTTCCATCCGCAAGGCCCGCCCATGCTTAATGGAGGCCGCTTTCAGGTACACTTTGTGGCCAGTCTCCTCTTCTCTGATAAAATCATAGCCCTTCTCGACATTCGTGTACACGAGCTGCCCGGTACACCGAGGGACAGATATTGCCGCCTCCCCCTTCTCGTGCAGCAGCGCCCAGACCTCTCGCTCTTTGGCCTTCTTCTGCAAGATGACGTCAGCGATCCAGACAGAAGGCCCGGTATAGGCCGCAGAGCCTGGCGAGTAGGCCGCGACCGGAGCTGAGAGCGTGGCAGAGGCGGCCGCAGGTACAGGTGAGTAGGCCGCAGCCAGGGCCAAGAGCGGGGCAGAGGCGGCCGCGGGTACAGGTGAGTAGGCCGCAGCCGGGCCGAGAGCGGGGAAGAGGCGGCCGCGGGCACCGGTGAGTAGGCCGCAGCCAGGGCCGAGAGTGGAGCAGAGGCGACCATGGGTACCGGTGAATAGGCCGCAGCCGGGGCCGAAAGTGGGGCAGGTCACCCGACGGGCCTCGGTCTCCTGACGCTACCTCCACTCCAGGCGTCCGAGGCCATGGCAGCTACAGCGTCGCATAGTGTCCGATGTCCAGAAGCTTAGTTGTGCAAGGCAGCCGCACCCAGCCTGTTTACCAGTATCACTCCAGGGTGGGGCTCTGACCGGCCCCTCCACCCATTTGTCAGCGATCAGGGGGAACGGGCGGCTGTCACTGGATGTACACTGCTCCCCCCAGGGGTGGGCTCGGCATAGCTCACCCCAGCAATCTCTTTTGGCTCTGTAGTCCTCCACTTCGACAGCCGCCATTGCGCTGATTCACCAAAGTCACTTTCAGGGTTCTTTTTAGTCCAATCCGGCAATTTCCAAGCATGGTTCCAAATTGTAATGCACTTCAGGCACGGTCTTCAATCTGCTGAGCCCAGGTCCCTTTAATCTTCAGTGTGGTCTCACCGCTGGCGTTGGTGTATTAGGAGGTGATGATCCTGCCGACTACGCCAATTGTAGTAACGTGGGCCGACTGGGGGTGGTCCCTTTTTCGCTGCGAACAGACTGGAGACAGAAACCGGTGTACCCTCAACAGGTCCTCTTTATTGGCTGTCCTCCCGACGACCACAGCAACATGACAGCTTCCGTACATACAGGCCCGGGTACCTTGCACCTTCTTTTCTCTCCTATAGTGATGTCCCTTGCTGTGGCTGCCCTAGGCCTACCACCACAGCGCTTCACCTGTCCGAGTCCGTCCGTCTGGTACCCCCGGTCGTCTTCTGTCCTGCGGCTATCCTGTCAGGGCCACGCCCCTGACTGTCTCTCTTTCCAGTCCCTTCCAGTGCTTGTCCTCCTTCAGTCAGCTGAGCTGCGCTGAACTCCTCCTGGATTGGAACCTTTGGACTCTCTCTCTCCGTTTTATTCCTCTGGCTGGGAATTCCCCTCTCGAGTCCCTGTAACTCCGCCCACCATGACTATGCAGTTTCTTAAGCATTAGCTGCTAAGTCCTTTCCCTGCTTCCATTTGTCTCCCTCTAGTGGCCAAACCTCAGTACTGCACGTCTCCTTCTCCTGCTATTCTTTGTCTCCCCCTAGTGGCCAAAACCCGGTCCTGCACCATCTCTTCCTAATTCTAGCTGTTTCCCCATACATATACACCAGTTCACGTCAAGTATATTTACTACACATCTTACATTTACTGTTCCTTTTCAGACAGGTCCATAGGTCAGTCTACTTCCCTACACAATCTGAAAGCAGCATGAACTAGGGGTTGAGACCTTGATTCCAGGGGTTGTGTCACTTACTGGACTGTGTGCTTTTGTTTCAAATCAGTGTTTTATCAGCAGATTATCACTACTTGTCAGTTGCTCTTTGCTATCCCAATCCCCAGCACAGATTAGCAGCTTGGTGACAGTGCACAGTGTACACAGAAAGCTGCAAATCAGGGGGTGTGGGTGGGGTTATACACAGAAAGCTGTCAATCAGGAGTGTGGGCGGGGTTATACACCGAAAGCTGCCAATCAGGGGTGAGAGCAGGGTCACATAATGCTCAGAACACTGCTACAGCTGCAGAAGAGAAAACTATCCAAACCACAGCTGTCAGATACTTGCTGACAGATTCCCTTTAAAGGTGCTATCCCCTTTGTGAACAATTTTTCATTTACTAAATTGCATATACTTTGGGTCTAAAAAAAAAATTGTCATTGAACTTTACCAAAAAAATCTGCAATGCAGGAATTCACTGTCTATTGGTGGCTGCAGAGTGAGTCCTCTGAGAATCTGTCAGTGAGTACGCAAGTCTTTCTGAGCTCGTCTCAGCTGATTTATGAACACATCAAAGACTAAATGTACAATCAAACAAAAACACTTATGTGTGACTGGGCCCTTACTTTTATAACGACTCATCAGCGATCCCGACAACGATATCAATGTTTCAGGATCGCTGGTAAGTTGCTTCACCAGCGATCAGCACAGGGACGCCGAGCGCGTGGCGTCGCTGTGTACGTTAGTTACCAGTGCGCTGATGCAGGGAGCTGGTAACTAACGTACACATCGGGTTTCTAAGGGACGCACGTCCCTTGGATACCCGATGTGTACGTTAGTTACCAGCTGATCCCAGCGGGAGACCAGCGACCCAAGAAAAGTCCTGGGCTTTCCTACAGCGATCAGCGATACCAGCAGGGGGGCCGGTCGCTGGTCAGTGTCACACACAGCGATCTCTCTGGTGAGATCACTGTTGTGTCACAAAACTTGTGACGCAGCAGCGATCTGGCTAGCGAGATCGCTATATGTGACGGGGCCCTTAGTGTGTAATGAACTCCTATCGCATAACTGATTTTTAGCCCAAAAATTCATTTAATTAAATTTAAAATAAGGTAATGTCTTGAAAGTTTCAAAGTGTTTGGAGTTTTACCCAGTGCTGAATATGAATTTGTTAGTCAATGTGAATTGTGATATTTACACATTATTTACACATTATATTCTGCATTCATTTTAAAAATGGAAAAGCTTTATTTTTTTAACACAATGTAGAGGTACACACTGTTAGGCTCTATATGTGCAACCACAGACAGGTAGACACTGACTGTAACCAACATAGGGCAGACCTGGGCAAAGTGCAGCCTGTGGAGCGAGACAGCCGTGGGGTAGAAAACCTGAGGTCGCACCAGGACCACTCGCTTGCCTTCTCCTACAGTCAGCATTGGTGGAGGAGGGGCCTCCGGCCACTTCCTCCACCAATCAGTGTGTGAAACAGCTGACATGATGACGTCATTTCATCGCGTCAGCTGTGTACCACCGGAGAGTCAGCACATCAGAGACAGCAGAAGAAGCAGAAGCAGGGCCTGGGAACGGGACCGAGGTGAGTATGTGGTGGTTTTCTTTTTTTTTCCATGTCTATGAACATGGGGATTCTATGGGGGTGATATGCAACAAATAAGGAGGCTATGGGGGTATCATGCTGCACACAGGGAGGCTATGGGGGTGTCCTACTGCACATGGTGAGGCTATGGGAAGGCTGTATACTGTCCTGCAATATATGAGGAGGCTGTGTCGGGCTCAATCAGGATATGGGGAGGCTGTGGGGGCCTCATGCAGTATGTAGAGAGACTGTGGGGCTCATGCAGTTTATGTGGAGGCAGTGTGGGGCCTCATGCAGTACATGGGGAAACTGGGGCTCATGCAGTACATGGGGGAGGCTGTGTGGGGCTCTTGTTGTATATAGGGAGGCTGTGTGGGGCTCTTGTTGTATATAGGGAGGCTGTTTGGATTTCATGCCACATATGTACTAGGCTGTGGGAGTCTCATGCTGTACATAAGGGGCTGTGGGGGGTTAAAAGATATATAGGGGGGTGTCCGTATACTTAATTATGCTCAATATTAAGTGATACAATTAATATTAATAAATTAATATTGAGTAGAATTAATTACAAGCTATTAGTTCGGCCCTCCACAACAGTCATGGTCTCTCATGTGGCCCCTCGGGAAAATTAACTGCCCACCCCTGACATGGGGGAACAAAAGAAATAAAAGGCAGAATTTAACCCCTTAACCCCCAAGGGTGGTTTGCACGTTCATGACCAGGCCAATTTTTACAATTCTGACCACTGTCCCTTTATGAGGTAATAACTCTGAAACTCTTCCATGAATCCTGGTGATTCTGACATTGTTTTCTCGTGACATATTGTACTTCATCTTAGTGGTAAAATTTCATTCAAATAACTTGCGTTTATTTGTGAAAAAAACGGAAATTTGGCGAAAATATTTAAAATTTCGCAATTTTCCAACTTTGAATTTTTATGCCCTTAAATCACAGAGATACGGCACACAAAAAACTTAATAAGTAACATTTCCCACATGTTAACTTTACATCAGCACAATTTTGGAACCAAAATTTTTTTTTTGTTAGGAAGTTAAGGGTTAAAAGTTGACCAGCAATTTCTCATTTTTTGCAACACCATTTTATTTTTACCGACCACATCACATTTGAAGCCACTTTGAGGGGTCTATATGATAGAAAATACCCTAAAGTGACACCATTCTAAAAACTGCACCCCTTAAGGTGCTCAAAACCACATTCAAGAAGTTTATTAACCCTTCAGGTGCGTCACAGGAATTTTTTGAATATTTAAAAAAAATAAATATTTCACTTTTTTTCACCAAAAAAATAATTCAGATTCAATTTTTTTTTTATTTTACCAAGGGTAACAGGAGAAATTGGGCTGCAAAAGTTATTGTGCAGTTTGTCCTGAGTATGCTGATACCTGATATGTTGGGGGGGAACCACTGTTTCGGCGCATGGCAGAGCTCAGAAGGTAAGGAGCGCCGTTTGACTTTTTCAATGCAAAATTGGCTGGAATTCAGATCGGACGCCATGTCACGTTTGGAGAGCCCCTGATGTACCTAAACAGTGGAAATCCCTCCACAAATGACTGCATTTTAGAAACTAGAACCCCCAAGGAACTTGTCTAGATATGTGGTGTGAACTTTGAACCCACAAGGGCTTCACAGAAGTTTATAAATTTTTATTTTTCCAAGGGTAACAGGACCCTAAAAGTTATTGTGCAATTTGTCCTGAGTACGCTGATACCCCATATGTGGGTGTAAACGACTATTTGGGCGCATGGCAGAGCTCAGAAGGGAAGCAGTGCCATTGGACTTTTTTGGCTGGAATTGAGATCGGACACCATGTCGCGAAAACCCCTGATGTACCAAAACAGTGGAAACCCCCCACAAATGACACCATTTTGGAAACTAGACCCCGCAGGAACTTATCTAGATGTGTGGTGAGCACTTTGAACCCCCCCCGTGCTTTTTCCACAAAAATGATATTTTTGCCCCCAATTTTTTATTTTCCTAAGGGTAACAGGAGGAATTGGACCCCAAAAGTTGTTTTGCAATTTGTCCTGAGTAGGCTGATACCCCATATGTGGGGGTAAAACACTGTTGGGGTGCATGGCAGAGCTTGGAAGGGAAGGAGCGCCGTTTGACTTTTTCAACGCAGAATTGGCTGGAATTGAGATCAGATGCCATGTTGCGTTTGGAGAGCCCCTGATGTGCCCAAACAGTGGAAACCCCAATTCTAACTCCAACCCTAACCCCAGCACACCCCTCACCCTAATCTCAGCCCTATCCCTAGCCCTGGCCCTAACCCTAACCCTAACGGGAAAATGGAAATAAATACATTTTCTTTTAATTTTATTATTTTTCCCTAACTAAGGGGGTGATAGCGGGGGGTTTGATTTACTATTTATAGCGGGTTTTTATTTTTGGCGGCTGTCATTCGCTAAAAGACGCTTTTTATTGTAAAAATAGTTTTTGCATCACCACATATTGAGAGCTATAATTTTTCCATATTTTGACCCACCGAGTCATGTGAGGTCTTATTTTTTGTGGGATGAGTTTACGTTTTTATTGGTATCACTTTCGGGCACGTGACATCTTTTGATCGCTTTTTATTCCGATTTTTGGGATGCAGAATGAACAAAAACCAGCGTTTCATGAATTTCTTTTGGGGGCTGCGTTTACACTGTTCCGCATGCGGTAAAATTGATAAAGCCCTTTTATTCTTCGGGTCAGTACGGTTACAGCGATACCTCATTTAGGTCTTTTTTATGTTTTGGCGCTTTTATGCAATGAAAACTATTTTTGCATCGCTTTATTCTGCGAGCTATAACTTTTTTATTTTTTTGCTGATGCTGTATGGTGGCTCGTTTTTTGCGGGACAAGATGACGTTTTCAGCAGTACCATTGATATTTATATGCGTCTTTTTGATCGCGCGTTATTGCACTTTTTGTTTGGCGGTATGATAATAAATCATTATTTTTGCTTAGTTTTTTATTTTTTAAGGGGTTCGCTAAAGGGGTTAACTAGTGGGACAGTTTTATAGGGTGGGTCGTTACGGATGTGGTGATACCAAATATGTATACTTTTGTTTGTTTTTTTTCTTTATTTCCGAAAAATGAATTTATTAGTGAATATTTATTTAGCGATTACATTTTTTTTTTTTTTAAACTTTATTACATCAGCGATCTGTCACAGACACTGCACAGGCTTTCCTCATGCCTGCGCTTTGCAGGCACTGAGGAAGCCATCTCCCTGCAGGCCCCCGAAGGTCCCCGTCGCCATCTTGGATTCGGGGACCTGCAGGGATGGAGCCCCCCGCAGTAGTGCTGCACATTGCGCTGCTGTGGGGGGCTCAGGGAAGCACGGAGGGAGCCCCCTCCCTGCTAATGCTTCCCTTTAACCCCCTGGTACACCGCTATCCGTGACCGCCCCTGACACATTGTGCCGGGTGTCAGCTGTGATAATCAGCTGACACCCGGCCGCGATCAGCGGCGCTCACCACGTGGGCGCCGCTGATCGCTGTGACGTACTATCCCGTCCCTGGGAATTAAGTCCCAGGGCACATAGACGGGATAGTACGTCACATGACAGAAAGGGGTTAAAGGGAACCTGTCACCTGTTTTGGCCACTATAAGATGCGGCTGCTGCCTTTCAAGGCTCATCTACAGCATTCTATAATGCTGTAGATAAGCCCCCGATCCGACCTGCAAGATAAGAAAAATAAGTTTTATTATACTCGCCCGGGAGGGCGGTTTGGTCTGATGGGTGTTGCATTCTTAGTCCGGCGCCTCCCATTTTCTTGAAACGCCATCCTCCTGCTTGATTCATTGCTCCTGGCATCGCACTTCTGCGCAGGCATACTTCTGTGACCTGTTGAGGGCAGAGCAAAGTACTGCATTGCGCAGGCGCTGGGCCTCTCTGACCTTTCCCGGCGCCTGTGCACTGCAGTACTTTGCTCTGCCCTCAACAGAAGTGCAGTGATGGAAGGGAGGAAGAAAGCAGGAGGGCGGCGTCACAATAAGATGGGAGGTGCCGAACCCGGACCTGCAACACCCATTGGACCGGACAGCATCAGACCCCCCCGTCCCCGGGTGAGTATAATAAGTTATTTTTCTTGATCAGGTGGGTCCAGGGGCTTATCTACAGCATTATAGAATGCTGTAGATAAGTCCTGAAAGGCAGCGGCCGCATCTTATAGCGGCCAAAACAGCTGACAGGTTCCCTTTAAGAAGATACTTCACACACACACAGAGTTTTGAGTTCTTCCTTTTTATGAACAATGGCTCAACTAAGCCCATAGCCTACACTAGTACCTATTATTGCTGGATCACTACTCGAAACATATCTGCAGTGTCTCCAGAGGGGGCAAGAGAGGAAAAACATGAGGTTTCACAGTAAAGGCCAGTTACTATACAGCTGATTTGTCACCAAATTTCACAATGCAAAGCTGCATACATTGCTATTCCTTAAACCTGATGAGTCAGGTGTTCTTGCTGAGAAAATCCATTTCAGAATGTTTGTATAATCCTGATATTATAATGAGCGTTACTCCAACTGTAATAAGTCTCCGCCAGTTGTACTGAGCAGTGTGAGATCACAGCAGCAATGGGGAGAAAACTGACAAACTATCAATCAGGCAAGGTGGGCAGGGTTTCTGCAGCAGAATGGAGGGGACACTGAAGGACTGTTAATCCGGCTAGGTGGGCAGAGAAGGCGATTCAAAGTTGGCTATGGATTTCACAGCAAGTACACCAGCCTCCCCAGGTCTGGCAGATCTATTTAGTAACGTATGCAGTCTGTATTATGGCATATGGTTACAGATCTGCTTTAATCACCACATAATCAAATGTATAAAAAGTCTAAATCAGTGCAAGTATCAAAATTATAATTTATTGTGCTCACTTGTGTAGCACCATGATATTGCACAGCCCTTTACTGACGTCATCAGTGTCCCCATTGGGGCTCACAATCTACATACCCTATCAGTCTTTGGAGGGTGGGAGGAAACCATAGAAAAAAAAATGCAAACAAGAGGCGAACATACAAACTCCAGTCCTTGCAGATGTTGTCCTTGGTGGGATTTGAACCCAGGACCCCCGTGCTGCAAAGCTGCAGTGCTAACCACTTCCTTCCTTAGGTTTTTGCACCGAAAACGCAGCAAAACCGGATACCTAGTGTCATGCCCGCTATGTCTGCTATGCTGCAAGATCCCTGAAGCAGTGTGCACGCACACCTCATGTCTGCTATGCTGCAAGATCCCCGGAGCAGTGTGCACGTGCACCTCATGTCTGCTATGCTGCAAGATCCCTGGAGCAGTGTGCACGCACACCTCATGTCTGCTATGCTGCAAGATACCCGGAGCAGTGTGCACGTGCACCTCATGTCTGCTATGCTGCAAGATCCCTGGAGCAGTGTGCCTGCGCACCTCATGACTGCTGTGCTGCGTGACTCTTGGAGCAGTGTGTAGGCGCACGCGTACCTCATGGCTGCACGCCGTTGCTGTGTGCACGCCCGTCTCTGCTCTGCCTGCTGTGGTTGTCTCTGTGGTCCTGCCCCTGATCATGTGACCTTTCCTATGTTCCAGCACTGTCTGACCCAGCTAACCTCTCAGTGTTTCTGGAGCCCCTGATCATGTGACCTTCTCTATGGTCCAGCCCTGTCTGATCTAGCAATGCTCTCTATGATCCTGGAAGATCTGAACCGGAAGTCCTTCCCTGGTCCTGATCCGGAAGTGCAAGTGCTATGGTGCTATATCAGACCGCCCCTTCCTATGGTCGGGGACTGAGTATCGTGTTGCTTCCCTGCATGGCTGCTTGGTCTGCTCGGTTGCTTCCTGTATTCTGTGCCCCTGCACTCTGCCTTGTAGTGCGTCTCTGCACACGCTCTGTGCTTGTATTCTGCCTCTAGTCTCGTGCCATATCTTGTGTTGTCTCCCGTGCCGTGTTTTGTCCTTGTTATGCTTTGACTTGTACTTTCTATGTTCTCTGCCTTTGCCTGTTTTCGCCATGTCTTGTCCTTGCCATGCTTTGCCTTGTAGTACTTCCTATGTTCTCTGCCTTGTCTGTTTCGCCATGTCTGGTCTTTGCTAATCTGAGCCTTGTAGTGCTTCTCATGTTCCCTGTCTTTGCTTGGTTTTCCTTACTCTGTCTTCTGGTGTTCGCTAGCACATTCCATGGCTAGTCTCAAGGTTCTCCCTTGACCCGGCTCTGGGCTTCGGCCTACGCTCCGCTGCTAGCCCTATACTCTCTCTGACCCGGCTCCGTGCTTCTGCCTATGTTCCGCTCCTTGTTCTGTACTTTGCCTAGTCTTGCCTTGCCTTGTTTCTTCGTGTGCCCTTTGCATGCGCCTGGCCTTCCCTAGCCTCCTGTTTGTGCCTCAGCCGTGCCGCCTTAGCCGTGCCCGCCTGTTTGTGCCTCAGCCGTGCTCGTCGGCCAGTGACAGCTGTGTCGCTTGTTAGGCCCCAGCTGGGTTCGCCGGAGTCTTGCCCGTCTGTTTGTGCCTCAGCCCGACCAGCTAGCCAGTGCCCCAGCCGTGCTCTCTGTGCTTCCTTGCACCCACGCTGTCTCTGCACTGTGCTTTGTGTGCTTCTCTAATAGCACGCGCAGGCCCTAGCCTGCTCCTTGGCATACCTCCCCGTGCTTCTGTAAAAGTACGCGCAGGTCTTGCCATGTACCCTATCGTGCCCTCTTGCACGCACAGGCCCTAGCCTATACCCTGTCATGCCCTCTTGCACGCACAGGCCCTAGCTTGTACCTTGTCGTGCCCTCTTGCACGCACAGGCCCTTGCCTGAACCCTGGCGTGTCTCTTAGCATGCACCCTGACTTGAACCTGATCCTGGTGTGTCCCTCTGCACCCGCAGGACCTTGCCTTGAACCCTGACCCTGACATGTCCCTCGGCACGCGCAGAACCTTGCCTTGAACCCTGACCCTGGCGTGTCCCTTGGCACGCGCAGGACCTTGCCTTGTACCCTGACCCTGGTGTGTCCCTCGGAACACGCAGGACCTTGCCTTGGACCTTGAACCCTGGTGTGTTCCTACACACGCACCATGTCTTGCTTGTACTTTGAACTTTGAACTCTAGCGTGTCCCCTACACACGCACCGTGTTTTGTACTTTGAACCTGGCATGTCCCCTACACACGCACCTTCCCTTGCACCTTGCCCTGGACCCTGGTGTGCCCCTAGCACGCACCCTGCCTGGAACCTTACCTTGGACCTTGGCGTGTTCCCTAACACGCACCATGTCTGGCCATCTGTCGTGCCTCCTTGCCTGAACCCTGGTTTGCCTGCCGAATACCCGGAACCTGCCGATCCCTGCCAGAAATTGTAAGCCTGATGACTGCAGCCTGATGTCTGGAGCTGATGTCGGCAGCCTGATGCCCTGATCCTGTCGATCGCTGCCAGCTGTCCGGCGTCCGATGCCATTGAGCCCTTGCCTGTACCCAGCCGTGCCACCTGGCACGTACCATGCCATGGACCTTGGCGTGCCCTCGCACACACCTTGCTATGTTTTCCTGTTATCGCGTCTTGCACCTGATGTAACCCTGAGTTTGCCTTAATGAAGATACCTTGACTTCACGTCTTGTCTTGTTTCCTGCATGTCCTTTGTTGTCAGACACTCGTACTTAGTGTCTACCTGAGCCGGCCGTCTGGTTTCAGCAGTCGTGGTGGCTCACCCCCTTGGTCTTGCCCCTGACACTCCCTGTATAGGGGGTGGTTCCGCACAAGGTTAGCTCGCCCTAGGTGGGTGGGTGCCACGACCCAGAGGGTCCACTCTAATGAAAACCACTCAGCATAAGCTGACTCCGTCACACCTAGGTTTTTTGCTACATTTTTGCACTTACCCTCTCTCTGCTTTCTACGGGTGAAGAAACACTGCAAAAAACGCAGAAAGAAGTGACACGCTGCTTCTTTCAAAAACGCAGAAGTTTTCCATATAAGTTAGATAAAAAAACGTGCGTCCATGAGATTTTTGAAATCTCATAGCTTTTGCTGGTATTCTAAAATGCAGCCTAAAAAGTGCATTAAAAAAGCAGCAAAAAAGTAACGTGTTAACATAGCCTAAAAGAACGAAAATTCATCATTAATTATGTTAGATCAAGCAGTGTTTGATGCTCTTCGGAATAACAAATCTGTGTATTCATGGCGACTCAACTAAGAAAGAACATCAGGCAGAAATTGCAGGAAGTGTGCAGAAGACCAAGTTTATGGGGGAAAAATCAGAAGATAAGGGGTAATAAAGTGATGAAATCAAGCCATACAGGGCAGCGGCGATAACATCACACTGCGTTTTATTATTTTATACCGCAAGACGAAGAGTCATGGGACACAGGGGATGGTTTATAACCAGTAAAAAAGTAGCTGTGAAATTTATAGGAGTCCTTGCTCTGGTGTTAAATGCACACAAAGTAAATCCTGAAGTCTGGATTACATCATTATAAATGTATAATGAAATCACAAGAAAAGGACACAAATACTAAACTACGGTAAATATTATACATTGCACATGGATGGAGTGGGTACACTTTTCACTTATATTGCTATAGTTGTTTCTTCATATAACTGTTACCCCAAAAAGAGGAAAACAAAGTTGAAGGCTCGTCACACATGCGTCTCTTAGGCATTCTCACTCCAGTGCTTAGCTAAATAAAAAAAAAAGCACATTAATACCAACATTGACTTTTGGTGCATTTTTTCTTTTCTGTATTTCTTTTCACCTAGATATATAACTTACATTAAGACTTGTATAAAAATATAACTACACCATTGTCTTGCTATTCAGGGTTATAATGTGCACATAACCCTGGTTTTATTGCACATTCTTATGTCAAGACCTTCTATATATTAAGTTTTACAACTGCTTTACTTCACCTGAAAAGATAAAAAAAACCTACTTGCGCCAAATATGCATCAGCCTGGAGAAAGGAATTCTAGATCTGGAGTGTGCTGTATCACTGGGCTTATAAAGAAGGCAGTGACTGATCTAAACATATGAAGGGGCGACTTTTTATCATCTCAGTCTCAAAACACCAGCAGATTTTGGAAGAGACTAAAAAGACAATCCATTCATTCTTTGCTCCAAAAACAAAAAAAAAAAACAACAGCATTTCCACTAGATGTAAAAAGTTTACGTGTCCTTGTAAAATACCAGGTTTTCATCATGTAAAAAAATAAATAATACCAAGAAGGATTATTTCAAAACTTTTTTTGCCCATAATCTGTAAAAGTCAACTGAAAAATAAACTGAAATATTTTCGGGTGAAAAAAGTAAAAAAAACAAAAAAACAAACCAAAATAACGTGGTTGCATAAATCTACATTAATAATTTGTTGACTAGCAATATATTTATCAGGTACACATTTGCAAATACTCTATTGTAACCCATAAATAGGTGTGGGTTTTGTTGTCACTGCAACAATTACATAGTACTATTTGCACCTATGTGAACTTGTTACCTGTATAAGGTCACCAGGGACAAAATTGTAGATCTGCACAAGGCTTGGATGGGTCACAGGACAATAGGCAAGCAGCTTGGTGAGAAGCAACAACTTTTGGCACAATTATTAGAAAATGGAACAAACCCAAGAGGACTGTCAATCTTCCTCGGTCTGGGACTCCATACAAGATCTCACCTCGTGGGGTAAGGATGACTCTGAGAAAGGTCAAGAACAGTCCAGAACTACATGGGAGGACCGGGTCATGTCATGGAGTTACCGCGACAGTGTGGAGCCAGAAGACTGCAGCATCTGATTGCTCCTACTCAGGCGCTGAGAAGAAGCACTTCTCCTTCATTTTAAATGTTTTTCTTCTGGCAGAACAGGGGTTAATCGGCCATGTTGGAAATCCCTGTGCTCACAGCTGTGCTCAGTTAGCCACTCCTTTTCCCTTTATAATCTGGGCTCTGTTAATAATCCTCATCAGAGCTAGCATTTGTTGCATCGCTATTGGTGGGAGAAGAGCACATATGTGAAAGAGAATTGAAGGAGTTATTAGTCACTTGCTTGGTTTGTATGCTTGGTAATTCCTTATCCTTTTCTGTTTTGGTTTATTCCCCTACCTTCACACCCTGCTGCATTCCTTTGTTATATAGGAGTGAAATATTTTGTATGTCTGGAGTTTTCCTTTTCTGTGTAGCCTTGTTTGTCACGTTGGTGTACTACGCTGCCCAGTAGCACCCCCTTTTCCCTGGGGAGAATAGATGGAGGGCTAACAGGAGATAAGGCAAGGGCGGAGACCCAGCATCCCATTTGAATTATCTCGGTGAGCAGGGCGAGCTATGGCGCCCCCTAGTGTTAGGGACAAGGAAGGAGCCCCTGGTCCCTGGTGACCCGACAGCTATGTTGTGATGTTAAGTCTGACCGTTACCATTTTATCTGATCCATGATGGATCCTATCTCTACTCTGATGGAGCAATTGTGGCAGCTCAGTCTGGAGGTGGCGGGTTTATGCACAGTGGTTTTGCAGCACCCTAAGGCTATGTCCACACATTGCGGAATTGCCGTGGAAATTTCCGCGGGAATTCCGCAACTCCCTGCCGCAGGAAATAGGCTAGAATTCCGCATACGTAAATCCCGCGTATTTCCCGTGTTTTAACTAGCGTTTTGCAAGCGTAATTGGCTTGCAGAATGCTAGCGTTTTCCAAGCAATCTGTAGCATCGCTTGGAAAACTGATTGACAAGTTGGTCACACTCGTCAAACATAGTGTTTGTCGAGTGTGACCAACTTTTTACTATTGAGGCTGCCTATGCGGCATCAATAGTAAAAAGATATAAAGTTAAAAATAATAAAAAAATAAAAAATGGTGTTTTTCTCACCTTTCGGCGTCCCGTGCAGCGTCCCGATCTTTGCGATGCTCCCGGCAAGTCCCGTTCCCAGCGATGCTTTGCGACAATGACCTTTGACGTACGAGAGGAGAATCTCCTCTCCTCCAAACCCTGGGTACCATCCGCACATGATCCGCTTACTTTGCGCATGGTGGCAATAGCCACATGCAGAAAGTAAGCGGAACAATGCATTCCTATGTGTGCGGAATTCCTGCGATTCCGCACAAAGAATGGGCATGCTGCGTATTTTTCTGTGATGCGATTTTGCCGCAGAAAAATATGCAGAATTAGCACAGCATGAATACAATGGCTTGCTTATTTTATGCGTTTTTGCCGCAAAAAAAGCGGCAAAAACGCATAAAATACGTGGGAATTTCGGACATGTGCACACAGCCTAATACATCTATTGTAGGAATCTTGTCTGTGAGGCAAACCATAGTGGAACCCAAGGTCGCGTTGTCTGACAAGTTCTCTGGGAGGCATGACAAGTTTGTTATTTTCAGAGAAACCTGTAAACTGTACTTCAGGTTACATCCTGTGTCCTCAGGTAGAGAGGAGCAACGTGTGGGGATAGTAATCTCGCTCTTTCAGGGGGTCCCCCAGGCCTGGGCGTTTTCTCTCCCGTCTGACTCTCAGTCGCTTCAGATGGTGGAGGGATTTTTTCTGACACTGGGCCTTATATACGATGACCCCCGTCTCCTTAGCCAAGTCCACACTGCGCCAGCTTCAGCAAGGAGACCAACCTGCGGAGGAATATTGCTCTGAGTTCCGGAGGAGGGCCACGGATACCAAGTAGAATGGCCCTGCACTCCGTAGTCAGTTCTGTGAGGGGCTTGCAGCAAGGTGAATGATGCCTTAGCTCGGTATGAGAGTCCTGACTCCCTTGAGGTAGCCATGTCTCTGGCGATCTGGGTTGATTGACATCTTCGCCAGGGACATAGGGAGTCATCTCTGTGTGCGGGAGGTCTGGGGTCAAGGGAGGTCAGCACTGAACCTACTGAGAAAACTAGGCAGGTGGGTGCGGCATCACATTCTGGTAAATTGTTTGTCGTCCAGCGTAAGGGGGGAGTGTGTTTCTTTTGTTGTAAAAAGGGCCACTTCGTGGACATGTGTCCTTCCCGACCACTTAGTAAACAACCTCCGGAAAACTAGATGGCCTAGGTTGAAGGGAGGTTTGCAACCCGGGTGTACTTATCACCTGTGTGGGTATAACAGTTTTTTTCTACCCGCCTTAATCCACATGGGTGGAATTAAATGGACATGTCTGTATTTCCAGACAGTGGGGCAGGGTTTAATTTGATCTACGCTAGGTACGTCCAGGTCCAAGGACTCATCCCACATACTTTGTCCAGACCAATACCCATAATCACCATAGACTCCGCCCTCTTGATACAAGAGCACTTTACTCAATTTGTCTGAGACTTGCGGCTTCAGGTGGAGGCCATGCACACTGAGGTGTTAAACTATTATGTGCTAGAGGGTCTGCCCTCATCTGTGGTACTGGGACTTCCTTGGCTCGCTCTGCACAATCCTGTAGTGGTTTGGTGGACTCGGGAAGCAGTAAAATGGAGTGGGTATTGTCAAGTACACTGTTTGGCTACCCTGTTGGCTAGGGTGGATATCCAGTCTGTGCCTAGTTACCTGTCGGATTTTGGGGACGTGTTCTCTAAGCAGGGGAGTCAAGAACTTCCTCCTAATCGTCCTTATGATTGTACCATTAATCTCGTTCCTGGTTGCCAAGCTGTCCAAGAGCAGGCTCAATGATATCTCTAGTCTAGAGAGACAGGCCATGAAGGACTACATCGCGGAAAGCCTGGCTAAGGCTAGTTTCACATTAGCGTTTTGAGGCGCAGCGCACGCTTGCCGTTAAGCTTCGCCGCCTGCCACGACTCCTCCGGTGAGCTCCACCTATGGGCGCATGACACTGCATGCGACCTGCGTGCCCTATCTTTAGCATTGGGTACGCAGGCCGTGCGCAGGTATGCTTTTGCCGGCGCATGCGTCCTTTTGACGGTGCGCCGACCTGCGCCAAAAGCATTGTGTTGCATTTTGGTGCAGCCAGCGCACCGTCAAAAGGACTCATGTACGGCAAAAGTATACCTGCGCACGGTATGCGTATCCAATGCTAAAGATAGGGTACGCAGGTTGCATGCAGCGTCATGCACCCATAGGCGGAGATGACCGGAGGAGGGCGGAGCTTAGTGGCAAGCGTGCGCTGCGCCTCAAAACGCTAGTGTTAAACTAGTCTAAGGGTCATATCGGACCATCCTCATCCCCCATTGCTGCATGGTTCTTTTTTGTAAAGAAAAAAGATGGGGGATTACCCTCTTGCCTGGATTTCCGGGAACTCAATGCAATCACTGTCCATAATCGGTATCCGCTCCCTCTTATTCCAGACCTCCTTAATCAAATTGTAGGGGCAAAGTGGTTCTCTAAGATGGACCTCGGGGAGGCAAATAAACTTATCCGCAAGAGGAGGATGAGTGGAAGACTGCATTCAATACGCCTGAAGGACACAGTGAGAATCTGGTGATGCCTCTTGGGTTGGCAAACGTGCCAGTCGTCTTTCAACACTTTATAAATGACGTCTTTAGTCACCTGGTAGGCAGATTCGTTGTCATCTATCTGGATGACATACTAATTTATTCACCTGACCTTGAGTCACACCAGATACATGCAAGGCAAGTCTTACATATACTTCGAGACAATAAATTGTATGGCAAACCTGAGAAGTGTATGTTCTTGGCTGAGGAGATTCCTTTCCAAAAATGTGTTGTTTTCCACTGGTTTTCGCATGGATCTGGCGAAAGTCTGGGCAGTTTTGGATTGGGATCGTCCTGAGTATTTGAAGGCGTTACAAAGGTTTTTAGGTTTTCCCAGCTACTACCGTAAATTCATAAAGAACTTTTCAGTAATAGCCAAACCTCTTACGGATATGACCAGAATGAGGATGGACTTCTCCAAGTGGTCCAGTCCTGCCACGGAGCGCATTTGATACTTTGAACGAGGTGTTTTTCTTCTGCGCCGATTATTATTCAGCCTGACGTCTCGTAGCCTTTTATCGTTGAGGTCGACGTGTCTGAGGCGTGAGTGACTGCTGTATTGTCACAGGGTGTGTCTCCTTGTAAATGGCAACCATATGCTTATTTTTCTAAAAAACTGTCACTGGCTGAAAAAAGTATGACATTGGTAACAGGGAACTCTTAACAATCAAATGGGCTTTTGAGGAGTGGCGTCATTTTTTGGAGGGAGCAGTTCACCCAGTGATGGTAATCACAAGAATCTGGTATATTTGGAATCGGTGAAACGCCTAACACCTCGTCAGGCCAGATGGGCATTGTTCTTTACTAGGTTAAACTTTTTAGACACTTATTGGACGGGGAGCAAAAATATTAAGGCAGATGCCTTATCACACTGCTTTCCTGGGGGAGGAGATAAGTGTGAACCGGTACCTATTCTTCAAAAAAGGGTATGCTATGGTGTTTATATGCTCCCATCTGGAAAGAGAGGTTGTTGACGCTCAGGGAGCACGCCCCGCTGCCTGTCCACTTGGTAAAAGGCTGTATACTGTCATGCAATATATGAGGAGGCTGTGTGGGGCTCAATCAGTATATGGGGAGGCTTTGGGGGCCTCATGCAGCATATGGGAGACTGTGTATGGCCTCATTCAGTATGTGGAGAGACTTTGGGGCTCATGGTGTATATAAGAAGGCTGTGTGGGGCTCATACAGTTTATGGGGAGGCTGTGTGGGGCCTCATGCAGTATAAGGGGAAACTGTGGCTCATGCAGTACAAGGGGAGGCTGTGTGGGGCTCATGTCATACATGGGGATGCTGTGTGGGGCTCATGCTGTCCATGGGGAGGCTGTGTGAGGCTCATGCCGTACATGGGGAGGCTGTGTGAGGCTCATGTCATACATGAGGAGGCTGTGTGGGGCTCATGCTGCATATAGGGAGGCTGTGTGGGGCTCATGCCGCATATAGGGAGGCTGTGTGGGGCTCATGCCGTATATAGGGAGGCTGTGTGGGGCTCATACTGCATATGTAGTAGGCTGTGTGAGGCTTATGCTGTATATAAAGGGCTGTGGGGGTTCAAAGATATATAGGGGGCTGTCAGCATGCTTAGTTATTCTCAATATTAAGTGAAACAATTAATATTAATAAAATAAATTGATTAGAATTTCAAGCTATTGGTTCGGCCCTCCACAACAGTCATGGTCTCTCATGTGGCCCCTCGGGAAATTTAATTGCCTACCCCTGGTATAGAGTATAGAATACCATAAAGTATATAGTCAGACCTAACTCCACATACCCTGTTAATTGCACATATTAGTAAAATAAATCTGGATAATAATAACGACCTTACAAAGCAGTCAGTCTTAGAAGTAGATATTGGAGTGAAATAAATATACATGTGGACTGTATGCACAGCAAGTATAACAGAAAGTTGTCAGGATACAGAGGAATCAATTAAAAGAGGGATATAGGTTTACAGGCCATGGCTAGTGCTGTAAAATGCAACTAAGAAAATGTCAGGAAAATCCTCCTAAAAAAGCAAACCTATATGGGGTGAAACAGAAATTGCTGTGAATGGTGGTGACTGTGTGTAGGGTTGGTGGGCCGGGCTGGGGGGTGGTCCCTCTGTATACCGCGCAGTGACGTACAGACACAAGATAGAGGCAGGTTTCGGGTGCAACAAGTCCAAGTTTATTTTCCACCGTCCGACTGACGGCCCTCACAGCACACCGCAATATCTTTCTCACGGCCCTCCGTGTCCAGGGCCGCTTCACACACCGTACTTTACACCAGGGACGTATTTATACGTACCGCCCCTTTTTCACTCTGTGACGATCCTGTCAGCTCAGTCACTGTGGCCGCCTTAGGCCCATACACCATCAGCACTTTACTGGTCAGTTTCGTCGTTCCAAATATGGTGTCCTTCACCCCGTGCCTCGTCTATAATGTGGTTCTTCCTGTCAGGACCACCCTCCTGACGTTCTATCTCCTCAGTCCCCCTACTTTGGTTTTCCTCACAGTGCACAAACTGTCGTAGTCCTCCTGTCACTGGAGCTCCCCCTGGGGACTGGATCTTTCTGGAACCCTCCTGTCAAATTTATATCATTCCGGGTTCCCTGTAACTCCGCCCCCCATGACCAACGGTTTCCTAAGCCCTAAGCTGATGTCAAATCCTTTGCTCACACTCCTCCCTGCCCTCTAATGGTCAACCCTAGGTACTGCACGTCCACTACACTTTCTCAGCTGTTTCCCCACTGTAGTAACTGACACCTGTCTAAACTGTGAAAACCTTCCTTTCTCTATTCTGACAAGTCCGTCAGGTCACCTTCCCCACATGTGCACTGATTGCTTTGTCACATGAGGGTAAATGTGATTGGTTAAAGGGAACCTGTCAGCAGTTTTGGCCGATATATGATATGGTCACCGCCTTTCAGGGCTTATCTACAGCATTCTATAATTGTGAAAACAACCACATCTCAATTACAGGAGGCTGTTCAGACTAAGGGCTCATGGAGACATCCATGCAAATCTGTCTGATCTAGGACTGCAATGAACTGACTGGTCCCGGCTTTCCTGACCTCTATGTGACAGCCTAATAGAAATATACCAGAATGAAATATCAGGAATAGAAGTAATTCTGCGCTCTCTGAAGTCAAGACAATCCAATAGTAAAGTAAAATGTAAGCTTATTGTCAATGTATTTCAGAGTTGCACTGACTCCTTATTTAGGATAACCATACTTAAGCGTTTGCGTTTTTATATTATATATACGGTAATAGAAATAATATGGAACAATGATGTTTGGATCAGGAGAGCCATGACTAGTCTGTGCACTGCAGGCCGAGATCAGACCAATTAGCACGGACATCTACAAGAGCCTTTATGCAAATCGCATTATTTTAGTTTTGGTATTTTTATTTTGTCCCTCAAATATCGCTCATAATCTGCACAAATGCATTTGAAAAAAAACTGATATCTTTAAGTGGAAACTAAATGATTATTCTTGCTAGGAATTTTATACACAGTGTTACAGAACCCACCAGCACACCGAATAGGAGATGTATGCCCTTAATGCAGCAACCGACCAGGTGCGACCCCCTGGGCAGAGGTAAACAAGATATCCCACTTCTGACCTCCCCCCACCTTTGTAAATCCCAGCTATTGTAATGTAAAGGGCATGTCACACTAAGAGATATCGCTAGCAATATCGCTATAACTAGTGACGTTATAGCGATATTGCTAGCGATATCGCTATGTCTGATACTTACCTACGACCGGCTCCCCCGCTGATTATCGCTGATCGCGCGAGAACGTTCAGGACTGTTTCTCGTCGTCTGCTTCCTGCGGCGAGGACGAGCGACGCGTGGAGCCGGGCGGGAGGACGCAGGATCGCCTGGTGTGACAGGTATGTAGCGACCCCCGTCCCCAGCGATGTCGCTGGTGAGATCTGCCTGTGTGGCAGCTCACTAGCGACCACGTAGCGATGTACCAGCGATCCTGACCGCGTCATATCGCTGGTCGGGATCGCTGGTACATCGCTAAGTGTGACAGTACCTTAAGTCTGGCGTCTTAATTGGAGCCTGTTATCTACTGGCACGACACACATTGATTGTCCTGCCCTCTGTATGTATATATATTCTGAGACCAATGAGTAAAATGTTGTCACACTGGAAATACATGGAGTAGCAGTGATCTTTTATATGTTCCCTTGTTACTTTTGAGCCAGCGTCCTTCATTCAGAAGTGAGGAAAACCAGAGTGGACCTCCTGAGAAATGAGGTGGTAATGTAAAGAGGTATTACAGCACAGAAGACCCTGTCACACTGGGGGCAGACAGCGGGATATGATACCCCGTCTATAGGAGTAAAGGACTGAATGGAAAACAACTACCAGAAGTTAAAGAGGAATACATTAAAAGACCTGGTGGAAGCTCGAGGGTTAATCGCCAGCAACAAAACAAAAGCAGATTTGATAGCAGCCATCATGGAACACGACAGTGCAGCACCCTCCAATGTGAACATGGAAGAGACTGAATTCTAGAGGGAGGTAAAGAGCAGACTGGCGTTCTATGGCCCAAACCCTGCAGTAGAGATTGTAAGAGAGGTGATGGCTGATGTGCGTACTGATCTGAAGGAAAAGATGGTAGAGCGGACAAGGATAGAGCTAGCCAAGATGGAGATGGCAGAGCGGACCAAAGTAGAGCTAGCCAAGATGGAGATGGCAGAGCGGAGAGAGGAGAGTCAGCGAGCAGGGGGAGCTCTTGCCTAAGCCCAGGTATCGTCAGCAGTAAGCCACAAAAAATCCAGTATAATGCCTTCTGACAGTTGGGGGAGGCAGAGGAAGACATTGATGGCTTTCTGCAGGACTTTGAGCGGCAGTGTGCCCTTCATCAAGTGAAGCCGGAGGATTGGGTTCAGGTTCTGGCTAGCAAGCTGACAGGCCGGGCAGCGGACGCCTATCGCACGGTATCTGATGAGAACTGATGGACTATGAAGTGATTTTGGCCCGGTATGCGCTGACACCAGAGGCATACCGCCAAAAGTTCAGCGGACTTATAAAACAGGTAACAGATACCCATTCTGAATGGGCCTGTAAACTACGGCGGTCACTGCTACAGTGGGTTCAAGGGAGCCAAGCAACCACTAAGGAGGACGTCCTCCAGCTCTTCTTGTTAAGAGCTATTCTTTACTGGACTAAACCCTGAGACACAAGAATGGCTTCGGGACAGACGGCCAATGACTCTTGAGGAAGCCGCTCATCTGGCCGATGAACATCATGATGCCAGGAGGTCTCAGTTGTCAGAATCAAAGACTGTCACTAGAGGCCCTCCCATGGGTCTGGAGGCCCCTAAACCACAGAAGATTGTCGGGGGACCAGCTAAAACCCTGGCTTACCAGAGTCCCCCTGGGGTGCGATGCCACACCTGCCATCAGCTGGGCCACCTGCAAAGACAATGTCCCAATTGGACTCAGCGTACACAGTGGCCAAAGGCGGGAACGGCTACCGTCAACTGGGCCGCTGTACACTACTACCAGGGCAAAGCTGACCCGGCATTGGGGCTATGACTAATCTGGGGATGAAAGAGATGGAGGAAGTGCTGCATGAAGTAGACCCCGTGCAGGCAGCCCGGGCAGATAATCGACAACAGCAGCGACAGGTCGTGTGGGTTAATGGGAAATGTATGCAGGGACTAAGATTCCGGAGCAACTTTGACCCTTGTGAAGCCTCATCTTGTCCGGGACCAAGAGAAGGCAGACTGGACAGTGGCCGTCCGTGTAGCAGGGGAAGCCATACATCGACTGCTCACTGCCAGGATTCACCTGAACTGGGGAGTCGGGGATGGCCTTTTTGAGGTCGGCCTGATGGAGGATTTGCTTGCAGACATTTTGCTGAGAAATGACTTCGGGCCCATGTTGTCTGCATTCTTGGTCGCCCCTCTGGCTGAGACCTATCTTGTGACCACCCGGAGACCAGCTCGAGCTGCGGAGGCGAAATCACACTCAGAGGAGGCCCAGGTAAGACACCCCAGCCCTACACGTATCCCCATAGCCAGACAGATTTCTTGGGCCACTCCAGCTGAGTTTAAAAGGGAGGTACTTGAGGATCCCTCATTACAGGGGTATCGTGGGAAGGCACAGGAGGGGAGAGGAGTACTGGAAGGGGAACAGTTTGTGTGGCATCAGTGACTCCTCTACTGGGTTACAGAGCAGCTATACACCGGGACGAGCCCTACTATAAAACGACAGCTGGTAGTTCCCAAGAAGTATATGTAGGAGCTACTGTGAATCTCCCATGACATACCCTTCGCCGGGCACCTCGGTGTCAGTCGCACCAGGCATCGTCTGACGCAAAACTTCTTTTGGCCTGGGGTAACCTATGATGTTCGTCAGTACTGCCAGACCTGTGACAGTTGCCAGCGCACTGGCAAGAGGGGAGATCACTGCAAGGCCAAACTACACCCCCTCCCCATTGTGGAGGAGCCATTTAGCTGAGTAGCAGTCGACTTGATAGGGCCGTTAGCCAAACCCAGTCCGTCAGGGAAAAAGTATATATTGACAGTGGTATCCAGAGGCAGTTGCATTACCTAACATACTGGCAGAGACAGTGGCGGCTGCCCTGCTCCAGGTTTTCTCACGGGTTGGATTTCCCTGGGAGGTTATCTCGGACCAGGGTACCCAGTTTACAGCAGAGGTTACCAACCAACTGTGGCAGCTGTGCGACGTAAAGTCCATTAGAAGCGCCCTGTACCACCCGCAAACCAATGGGTTGTGTGAACGTTTTAACGGAACATTAAAACAACTCATTGGGACTTTTACCAGGACCTACAGGGACTGGGAGAAATTCTTGCTACACCTCCTGTTTGCCTATCGGGAGGTGCCCCAAGAATCCACGGGGTTCTCCCTGTTCGAACTGTTATACGGGAGGCGGGTAAGGGGACCCCTAGACTTAGTGCGAGAACACTGGGAAGTGGAGGGAACCATAGAAGGGATACCTATTGTGCCCTATGTGGTGGAATTCCGGGACCACCTACAGGAGCTGACTCAGGCTGTACGTGGGAACATGCAGGCGGCCCAAAGGCGCCAGCGCGTATGGTACGACAGGAGGGCCAGAGAACGCACCTTTGAGATAGGACAGAAGGTCCTGGTGTTAGAACCAACTAGGCAGAACAAGTTCAAAGCTGCATGGCAGGGGCCCTACCAGGTAGTGGGGAAAATAACCGACACCACCTACAATGTCACCGATTGTGACGACCCCAGGGTTTTCCGCATGTTCCACGTGAATATGCTGAAGCCCTTCCGGGAGCGCACTGAAGAAGTAGTAGCCATCTGTGCACCCGAAGCAGAGGATTTAGCAGGACTCCCCTTGCCTGATGTCTTAGGGGAGAGGACTCAGTCTAAAACATGGGACCAGGTACACTTGGGAGAAAACCTAGGGCCCCGGGAGAGACAGCAGGCGGAGGCGTTGTTGAGGCAGCGACAGAGGATGTTTTCAGAGAGACCGGGGTACACCCGCCTGGCACAACACAAGGTTGAGACCCAGGATCAGACCTCCCTGAGACAACCCCCCTGTCCGCGTCCCTGAGTCTGTATGAGAAGGGATGTGAAAAGAGATGTTGTGTATAGGGGTCATTGAAGAGTCAGTCCCTGGGCATCCCCCGTAGTGTTAGTGCCCAAGAAGGATGGGACTACCCGGTTTTGTGTAGACTATCGCAAGCTAAATGAGAAAACGGTGACTGATTCGTATCCCATGCCGCATGTGGATGAGTTGTTAGACCGGCTGGCGGGGGCAAAGTATTTTTCCACCATCGATCTACAGTCATATGTTAAAGTTTGGGCACCCCTATTAATGTTAACCTTTTTTCTTTATAACAATTTTGGTTTTTGCAACAGCTATTTCAGTTTCATATATCTAATAACTGATGGACTCAGTTATATTTCTAGATTCAAATGAGGTTTATTGTACTAACAGAAAATGTGCAATCTGCATTTAAACAAAATTTGACCGTGCAAAAGTATGGGCACCTCAACATAAAAGTGACATTAATATTTTGTAGATCCTCCTTTTGCAAAAATAGCAGCCTCTAGTCGCTTCCTGTAGCTATTAATGAGTTCCTGGATCCTGGATGAAGGTATTTGTGACCATTCCTGCTTACAAAACAATTCCAGTTCAGTTAAGTTTGATGGTCGCCGAGCATGGACAGCCCGCTTCAAATCATCCCACAGATGTTCAATGATATTCAGGTCTGAGGACTGGGATGGCCATTCCAGAACATTGTAATTGTTCCTCTGCATGAATGCCTGAGTAGATTTGGAGCAGTGTTTTGGATCATTGTCTTGCTGAAATATCCATCCCCTGCGTAACTTCAACTTCGTCACTGATTCTTGCACATTATTGTCAAGAATCTGCTGATACTGAGTTGAATCCATGCGACCCTCAACTTTAACAAGATTCCCGGTGCCGGCATTGGCCACACAGCCCCAAAGCATGATGGAACCTCCACCAAATTTTACTGTGGGTAGCAAGTGTTTTTCTTGGAATGCTGTGTTTTTAAGCCTCCATGCATAACGCCTTTGTGTATGACCAAACAACTCAATCTTTGTTTCATCAGTCCACAGGACCTTCTTCCAAAATGTAACTGGCTTGTCCAAATGTTCTTTTGCATACCTCAGGCGACTGTTTGTGGCGTGCTTGCAGAAACGGCTTCTTTCGCATCACTCTCCCATACAGCTTCTCCTTGTGCAAAGTGCGCTGTATTGTTGACCGATGCACAGTGACACCATCTGCAGCAAGATGATGCTGCAGGTCTTTGGAGGTGGTCTGTGGATTGTCCTTGACTGTTCTCACCATTCTTCTTCTCTGCCTTTCTGATATTTTTCTTGGCCTGCCACTTCTGGGCTTAACAAGAACTGTACCTATGTTCTTCCATTTCCTTACTATGTTCCTCACAGTGGAAACTGACAGGTTAAATCTCTGAGACAACTTTTTGTATCCTTCCCCTGAAAAGCTATGTTGAATAATCTTTGTTTTCAGATCATTTGAGAGTTGTTTTGAGGAGCCCATGATGCCACTCTTCATAGGAGAATCAAATAGGAGAACTACTTGCAAGTGGCCACCTTAAATACCTTTTCTCATGATTTGATACATCTGGCTATGAAGTTCAAAGCTCAATGAGGTTACAAAACCAATTTAGTGCTTCAGGAAGTCAGTAAAAAGTAGTTAGGAGTGTTCAAATCAAGAAAATTATAAGGGTGCCCATACTTTTGCACAGGTCGAATTTTGTTTAAAGCTGTTGCAAAACCCAAAATTGTTATAAAGAAAAAAGGTTAACATTAATAGGGGTGCCCAAACTTTAACATATGACTGTATGCAAAGGCTATTGGCAGATCCCCCTAAGTCCTGACGCTATTCCCAAGTCTGCATTTGTCACCCCGTTCGGCTTATTCCAGTTTCGAGTTATGCCATTCGGGATGAAGAATGCCCCTGCGACCTTCCAGAGGCTGGCTGACCAGCTTCTGGATGGTCTCCAGGACTATGCTTGTGCCTACCCGGATGACATCGCCATCTACAGCGCGACATGGGATGAGCATCTAAATCACCTAGAGACAGTATTGGACAGGATCCTCAAGGCCGGAATCACCTTGAACCCCAACAAGTGTCACGTGGGCAAAGCAGAGGTTCAGTATTTAGGACATTGGGTGGGAAGTGGGAAACGGCGACCAGAACCAGCCAAGATTGAGGCCATAGCCAAATGGCCCACCCCACGCACTAAAACCCAGGTCATGGTGTTTCTAGGGACAGCAGGGTATTATAGGAAATTTGTCCCCAATTACAACAGAGTAGCCAAGCCCCTCACTGATCTGAGCCATAAGAACCTCCCCCCGCCACGTAACCTGGACCCCCGAGTGTGAGGAAGCCTTCTGCCAGCTAAAGGATGCCCTCACAAATACCCCGGTATTGGCCGCACCCGATCCAACTAAACGTTTCCTTGTTCACACAGACGCTTCTATGTTTGGATTGGGGGCAGTGCTGAGCCAAGTCGGGCCGGATGGTCAAGACCACCCGGTAGCTTACCTGAGTCGGAGACTATTGCCCTGCGAAGTAAGCTATGCGGCCATCGAGAAGGAGTGCCTGGCAGTAGTATGGGCACTCAAGAAGTTACAAACATATTTGTATGGACGACAGTTTTCCCTCCTAACGGACCATAATCCCCTAGTAGTGTGGCTTAATCGGGTCTCTGGAGACAACGCCAGATTATTGCGGTGGAGTTTAGCTCTACAACTTCTAGACTTCACCATCCACTACAGACCCGGCAAACAAAATGGTAATGCCGATGGACTAAGTCAACAAACGGAACTTGTACCAACCCCATAGACTTCGGTCATCCCCAAGCCGATCCGTTAAGGATCACACTGTGTATGCCGATCGCGTCGCTGAAAAGGGGGAGCCGAGTGTAACAGGGTCTTCTGTGCTGTAATACCTCTTTACATTACCACCCTGTTTCTCAGGAGGTCCACTCTGGTTTTCCTCACTTCTGAATGAAGGACGCTGGTTCGAAAGACTTTGTAACATGGGAACATATAAAAGATCACTGCTACTCCATGTACACTGCGTGCATAATTATTAGGCAAGTTGTATTTGAGAGGATTCTTTTTATTATTGAACAACAACTATGTTCTCAATCAACCCAAAAGACTCATAAATATCAAAGCTTAATATTTTTGGAAGGTGGAGTGGGTTTTTTTTAGATTTGGCTATCTTAGGAGGATATCTGTTTTTTCAGGTAACTATTACTGTGCAGAATTATTAGGCAACTTAATAAAAACCAAATATATACCCATCTCACTTGTTTATTTTCACCAGGTAAACCAATATAACGCAAAATTTAGAAATAAACATTTCTGACATTCAAAAAAAATCAGTGATCAATATAGCCACCTTTCTTTACGATGACACTCAAAAACCTTCCATCCATAGATTGTCAGTTGCTTTATCTGTTTACGATCAACATTGCGTGCAGCAGCCACCACCGCCTCCCAGAAAATGTTCCGAGAGGTGTACTGTTTTCCCTCCTAGTAGATCTCACATTTTATGAAGGACCACAGGTTCTCTATGGGGTTCAGATCAGGTGAACAAGGGGGCCATGTCATTATTTTTTCTTCTTTTAGACCTTTACGGGCCAGCCATGCTGTGGAGTATTTGGATGCATGTGATAGAGCATTGTCCTGCATGAAAATCATGTTTTTCTTGAACGATACCGACTTCTTCCTGTACCACTGCTTGAAGAAGGTGTCTTCCAGAAACTGGCAGTAGGTCTGGGAGTTGAGCTTCACTCCATCCTCAACCCGAAAAGGTCCCACAAGTTCAACTTTGATGATACCAGCCCACTCCAGTACCCCACTTCCACCTTGCTGGCGTCTGATTTGGAGTGGAGCTCTCTGCCCTTTATTGATCCAGCCTCGGGCCCATCCATCTGGCCCATCAAGAGTCACTCTCATTTCATCAGTCCATAAAACCTTGGAAAAATCAGTCTTAAGAAGATATTTATTGGCCCAGCCTTGACGTTTTATCTTATGTTTCTTGTTCAAAGGTGGTCATTTTTCAGCCTTCCTTACCTTGGCCATGTCCCTGAGTATGGCACACCTTGTACTTTTTTGATACTCAAGTAACGTTGCAGCTCTGAAATATGGCAAAACTGGTGGCAAATGGCATCTTGACGCTTGATTTTCCTCAATTCATGGGCAATTATTTTGCGCCTTTTTTTATCAACACGCTTCTTGTGACCCTGTTGGCTATTTGCCATGAAATGCTCGATTGTTCAGTGATCACGCTTCAAAAGTTTGGCAATTTCAAGACTGCTGCATCCCTCTGGAAGACGTCTCACAATTTTTGACTTTCCAGAGTCCGTCAAATCTCTCTTCTGACCCATTTTTCCAAAGGAAAGGAAGTTGCCTAATAATTAAGCACACCTTATATAGGGTGTTGATGTCATTAGACCACACCCCTCCTCATTACAGAGATGCATATCACCTGATTTACATAATTGGCAGTTGGCTTTCAAGCCTATACAGCTTGCAGTAGGACAACATGTATAAAAAGAATGATGTGATCAAAATACTAATTTGCCTAATAATTCTGCACACAGTATATTTCCAGTGTGACAACATTTTACTCATCGGTCTCAGAATATATATACATACACAGGGCAGGACAATCAATGTGTGCCTTGCCAGTAGATAACAGGCTCCATTTAAGACGCACGTGGGATTTGCAAAGGTGGGGGGAGGTCAGAAGTGGGATATCTTGTTTACCTCTGCCCAGGGGGTCGCAGCCGGTCGGTTGCTGCATTAAGGGCATACATCTCCTATTCGGTGTGCTGGGGGGTTCTGTAACACACAGCAAAAACATGGCATTTATTGAGTGTGTAGACTTTATATATCCACTGCACACTAAGGGTATGTGCACACATAGTTGAAGGTGCTGCGGATTTTATTGCGTGTATTTGGCTAAATCCGCAGGTAAAAGGACCTGCATTTTACCTGCGGATTTAGTGCAGATTTGCTGCAGATTATCTGCAGTTTTTGTGCGGATTTCACCTGTGTTATGACACCTGCGGATTCCTATAATGGAGCAGGTGTCAAACCGCTGCGGATCCACACAAAAGAATTGACATACTGCAGATTCAAATCCGCAGCAAATCCGCACGGAAAAATCTGCAGCATGTGCACTGCATTTTCCATTTTCCATAGACTTTAAAGGTACTGTACACCGCAGCAGAATCCACAACGTGTGCACAAAGCCTTAAGGCCCTTTTACATTTAGCGTTGCACCAGCGATCCGACCAGCGATCCGACCCGGTCAGGATCGCTGGTGCATCGCTAAATGATCGCTAGTGAGCTGCCACACAGGCAGACCTCACAGCAATGCAGCAGCGCCGCAGCGCATGATACTCACCTTTCACACACAGCGATCCTGACGTCCTCCCGCCCGCCTCCACGTGTCGCTCGTCGTCACAGCAGGAAGCCCCAGCAGGAAGCTGACGACGAGAAATGGAGCCGGACATTCTCGCGCGATCAGCGATGGACAGCGGGGGAGCCGGTCGGAGGTAAGTATCACACATAGCGATATCGCTATAACGTCACAAAATCAGTGACGTTATAGTGATATCGCTATGTGTAAAACCCCCTTTAGGGTCAGTCTGCTACGCCTACAAAGATACAGATGTCCACAATACATACTGAATGCTTTTTTTTTTTTTTTTAAACTTCAGAAATTTTAGAGAAGCATTTACCAATATATGATCCATTTTACAACCTCAGACACATTTTACTGAAGAGTTCCTTGTTCTGACCAGGGATGGCGTTAGCGGCAGACAGACTAGGCAGCTGCCTAGGTCCCCTGCTTCCCCAGGGGCCCCCAGCCAGTGGCGTGCCGCTTCTAGCGGCACACCACATGGCCGATATGGGGCCCGTGAGTCAGGAGGGCCCGCTCGGCGCTAGCAGCTGCTCCCCTCCCCCACCCCCCGTGAGCCGCATTCAATTGTATCAGCATCACAGATGCCGATACAGTTGAAAGCAATGATGGAGGAGAGAGTGTCAGATGACGCTCCCTCTTCCATCTTTCCTCCTCAGCCTCTGACACTGCGGGTGTGCGATGACATCACTTTATCGCATACCCGCTGTGTGCCGGGCAGTGCAGCCGCAGAGCAGAGCCTGGAGCAGCGCAGGGAACGAGGAGGTGAGGACTGTTTTTTACTTTTTTTAATATATCAGTGTGCGAGTACTGGACTGTGGTGTGGGGCTGTATTACATTCTATGAGGGGGGCTGCATCATACTCTAAGGGGGGTACATTATACTTTGAGGGGGCAACATATAATATATGGGGGCTGCATTATACTATATGAGGGGTGCTGCATTACATTCTATGGGGAAGCTGCATTATACCTTACAAGGGGGCTACATTATATTCTATTATGGGGCTGCATTATACTCTTTGAGGGGGCTACATTATATTCTATGGGGGAGATGCATTATATTGTATGAAAGGGCTGCATTATACTCTGAGGGGGCTACATTATATTCTATGGGCTGGCTGCATTACACTCTATTGGACTATGGGTAGTGCATAATACTATATGTACTAACTAGTATAGAAGAAGCTAGAAAACATAATTCAATAACAGTCTCCCCAGGCCGCAATTTATGCAAAAGTATAAACCGATCATAAAGAAATAGGCTAAGGAAAATTAATTTCAGGGAAGGAGAATGTGATAAGGCTAAATGGTTTAAGAGATAATACTGGTTTCAGTGTTGCACAATTAATAGTCAGACATCAATGTCCTATTAAATTAGATGATGTCAAAACTAAGCCAAAATTCAAGCTGAATACAATGATTTTGACAATTTGCTTCTTATTAAAATTTTCAGCTGTTCTTGAGATATTAACACTTGTTTACAGCTAGGTGCCTTGGAGACCGACCACCACTGCTAGGCAGCAAAACAAGCGCAGTGCTTACAAGCTCTTTTGTATTTAAGCACTGTTATGTTTTGGCCAGGATCACTGAAGCGCACTGTTGGCTTTAGATCAGTGCTAACAATCTAGACAGCAGCAGTGGTCGGTCCCCTAGACAACTAGCTGGAAACAAAAGAAAAGTATTAACATTTGAAGCCATTCTTGTGATATTTACCTTAAATTGCTAAAGTGCTTACTTTTACAAGTAATATTCATCAGTAACCATATATGAAGATGGAAAGAATCCTATAAGGTCTATTTTTAATATATCCGGCCAATCCGTCTTGTATATTTTACCCACAAAGCGGTACAAAAACGTCAGAGAAAAAATGATGTGGGAACGGGTCTATTGTGATATTGGAAAAAACACTAGAGGCACCATTTTTGGATCTGGCTATGAATGCCAGGGCGGTGCACAAAGTGAACAGGGCTTCAAAAAAGTGACCCAGGATGTGTGCAGTTTTCAGGTACAGACAGAACAGCCACAACGATGGTAAACACTGAATGGACAGGCAGTTTTACCACAGGTCAGCACTTTTTTTTCCTCAGGGGAACCTCCCTATAAACTGGTTAAGTCACTGTGTTTGTCCTCAAGGGTGATATACTACCAAATTTGGCAATAGTGGCATCTTATGGCAATAGACAAACATTCTTAATTTTAGAATTATGAACTTCTGTTACAAGATCTTCCATAAAATCACAGTCTTAAAGTTACATGATGTGCGCACTGCAATAATGTTCTTACAAGATTGTAACTTACATCCAGTAAAAGCCGCAGATCTGGATGCAGGATGTAATCATGGAGGCGTTCAATGCAACTGTGGCCAGTCAGTGAGGAGGATATATAGAGGATATGGGGAATCTGCCATTAAACAGCAGCAGTGCGGTATTAACCCCTGTACTCTACCATCAGGTGACTGGATTAGCCGCTATTCTACAACCTGGTAAATATGTTCCACAGCTTTCCATTGTTCCCTGAGGCGGGGTAGCCTTGTGGTATACTTGGTACTGAATATGGAGATCAGAGGCTTTTACTTCTATCCCAGGGAAACAAATACAGAGCTCTGGTGAAAAACATGAGGAAGAAAAATAAAAACTCAATACAATAAAGAAAGTCAGGAACTACGGTGCACATGTCCTTCTACCCTAAGGCTACTTTCACACATCAGGTTTTCGGCGTCAGGCGTGATCCGGCGTCGTGCCGGAACGCCGGATCCGGCAAATGTTTTGTAAAACCGGATGTGACGGATCCGGTTTTCTGCCGGATCCGTCTTTTTCTTGACAGACAAAACCGGATCCGTCTCATCCGGTTCATCCGTTTTTCTATCCGTTTTTCGACGGATTACGCCGGATCCGGTTTTTAAAATTGACCCTTGTGGCTACTGAGCATGCTCAGACCAAAAAAAACGGATCCGGCCACCGGATCCGGCTTTCGCCGGATCCGGCGCATTGCGGCGCTCATAGGCTTCCATTGTGTGAAAAAGCCGGACGCGCCGGATCCGGCGTGTCCGGCTTTTTCGCCGGAGACAAAAAACGTTACAGTAGACGTTTTTTCCAGATGCCGGATCCGGACACATTGCCGGATCCGGCGAAAACCGGATGAAACGCATGGCCATCCGGCGCGATCTGGCGCAAATGCAAGTCAATGGGGGGGAAACCGGATCCGGCATTGCATTTCGCCGGATCCGGTTTCTGTCAAAAGCGCCGGATCGCGCCTGAAGGCGAAAACCTGATGTGTGAAAGAGGCCTAAACCTGTCGCATGGTCCTGCTGCCCTCATTTTGCGGTTTTTGGTGTAAAATTATTCAGCTTGTTAAGGGTATATTTCCACGGTCAGTAAACGCTGTGTACAGCCGCAGCGTCCAATCCACAGCGTCCAGATGTTACAGCATAGTGGAGGGGATTTTATGTCTTTCTAGACCACAGCATGTCTATTTATCTTGCCGAGATGCTCAGATGCTGGTGGAGAACCCCGCCAGGGCCGTGGGGTACTCATTACCGGGCCGCTTCTTAAAAGGGCAGTGTCACGGCGATGGTGACCCGGTCCGTGGCCCTGGGCATCCAATAAAAGGAGTATAGTTACAAGGGAATGAGAAATAGAGTTTTTGTAATGAGTTTGTGACGCAACCTGTGGTACCTGGTCAGAGGCGACCAGCGTTGCAGTGCAGATCCTCTGGGACAGATGGTGTGATGCAACAGAGGTGTAATAGCCCTCCACAGGCAGAGCTATAGTCCCAGGGCAGTTGTAGTAGATGTTGAAATAGATGGTGCAGTGTTAAGGCAAAGGGATGTAGCAGTGCTGAAAGGTTGACACAGGAAGAAGGCAGAGACACAGCTGAATGCAGTTAAAAAGCTTTACTCACAGTTCTGGCTGCAGCACAGATGCCTTCTTGGTGCTATGTCCTCCAGGTGAGGGATCCAGCCAACTTCCAGGCAGATGAAGCACACCTTTCCAGCACTCCCTGTCAGTGTATGCCTTCCCTGGCCATCTCACTGTGTTGCTTTCTCGCCTCTCCTTGCGCAACACCTCACAGTCAGTGTCCCAGGCTGACTGCTGCGGATCCTGTCGGATAACATGCACAGTTCGTTTCCTTGATCCTATATGGCTGCCTTTCCGGTGAAGATAACAGTGGTTAATGGCTGTGGCCCCTAAAGTTAAACCAAGGGTGCCCTGCTGCTCTAAAGGTCCCGTCACACCTAGCGACGCTATAACGATCCCGACACGACACGACAGGGATCGCTGCCGCATCGCTATGTGGTCGCTATTGAGATGTCAGACAGTCCAATCTACCCAACGACGGAGCAACGATCTAGCGTGTCATAGCGACCTTTGTAATGATGTCGGTGGTCGTTGGGACCCTGTCACATTGCATGTTCCATTGACGATTCACACCTCGATGAGGGATGTACTTTGTAACGCTGTATTTACACAGGCGTGGATTGCGCTCCCTTTCTCACGCCCTCTCAGCTCTGAATGGTGAATGCTACCACCAAAACCTAATAAAATAAACCAAAAAAACCAACAAATATGTGGAATCGCTGTTGAGACCCCCAAAAAATACCTACCATTAACTGGCTAGAGAAGCAACGAAGATGGAAAAGCAGATGATCCAAAATGGAGTCGCAGCCGTTGGACAAAAACAGGATCTCAACTTGGACACACCCGGGTCAGGAACAAAGAACTGAAGCTCTACTTTGTTAGCTTCTTTTAAAAGGAAGCCCGCCAATCAGGACGCTGTAGTGACCACCAATCAGAGCCGAAGTAGGCGTGGAAACGGGAACGCTAATCCCCGCCTTGTCTTGCTTCTGAGTCGCTAACGAGGTCGTTAGGCTAGGTGTCAAACGTGACGATACAAGCGACTCAGTGGGACATGAGCAACCAAAGAAATGTCCAGACATTTCGGGCACGATCAGCGATACCCGGCAGGGGGGCTGGTGCGCTGGTCACTGTCACACACAGCGATCTTGCTGGTAAGATCGCTATAACGTCACAGTTCTAGTGACTCAGCAGCGATCTCGCTAGCGATCTCGCTTAGTGTGACAGGGCCTTAAGTGTGTGTTGGGTGCAGGTGTGTGAGTGTGGTCAGGTGTCTCCATCTTACCTGGAAATGGGATACTACACCACTAGTTGAGGTGCAGTACCTCTGTGGCGACTGAACCCTCAGGGGTGCCACATACCCACATTAAAAACATAACGCCCGTGGGCTAAAATAGAGTACAAGATGTTACAGGGGAACATACAAAAATATTTTCAATACTGCCAGCAGTTAACAATATATATATTACTATAAAAAATATAAAAAAACATCATTCCTGAGGAGAGGCATTTTTGTTTTTAACGTTACATAATAACAATACTTATATTACTGTCCTAATTAGTTCTAAATTTTACAAACAGTCATACCATTGCATTCTCCTTCTATTTATTACACTTTACCCATCATCATCTTTCTTCACTGGATGTTGGCAACAACTGTTATCGCCATCAGCTTCGCCACCAACGGGTTTTATATCCTTCTATCATCATACCCACTTATAAAAATTACGAGACTACATTCCTGCTAAACATTATAGTTTACCTTCATTAAACATTCTTTTCCTAATACCATTTTCCATTATTAGCTGTAAGCCTTCACTATCATCATAACAAATTGAAACCTATATCCTATACTATCATTTATTTATTGGTAGTATCCGTGCTAAGTAGTTCACTACCAGATCTGGACACATTATTCCTGCAACACTACTTTTCTTCTTTGTTCACATTTACCAATTCTACTTCTTCTGTTTTCCAAAGGTGCTGCAATTCTTCCCTACAACAAGTGCTGTCCAGTTCTACATAACATTATACATTAAGTCATGCCTGCTACTATTCAAAACCTTATACTCTCAAGTACTTTTATGACAATTCACATTGTTTTATTATTACACACCTGTGCAAATATCAAAACTATAGTTATGTTTCTGCCTATAAAACATTTTTATATTATACTGTGCATCATAACTGTTTTCTATCAAATATCAGTAGTCATATGCTATACTTTAAGTGCGTCATAAAAGTGCGAGTATAGTAACACTTTTATTAGGTACATTCAGATTTATTTGAGGTAGTGTCCATGATACTCTCCCAGCTGGGGTATCTTCTAGTGTCCTTTTTGCTGTATGGAGGACCCGCTCAAAACCTCCAACGTTGGTCTTGGGTGGGCTGCCAGACATAGTTGGTCATCCCCTTGGACCACCTATATTCGGCCACACCTAACTGGTTTTTGTTCTGTGGTCATCATTAGAAAAGTAGAATTTTAGTCTCATTGTAAAACCAAATAGAAGCACCTAAATAAATGCAGAACTATATACAAGACAGTTTGTGGACCATTCACTGTCCATGATCACTCAGTCTGTTCCTTAATTGTGCCTAATTATATAAAAGAAAACTGGTGTAACATTTTGCCAAATACCCTCCTGGGGTAAACTATTTTCAAGACTTGCTGGATACTATTAAGCTGACTGGTTCAGCTCTTATGAATTGGAAGCATCTGGCTTTTGTTGCCTCCAGGGTAGAATCTCTGCGCTCCTCCTGTTAGGATGTATGAGACAAGCATTTTCCATCAGCGTGTACTGCAGTGCTTCATCCAATTGCGCTGGAGTAAGAGCTGCCAGTTGTGGAATTATGGCAGCTTGTTGCTTGGTAGCAGCCGGTGACATTGCTGCTGTGGGTTGCGCAGGTTGTTGTGCCACTACTGGAGCCGTTGTGGTAGCTGTTGGGGATGCTGAGGTTGGTACTGTTGCCCCCTGGTGGTTATGTGGGATTGCTAGCTCTGCAGGAATCCTCCTGACATGAAGTGCGTACCAGCCGCGAGCTGCCAGCTGGCGAGTAAAGGACACATACTCTCCAGTGAACAGCTCTGAATGCCCCCCTAATGAGATGCATCTCCAGGTCTCGCCAGTTCACAAAGAGATCAGGCGCCTTCTGGGAGTCCTGGATGAAGGCAAACCCTCTATCGACATCAAAACTGAGGACTCATCCAGGCACTCCCCTCGAACCTGCCTCTTGTTCCTGAGATCCCACTCTGCCAGAGCCAGTCTCTGTTGTTGTCGCTCCCTCTCCTCCTGCTCAAACTTGAGGATCTGCCTGCGGAAACGGCTCCTCTGTTGATATAGGGAACCCCATTACATCTGCTCCTTCCCACTGGGGAATCCTGGCCTGCTGCACACTGGAGGTGACCGTGGTATGGGGACAGGTTCCAGTATGCCTCTCCTGGGCGCTACTTTCCGGTCCAAGGCAACATCCATTACCACCTGGCCAGATTTTGGGGTTGGTGGTAACCCGATGGGACCTAGCAGGGCCTCCCATGTCCCAATGGTGACAGCTGTACCTGTTCCTCCAGGGCCGCGATGATCCTCCACAGACTCCGGTGACGGGGAGACTGGTGCAACAGCGGGTACCGGTGATGATGGTACCGGGGGACTGCAGGTGGGTACCGGTGGTGAGGGTACCTGGGGTCTGACTGTGGGTACTGGTGGTGATGGTACTGAGGACTGGCAACGGGTACTGGTGGTGGGAGT
This sequence comes from Dendrobates tinctorius, assembly GCF_039654945.1. Taxonomy (NCBI): domain Eukaryota; kingdom Metazoa; phylum Chordata; class Amphibia; order Anura; family Dendrobatidae; genus Dendrobates; species Dendrobates tinctorius. The sequence goes on along the minus strand of NW_027361696.1, from coordinate 3,488,452 downwards.
ACCAAGATGGTGGACTCCTCCTGAGCAGCCTGTCTTCTCTGTGCAAGCAGAGCCTGTCGCTGCTGCAGACTCCTGTTCAGCTCTTCGATCTCTTTCTCCACCTGCACCAGGTTGAGGTCTGCTGACGGGCCGGAGCCTGATTCCACAGAGTCGGGAGAAGTTAGTATCTCTCCACCGCACTCCACAGGCCTCCTTCTGTTCTCCATGATGGCCTCCTGGTCTTCTGGCTTCTTCTCCACTCTCTTTCCCACCGCGCAGCTTCTCTCCAACCCCTGGGGGCGGTGTCTTTTTTCTTTGCCACCATACCAGGCCAGGATCCGGACCCCTCTTTGTGTCGGCCATGACGCAGTTGCATAGAAGTACAGGCAGGGGAAGTTCATGTTGTTTAGTGTTCTTTCTTGGGTGCCACCCATGATGGCACACCTCACTGAACACCTTGTAGGACTGCCATAGCCACCATCTTTACAGTCAAAATGCCACCGTCCAATTCACAATCCAATAAAATTGCTCCTTTGCACATTTTGTTTGGTCATTTCTCAATTCAATCAAATCTTCGGCACACAGGACCCAGTGACACTGGGCTTCGATATCTTGTTCGTGATGCCATGTTAGAGAGCCCGCCAGGGCCGTGGGGTACTCTGTACCGGGCCGCTTCTTAAAAAGGCAGTGTCACAGCGACGGTGACCCGGTCCGTGGCCCTGGGCGTCCAATAAAAGGGGATATTTACAAGGGAATGAGAAATAGAGTTTTTGTAATGAGTTCGTGACACCACCTGTGGTATCTGGTCAGAGGCAACCAGCACTGCAGTGCAGATCCTCTGGGACAGATGGTGTGACGCAGCAGAGGTGTAATAGCTCTCCACAGTCAGAGCTATAGTCCCAGGGCAGTTGTAATAGATGTTGAAGTAGATGGTGTAGTGTTTAGGCAAAGGGATGTAGCAGTGCTGAAAGGTTGATGCAGGAAGAAGGCAGAGACACAGCTGAATGCAGTTAAAAAGCTTTACTCACAGTTCTGGTTGCAGCACAGATGCCCGCTTGGTGCTATGTCCTCCAGGTGAGGGATCCAGCCAACTTCCAGGCAGATGACGCACACCTTTCCAGCTCTCCCTGTCAGTATATGCCTTCCCTGGCCGTCTCACTGTGTTGCTTTCTCGCCTCTCCTTACGCAACACCTCACAGTCAGTGTTCCAGGCCGGCTGCTGCGGATCCTGTCGGATAACGTGCACAGTTCGTTTCCTTGATCCTGTATGGCTGCCTTTCCGGAAAAGATAACTGTGGTTAATGGCTGAGGCCCCTAAAGTTGCCACAGTTGTCTACTTTCTAGCTGAGTCCTGATGTCCACCCCACTAGACTAGGGCTGAGAGCCTTCTGCGACCTGGATTCTCCCCCACCTAATGTCCGTCAGTGTGGAACGAGCCCTGCGGAGACCATTCTCCACCTGTGCCTCTGGGAGAAACTCTTTTCCCTCTCAGGAAACTTCCTTCCAAAGATCACTCTGTCCAGCAGCTCCTCCTGACTAGGAGCTGCTGCAGACATGTCCTTCCACTTCACCCCCTAAGGGGGAACTGTCCTAACTCCTACAGTTCTCCCGCTTTCAACCTAAGCTCCACCCACCTCGCAACACCCTTCATGAACAAGGCAGGGGTCATAAAGGGTGCCCTGCTGTTCTAAGTGTGTGTTAGGTGCAGGTGTGTGAGTGTGGTCAGGTGTCTCCATCTTACCTGGAAGTGGGATACTACACCTCTGGATGAGGTGCAGTACCTCTGTGGCAACAACCCTCAGAGACGCCACACTGGAACTGCCTTTCCCCTGATTTTTCAGCATTACCCTTTCCTTTTTATTACATACTTAAGTGGGTGCAGCTGGACGCTTTATATGCCTGGGCATTGGACAGCAGCAGCTACACTGATACCTTGCCTCTATCACATACAGGTGCTTCTCACAAAATTAGAATATCATAAAAAAGTGAATTTATTTCAGTTCTTCAATACAAAATGTGAAACTCATATTATATAGAGTCATTACAAACAGTGATATATTTCACGTGTTTATTTCTATTAATGTTGATGATTATGGCTTACAGCCAATGAAAACCCAAAAGTCATTATCTCAGTAAACTAGAATAATTAACAAGAAACACCTTCTAAGCATTTAACCCCTTTGAAACCTAGCCTGTTTTCATCTTTCTGACCAGGCCAATTTTTACAATTCTGACCATTGTCTATCAGGATCCTGACAGCGCCGGCGTACAGCCTCCGCTGAGCAGGGACTCACCCGCACTGTAGGGACCCCTGGGGACCAGAATAGCCAGAAAGTATAGGTGCACAGGACCTTAGTGATGAAGTTTAGCAAGCCGGCACGGGACCTACGGTCATGTGACTGCAAGGGGGCGGGGCTTAGCATCCTGCTTTCACAGAAGACAGCAAACTCAGAGTCAGGCAAAACGGAGGTCGTTCACAGTACGGACAGCGAGGTACAGAAGGGGTAGACAGACGGGAGGTCAGACAAAGCCAAAGGTCATACACAAGAGGGCGACGTGGTACCAAGGGGACGAGCAGAGAGAAGTCGGGCCACAAGCAGAGAGTCATACACGAGAGGTAACACAGTACAAGAGGGACAGGCAGAACTCGTAACAGGGACAGAACCGAATCAAAACCAAACAAGCAAGCAAGATATCAGGCACAAGGCACACGTACACACAAGGTCAACTAACTCAGCCGAGGGCAGGAGTATAACTGACACCGGACCTAGGTCCAGTGAGCATTAAATAGCCGCCCTCTGCCAGGGAGAGGCGGAATAATTAACCCCCAATCAGACCAGGACTGGTCAAAGCGAAACCCCGTCCTGGATCATGACACTGTCACTTTAAGAGCTAATAACTCGAACACTTCAACGGATCCCTGGGATTCTGATAATGTTTTCTCGTGACATATTGCACTTTATGATAGCGTTAAAATTTCTTCAATATGACTTGCGTTTATTTGTGAAAAAAATCGGTAATTTGACGAAAATTTCACAATTTTCAACCTTTTAATTTTTATGCCCTTGAATCAGAGAGTCACATGTCTACTTTACATCAGCACAATTTTGGAAACATTTTTTTTGTAAGGACGTTATAAGGGTTAAAATTTACCAGCGATTTCTCATTTTTACAGCAAAACCTTTTTTTTTAGGGACCACCTCACACTTGAAGTGACTTTGAGGGACCTATATGACAGAAAATACCCCAAAATGACACCATTCTGAAAACTGCACCCCTCAAGGTACTCAAAACCACATTCAAGAAGTTTATTAACCCTTCAGGTGCTTCACAGGAATTTTGGGAAAATGGAAAGAAAAAATAAACATTTACTTTTCTTTCACAAAAATTTTCCTTTAGACCTAATTTTTTTACTTTCACAAGGGTGACAGGAGAAAATGGACCATACATTTTGTTGTGCAATTTCTCCTGAGCATGCCGATACCCTATAAATGGGGTAAATCTACTGTTTGGTCACACGGCAGGGCTCGGAAGGGAAGGAGCGCCATTTCAGTTTTTGAATGTAAAATTTGATGAACTAATTAGAGGACTCCATGTCGCATTTGAAGAGCCCATGATGTGCCTAAACAGTGGAAACTCCCCCACAAGTGACACCATTTTGGAAACTAGACCCCATATGGAACTTATCTAGATGTGTATTGAGCACCTTGAACCCACAGGCGCTTCACAGAAGTTTATAGCGTAGAGCCGCGGAAATTAAAAAACAAAACACATTTTTCCCTAATAAATCTCTTTAGCTTAATATTCATAAACTGTGAAAATAATTAAAAAAAATAAAACATTTTAAAAAGAAATCACAAATTTTGTATTTTCACAAGGGTAAAAGGAGAAAATGGACCCCAAAGTTAGTTGTGCAATTTCTCCTGAGTTGACCGATACCCCATATGTGGTCGAAAACTATTTTTGAAGTACAGTGCAAAGCTCAGAAGGGAAGTAGCACCATATTACAGTGCAGATTTTGCTGCACTTGCTTGAGGGTGTCATGTTACATTGACAACAGAAACCCCCATGAGTAACCCAATTTTACCAATTAAACCTCTCAGTGAATTCATCTAGGGGTGCAGTGATTATATTGACACCACAAGTGTGTTACAAACTTTCATACCATTGGGAAGTGAAGAAAAAAATAATTTACATTTTACTACCAATATTGTGTGTTAGCCCGAAGTTTTACACTTTCACACTGGGAAATGGGTAAAATGGTACCAGAATTTGTCCCACAATTACTGCTGAATGTAGAAATACCCCATATGTGGCTGTACAGTACTACTTTGCCATACGGAGTGACTCGGGAGGGACAGAGTGCTATTTGTCAAGTGGAGCGCAGATTTTCCTAGTAGATTCCATATAAAGTGCCCCTAAGTGCTAGAAAAGCAGAATCACCCTTCAATCCTGCCACTGTGCTGTGAGAAGAGGATCTGCAGCATCCTACCACTGTGCTGTGAGGAGAAGAGCTTCAACATCCTACCACTGTAGATAAATTCCTAAAGGGTTATATATAATTTTCTAAATGGAGTCACTTGAAGCAGTTGATGTTGCAGAGTGAAAATTAAAACTGCTGTTGTAGTGACCAGTACACTGTAGTGACCAGTACATTATGCCCAGCCTGTGCTTCTGGAGACAAGCACAATGCGATCGTTCTCTCTGCGCGATTCTTCACTATGCCACTGTCACTACTGACAGTGGCATCAGAGGGGTTAAATGCCCACGATCGGTGCTAGCAATCGAAGCATGTGGTAAAATTGAAAAGGCAGTTTTATTCTTTGGGTCAGTGCGATTTCAGCGATGCCTCTTTTATACCATTTTTTTCATGTTTTGACGCTTTTAAACAAAAACTATTATATTGAAAAAATTATTATTTTTGCATCGCTTTATTCTGAGAGCTATAACTTTATTTTTCTGCTGATGGAGCTGTATGGCGGCTTCTTTTTTGCAGGACAAGATGACTTTTTCAGCAGTATCATTTTTATTTACATCTGTCTTTTTGATAGCGTTTTATTGCACTTTTGTTCGGCTGTATGATAAAGCATTGTTTTTTGCCTAGTTTTTTATTTATTTTTATTACGGTGTTCACTGAAGGGGTTAACTAGTGGAATAGTTTTATAAAGCGGGTTGTTACGGACGTGGTGATGCTAAACGTGTGTTCTTTTACTTATTTTTTTTATTTACAGAAATGTATTTATTGGTAAAATATTTATTTTTTTCTTTATTTGGGGATTTTTAAATATTTTTACACATTAGAATATATACTTTTTTAACTTTATTACATTATCCCAGTATGGGACATTACTATATAATGTCAGATCGCTGACCTAATACTTAGCACTGCTTAGTATCAGATCAGCGATCTTACAGGCAGGGAAGGAGGCTTCTCAGGTCCTGCTCTCAGCAGGCGCTGACAAGCCACCTCCCTGCAGGACCTGCAAGGACCCCACGGCCATCTTGGTGCCAGGGGTCTCCATGGAGAACACCAGAACAATGCAGTCGTTCTGAGGGAAGCGTGTAGGGAGCCCTATCCCTGCGCGATGCTTCACTATGCCGCTGTCACTACTGACAGTGGCATCAGAGGGGTTAAATGCCCACGATAGGTGCTAGCACTGATCGTGGGCGCAGCTGCGGGGTGTCAGCTGCCGCATACAACTGACACCCGCACGAGATCGCCGCAGCGCTCAGCGATCGGTGATCGCGGTGCCGTACTAGTACTGCTCTGGTCAGAAATGCACCTCCCTCAGAGCAGTACTAGTACGCCGAAGGTCGTGAAGGGTTTAAAAGGACCCTTAGCCTCTTTCAGTATGCTTGACAATCATGGGGAAGACTGCTGACTTGATAGATGTCCAGAAGGCAGTCACTGACATACTCCACAAGGAAGGTAAGCCACAAAAGGTCATTGCTAATGAAGCTGGCTGTTCAGAGTGCTGTATCCAAGCATATTAATGGAAAGTTGAGTGGATGGAAAAAGTGTGGTAGAAAAAGGTGCACAAGCAACTGGGATAACTGCAGCTTTGAAAGGATTGTTAGCAAAAGGCCATTCAAAAATTTAGTGGAGATTCACAAGGAGTGGACTGCTGCTGGAGTCATTGCTTCAAGAGCCACGATACACAGACGTATCCAAGACATCAGCTACAAGTGTCACATTCCTTGTGTCAAGCAACTCCTGACCAATAGACAACACCAGAAGTGTCTTACCTGGGCCAAGGAGAAAAAGTACAGGACTGTTGTCAGTGGTCCAATGTGTTGCTTTCAGATGAAAGTACATTTTGCATTTAATTTGGAAATCAAGGTCCCAGAGTCTGGAAGAAGAGTGGAGAAGCCACAATCCAAGCTGCTTGAGGTCTAGTTTGAAGCTTCCACGACCAGTGATGGTTTGGGGAGCCATGTCATCTACTGTTGTAGGTGTGATGGACTCAGCTTCTGCTGAGCCCATTTTCCTTTTTAGAGTGGACCCTCTGGACCGTGGCACCCACCCACCTAGGGCGAGCTGACATAGTGAGAACCCACCCCCTGTACAGGGAGTGTCAGGGGCAAGACCAAGGGGGTGAGCCACCACGGCAGCTGGGACCAGACGGCCGGCTCAGGGGGACACTATTGAGTGTCTGGCAACAGGACGAGCAAGAAGCAAGACAAGACAAGATGTAGGTGCAAGGTATCTTCATTAGGATAACTTCAGAATCACATTCAGTGTAAAAACATGAGAACAAGCAAAACGTGCAAAGTGCATGCGTGGGCACGCCAAGGTCCATAGCATGGTACGTGCCAGGTGGCACGCCTAGGTACAGGTAAAGGCACAATGGCATCGGACTCTGGACCTCTGGCAACGATCGACATGATCAAGGCATCAGGCTGCGGACATCAGCTCTGGACATCAGGCCGCAGTCATCCAGCTTACGATCTCTGGCAGTGATCAGCAGGTTCCGGGCATCTGGCAGGCAAACCAGGTTTCAGGCAAGGAGGCACGACAGATATCCAGGCATGGTGCGTGTTAGGGAGCACGCCAAGGTCCAAGGCTAGGTGCAAGGCAAGGTGTGTGTGTAGGGGACACGCCAGGGTTCAAGGCTAGGTTCAAGGCAAGGTGCGTGTGTAAGGGACACGCCAGGGTTCACAAAACGAGACAGGGTGCGTGTGTAGAGACACGCCAAAGCACAAGGTAAGAGAGTGCGTGTGTAGAGACATGCCAAGGCACAAGGTAACAAAGCAGAGTCCTGCACATGCAAAGAGGCACGCCAGGGTCAGGCGAGGCAGAGTCCTGCGGGTGCAGAGCGGCACGCCAGGGTCAGGTGAGGCAGAGTCCTGCGCGTGCAGAGCGGCACGCCAGGGTCAGGCGAGGCAGAGTCCTGCGCGTGCAGAGAGGCACGCCAGGGTCAGGGTTCCAGGACAGGGTTAGGGCCTGTGCGTGCAAGTGCGCACGACATTGGACATGGCAAAGCCTGCGCGCACTTTTAAAGAAGCACGGGGAGGTATGCCATGGGCAGGCGAGGCCTGCGCGTGCTATAGAGAGCACGTAGAGCACAGTGCAGAAACAGCGTGAGGTGCAAGGGAGCACAGAGAGCACGGCTGGGGCACTGGCTAGCTGATCGGGCTGCGGCACTGACAGACGGGCAAGACTCCAGCGAACCCGACTGAGGCATGGCAGGCGACACAGCTGTCACTGACCGACGAGCACGGCTGAGGCACAAGCAGGCGGGCACGGCTAGGGCGGGCACGGCTGAGGCACAAACAGGAGGCTAGGAAGGCCAGGCATATGCAAAGAGCACATGAAGCAGCAAGGGAAGACAAGGCAAGAAACCAGGCAGAGCTTAGACAGAGTACAGAACCAGCAGAACCAGGGACAGAAGCATAGGCATAAAAACGGAATCAGGTCAGAACAAGAAGAGAGCTAGCAGCGGAGTGTAGGCCGAAGCCCAGAGCCGGGCCAAGGCAGATCCTTGGGACTAGACATGGAAAAGAGCACAAACGGAAAGTGAGGAGGAATGGTGCGTGTGCCAGGGAGCACTACAGAGCACCATAGCACAGAGAGCAAGGCAGAGCAAGCAAAGACTGAGACCATAGGGAGGAACAAGACAGAGTATAGGGAAGGCAAGACATGGCAAAAACAGGCAAGGCAGAGAATAACAGAAGGACTACAAGTCCAAGCAGGACAAAGACGAACATGGAACAATGGACAAACATAAGACAAGGCACGGGACAAGAGATGGAGTACGAGCACGGAGCGTGTGCAGAGACGCACGACAGAGCAGAGTGCAAGGGCACAGAATAGAGGGAGCAACCCCACAGACCAAGAGCCATGCAGGGACACAACACAATACTCAGGCCCTGAGCAAAGGAAGGGGTGGTCTGATATAGGGCACAACACCTCCTCTTCCGGGTCAGGACCAGGGGAGAACTTCCTAGTTCAGATGCTCCAGGATCACAGAGCGCAGTCACATGATCAGGGTTTCAGACATGACGAGATGATCACTGAACCAGACAGTGCAGGATCCTAGGAAGGACACATGATCAGCGTTTCAGACATGACGAGATGATTGCAGAACCAGACAGTGCAGGATCCTAGTTAAGGTCACATGATCAGAGTTTCAGACATGACGAGATGATTGCAGAACCAGACAATGCAGGATCCTAGGAAAGGTCACATGATCAGAGTTTCAGACATGACGAGATGATTGCAGAACCAGACAGTGCAGGATCTTAGGAAACGTCACATGATCAAGGTTTCTAGACATGACGATAAGATCGCAGAAGGCAAAGCAGAAATGCAGGCATCTTGCAGCTCAGCAGACATGAGGTGAGTGTACACACTGCTCTAGGGAACAAGCAGGATAGCAGACATGAGATGCGCGTGCACACCGCTCCAGGGTCATGAGGCAAAACAGACATGGCGGACATAACAGACATGGTGAGCATGACAGTAGGTCAACTGAGTTCAAGACCAAAGTCAGCACAGTCGTCTACCAGGAAATTATAGAGCACTTCATGCTTCCATATGTTACGCCGACAAGCTTTCTCACATCGAGATGGAAATGTCATTCTCCAGCAGGAAATGGCACCTGTCCACACTGCCGAAAGTACCGATACCTGGTTTACAAACAAGAGTATCACTGTGCTTGATTGGCCAGCAAACTTGCCTGACCGTAACCCCATAGAGAATCTATGGGGTATTGTCAAGAGGAAGATGAGAGACACCAGACCCAACAAAGCAAACAAGCTGATGGCTGCTATCAAAGCAACCTGGGCTTCCATAACACCTCAGCAGTGCCACAGGATGATTGCCTCCATGTCACGCCACGTTGATGATCTGTGGTATACGCCCAGTTGGTTGAAGGGAAACCTTGAATCTCCAGGTAGGCATAACTTTGGAATTGGGGGGCACAGAAGAAAAAGATACCTCAAAATCAATGGAACAGCAGCAATTGGAGGAAGTGCTCATCAGCTTAAATTAAATATCAAGTGAAACGTCCTCTCTCTATTCTTACCCTCTTTGCTAACGCTGTTGTGCATATAGAGATGGTAATCATAATCTGCCCTCTGCAGTGAAGCACGTTTGGCTCTTTACTCCATTTTTTCGATAGCTGGTAGTATTTTTGACACACATGACTGTGTATGATAATTGTAACATTTTTCAGGGCAAAACATAATGAAGAGTTCAGAATCTCCAATAATTATATACACCTATAGGGGTACTAAATACAATAACAGTAAAGGTGGGCACAGAAAAAATAAGCATAATCCCCAGTCTGTGCACCAAGGCAGTTATGATCAATATATCCACAGGTTTCCTATTTCCAGATTATTAAATGTTGAACAGTGAAGCCTGTAACAATGAAATGGTTAACATCAAGACCATAACATTTATTACTGCCCTTCACCTCCACCCTCTCGTTTTGAGCCAGTCACATTAAGCATGGACCAGCATATAAAGCAGCCAGAGTCTGCCGACACCTGTATATAAGGACAGCCCTAGGAAAGGGAGATAGTTCACACCAAGTCTGTAGACACGGGGTAACCAGGTGAGTATACAAGGCATTCGTTATCATTGCAATAGAACACATAAAAGTGATACAGCTGCATGGTAATTCATTGTAAAGATAATATAAGGATATAGGAATTCTGATACAAAAACTCCAGTGGTCACTGAGAACTGTTGGGATATGCTGAGAATTACAATAATCTGCACAAGATTCCTCACCCTCCCCCCAAGGGGGGAAAGAAAAAAAATCAGACGCAGCGATTTTTATTTTTTTTTGGTCACTAAAAATAAAAAGTCTTATTTTCAAGGGGAGTTCAGGAATTTCTGGAGCTTAAGCTCCTGTGTACACACTGCAGATACAGACAATTTGCCAAGCCTGGATTCTATAACACGGAGGAGATAAAATGATTCAATTTATACGGCTTCTCTTCTTTGCAATATTTCCTAATTTTGGCTTTGAAATACTGATAAAATCTGCAAGGTGTGAGCAAGTCCTGCTGAAGCCTTTGTCAGTGGATGGGAGCGGATAACATTCTCCACGCTGACCGGTCCTCCTGTTAATGTGACAGTGATGTAAGTAGGAGAACAATGCAGGAACTAAATGAACAACTGTATAATAGACAGATGACTAGATGATGATGGGCATTGTGGTGGATGATGACTATGGTACATTAGCTTACAGTAGACAATTGTGGTGCACACCGGTCACACCCGCATCCATGTGTCCTGACATGAGAGGCTTCATGTAACGTACGCTCCTATTAGTAATCAGATGTAACAGACCCAAGCAATGTCTGGAAACAGTGAGGCAAGTTTCCAGCATAGGGATGCATAATATTGAAGGGGAAATCCTGTTTAAGGCCATCATTACATTACTGGTGAGATAGCATTGCAAGGATTGCTTGCTTTCATGTGGGATAAGAGATATCAGCTGAGAACATTTGCCACTGATGAGGCCAGGCAGCATATAATCACAGATGTACTGTAATCTCTGCCGGTATCTTGCCTCAGACACAGCAGGGATACAGGCGGCTGCCATATATACTGTACAGCACCCGCTGCCACATAATGCCTCAGTATGACTTCAGGTTAGAAGATACGATTCCCCGGAAGCTTCTGTATATCTCTGCTCACATCCACGGATGCCAGGTTATGGCTCTCTACAACCCATGTTGTACACTGCTTTGTGAATGAGCCCTTAACAAGGTATTCCATTTCTGATCTTTAAGAATATTTGTGTGTCCAGGGCCGGACTGGCCATCTGGCAATTCTGGCAAATGCCAGAAGGGCCTGTCTGGTCGTGGGTTGCCTTGTCTGCTACGCTGCTAACAGAATCGGTGTTCTCAAGACACCTATACTGTGTGTCACTTACACCAGCAGGCCGAGGGTATGATTAGAAATATTGGTCTTGTAGTAAATCTCCCTTTCCTCCATCCAGGGTAATATTAGTAATATATCCCATCTGGTTCTTGGGGATGGGGACAACATGGGCTTGTGTGATATCAAATGTCAGGGCTGAATTGCAGTCCCAGTCCGCACCTGTGTGTGTCCCACATAGAGGACTGCACCCCATCTCACATCGCAGGGAATGAAGAGGAGACATCACATGTGAGGCTTCCTACACTCACTCCAAAGGGAGTCCCAAAAACTGCCAAGCATACCTGGGTGAGGAGGGACCTGCACCTGACATTTACGGCAAATCCTGTCGATAGGTCACAAGTGTTCAAGATGCAACAACCCTCCATGAATTGTTTGCCATTACAATTGCTCCAAATAAGAGCTTTTATATTCAACCAAGAAATAAAATAATAGAAGAAAGAAATATGACAGTCACTAAGGCAGTCATCCAGCTGGCGCCACATTGGATTAGCGTATTTGATGAACCTGCCTGATTAAATTCGGGTTCAGCACGTTACCATAAAACTTTTACAATGAAGTTTCTCTATAACGTGACATGTCAGCAGGTCTGAGTGATAACCTAACCCCTCTCTACAAAACACATCTGAGCACGTCCGTCATTACTTTCTAAGCTCCAAGACAATGCAGACAAAGATGTTATCACTTATTATAAGGAAATAAAATCACAGAGTAAAGGCTTAGTCACAAGAAAGAGTTAACTGATTGTATGTGGGAAATAATGTATATTGCCAGAAATGAATCTAGAAAGGAGAAAAAGAATAAGGAAAACATTGACTTATTGCTGTTTTGTCCACTTCTGTTTTGGTAAAATAAAATTGCGCCATAAGCCGCAGAAGTGGTTCCAATCTTGATCTACAGAATTACGCTTTTGGGGCACAGTCTTGAGCTGGCCATAGCTTAGATATTTTAGGCTGTGTGCCCATGTAGCATTTTTTAAATGCTCAGGAAACGAGTTCTCCTTCCCTGAAAACGCGCGTTTTGCCGTTTTTTGATGGGTTTCTTCCGCACGTCTTTTGGACTATTGGAAATAGCCAAAAAACACGGACCTAAGAGGAAATTAATGAACATGCTGCGTTTTTTACCTCTAAGCGTTTCCTTAGCGGTAAAAAACGCATTCATTGGCACAAAAATAAAATAAAAATTAAATTAAATGAATGGGATGCTTCTTTTAAGCGTTTTTGATGCGGTTTGACCCCAAAAAACGCATCAAAAATGCTTAAAAAACGCTACGTGGGCACACAGCCTTACACTGTCCAAAAGGCAACTTTAGACAATTTACTGTCAACTGTTTGTGCCTATTCAAGACACCCGGGCACTGACAGTTACCGACCAAGCAAGCAGATATCTAGAAAAACACTGATCGTCCATGTTAGAATGCCATCGTGTACCATAGTTAGAAAACCATTTCTATCAATTCACAGATAGTATATCATCAATGGAAAGTCAGACTCAGATCGCAGCAGAGATAAACTGGCAATTTGTGACTTTACCGTATAGTTTTTTTTGTTATTCGAGTCACCAGAACGCGCTGTCTGAAATCACTAATGTACGGCCACCTTACAGAGATTGGGGACCCAGTTCTGTTAGTTTCTACAGTTGTGAGTAATATTTTGTGTCGGGAATAACGTTTGACTTGCTTTCCCATTTGAGGCTGGCAACACACTCAAAGAAAGCAGATTTTTGCCTGTAGTGTCAGACTGAAGAACACTGGGCCCACCAAAGGATTTGATTTTGAGGGCCCACCTTCTTCCCCCACTAAAGAGCCCCATAGCAGCTGCAAGGTTTGCACTATGAATTCTCCTGAAGGAGAAGCCAGGGCCCACCAGAGGATTCTCCGGTTCTATGGTGGGCCAGTCCAACCCTGTTTGCCTGTATACTTTAATAAAAAATTTATTCATAGTGAGAAGCTACAGCCTCGCTCCACACTATTGTCAGCATAACCCACTCCATCATGGACATAAGTGGTGAATCTTTTCTCCAATTGTTCACAACCTTTTAAAACCACATTTAAAAAAAATAAAATTATCAGGCAAAAACATCCTTCCCAGGATCCAACAAATCTGCCGGGGTCACCCCCAAGCCAGGATCAGCATGGAGATGCAAAGACTCTTCTATATTTATGCTGCTGCTGATCAAATAATGAGACCAAACAGTATGGTGGGCATGTCGTAAATTGAGGATTGGTGCAGGTGGAGCTGTCAGGATCCCCATCGATCCTCAGAATGATGGAGTCGCAGCTGTGATAATCAGCTCATCCCTCTATAGTACCTGTTGTACAGCGCTGCTGAAACAGAGCATACGGGAAAAGAAGTCTGTATTTCTCGGGTCCCTAAAGGCCCGAGTCCCGACCCCTTGAGTCTATAATGTTATCCTTGAATGCAAATAACACTAGTGAAGGTTGCTTTACAGGGATTTTATTTATTTTAACTTGCTTATATAGCAGCATTAACTCTTCAGCACTTTACAGACATCATAAACAGGGCTCACAATCTATATCCCCTATCACTGTGTCCTTGTAGTGTGGGAGGAAACCGGAGAACCCAAAGAGGAAACCCCCGCAAACACGGAGAGAACATATGAACTTCTTCCAGATGTTGACCTTGGGGCGATTTGAATGCAACAGTGCTAACCACTGAGCCACACTGCAATGTTAACCACTGAGCCAAGGATTTGAGAATTACACATTTCCCCTATACTATACCTAGATATAAACTATAAACCTATAGTTATCTCACCATATAACAAAATCACCCTAAAACAATAAATGTCTACCATATACTGTATGTGAGAATAGGAAGATTAATGTTCATTTCGACTTCAAGGAGGAGTTGTCCCATAAACAACTTTCTTCTCTTCAGCCACAGGGTAGAAAAATGTGATTACTGGGAGTCCAAAAAAAACATTCAAATTCAAATAAGCTTTATTGGCAGGACGAAATACACATTAGTTTTGCCAAAGCAAGTGTACAAAAGGGAATAGGGATAGGGACTGTAGGAAAGGTGGATGGGGGCAGATCCAGGATGGTGCTATAGAAGTCCATGGCATAGGGAAGGTGGATGGGGGGGGATGGGGCAGATCCAGGGAGGGGCTATAGAAGTCCATGGCATAGGGAAGGTGAATGGGGGGCATGGGACAGATCCAGGGTGGGGGCCATAGAAGTCCATGGCATATCACAGTTCTCTTTCTCGCAGTCTATGACATTCGCTCACATATTGCGCTGCTATCTCCACTGCTCTCTCTTCTTCCCCCAGCAGGATATATGTTTTCTACTCCTCCTTCATGGTGATGAAATTCGGGAAGAGATGTGAGAGTTTCCTGAAGTGAGTGTCCCTCACTGCTGAGTATTTGGGGCAGTGTAGCAGGAAGTGGGTCTCATCCTCCAGGGCCTCCTGGTCACAGTGTTGGCACAGTCTTTCCTCACTGGGCTTTGTAGCTCTGTCTATATCGGCTCAGGATCTTGCAGTCTTTCGAAGTGGACAAGACCGCAATAAGTCAATGTTTTCCTTATACTTTTTCTCCTTTCTAGGTTTCATGCTATATACAGAGGTGATGAAATACAGGTATCTCCTCTGTATATAGCATATACCTGTATGTCATTTCCCCCTGTATATACTTGTATGTTATCTCCCCTATATATATTATATACCTGTATGTCATCCCCCTGTATATAGTATATACCTGTATGTCATCTCCCACTGTATATAGTGTATATACGTGTATGTCATCTCCTCCTATATATAGTATATACTTGTATGTCATCTCCCCTGTGTATAGTATACAGTTAGGTCCATATATATTTGGACAGAGACAACATTTTTCTAATTTTGGTTCTAGACATTACCACAATGAATTTTAAACAAAACAATTCAGATGCAGTTGAAGTTCAGACTTTCAGCTTTCATTTGAGGGTATCCACATTAAAATTGGATGAAGGGTTTAGGAGTTTCAGCTCCTTAACATGTGCCACCCTGTTTTTAAAGGGACCAAAAGTAATTGGACAGATTAAATAATTGTAAATAAAATGTTCATTTCTAGAACTTGGTTGAAAAGCCTTTGTTGGCAATGACAGCCTGAAGTCTTGAACTCATGGACATCACCAGACGCTGTGTTTCCTCCTTTTTGATGCTCTGCCAGGCCTTCACTGCGGTGATTTCAGTTGCTTTTTGTTTGTGGGCCTTTCTGTCTGAAGTTTAGTCCAAGTGAAATGCATGCTCAATTGGGTTGAGATCAGGTGACTGACTTGGCCATTCAAGAATATTCCACATCTTTGCTTTAATAAACTCCTGAGTTGCTTTGGCTTTATGTTTTGGGTCATTGTCCATCTGTAGTATGAAATGACGACCAATCAGTTTGGCTGCATTTGGCTGGATCTGAGCACACAGTATGGCTCTGAATACCTCAGAATTCATTCAGCTGCTTCTGTCCTGTGTCACATCATCAATAAACACTAGTGACCCAGTGCCACTGGCAGCCATGCATGCCCAAGCCATCACACTGCCTCCGCCGTGTTTTACAGATGATGTGGTATGCTTTGGATCATGAGCTGTACCACGCCTTCGCCATACTTTTCTCTTTCCATCATTCTGGTAGAGGTTGATCTTGGTTTCATCTGTCCAAAGAATGTTCTTCCAGAACTGTGCTGGCTTTTTAAGATTTTTTTTTAGCAAAGTTCAGTCTAGCCTTTTGATTCTTGATGCTTATGAGTGGCTTGCACCATGCAGTGAACCCTCTGTATTTACTTTCATGCAGTCTTCTCTTTATGGTAGATTTGGATATTGATACGCCTACCTCCTGGAGAGTGTTGTTCACTTGGTTGGCTGTTGTGAAGGGGTTTCTCTTCACCATGGAGATTATTCTGCGGTCATCCACCACTGTTGTCTTCTGTGGGCACCCAGGTCTTTTTGCATTGATGAGTTCACCAGTGCTTTCTTTCTTTCTCAGGATGTATCAAACTGTAGATTTTGCCACTCCTAATGTTGTAGCAATTTCTCGGATCTGTTTTTTCTGTTTTTGCAGCTTAAGGATGGCTTGTTTCACCTGCATGGAGAGCTCCTTTGACCGCATGTTTCCTTCACAGCAAAACCTTCCAAATGCAAGCACCACACCTCAAATCAACTCCAGGCCTTTTATCTGCTTAATTGAGAATGACATAACGAAGGGATTGCCCACACCTGTCCATGAAATAGCCTTGGAGTCAATTGTTCAATTACTTTTGGACCCTTTAAAAACAGGGTGGCACATGTTAAGGAGTTGAAACTCCTAAACCCTTCATCCAATTTTAATGTGGATACCCTCAAATGAAAGCTGGAAGTCTGAACTTCAACTGCATCTGAATTATTTTGTTTAAAATTCATTGTGGTAATGTCTAGAACCAAAATGTTGTCTCTGTCCAAATATATATGGACCTAACTGTATACCTGTATGTCATCTCCTCAGTATATAGTATATACCTGTATGTCATCTCCCCCTGTATATACCTGTATGTCATATCCCCTGTATATATTATATACCTGGATGTCTTCTCCCCCTGTATATAGTAAATACCTGTATGTTATCTCCTAAATATAGCATATACTTGTTTGTCATCTCCCCTGTATATAGTATATACCTGTATTTCATCACCTCTGTATATAGTATATACTTGTATGTAATCTCCCCCTGTATATACCTGTATGTCATCTCCCCTGTATATATTATATACCTGTATGTCATCTCCGCCTGAATATAGTAGATACCTGTTGTCATCTCCACTGTATATAGTATATACCATGTCATCTCCTCCTGTATATAGCATAAACCTATATGTAATCTCCCCTGTATATAGTATATACCTGTGTGTCATCTCCCCTGTATATAGTATATACCTGCGTGTCATATCCCCCTGTATATAGTATATACAATACCTGTGTGTCATCTCTCCTGTATATAGTATATACCTGTGTGTCATCTCTCCTGTATATAGTATATACCTGTGTGTCATCTCCCTGTATATAGTATATACCTGTGTGTCATCTCCTCCTGTATATAGTATATACCTGTATGTCATCTCCTCCTGTATACAGTATATCTGTATGTCCTCTCCAATGTATATAGTACATACCTGCATGTCATATCCCCTGTATGTAGTATATACCTGTATGTCATCTCCCCTGTATATATCATATACCTGTATGTCATCTCCTCCAGTATAGAGTGTATACCTGTATGTCATCTCCCCATGTATATAGTATATACCTGTATGTCATCTTCTCCTGTATATAGTATATACCTGTATGTCATCTCCCCTGTATATATTATATACCTGTATGTCATCTCCCCTGTACATAGTATATACCTGTATGTCATTTCCTCCTATATATAGTATATACCTGTATGTCATCTCCTCCTGTATATGGTATATACCTGCATGTCATCTTCTCCTGTATAGAGTGTATACCCGTATGTCATCTCCCCATGTATATAGTATATACCTGTATGTCATCTTCTCCTGTATATAGTATATACATGTATGTCATCTCCCCTGTACATAGTATATACCTGTATGTCATCTCCCCTATATAGTATATACCTGCATGTCATCTCCTCCTGTATATAGTACTAGCTGAAGAGTCCGGCGCTGCCCGGGCATAGTAACTAACTGTGGTTAGTTATAGCAAATTATATTTATCCTCCATCCCATAGTCCCGTGCCCATATACCCATCATACATATCCAAGATCCCATAGGCCTGTGCCCATATACCCATCATTCATATCCTCCATCCCATAGTCGAGTTCCCATATACCCATCACACATCCTCCATCCCATAGTTCCATGCCCATATACCCATCATACATATTCGCCATCCCATAGTCAAGTGCCCATATACCCACACATCCTTCATCTCATAATCCCATGCCCATATACCCATCATACATATCCTCCATCACATAGTCCCGTGCCCATATACCCGTCATACATATCCTCCATCCCATAGTCCAGTGCCCATATAACCATCACACATCCTCCATCCCATAGTCCCGTGCCCATATTCTCATCCTACATATCCTCCATCCCACAGTCCAGTGCCCATATACCCATCACACATCCTCCATCCCATAGTCAACCATTATGACATCATAATGAGCGGCGGGGCTTGCAACCTATGATGACATCAGCGTCGCCATGGCAACCATTATGACATCATAATGAGGGGCGGGGCTTGATACACACACACTTTTTCCCCATTATGTAGATAGGGGTAAACTTGTTTGGTGAATTGGAACACGCGGGGTTAAAAATTTCACCTCACAACATAGCCTAGGACACTCTCGGGGTCCAGACGTGTGACTGTGCCAAATTTTGTGGCTGTAGCTGCGACGGTGCGGATGCCAATCCCGGACATACACACATACACACACTTGAGCTTTATATATTAGATATACCTGTGTGTCATGTCCTCCTATATATAGTATATACCTGTATGTCATCTCCTCCTGTATATAGTATATACCTGTATGTCATCTCCCCCTGTATAGAGTGTATACCTGTATGTCATCTCCCCTGTATATACCTGTATGTCATTTCCCTATGTATATAGTATATACCTGTATGTCATCTCCCCCTGTATATACCTGTATGTCATCTCCCCTGTATATAGTATATACCTGTATGTCATCTCCCCCAGTATATACCTGTATGTCATCTCCCCCTGTATATACCTGTATGTCATCTCCACCTGTATATAGTATATACCTGTGTCATCTCCTTCTGTATATAGTATATACCTGTATGTCATCTCCTTCTGTATATAGTATATACCTGTATGTCATCTCCTCCTGTATATAGTATATACCTGTATGTCATCTCCCCTGTATATAGTATATACCTGTATGTCATCTCCTCCTGTATATAGTATTTACCTGTATGTCATCTCCCCTGTATATAGTATATACCTGTATGTCATCTCCCTGTATATAGTATATACCTTTGTGTCATCTCTCCCAGTGTATACCTGCGTATCATCTCCCCTGTATATAGTGTATGCCTGTGTGTAATCTCCTCCTGTATATGGTATATACCTGCATGTAATCTCCTCCTGTATATAGTATATACCCCCATGTATATAGTATATACCTGTATGTCATATCCCTCTGTATATAGTATATACTGTACCTGTATGTCATCTCCTCCTGTTTATAGTACATCATGGTCGAATCGTTCGACCTTAAAAAAGTCATCTATAAAAGGTCAAAAGAAAAACAGACCAATGGTTGGTTTGACAGAAAATGTAAAGCCATACGAAAGACCCTGAGAGCAGCCTCAAACAAGAAACACAGAGACCCCAACCATCCGGGTCTGAGGGATGCCTACGACTCCATACAAAGGCAATACAAAACCATCCTCAAGAGGAAGAAGCAGAGCTACATCTCCATCAAACTTAACCAACTCCAAGACACCCTCCAAGACAACTCCTTCTGGGAACTATGGAACCACGTGGGTACAAAAAGCAACAAAACAACATCCATATCCAAAATGGCAATATCTGGCTTCAGTACTTCGGAGGCCTCTACAAAGACATCCCGAAGGAGAACTAAGCCAAGAACAGAAAAACATAACGGAACAACTAAAAGCAATGGAGAAAAAAATAAAACATTTCCAAAACCCACTGGATACACCAATCACACTACAGGAAGTAAGTTACAGAGAGAATCTCTTCCATAAGGTGTAGAAAAGCCAGTGGCCCGGATGGAATCCCACCAGAAATGCTGAAATACAGCCCACCAGAAATACATCTCTCCTGTATATAATATATACCTGTATGTCATTTCCCTTGTACAGTGGGGCAAAAAAGTATTTAGTCAGTCAGCAATAGTGCAAGCTCCACCACTTAAAAAGATGAGAGGCGTCTGTAATTTACATCATAGGTAGACCTCAACTATGGGAGACAAACTGAGAAAAAAAAATCCAGAAAATCACATTGTCTGTTTTTTTTCATTTTATTTGCATATTATGGTGGAAAATAAGTATTTGGTCAGAAACAAAATTTCATCTCAATACTTTGTGATATATCCTTTGTTGGCAATGACAGAGGTCAAACGTTTTCTGTAAGTCTTCACAAGGTTGCCACACACTGTTGTTGGTATGTTGGCCCATTCCTCCATGCAGATCTCCTCTAGAGCAGTGATGTTTTTGGCTTTTCGCTTGGCAACACGGACTTTCAACTCCCTCCAAAGGTTTTCTATAGGGTTGAGATCTGGAGACTGGCTAGGCCACTCCAGGACCTTGAAATGCTTCTTACGAAGCCACTCCTTTGTTGCCCTGGCGGTGTGCTTTGGATCATTGTCATGTTGAAAGACCCAGCCACATTTCATCATCAATGCCCTTGCTGATGGAAGGAGGTTTGCACTCAAAATCTCACGATACATGGCCCCATTCATTCTTTCATGTACCCGGATCAATCGTCCTGGCCCCTTTGCAGAGAAACAGCCCCAAAGCATGATGTTTCCACCACCATGCTTTACAGTAGGTATGGTGTTTGATGGATGCAACTCAGTATTCTTTTTCCTCCAACCACGACAAGTTGTGTTTCTACCAAACAGTTCCAGTTTGGTTTCATCAGACCATAGGACATTCTCCCAAAACTCCTCTGGATCATCCAAATGCTCTCTAGCAAACTTCAGACGGGCCCGGACATGTACAGGCTTAAGCAGTGGGACACGTCTGGCACTGCAGGATCTGAGTCCATGGTGGTGTAGTGTGTTACTTATGGTAGGCCTTGTTACATTGGTCCCAGCTCTCTGCAGTTCATTCACTAGGTCCCCCCGCGTGGTTCTGGGATGATTTTTGCTCACCGTTCTTGTGATCATTCTGACCCCACGGGGTGGGATTTTGCGTGGAGCACCAGATCGAGGGAGATTATCAGTGGTCTTGTATGTCTTCCATTTTCTAATTATTGCTCCCACAGTTGATTTCTTCACTCCAAGCTGGTTGGCTATTGCAGATTCAGTCTTCCCAGCCTGGTGCAGGGCTACAATTTTGTTTCTGGTGTCCTTTGACAGCTCTTTGGTCTTCACCATAGTGGAGTTTGGAGTCAGACTGTTTGAGGGTGTGCACAGGTGTCTTTTTATACTGATAACAAGTTTAAACAGGTGCCATTACTACAGGTAATGAGTGGAGGAAAGAGGAGACTCTTAAAGAAGAAGTTACAGGTCTGTGAGAGCCAGAAATCTTGATTGCTTTTTTCTGACCAAATACTTATTTTCCACCATAATATGCAAATAAAATGAAAAAAAAACAGACAATGTGATTTTCTGGATTTTTTTTTCTCAGTTTGTCTCCCATAGTTGAGGTCTACCTATGATGTAAATTACAGACGCCTCTCATCTTTTTAAGTGGTGGAACTTGCACTATTGCTGACTGACTAAATACTTTTTTGCCCCACTGTATATACCTGTATTTCATCTCCCCTGTGTATATTATATACCTGTGTGTCATCTCCTCCTGTATATAGTATATACTTGTATGTCATCTTCTTCTGTATATAGTATATACCTGTATATCATCTCCCCTGTATATAGTATATACCATGTCCTCTCCTCCTGTATATAGCATATACCTGTATGTCATCTCCCCTGTATATAGTATATACCTGTATGTCATCTCCCCTGTATATAGTATATACCTGTGTTATCTCCCCCTGTATAGTATATACCAGTGTGTCTTCTCTCCTGTATATAGTGTATACCTGCGTGTCATCTCCTACTGTTTATAGTATATACATGCATGTCATCTCTCCATGTATATAGCATATACCTGTATGTCATTATGTCATTTCCCTCTTTATATAGTATATACCTGTATGTCATCTCCTTTGTATAGTATACACCTGTATGCAGTCTTCACCTGTATATACCTGCATGTCATCTCCCCTGTGTATATTATATACCTGTATGTCATCTCCCCCTGTATATAGTATATACCTGCGTGTCATCTCCCCTGTATATACCTGTTTGTCTTCTCCCCCTGTATATAGTATATACCTGTATGTCTTCTCCTCCTGTATATAGTATATGCCTGTATGTCATCTACTCCTGTATATAGTATTTACCTGTATGTCATCTCCTCCTGTATATGGTATATACCTGTATGTCATCTTCTCCTGTAAATACCTGTTAGTCATCTCCCCCAGTATATTGTATATACCTGTATGTCTTCTCCTCTGGTATATAGTATATACCTGTATGTCATCTCCTTCTGTATATAGTATCTACCTGTATGTCATCTGCCCTGTATATAGTATATACCATGTCATCTCCTCCTGTATATAGTATATACCTCTGTGTCATCTCCCCTGTATATAGTATATACTTGTATGTCATCTCCTCCTGTATATAGTATATACCTGTATGTCATCTCCCTGTGTATAGTATATACCTGCGTGTGATCTCCCCTCTATATATTGTATACCTGCGTGTCATCTCCTCCTGTATATAGTATATGCCTGTATGTCATCTCCTCCTGTATATAGTATATACCTGTATGTCATCTCCCCTGTATATATTATATACCTGTATGTCATCTCCCCCTGAATATAGTAGATACCTGTTGTCATCTCCACTGTATATAGTATATACCTGTATGTCATCTCTTCCTGTATATAGTATATACCGGCATGTCATCTCCCCATGTAAATAGTATATACCTGTATGTCGTCTCCTCCTGTATATAGTATATATCCCCATGTCATCTCCCCTGTATATAGTATATACCATGTCATCTCCTCTTGTATATAGTGTATATACATGTATGTCATCTCCCCTGTATATAGTATATACCTGTATGTCATCTCCTCCTGTATATAGTATATACCTGTATATCATCCCACCCAGTATATACCTGTGTGTCATCTCCCCCCAGTATATACGTGTGTCATCTCTCCTGTATATAGTACATACCTGTATGTCATCTCCTCCTGTATATAGTATATATCTGTATGTCATCTCCCCTGTATATATTATATACCTGTATGTCATCTCCCCCTGTATATACCTGTATGTCATCTCCCCTGTGTATATTATATACCTGTATGTCATCTCCCCCTGTATATATTATATACCTGCGTGTCATCTCCCCTGTATATACCTGTTTGTCTTCTCCCCCTGTATATAGTATATACCCGTATGTTTTTTCCTCCTGTATATAGTATATGCCTGTATGTCATCTACTCCTGTATATAGTATTTACCTGTATGTCATCTCCTCCTGTATATGGTATATACCTGTATGTCATCTTCTCCTGTAAATACCTGTTAGTCATCTCCCCCTGTATATTGTATATACCTGTATGTCTTCTCCTCCGGTATATAGTATATACCTGTATGTCATCTCCTTCTGTATATAGTATCTACCTGTATGTCATCTGCCCTGTATATAGTATATACCATGTCATCTCCTCCTGTATATAGTATATACCTCTGTGTCATCTCCCCTGTATATAGTATATACTTGTATGTCATCTCCTCCTGTATATAGTATATACCTGTATGTCATCTCCCTGTATATAGTATATACCTGTGTGTTATCTCCCCCAGTGTATACCTGCGTGTGATCTCCCCTGTATATATTGTATACCTGCGTGTCATCTCCTCCTGTATATAGTATATGCCTGTATGTCATCTCCTCCTGTATATAGTATATACCTGTATGTCATCTCCTCCTGTATATAGTATATACCTGTATGTCATCTCCTCCTGTATATAGTATATACCTGTATGTCATCTCCCCTGTATATATTATATACCTGTATGTCATCTCCCCCTGAATATAGTAGATACCTGTTGTCATCTCCACTGTATATAGTATATACCTGTATGTCATCTCTTCCTGTATATAGTATATACCGGCATGTCATCTCCCCATGTATATAGTATATACCTGTATGTCATCTCCTCCTGTATATAGTATATATCCCCATGTCATCTCCCCTGTATATAGTATATACCATGTCATCTCCTCTTGTATATAGTGTATATACATGTATGTCATCTCCCCTGTATATAGTATATACCTGTATGTCATCTCCTCCTGTATATAGTATATACCTGTATATCATCTCCCCCAGTATATACCTGTGTGTCATCTCCCCCAGTATATACGTGTGTCATCTCTCCTGTATATAGTACATACCTGTATGTCATCTCCCCTGTATATATTATATACCTGTATGCCATCTCCCCCTGTATATACCTGTATGTCATCTCCCCTGTATATAGTATATACCTGTATGTCATCTCCCCTGTATACCTGTATGTCATCTCCCCCTGTATATAGTATATACCTGTATGTCATCTACTCCTGTACATAGTATATACCTGTATGTCATCTCCTCCTGTTTAGAGTGTATACCTGTGTGTCATCTCCCCATGTATATAGTATATACCCGCATGTCATCTCCCCATGTATATAGTATATACCTATGTCATCTCCTCCTGTATATAGTATATACCTGCATGTCATCTCCCCTGTATATATTATATACCTGTATGTCATCTCTCCCTGTATATACCTGTATGTCATCTCCCCTGTATATAGTATATACCTATATGTCATCTCCCCCTGTATATAGTATATACCTGTGTGTCATCTACTCCTGTATATAGTTTTTACCTGTATGTCATCTCCTCCTGCATATGGTATATACCTGTATGTCATCTTCTCCTGTATAGAGTGTATACCTGTATGTCATCTCCCCATGTATATAGTATATACCTGTATGTCATCTTCTCCTGTATATAGTATATACCTGTATGTCATCTCCCCTGTATATATTATATACCTGTATGTCATCTCCCCTGTACATAGTATATACCTGTATGTCATCTCCCCTGTACATAGTATATACCTGTATGTCATCTCCTCCTGTATATGGTATATACCTGCATGTCATCTTCTCCTGTATAGAGTGTATACCTGTATGTCATCTCCCCATGTATATAGTATATACCTGTATGTCATCTTCTTCTGTATATAGTATATACATGTATGTCATCTCCCCTGTACATAGTATATACCTGTATGTCATCTCCCCTATATAGTATATACCTGCATGTCATCTCCTCCTGTATATAGTATATACCTGTATGTCATCTCCTCCTGTATGCAGTATATACCTGTATGTCATTTCCTCATGTATATAGTATATACCTGTATGTCATCTCCTCCTGTATATAGTATATACTTGTATGTCATTTCCCCCTGTATATACCTGTATCCCCCTGTATATAGTATATACCTGTATGTCATCTCCCTCTGTATATAGTATATACCTGTATGTCATCTCCTCCTGTATATAGTATATACCTGCATGTCATCTTCTCCTGTATAGAGTGTATACCTGTATGTCATCTCCCCATGTATATAGTATATACCTGTATGTCATCTTCTCCTGTATATAGTATATACATGTATGTCATCTCCCCTGTACATAGTATATACCTGTATGTCATCTCCCCTATATAGTATATACCTGCATGTCATCTCCTCCTGTATATAGTATATACCTGTATGTCATCTCCTCCTGTATGCAGTATATACCTGTATGTCATTTCCTCATGTATATAGTATATACCTGTATGTCATCTCCTCCTGTATATAGTATATACTTGTATGTCATTTCCCCCTGTATATACCTGTATCCCCCTGTATATAGTATATACCTGTATGTCATCTCCCTCTGTATATAGTATATACCTGTATGTCATCTCCAGGTTCCCTCCTGTCTGTACACGGTGGAGGCGCAGTGTCCCAGCAGCACAGAGCATTTCAGTGTGGTGGCTACGCCCCCTGAGTATGATACCATTTAGTTAGAAATTGTAAAGAAGGACTAATTTAGAGTGCCATTACTTGTAGCTGTATTAATAAGTTTAAAGCGAACCAGGCATTGTCAGGTTGGCGCTGTTACACCGATTAAAATGATACCTGGGTTGGAGAAATCTTGTGTTTCTTTTTTTTTAATCTGTGTTTGAATTTTTAAGTTTATGAGATTCTTCATGCCAGACAAAGAGAAGTTCCTGATTCTGGGCTCCCCCTGCAGTCTGTGTCGGCACGGTAATTACTTGTGTTATTTCCAGCTTTAGGCTGTGTTCACACACAGCATTTTTTTCACGGATTTACCAAAAATCCGCTCAAAAACCGCTTAAAAGAAGCTTCCCATTCATTTTAATGCATTTTGCACTTTTTGTGCATATTGCTGCGTTTTTTACCGCAAAAAATTCCGCATTTCTGGCTTTCTATGTGTCTGGGGACACGCAGAAAAAAATGCATAAAAACGCGCAGAAAACACGCGGAAAAAAATGCACGTTTTCTGGGAAGGAGTCCTGTTTTTATGCAGAAATTTTCTGCATACGTGTGCACATAGCCTTACAGAATGACAATAACACCATAGTAATAATAATAGGCCTCAGTTACCCCAACTGTATACAAGGAAAACTTGCTCATAGCAACCAATCACAGCTCAGCTTTCAGTTTTCAAACAGCTCTGGTGAATTGAAAGATGCTTAGTGATTGGTTGCTATGAGCAGCAGGCAGTGTAACCTGTTGTGGTCAAGAAGATGTGCCTATGAAATGTATATATTAGATATTTCTTATATTTATTATATATATTTATTAGATATCTATATATATTTAAAACGAGTGTATGTGTGTATCGACAATGTCATAATGGTTGCCATGGCGATGATGATGTCATAATAGCTTGCCATGGTGACGATTATGTTATAATAGGTTGCTATGGCGACGATGATGCACTGAAAGGTTGCCATGGCAACGATGATGTCAGAATGGTTGCATCCTTTTATGACAACACAGTCACCATGGCACGGGACTATTGGAGAAAGAATATGTATGATGGGTATATGGGCACGGAACTATGAGATGGAGGATATGTATGATGGATATATGGGCATGAGACTATGGGATGGCAGATATGTATGATGGGTATATGGGCATGGGACTATGGGATGGAGGATATGTATGATGGGTATATGGGCACGGGACTATGGGATGGAGGATATGTATGATGGGTATATGGGCACGGGACTATGGGATGGAGGATATGTATGATGGGTATATGGACACTGGACTATGGGATGGAGGATAATCATTATAATCTGTTATAACTAACCACAGTTAGTTACTATGCCCGGGCAACGCTGGGCTCTTCAGCTAGTTTTATATATATATATATATATATTTAGATATTTATTATATGGGGCTTTGCGTGTGGAGTGAGTGTGACTATGTGGACTGGGCGGGGCTGTGACATGGGTGTGAATTGATACACACACATACATTCACTTTTATATACAGTACAGACCAAAAGTTTGGACACACCTTCCCATTCAAAGAGTTTTCTTTATATTCATGACTATGAAAAGTGTAGCTTCACTCTGAAGGCATCAAAACTATGAATTAACACATGTGGAATTATATAATTAACAAAAAAGTGTGAAACAACTGAAAATATGTCATATTCTAGGTTTTTCAAAGTAGCCACCTTTTGCTTTGATTACTGCTTTGCACACTCTTGGCATTCTCTTGATGAGGTTCAAGAGGTAGCCCGGCAAGGCGCATGATTGGTCCCTTCATTTATCATATAAATACAGGTCATTTATGGGACAACCGGGGTACACACAAAGATGTTTTACGCAATTCTTCTCCTTTTTATCCGTGCCCGTTTATTGTGAGTGGCACAACTGCATTGCATACGTTGTGCAAAGTAGGTGGACACTGACAGAAAGGAGGTAAAACAGAGTCCACAGTTTTTAAGGCAACCTCACTTCAGTGGATGGACACATCAAGGGGGAACAACTTGTGTTGCCACCATCAGACTCATATTTCATAAAACTATTGAAACTTGATAAAATTCTAGATAAATACATATCTGAAAATGCCACACCCAAGTTTAGGATAAATCAATAAGGAATAGGCTTTATTTCTGCACAGATAAGACATCCAATATTGGGACTGGAGAAAGTGAATGAATAGACCAGAGTGCATATTTATTGTCAACTTGTTTCGAAGTTCACATACTACTACTTCAGAAGAAACAGTTGTGATTGTAGTTTGTCCTGAAGAAGAAGTACGTGAATTTCGAAAAGTGTGGTCAATAAACCCCCCCCCCCCGGGAATTTCTCATGATTTCCTAGGTCTGTTCATCCACGATCTGCAGACACAATATTGAACTTCTCGGCAGCGCAGAACAACCCTATTCCTCATTTATTTATCATGGATCATCTCGCGGGTCTTCAGCAGCCATTACCATTACCATCATATTGTTGTGGTCATACAACTTTGCCAGGTGAGCAAATTCCCTGCTACTGACATCTTTTGTTATTGGGATAAGACCCTAAAGCAATTTTGTTTTTTTTTTCCAGCTCCATTTTTTACCCCCCACACTACAGATTCACTAAAATAATGTCCCTTTTTGTTTTCTTGGAGTGCCCACAGTAAAGGCCTGTAATGAGTTGGCTCAGAGGCAGGAAACAGAAGGCCGACCATGCAGAAATGCCACAGAAGAAATTTTCCATGCAGAACTCAAAATAACATGTAACATTAACCTGGTTAATAAGTGTCCTGCTTACTTACATTTCCCACCCAAGGGTTTGAGGTTATAATGGATTTATATGACTGTTACA
Source organism: Dendrobates tinctorius (assembly GCF_039654945.1). Taxonomy (NCBI): domain Eukaryota; kingdom Metazoa; phylum Chordata; class Amphibia; order Anura; family Dendrobatidae; genus Dendrobates; species Dendrobates tinctorius. The sequence goes on along the minus strand of NW_027361696.1, from coordinate 3,459,360 downwards.
ATTAGCCATTGGATATTTTAGTTCAGCAGGGTTAGTGCAGTGTGACAGACAGGCAGTGACCACAGGAAAGTTCAAAGCAAAGTCTCTCTAATGTACAGCGCACTCACAAACGGATAACAAATGGTATCCCCCGGATCGCAACTGGGAAACAAGACAGTCCGTATTCCAGACTGCTGCCGTGGGCGACTGCACCACCGTGTATGCTGAGGGACGCCTTGTATGCTTTGGCTCCGCAGGGCTCCATGTTACTTCACACAGGCTGAAGCTTTGCAGAGCCACCTGCTCTGCAGTTTACAAACCAACACTGACACACCCAACCCTTTCCGGCAGGTTTTTTTTTAAATTAAATCTGTGTCAATGAGCCACTTGTAAGACCTGGCCTGGAGGAAGGGGACAGCCCCACTACCATCCTGTAGTCCACTCCAAAAAACAAAAGCCCATGCAAGGTTTTCTTAAATCTGCCTTTCTTAAATCTGCCTTGGGCAAATAGCTTGCTCAAGACCAAACTTACTTTTATTTTGCACTGCAATCACAGCCATGACTGTGACTGCAATGCACTCCAGCGGTCTCAATATGCTTCTGTGCACATCCTGGTGGACACATAGCGACCCTCGCATATAACACTTGTCGCTGCCTCACATAATCTACTGTATTATTTCTAAACACTGTTTTTCAGTGATTACTTTGTATCCCCGTTCATACTGCACCCACACACACAAATGATACACCATTTGAAAGGTAAATTTGCCCCCTTCAGCAAGGAAATAGCCAAACAAACTATACATCAACGATTTGATCACAAAATACACTTTAAACATTAATTTTCATAAACTTGCAGTAAGGAAAAATGACCTACAGGTGGCACCACAGTACCCCAAAGCACACTACCAACACATTTGTAGACATGCACTGTTTTTTGTTGCTTACTTCGCCCCACACACACATGGTACACTATTTGAAATGTAAACTTGTTCCCTTCAGCAAGAAAACAGCCAAAAAACCACACATTCACGATTTTATCACTAAATACAGTTTAAACATTCATGTTCATAAACCTGCAGAAATACACAATGAATTGCAGTTAGCACCTCAACCAGAAAACATTTTTTGCCTCTACTTATCAAAACAATTTATTGTATTACCAATCTACATATATAAATACCTGTCTGTGTTCATCAGCTCATGAAATACATTTACATTTGACCAGCTTGCTTTTTCTGAAATTGCCTGCGCCCCCGAAGATCGATGTGCGAAAATTTCACATGGGTCAAGCTAGTAATATCTTAATTTATATGTGAGGACTAGTGTTGAGCATTCCGATACTGCAAATATCGGGTATCGGCCGATATTCGCTGTATCGGAGTTCCGATACCGAGTTCCGATATTTTTACAATATCGAATACTGGAATCGGAAGTTCCCATAATGCAATGAGCCAGTTGTGTTAGCCATGTAACCTAATGGCATGGCTGTGATTGGCTGCTGAAATGATGTTATCATGATGCGCGGTCTGTGCGAGCCTGCCGGGGGTCTGTTCGGGCCTGCCGGGGGTCTGTACGGGCCTGCCGGGGGTCTGTACGGGCCTGCCGGGGGTCTGTACGGGCCTGCCGGGGGTGTGTGCGGGCCTGCCGGGGGTCTGTGCGGGCTCCTGGGGGTCTGTACGGGCCTGCCGGGGGTCTGCGCGGGCCTGCCGGGGGTCTGTATGGGCCTGCCGGGGGTCTGCGCGAGCTGCCGGGGGTCTGTGCGGGCCTGCTGGGGGTCTGTGCGGGCTGCCGGGGGTCTGTGCAGGCCTGCCGGTGGTCTGTACGGGCCTGCCGGGGGTCTGTGCTAGCTGCCGGGGGTCTGTGCGGGCCTGCCGGGGGTTGTGTGTGTGTGTGCAGTAGTAGTCCCATAATCTGGCTAATGTGTTGAATGTAAAAAAAAACAAACATACTACATATATACAACATTCATACAACATACATACATACTACATACATACTTCATATATACTACATTCATACAACATACATACATACTACATACAAACTACATATATACTACATTCATACAGCATACATACTACATAATACATACATACTACATATATACTACATTCATACAACATACATACATACATACTACATACATACTACATATATACTACATTCATACAACATACATACACACATACTACATATATACTACATTCACACAACATACATACATACATACTACATAATACATACATACTACATATATACTACATTCCTACAACATACATACTGCATACTACATACATACTACATTCATACAACATACATACATACATGCTACATACTACATACATACTACATTCATACAACATACATACATACTACATATATACTACATTGATGGGACAGTACATACTACATATATACTACAATGATGGGACAGTAGTAGTCCCATCATCCGGCTAATGTGTTGAATGTAAAAAAAACCATACATACTACATACATACTACATATATACAACATTCATACAACATACATACATAGTACATACATACTTCATATATACTACATTCATACAACATACATACATACTACATATATACTACATTCATACAGCATACATACATAATACATACATACTACATGTATACTACATTCATACAACATACATACATACTACATTACTACATACATACTACTTATATACTACATTCATACAACATACATACTACATGCTACATACATACTACATATATACTACATTCATACAACATACATACATACTACATACATACTACATACGTACTACATTCATACAGCATACATACATAATACATACATACTACATATATACTACATTCATACAATATACATACATACTACATACATACTACATTCATACAACATGCATACATACTACATGCTACATATATACTACATTCATACAGCATACATACTACATAATACATACATACTACATATATACTACATTCATACAACATACATACTACATACTATATACATACTACATATATACTGCATTCATACAACATACATACATACTACATACTTACTACATACATACAACATACATACAACATGCTACATACAACATACATACTACATACATTCATACAATACATACATATAGACATACAGTACATATAACATAGAGTACATACCGTCACTTGTCACTTTGATCCCCGAAGCCAGTGTCATCTCACTGTAAAAAATATTAAAATAACAAACAACCAATAAACTCCCTGATCCGCAGAAATCCATGAGTGTCCCATGACGATCTCCTGCAGTGCATCACTGAGAGGTTACTATAGTTCACTGGTCTCACTTTATGGCAAAAGCTGCATGGGAACTTTCTCACAAAGCAATGCCAAAAGTGAGACTAGGGACTATTTTTTTTACAGTGGCGGAGGAATACAGTGCGGAAGGATACCTACCTCCCGTCATTGTATTCCTGGAGCCCCTAGAGAGCGGTCGCATCAGCTGATGCTGCTGTTCTCCACGGGAGATCTTTGTGGGACACTCGTGGATTTCTGAGGATCAGGGAGTATATTGGTTGTTTGTTATTTTAATATTTTTTTACAGATGACACTGGCTTCGGGGATCAAAGTGACAAGTGATGGTGAGTATGTACTCTGTTATATGTACTGTATGTCTATATGCATGTATTGTATGAATGTATGAATGTATTGCATGTAGTATGTAGTATGTATGTTGTATGTATGTAGTATGTACTATGTATGTATGTATGTTGTATGAATGTAGTATATATGTAGTATGTATGTATGTTGTATGAATGTAGTATATATGTAGTATGTATGTAGTATGTATGTATGTCGTATGAATGAAGTATGTATGTAGTATGTGTGTATGTTGTATGAATGTTGTATATATGTAGTATGTATGTAGTATGTATGTTTTTTTTTTTTTTTACATTCAACACATTAGCCGGATGATGGGACTACTACTGTCCCATCATTGGCTAATGTGTCAATCACTGTCATTGTAGCAGGCATAGCCCGATGGGACTTGTAGTCCCATCGGACGATGGCTGCACACACACAGACCCCCCGGCAGGCCCGCACAGACCCCCCGGCAGGCCCGCACAGACCCCGCCCGCACACACACACACGCACAGTCTCCACCCACCCACCGCCCACACTCTTCCCCCCTCCCGAACTGGATGTACAAGGAAAGCTATTTGTGCCCCATTGACTTGCATGGGTTTCCGGTATCGGAATCGGCGATACCCGATATTTTTTGGGTATCGGTCCGATCCGATCCGATATTTCCCGATATGGGAAGGTATCGCTCAACACTAGTGAGGACTGAGGCCATTATGGCGGCATCATGGGGGCAGAATGTGGGGCATCAAAAATTGCAATCAATTTACAAAAAGCAAATATTTACGGACATAAGAAGAAAATTGACAAATTTAGTTTTCATGCACAAGTTATGATTGATGTTCATACAGTGTCTGCCAGAAATACCAGAATCCTTACTATGTGTGCCCCACACCTCAGCTACTTCTGAACATGCCATCATTAACAGGAAATCAAGGATCTGCTGCTCTCCATCCCTTCCCCTGCAAATAAATGCAGCAGCTGTAGAAAACACATGTTTAAGAAAAAGTTATGACCGACCGCAACAACATATTTTTGGCCTGCTCAAACCTCCATATTAAAAATGATATACTGTATAGAGCTATTCTAAGAGAGTCAAAGAAAATAGTGAATAATTTCAGCTCTGAAGCCTCAAATTGTAACTTCAGCTCCGGAGAATACAGGGCTGTGGAGTCGGTAAGCCAAACTTCCAACTCTTCAATTTCCTCGACTCACGATTCAACAGCATTTCCTCACTACTAATCACGTACATAAAGTGCAGCACAGATTCATCTCAACTTAAAGCTGAGATCCTAAGATCAGTGTAATGGTCAACGTGTAACTGGACACACCGCCTCCAGCAGGGCGAATTTATATGACAGACGTGACCCTGGATACACCGCCTCCAGTAGGGCGAATTTAAACAATAAAACGTGCAGCCGGATACACCGCCTCCAGCAGGCAAATTTCAGAAATACACGTGAAAGCGGATAGACCACCTCCAGCAGGGCGAATTTAAATAATGAGGGGAAACACCAAGGAAACGATTACAATGGTGGGCCCTGCAATAGGGAACGGGGACGTGGAGACCTCCTGCACTCCCCTGATTCAGTGTCTCTACACTCCTACCGATCCCTAGACCGGTTCCGCACCGGGCGCCGCTCAGGATACCTTTAAACCCTAGCTCACCCTGCACCTACCCCTTTCTAGTGAAATGGCCGGTGCAGAGACTAATCCCACCACTGCACTGAAACACACATAAAGGAAAGGCACAAACAGGGAAGCCCCACTTAGCTTTGCTCTGTTGCTCTTGCTCCCAGCAACAGAGTCCACCACCAGAATGCAGCTTTCCTCCTGAAAAGCTGCCACCAAGCTCTGTCAGGGCTGCAAGGAAATCCCCTCTGACTCCTTCCACACCAGGGCTCTGACTGTGCTGCAAGGAACTCTCTCTCTAGCTCCTTTCTCCACCAAGGATGGTTGGAAATGAACACTATCACCAACAGTGATTGCAACACCTGACACTCTTTTATAGCAGAGCCAGAGCAATCACCTGCTTTATAATCATGCACTAAATTAAAGAAACCAGAGTGCAATGATGCTCACCATCACCGGGGGGGGGGGCAAGCTAGAACAAAAGACACCACCGTGTAATAATCCTAATGGCCACCAGGGGCAAAACCAAATCTTAAGCACAAGCTTAAGGGAAAAAAAAGGTTACATGTGCTTTTAACTGTCATCATCCAACCTGGATCATGACAATCAGGAACAGAACAGACATTTATAGGATATTTTATGACTTTCCCAAATTCATATAAAAACCTTTACAGCACATCATGCACTGAACTACTGCACCCAATGTGTTATACTGTATGTGATAGGAGTCGTTCCATTTTATACCGATTCAGACTCCACAAAAATGGACACCGACTCTGATTCCACACCCCTGGTATACTATAGGATGTAACTCAGGATCAGTACAGGATCAGTAATGTAATGTATGTACACAGTGACTGCACCAGCAGAATTGTGAGTGCAGCTCTGGGGTATAATACAGGATGTGACTCAGGATCAGTAATGTAATGTAATGTATGTATACAGTGACTGCACCAGCAGAATAGTGAGTGCAGCTCTGGAGTATAATACAAGATGTAACTCAGGATCAGTAATGTAATGTATGTACACAGTGACTGCACCAGCAGAATAGTGAGTGCGGCTCTGGAGTTTAATACACAGAGGTGTATCTAGGCTTTCTGGCACCCGGGGCAAGAGGTCTGTTCGGCGCCCCCCCCCACCAGTACATAAGCGATTTCCAAACTTGGTCATGTACTGACGAGCTGCTCTCCCTAATGATCTCAATGTTCAATGAAAAACTGAAAGAAGCAGGAAGAGAAGCTCGTCACAAGACCATAAGTATGCGATTTTCATAGTGAAGTGTCCATGTGATGACTACTGGAACCTGCAGAGCTGAATCCTGACATTGCAGCTTCTGAATTCTCACAACAAATGCACTGCACACTTAGGATTCCCCCGTACTGGTGGCAAGATGGCAAGAGTACACGGTCATGTCAGCACAAGTATGTGATTTATATACTTCTGGCCACATTCCGACTAGACGTGCCCGGCCTCGCTCTGTAATTATCATTGAGTGAGGCCACACATGTCTAGTCAGCATGTGACCGCATGTATGTAAATTACCGGCACGAGAGAATCCTAACAGGTTCAGTGAGCACTGTGAGAATTCAGAAGTCTGCAGTCACATAGAATGTCTGCAGACTCAGCACAGACCTGGACAACCCCTGTAATGCTCCTGACATAAATAAAAAACATGAGAATTAGTCAGTATCACAAATAATATTTACATCCAGGTACCTTATAGATGACGTCGTCTCTGGAGTCAGTCTCCTTCTTTTCTTCTTGTCCAGACCCCTTGATGAGTTTTCTCATCCACATCTCATCTCTGCAGACTTCCATCTTCTCCAGTCTTCTGCAGCAAATCTCCACATGATGCCCTTAAAGAGAGAAGTGTCATTATAATGCTCCTAAATAAAAATATCTGCAATACAGTGTATACTGTCTTCTCACACTATTCCCCTCCTCATACTGTCTCCTCTAACATCCCTCCTGTTCACCAAACTGTCTCCTCATATTACCCCCTCACTCTCTATACTGCCTGCTCACACATACCCCCTGACTCCCCATACTGTGTCTGCACACATGCCATCACCTCACTCCCCATATTGTGTCCACATAGATTTTTTCCATCGCTACTCATACTGTGTCCACATACATTTACCCGTTTGGCTCCCCATACTGTCTGCACCCATCCCCCACTCACCATACTGTGCCTGCACCCATCCCCCATACTGTTTCCTCATACATACACTCTTCATTTGTGTCCTTAAATCTCCCCACACACATAAGTATCCCCCATGCCCACTCCAAATCCCCCACACATTAAATATCCCTACTCCAAATCCCCCCACACATTATGTTCCCCCCTCCCCGCTCAAAATCCCCCAACACATTATGTTCCCTTATCCCCACTTATCCCTATAATGTCCTTAGATTTCCCCCATAATGTCCTCAGGTTTCCCCCCATAATATCCTCAGGTCCCCCCATAATATCCTCAGGTTTCCCCTCATAATATCCTCAGGTTTCCCCTCATAATATCCTCAGGTTTCCCCATAATGTCCTCAGGTTTCCCCCATAATGTCCTCAGGTCCCCCCATAATATCCTCAGGTTTCCCCCATAATGTCCTCAGGTTTCCCCCATAATGTCCTCAGGTTTCCCCCATAATATCCTCAGGTTTCCCCCATAATATCCTCAGGTTTCCCCCATAATATCCTCAGGTTTCCCTCATAATGTCCTCAAGTCCCCCCATAATATCCTCAGGTTTCCCCCTTAATGTCCTCAGGTTTCCCCCATAATGTCCTCAGGTTTCCCCCCATAATGTCCTCAGGTTTCCCCCATAATATCCTCAGGTTTCCCTCATAATGTCCTCAGGTCCCCCCATAATATCCTCAGGTTTCCCCCTTAATGTCCTCAGGTTTCCCCCATAATGTCCTCAGGTTTCCCCCCATAATGTCCTCAGGTTTCCCCCATAATATCCTCAGGTTTCCCTCATAATGTCCTCAGGTCCCCCCATAATATCCTCAGGTTTCCCCCTTAATGTCCTCAGGTTTCCCCCATAATGTCCTCAGGTTTCCCCCCATAATATCCTCAGGTTTCCCCCTTAATGTCCTCAGGTTTCCCCCATAATGTCCTCAGGTTTCCCCCCATAATATCCTCAGATTTCCCCCATAATGTCCTCAGGTTTCTCCTCCCCCCCATATGTTCCTCATCTTTCTCCACCACACCACATGAATATGTCTGCACCATCCATGGCCTTGCTCCTCACACACTGTCCGGGCCCAATCTTCCCTTGCACTGACTCCATATAGCCGCTAGCGTCCATCCCCGACCCTAACCATCCCTTCCTAGCCCCCAGAGCATGTCCTAATTTACATCAATAACCTTCTTCGGCGTCTTCAGCTCCATTACCCGTCTGGAGCACTTACCACCAACCGCAACGCTGCCTGCCTGAGTCTTCGCCTCTGAAGAGCCGGCCGCAGGCGTGTGACGTCAGCAGCGTGATCATGTGACCTGATCACGCTGCTGGTGCTTCATTGATGCGGAAGTGTCGGCGGCGGTGAGGCGCCGCTGGCACTTACAGAACAACAAGTCACATGTATGTACTGGCGTCTGAAGACGCTAGTACACTGACGCGCAGCACATTCTCTGCAGATAAGGCAGAGAACGGGAGAATCAACTGAGTGTGGGGGCGGCAGAATGCCGCTGACGGGGAGTCTCGACTCTCCTGCTTGGACGGCCGCATCAGGCGGCCCGATGGCGCCCCCTGACAGCTGCGCCCGGGGCAAATGCCCCGGCTGCCCCCCCTGGATACGCCCCTGATAATACAGGAGGTAACTCAGGATCTGTAATGTATGTACACAGTGACTGCACCAGCAGAATAGTGAGTGCAGCTCTGGAGTATAATACAGGATGTAACTCCTGATCAGTAATGTAATGTATGTACACAGTGACTGTACCAGCAGAATAGTGAGTGCAGCTCTGGAGTATAAGGCTGAGTTCACACGTGGCGTTTTTTTCGCGTTTCCGCGGCGGTTTTAACCGCGCGATTTTGCCACGAAAACGCGAAAAATAAGCATCCCATGCATTCCTATGGGATTCCGCAATGCTGTGCTAATGCTGCGGTTTTTACCGCGGCGGAATCGCTTCGCGGTAAAAACCGCAGCATGCTCATTAATTTGCGGAATCGCGGCGATCCCGCACCCATAGGAATGCATTGTTCCGCTTATTTCCCGCATGTGGCTGTGCACACCATGCGGAAAGTAAGCAGAACAATTGCGGATGGTACCCATGGTCCGGAGGAGAGGAGACTGTCCTCCGGGCTTTGGGTACCATATCCCTGTAAAAAATAGAATTTAAAAATAAAAAATATTGTTATTCTCACCCTCCGGCGTCCCACGCAGCCTTCCCGCTTCTCTTCACGCTCTCGTTCCCAGTAGTCCTTTGCGAAAATGCTCGCGATGACGTCCCTTCTCGCGGGATCGCGAAGTCTCGCGGTCATTCGCGCAACGTCATTGCGAATTACCGCGAGACTTCGCGATCCCGCGAGAACTGACGTCATCGCGGGCATTTTCGCAAAGGATTACTGGGAACGGATGCGCGGGACGTCGGAGGGTGAGAATAACACTATTTTTTATTTTTTTTTACATTCTATCTTTTACTACTGATGCTGCATAGGCGGCCTCAGTAGTAAAAAGTTGGTCACACTCGTCAAACACTATGTTTGACGAGTGTGATCAACCTGTCAATCAGTTCTCCAAGCGATGCTCCAGATCGCTTGGAAAACGCTAGCATTTTGCAAGCTAAATACGCTTGCAAAATGCTAGTTTTTCCGCGGGAAAATCACAGGAATTTAAAATGCGATTTTCCCGCGGACTGGAATTCCGGAATTCTCGCGGTAATTTCCGCGAGAGTTCCGGTACGTGTGCACTTAGCCTAATACAGGATGTAACTCAGGATCAGTAATGTAATGTATGTACACAGTGACTGCACCAGCAGAATAGTGAGTGCGGCTCTGGAGTATAATACAGGAGGTAACTCAGGATCTGTAATGTATGTACACAGTGACTGCACTAGCAGAATAGTGAGTGCAGCTCTGGAGTATAATACAGGATGTAACTCCTGATCAGTAATGTAATGTATGTACACAGTGACTGCACCAGCAGAATAGTGAGTGCAGCTCTATACAGGATGTAACTCAGGATCAGTAATGTAATGTATGTACACAGTGACTGCACCAGCAGAAAAGTGAGTGCGGGTCTGGAGTATAATACAGGATGTAACTCAGAATCAGTAATGTAATGTATATACACACTGTGTTTAGAGTTTGTTCTTTTACATTTCATAATTAATGTTGTGACTGGTCAGGAGAGTACAAATTATAACCATAACCATGAATGCGCTGCAATGTAAAGGTATGATGCTGACCTGTCTGCAGGCATGTGGAAGTTATAACAGGAGAACTAAGGTAAACAGTTATTAACAGCCCTGCGAGCATACATACATTTCTATATTCTTGCTCATACAGGGAAAACAATCAACCAGTTGACAACAATAGTCTCAGATCCTTCTGTTCTAAAACATTCTACATGCAAAAATAGCAGTATACCGTCCTGATCATCTTTATTGGCATCCATGAAATGTAAGTACATCATGTAGAATATCTCCTGAAAAAAATGAATCAAGTAAAAGATTTTGTTGTATAGAGTACTCGTGTTAAATACAAAAGAGCAAATAATAATTAAAACAAAAAAACAATGAGAGGGAAAAATAGAAAAACCTGACATGAGAATGAAAAATCATCTGTGATTGTCGGTGCTCATGTGACATGAAATAGCCAATGAATAACATAGTAACATAGTTAGCAAGGCCGAAAAAGACATTTGTCCATCCAGTTCAGCCTATATTCCATTAGAATAAATCCCCAGATCTACGTCCTTCTAAAGAACCTAATAACTGTAAGATACAATATTGTTACGCTCCTGGAATGAGGACTTCAGTGTTTTAAAAAGCCACATTGCAGGCCTTGTTGCTTTGTCACAATGCTGAAGACAAATAAGCTGTCTGATGACATCAGAACTGCTATTAGCAAACAACATATTTCCAAAGTGTAGAAAGCCATCTCCTAAAACCTTGGTATCCCAGTTTTAACAGTGCGCAATGTTATTAAGAAGTTTGACAAACATGGAACTATTAAAAGCCTCCCTGGACGTGGGGAATAGAGGAAAATTGACAAGAGAGGTCTTCGAAAGTTGGTTCGAATAGTGGAAAAAACACCACACCAAACATTCAAAGATTTGAAGGCCAACCTTGAACAGTCTGGGGTTATGGTTTCAACAAATACCACATGCTGCACACTTAACAACCAAGCAGAGCTTCATGGGCGAAGGCCAAGGAAGAAACCTTTACTGAAGAAAAGACACAAAAAGGAGCCTGATTTTTTTCCAAAGAGTACCTTAACAAACCACAATCCTTCTGGGAAAATGTGATGTGGATAGATTAAACAAAAATAGAGCTTTTTGGCAATGCATAGCAACAATCTGTTTACAGATGGCACAATGAAGCTTAGACGGAAAAGAACACCCAACCAACAGATAAGCATAGTGGAGGATCCATAATTCTGTGGGGTTACTTTTCTGCGTCTGGTACTGGAGGCCTTGACCGGATCACAGGAATCATGAAATCAGAGCATTATCAAAAGATTTTAGAGCGAAATGTAGTGTAAGAAAACTTGGTTTGTGTCGAAGATCATGGGTCCTCCAGAAAGACTAGGACCCAAAGCACACATCGGAAAGGATGCAGGAATGGTTGAAAAATAAAAAAATGGACTGTTTTAAAATGGCCAGCAATGAGTCCTGACCTCAATACTTTTGAAAAAGTTTGAGGAGAGCTAAAATCTCCCATTGGGAAAAAGAACCCTGCAAACATTCAAGAGCTCCAAAGGAAGAGTGGGAGAAAATATCATCTGAGAAGTGCAGGAAGTTTATCGATGGCTACAAGAAAAGTTTGGAGGATGTCATCAATGCCAAAGGGTGTGTAACCCAGTATTAATTTGGGGTGCCTTTATTGCTGCACTGCTGCTTATTATGTTTCTTCTTTGAAATTGCAAGATGCAAGTTGAAAAACAATGTTTTATTGTTCAATAGGATGGAGTATACATGGGCGCTACCTATCTAAAAATTAGAACTCAGATGCAGCTGGTAAGAGGACAGGACTGTGTCGGTTCCTGTTTTAAATTGGAAAAGAGCATGTAAATATGTGACTTACCACGCTATACTGAGCAGATGTACAGAAAAAAGAGAAGTCTTTGGTTGTGAGTAGATAAAGGGATTATTGGTTCAGTTGTTGGTACTTACTTCAAATGAAGGAATTGTAGAATATTCTATGTAGTTTAAGGTGTCTAACTAGCGAATACTTCGCCCATAGTTTTGTAGTGATGATTTCTTGTAGTAGCCGATGATACTGGTGGAGTAATAAAGATAAAATTAGAGTACCAATAATGTTAATAATCCACACTGCACCTCGTATATCCACTGTACTCACTGTACTCTATTCCATTTGGCATGGTACAGTGTTACTTGCTCATGGACCAATATCACGGTGCTGTGCAGGAAAAGGAGTTTGATTTGATTAGTACCGGTGACCATAGGTTGGACACTTAGTCCCAGTTAAAGGAACACATCTGCACTTACTTGTGCTTGTTTTATGCTGACAAAAAAAGGTAAGCAGGAGCACTATCTGATGCAGTGAATCTCTGACTGTAAGAGAAATTATATCCACTATATGGATGATGGAAGCCGCCGAGTGGGCAGTGGGTTCTGATAGGATGCTTATGCTGATTCCTGCTGGCTGAACCGGAGCAGGAGCGATAACCGCTGCTGCGATGAATATAGCAAGGCACTAGATAAAAAATGATCCACTTAGTACATTATCATTACACCGATCAGTCAGTCCTAATAGGACTTTTGTGGACAAAAAATGAAACGCATATATAATATAGAGTAATTACAAACATAGTGATCCATTTCAAGTGTTTATTTCTGTTAATATTGATGATTAAGGCTTACAGCCAATGAAAACCCAAAAGTTATTATCTCAGTAAATTGGAATAATTAACAAAAACCACCTGCAAGACTTCCTAAGCCTGTAAAAAAGGTCCCTTAGTCTGTTTCAGTAGGTGCCACAATAATGGGGAAGACTGCTGACTTGACAGATGTCCAGAAGGCAGTCATTGACACACTCCACAAGGAGGGTAAGCTACAAAAGGTAATTGCTAAAGAAGCTGGCTGTTCACAGAGTGCTGTATCCAAGCAGATTAATGGAAAGTTGAGTGGAAGGAGAAAGTGTGGTTGAAAAAGGTGCACAATCAACCGGGATAACCGCAGCCTTGAAAGAATTATTAAGAAAAGGCCATTCAAAAATTTGGGGAAGATTTGCAAGGAGTGGACTGCTGCTGGAGTCATTGCTTCAAGAGCTACCACACACAGACGTATCCAGGACATGGGCTACAAGTGTCGCATTCCTTGTGTCAAGCCACTCATGACCAATAGACAATGCCAGAAGCATCTTACCTGTGCCAAGGAGAAAAAGAACTGGACTGTTGCTCAGTGGTCCAAGGTGTTGTTTTCAAATGAAAGTAAATGTTGCGTTTCATTTGGAAAGCAAGGTTCCAGAGTCTGGAAGTAGAGTGGAGAGGCCACAATCCAAGCTGCTTGAGATCTAGTGTGAAGTTTCCAAAATCAGTGATGGTTTGGGGCGCCATGTCATCCGCTGGTGTAGGTCCACTGTGTTTTATCAAGATCAAAGTCAGAGCGGCCCTCTACCAGGAAATTTTAGAGTACTTCATGCTTCCATCTGCCGACAATCTTTTTGGAGATGGAAATTTATTTCTCCAGCAGGACTTGGCACCTGTCCACACTGCCAAAAGTTCCATAACTTGGTTTAAAAGCAACAGTATCACTGTGATTGATTGGCCAGCAAACTCGCCTGACCTTAACCCCATAGAGAATCTATGGGGTATTGTCAAGATGGAGATTGGGGAGACACCAGACCCAACAATGCAGATGAGCTGAAGGCTGCTATCAAAGCAACCTGGGCTTCCATAACACCTCAGCAGTGCCACAGGCTGATCGCCTCCATGCCACGTCGCACTGATGCAGTAATTGATACAAAAGGAGCCCCGACCAAGTATTGAATGTATTTACTGAACATACATTTCAGTAGGCCAACATTTCGGATTTTAAAATCATTTTAAAGTATTCTAACTTACTGAGATAATGGCTTTTGGGTTTTCATTGGCTGTAACATCAACATTAACAGAAATAAACACATGAAATAGATCACTCTGTAATGACTCTGACCATATAATATGAGTTTCACTTTTTGTAATGAAGAACTGAAATAAATTAACTGATGATATTCTAATTTTGTGAGAAGCACCTGTATATTGCATGACAATTTTGAGTTCTTATTTTAACTTTTTCTAAAAGAAAAATTAAAAACATTAGCAAAGATGAAATACTGAGCTACAGAATTACACTGGGCCAGCTGTGCGTGTTTTTCCAGGGTCATTATCTGCTGACCGGAGGGTAAGGTTGAAGAATGCTGCCCACCGTCTGGTGGCACCAGGTGCATAGTTTTAGGAATTGTGATTAGGAAACTGAAGTACGGGCAGGAATGCCATGCTTCTACATCCTATGTAGTTACTCAGGGCATGACCTAGAGAGTGGATCTAAAGATAGTAAAGGTCAATACAGCATTCAACATAATGATCTTTATATGGTTAACAAGGCATCTACAGCCAAGGAGGGTCACCAGTAGAGAAAGGATGGCACGGCCAACACTGAATAAGAAATAGTGCAGGCCAGTTACTTCTTAAATCAGCGGCAGGACGATTACTATTTCATCAACACACCCAGCAAAGACTGAAATAACCATTAACTTGACTCTGCAATCATTAAATGTACAGTAAATGTTAATCAAAAAACAGTTATTAGGTCGTCCCCAGTGTCCCATCCACAAGGAGAAGTAAAAATATAACTTCAGTGATGATCTTAGAACTTGGAGTCATTAAGTCCAAAATTACTCAATCTATGCCTGAAATAAGTACAGGAAAACTACATTTTTATGGTATGTATCTAGAAATAGACTTTATATTGTCAGAAATGTCAGATATCCAGCGAGGCATAATCCCTATAGGTCGAGATCACCAATGTTTACTTGAATGTTGATGTGGATGAACAGGAACAGCAGCAATACCTAGCACCAAAATCTCTGGCATGAATCCCAGTAGTTTTCTTCATGTAATACATAATCGCTGATCCATCACATTACAGTTTTGTCTGCCTGTAACAACTTGTCAGACTGATATTATCCCTGTCATTGCAGGTGGAATTGACTCTAGGCTAGGATGCTCTCCTACCTGAGGAAGACTTTCAACATCCACCTCAAAGAAAACAAGCGTCGCCGGGCACGACTGGTGTCTAAAGATGGAAGGTGCAACATTGAGTTTGGTAATGTGGAAGAACAGGTCGCGTTCTTGGCTGACATCTGGACCACTGTCCTAGACCTGAAATGGAGGTACAAGATGACCATCTTCATCTCAGCCTTTCTGGGGAGCTGGTTCCTGTTTGGCTTGCTGTGGTATGCCGTCGCTTACTTACATAAAGACCTTCCAGAGTTTGACCCACCAGCTAATCGCACGCCATGTGTTGAAAATATTAATGGACTGACCTCTTCATTTCTCTTCTCTTTGGAAACCCAAGTCACCATTGGCTATGGCTTTCGCTGTGTGACGGAGCAGTGTGGGACAGCTATATTCCTGCTGGTCGCTCAGTCAATTTTGGGGGTCATTATTAACTCTTTCATGTGCGGAGCCATCCTAGCTAAAATCTCGAGACCCAAAAAGAGAGGCAAGACGATAACTTTCAGCAAGAATGCGGTAATTAGTAAAAGAGGGGGGAAGCTTTGTCTACTTATCAGAGTGGCAAATCTCAGGAAAAGCCTTCTGATCGGGAGTCATATTTATGGAAAACTGCTGAAAACGACGCTCACCCCAGAGGGGGAAACGATCATCTTAGATCAAGTCAATATTGAGTTCGTAGTGGATGCAGGAAACGAGAACCTCTTTTTTGTGTCTCCACTGACAATTTACCATGTGATTGATAAAAGCAGCCCTTTCTTTGAGATGTCAGCAGAGACTTTATTACAACATGATTTTGAGCTTGTGGTCTTTTTAGACGGCACGGTGGAGGCAACAAGTGCCACCTGCCAGGTCCGAACTTCTTACATCCCTGAGGAAGTGCTCTGGGGGTTTAGATTTGCCCCAATCGTGTCAAAAACCAAGGAAGGAAAGTATCGCGTAGACTTCAGTAACTTCAGCAAGACTATTGAGGTGGAGACTCCACACTGTGCATTCTGTATGTACAATGAGAGGGAGGCCAAAATCAAGCTTAAGATGGGCTATGACAACCCTGCCTTCAGTGTCACAGAGATTTCAGAGACCGCCGGAGCAAGTGAAACCAAAATGTAAAGGCTTGGTGGGTTTTTTTTTCCTTGGAAGGAGTATGGTTTTTCCATGAGGAGCTAGAAAGAGTCTAATGGACTGAATATTTGTAAAACTTCTCTATGAGAAAGAAAAATATACAAACCAAGTCCTCAAATGTCTCATTAAAGATCCATCAACTAAATAGATAGGCGAAAGGAGAAAGATGGCTTTCAAAAAAATATACAATACAGTAACTACCTTAGTGATATATTAAGTGTAAAAATTATTATATCTTTTATAGCTTAAGTCTTTTTCATACTATTACCACAATAATGTTGTAAGCAGAGCACAAAAATCACAATTTATGTATAACACTAAGCCGAATATGTTGACATCTGCATACAGAGTGTTCATATGGCATACTTGCATGTAGTATAAGGAAATATATATTCATATATACACTGGTCCTATTCATTTCACAGACCCTTAAAGATACAGTGAGCAGAAATTTGCTGCCAAGGGATATAAATTATAGGAATCAAACCTATGTTTAGCACTTATAGGTATGTAGAATTACAGCACTTTTGTAATCCGGCAGCATGCACAACTCTGTTCCACTATATCCTGCAGGGAGAAGAGATGAACGGCTGCTTGTCGCTAATTCTTTTCTACAGTTGCATTATCAGATAAAAAGTAAAAGGCAATTAAGAAAGCAAAATACTTCCTGATCTATAGGTAGCAGCAGTGTAGACCTATCATTAGCCACAAGAATCATCAGTATTTTTTTAATATGTATATATATATATATATATTTATATATGGATGCAATATAATTTCCACAGGAAAAGTAAACCCAAATGATTCCTATTGTATATTATAGTGGAGGCCAAAGAAATACTGTATGGTGAAACAAAATCACTTATTGGGCTTATGCAATGAGTTCTTCAGAGACTTCTGTATCCATCGTACAGGTCTGTACTATAAGGCTAGGGCTACAGACTATGTGACCGCAAGTCTCCAGAAAGTGGCTCTGACTTTTCTGTAAATAAAACCACCAAGTGGCAGACAAGTTGCGCACACGTCGCGTGTGACTTGCAACAAAGTGTATAGAAAGTGAATTGCGTGCAATTTTCAACCAGGAATGAAAAATCCAACACATTTGGAAACAATAGACACTCTATGTCGTAGCGACAAGGTAACATAATTGGAAATTGTTGCATTCAGTGTTGCAATGTGTGCAGTGATCTCAGTGTCACCGTTTCGTCCTGGCTTTAATGTCACTGCAGAACTGAGGGTAAACATGGTTGTAATGTATGAAAAGTCATGCTATAAAATCATCTCTTTATATTTATGTGCCATTGTGAATTAAACCAAGGCTTTGCAAAAAAAAATAAATAAAAATTATATTACTATTATATGTAGTGTCATCTGTAATACACTGGAAAATTAAACTTTTAATTAGATGATTAATTCATTAATTGACATTCACAGCCACTTTAATTGCAGATGTCTGTGTGAATGACTTCATTGCAGACCTGTTGTGCCCCTGGGACTTGAATACGCGATCGGACATTCCACTGATGTGACGGCATCGATAATTTGCCATGTTCAAACATTGCCGGTGCATCTCATCAGTTTTACACACACCTTCATCTTCAGGTACTGACACAAAGTAACACGTGTAATTACATTGTAGAAGGTGAACTTCTGAAGAAGAACCAGAAAGATTGTAGAAATAACAACAATAAAATGTCTAGTGGTAGAGGAAATGTTCACCAGTATAGTAGTAAGATCAAGGCTTCGTGTAACTAAGGCAATGAAATATACATATATGTCTGTAGCTGCATTCGCTGCCAGTCCAACTTATACGGTAATTATAAGCCAGTGACCAATGATATAAGTAAATGATGCTTGGTGTAATGTGCAGCGAGCAACTCTGGGGAATTAACTTAATAACAGGACACCTTCAGACGTTCTCACATTGCATCTGAATATAAATAGAGTATAGAAAAGAAAAATAATAGGTCAGAGCCACATGTCTTCAGCCGTCATAAATACCAGTCATATAATTAGAATAATAATGTATCTATTCTGGCTCCCAAATACATTACAGTAACGTAGGTTGCACCCGCTGATATTGGTATATGGGGAACTCCTGACTCTCCTCTGACAGATAATGTTGGGGGAAGAGACAGATCGAGCACATCAGATTTCCCTTTTGTTTTCTAAAAGATAAGCTAGACTGTCCCTTAAGCCCCTGTCACACACAGCGAGATCGCTAGAGAGATCGCTGCTGAGTCACAAGTTTTGTGACGCAACAGCGATCTCATCAGCGATATCGCTGTGTGTGACACGTATCAGCGACCGGTCCCCCTGCCGGGTATCGCTGATCGTGCTCGAAAGCCCTGGACATTTTTTTGATCGTTCTCCCGCTGGCCAGCACGCATCGCTGCGTGTGGCAGGCGGGAGACCAGCGATCAGTGAGCAGGAGCTGGTTTCCAATGTAAACCGCGGGTAACTAAGGGAGCGCGTCACTTAGTTAGCCGTTGTGTACCTTAGATACCAGCGCGCTGGTGCAGGGAACTGGTATCTAAGGTAAACAGTGGGTTTCTAAGCGCCTTGCGCGCTTAGAAACCCGCTTTTTACCTTGGTTACCAGCTCCCTGCACCAGCACACTGGTATCTAAGGTACACAGTGGGTAACTAAGTGACGTACGCGCTTGTCACTCACGTCGTCGCTGTCCTGATCGCTGCTGAGATCTGCCTGTTTGGCAGCTCACCAGCGATCATGTAGCGACACACCAGCGATACTGACAAGGTCATATGGTTGTCGGGATCGCTGGTGCGTCGCTATGTGTGACGGGGCCCTTAGGCAAGCTAAGCACTCCGATGTATTAAAGACTCAGGAGAGATAGATGTTGGCTGAATGATCCCAACAGCTATACATTTTGTATGGAGGTGTAGGAGATGGACGTGTGGAGGGGGGCTTAAAATCTAAGAGAAGATAGGGGCATCCTGAACCTACCCATATAGTAGATAAGTGCTCGTTAAGGGCAAAAATCTTCCCCAGTAAAGAAGCCTTTAAGACCCAAATAATTAGGCCAATAATCGAAAAAGAGTATTCACAATTATCCTCCCGATATATAAGGAAAATGCTTCTTTATGGGTAAGGTGATGTTTATGTTTGCTAAAAAAAATGTCATTCTCGACAGGTCATCGCCGCGTGTAACCATTATTTACTGCCAAGAAAATGACATCTATGCACAAATAACAACTGTGTCATCAGTCATTCTGTGCAGCTTGTCTAAACTAGGCAACAAATGACTGCTGATCACAACCAGTCTGACTAAAGGGACCCCTAGTCTTATCATTAGAAAGTTTGATGGGTGAGTATCAAAAGTTTGTATTCTGTAGTTAATGAGAAACCAGTGCAGTGGCTGGCACATGGGAGAGGCATCAGTGTACTGGCTGGACAGAAACAGGAGACTGGCTGCTGAATTCAAGGTCGACTGGAGAGGGGAGAGTTCAGTGAAGGGAAGAGCAAATGAGTTGCAGTAATCAAAAAGAAAATTATTCAAATTAAATGATGAAGGAGAAAACTAAAGAACATGTCTGTCAAAGAGACTCTGTGACTGAGGCCTGATAGTCTCCAGTTGGCGCCATTGGTGTGAGATGCATGTCTTTTTGGTTTCTTTTTTGGGAGGTAGGTAGTTAGGAAAGAAATGACG
This sequence comes from Dendrobates tinctorius, assembly GCF_039654945.1. Lineage (NCBI taxonomy): Eukaryota > Metazoa > Chordata > Amphibia > Anura > Dendrobatidae > Dendrobates > Dendrobates tinctorius. The sequence continues at coordinate 3,438,924 of NW_027361696.1, read as the reverse complement.
AGTTAGTGCACAGCTGAGCAGGGTTTAATTTATGTTTTGTGACAGGATGTAAAAATCTTTATATTTATTTGTTTTATACACCAACAGTAAAGAACAGGAGATGCCCTGAATGATCCAAACTTCTGTGTCACTGTCTCTGCCTGCATTGATCCAAGGTTATTGCAGAATTAATTGTCAACAACCTGACAGTAAGGGGAGAAGGAAAGGAACCAAGACTGAACCATGAAAAACCTAACAGTAAGAAGAAGCGAGAACCTAAGACCAAACCTTGAGCAATTTCAACAGTAAGGGGAATAGGAAGAGATGCAAGACCAAGACTTGAGGAAACACGACAGTAAGGGAACAAGAAGGGGAACTAGGATTAAATCCTGACAGGGCGCATTCAGGCATCTGCTCAAATTGTTCAGGGATAGGTCTGTAATTCACAGATTGTCCGTGGGTCTCCCGACCTGAGTGAGACAGCCTAATACAAATATATGAAACTTTTACGCTCTGGAAACCTGCGGCCAATCCATGCATTGTAGTCCGATCTCAATCCGATTTGACCGGACATTTGAATGCAGCCTAGGCAAAGAGTAGGAGACGTAAGACTGAGCCCTTTGAATCCCAAGGAGAAGAGACGGCAAATTTTCAGGCGCTGAAAGAGCAGTCAGTGAGGCACACAGAGAACTCAGAGAGCGGGATCCATAAAGTCTGCAGAGCGGTCTACAGTGTCAAAGCTGCCAAGTTCAAGATGCAACAATACAGTCGTTTACATTAGGCGTAGGGTAAAAAGTGAAGGGAGTTATCAGAGAAACAGCAGATTAGATAAGAGGAGGCCAAATGTTCTACCAGTTTTGAAATGGAGAGGAGATTAGAGACAAGTCTACAATTAACTGTAAACAGATTATAGATTATTTTTTTTGTCAGGAGCACAGCTGGCATTCTCCTGCCAATACAATGTCTTCCATACCAGCATCTATCATCATGAATATTCAGCACTGAACATGTCAAGTCTTAAGGCCCTTTTACATTTAGCGATGCACCAGCGATCCGACCAGCGATCCGACCCGGTCAGGATCGCTGGTGCATCGCTAAATGATCGCTAGTGAGCTTTCATACAGAAAGATCTCACAGCGATTCAGCAGCGACGCAGCGCACGATACTTACCATTCACACACAGCGATCCTGACGTCCTCCCGCCCGCCTCCACGCGTCGCTCGTCGTCACAGCAGGAAGTCTCAGCAGGAAGCGCCCGACGAGAAATGGAGCTGGACATTCTCGCGCGATCAGCGATGGACAGCGGGGGAGCCGGTCGCTGGTAAGTATCACACATAGCGATATCGCTAGCAATATCGCTATAACGTCACAAAACCAATGACGTTTTAGCGATATTGCTAGCGATATCGCTTAGTGTAAAACCCCCTTTATACTTATATGTAATATCTGGATATCTTTCCGTCTACAATGGAAACCCAGGTCCATACAATAAGTGCAGCTTGAGCACAATGTAATGGCAGTATAGTACTATACTGTCACAGGTGTGTCAGGTGTGACAGACACTCAACCCGGATCCGGCTGTAGAAGGTCTTTGCGTTTAGCTCAAATACCTTCTTGATTTTTGCATTTCTGTTATGGAGCGATAGCCTTCTCTCTCTAGGACCCAATAGTTACCTCCACCTTCTGCTGCTAATCACACACCTGGGCTGAAGGTTTAAATACATTCAATTGCTGCTGCATGGTGCAGGTTTTAGCTCATACTTGCCTCAGTATTGTTGGAAGTTCTAGCAGTTGGTTAGTGTCTTCCCTGAGGACCCTTGGAGGATTGCTGGCGTGACATCTCGGTTATCTTCTCAAGCTAAGCGTTTCCCCATCCGTCTAACCTCTCTGTCTTTAGTTTTAGTGGTGACTGACTAGTGCTTACCACGCCCCCTCCCTATGTAGGGCCTATTGCTAGGGTCAGGCAGGGACTAGGTTCCTGCTCGGTGATAGGTGCAGAACCTATATGGGGACATTTAGGGCAGACAGGGTGATTTTAGATCTGACTAGGGGTCTCCACTTCACTTTTCCCCAGTGTTTGGGCACCCCCTTCCCTTTTCCCTTTGTTGTGCACTTACTTATCCTTCACCCAGCATCACATATACATGTCTGTTGTGTACTCATTTTCTGGTTTGCCTCTGGTTTCTGGTGAGGGAGCTGGTTGTGCTGACAGAGGAGTTGTGAGTTCTCTTTCCGGGCTCCCTCTGGTGGTGGCAGGAGGTAATGAAGCTGATCTAATTAACAGAGACCTGCCACCTGATAATGAGGATGAGGATTGGACATCTGGAGTCTCAGACTGGATTTAAGACAGCCGACTCCCTATTCCCATGCTGGTGATTTTTCCTGCCTCCTGAGATCTTAGTTTCCAGTTCAGTTCCTGACTTCTCAAGCTAAGTGTTCTCTGCTAATGTTCACATTTGATTTGGTTTGGTCTATTCAGATTTTTGTGTGGTCAGCCAGCCACGGCTGGTGCTGTGCTGAATTTCCATTCTTATGTCACTGTATGTGCCAGTTTGCTTTTTGTCCCTTATTAGATTGGCCTCTTTTTGCTCTGTTCCCAGAATATGCCAGAGTGCTGATATAGTGGGAGAAGTCTAGTGACTTCAGGGGGTTTTTTGCTATCAGAAGTGTTGGACATTTTTGCAGTTTTTTTTGGCGTGATTGCAGACAGTATCTTTCCTTTCCTGTCCTTTCTAGTTAGTGTGGGCCCCATCGTTTGCTCAGCCTTTTTTCTACCTGTGTTTGTGCTTTCATCTTGTCTCACTGTCAATACATGTGTGGGGGCTGTCTATTCCTTTGGGGTCTGCTCTGGGGCAGTTTAGATTTCCTCTTTTCTTGCTTTAGGCTTATTTAGTCCTCCGGCTGTGACGAGGCATCTAGAATCATCGTAGGTACGCTCCACGGCTACTGTTAGTTGTGTGGTTAGGATCAGGGGTCTGCAATCCGTGTAGTTACCAACCTCTCTGGTTTTTCTGTGACTTGGCTTGGTCTTGTTTCCCTCCTCGGTGACCCAATCATAACAGAATCACCAGCCTTACCGCAGATTCTAGGGTACTCAAAAGCAGGAAAGAATTGTTAAAAAAAAAAAGTGTCAGAATTTTTTTTTTATATGTATTTTTTCCTCTTTTTCTCTGGGGCCGTAGGAGGATTTTTTTCTCTAATGGAGATTAAGCAATTGTCTGATTGTGTGGAGCAGCTCACTGCTGAGGTGCAGGGAATTTCCACCAATCTCACTCAGTCACATGCTGTCGAACCAAAGATCCCTACTCCTGATGTGTTTTCTGGGGATTGGTCTGAATTTTAAGAATAATTGTAAATTATTTATCCTACACATGATCCCGAAGGTGCATTCCACATATCTGCGTGCACGACTTAGCCTATAATTAAAAATCCTCCGCCGGGCATTCAGTCCCCTCCGTGGGTATGGGCGCAGCAGGGTGATCATTAAGGGAAACGCCTCATCCGATACCATCACAAAGGGCACTGGATGTGTGGAAACCCGGCAAAGGTCTTGGGGCTGGGAGCGTTCCGCCATCTCGAAGAATTTGCTGACCAATCTGTGACGTTCACAACACCCGAGAATCCCCAGTACTACCATAGGCACCAACGTCGAAGGCAACAAATTTGTAATGTGCATCAGCCACCGCCATCAGGACCACCGAAAAATACTTCTTATAATTAAAGAAGCGTGATCCTGATAGTGGTGGCTTCTGCACTCTTACATGTTTACCATCAACTGCACCTATGCAGTTTGGGAATTTGGCCACAGACTGAAAGCCTGCTGCAACCTGCAGCCAAGTCTCCTCGGTTGGGGAAGGCATTACGATGGGCTGCAACTTCTGACAGATCACCTTACATGTGCACCTCACAATTTGAGAGATGGTGGATTTACCAACTCTAAATTGGAGGTGTAGGGATGTATAGCTCTCTCCTGTGGCCAAAAATCTGAAAATGAAAAAAAAATGATTATTAGAAATGATTGCCGCTATAAGATGCGGACACCGCCATTCATGGTTTTGTACAACATTCTGAAATGCTGTCGTAAACTTCCTAGTCCAACAATACCAATAATAATTTTGGTTGTACTTAAATGGAGGGGGCCCAGTCTAGTAATGTGGGTTCGCCGCAGCAGGTGCAAAAGACATCTCTCATTATGACCTGTTTGCGCCAATTGGCAGCTGAGCTGGGGAGAGAGCATCTTCAGCACCTGCCGCCAGGGAACAGCACTGTTGCGCTTTTCCAGCGGCGCCAATTTGTGTCTCAGAGAGTACATCCATGTGTGTCTTGTGGACCGTGCTACCATTAAAAAAAACACAAAAACAAGGCACACGTACACACGTTCCATCACACCACGCTGACATGTGCATAGACCCAATCATTGAATTGGGTGTACGTGTGGCAGTGTCTCCAGGACATGTGAAAAGTGTGACCACATGTACCAGAGACACTGACAGGTGAAAAGGCCTTATGACACAAAAAACCCAAAAATGAAACAATATACTTACCGCAAGGTGATGAGCAGCCTTTCCTCAGCAGAGATGGACTTCCTCATCACTGTGTCCATATACGTAAGCTCTTCTCCCATTATGCTCAGAAGCCGGTCAAATGCCGGGATGGTGAGCCGGCAAAAGGACACAAATTTCTCAGGATATCTGTAAAAAAATAGTAAGTTACATCAGATACAGATTTCTTCTACTGACAAACTTTTCACATAACAAAATCTCTTCACATATGATTAACTTACCTTCTCAAATCTTGGTATAGCACACGAAAGTGACCCTTTCCTGTACGTTCTGCCACAATGGGGTGTACCCACATTCTTCTTGGTCTCTTTCTGGCCTGCAAGTAAGATACAAAAATATGGGTTAAGGTCCCGTTACACTTAGCGACGCTCCAGCGCTCACGAGAACGATGTGATGTGGTAAAGATGGCTGGTACGTCGCTACATGGTCACTAGTAAGCTGTCAAACAGGCAGATCTATTCAATTACACAGCAACAATACGGCGATCCGTAACAACTTCAGCGGTCATTGGGACCTTGTCACTCAGCAGCTATTATGACGACTCCCGCCTATGGCCCTGAATTCTGCGTCACCATCGCAGTCGCTCATTGGCAGCAAACATAGCGATGCATGCGGCCAGCGGGACACCAGCGATAAAAAAATGGACAGGACATTCAAGCACGATCAGCGATATCCAGCAGGGGGGCGGTCGCCCATATCCGTCACATGTAGCAAGATTGCTGGCGAGGTCACTGTTGCGTCACAACAGCTGTGATGTTTCAGCGATCTCGCTAGCCATCTCACTATGTATGATGAGGACTCAAAAACAATATTTTACACATAGTGTTGCTTACCTGGAGTCTTTGCTGATTCAGATAATTGAGCAATACTCCCAAAGACTGGAGTCGTTGTGGCCTGCGTAGCCATATATTAGTTTCACCGTGTTCTTCGCCATGCTCTGTGCTTCGTTGTTCACTACGCTCATTTTCACGGTTACCACTCATGATGACGAAAGTGTGCAGATTCCAAAATGGAGATTGATGAGAAGAGGTTGGACTAGGAAATGACATCACATTTTTTTTCTTTTTTGAAGTTTCTTCTCTATTTATTGCTTACAAAAAAGGCAGACAAATCAGGCTGAAAAACGCAAGCAAAACCGCACAAAAAATGCATGAAATAAGCATAGAAACTGCATCAAAAAGTGAATGAAAACCGCAGGAAAACCGCAATCAAAAACCGCACAAAAACTGCACAAATACCGCACAAAAACCGTATAAAAACCGCAATACTACCACCCTGCGGTTTCTGGCAGGAGATGCAGTTTTTGTGCAGAAAATTCTGCACAAAAATATGCAATGTGTGCACATAGCTTTATAGTTTGTGGGCTGGTGGGATTTGTGTGGCAGGGCTGCATTTTTGTCCCAGTCTGGCCTTGTGCCAGGCCTACCATTGCCATTAATGACCCTTGTTCTGGATACTTCTGTGTTGTTCTTGTATGTGCGTGTGATGCCGCTGACATCCTTGTGTTTGGACACCTTATTTTTTTCTGTTTATCTAAATCAAAATGTCCACTATTGTACTCAGTTTTACAATATGGCTACAGTATAAAAATTTACTTTGTGTGCGGGGGGCATCATTTTGCTGTTCGCCTCGGTCAGCAGAGAGGCTAGGTTCACCCCTGTCCATGGGTGATATACTCCGAATGAGGGTAGGTACCAGCACTCCTCATTTTCCTTTAAGGGAGGCGCTGGCTCCGCATGGTTATTATGGAATATCTTGCTCATAAAAGGTGACAATGTGTTCTTTCATCTCCGGTTTGTTGCTAAGTGTGCGCTGGAGAGAGTTGAATCTGGACAAGGCTTGTTCACTATTGTTCAGGAGTCTTACCCTGGTAGCTCGGAAGGGTAGGGGAAAAACCCAGTGATTAGTCTCGTCCGTAAAAGGAATCTGTCACCCTTTTTTTTTGCCCTATCAGCTGCCAGCATTGACATCAGGGACTTATCTACAGCATTCTGTACTACTACAGGAAGGGAAGAAGAGGACGGCATCGTACGAAGATGGGAGGCGTCGGTCCGGACCGCGACACCCATCTGACTGGACCGCCCCCTCCGGTGAGTATAATCTAACGTGTTTTTCTTATTTTTCAGGTTACATCGGGGGCTTATCTACAGCATTACAGAATGCTGTAGATAAGCTCCTGATGTCAATGCCGGCAGCTGATTGTCCAAAAAAAGGGTGACAGATTCCCTTTAAGGAAATTCCATGTCTTCCATTGACGGGGCTGCTTTGCTGTCATCCTTAGTTGTATGAACCACCAATCTTCCCAAGTTGTCTGCATAGGGAGAAGGGATGACATCAGGCAGCTGTACGGGATCTGGAGGCTCCTCTTTCACCTATAGTGATGAGGGCATGGTTTGCAGAAAGTAGTTCGTCCATCTCGGCATACGCTGGTCTTAAAGGAATCGACTCTTTTTCGGTCCAAGCATACATTTCCTATTACTACCCACCCCAAGTCGAGTTTTTGGGCATAAGGGGCGTAGTCAGGACCATTACACTGTTGACGGACTTTATGTATCCTTACATTGTCTCTGCCGATCAGAAGTACAATTTCAGCATCTGTGTCCATAGGTGGGATAACGCTGACTATGTGTCTTAGGTGTGGTTGGTGGAACACAGCTTTTGGGGTAGGAATCTCATCCCTTTGGTCAGGTATTTGATCGCATTCGATTAATGTAGGTAGGGGTATTTCTATGCCTTCAATGATAGGAGAAGCAATGAAACTTTGTGCCCTCCTGCCGCTAGTCTCTGTGCGGCCCGAGCAAGTATTTAGAGTATAGGGCGTTGCTGGTCCCTTGATTCCAAAGGCTTCAAAGAACTTAGGTCCTGCTAGGGATTGATTGCTCTGATCGTCAATGATGGCATGCATTTTTACTCTCTTCTCTGGTTGCCCTTCTGGATAAACTCTGATTAGGCATATCCTGGCACAGCATTTATCACTTTGGCTCTCCCCACATACCTCTGAGCATGAATGAGCAGGAGACAGCTGTGGTAGACTTGTCATGGTTCTGTGGCTCCCCCCCATGGCTTGCTGCTGGACTACGGGTCACTGTGACTGCTGGATCGCTGATGGATGAGGTCGGATGCAAGGCTGATGGGTGTTTGTCGCTATGACACTCTTCACACTTAATGGCAGATTTGCAGTCCTTGGCCATGTGTTCTAATGAGGCGCAGCACTTGAAACACACCCCAAGTTCACTGAGGATTTTCTTGCGCTCCTGCATGGTTTTGGATCTGAAGCCTCTACATTTGTTCAACGAGTGTGGTTTTTTGTGAATGGGACACTCACAATTGAAATACTTATCCCTCGACGGAATAGTGTACTGTTTATCGGCAGTTACTGCAGGTGGTGGCAGGTTAGTCTTTCTGATGCTTACACTATTTCTCAAGTCCTTGTGGGTCGCCCTCCCAGGGCCGTGGGGTACTCGGTGCCGGGCCGGTGTCAGCGGGATGAGTCACAGCAGCGCTGACCCGGACTGTGGCCCTGGGCACCCAATTAAAAGGGGATGTTGTGAATGGTGGAATGTAGTTAGATGAATAGTTCGTGACGCCACCTGTGGTGCTTAAGCCGACGCTGCATGCAGATCCGCTGGGACTGATGGTATGGTGCAGCAAACATGTAAAAGCTCCCCACAGGTGAAGCTATAGTCCCAGGGCAGTGTAGATGTGGTCGGCACGGGGATGTAGCGGTGCCGGAAAGGTAGGAAACAGACAAGACACAGCGAGTTGCAATTTCTGTACCTTTACTTGGTAACTGCAGTCCAGGTTCCTGATTACAGATGGTATTGGAGCAGGCTAGCCTGGAAGCAATTCAGGGAATCTCTCTCAGTAGATGGGTTGTGCAGTCTCCTTACTAGTGCTTATTCGAAAGAAGTACTCCCAGTACTGAGTTACACTGGAGTTCCAGGAATGGGCCAACATACCAACAACAGTGTGTGGCAACCTTATGAAGACTTACAGAAAACGTTTGACCTCTGTCATTGCCAACAAAGGATATATCACAAAGTATTGAGATGAAATTTTGTTTCTGACCAAATACTTATTTTCCACCATAATATGCAAATAAAATGAAAAAAAAACAGACAATGTGATTTTCTGGATTTTTTTTTCTCAGTTTGTCTCCCATAGTTGAGGTCTACCTATGATGTAAATTACAGACGCCTCTCATCTTTTTAAGTGGTGGAACTTGCACTATTGCTGACTGACTAAATACTTTTTTTCCCCACTGTATGTGATGGGTGGTATTCCTTGTGTAATGCGGGTAGACCTGCGTAATACTGGTGTAGGGGGTAATGTACTGGATACACCACTGGGGGTTCTGCATGACACAGGGATCCTAGATTGTCTGCGAACTCTTAGACTCACCAGGGGCATAACAGGTTCACCACTGGCAGGGCGAGGGTTCTCTGGCTCCACTGCTGGTGTGGCATCTGCTGCCTGATTTTCCTGACCCTCAGGATTTCTTTGAGTCACGTCTTCCTGTGCTACCAATTGGGGAAATGTTACGTTAACACCGGCACCACTATAGCATCATTTACTTTAGTCCAATTCGCAGGGAATTCCCCAAGTATTGTGCTGACCTTCTCTTCTTCCTGTATGGGTTGGATGTTATCCGGTTCTTCCACTCTTTCCTTCAGCAGGTCAGGACATAGTTTCAGGTGATCTCTTGATATTGCTGCTGAGGTTTCTCCTCCATCTTTGCTAATAAGGCATACCTTGGTATTATCAAAGTTTGAGGGCAGAATTGTATAAGGTTCAGCTTCCCATTGATCATCCAATTTGTGCAATCTTCTCTTCCTTTTTAAGACTTGTTCTCCCGGCGACAAAGGAATGGCAGGTGCATTTTGATTGTAAAGCTTTTCCTTTTTTTGTCTTGCCTGGGCTAGACTCTTTTCCATGCATTTTTGCATTCTTCTGTACTGTTATTGTCTTTCTGTATCCCAGTCAGCATCTGGTGATGTTACTTCGGGCGTAAGGACTCCCATGTCCAAATCAATAGGCAGTTTACCATGTCTTGCTCTCGTTAAGTAGGCTGGGGTACAGTTGGTGGAATTCACTGGAATATGGTTGTAGAGGTCCACCAGATCTGGCAACTTCTCTGGCCACAGATTCCTCTCCTCCAAGGGCAAAGTCTTCAGTAGGTCAATCACTACCTGGTTCAACTTCTCACAAATGCCATTGGTCTGTGGGTGGTACGGTGTTGTCCGGATCTTCTTACAACCATACAAGTTACAGAATTCCTGGAACACTTCTGCCTCAAAAGCTGGACCTTGATCTGTAAGCACTCTTTCAGGGTATCCATGTGGTCTACAGAAGTGCTGTTGGAATGCTCTGGCTGCTGTCCTGGCTGTCTGATCTTTGACAGGCACAACTACCAGGAATATTGAGTAGTGGTCCACAATGGTAAGAGCACAGATGTAGCCTGACTGGCTTGGAACCAGCTTCACATGGTCCTGGGCTACCAACTCAAGGGGCTGTTTGGTGATGATTGGCTGTAGAGGAGCTATCTGGCTCTTTCGATCCTTCCTGCGCAGGTTCCGGCACCACCTCTCAATGGCTTTCCTCATACCAGCCCAGTAGAACCTCTCCCGGAGCAAGGCTTCCAACTTCTTCCATCCGAAGTGTCCAGCTCCATTGTGGTATGCTTCCAGGACCATTGATGCCTCTCTCTTTAGGACTATCACCTGCCAAACCAGCTCATGAGTGCGGGCATTGATACTCCTCCGACACAGCTTTCCGTCATAAATGAACAGCCGACCTCTTTCCTTCCACAACTGCTGGGTTTCTTTAGAAGCATCCGACGCTGGGCGTGAGTCAGCTTGTGACAGTAGCTCCTTCACCAGGCGGACTGCAGGGTCACTATCTTGCGTTTCTGCCCAGTCATGATGGGGCAATGGATTCAGGGTGACCTCCTTCAAGCCAGACCGTCTATTTCTCACTCCTTGAGCACGCTGGGCCGCAAGTGGCCGGTGGAAGGGAGGTAACTCTATTTCTTCAAGAGCCTCAGGGTCTTCTCCTGCATCTGGTAAGTTAGGCATTCTGGACAGCGCATCAGCATTGGCATTCTTGTGCCCTGCCCGGTACATGATGGTAAACTCATAGTTAGATAGCCGAGCCATCCATCGCTGTTCCAGTGCGCCTAGTTTTGCAGTGTCCAAGTGCGTCAACGGGTTGTTGTCCGTGAAGATAGTGAACTTGGCGGAGGCTAGGTAATGTTTGAACCTTTCGATGACAGCCCAGACTATGGCAAGGAACTCCAGCTTGAAAGAACTGTAGTTGTCAGGGTTCCTCTCAATGGGACGCAGCTTCCTGCTGGCGTAGGAGATCACTCTTTCTTTTCCATTCTGTACCTGCGACAGTACAGCTCCTAGTCCCACATTGCTGGCATCAGTGTACAGCACAAAGGGTTTGTCATAATCTGGGTAGGCCAGAACTTCATCTCCAGTGAGAGCCATCTTCAATCTGGTGAAGGACCTTTCCAACTCTTCAGTCCATTCAAAGGTGGAATTTTTCTGTTTGGTCTTCTTGGACTGCCCCACCAGAAGATTTTGCATAGGGGTGGCTATTTCACTAAAGCCTTTGATGAATCTTCGGTAGTAGCCTACCAGTCCAAGGAATTGGCGTACTTCATGAAGGTTGCTGGGCTTCGGCCAGTCCCGGATGACTGTGACCTTATCAGGATCTGGTGCCACACCTTCTGCACTGACCACATGCCCGAGGTACTGCACCTTGGGCTTCAGGAGGTGGCACTTGGAGGGCTTCACCTTCAGGCCGAAATTGGACAAAGCTTCAAACACTTCAGCCAGGTGTTCCAGATGATCTTCATAGGTTTTGGAGAAAACAATGACATCATCCAGGTACAACAGGACCGTCTCAAAGTTCATGTGTCCCAGGCAGCACTCCATCAGCCGTTGAAATGTTCCTGGGGCTGTGCAGAGCCTGAATGGCATATAATTGAACTCACAGAGACCCATTGGAGTGGTAAATGCTGTTTTCTCCTTGTCTGCCTCTGCCACAGGAACCTGCCAATACCCACTAGTGAGATCTAAGGTGGAAAAGTAGTTAGCAGTTTTAAGTGCAGCTAATGATTCCTCAATTCTAGGTAGTGGGTAGGCGTCTTTATGTGTAATGCTGTTAATTTTCCTGTAATCAACACACATTCTCATGGTACCATCCTTTTTCTTTACAAAAACTATGGGAGCTGCCCATGGGCTACAACTGTCTCTGATAACACCTGCTTCCTTCATCTCCCTCAACATACTCTTAGCACATTGGTATTGTGTTGGGGGTATAGGTCGGTACCTCTCCTTTATGGGTGGATGGTCTCCAGTGGGGATATGATGTTGAACCCCTTTTGCCTACCCAAAATCTAGTGGGTGTTTGCTGAATACCCGCTCATACTCTTGTGTCGCTCTGTATACCCCATTTTTCTGGTAGGAGGGCGTAGAGTCAGTTCCCACCTGCAGTTGCTGGCACCACTCCTCCATCTGTTTCACAGAGCCATTGTCCTCCACCTGATCGGATGAGACCAAGGGCTCTGCTGCCTGCAAAGAGTTGTTATTGACAGTGAGCAGCTTAGCAACTGTGGCGTACCGAGCTATTGTGGCCTCCTCCTCCCCACAATTCAAAAGGCGTACAGGTACTCTCCCCTTTCGTACATCAACCACCCCTCTGGCTGTCAGGACAGTGGGCCTGCTATCGGAGTATACTGGTTCTACCAATGCCTGGTAATCTCTCCCTCTAAGACCTTTAGCTGCCCGACACCAAACCAACATTTCACATCTGGGGGGTATTGCAGTGGGGAAGGGATCACTCACTCTGACACTGCCAATTTCTCCGCCAGAGAGTTCTACCTGTTGTCTTTTCATCAGGGCTCTGATCTCCTTCTGCAGGACTCGTTGTTCACTGGAACCAGCAGTCTCAGCCACCTGTTGCAACAAGACAATAACCTCGGACACACAGTTTTCAATTACATTTGTACCAAGAGTCATCATGGGATTACATTCACGTCGATCAATATCAACAACTATCAGACCTTGAGACTCTAGCTCTACCCGACCCACTTTAACAGTAATTTCTTTACATCCTATCTGCGGCAAAGACTGACCATTACTGGCAACTACTGTCAGTTCATCAGTTGGGCCACAGGTATGTTCTGAATCAGCCCAATACCTCTTGTAAAGAATGTATGGCATAGTGGTCACCTGGGAGCCAGTGTCCAGCAAAGCATTCATGGGGATCGGTTTCCCTCCCACATACTTGGCTCGCCAGTTCCTTGGGCCTTGTGGTCCTACTCCTGGGGGTTGGCCCTCTGCCCCAGGGGTTGCTCGTTTAAAGGACAAAATCTTGCAAGATGACCGGCCTTGAAGCAGCGACGACAGATGGGACATCCGTCCTGGTCATAGCGATCGTTGTTCCTCCCTCGAAGTGGCGGGGCTCTCCTCCTCCGGAGCCACGGGACATCCTCTGGACTGGAAGCAAGCTGAATCTTTTCCTTGGAGACCACCTGCAGGGACTGCACGGTTTTGGTAAGTGCAGCAATCCCTTTGGTCAACTCCTGGACCTGAAGACACAGCTCCTCAGTTGGATCTTTATCCAGAGTCTGTGCATCAGCCTCCACAGGGGTGGAAGGGAAAGATGTTGCTTCCTGGTGATAAGTGATCGCTGGGCGCCTAGGGGGCGCTGGACGGCTGTCGGTGGATTCCTGCAGTACCCATATAGCCCTGTCCTTAAAATCAGCAAAGTCCAGATCAGGGTCTTGCAGGGTTATGATGCGCAACTGTCCTCTGTGCGTACGGGAGAGAAGTCCTTCAATGAACTGCTCCTTTAACAGTTTATCTTCCTCCTTCACACTGTCAGGATCAACTTGCTTAACTGCTCGCAGCGCCTCCTGCAGGTTGAGAGCATAGTCCCTTATACTGTCCTGCGCTTTCTGTTTACAGCCAAAGAACCTCATCTTGATTTTAGCTGCAGTGCAGGTGTCAAAGGTGCTTCTCAGCTTGGCCAGGATCTTTGCAACAGTCTCTTTATCAGTGTCCTGCCAGGCTTTCACTTCTCTCTGCGCTGCACCCGTTAGCTGTCCAATCAGGATATTCACTTTCTGGCTCTCAGACAGAAGGTAGACTTTAAACAAACTGCACAGTCTCTCTTTAAATTCACTCAGGGTATGTAACTCACCCGAGTACTGCGGTAGCCAGGTCGCTCCCGGTATGTAGGGCATAGACAGCGGCATTACGGGGACCGCTGCGGCGGGCGCTCCTCCTTGCGGTGCTGCGGGGTTGGCAACGGCGTCCGCCGCTGCAATGCCGTGCGGCGCGGACATTCTCTTCCTCCCCCCTAGTTAACGTTAGCCAGGGCCGGGGGTTGTGTGAGCTCACCAGCGACCGCTTCGCAGGCCCGATGCTCCGGGCTGTAGGCCTCAGTTCCTCCTCTTCTCGCGCGCTGTCCTCTCTTCCCGCGCGGCACTGCACTTCTTCGCGCTCTGTGGCAGGCTCCGCCCACGAAGACCTGTCCCTTCTTCCTCCCGGGTGCGCCAAGCAGCGCGGCAATTGGCGCCAATTTCACACACAGTCTTTTACACAAACACAGTCTATGGCACACAGGACCCGGGGGTACCAGGCTCCGTAATCCTGTTCGTGACGCCAAGTTGGGTCGCCCTCTCAGGGCCGTGGGGTACTCGGTGTCGGGCCGGTGTCAGCGGGATGTGTCACAGCAGCGGTGACCTGGACCGTGGCCCTGGGCGCCCAATTAATAGGGGATGTTGTGAATGGTGGAATGTAGTTAGATGAATAGTTTGTGACGCCACCTGTGGTGCTCGGCAAAGGAGGTGTTAAGCCGACGCTGCATGCAGATCCGCTGGGACTGATGGTATGGTGCAGCAAAGATGTAAAAGCTCCCCACAGGTGAAGCTATAGTCCCAGGGCAGTGTAGATGTGGTCGGCACGGGGATGTAGCGGTGCTGGAAAGGTAGGAAGCAGACAAGACACAGCGGGGTGCAATTTCTGTACCTTTACTTGGTAACTGCAGTCCAGGGTCCTGATTACAGATGGTATTGGAGCAGTCTAGCCTGGAAGCAATTCAGGGATTCTCTCTCAGCAGATGGATTGTGCAGTCTCCTTACTAGTGCTTATTCGAATGAAGTACTCCCAGTACTGAGTTACACTGGAGTTCCTCTGGACAGATGTTCTCAAGAACCTCACTTGCACGGCAGACAGCTGTAGCCTATCTCGGGGACTCCTCTCTCCTGAGTCCCAGCTCACTATCCAAGCTGCTGTTGTGCCCTCAAGTCTTAGATGGGAGTAGGGCATTTACAGCCTCCTACTCCTCTGGTGTCTGTTGCAGGACCGTTAGTATACGTACAACTGTGGAGACCAGGCTACAATTCATGCGCTCTCTCCCGAGATGAGCTCATCCTCTCCGCTCTATCTCAGCGCTCCTTCCACACGTCTGCACACTTCACCCTCCGCAGACTAACTAACTAACCACCCCCTCCTCTTGGCCCTCAGAGAGCACACCTCCCCTTAATCCTGGTTCAGAGTTCCCCCTGCCGGCCTGGAGTGGAACTGTGTTGCATGCATAGATTGACTGCGAGAGAGACCCATCATTGCCTCCAAGCCTGGCATTACCCTCCCTTGGAGGAAGGCAAAGCCACTGTGGCGGCCATACTCCTGGGGGTGCCACACTTGCGTCTATGTGTGAAGCTTTCATACCTTGATGACGGTGTTGCTGGAGCTATAGTGTTAGACTCCAGGAAGTCTAGGCTAGGGTCGTTCCTCATTTTGGCCTGTTCGTCGACAAACTTGCAGAATTGATTGAAAGGACGAAAGGTGACATCATGTGACCTTTCGTACCTGGAAACACATACTGCCCACTTGTCTTGCAGACTATGTGGCAGCTTTGAGATGATTGGGTTCACCCCATGGGCGGTGTCCAGGTAGCACAATCCAGACAGACGAGGGTCTCCATTTGCAAGTTCCAGCTCCATAAGCAGATCACTTAAGTCTAGAAGCTTGTGGGCTTCCTTAACGTTGATCCTTGGAGCGTTCTGCAGTCTCTTAAATAGGGACTTTTCTATGGCTTCAGCGCTGCCATAGGTTCTTTCGAGTCTCAGCCAGGCAGCAGCAAGACCTGCTTCAGCTTGCCCCATATAGACGGTCCGAAGACTCTTCATACGGTTTGTGGAGTCAGGACCCAACCATTTAACCATGAGGTTGAGCTCCTGTTCCGCGGATAGGTTGATGTGAGTTCATTCTCCCCTTCACCTTTGATGTCTGATGAACTCCCTCTGCTGGTGAAGAGAGGTAGTGAAATTGATTGGGGTGGGAAGAACCTGTCATCTGAACAGGCGGAGTGTGATTGGACATCTGGAATTTCTGAGTGGATATAAGGCAGCCGACGCCCTGCAGGGCTGCTGGTGATCCTTTCTGCTCTGAGCTCTTGCATCCAGTTTAGTTCCTGTCTACTAAAAGCTAAGTTTTTGCCCTGCTATTATTCCATGAGATTTTGTCTGGTTTCCTTAGTGTTTGTATTCAGCCAGTCCTGGTTGGGACTGGCTGAATCCATTTTTGTCTCTGATCAGTTGATCTCTTTGCTCTGTTTTCAGAATATACCTGAGTGCTGATATAGTGATTTTGAAGTCTAGCGACTTCAGGGCCTTTTTCCCTATCAGACGGTTGGGACATTTTTGGTAGGGTTTTTTGCAGATTGCAGCCAGCATCTTTTCGGTCCTGTCCTATCTAGTTAGTTGGGCCCCATCGTTTGCTCAGCCTGTCTTTCTGTCTGTGTTTGTGTTTTCATCTGTTTTTCACCAACAATACATGTTGGGGGCTGTCTATTGCTTTGGGGTCTGCTCTGGGGCAGTTTAGATTTCCCCTTTCCTTCTTTAGGCTTATGTAGTTCTCCGGCTGTGACGAGGGGTCTAGGGCACCATAGGAACCCCCCACGGCTACTGTCAGTTGTGGTGTATAGGATCAGGGGTCTGCAATCCGATAGCTACCAACCTCTCCGGTTTTCTGGACTTAGCTTGTATTTTTGTTTTCTCCTCCTCCGGTGACTCATTAATAACAGAATCACCAGCCATACCGCAGATTCTAGGGTACTCAATAGCAGGAGAGAATTGTAAAAAAAAAAAAAAAAGGTGTCAGAATCTTTTTTTTTTTTGTGTATATTTTTTCCTCTATTTCTCTGAGGCCGTAGGGGGAATTTTTTCTCAATGGAGATTAAGCAATTGTCTGATCGTGTGGAGCAGCTTACTGCTGAAGTGCGGGGAATTTCCACCTATCTTGCTCATTCACATGCTGCTGAACCAAAGATCCCTACTCCTGATGTGTTTTTTGGGGATCGGTCTAAATTTCTGAATTTTAAGAAAAATTGTAAATTAATTTTTGCCTTGAAGCCTAACTCATCGGGGAGCTCCACGCAGCAGGTTAAAATTGTCATCTCTTTGCTGCGCGGCGATCCCCAGGATTGGGCGTTTTCTTTGAAACCTGATGATCCTATTCTGACTGATGTGAACGCATTTTTTCAGGCTTTGGGGTTGTTGTATGATGAACCTAATGCTATTGATCAGGCTGAAAAGGCCCTGTTGGCATTGAGCCAGGGTAAGGATTCTGCAGAGTTGTACTGTCAAAAATTCCGAAAGTGGGCGGTCCTTACTACCTGGAATCATGGTGCCTTGGCAGCTCTCTTTCGGAAGGGTTTGTCAGAAACCGTAAAAGATACTATGGTGGGATTTCCTGTTCCCTCTGGTCTTGACGATTCTATGTCATTAGCCATTCAGGTTGATCGGCGTTTGCGTGAACGCAAAACTGCACGAGAGGTGTTGCCACCTGTTGAACAAATGTCTGAACCTATGCAATGTGATAGAGTTTCATCTAGGGCGCAACGTCAGGAGTTCAGAAGTCGTAATAAGCTGTGTTTTTTCTGTGGAGATGCCTCTCATATTATTTCTGTCTGCCCTAAACGAAAGAAACGTTTTGCACACACATTTGCTGTGGGTGGTTTTCAACCTAAGTTTCTTCTGGCAATTACTCTGATCTGCTCCCTGTCCACATTTTCCGCTAAGGCTTTTGTGGATTCGGGAGCAGCTCTGAACCTGATGGACTTGGATTTTGCTAAACGTTGTGGGTTTCCTGTGACACCTCTGCGGACGCCTATCCCTTTGAGGGGTATTGATGCTACTCCTTTGGCGAAGAATAAACCTCAGTTTTGGACCCAGGTGGTAATGCGGGTCGCCCCAGACCATCAAGAAAATTGCAGATTTTTGGTGTTGCATAATTTGCATGATACCATCGTTCTGGGGTTTCCCTGGTTGCAAATCCATAATCCAGTTTTGGATTGGAAATCTGTGTCTGTGGTGAGTTGGGGTTGTCGGTGTGCCCTTAGTGACGCTCCTATTTTCTCCACCTCTCCCCAGTCGCATGATGTTCCTGACTATTTGGCTGATTTTTATGATGTATTTAGTGAGAATGAGTTCAGAGTCTTTGCCTCCTCATAGGAGTTATGACTGTGCAATTGAGTTGAGCCCTGGGTGTAAATTTCCCAAGGGTCGACTTTTCAATTTATCTGTACCCGAGCACGAGGCTATGCGATCCTATATTAACCCCTTCCTGACATCCGACGTACTATCCCGTCCACGGTACCCGGGCCCGTATGACCGTGGACGGGATAGTACGTCTACCGCGATCAGCGGCGCCCACGTGGTGAGCGCCGCTGATCGCGGCCGGGTGTCAGCTGATTATCACAGCTGACACCCGGCACTATGTGTCAGGGGCGGTCACGGACCGCCCCCGACATGTTAACCCCTTGCACACCGCGATCAAACATGATCGCGGTGTACCGGGAGTTAAAGGGAAGCATCGGCAGGGAGGGGGCTCCCTCCGTGCTTCCCTGAGCCCCCCACGGCAGCGCAATGTGCAGCGCTGCTGCGGGGGGCTCCTATCCTCCAGGCCCCCGAATCCAAGATGGCGACGGGGGCCTTCGGGGACCTGAGGAAGCTGGCTTCCTCAGTGCCTGCAAAGCGCAGGCAAGAGGAAGTCTGCTTCAATGCCTGTGACAGATTGCTGATCTGTCACAGTGATCTGTGATGTGACAGATCAGCGATCTGTCACAGGACAGTGATGTCCCACCTGGGACTATGTAATAAAGTAAAAAAAAAATTAAAAAAAAATGTAAAAATAAATTTAAAAAAATCGCCAAATAAATTAGTAAAAAAAAAAAAAAATATTCCCCAATAAATTCATTTTTTGAAAATAATAAAAAAAACAAACAATAAAAGTACACATATTAGGTATCGCCGCGTCCGTAATGACCCGCCCTATAAAACTGTCCCATTAGTTAACCCTTTTAGCGAACCCCTTAAAAAATAAAAATAAAAAACGAAGCAAAAAATAATGATTTATTATCATACCGCCAAACAAAAAGTGTAATATCGCGCGATCAAAAAGACGCATATAAATATCCATGGTACCGCTGAAAACGTCATCTTGTCCCGCAAAAAACGAGCTGCCATACAGCATCATCAGCGAAAAAATAAAAAAGTTATAGCTCACAGAATAAAGCGATGCAAAAATAATTATTTTTTATATAAAATAGTTTTCATTGCATAAAACTGACAAAAACATAAAAAAACGACCTAAATGAGGTATCGCTGTAACCGTACTGACCCGAAGAATAAAACCGCTTTATCAATTTTACCGCACGCGGAACGGTGTAAACGCACCCCCCCAAAAGAAATTCATGAAACGCTGGTTTTTGTTCATTCTGCGTCCCAAAAATAGGAATAAAAAGCAATCAAAAAATGTCACGTGCCCGAAAATGGTACCAATAAAAACGTCAACTCGTCCCGCAAAAAATAAGACCTCACATGACTCAGTGGGTCAAAATACGGAAAAATTATAGCTCTCAAAATGTGGTGATGCAAAAACTATTTTACAATAAAAAGCGTCTTTTAGCGTGTGACAGCCGCCAAACATAAAAACCGCCATAAATAGTAAATCAAACCCCCCGTTATCACCTCCTTAGTTAGGGAAAAATAATAAAACTAAAAAAAAAAGTATCTATCTCCATTTTCCCGTTAGGGTAAGGCTGTGTGCACACGCTGCGGATTAGGTGCGGATTCATCCGCGCGGATTTTGTAAAATCCGCAGGTGAAACCGCAGGTCAAAAGACCTGCGGTTTTACCTGCAGATTGCTCTGCGGTTTTGTCCTGCGGTTTTTCATCTCCTCATTAGAGGAGATGGCAAACCGCAGGAGAATCCGCAGAAAGAATTGACATGTCAATTCTTTCTGCGGATTGAAAACCGCAGATAATCCGCGCGGAAAATTCCGCACCGTCTGCACTGCGGTTTTTGATTCCCATAGGGAATCATGGTACTGGGGTCCGCAGCAGCCAAAACCGCTGCGGAACTGCAGCAAAATCCGCAGCGTGTGCACACAGCCTTAGGGTTAGGGCTAGGGTTAGGGCTAGGGTTAGGGCTAGGGTTAGGGCTAGGGTTAGAGCTAGGGTTAGGGTTAGGGTTAGGGCTAGGGTTAGGGTTAGGGCTAGGGTTAGGGCTAGGGTTAGGGCTAGGGTTAGGGCTCAGATTAGGGTTAGGGGTGTGTTGGGGTTAGGGTTGGAGTTATAATTGGGGGTTTCCACTGTTTGGGCACATCAGGGGCTCTCCAAATGCAACATGGCGTCTGATCTCAATTCCAGCCAATTCTGAGTTGAAAAAGTCAAATGGTGCTCCTTCCCTTCCAAGCTCTGCCATGCGCCCAAACAGTGTTTTACCCCCACATGTAGGGTATCAGCCTACTCAGGACAAATTGCAAAACAATTTTTGGGGTCCAATTTCTCCTGTTACCCTTAGGAAAATAAAAAATTGGGGGCAAAAATATCATTTTTGTGGAAAAAAATGATTTTTTTATTTTCACGTCCGAGTGTTATAAACTTCTGTGAAGCACTTGGGGGTTCAAAGTGCTCACCACACATCTAGATAAGTTCCGTGGGGGGTCTAGTGTCCAAAATGGGGTCACTTGTGGGGAGTTTCAATAGTTTAGGTACATCAGGGGCTCTCCAAACGCACATGACACCCGCAGACCATTCCATCAAAGTCTGCATTCCAAAACGTCACTGCTTCCCTTCCGAGCCCCGACGTGTGTCCATACAGTAGTTTTCTCCCACATATGGGGTGTCAGCGTACTCAGGCCAAATTGGACAACAACTTTTGGGGTCTAATTTCTCCTGTTACCCTTGGGAAAATGAAAAAATTGGGGACTAATTGATCATGTTTCTGGAAAAAATACCATTTTTTTATTTTCATGCCCTGGCATTATAAACTTCTGTGAAGCCCTTGGGGGTTCAAAGTGCTCACCTCACATCTAGATAAGTTCCTTAGTGGGTCTAGTTTTCAAAATGGGGTCATTTGTGGGGGGTTTCCACTGTTTAGGTACATTAGGGGCTCTCCAAAGGCAACATGACACTCGCAGACCATTCCATCAAAGTCTGCATACCAAAACGTCACTACTTCCCTTCCGAACCCCGACGTGTGCCCATACAGTAGTTTTCACCCACATATGGGGAATCAGCATACTCAGGACAAATTGGACAACAACTTTTGGGGTCCAATTTCTCCTGGTACCCTTGGGAAAATAAAAAAATGGTGACTAAAAGATCATGTTTGTGGAAAAAATACGAATTTTTTATTTTCACGCCCGGGCGTTATAAACTTCTGTGAAGCACTGGGGGATTCAAAGTGCTCACCACACATCTAGATAAGTTCCTTGGGGGGTCTAGTTTACAAAATGGTGTCATTTGTGGGGGGTTTCCACTGTTTAGGTACATTAGGGGCTCTCCAAAGGCAACATGACACCCGCAGACCATTCCATCAAAGTCTGCATTCCAAAACGTCATTACTTCCCTTCCGAGCTCCGACGTGTGCCCATACAGTAGTTTTCTCCCACATATGGGGTATCAGCATACTCAGGACAAATTGGACAACAACTTTTGGGGTCCAATTTCTCCTGGTACCCTTTGGAAAATAAAAAAATGGTGACTAAAAGATCATGTTTGTGGAAAAAACACGAATTATTTATTTTCACGCCCGGGCATTATAAACTTCTGTGAAGCACTGGGGGGGTCAAAGTGCTCACCACACATCTAGATAAGTTCCTTAGGGGGTCTAGTTTCCAAAATGGTGTCATTTGTGGGGGGGTTTCCACTGTTTTGGTACATCAGGAGTTTTCCAAACGCGACATGGTGTCCGATCTCAATTCCAGCCAAAAACGTCAAATGGCGCTGCTTCCCTTCCGAGCTCTGCCATGCGCCCAAATAGTGGTTTACCCCCACATGTTGGGTATCAGCGTACTCAGAACAAATTGCACAATAACTTTTACGGTCCTGTTACCCTTGGAAAAATAAGAATTGAGGGTGAAAAGATCATTTTTGTGGAAAAAATATGATTTTTTAATTGTATAGCTTTATGTTATAAACTTCTGTGAAGCCCATGGGGGTTCAAAGTTCTCACCACACATCTAGATAAGTTCCTTAGGGGGTCTAGTTTCCAAAATGGTGTCATTTGTGGGGGATTTCCACTGTTTTGGTACATCAGGGGTTTTCCAAACGCGACATGGTGTCCGATCTCAATTCCAGCCAAAAACGTCAAATGGCGCTGCTTCCCTTAAGAGCTCTGCCATGCGCCCAAATAGTGGTTTACCCCCACATGTGGGGTATCAGCGTACTCAGGACAAATTGCACAATAACTTTTAGGGTCCTGTTACCCTTGGAAAAATAAGAATTGAGGGTGAAAAGATCTTTTTTGTGGAAAATATATGATTTTTTAATTGTATGGCTGTATGTTATAAACTTCTGTGAAGCCCATGGGGGTTCAAAGTTCTCACCACACATCTAGATAAGTTCCTTAGGGGGTCTAGTTTCCAAAATGGTGTCATTTGTGGGGGGTTTCCACTGTTTTGGTACATCAGGAGTTTTCCAAACGCGACATGGTGTCCGATCTCAATTCCAGCCAAAAACGTCAAATGGCATTGCTTCCCTTCCGAGCTCTGCCATGCGCCCAAATAGTGGTTTACCCCCACATGTGGGGTATCAGCGTACTCAGGACAAATTGCACAATAACTTTTAGGGTCCTGTTACCCTTGGGAAAATAAAAATTGGGGTGAAAAGATCATTTTTGTGGAAAAAATATGATTTTTTAATTGTACCGCTGTACGTTATAAACTTCTGTAAAGCCCTTGTGGGTTCAAAGTTCTCACCACATATCTAGATAAGTTCCTTGGGGGGTCTAGTTTCCAAAATGGGGTCACTTGTAGGGGGTTTCCACTGTTTAGGTACATCAGGGACTCTCCAAACGTGACATGGCGTCCGATCTGAATTCCAGCCAATTTTGCATTGAAAAGTCAAACGGCGCTCCTTCCATTCTGAGCTCTGCCATGCGCCGAAACAGTCGTTCCCCCCCACAAATCAGGTATCAGCGTACTCAGGACAAATTGCACAATAACTTTTGCAGTCCAATTTCTCCTGTTACCCTTGGTAAAATAAAAAAAATTGAACCTGAAGTATTTTTTTTGTGAAAAAAAGTTAGATGTTCATTTCTTTTTAAATATTCAAAAAAATTCCTGTGACGCACCTAATGGGTTAATAAACTTCTTGAATGTGGTTTTGAGCACCTTAAGGGGTTCAGTTTTTAGAATGGTGTCACTTTTGGGTATTTTCTATCATATAGACCCCTCAAAGTGGCTTCAAATGTGATGTGGTCCTAAAAATAAAATGGTGTTGTAAAAATGAGAAATCGCTGGTCAACTTTTAACCCTTATAACTTCCTAACAAAAAAAAATTTTGGTTGCAAAATTGTGCTGATGTAAAGTAAACATGTGGGAAATGTTACTTATCAAGTTTTTTATGTGCCGTATCTCTGTGATTTAAGGGCATAAAAATTCAAAGTTGGAAAATTGCGAAATTTTCAAAATTTTTGCCAAATTTCCAATTTTTTCACAAATAAACGCAAGTTATTTGAATGAAATTTTACCACTAACATGAAGTACAATATGTCACGAGAAAACATTGTCAGAATCACCGGGATCAATGGAAGCGTTCCAGAGTTATGACCTCATAAAGTTACAGTGGTCAGAATTGTAAAAATTGGCCCGGTCATGAACGTGCAAACCACCCTTGGGGGTGAAGGGGTTAAGGAGTCATTGGAGAAGGGTCATATTAGACCATCCTCTTCACCCTTAGGTGCTGGGTTTTTTTTTGTGGCCAAGAAAGATGGTTCATTAAGGCCTTGTATTGACTATCGTTCCCTCAACAAAATTACTGTTAAATATCAGTATCCGTTACCCCTGATTCTATTTTCCAGAGTTAAAGGTGCTTGCTGGTTTACCAAGCTTGACCTCAGGGGGGCGTATAATCTTATTCGCATTAAGCAGGGGGATTAATGGAAGACAGCATTTAATACTCTGGAGGGACATTTTGAGTACCTTGTGATGCCTTTTGGGCTCACTAATGCCCTTTCTGTCTTCCAGTGCTTCATGAATGATATTTTCCAAGACTTTGTGGATAAATTTTTGATCATCTATCTGGATGATATTTTGATCTTTTCCAAGGATTGGGACTCTCATGTGGAACATGTTCGGACTGTGTTCCGGATTTTGAGGGAGAATTCCCTGTATGTCAAGGGATCGAAATGCCTTTTTGGTGTACATAGGATTTCATTTTTGGGATTTATTTTGTCTCCGTCAAGTGTTGAAATGGACCCGGCCAAGGTACAGGCCATTTATGATTGGGTTCAGCTCACTTCTTTGAAGGCCCTCCAGAAGTTTTTGGGTTTTGCTAATTTTTATCGTAAATTTATAGCTAATTTTTCTGGTATTGCCAAACCATTGACTGATTTGACTAAGAAGGGGGCTGATGTGCTGAATTGGTCTCCGGAGGCTGTTTCTTCCTTTCAGGAGCTGAAGCGAAGGTTCACTTCAGCCCCGGTTTTACGGCAACCTGATGTCTCACTCCCGTTTCACGTAGAGGTGGACTCTTCTGAGATTGGTGCTGGAGCTGTTTTGTCCCAAAAAGATCCTGTAACATCTAAAATGAATCCCTGTGCTTTCTTTTCCCGAAAGTTCTCCCCATCCGAACGTAACTATGATGTGGGGAATCGGGAACTGTTAGCCATGAAATGGGCATTTGAGGAGTGGAGACATTGGTTGGAGGGAGCTAAACATCAAGTCGTAGTCCTTACTGACCACAAGAATTTGGTTTACCTGGAGTCGGCCAAACGCCTAAATCCTAGACAGGCTAGGTGGGCCTTGTTTTTCACACGTTTTGATTTTGTGGTCTCTTTTCTTCCGGGCACTAAGAATGTCAAGGCAGATGCCCTCTCTAGGAGTTTCTTTGCTGATTCTCCTATTGTGACCAAGCCTGCTACCAACTTAGGTGAGGGGGTAGTTCTTTCTGCCATCTCGCCCGATTTGAGACGTGTTCTGAAAGAGTTTCAGGAGGACAAACCTGAGCGTTGTCCCATTGGAAAATTGTATGTTCCTGATCAGTGGAGGAAGAGACTGATGTCTGAGGTTCATTGCTCCGCATTGGCTGGTCTTCCAGGTATTTTTGGTACTAGAGATTTGGTGAGTCGGTCTTTTTGGTGGCCCGCCTTGTCTCGTGATGTCAGGAATTTTGTGCAGTCCTGTGGGACTTGCTCCCGGTCTAAACCTTGTTCTCGCTCTAGTGGGTTGTTGATGCCTTTGCCGGTGCCCATGAGGCCATGGACCCATATTTCAATGGATTTTATCTCTGATATGCCTGTCTCTCAGAGAATGACTGTTATTTGGGTGATTTGTGATAGATTCTCTAAGATGGTCCATCTTGTACCACTCCCTAAGTTGCCATCTTCCTCAGAGTTGGTGCCCTTGTTTTTGCAACAGGTCGTTCGCTTGCACGGGATTCCTGAGAACATTGTATCTGACAGAGGAGTTCAGTTTGTTTCTAGATTTTGGAGGACTTTCTGTTCCAAGCTGGGAATTCAGTTGTCCTTCTCCTCTGCGTTTCACCCTCAGACCAATGGGCAGACGGAGAGAACAAACCAGACTTTGGAGTCGTATTTGAGATGTTTTATTTCTGCTGATCAGGATGATTGGGTTTCATTTTTGCCCTTGGCCGAATTTGCTTTAAATAATAGAGCTAGTTCTGCCACTTTGATTTCACCTTTTCTTTGTAACTTTGGGTTTCATCCTCGATTCTCTTCAGGGCAGGAGGAGTCTTCTGCCTGCTCAGGTGTTAACACTGTGGTGGAGAGAATGCACCAGATCTGGGACCAAGTGGTGGATAAGTTGTCTCTCTCCCAGGAAAAGGCCCAGCGGTTTTCCAACCAGCATAGGACCATTGGTTCCCGGTTTAAGGTGGGTGATATGGTTTGGTTGTCATCAAAGTATATCTCTATGAAGGTGGCTTCTCCAAAGTTTAAACCTAGATTTATTGGATATTACAAGATTTTGGAGATTCTTAATCCGGTCTCTTTTCGATTGGCTCTTCCTGTTACAATCAAGATCCATAACGTGTTTCATAAGTCTCTGTTAAAGAGGTTTGTTGAGCCAGTGGTTCCTGTGGTGGCACCTCCTGACCCTGTATTGGTTGAAGGTATTGTGGAATAAGAGGTTGAGAAGATACTGGATTCTCGTCTGGCTAGACGGAGACTCCAGTATTTGGTTAAATGGAAGGATTGTGGCCAGGAGGATAATTCTTGGGTCCCTGCATCCTATATTCATGCTGAAAGATTGGTGCGTGCTTTTCATCGGGCCCATCCTGATCGCCCTGGTAGCGTGGATGAGGGTTCGGTGACCCCTCCTCAAGGGGGAGGTACTGTTGTGAGTTCATTCTCCCCTTCACCTTTGATGTCTGATGAACTCCCTCTGCTGGTGAAGAGAGGTAGTGAAATTGATTGGGATGGGAAGAACCTCTCATCTGAACAGGCGGAGTGTGATTGGACATCTGGAATTTCTGAGTGGATAAAAGGCAGCCAACGCCCTGCAGGGCTGCTGGTGATCCTTTCTGCTCTGAGCTCTTGCATCCAGTGTAGTCCCTGTCTACTAAAAGCTAAGTTTTTGCCCTGCTATTATTCCATGAGATTTTGTCTGGTTTTCTTAGTGTTTGTGTTCAGCCAGTCCTGGTTGGGACTGGCTGAATTCCTTTTTTGTCTCTGATCAGTTGATCTCTTTGCTCTGTTTTCAGAATATACCTGAGTGCTGATATAGTGATTTTGAAGTCTAGCGACTTCAGGGCCTTTTTCCCTATCAGACGGTTGGGACATTTTTGGTAGGGTTTTTTGCGGATTGCAGCCAGCATCTTTTCTGTCCTGTCCTATCTAGTTAGTTGGGCCCCATCGTTTGCTCAGCCTGTCTTTCTGTCTGTGTTTGTGTTTTCATCTGTTTTTCACCGACAATACATGTTGGGGGCTGTCTATTGCTTTGGGGTCTGCTCTGGGGCAGTTTAGATTTCCCCTTTCTGTCTTTAGGCTAATTTAGTTCTCCGTCTGTGATCGAGGGGTCTAGGGCACCGTAGGAACCCCCCACGGCTACTGTTAGTTGTGGTGTATAGGATCAGGGGTCTGCAATCCAATAGCTACCAACCTCTCCGGTTTTCTGGACTTAGCTTGTATTTTTGTTTTCTCCTCCTCCGGTGACTCATTCATAACAGGTTGAGGTCAGCAATGGCAGCCTTGAAGGTTGCTTTCCAGGCTCTGTAGTTCTCTGCACAGTTGTCAAATTTTGAGAGGCTGGTACTGATTAGCTCTCTGCTCACCATGAACCTGGCAAACTCGGACATGTCTGATCCTTCACTCCTTGTTACAGTGTTAGCTTGTGGTGCCCCTTGGGCGTATAAGCTGTGTGGCGTGGAGGGGTGATTTATTCCCGGGTAGAATGATGTTGCTGCAGGGTTGAGCTGTGATTTAACCTCTAGAGATTTCGATGACTGCGGCTTGAACTGTGGAGATGGACTGGAATGCATCTTGTGGTCGTCTTGTGATGATTGCTGCTCCTGAGGGGACACATTATGGCGTTGGTCTTGGGTCTCTGCAGATGCTGTGGGTAACACTGGCACCGTAAGTTGGGCTGACTTGGACGTTTCCACAATGTTGGGCAGAATGTCGCTGGAGAAGGTGTGTGCTGCAGATATCTGTTTCTGCACGTAGTCACTGGTACGACAGCTGGGTCATCTTCTTCCAGTGGTGGTATTCAAATCGGCTTGAGGGTTTGCTTCACTGCTTGCTCAAGTATTTTTACTTCGGCTAGCTTGATTTCTTCCTCCATTTGTGTTTGAAGAATCTTTGCTTGAGCCTCCGCTTCTGCTTTCTTGGCTTCTGCCTCTGCTTTCTTGGCTTCTGCCTGTGCTTCAGCTTTCTTGGATTCTGCCTCTGATTTCTTGGATTCTGCCTGTGCTTCAGCTTTCTTGGCTTCTGCCTCTGCTTTCTTTGCTGTGTAGGAACGTCTTAGTTTGGATCTCTCTGCGTTTAAATGGGCCTCTAGAATTCTGTCGCTGAGGGCTGAAGTTCTTGAGCAGGATGATTTGTATGACCGAGGAGAGTGTCTGGATGAGCCTGACCTATGGGATCTTGATTCTTGCAGATGAGCAATACGGAGCTCCGCTTTATCTTTGGCGTCTTGCACGGCGGCGTTCCTTTCTGTCTGTGGAATCTACTTTGCTTAACTCTGATGAGGCTTCATCAATATTAGAGTCTTTTAGGAAGGCAGCGTACCTTGCGAATAGTCTCTTGTATCTTCTGTGGGCCATGTCTAGCCATTTTATAGTGTCCTGTAGACTCTCTGCATGATTTTTGTGGCGTTGGATGCTTGACATAAGGGAGGTGACTCATTCTCATAGGTCATTCAGAATGTCATTGAACTCATCCTTTGTGGAATGGTAGTTCTCGAGGACCTTTAGCGTTGGCATAAGGGAGAATACTGGTTGTAAGTCTTGGTCTGTTTGTGAAGCTGGCTCTGTTTCCCCCTCTTCATAATGGGCAGTATCGGGTTGTATTTGCTCTGTTTTGACACTGGGGAACAGTGCCGAGTCTTTTTCAATCATTTTGATTTGGGGTGCGATGTCTCTTTAAGAAACTGAACCTTTGAATTGGGGGCCGAAAATCGCAGTGCAGCTTAGTTAAGATGTCCTGATAAGATTCCCAAGGTGTTTTTAGAGAATTGCGGGGTTTTGCAATCCGACAATCTGCAGCGATGTAGTATAATATACAGCGAGTCTCTATGCACAATGCAGTCTGGGGTGATGCTGCAGACAGTTTCTTAGCAGAGCAGGGCTGCAGTATGTGAACAAGCAGAGCGCAGGCATGTGGATAGCAAAATAAGGGTAATTCTGGCCGGGCGTCAAGGCAGTTTTTTGACTGTTCAGTCCCACATGAGGTGAATGGAGGTGTAGTTAATTGGGGCTTTGAGAGATTCCTACCTTTCGTTTCCTCAATGCAGAGCAGACAGGACTATGTTGCTCATCGTCCGGAGAGATGATGCACACCAGGGATTGTACAGTCCGGACTTGTTTATTTGGAAATCTGGACATACAACGTATGATTGGTAATACAATAAGTTCTCCAGACATGCAGAGTGTTAACAAAGTGGTCGAAAAACTGATGCCTTTCACAGCTCGGTACAAGCATGTCTCTCCCAGAAAAGGTGAAACTAACAATGGCTGCTAGAAGGATGAGAAGAACTGAACCTTGACCGGGAAGTGGAAGGCATGCCTTAAGGATTAATTAACTGCAAGCTGCTATATAGAAAAGAGACAGCAGATGGCAGCAGAGCACATGCAAGACTAGATTATACATAGCATGAAAATAATACAACTTATAGAAGCCATAGAAGCATAACTTACAGGGAACAGCACATTATTTATTAACTATTTTGTGTGACACCACTCTGATTTAAGGGTACAAAAATTAAAAGTTTGAAAATTGCAAAATGTTCAAAATTTTTGTCTAATTTTGGCCGATTAAAAAATTGTGAGGAAAGTATGGTTGTAGATGATGAGGAAAAAGCTAATATATTAAACACCTTTTTCTCCACGGTATTCACGGTGGAAAAAGAAATGCTAGGTGAAATGCCGAGAGACAAAGAAAACCCTATATTAAGGGTTACCAATCTAACCCAAGAAGAGGTGCAAAACTGGCTAAATAAGATTAAAATAGATAAATCTCCAGGTCCGGATGGCATACACCCACGAGTACTAAGAGAACTAAGTAATGTAATAGACAAACCATTATTTCTTATATTTAGAGACTCTATAGCGACGGGGTCTGTTCCACAGGACTGGCGCATAGCAAATGTGGTACCAATATTCAAAAAGGGCTCTAAAAGTGAACCTGGAAATTATAGGCCAGTAAGTCTAACCTCTATTGTTGGTAAAATACTTGAAGGGTTTCTGAGGGATGTTATTCTGGATTATCTCTATGAGAATAACTGTTTAACGCCATATCAGCATGGGTTTATGAGGAATCGCTCCTGTCAAACCAATCTAATTGTCATGATCCAGGTTTAATCTGACAGTTTTAAATGCACAAGTGAACTTTTTTTCCTTTGGCTGTCTGCCAAAGTGTGGTGTGATTGCCCCCGGTGGCCATTAGAATTATTGCACTGTGGTGTCGTTTGTTCAAAGTAGCCCCGGTGGTGGTGAGCGGTAGTGCACTTTAGTTCCTTTGGTTAAGTGCACGTAATTATAAAACAGGTGTGATGCTATATAAAAGAGTGTCAGGTGTATCAATCACGGTTGGTGATAGTTAGTCATTCACAAGTAAGCCTGGGAGAAAGATGGAGCTGAACAAGAGTCCTGGGCAGCCCAGCCAGAGGGGACGAGTGGCAGCTGTGGAGTCTGCAAGGAGTCCTGGCATGGATTGATGGAGTCCAACGATGGGGTCTGCAAGAAGGGCTGGCATGGCGTGGTGGAGTCACAGTTTATGGTGTCAGCAGGAAGTGCTGGCATGGCTTGGTGGAGTGGCGACTATGGTGAGAGTTGCACTCAGCATGCTGGACTTGGTTGCTGAAAGCTGGACTCAAGCATGCTGGACTTGTTGGCAGAAAAGTTGGACTCAAGCATGCTGGACTTTTTGGCAGAAGCTGGACACATCTTTGGGACTCTGTTTACTGGGCAGCTGCAACTGGTGGTGGACTCTGCTCCAAGGTTGCACTATAGCGATGGATCCAGTTATGGTGATGGATCTGGTTGAAGGAGAAGATGCACGCAGGTGGTGGGCTCTGTTGCTGGGAGCGTAAGCAACAGAGCAAAGCTAAGTGATGTTCCCCTGTTTTGTCACTTTTCCTTATGTGTGTTTAGTGCAGTGGTGGGATTAGTTTCAGCACCAACCAATTCCCTAGTGAGGGTTTAGGTGCAGGGCGAGTCAGGGTTTTAAGGTTCCTGTGCGTAGCCCGGTGCGGAACCGGCATAGGGAACGTTAGAAGTGTAGAGACACTGACTCAGGGGAGTGCAGGAGGTCTCCACGTCCCCATTCCCTATCGCAGGGCCACCGTTGTTATGTTACCCAGGTTTCCCCTTTATTGTTTAAATTCGCCTTACTGGAGGCGGGGTTTCCAGACTTACGTGTATTACCTAAATTCACCTGTTGGAGGCGGTGTATCCAGCTGCACGTGTTATTATTTAAATTCACCCAACTGGAGGCGGTGTATCCAGGGTCACGTGTGTCTTATGGGTTCGCCTTGCGGCACTCGCTGCGTCCAGACACACGTGACCGTGACATTATCATCAACCAAACATTTTTTTTTTCTGGTTAGCCTTGGCAATGTGGAGACCTGTGAGAAGTTGCTGCTGGGCCTCACTGAGGTGAGTGAGGAGCTGCATGGTGTATAAGCAGCTGCGGCAGCAATTATCAGGGTCTGGGGCCTCCCATCTGGCTCAACCAGAAAATCAAAATTGTGGCTCTGGCAATGAAGCCCCCTAGAGTCGCTGCTGGGGAGTGCTTGTTCATACAGGAGGATGCACCCAGACAGGAGGGTGTAGTTGGTGATCCCCATGGTGCTGTCTGGGGTTCCCCGAGGTGAAGGGGTACGTCCCTGTAGTGAGCTGACTGGTGTGATAGTCCGCGGGGCTCACGCCAAATCTTCAATACCACCGAAGAAGCCGCCCCTCCTGGTCGTGTGGAGGCAACCAGTGAGTGTATATTTCCTCCATATTCCTGTCCCCTTCTCCTCCAGGTGTGAGCAGCAGGTGCGCTGCGGGGGAGTAGGGACAAATCTCAACCCTCGTCATTAACCAACCCTGGGAGGCGCAGACCTCATGGTGAAAGGGTTGGAGGGTGGTGTTCCCTTGGTGAATAGTGGGGGTGTGAGTGTGGTGATACAGGGGGACGCCTCTGTTGTCGATCCAAGAGTGAGTTCACCGAATAATGACAAACGAATGCGTGGCAATAAACGTTCAGGTCCAGACCTGTGTGTGAACGAGCATGTATGGGTGCCACCAAAAAACATCCTGTGGAAGTGTGTTGTGGAGTCTTACCAGCTCATAACAAACATACACATACATAACTCGTTCCCCAGGTCGGTGTTGTGGAGATGTGTGGTGCCTCCAAAACATACATTGCCAATACCAGTGGTGCATTTGTCATAAACCTGAAGTGTCAGGTAGTGGTGGGGTGAACTCAGGATCTGGGCATCCCTGCTGTAGGTGTTTCCCTAATGAGGAGTGGTCTTGAGGGTCCTGAGGCCCCTCATTAAGGGGAGGGTACTGTCATGATCCAGGTTTGATCTGACAGTTTTAAATGCTCAAGTGAACTTTTTTCCTTTGGCCGTGTGCCAAAGTGTGGTGTGATTGCCCCCGGTGGCCATTAGAATTATTGCACTGTGGTGTCGTTTGTTCAAAGTAGCCCCGGTGGTGGTGAGCGGTAGTGCACTTTAGTTTCTTTGGTTAAGTGCACGTAATTATAAAACAGGTGTGATGCTCTATAAAAGAGTGTCAGGTGTATCAATCATGGTTGGTGATAGTTAGTCATTCACAAGTTAGCCTGGGTGAAAGATGGAGCTGAACAAGAGTCCTGGGCAGCCCAGCCAGAGGGGACGAGTGGCAGCTATGGAGTCTGCAAGGAGTGCTGGCATGGATTGGTGGAGTCCAACGATGGGGTCTGCAAGAAGGACTGGCATGGCGTGGTGGAGTCGCAGTTTATGGTGTCAGCAGGAAGTGCTGGCATGGCTTGGTGGAGTGGCGACTATGGTGAGAGTTGCACTCAGCATGCTGGACTTGGTTGCTGAAAGCTGAACTCAAGCATGCTGGACTTGTTGGCAGAAAAGTTGGACTCAAGCATGCTGGCCCTTTTGGCAGAAGCTGGACTCATCTTTGGGACTCTGTTTACTGGGCAGCTGCAACTGGTGGTGGACTCTGCTCCAAGGCTGCACTATGGTAATGGATCTGGTTATGGTGATGGATCCGGTTGGAGGAGTAGATGCACGCAGGTGGTGGGCTCTGTTGCTTACGCTCCCAGCAACAGAGCAAAGCTAAGTGATGTTCCCCTGTTTTGTCACTTTTCCTTATGTGTGTTTAGTGCAGTGGTGGGATTAGTTTCCGCATCGACCAATTCCCTAGTGAGGGTTTAGGTGAAGGGCGAGTCAGGGTTTTAAGGTTCCTGTGCGCCTCCCGGTGCGGAACTGGCATAGGGAACGTTAGGAGTGTAGAGACACTGACTCAGTGGAGTGCAGGAGGTCTCCACGTCCCCATTCCCTAGCGCAGGGCCACCGTTGTTATTGTTACCCAGGTTTCCCCTTTATTGTTTAAATTTGCCTTACTGGAGGCAGGGTTTCCAGACTTACGTGTATTACCTAGATTCGCCTGTTGGAGGTGGTGTATCCAGCTGCACGTGTTATTATTTAAATTCGCCCAACTGGAGGCGGTGTATCCAGGGTCACGTGTGTCTTATGGGTTCGCCTTGCGGTACTCGCTGCGTCCAGACACACGTGACCATGACACTAATCAGTTTTTATGAAGAGGTAGCCTATAGACTGGACCAAGGTGAGTCATTGGATGTGGTATATCTTGATTTTTCCAAAGCGTTTGATACCGTGCCACACAAGGGGTTGGTACACAAAATGAGACTGCTTGGTCTGTGGGAAAATGTGTGTAAATGGGTAAGTAAATGGCTTAGTGATAGAAAGCAGAGGGTGGTTATAAATGGTATATTCTCTAACTGGGTCGCTTTGACCAGTAGGGTACCGCAGGGGTCGGTGTTGGGACCTATTCTCTTCAACATATTTATTAACGATTTGGTAGAAGGTTTGCACAGTAAAATATCGATATTGGCAGATGATACAAAACTATGTAAAGCAGTCAATACAAGAAAAGATAGTATTCTGCTACAGATGGATCTGGATAAGTTGGGAACTTGGGCCAAAAGGTGGCAGATGCAGTTTAACAATGATAAATGTAAGGTTATACACATGGGAAGAAGGAATCAATATCACCATTACACACTGAACGGTAAACCACTGGGTAAATCTGACATGGAGAAGGACTTGGGGATCCTAGTTAATGATAAACTTACCTGGAGCAGCCAGTGCCAGGCAGCGGCTGCCAAGGCAAACAGGATCATGGGGTGCATTAAAAGAGGTCTGGATACACATGATGAGAGCATTATACTGCCTCTGTACAAATCCCTGGTTAGACGGCACATGGAGTACTGTGTACAGTTTTGGGCAACGGTGCTCAGAAAGGATATAATGGAACTAGAGCGGGTACAAAGGAGGGCAACAAAATTAATAAAGGGGATGGGGGAACTACAATACCCAGAGAGATTAGCAAAATTAGGATTATTTAGTCTAGAAAAAAGACGACTGAGGGGCGATCTAATAACCACGTATAAGTATATAAGGGGACAATACAAATATCTCTCCGAGGATCTGTTTATACTAAGGAAGGTGACGGTCACAAGGGGGCATTCTCTGCGTCTGGAGGAGAAAAGGTTTTTCCACCAACATAGAAGAGGATTCTTTACTGTTAGGGCAGTGAGAATCTGGAATTCCCTGCCTGAGGAGGTGGTGATGGCGAACTCAGTCGAAGGGTTCAAGAGAGGCCTGGATGTCTTCCTGGTGCGTAACAATATTGTATCTTACAGTTATTGTTAGGTTCTTTAGAAGGACGTAGATCTGGGGATTTATTCTGACAGAATTTTAGAGGCTGAACTCCATGGACTAATGTCTTTTTTCGTCCTTACTTACTATGTTACTATGTATGTTTTTTCATAAATAAACGCAAGTTATATCAAAGAAATTTTACCACCAACATGAAGTACAATATGTCAAGAAAAAACATTCTCAGAATCAGTGGGATATGTTAAAGCATTCCAGAGCTATAACCTTATAAAGTGACAGTGGTCAGAATTGTAAAAATTGGCTTGATCATTAAGTATCAAATTGGCTCTGCCACTAAGGGGTTAAAAGCCTGATGTTACCATTTTACTACAGTAAATGTATCACTTAAACATGAGCCATGTATGAGGGACTCAGAATCAGAGTCAGAAATTGAGGAGTCTGAGTTGGAGGTTTGGCTTGTTGACTCCACAGCCCTGGGCTACAAGGTACTAACCAGGGGCGTAACTACTGCGGTCTCAGAGGTTGCAGTTGCGATGGAGCCCGCAGTGCTTAGGGGCACGATTGCTTGTTTTCACTTTGAAGGTGAGCTGTGTAGTGGGCATGTCAGGGAAGTGGCAGCCTCTGGCTCATTGACTGTGCAGCTACATGCTTTGATTGGCTGCCAGGCTGCAATTGACCTGATGCCATGGCTGTTCTGTGCGCACAGGACCTGTGATGAGGTCACAGGAGGGGAGGAGTCAGGGGTCACATCATCAGGAGCCTCCATGTATGCAGGACTCTGCTGTGCTGGTTGTCATGGTGCTGGATGAGGGTAAGTTTATGTGTGGGGTCAGGAGGGGTTTACACGGTGGATGCAGCAGAGCTGTGCATGTACAAGGTGTGCGGAGCGGAGCCGTGTGTGTACAAGGAGTATGGAGCGCAGCTGTGTGTGTACGAGGTGAGCGGAGCCGTATGTGTATGAATCGGAGCCACATGTATACGAGGTGGATCCGTGTGTGTACGAAGTGTACGGAGTGGAGCGGTGTGTGTGTATGAGGTGTACGGAGTGGAGCTGTGTGTGTGCAAGGTGTACGGAGCTGAGCCGTGTGTACAAGGTATATGGAGCGGAGCCGTGTGTGTATGAGGTGTGCAGAGCGGAGCCGCGTGTGTACCAAGTGTATGGAGCGGAGCCGCGTGTGTGCGAGGTGTACGGAGCCGCGCCGCGTGTGTACGAGGTATACGGAGGCGAGCCTCATGTGTACGAGGTGAACAGAGCGGAGCCGTGTGTGTACGAGGTGTGCAGAGCGGAGTCGTGTGTGTGCGAAGTGTATGGAGTGGAGCTGTGTGTGTACAAGGTGTACGGAGTGGAGCCGTGTGTGTACAAGGTGTACGGAGTGGAGCCATGTGTGTATGAGGTGTACTGAGCGAAGCCGTGTGTGTACGAGATGTTCAGAGCGGAGCCGCGCGTGTACGAAGTGTATGGAGCGGAACCGCGTGTGTACGAAGCAGAGATGTGCGTGTATTTTGGCATGGGGGGAGCCCCATTTGAAAGTTCGCACCGGGACCCATAACTTTGTAGTTACGCCACTGTTACTAACCATGTTTTTATTTTGCCTAAAATACAAAGGAAAGGTGTCATCTTTAAGGCTCTTCTGACCTGAGTGTGAAAGCTGTATAGAAATATATGAAGAAGCGGTGACATTCGGGTCGGGGGAACCACCGGCCAGTCCGTGCATTGCAGTCCCATTTATACGGTCGTCTGACTGCACCCAAAAACTGCAAGGACTGTCATCTGGCCATAGATCCTCCACAGAACATGTGAAACCCTCCCAGATACCAATATCATTAAACAACAAGACAATTAGGAGCTAAATCAGTTACACATTATGCAAGAACCTCAAACAAGAAACAACTGGATGCTACCAGAATATTCAGTCAGCACTACACGCACTGCGCTTACATGTACAAGACGGAAAATGAATTTCAGATGAAGAGCGATAAAACCGATGTAGGTAATGCTCCATTTACACATAAGTGGCTACTTTTTAAACCGTGTGGGGAAAAAAAGTTCTAAGTGATTCTAGCACAAAATGAGCTTTGACCCCATAAACAGTATAGGGGAAAAAAATAAAATACAATTATATACTGAATTTTAAAACAATCCAATCATTTACTGGGTCCGCATGCTGCAAATAATTGCCATAAATAGATGACCGAGAAGTGACCCAATTATATAAATGATATAGCAATGGCGGATGGAAAGATGCTAGAACGCATTGCACTTAACACCTGACTCATCCTTACATGTACTTTATGTACTTGACTTCCAAATTTAATGATAACGTCGAAGTTGCATACCTCAGAGTAAGAGTTATCCAAGTCCTTTCAGTAAAAGCAATCTCAAGGTCTGATTCAAACCAAACAGGATAAAGAGTGGCGATTCCCAGGCGCTGCCACAGAGTGAAGACAAGGATGTATGTTGTGTCGACCTCTATTCATACAATGCGTTTCGCAGTTAGAAGGTGTTAACTTGACTTTGAAACGTGTTATTTGAATGAATAAAGATACAGAGAACATACACCCTTGTATTCACTATACAGCAGCGCCCAGAAATCACTGTTCATTTCCTGTTTGGTTTGAATACATTTCCTCCCTTCGGTGTGTGGGTCAGCGGTCGCACTTTTTCTTTCAATCAAAAGGACTCAGGCCTTCGCCTTGAGACATAGAATTCTAGAATGTTAAGAGTTGGAAGAGACCTCAAGGTTATCATGTCTAGCCCGCTGCTCAATGCAGGATTCACTAAACCATCTCAGACAGATGTCTGTCCAGCCTCTGTTTGAAGACTTCCATTGAAGGAGAACTCACCATTGCTTCTCGTGTTTCCATGTGCAAATGAGGATAAGGTTGATCCCTCTACATTGTGACAGCCATTCGGATATTTGTACACACCTAATATGTCTCCTCTTAGCTTTCTTTTCTGAAATCTAAACATTCCCAGATCCTTTAACTGTTCCTCGTAGGATATACTTTGCAGTCCACTCACCATTCTGGTGGTTCACATGCTCTATGCTTCTCTTAATACATCCCAGAACTGTGCTTGCCTTTTTTGCTGCTGCATCACATTGTTGACTCCTGTGCAGTCTGTGATCTATTAGTATATCCAGGTCTTTTTCACATTTGCTGTTGCTTAATTCTATGCCTCCCATTCTATAGATGTAATTTTTGTTTTTCTTGCTCAGATGTAGAATCTTGCATGTCTCCCTGTTAATTACCATTCTATTAGTTGCTGCCCATTGTTCAAGCTTCTCTAGAAATTATAAGCCAGTAAGTTTTAACCTCAACTGTGGGTAAAATCCTGGAGGGTTTTCTGAGAGATACTATACTGGAGTATCTGAAGAAGAATAACCTCATGACCCAATATCAACATGGGTTTACAAGGGACTGGTCCTGTCAGACTAATCTGATAAGCTTTTATGAAGAGGTAAGTTCCAGACTGGACCAAGGGAATGCAGTGGACGTGGTGTACGTGGACTTTTCAAAAGCTTTTGATACGGTGCTGTCATGATCACGTGTGTCAGGACGCAGATGATGTCGCAAGGTTGTTAAAGTTACCCAGGTTCCCCCCTTATTATTTAAATGCGCCTTACTGGAGGCGGTGTTTCCAGATATATGTATGCATGGCGTGTAATACCTAAATCCGCCAGGTGGAGGCGGCGTATCCACCTGCACGCTTTATTATTTAAATTCGCCCCACTGGAGGCGGTGTATCCAGGGTCACGTGTGTTATGGGTTCGCCTTGCGACATCATCTGCGTCCTGACACACGTGATCATGACATTATCACCAGCCGTAAGTGAACACCCTGAGCACACCTTTATAGGGTGTCACACCTGATCCATAATTAAGTGAACATTAACCTAAACCTAAGGTGCGATACCATTCCCCACCACCGGGCAACTTAGAATGAACGACACGACGTGATAATTCTAATGGCCACCGGGGGCAATCACGACACACTTTGGAACCAAAGGAAAAAAGTTCACTTAATGCATTTAATACCGCCAGATCCAACACTGGATCATGACAGGTGCCACACAAAAGGTTGATACATAAAATGAGAACAATGGGGATAGGGGGAAAATATGTGTAAGTGGGTTAAGAGCTGGCTCAGGGATAGGAAACAAAGGGTGGTTATTAATGGAGCACACTCGGATTGGGTTACTGTTAGCAGTTGGGTACCACAGGGGTCAGTTTTGGGCCCGCTTCTTTTTAACATATTTATTAATGACCTTGTAGGGGCATAGAGAATAGAATTTCAATATTTGCAGATGACACTAAACTCTGCAGGGTAATCAATACAGAGGAGGACAATTTTATATTACAGGAGGATTTATGTAAACTAGAAGCTTGGGCTGATAAATGGCAAATGAGCTTTAATGGGGATAAATGTAAGGTCATGAACTTAGGTAGAACGAACAAGATGTATAATTATGTGCTTAATTGTAAAACACTGGGCAAAACTGTCACTGAAAAATACCTGGGTGTATGGGTGGAAGACAAACTCACATTTAGTGGCCAGTGTCAGGCAGCTGCTGCAAAGGCAAATAAAATAATGGGATGCATTAAAAGAGGCATAGATGCTCATGAGGAGAACATCATTTTACCTCTATATAAGTCACTAGTGTGACCACGCTTAGAATACTGTGTACAGTTCTGGTCTCCGGTGTATAAGAAAGACATAGCTGAACTGGAGTGGGTGCAGAGAAGAGCGACCAAGGTTATTAGGGAACTGGGCGGTCTGCAATACCAAGATAGGTTATTTCACTTGGGGTTATTTAGTTTGGAAAATTGAAGGCTTAGGGGTGACATTATTACAATGTATAAATATATGTGGGGACAGTACAAAGACCTTTCTAATGATCTTTTTACTCTTAGACCTGTGACAGGGACAAGGGGGCATCCTCTACGTCTGGAGGAAAGAAGGTTTAAGCATAATCACAGACGCGGATTCTTTACTGTAAGAGCAGTGAGACTATGGAACTCTCTGGCATATGATGTTGTAATGAGTGATTCCCTACTAAAATTTAAGAAGGGACTGGATGCCTTTCTTGAAAAGTATAATATTACAGGGTATATACACTAGTCTCCTTAATATTGCGTTGATCCAGGGAGCTAGTCTGATTGCCGTATGTGGAGTCGGGAAGGAATTTTTTTCCCCAATGTGAAGCTTACTGATTGCCACATGGGTTTTTTTTTGCCTTCTTCTGGATTAACATGTTAGGGCAGGTTAGGATAGGATATGGGTTGAACTAGATGGACTTACAGTCTTCTTTCAACCTTAATAACTATGTTACTATGTAGATCCTTCTGAATCCTTTCTCTGTCTTCTCTAGTGTTCGCTATCCCTCCTAGCTTTGCATCGTCTGCAAATTTGATAAGTTTACCTTCAGTTCCCTTATCTAGATCATTTATAAAAATGTTGAACACTGGGGCCAGGACAGAGCCTTGTGGTACCCCACTTGAAGAACTCTTCCAATTGGATGTGCAACCTTGGTTCAGATTCATCCATTTATTAGACTGTGCTTTTGTTTTGGCTACAACACACTCCGTCATTTCCAGGCTATGATACCAACTTTGACTTGTCCACGTCTTCAGCCCGATAAATGGAGCCATATTAGTTGTCACCTAAATATTACCATCCTAGAAAGGAAGATTGGATATCTGTAATTTTGTTGGTATATACAGTAAAAGAAAAACAAAAAAAAATAAGCTTT
This sequence comes from Dendrobates tinctorius, assembly GCF_039654945.1. Classification (NCBI taxonomy): domain Eukaryota; kingdom Metazoa; phylum Chordata; class Amphibia; order Anura; family Dendrobatidae; genus Dendrobates; species Dendrobates tinctorius. The sequence continues at coordinate 3,398,520 of NW_027361696.1, read as the reverse complement.
TACAACACGTTTTTGAAAAGACATGTCAATGAGGATGATTGGTTACAGACATGAAAGTAACACTTCTAGGGTTAATCTAAGAGACAATAGGATGTCCCTGTACAGTAATATACTAAAAAAGTGCCACATTACAGGAAACCATGTGCCAACATACACGTTCCATGTACATGGTTCTGCTTTGGGAGAGACACCTAAAGTTTTCTCCTTCTACATTACAATTTGCAGCAAAAAAAAAAATGAAATTGCAAATTATACACATATCTTGAAATCTCTTAAATTCACAAAATAGCCTTATGTACAAAGAAAGTTCCAATGGCTTGCCTGTAACTTAGTGTCAGACATCACAGACATCATAAGATTATATTGGAACATTTACTGGCAATTTACTTTTCATTTACGGTACTTTTCTTCAGTACAAATACACAGAAAAGCTTTAGTGCTCTTATATGAGCACATCAATGGCAGGAATGCTACTATATATACTCGACCAAAGGAAGTGTCCATCAAATGTACCAGCATCTGCACTAATATTAGCCATCACCAACGTGCACCATTGATTAGTATGTGGGAGACCATGGCCCGAGATTATCAGGTTTACTTCTGCCTTTATAATGCAAGTTGACTAACGAGATAATGGCCTGAGCTGAAGTAATTCGTTATCATCGAACACCAGAGAAGTTTTGGCAGCTATTTCAGTCCCTCTATCACATCAGGGAGTGGTGCAAGATACTCTCTGCCGACATCAGGCGTGCATTGGTTAGCCATTACCACTCAGTGAATGCGAAATGCAGGTTCACATCCCCAAAGACGACTTCTGGCAGCCAAGACTCCATGTCTTCAATCTAAATGGAAGACGACAACACAAGTGGCCAAAAATGGTGGAAGGAATGAATATGAGCTGCACAAGTCAAAAGAATGTGACTTTCCCCCAGGGAATAGAGTTCTACAAATGCTGTTGTAAATGTCCCAATTCACTAGAAATGAGTCAAGGACTTGACATTCCCAGGGACCTAGCATGTGACAATCTACTTTCACCTACCGATCATGAAGAGTGATTATGGATCAATTACCTCTTAGTGAAAGTCAGCAATTTCCAAAGGTATACAGAATAATATGTTGATTGGAAACCGGAGAAGAAAGGGAGCAAAACGATGAAATGCAAAAACAATCAATAAGTTTTATTAAATATCATACAAAAAGTGCATGGAGTCATAATGAAGTGCCAATAAATAAGCAAATGAACACACACCCAGCAGCCCCCTCATCCATCCAAGATGGAAAATATATTTATATGTATATAATGTCTTCCTTTGGGGAATAAAAATTTCTCCCTGCCTTTTTTCCTCCGCATGTCCATGTCACACTTCCCTTTCCTCCTGGCAGTGTGTTGCTTTTAATTGTTTTTAATTTATTTTATTTTTTCACTAATTTTCTTGTATGTCAATAATATCTTGTATTTAGTGACCTTGAGGATACCACATCTCTCCCTGGACCTTCACTTTGTGCTATGCCCATGAAAACAGGATCCAGCAGCCTCTACAGTTGCGGGAATCATGACAATATTTTGTTATTTGATACATTTGATACATGAGATTTGTTCATTTTTGTTATATATAAATGTACACATGTATGCATGAAGATTTTTTGTATGGCCATGACCCCTTTATAATTATTGTTATTGTCTGTATGGACTTCAGTGATCTTTGTTTATTCCACGTATTATATACAATTATAGGTGGCTGTGCGCATCGCTCTGGGGTGGCAAATGTGTTGCTGGCAGATGGGCGTCTTTACGCTGCACACATGTGCCCTGGTCCTTTGACCGGTGTTTGTGTGTCCAGCGTGATGCCTACTCTGTACAGCAGGGCCTGCCGTCCTCAGGGTGCATGCGCTGATGACGCCATGCTGATTGGCCGATCCCGGTCACGTCTTCACGTGACCTGGGTCATAGGGTATTTGAAGGTCCTGTGGAGATCTGTTTAGCATCTCCTTGATAAAGCGGCCTATTTGCACCGCAAAACGCGCGTCGGGGGTCACTGCCCGGCGCCCATCCTCCTCCTCCTGTACCCTCTGGTAAGTTCCTTTACCGGTACATACCTTAGATCTTTATCGGCGGATGCCTTTTTATACCTAGACCCATTGCACCCTTAGGACATAATATTGTATGTCTCCCTCCCTTATTCAAGTTTGGGGAGGTGATTTAGATTAGATCTGGCCACATGGCGATTTATACTTTGTAGGGTGACATAACTTTGGGTGTCTATTTACTGGTATGAAGTCTAGACTATATATATGAGGGCACTTTTTCCATCTTGGATGGATGAGGGGGCTGCTGGGTGTGTGTTCATCTACTTATTTATTGGCACTTCATTATGACTCCATGCACTTTTTGTATCATATTTATTAAACCTTATTGATATTTTTGCTTTTCCTCGCTTTGCTCCCTTTCTTCTCCGGTTTCCAATTGACCGTTGGAGCAGATGTGGCTTGTGCCAAGGGTGAACAAATTGTTTTGGTATCACCTTTTGGCATTTTAGCATTCTATATGGGATTTCTATTGAGAATAATACTGTATGTTGGCCAGACGAAGAGTGCTGGACGAAGGAGACAAACACGTTACATTTAAATAAAGCCTTAGGATGATCTAGGACATTTAAAGGGGTTTTCCAGTTTAAAAAAAACCTTTTTACTCTAGCTGCAGGTTGTTTTAAAAGAACAAACTTTACTCACCCTCTGTGGATCCAGTGGGGAGTCTCTACTCTCACGTCAACAGCGCTGCAGTCAGTCAGTGAGGTCTGTGGTCACGAACAGTACGTGTTGTCATTTCGGGCAGATCCACTAAGGCTACTTTCACACATCAGTTTTTTGCCGTCAGGCAGGATCCGGCTTTTTTTAGAAAAAACGGATCCGGCATAAATTTTGGAGAACTGTAGAAACGGATCCGTTTTTTTGCTGGATCCGTCTCTGTTCCTGGCGGCTGGCCAATTGGATCTGAGCATGCGCAGACTTAAAAAAACCGGATCCGGTGGCTGGATCCGTCTTTTTCTGGATCCGGCGCACTCCGGCGCCCATAGACTTTCATTGTAGCAAAAAGCTGGAAGCGCCGGATCCGGCGCTTCCGGCTTTTTCGCCGGAGACAAAAAACGTTACAGTAGCCGTTTTTTCCAGACGCCGGATCGCGTCACATTGCCGGATCCGGCAAAAAACGGATGAAACGCAATGCCATCCGGCACGATCCGGCGCTAATGCAAGTCAATGGGGAAAAACCGGATCCGGCATTGCATTTTGCCGGATCCGGTTTTACAAAAAAAAGCCGGATCGCGCCTGAAGGCAAAAAACTGATGTGTGAAAGAGGCCTAAGATGTTATCGACTGCTGTACTGCTGACAAGACGTCAGCAGTACAGATACTTCACTGGAAGTGTCTGTCAGGGGAAAAAAAATTGCAGCATGCTTTGAAACCAGATGTCACACAGCCATTAAAGTCTATAGGTGCTTGGAAAACATTGGACTGCACTCAGATGATATCCGAGCGCAGCCCTACATCCGCAGACTCACAGAATGGAAAAGAGAAATTTATTTCTCCATCTTCTCCTTACAGTGTGATAGAATTCACTCATCCTAGAGAGTCAGATCACACTTTGTTGACACTTGAATCAAACTCTGACCAGAGTGTAATTTCCATAATCTTTTGCCGTTTTAGTCATAACCAAAAAGGTCATTAAATAGTTGGACCCTTTATTTTACTATGTGCTGAACGTACAAATCCTGACCACTATACAGACCATTGGAAAACACAACACATCAATACTCCTAGTTGTGGTGTCACAAGTAACCTTCGATCATCATTAATAAAAAGTACTAAAGCGTTTAAACAAAGTTTCAATTATTATTTAGCATTTACAAGATCTCAGTTATTGCTCACTGGATAATAACATTCTGTAAACTGTCTATGGATCTGTGTATGGCTTTTTCTTGTACTGTTATACTATGGGGTGTCCTATACAGGAGTTTTCCAGTGAAGTGTTAAAAGAGGCATTTCCCATCTCCAAGATCCTATCCGAATATGTAGTAGGTGTAATAATAATAATAATATTAGCAAATACCTCCTATTAGAAATGTGATATAGCTCTTTTGAGTCGCTATGTCGATTACCCCACCTCGTGCAGGGCATTGCAGAAGCTTAGGTATTCATGAGTGAGACCACTAACAACTAATTGTCACTACATGTGTGGTCGTAACCATGGATAAACAAGCTACTGCAATGTCCTCCTCATGGGGTAAACAACATAGCCAATCAGAAGAACTAAACTACTGTACATTTCCAGTTGGAGGTATTTGCTAATATTATTACACGTACTACATATTCGGATAGGATCTTAGAGATGGGAATACCCCTTTAAGTTATCATCTATCCATGGCAGAGCTGTGGAGTCGGTAACCCAAACCTCTGATTCCAACTCCTCAATTTTCATGACTGACTCCACAGCACTGCCCCATGATTGATCACATACATAAAGTGCTGCACAGATTCATCTCAACTAAAAGCCGAGATCCTCAGATCAGGAATAGAACAGACATTTTTAGGACATTTCATATCTTTACCAAATTCTTATGAAAATATTTACAGCACATCCTGCACTGAACTTCTGAACCCAATTTATTATATATTTTAGGAGTTAGAGTTGGTCCATTTTATATAGACTCCAACTCTACAGCCCTGATCCATGGGATAGGTGATAACTTATAGATTGGTTAGGGTCCTGCACCAACCAGAAGAACAGGAGCACTTTTATCCCTATTACAATGTGGAAGCACGTGCCCAACCATCACTCCGTTCTCACTCTATGGGACTGCCAGAAAGAGACGAGTTCAGCAATAGTCAGTTCTGTTGTGAACACTTTTGACCTGGCTTCTGAGTTTGGGCTCCCTCTGGTGGTTGCTGCTGGTAATGGAGCTGGTCTGGCAGACAGAAGTCAATCACCTGAGGAGGATGATTGGAGGTCAGGTGTTACAGACTGGAGAGATTTAAGTGAGCAACCATCCCTCAGTTGTTGCCGGTGATTTGATTTTCTTCCTGAGCATTTTGGAAGTCTGCTTGCCTCCTGCTTTGTCCTGCATCTTTCAGATAAGTTATTTGTCTGCTTGAATCTTTTTGCATTTGATCCATTTTTTGCTTTTCTCTGATTTCTGCTTTGCTGGTGTGAGTTCAGCCTTGTTCCCTGCTGGGACCTGTGCTGGACTCTGTTCCATATGCCACAGCTCATGTCAGTCTTTTCAGTATTTCTAATCCCTTGTTATATCAGTATCTTTTGTTTTGCATCCAGTTCACACCAGAGTTCTGATTTAGTGGAGGAGAGGTTGTGTGGCCTCAGTATTTTTGCATATCAGACGTGTTGGATTTTTTCTTAGGGTTTTTTGCATGATTGCAGACAGTATCCTTTCCTGTCCTGTTCTATCTAGACAGTTTGGGCCCCATCTTTTGCTTACTCTATTTTCTGCCTGTGTTTTGTGCCTCATCTTGTCTCACCGGCAATCTATGTTCGGGGGCTATCTATTCCTTTGGGGTTCTACTCCAGGGCAGTTTAGCTTTACCCTTTCTCTCTTAGGCTTAGTTAATTCTTTGGCTGTGCCGAGGCGTCTAGGGCATCATAGGTATGTCCCACGGCTAATTCTAGTTGTGTTGTCAGTTTAGGGGTCTGCAATCCGCTAAGTTACCAACCTCTCTGGTTATCTGGTTACCTAGCCTATTCCCCTGCTATCCTCCTCGGTTACCTAATCATAACACAGTCCCATAGCAGTTGACTAAAGCAGCAGCAGGCGGCACGTGTACTGCCGTTCTATTCTAACAGGCAGTCACTGCTCTCCTGGCGGACATCTCCTACGTCATTCACAATCTGCTCCTCTCTCACACCTGTACAGTAAGGAACAAGAGCTACACCACAGGAGGAACAGGCTGTGGGGTTGACATCATGTCAGGACAGATGGCGATTGAGGGGGACATAGGAGGCACCGAGCACAGTCCGATCACGTTCATCAGGCCAGACAATGGCGATTAGCATACAGCATGGGACAATTAATAAACGGCGTTGTGCTAGGCTCTTATGAACAGGTAGAAGAAGTGCCTATAAAGATGAGTGAACGGTGTTGAATATAATTGATATATGTAAAACCTGGTGAGAAAATTTTCTGTTTGAAAGTAGTTAATCTGTGTAAACATAGACACCAGTAAAGCTCATGTCCTAATTTTTTCCATACACCCCTATTCTTCAGAAAGAAGAAGTCACAAAACTGTCCTTTTGGGCTTCGTCTACTGCTATGCTTCTCATACCAAAGCACCGCATATTGGGATTTTCATGGCCACACAAGGCCGACTTAAGTGGTGTTGTGTCCTTTATTTTATTCATATTTAACAGTGGAAGAATAGTTGCCGTGAGTTTATTTTGGGTTAACTATAAATAAATAGCCAGTTCATTAATAAATAATTCCATATAAATACCCAATATTATCATACCAGAGAAACAATCCGCCCCTTAACGGGCGATTTTCCCTCAAATAAGACATCACGACAGTTAAATTAATCAGGGAGGGAGGGGGAATCTTCTTACTTCAGGAAAACCGTTGAGTGAGGAGAAAAACCGACCAAACAGGGCTTTATATATTCTCAAAAAGACCGTCAAAACACATATCCACCAATCATGGCCCGTTAAAACGGCGCCAAGAAAACTGGTCAGAACCAGTTAAGACAGGTTTTGGTGACCCCAGTGTACAAAGCCATGACCTATCCTTGACCTTTCTCTGAGAAGAAAGATAAATGCCAATCAAGGCAAAATGGAGATAAACTACGGCCTGTATGGCCATGGGCCCCCCTCTATGTTTTTATTTTATTACGGGGGGGACTAATATTAGAGAGGGTCATCTAAAAAAAACATATCATGCAGTAGTTTTGTTTTTTTTTCACAGTGAGTTCCACGGTATACCAGCAGGGTTAAGAGTAATGTATACAGAGCCTTACATGATCCACAAAATATCACACATGCTCCAGACTTAAAAATCGAAATTTGGTTTAGAAACCGTTTCAGCCTGTAATTGTAAGATAATGATCGCACATAATAAAAGAGTATTCTTTTATTAAATGTGAAAAGGAACCTATAGGTGTGTTCACATCGGATGGAGATACTGCAGGTTTTCCTTTCAGATTTACACCTAACAGATTACAATGCCAGTCATCGAGTTAATATTTGAACAGCTGTAATCCACATTCAGCAGAGTTTGCCGTAGTGCAAATGTGTGTAAATTTGACAAGTGGTGCAATGCGTTTCAATCTAGAGTGCTGAAATTTGCAGTGTAAGGCTAGTTTTACATTTGCGTATGGAGGAGCTGCGGACTTCCTCCCTGAAGCTCCGCCCCCCGCCGCACCTCCTCCGGTCAGCTCCACCTATGTCCACATACTTCTGCATGCAGCCTGCGTACCCTATCTTTAACATTGGGTACGCAGGTTGTGCGGATGTATGCGGATGCCTCCGCATGCATCGTTTTGACGATGCGGCGACCGGCGTTGGACACAACATATTGGAATTTGATGCGGTCGCCGCATCGTTAAAACGACGCATGCGGAGGCATCTGCATACATCCGCATGACCTAGACAGCTTGAATACATGTGTGGAATGCCTGTTTGTTAGGGAATTCCTACATGTATTCAGCCTGTCTACAAGTCGCAAATCATGCAGCTGAGACAAGGAAATCTAAATCTCCGAGCACGCCAAAATACTCGGAGGACACCCGAGCATGCTCGGGAAAACCTGAGCAACGAGTATACTCACTCATCACTAGTAGACTCCACTTTACTAACTGTGGTAGTTTGTGCTGAAGTATTTGAAACGTCAAGAATATGGATCTATAGAAAGTAAAGAAAAATATTTTACCTATGGGGCACACACCACAAGTCTGCCACCGACACCGTAATGGGTAACTTGGATAAATCTGTAATTTTGGAATTGCAATAAAATAACTGACGGACACAGAGACATTTCCATCATATACCGTAACTAGAAATACGATCACCTTAAAAGGATATAAAAAACGCATGTACATTTATTTATGCATTAAAGAAATCATATACATGCAACTTGTGATGATGCATTGTTATTCAACCACAGTCAACAGCCAGGTTACAGGTGTGTCGCTGACTCCCTAAAGAACTAGGAGTTTTTCCCAATGCAGGTGTAGTATACTTTGGTCTAATTTAGAGAATACGAGCACCTACTACAAGATGTGAATCTTGGCAGCACTTTGAACTGTGCCAACATTTCCAGATAAATATTTTGGTATTTTGGGAGGAGAGAACCATTAATTAACCCCTTAAGGACCAAGCCACATTGTAGGTTAATGACCAGACCTTAATTTTGAAATCAGACCACTGTCACTATATGTGGTTATAACTCTGGAACGCTTCAACGGATCTTGCTGATTCTGAGACTTTTTTCCATGATATATTGTACTTTATCATAGTGGTAAAAATTCCTAAAGGGAATCTGTCACCGGAAATTGCAGGCCTATGTAAATGGCCTGGGTCCGGTCCGATGGGCGGTGTTTGTTCTTCTTTCTCCACCCCATCCGTGGCCCCGTCCGCAATCTCCGGTATTAGATTAGTTCTTCTCCATTGTTCATGAGTGCGCAAAGCAATCTTGCTTTGCGCACGTGCAGTATGCTTTGCCCAACTGCGGGCAAAGCCGATAATTATTACTGCGCATGCGCCGGTACACTATGTCCTGGAACACAGCGAAATACTTCAGATTGACTGCCCGATCACAGCGATCTGGGTGCGGGAACCAACGGAATGGGTCCCAGGCTCCCCGCACATCTTCCTGTGCCTCTAAGGCCGGTTTCACATTAGCGCTTTTTAAGCGCACGCACGGCCGGGGGTAGCTCCGCCCCCGAGCCGGCTCTCTGCCCGGCGTGCCCGCCCCTTGCTTGTAGCGCCGCCTCCTAGCACACAGCGGTGCCTGCGATCGGCGCACCCTATCTTTAGCATAGGGTGCGCAGATCATGCGCAGGCCGTGCGCTAGTTGCGCTTTGACCTGCGCTGCGCACTTTTGACGGTGCGCCATGCGTGCCAAAATCAAACTTTTCGGATTTTGGCGCGCATGGCGCACCGTCAAAAGTGCGCAGCGCAGGTCAAAGCGCAACTAGCGCACGGCCTGCGCACGATCTGCGCACCCTATGCTAAAGATAGGGTGCGCCGATCGCAGGCGCCGCTGTGCGCTAGGAGGCGGCGCTACAAGCAAGGGGCGGGCACACCGGGCAGAGAGCCGGCTCGGGGGCGGAGCTACCCCCGGCCGTGCGTGCGCTTAAAAAGCGCTAATGTGAAACCGGCCTTAGCTGTCTGTTACAGCTGACAGTTTAAATGCATGGCGGGCATAGTTTGTCATGGTGCGGGAACTGACATCCTGCCATGATTGACTATGTCCATCAATGGACGTTAAGCAGTTAAAGAAATCTATATATTTATATATAAAACTCAAAATCTGTAGTAGCCCGCTCTATACAAATCCACAGTTCTCGCCCGATTCTCACCACAGTTCTCGCTAGCATCCCCCCGTCATGAGACTGGGGCCCCCGAAGTTAGGCCCTATACATATAATGGAGAAATGTGAAGGTGAAAGTAAAAGTGCTAAGGGGACTTATCAGTTGTGACTGATAAATTAGTAAAATGCCAAAATAATAAAAATTTAAAGTGGAAAAACAAATTTACTGTAGCACTCTGAAAATGTCAATTTCAGGGTGACATTGAAAATTTTACTCTAGCTACCATAACCAACAATTTAACATATTTTCCGTGAGCAAAGCCACGGGTATTCTACTAGTATTATTATAAGTTAGAATGTAGCAGAGGAGCTGTCAGTAATAAGCACAGGTAAAATATTACACCCTCAGGGTTAAAGGAGTCATCTAGCAGAACAAATATACCTTCTAATAAGTTAGGAAAGTTATATAATGGCGCTTTCCAATACACTACATATGCCCCGAGGTCCACGTTATGGGGACCCTCTTACTGTTCTAACTAGAGATGGGCGGACACCTGGATGTACGGGTCCCGCCGAACAGTTGCAAAAAGTTCAGATTTAAGTACCAGAACAGTAGCTGGACCCGAACCTGAACCTGAACCCAATTCATGTGGCCCAAACATCCAGGGTTTACTATGACAGCGTGGCAAATACCGCTTCTGATCGGCGTTGAAATCATCCTCGCCAGTCAGAGAGCCACTGTTGCCACGCTGTCAAAAAAACAGCACTCTGCTGTGATCGAAGGTATAAGGTTTACCTCCGGTCACCGGTAATGGTGTTTCCAGGAGTCCATCATGACAGCACCACCAGGAGGTTGTCCTTCATATCCTTGATAGGGACAGGAACACAGAAGAGGTTAAATAGCCCCTCACCACCACAAACCTTCAGTGATTTTTCCAAGTACCACACCAGGATGGATGCAACGCTATTTTATTGAATTCCCTCTCTCTACACATGTTTATATCACATATCAGACAGGAATCTCAAGGGAGGGTATATAAGGGGTGCTATCATGACGGACTCCTGGAAACACCATTACTGGTAGGACTAATTCCTACTTTCCAGGACGTCCCTCCTGACAGCACCACCAGGAGAAATACCAAATAACTCCCACTAGGGCGGGATTACTGCTTGGAGGACTTTCCTCCCAAAGGCCGTCTGTTAGTTTGTCAGAACGTCCATCTTATAGTGTCTGCAAAAGGTAATAAGAGTCAGTGATAAGCGGTCATAAAGGAGCGCTTAGGAAGCAACCCAGAGATGCACAGGATGTCGGGTCGTCACCGCAGCTCCAGCCGAGAACCTCCGATGGAGGATGGGAGCAATGAGAAACCCCATCCCCTATGTGATTAATAAACATCCACCTGATGAAGACGGATTCTCCGTCAAAACGCATTGTGGTTTAACCCCATCTCTTGTCTTGGTCTCTTTCCTGCGCTCCTAAGACCGTTTCCCATTTTCTCATTGCAAAAGTTATTAGACTTAGATCAGGTTGCAGCCCAGCTTATCTGGTCCATTGAGGCCCCTGCACTTTCTGCCCACGAAGCCGAGATTGCTCTCAGTGAGTGAGCCTTGAGGCATTCCAGAGGGGTTCTCCCTGCCGAAACATATGCTGTGCTAATAGCTGACTTAATCCATCTGGCTAGAGTAGCCTTGAATGCCTTCTTCCCCTTGTTCTTTCCAGCCATCTGGACGAAGAGATTAGAGCCCACTGTGATCTTTAAGTAATTAAGTAACATCCTCTTTACGTCTAATAGGTGAAGAGAATACTCCTTCTCGTTGTTGTAGTTTTGGCAAAACGTTGGTAGTACGATTTCCTGATTTCTACAGAAGTCTGAAACAACTTTGGGAAAGAAGGCCGGATCCAGTCTCAGGACAATACAGTCTTCCTGGATTTTTAAATATGGGTCTCTTATGAACAGAGCCTGGATTTCGCCAATACGTCTAGCCGATGTTATCATCACTAGGAAGAGGGCTTTGAGTGTAACCGACCTCAGGTGTGCCTGGTCTAGAGGTTCATACAGTTTTTAGCAAAGTTTCCCCCGAACCAAGCTGAGATCCCAAGGGGGCACTGAGCTGCGTATTGTTGGCCTAATACATTGGATAGCCTTAATGAATCTCACTACCCATGGATGACTAGCTATTGGAGAATCAAAAAAGGAACTCAGGGCTGCTATTTGAACCTTCAGTGTACTAGCCTTAAGGCCTTAGGCCTTTATCAAAGCCAGACTGCAGGAAGTCCAGAATCCGGGGAATATCTGGACCCTGGGAGATGGATACCGGAACTGAACATTGTGAGCAGAATTTTTTCCAGATCTTCCGATATATTGCTGAAGTGACTGGCTTCCTGCTCTTCTGCATGGTAGTAATGACTAGTTCCAACAGCCCTTTTGACCTCAGGATCTCCTTTTCAGGATCCAGGCTGATAGCTATAACATCCCTGGGTTCTGATGAAGTAGAGGCTGGCAAGAGGATTGGTTCTTCCAGGGACATCCACTTTAATAGGGAGAACCAGCTCCTCTTGGGCCAGTGTGGCATTATTAAGATCACTGATGCCCAGCTCTCCTGGATCTTTCTCAAGACTCTCGGGATTAGAGCCAGTGGTGGGAAGGCGTAGGCGAGATCAATATCCCAGCTTTGTGCTAAGGCATCTATTCCTGTTGGAGTATCTTTTGGATTTAGTGAAAAAAACATTTTTGTTTTTGTATTCTTCCTTGAGGCAAATAAATCTATCTCTGGAGTCCCCCAACGTTGGGTCAACTGGACAAAGACCTCCTGGTTTAGTGATCATTCTGAGGGCTGAACTCTTTCTCTGCTTAAGAAGTCTCCCAATTCGCTTCAGGTGTACCTCTGTGACTGATTTTACTGACTGACCATTCTGCCAAGGAAAATATTGCGTCTGACAAATTTTGCAAATGACTGTGCCTCGGGTCACCTTTGTGTAGTAGGAAGGCTACTGTCGCTGAATTGTCTAAGAAGATCCTGATTCTTGATATCCTCTTAGAGCTTCCCAAACTGCTCTGAGTTTCCTGTAATTTGACGACCTGTTGCTTACTGCTGTGGGCTAAGCTCCTTGAAGATAACCTCCTTCCATATGAGCTCTCCAGCCTGTGAGGCTTGCATCCGTAGTGATGTTGACACACGGAAGGGCCTTCCTCTTCCGAGGTTCACTGTACAGGACCACCATGACAGGAATTCTTTTACCCTTTCGGATAGTCGCATATCAGGTATCCAAAGATGCTTCTCTGCCGTCCCATGCTGCAAGGGTCTCCTGCTGCAGTTTTCTTGAATGGTATTGACTTCACTGGACACTGGGTATACATGAGGTCATCAGGCCCAGGATTCTCGTTGCTTTTCATATGGAGACATATTTCCATCTCTGTATTGACTGGATCTCCTGTCTGATTGCCTGCTGTTTGTGTAGCGGTAGAAAGGAGTGTTCTTGTTCTGAATCCAGAAGAACTCCAAGAAACACCTTCCTTCTTTCAGGCCTGAAATTTGACTTCCCTACATTTACTAGCCATCCCAGTCTTTCTAGGACTGACTGTGACGACTCCTGGAGTGGACCCTCTGGGTCGTGACACCAACCCTCCCAGGGCGAGCTGACCTAGTGAAGACCACCCCCTATACAGGGAGTGTCAGGGGCAAGCCCCAGGGGGTTAGGCACCACGACTGCTGGCACCAGGCGGCCGGCTCACAGGAGACACGAGTGGGTGAGTGTGTCTGCAGGAACGTGTAAAGCGTGGACACGGGAACACGTGGTATACAGAGACTTCGTTCGTCCGGGAGTGAGTGAAGCAGGATGCATGCAAGGAGCACGTCAGAGCACTAAGTCAGGCAGGTGTGCCAGGAGGTGTAACAGAGTACAGGAGCAGGTTGTGTGCCAGAGGGCACAACTGAGCATAAGACAGAGCGCAGGATTGGTACGTGTGCCAGGAGGCACAACAGAGTAAGAGACTGAGTACAGGATCAGAGCATGTGCCAGGAGGCACAACTGAGGATGAGACAGAGTACAGGGTAAGAGCGTGTGCCAGGAGGCACAACCGAGTATGAGACAGAGTACAGGGTCAGAGCATGTACCAGGAGGCACAACCGAGTACGAGACAGAGCACAGGGTCAGAGCGTGTGCCAGGAGGCACAACCAAGTACAAAGCAGAGTGCAGATTCAGAGCGTGTGCCAAGAGGCACAACAGAGTGCAAGGCAGGGGACCTGAATACAGCGCACAGCCAGGCAGGGACACGGCAGACCAAGCCAGCAAGCACAACAATAATCAGGCACCTCCCCTAGGGGGAGGTCGTCTGATACAGCACATAACTACTACTGGTTCCGGGTCAGGAGCTAGCCAGAAAGCACATGACCACTACAGGTTTCAGGTCAGGTCCTCCATTACCATAGAGAGGACTGAGCCCTATACAGCACTGACAGGAGCGCGCAAGCGCAAACGTGACATACAGGAGGAGACCCGGGGACGAGAGCTGCGCGTGCGCACCCGACGGGACCCCCGGAGTGACCGCGGCTCCGGAAGAGATGACGTCGGGACCGAGGTCCCGCCCCCAGGTGACACTGACACTGTTGCTGCTAAATTTTCTTCCATCTGTTGTGGAGAATCAGCCACCAGCAGCAGATCGTCTAAGTAGGAGATGATGAGAACCTTCCTTTGTCTTAGGAAGGCCATCACTTCTGCCATGAGCTTGGTGAAGATTTGAGGGGCAGACGAAAGGCCAAAGGGTAGACATTTGAACTGAAAGTGCCGTATTCCGCTCCAGTTCCTTACAGCGAACCTGAGGTATTGCTGAAGTGAAGCATGGATCGGTACGTGGTAATAAGCACTCTTTAAATTTAGAGTGCTCATTACAGAGTTCTTTTTTATCAATGGTATAACGGATTTGAGTGACTCCATCTTGAACTGTCCGCAGGACGGCCATCGGTTTAATGGTTTGAGGTTGATTATTGTCCGGATTTCTCCTCCTGGTTGTTTCTTGCAGCAAAGTGGACTGATTCCGCTAAGGCGTCTGCCATAAAGTCGGTCGCCATCTTCAAAAGTGGTAGTGATCTAACGATCTCTTCTCTGAGTGTCTTGTTTTTAATTTGGTTTTCCAATTCCTCCACCCATAGGCTCATTGACCTGGCCACTGAGGTAGCCACTATATTTGCCTTCATGATGGCTGCTGATGACTCCCAGGCTTTCTTGATGAGCTCTTCCGATCTTTGTCCATAGGGTCCTTAAGACCGGACGAGTCTTCGAAAGGGATTGCTGTCTTTTTTGAGACTCTAGCCACTGGGATATCGATTTTTGGTACTGATTCCCACACCTTTGCTTCTTCTGGATCAAAGGAAAGGTGGTATTTAAAGTCCCTTGGGACTACGAGTTTTTTGCCAACATCTTCCCACTCCTACGCAATTATTGCTGTTATGTGATGGTTCACTGGATAGACTCTATTTCTGCGAGCCCTCAAGCCTCCGAACATGTCGTCCTGGATTGTTAATGGTCCTGCGGAGTCCTCTGCCTTCATGGTACTCCTAGTGGCCTGCACAAGCATGTCGGTATTCTGAGACGAAAACAGATATTTTTTCCTCCCTTCCGGAATTGCTGCTGAGGAACATTCGCCCTCATCTGAATCAGAAATGGAGTAGGCCGATACCTCTCCTTCTTTGGAGCTTGGATCCTCATCCCATCTAGGCCTTTTGGGACTGTGCTGGAACCAGTGTAGTGACTGTTGCTTGTACCTCTTCCCTGATCATGGATCTTATGTTGTCCAGTAGGGGGTCTGTTCCTCCTTCAGTAATCTAGATATGCATTTTTCGCATAGCTTTTTAAGACGCCCCTCTGGGAGTCTGTCAGAGGAGAGAGGGCATATGTTACTCTTCCGCTTGGTCACTGCAGCAGAGTGTTTATGCGCCTCCTGAAAATAAATGTAAAGAAGGGCCTGTAGCTGCATATCTAGTGACCTTTTAGAGAATCCCTACAACCGTTTACTTACGGGGTCCAGGGTTGCTTCTGAGGATTGGACGTCAGGACAGCAAACACTCTCCATATTTTATTGAGTCAAGTGTGCTGTCAACTGTCTTTAAGTTGTCTGCCTTACCTGGCTTCAAGACATCTGATTTGTCTCCTTCCAAACTCAGCTGCTGTTGATTTCGGCATCCCAGTCTTCAGCCACACTGTGCAAGCTCCAAGTGGAACGCACGCCGGCCCTGTTGACACCCCTGCCCATAGCCCTCATGGGGGCACGCCCCCGCCTTACCTGACACCTAGAGTGCCGGGAGTATTGTTAGCAGCTGGTCCCGGCGTTTCCGGCTCTTCCGCTGCTGCCTGTAATGCCTCTCGATGACGCGTTGCGCCGTAAGTTCGAGCTTGAGACACCGGTTGACTACCGCCGGAACAGCAGCCACTGCCTAGAGCCCGCTGAGGGGATATGGCAGCAGTCGGGAGCATCCAGCTCGACTGGAATGCTGAGGGACCTACGTAGGCGTTCATGCGGAGTCTTACCCCCCCGACGGATCTCTGCTGCCTGAGTCCCCCACGGAGGGGGGATTTCCCGGAACCCCAGCTCAACCAGGATTCGACAACGCCAGGGAATCCCCCGGCATGCAGGTACTCTCTTCATCTTCGCACCCTACGCTCCTCTGCATCTGTCCCTGATAGGGATAGGAAAAACACTGAAGGGTGGTGGTGGGGAGGGGCTATTTAACCTCTTCTGTGTTCCTGTCCTTATCAAGGATACGAAGGACAACCTCCTAGTGGTGCTCTCTGGAGGGACGTCCTGGAAAAAGGTATTCAAGGTGGGAAATGAAATGATAGGTGATTTGCTGATAGACACAGAAAACCCTATATTAAGGATCACCAATCTAAACCAAGAAGAGGTGCGAATCCGGCTAAATAAGATTAAAATAGATAAGTTTCCTGATCCAGTTGGCATACACCCATGAGTACTAAGAGAACAAAGTAATATAATAGACAAGCCATTATTTCTTATATTTAGGGACTTTATAGCGACGGGGTGTGTTCCACAAGGCCTGGCGCATAGCAAATGTGGACCAATATTCAAAAAGGGCTCTAAAAGTGAACCTTGAAATTATAGGCCAGTAAGTCTAACCTCTATTGTTGGTTAAATATTTGAAGGGTGTCTGAGGGATGATATTCTGGATTATCTCAATGAGAATAACTGTTTAACTCCATATCAGCATGGGTTTATGAGGAATCACTCCTGTCAAACCAATCTAATCAGTTTTTATGAAGAGGTAAGCTATAAACTCAAGGTGAGTCATTGGTGAGTCATTGGACGTGGTATATCTTGATTTTTCCAAAGCATTTGATACCGTGCCACAAAAGAGGTTGGTACACAAAATGAGACTGCTAGGTCTGGAGGAAAATGTGTGTAAAAGGGTAAGTAACTGGCTTAGTGATAGAAAGCAAAGGGTGGTTATAAATGGTATATTCTCTAATTGGGTCGCTGTGACCAGTGGGGTACTGCAGGGGTCGGTGTTGGGACCTATTCTCTTCAACATATTTATTAACGATCTGGTAGAAGGCTTACACAGTAAAATATCGATATTTGCAGATGATACACAACTATGTAAACCAGTCTATACAAGAGAAGATAGTATTCTGCTACAGATGGAGCTGGATAAGTTGGAAACTTGGGCCGAAAGGTGGCAGATGTGATTTAACAATGATAAATGTAAGGTAATAAACATGGGAAGAAGGAATCAATATTACCATTACACACTGAAAGGGAAACCACTGGGTAAATATGACATAGAGAAGGACTTGGGGATCCTAGTGTGAGGGACGAGGGAGAATCCATTTTAGATTATAGGACCACTCTCTGTCCTCTCCTGGAATGTTCTCCCACCCTTTCATCCCCCCAGGGCATAAAAGGCAATGTGATGTTTTGCTTTAATTAAAACGCCAGAAAGAAGCTCTTAACACAATGGTGATAAATCTTCTGCAACTGCAGCCAGCTGGCTCCCTTTGTTTGACCAAGCACATGGTGATACCGTGGCACAAGTCACAGCAGGCTCTGAGGTACTGAATCTGGAAAATGACCTATAAGAATGCAATCTCTCTGAGACTAGCCGAGCACATAATCCCCTATACGCCCGTGCCCGGCAGCCACCTGTAGCACTTTGCGTTATGGAGTTATAAAAGTTTAGACACCATGAATTACATACAGTAAGCATATTTGGTCTCTATGCGGAATCCAGTGGCCGCACCCCCAACCCATTCAGAGCATTGGGCAGAAAGTTATGGGCCATCCACGATTCTGGACAGAAAATCATATTTTCAGACATGGGAGGAGGGAGGCAGCCCAGCCCAGGAGTGGCAGCAGAGTGTGGGAGGGAACAGCCTAGGAGATATAAGGCAGACTCTCATTTTGGATTAAGCAGAGTGTGGGAGGGAACAGCCTAGGAGATATAAGGCAGACTCTCATTTTGGATTAAGTTTTCTACTGGCAGGAGGACCCGTTATCTGACGTGGTCAAGGGAGCCATGTAACTAAGATTTGGACCTGTGATCCATCAGCGCCTCCTTTTGGTCACATGCTACATAACATGGTAATTGCAACCTATCTATGCCCTACTTTTGTACTGCACTCCTGACTGTATACCTGTATATTGTTCTTGTAAATATATCCCTGTATATTTCTAGTGTGCCTTTTCGGCGATTAAATATAAAAATTAATCTTCAGCCGCTCTTTATCTCGATACATGAATCCCCACGTCAGTACGGTCAGTTGGTCAATTGTACGCGTCCTGGGTTGGTTTCTGACCCGATATAAGCCTGTTGTCGGACGGGGCTTATTTCGAACGAGGAACTGGTGGCAGAATACCATAATGTGTTAGTGTGGAATTCTGGCTGTGATAGCTGGGAGGTTTATATATATACTCCCAGCCTGGACTGGTGATATATATCCCCCCTTACTGTGAGCGCCTCAATAACTCGTATCTATAAGGGAAGACTTTCCGGCGACTATTTGCCCTTGCTGCAGTTCCCTGACTGACCAGAGCAAGTGGTGGTACCAGAGAGCCGACCCCTGCTGGCTCCTTCTCTCCCCTCCTCCGAGGTGAGCGAAGTCGATACCCCCTTCCCCTGTGAGATCCGTCACAGATTGGTGGCAGCGGTGGATCACTACTCCCAGACTAACGGCAGTAACTTTTGGTGCTGGGGTCTTAAGATCAGCTCAGCACTAGACAGTCAGAGTGCAAAGTACTGTAGGTGTGTAGGTGCTCGGATTGCCGCTGTGTCCGTGACCGAGGGCTGAAAAGACTGGCTGCAAGCACTCGAAGCCGGACAAGAATGATGGCCGCTGAGCTAGCCCATAATGCAGAGAATGGATGTACTGGTTCCGAAGAAGGGGTGAACCGGGGGGGGGGGGCTCCCCAAGCGTCTCGCTGCCAGTGCACTACCCCTGCCGTAGGAGAACGCCCTCCTACTGCCCTTCTCCCTGTATAGCTCAGATCGAAGGCCCTCTTTCAAGCTACCCTGGCGAGTCTCGAGGCGGGGCACGAGAAAGCTTACACAGCCCTCCTGAAAGTGGCAGAGTGCCAGACAGATCAAGAGGCGGTGTAAGCAGAGAGGGAGCGCGAGGTGGTAGAATGCCAGGCAGATCAAGAGGCGGCATAAGCAGAGCGGGAGCACGAAGTGGCAAAACACCAAGTAGAGCGAGAGCATCAGCTAGAGTTGGCTCGGCAGAGTCTCCTACTGCCCACCCCAGCACCTCTGGAACCCAAGACAGCCAAGGTCTGAGCCGAGGACTTCACATTGCTGGAGAAGGACAGAGACAAGGACTCCTTTCTGCGAGCCTTTGAGCGGACCTGGCGACTGCGCCATCTGGCCTCGGATCAGTGGGCCAAGTACCTGACCCCCCATTTGAGGGGTAAGTCTCTGAAGGTTTTGGAAACTTACCTGCTGGGGTGGAACAGGACTATGAGAGCATCAAACAGGTTCTGATCCAGCAGTTCAACCTCACTCCAAAGTCTTAATGCAGGAAGTTCTGGAGCATGCAAAAAGGCCCCAAGGACATGTGGGCTGATCACATGCAGGCCCTTATGAGAGCTGCAGAGCACTGGACCAAGGGTCTGGAGCTCACCACCTGCCATGAGATCCAGGAGGCATTTGTCACAGAGCAATATTTGTGGAACTGCCAACAGGACCTCCAACAGTACCTCCATGAATGGAAACCAAAAGGAGCAGCTGTTATAGCCGCCCTGGTAGATGACTATGCCATTAACCGGGCCCCTGAAGCCAAGCGGGCCACCCACAGCACCTGGAGAGGCGGTAAGACTCATCCTGCCTGTTTCCCCAGCCCCTAGAATGCAAGGGGCACCCCCCTCTGTCTCCCTCTCCAGGCCAGGGGCAGAATCCAGGTGTCACCTCTGCAACCAACCCAGACACTTCAAGGCCATGTTTCCCCAGCGTCCCAAGGCCCCGTTCTCATCCCCAAAACCATCCCCTGTCATGTGTATGGGTGGTGGGAGGTCCCGTGACCATTACTAGCCCGCCACCACAAACCACGCCGCTGCTTTGGAACTGTGGGACACCGGCGAAGAGATGACCCTCGTGCGGCCAGAGATGGTGTCCCCCCAGGACTTGATACCCGGAAAAACGCTTGCCGTCGCCAGGGTTCATCTGGACTGGCGTGCCGGGAGGGGAATGAGGGAAGTGGGAGTGTCGGTGAATATTCCCGCAAATGTTTTACTTGGGACAGATTTGGGGCAGCTATTGTCACAGTATGTGGCTACTGAGACCCCAAGTCCTGGTCCCCCACTGTGTCTTGATTTGTCTACTGCTAGCAATGTTATCAGTGTGTTGCCTGTTCCTTCTGCGTCAAGGAAGGAGGTGGGAGCTGAGAGTCACTCCTGTGCTGACAGGAAACATGCAGTGTGCACAGATGAGACGGAGCCAGAAGACACAGGAAGGTGTGAGAATGCCCCCAGGTGTGATGAGACAGTGTGCTCTGGAGGGAGAGACAGGGGACAAGCAGCTGCAAGGCCAGAACCAGAGTTGGTGGGAGCACCAATCTGTGACAGATCTCACAGGGGAAGGGGGTGTCGACTTTGCTTACCTCGAGAGAGGGGAGAGAAGGACCTAGCAGGGGTCAGCTCTCTGGCACCACCACTTGCCTCTGGTCAGTCAGGGAAGTGCACCGAGGGCAAATAATCGCCGCAAAGGCTTCCCTTATAGGTACGAGCTATTGAGGCGCTCCCAGTGAGGGGGGATATATATCAAAAGTCCAGGCTGGGGGTATATATATAAACCTCCAGGCTGTCACTGCCAGAGTTCCTCAATAACACAGTACGGTATTCTGCCACCAGTTCCTAGTTCGAAATAAGCCCCGTCCGACAACAGGCTTATATCGGGTCAGAACAACCCGGGTAGCGTACAATTGACCAACTGAGCGTGCGGACATGGGGATTCGTAAATCGAGTTAAAAGAGCAAGCCCAACATTACTTTTATATTTAATCGCCGAAAAGGCGCACTAAAAATACACAGGGATATATTTACAAGAACAATGTACAGGTATACAGTCAGGAGTGCAGTACAAAGGTAGGGTATAAATAGGTTGCAATTACCGTGTTATGTAGCATGTGACCATGGGGTACTCGGTACCGGGCCGGTGTCAGGGGGATGTGTCACAGCAGCGGTAACCCGGTCCGTGGCCCTGGGCACTCAAGCAATGGGGGGGATGTAGTTAATGGTAGGATAGTTCGTGACACCACCCGTGGTGTTTGGCAAATATGGTGTTAGGCCAACGCTGCATACAGATCCGCTGGGACTGATGGTATGTGCAGCTTAGATGGTAAAGCTCCCCACAGGTGGAGCTGTAGTCCCAGGGCAGTGTAGATGTAGCTGGCACGGGGATGTAGCAGTGCCGAAAGCGTAGGGAACAGACAAGACACAGCGGTTGTAGTTTCTGTACCTTTACTGAGTATATGCAGTCCAGAGTCCTGATTACAGATGGTATTGGAGCAGGTTAGCCTGTAAGCAGATCAGGATTCTCTCTCAGCAGAAGGGCTGTGCAGTCTCCTTCCTAGCGCTTTGTAGTGTGAAGCACTCCAGTACTTAGTTACCCTGGAATGCCTCTCTCTAGGTGTTCCTAGTCTTTACTTGTATGACAGACAGCTGTAGCCTGCTTCGGGGACTCCTCACTGCGTCCCGGCTCTCTATTCAGTTGCTGTTGTGTCCCAAGTCTATGATGGGAGCAAGGCATTAGCGGCTCACTACTCCTCCGGTGTCTGTTGCCGGACATAAAGATCCTATCAACCTCGGGGACCGGGCCCCGGCCTTTGCGCTCTCTAGACTGGAAGGGTTCTCTATCTTTCTTCAACCAACTTCCCACCGTCCTTCTATTCTCCTTCGTTCCGATCTGTTCTATCTCTCTTATGGAATCTGTAGTCTCCAGTCTACATCTCTTTCTCCTTCTCTTCCTTCCCTAGGGAGCTCGTTCCACTAAGACCAGTCCTCAGCCTCTCCTGACTGACTGCCTTCCTCCGCCTTGAGCTCCTCTCAGGCTGACCTGCTGTCAGCCTGCTCTCTCTCTGGGACTCACCCCAGACTGACTTGAAATCCTATACCTTCCCTCTCTTTTATATCTAACTCCACCCGCCTCCCCAGCACCTCTCGTGTTACGAAGCCAGGGACCACAAAAGGCACCCTATGACCTTTCCAGCATAAAGCATGGATGGGTCCCTGCTGAACTATCCTGAGTGTGGGGTGCAGGTGTTGGAATGCGGAAAAGAGTTCCCAGCCTACCTGGATGGTGGGGCACTACACCTTAGGAGAAGGTGCAGTAACTCTGTGGCGACTGAAGCCTCAGGGGCGCCACATACCCCCGTTAAACACAGCACGTCCGCGGGCTGTAAGACAACAAAAGGTACAATACAGGAACACAGAAAAATTTTTAAATGCTGTTTAACAATACTTATCTAATCTTTCTAATGTAGGAGGCACATTTCTTAAACGTTACAAACAGGTTAACTTCCTATCTTAGTATCAAAAATTTACGTAAGTGCAATTCTTAATTCAAACTTCTATACTCAACACATTTTCTTTAGTACATTTTCTATCAATTATTCTCTTTTTCTTTCTCTTTTCTACTGGACGCAAGACACTGACCATCTACTCTTGGCCTGTCACCTGTCACTTTCAATTCTTCAGTCTTTATTCAATTCTCACATTCTATCTCAAAACTTTTCTAATTCTCTGTATCAAATATTCTATAAAAGACATTTACTTTTCACAAGACACAACATTATCAAATACATTATCATAAAACATTCAAAGATTCTTGCAAAGTGCTGAACACTGCTCCCAGCCGGGCTTTCTTGCAGTGTCCCTTGAGGTAGACATCATTCTTCGAAAAGTGGCCATGCAAAAACATTATCTTCGCAAAGTGTCTTTATATGTAAAACCAAGAAAGGGCACCTAAGGAGGTGCAACTATTTACAATAAAAGTTTTTGGATCAATCAGAGTCTATGATCTCCACAGTTCCATTTCAAAAACAACGCTGCCAATCAAAAACTGGGCAACATGATGAACAAAAAGACAAAGGCACAACTGGTGCAACAAACCCTCCTGGGTAACGAGATTTAGTAAATTATAATTCTTCTACTGGTGAATCATAGAATCATACAATCATAGAATCGTAGAGTTGGAAGGGACCTCCTGGGCCATCTGGTCCAACCCCCTGCTCAAAGCAGGATTCGCTAAATCATCCCAGTCAGATGTCTGTCCAGCTTCTGTTTGAAGACTTCCATTGAAGGAGAACTCACCACTTCTCGTGGCAACCTGTTCCACTCATTGATCACTCTAACTGTCAAAAAGTTTTTTCTAATATCTAATCTGTGTCTCCTCCCATTCAGTTTCATCCCATTGCTTGTAGTCTTTCCTTGTGCAAATGAGATTAAAGTTGATCCTTCTGCAATGTGACAGCCCTTTAGATATTTGTAGACAGCTATTAAGTCTCCTCTCAGTCTTCTCTTTTGCAAACTAAACATTCCCAAATCCTGCAACCTTTCCTCATAAGACAGGGTTTGCAGACCGGTCACCATTCTGGATGCTCTTTTCTGAACTTGCTCCAGTTTGTTGATGTCTTTTTTAAAATGTGGTGCCCAAAACTGAACACAATATTCCAGATGAGGTCTGACCAAAGAGGAGTAGAGGGAAATAATGACTTCACGTGATCTAGACTGTATGCTTCTGTTAATACATCCTAGAATTGCATTTGCCTTTTTTGCTGCTGCATCACACTGTTGACTCATATTCAGTCTGTGATCCATTAGTATACCCAAGTCTTTTTCACATGTGCTGTCACTTAGCCCTATTCCTCCCATTCTGTATATGCTTTTTTCATTTTTATTGCCCAGATGTAGTACTTTGCATTTCTCCCTTTTAAAAACCATTCTGTTAGTTGCTGCCCACTTCTCCAGTTTATTTAAATCTTTTTGAATCCTCTCTCTCTCTTCTCTAGTATTAGCTATCCCTCCTAGCTTTGTGTCATCAGCAAATTTAATCAGTTTACCCTCAATTCCTTCATCTAAATCGTTGATAAAGATGTTGAACAATACAGGGCCCAGGACAGAGCCCTGTGGTACCCCACTTGAGACATTCTTCCAACTGGATGTGCAGCCATTTACGACCACTCTTTGGGTCCGATCACTAAGCCAGTTATGAATCCACCTAACAGTTGCCTTGTCCATTCCATACTTAGTCATTTTTTCAATAAGGATTGTATGAGAGACTTTGTCAAATGCTTTGCTGAAGTCAAGATATACTATATCTACAGCATTTCCTTGATCCACCCAATCAGTGATACCATCATAGAAGGAAATTAAGTTAGTCTGACATGACTTATTAGTTACAAACCCATGCTGACTCTGTTTAATCACTTCATTCTTATCCAGGTATTGACATACATGTTGTTTAATAATTTGTTCAAAGATCTTTCCTGGTATAGAAGTCAGACTCACCGGCCTATAGTTGCCTGGGTCCACCTTCTTCCCCTTTTTGAAGATAGGAACAACATTTGCTCTTCTCCAGTCTTCTGGCACTTCTCCTGTTCTCCAAGAATTTTCAAAGATTATGGAGAGGGGTTCAAAAATTTCTTCTGCTATCTCCTTCAGTACTCTGGGGTGTAATTCATCTGGACCTGGAGACTTGAATTCATTTAGGTTAGCTAAGTGTTTCCTCACTATGTTTCTGTTTATAGATATCCTGGATTCTTCTATTCCCTTAATAGGACAGTGAATAACAGTTGATCTTACATTTCCTTTCTGAGAGAAAACAGATGCAAAATAGGAATTTAAAAGTTCAGCCTTCTCAACATCCTGTCTTACCATTTCATCATTTTCATCCTGTAAAAATCCTATAGCATCTTTGACTTTTCTTTTACTTTTGACATATCCCCAAAATCCTTTATTATTGCTTTTGACATCTCTTGCCAGCCTCAATTCATTTTCAGCTTTAGCTAATCTGATTTGTGCCCTGCAGGTTCTGCAGACAGCATTATATTCTTCTTTAGATATGCCTCCCTCTTTCCATTTTATAAACATTTTTTTCTTCCTTTTTAGCATGTGCTTAAGTTCTGTGTTCATCCATCCTGGCTTCCTTAAATGCTTCCTATTCTTCCCTCTTTTCGGAATTGTTAACAACTGTGCTTTGAGTATTTCATTTTTCAAGATTTCCCATCCTTCCTGGACATTTTTGTCTTTAAGGATATCCAGCCATTGGATCCCTCCAATTCTCTTTCTGAATCCCTTAAAATCTGCCTTTCTGAAATCTAACCTTGACGTCTGAGTCTTCACAGGTCTTCCGCCTCTAGTTATCCAAAATTCTAAAATAGCATGGTCGCTACCTCCTAGGGTCCCAGCCACTTTTACCTCCTCAACCATTTCCTCCCTGTTTATAAGGATTAGATCCAAGGTAGCAGTTCCCCTCCTGTGGTTGGTATCCCGGTCCCAGACCAGATCTATCACGACCTGGCCAGCCGCTGCGACCGTGGTGCACCCCAGGGCCTTCCCAGTTGTCAGGACATCAGACGTACCTGGGGCCTCCTGGCAGTGTGGTCTCTGCTCCGGTGCAGCGGCGGCAGGTACCGGTGGCAAGGGTACCAAGTTCAGGGGCGCCAGTGGTGTAGGCCCCCCCGGGGCGTGCAACCTGCTCAGTCTCCGTAAGGCCTCCTGCCTCAGTTGCAGGCGGCATGTCAGCTGGGTGATTCCGTCCTCCAGCTGCTGACGATTCATCGCAGAGACGTGGTCGGAGTCTTCAGCCATGGCGCCAGGGAGATCCGTTTCCCCACGCTCCGCAGGCCTCCTTCCCTTGCTCTCCAAGATGGCGTTCTGGCGTTCTTCCTCTTGCTCCGCCCTTCTGCTCGCCACTGGCTTTCTCTGCCCCTCCTTCCGGGGGCGGCGTCTTCTTCTAGCGCCTCCATACCAAGCCAGTATACGAACCCCTCGGGGGGTGGGCCATGCATAGGTCACATAGTAATTCAGGCAGGGACGGCCCAAGACTCTTCGCGGTCTTTTCTTAGGACCTCCCATCTCTTCACGCCCTTCTTCTCCGCGCCAGCAGCCATTTTTAATGTCCATTTTACAGTCTATTAAATTTGGTCTTCTGCACATTTTCAAAATTTGTAAATCCAAGGCACACAGAACCCGATGGCATCGGGTCTCGTCATCCTGTTCGTGACGCCAAAATTGGGTCACCCCCGCACACCCAGGGCAGCGGGGTAATCAGTACCGGGTCGGTGTCAAGGTGGGAATGTGTCACAGCAGCGGTGACCTGGTCCGTGGCCCTGGGCGCCCAAGCAATGGGGGGGATGTAGTTAATGGTAGGATAGTTCGTGACGCCACCCATGGTGTTTGGCAAATATGGTGTTAGGCCAACGCTGCATACAGATCCGCTGGGACTGATGGTATGTGTAGCTTAGATGTCAAAGCTCCCCACAGGTGGAGCTGTAGTCCCAGGGCAGTGTAGATGTAGCTGGCACGGGGATGTAACAGTGCCGAAAGCTTAGGGATCAGACAAGACACAGCGGTTGTAGTTTCTGTACCTTTACTGAGTATATGCAGTCCAGAGTCCTGATTACAGATCGTATTGGAGCAGGTTAGCCTGGAAGCAGATCAGTATTCTCTCTCAGCAGAAGGGCTGTGCAGTCTCCTTCCTAGCACTTTGTAGTGTGAAGCACTCCAGTACTTAGTTACCCTGGAATGCCTCTCTCTAGGTGTTCTTAGTCTTTACTTGTATGACAGACAGCTGTAGCCTGCTTCGGGGACTCCTCACTGCGTCCCGGCTCTCTATTCAGTTGCTGTTGTGTCCCAAGTCTATGATGGGAGCAAGGTGTTAGCGGCTCACTACTCCAGTGTCTGTTGCCGGACATAAAGATGCAATCAACCTCGGGGACCTGGCCCCGGCCTTTGCGCTCTCTAGACTGGAAGGGTTCTCTGTCTTTCTTCAACCAGCTTCCCACCATCCTTCTATTCTCCTTCGTTCCGATCTGTTCTATCTCTCTTATGGAATCTGTAGTCTCCAGTCTACGTCTCTTTCTCCTTCTCTTCCTTCCCTAGGGAGCTCGTTCCACTAAGACCAGTCCTCAGCCTCTCCTGACTGACTGCCTTCCTCCGCCTTGAGCTCCTCTCAGGCTGACCTGCTGTCAGCCTGCTCTCTCTCTCTCTCTCTAGGGCTCACCCCAGACTGACTTGAAATCCTACACCTTCCCTCTCTTTTATATCTAACTCCACCCGCCTCCACAGCACCTCTCGTGTTACGAAGCCAGGGACCACAAAAGGCACCCTATGACCTTTCCAGCATAGATGGGTCCCTGCTGAACTATCCTGTGTGTGGGGTGCAGGTGTTGGAATGCGGAAAGGAGTTCCCAGCCTACCTGGATGGTGGGGCACTACACCTTAGGAGAAAGTGCCGTACCTCTGTGGCGACTGAAGCCTCAGGGGCGCCACAACCACAGGGAGGCGCTGATGGATCACAGGTCCAAATCTTAGTTACCTTGGCGACTCCATGTATAGTTGTGCTCAAAAGTTTACATAACCTGGCAGAATTTTTGCTTTCTTGGCCTTTTTTCAGAGAATATGAATGATAACACCAAAACTTTTTCTCCACTCATGGTTAGTGGTTGGGTGAAGCCATTTATTGTCAAATTACTGTGTTTTCTCTTTTTAAATCTTAATGTCAACACAAAAACATCCAAATGACCCTGATCAAATGTTCACATACCCCATTTCTTAATACTGTGCATTGCCCCCTCTAACATCAATGTCAGCTTGAAGTTTTTCTCTGATGGTAAATCTGACCACTTTTCTTGGCAAAAAGCCTCCAGTTCCTGTAAATTCCGGGGCTGTTTAGCATGAACTGTGCGCTTGAGATCTCCCCAGAGTGGCTCAATGATATTGAGGTCAGGAGACAAAGATGAATGACCACTCCAGAACCTTCACTTTGTTCTGCTGTAGCCAATGACAGGTCGACTTGGCCTTGAGTTTTGGTTTGTTGTCATGTTGGAAAGTCCAATGAGCAGTTTTCGGGCTGACGATTGAAAATTTTCCTCCAGTATTTACTGATAACGTGCCGCATTCATATTTCCTTCAATTTTGACCAAGTTTCCGGGGCCTTTGTAGCTCACACATCTCCAAAACATCAGCGATCCAACTCCGTGCTTTAAAGTAGGAATGGTGTTCTTTCATCATAGGCCTTGTTGACCTCTCTCCAAATGTAACGTTTATGGTTGTGGTCAGAAAGTAAAATTTTGGTCTCATCACTCCAAATTACATTGCTCCAGAAGTTTTGACGCTTGTCTCTGTGCTGTTTTGCATATTGTAGTCGAGATACTTTGTGGAATTTGTGAAGTAGTGGCTTTCTTCTGGCGACTCGACCATGCAGCTCATTTTTCTTCAAGTGCTTTCTTATTATACATCTTGAAACAGCCACACCGCTAGTTTTCAGAGAGTCCTGTATTTCAGCTGATGTTATTTGTAGGTTTTTCTTTGCTTGCCGAACAATTTTCCTGGCAGTTGTGGACAACATTTTCGTTGGTCTACCTGACCGTGGTTTTGTTTTTACAGAGCCCTCGATTTTCCATTTGTTAATCACAGTTTGAATGCTGCTGACTGGCATTATTAATTCCTTGGATATCTTTTTGTATCCCTTTCCTGTTTTATACAGTTCAACTACCTTTTCCCATAGATCCGTTGACAATTCTTTTTCTTTCCCCATGACTCACAATTCAGAAACGTCAGTGGCTGGATGAAAGATGCAAGAGTCTGTCTGGATCCCAGAAATTCACTCCGCTTTTATGCACACAAACTGATTACAAGCAAACAGATCACAGGTGAGGATGTTACCTTTAGTGGCCATTCAAACCCATTTGTGTCAATTTCTGTGCATAATATCAGGCCAAAATCATCAGGGTATGTGAACTTTTCATCAAGGTCATTTGGATGTTTTGGGTTGTCAATATGACTTAAAAAGAGAAAACACAGTAGTTTGACAATAAATAGCTTCATCCAACCACTAACCATGAGTGAAAAAGTTTTGGTGTTATAATTCATATTCTCTGAAAAAAGGCCAAGAAAGCAAAAATTCTGCCGGGGTATGTAAACTTTTAAGCACAACTGTATATGTTTCCCCAGACTGCCATAATATGACTTTATGACTTCTGTATGTGTAACCACTTACTTGATTTCATTTCCATCTTGTACTAACTCATTGCTGTGTTTCTTTTGCGACATGTTAAAAAGAATTTGTCAGTAGGATTGT
The DNA here is from genome assembly GCF_039654945.1 of Dendrobates tinctorius. Classification (NCBI taxonomy): domain Eukaryota; kingdom Metazoa; phylum Chordata; class Amphibia; order Anura; family Dendrobatidae; genus Dendrobates; species Dendrobates tinctorius. The sequence goes on along the minus strand of NW_027361696.1, from coordinate 3,369,188 downwards.
TCCTCTTGAGCCGTCTACATGAGCATGCTTTTCACAGAAAGCTTAATAAAATTATATCTTGGTATCTGTAAGACCGGTTTCACACGTCAGTGTCTCCGGTACGTGTAGTGTCTCACGTACCGGAGACACTGACACACGTAGACCCATTCATATGAATGGGTCTATGCAGATGTCAGCGGGTTTTCAAGGACCGCGTGTCCGTGTGCAAAACACGGAGACATGTCTGTTTTAACACGGACACACGACCCGCAACACGTGCTGCACACGTGCACACAGAGAACTGTTCACACAGTCCTCCATGCTCACGGACGGTGGCTGGGAAGAAGCGGCTACTATAAGCGCTGTTCCCAGCGGCTGGTGCTGCCCGCGGCTGTGATTCTGCTCTCCTGCTCTGCCGGAAGGAGAGCAGAATGAATGAAAACCCAACTTGGGTTCCCTCTCATTTTCTTAACCAACCAGACAAAACTTACAGCTGGGGGCTGCAGCCCTCAGCTGTCAGCTTCAGTCAGGTTGGTTGTGAAGAATAGAGGGGTCCCCACGCTGTTTTTTTAATTATTTAAATAAATAATTAAAAAAACGGCGTGGGGTCCCCCCTATTTTTGACAACCAACTTGACTAAAGCCGACAGCTGAGGGCTGATATTCTCAGGCTGGTAAGGGGCCATTGATCTTGGCCCCCCCAGCCTAAAAACAGCAGCCCCCAGCTGCCCAGAAAAGGCGCATCTATTAGATGTGCCTAATCTGGAGCTTTGCCAGGTTCTTCCCACTGCCCTGTAGCAGTGGCAAGTGAGGTAATAAGGAGTTAATGGCACCTTTCGAATATAAGGTGCCATTAAGCCCGGATTAGTAATGGAGAGGTGTCAATAAGACACCGATCCATAACTAATCCTACAGTAAAGAAAGGGTTAAATAAACACATTCACACAATAAGAATAAATTATTTTAATGAAAGGATACAACACACACATTTTTATAATCTTTATTACACTGGTAATTCCTTAGCGAAGCCCTCGTTCTTCTGAAAAAAAGTTGAAAATAATAAAACAAATCTATACATTAACGGTCCGGTGCTCAGTCACGTCCCACAACTTAAATCCATCTCGGGGGTTAATATATTTACAGTTGGAGTGCTGCTAACACAGCCGCTCTCAACTGTAACTGACTGGGGAATGAATAGAGCAGCTGGCGCATGCTCAGTAACTAGCGGTGACGTCACCGCTCATCACTGAGTGCGCTCTGCTCCACTCATTCCCCAGTCATTTACAGTCGGGAGCGGTTGTATCCCTGAGATGGATTTACACCGTGGGACGTGACTGAGCGCCCGACAGGTAATGTGTTATGAGTGAGTCACCGAGGAGGAAAAAACAAAAAGCAAGCTAAGCCCAGAAAACCGGAGTTTGGTAACTAGCAGATTGCAGACCCCTGATCCTATCCACAACTAGCAGTAGCCGTGGAGCGTGCCTACGGTGGTCCTAGACGCCTCGTCACAGCCGGAGAACTAAATAAGCCTAAAGAAAGAAAGGGAAAATCTAAACTGCCCCAGAGCAGACCCCAAAGCAATAGACAGCCCCCAACATGTATTGTTGGTAAAACAAGATGAAAACACAGACACAGATAGAAAGATAGGCTGAGCAAACAGTGGGGCCCTCACTAACTAGAAAGGACAGGAAAGAAAAGCTGCTGTCTGCAATCACGCAAAAACCCTGCCAAAAAAAATGTCCAACACGTCTGATAGAAAAAAGCTCTGAAGTCGCTAGACTTCAAATCCCTATATCAGCACTCAGGTATATTCTGAAGACAGAGCAAAATAGATTAACTGATCAGAGACAAAATGGGCATTCAGCCCAGTCCCAGCCAGGGCTGGCTGAACACAAAAACTAAAGTAAACCAGACAAAAACTCATATGAAAAATAGCAGAGAAAACTTAGCTTTAGGAAGGCAGGAACCAAACTGGAAACCAGAAGCCACAGTCAGGAAAAATCACCAGCAAGAAACTAGGGAGTCGGCTGCCTTAAATCCATTCAGAAACTCCTGATGTCCAATCGCAGTCCTCTTCCTCAGGTGGCCGGTCTCTGCCATTTAGATCAGCTTCATTACCTCCCTTCACCAACAGAGGGAGTCCAGATAGAGAACTCACTACTCCTCTGTCAGCACAGCCAGCTCCATAACCCTCACCAGAAGCCAGAGGCAAACCCGAAAATGAGCTCACAACAGTACCCCCCCTTGAGGAGGGGTCACCGAGCCCTCATCCACGCCACCGGGCCGATCAGTGTTATGATTGAGTCACCGTAGGAGGCAAAAACAGAAATGCTAGCTAAGTCCAGAAAACCAGAGAAGTTGGCAGCTATCGGATTGCAGACCCCTGAACCTATCAACACAACTAGCAGTAGCCGTGGGGGGTTCCTACGATGCCCTAGACCCCTCGATCACAGCCGGAGAATTAAATAGGCCTAAAGAAAGAAAGGGGAAATCTAAACTGCCCCAGAGCAGACCCCAAAGCAATAGGCAGCCCCCAACATATAATGACGGTGAAGCAAGATGAAAATACTAACACAGACAGAAAGATAGACTGAGCAAAGAGGGGCCCAAGCTAACTAGATAGAAAAGGACAGGAAGGCTACTGTCTGCAATCCGTGAAAAACCCTATGAAAATAAGAGCCAACAGACTGACAGTGAAAAAGGCCCTGAAGACGCTAGGCTTCAAAAAAACTATGTCAGTACTCAGGAATATAGTGAAGACAGAGCTACAGGCAAAAGGAGATTCAACTCACCCCAGCAGGGAATGGCAGAATACTGAAAAGCAAGGAAAACAAAAAACAAAACAAAAAGCTAACAGGCAAAACAGAAAACTTAGCTTTAGAGGAGCAGGAATCAGACTGGTATCCTAGAAGTCCACAGAGAAATCACCCGCAGGGCAGAAGGGCGTCGGCAGCCTTATATCCAGTCCGTGACTCCACTCAGCCAGTCATCCTCATTAGACTCAGGTGCCTGATAATCAGGCTCATTACCTTCCTTTACCAGAATAGGGAGTTCAACAGACCCCAGTGACGAAGGGGAAAATGAACTCACAACAGATCAGGATGGGCCCAATGAAAAACATGAACCAATCTATCGGCATGAATATCAGAGGCAGAGACCCAAGAATTGTCCTCCTGGCCATAACCCTTCCTCTTGACCAAATACTGGAGTCTCCGTCTAGCCAGATGAGAATCCAGTATTTTCTCTACCTCATATTCCACATTACCTTGAACCAATACAGGGTCAGGAGGTGCAGCCATAGGAACTACTGGCTCAACATATCTCTTCAACGGCGACTTATGAAACACGTTATGGATCTTAAACGTAACAGGAAGAGCCAATCGAAAAGAAACTGGATTAAGAATCTCCAAAATCTTGTAAGGTCCAATAAATCTTGGCTTGAACTTTGGAGAAGCCACCTTCATAGAGATATTCTTTGATGACAACCAAACAATATCACCCTCTTTAAACCGGGGACCAATGGTCCTATGCCGGTAAGAAAACCGCTGGGCCTTTTCCTGGGAGAGAGACAACTTATCCACTACTTGGTCCCAAATCTGCTGCATTCTCTCTTCCACAGTGTCAACACCTGGGCAGGCTGAAAATTTCACTTGCTCTGAAGAAAATCGAGGATGAAACCCAAAGTTACAGAAAAAGGGCGACATCAAGGTGGCAGAACTAGCTCTATTGTTTAAAGCGAATTCGGCCAAGGGCAAAAATGAAACCCAATCATCCTGATCAGCAGATATAAAACATCTCAAATAGGACTCCAAAGTCTGGTTTGTTCTCTCCGTCTGCCCATTGGTCTGAGGGTGAAACGCAGAGGAGAAGGACAACTGAATTCCCAGCTTGGAACAAAAGGCTTTCCAGAATCTGGAAACAAACTGAACTCCTCTGTCCGATACAATGTTCTCAGGAATCCCATGCAACCTAACCACCTGCTGCAAAAACAAGGGTACCAACTCTGAGGAAGATGGGAACTTTGGGAGTCGTACAAGATGGACCATCTTAGAGAATCTATCACAAATCACCCAGATAACAGTCATTCTCTGAGAGACAGGAATATCAGAAATAAAATCCATTGAAATATGGGTCCATGGCCTCTTAGGCACCGGCAAGGGCATCAACAACCCACTAGAGCGAGAACAGGATTTAGACCGGGAACAAGTCCCACAGGACTGCACAAAATTCCTGACATCACGAGATAAGGCGGGCCACCAAAAAGACCGACTCACCAAATCTCTGGTACCAAAAATACCTGGATGACCAGCCAATGAGAAATAATGAACTTCAGACATCACTCTCTTCCTCCACTGGTCAGGAACATACAATTTTCCCATAGGACAACGCTCAAGTTTGTCCTCCTGGAATTCTTCCAGAGCACGACTCAAATCGGGCGAGATGGCAGAAAGAACTACCCCCTCACCGAGGATGGTAGTAGGCTTGGTCACAATAGGAGAATCAGCAAAGAAACTCCTAGAAAGGGCGTCTGCCTTAACATTCTTAGTGCCCGGAAGAAAGGAGACCACAAAATCAAAACGCGTAAAAAACAAGGCTCACCTAGCCTGTCTAGGATTCAAGCGTTTGGCCGACTCAAGGTAAATCAAATTTTTGTGGTAAGTGAGGACCACAACTTGATGTCTAGCTCCCTCCAACCAATGTCTCCACTCCTCAAATGCCCATTTCATGGCTAACAATTCCCGATTCCCCACATCATAGTTGCGTTCAGATGGGGAGAACTTTCGGGAAAAGAAGGCACAGGGATTCATTTTAGACGTCACCGGATCTTTTTGGGACAAAACAGCTCCTGCACCAATCTCTGAAGCGTCTACCTCCACCTGAAAAGGAAATGAGACATCAGGTTGCCGCAAAACCGGAGCAGAAGTGAACCTCCACTTCAGCTCCTGAAAGGCCGAAACAGCCTCTGAAGACCAATTCAGCACATCAGCACCCTTCTTAGTTAAATCAGTCAGTGGTTTAGCAATACCAGAAAAATTAGCTATAAATTTACGATGAAAATTATCAAAACCCCAAAACTTCTGGAGAACCTTCAAAGAAGTGGGTTGAACCCAATCATAAATGGCCTGTACCTTGGCCGGGTCCATTTCAATAGTTGACGGAGACAAAATAAATCCCAAAAATGAAATCCTCTGTACACCAAAAAAGGCACTTCGATCCCTTAACATACAAGGAATTCTCCCTCAAAATTCGGAACACAGTCCGAACATGTTCCACATGAGAATCCCAATCCCTGGAAAAGATCAAAATATCATTCAGATAGATGATCAAAAACTTATCCAAAAGTCCCGGAAAATATCATTCATGAAGGATTGGAAGACAGAAGGGGCATTAGTGAGCCCAAAAGGCATCACCAGGTACTCAAAATGTCCCTCCGGAGTATTAAACGCCGTCTTCCATTCATCCCCATGCTTGATGCGAATAAGATTATACGCCCCCCTGAGGTCAAGCTTAGTAAACCAGCAAGCACCTTTAACTCTGGAGAATAAATCTGAAATCAGGGGTAACGGATACTGAAATTTAACCATAATTTTGTTGAGGGAACGATTGTCAATACAAGGCCTTAATGAACTTTCTTGGCCACGAAAAAAAACCCAGCACCTAAGGGCGAAGAGGATGGTATAATATGACTCTTCTCCAACGACTACTTAATATAAGATCGCATAGCCTCGGGTTCGGGGACAGATGAATTGAAAAGTCGACCCTTGGGAAATTTACACCCAGGTCTCAACTCAATTGCACAGTCATAACTCCTATGAGGAGGCAAAGACGCAGACTTGCTCTCACTAAATACATCATAAAAATCAGCCAAATAGTCAGGAACATCATGCGACTGGGGAGAGATGGAGAAAACAGGAGTGTCGCCAAGAGCACACCGACAACCCCAACTCACCACAGATACAGATTTCCAATCCAAAACCGGATTATGGATTTGCAACCAGGGAAAACCCAGAACAATGGTATCATGTAAATTATGCAACACCTAAATTCTGCAATTTTCTTGGTGGTCTGGGGCGACCCGCATTATCACCTGGGTCCAAAACTGAGGTTTATTCTTCGCCAAAGGAGTAGCATCAATACCCCTCAAAGGAATAGGCGTCCGCAGAGGTGTCATAGGAAAACCACAACGTTCAGCAAAATCCAAGACCATCAGTTTCAAGGCCGCTCCTGAATCCACAAAAGCCTTCGCGGAAAATGTGTATAAGGAGCAGATCAGAGTAATTGCCAAAAGAAACTTAGGTTGTACACCACCCACAGCAAATGTGTGTGCAAAATGTTTCTCTCGTTTAGGGCAGACAGAAATAACATGAGAGGCATCTCCACAGAAAAAACACATCTTATTACGCCTTCTAAACTCCTGACGTTACGCCCTAGACAAAACTCGACAAAATGTGGCAGTGCCTCCCGTGTAGTCTTGCGTTCACGTAAACGCCGATCAACTTGAATGGCTAATGACATAGAATCGTCAAGACCAGAGGGAACAGGAAATCCCACCATAGTATCTTTTAAAGTCTCAGACAAACCCTTCCGAAAGAGAGCTGCCAATGGACTATCATTCCATGTAGTAAGGACCACCCACTTTCGGAATTTCTGACAGTATAACTCTGCAGGATCCTGACGCTGGTTCAATGCCAATAGGGCTCTCTCAGCTTGATCAATAGCATTAGGTTCATCATATAACAACCCCAAGGCTTGAAAAAATGCATCCACATTAGTCAAAACAGGATCTTCAGGTGTCAAAGAAAACGCCCAATCCTGGGGATCGCCACGCAGCAAGGAGATGACAATTTTAACCTGCTGAGCAGAGCTCCTCAATGAGTTAGGCTTCAAGGCAAGCTCCACATGATCTGACAATTGCTTAATCTCCATCAAGGAGAAAAAGAAAAAAAAAAAAAAGAATCCTCCTACGGCCCCAGAAAGAAAGAGGAGAAAATAAATCTACATACAAAAAAAAAAAAATTCCGACACTTTTTTTTTTTCTACAATTCTCTCCTGCTTTCGAGTACCCTAGAATCTGCGGTATAGCTGGTGATTCTGTTATGAGTGAGTCACTGAGGAGGAAAAAAACAAAAAGCAAGCTAAGCCCAGAAAACCGGAGAGGTTGGTAACTAGCGGATTGCAGACCCCTGATCCTATCCACAACTAGCAGTAGCTGTGGAGCATGCCTACGGTGGTCCTAGACGCCTCATCACGGCCGGAGAACTAAATAAGCCTAAAGAAAGAAAGGGAAAATCTAAACTGCCCCAGAGCAGACCCCAAAGCAATAGACAGCCCCCAACATGTATTGTCGGCGAAACAAGATAAAAACACAGACACAGATAGAAAGATAGGCTGAGCAAACGGTGGGGCACTCACTAACTAGAAAGGACAGGAAAGAAAAGCTGCTGTCTGCAATCACGCAAAAAACCCTGCCAAAAAAAATGTCCAACACGTCTGATAGAAAAAGGCCCTGAAGACACCAGACTTCAAATCACTATATCAGCACCCAGGTATATTATGAAGACAGAGCAAAAGAGATCAACTGATCAGAGACAAAATGGGGATTCAGCCCAGTCCCAGCCAGGGCTGGCTGAACACAAAAACTAAGTAAACCAGATAAAAACTCATATGAACAATAGCAGAGAAAACTTAGCTTTAGGAAGGCAGGAACTAAACTGGAAACCAGAAGCCACAGTCAGGAAAAATCACCAGCAAGAAACTAGGGAGTCGGCTGCCTTAAATCCAATCAGAAACTCCTGATGTCCAATCGCAGTCCTCTTCCTCAGGTGGCCGGTCTCTGCCATTTAGATCAGCTTCATTACCTCCCTTCACCAACAGAGGGAGTCCAGATAGAGAACTCACTACTCCTCTGTCAGCACAGCCAGCTCCATAACCCTCACCAGAAGCCAGAGGCAAACCCGAAAATGAGCTCACAACAGTAATGTATAGATTTGTTTTATTATTTTCAACTTTTTTTCAGAAGAACGAGGGCTTTGCTAAGGAATTACCAGTGTATTAAAGATTATATAAAATGTGTGTGTTGTATTCTTTCATTAAAATAATTTATTCTTATTGTGTGAGTGTGTTTATTTAACCCTTTCTTTACTGTAGGATTAGTAATGGATCAGTGTCTTATTGACATCTCTCCATTACTAATCCGGGCTTAATGGCAACTTATAATCGAAAGGTACCATTAATACTTATTACCTCAATTGCCACCACTACAGTGCAATGGGAAGAACCTGGCAAAGCTCCAGATTAGGAGCATCTAATAGATGTGCCTTTTCTGGGCAGCTAGAGGCTGCTGTTTTTAGGCTGGGGGGCCAAGATCAATAGCCCCTTACCAGCCTGAGAATATCAGCCCTCAGCTATCGGCTTTAGTCAGGTAAATAATTAAAAAAAGAGCGTGGGGACCCCTCTATTCTTTGCAACCAACCTGACTGAAGCTGACAGCTGAGGGCTGCAGCCCCCAGCTGTAAGGCTGGTTTCACACTAGCGTTTGATCACGCAGCGCATCGTGTGCTAACGGGCGCACGCGCAATGTTCCCCTATCTTTAACATGGTGATCGCAGGGTCTTGTGAATGTACGCGCTCATCAGTGTTTAGCGTGCGCATTTTACAGGTGTGCGCCCAGACGCGCCGAACGCTACATGTTGCATTTTTTGTTCTGCCTGCATACTTAAAAAAAATTGTGCGCGCACGTGTGCACTCGGTGTGCGCCCAAAAATAGCATTACAGTCTATGTGATCGCTGACGAGCGCTTGGCACCGCGCACGTCAGCGCCTTGTGCGCGCACGCGCTTTGAGTAAACAATGTCTAGACACTTGTCTAAAACGCCCCCTAAACAAGCAACATTGTTTGGGAGGAGTGTAGATAAAAGAAGGTGTCTTCAGGGACAGTTACTCTACAGACAGCCTTGCAGAGAGACCAGAAAAGAGCCTAGAAGAGCCTTTACAAGTGTGGATTCAAGCTTCAGGAGCCAAAATGTCAGTATTCTTCAATATAATGTCTGTGTGTCCTGTACAATTTTATAATATACTAATGTAGTTTTTGCTTTCATTTCAGCATGTCTTCTTCTGGATCACTGTATTCGCCATCTTGGCAAGAACTGGCCCAAGCTGATCGTGAGGTGACAATCTTACTGCCTTTGGGTAAGCAAGGGGATGTGGAAACCACACAAATTACGACCAATAGATCCGATTATCAAAAAATAGTACATACTTTATTCAGGGAATTGCACAGAACGGGGAGTGGGGAACATGTGTACAGAAATAACAAAGTGCTACAGTGCAAAAGGACACGTGGCCTGGCCCTGGCCATATATATCACTATATACGCAATACTCTGTGAATAAAAATGGCATTGTTGCCAACTCCACAATGAGCAAAAGGATAGCCAAGCAGCCTAAAGATATACAGGGAGACTATGTTGTAGACAAGATCCCTTACTATTATGTATGCTTATGCTAATTAGCAAATAGACAAATGTTTGTTATACATATATACTAGAACTAAATCACAAATGTGATTAGTCATGCATACATAGGCAGTTGAATCTTTTTGCTCATTGTGGAGTTGGCAACAATGCCATTTTTATTCACAGAGTATTGTGTATATAGTGATATATATGGCCAGGGCCAGGCCACGTGTCCTTTTGCACTGTAGCACTTTGTTATTTCTGTACACATGTTCCCCACTCCCTGTTCTGTGCAATTCCCTGAATATTGTATGTACTATTTTTTGATAATCGGATCTATTGGTCGTAATTTATGTGGTTTCCACATCCCCTTGCTATATATCATGCACGACTGATCGTATGACTATCCAAAATTATCAGCATTTAATATACAGAATGCTGCTTTATACCTTTGCCTGCTTTCTTTACTGCCTTTGGGTAAGTATAGCTGCCTCTAGAAATGTGTTTTAACTTTTCATTGCTTTACAGACATCGGACACGGGCAGTGAAGATGGAGTGCGGGAGCGGTCTGAGCGGGAGCATTCTGAGCGGGAGCAGTCTGAGCGGGAGGATTCAGAGCGGGAGCAGCGTAGTCAAGTTGTGGCAAGGAGACGCAATGTGAGTATATAATGTGCCTTTTTTTCTGTCTTTATTTTCATCTTTTATCTTGCTTCTTCTCTGTTTCTTTTTCTATCTTTTTCATTCTCCAAAATTACAAACATTCTAATATATTTCTTTTTTTCTAGGTTCCAGAATGGGATGACGAAGAAGTCTACATCGACAACGAGCACCTGATCCGCCTCGTTGAGGAGCGTATCCCGTTGTGGGACAGCCGTGACCAGCAGTACAAAGACGCAGTGGTGACCCGGCAGCTCTAGAATGAGGTGGCCACAGCGATGATAGATGGCTTGGACAGCGCCTCTGCAGCTTCCAAAAGGGAAGTATAAAGATGTTCTGTGATACTGCATTGATTTTTTGTCCTGATGGTGCTGGTGTTTTTGGCAAGATATATTCTTGCATTGAAAACACCAATGCCATGTGGCACACTGTGATTGATTTTGGTCTTCAACTGCTGCATTGATTGATGGTCCTGATGGTGCTGGTGTTTTTTTGGCAAGATATATTCTTGCATTGAAAACACCAATGCCATGTGGCACACTGTGATTGATTTTGGTCTTCAACTGCTGCATTGATTGATGGTCCTGATGGTGCTGGTGTTTTTTTGGCAAGATATATTCTTGCATTGAAAACACCAATGCCATGTGGCACACTGTGATTGATTTTGGTCTTCAACTGCTGCATTTATTGATGGTCCTGATGCTGCTGGTGTTTTTTTGGCAAGATATATTCTTGCATTGAAAACACCAATGCCATGTGGCACACTGTGATTTATTTTGGTCTTCAACTGCCGCATTGATTGATGGTCCTGATGGTGCTGGTGTTTTTTTAGCAAGATATATTCTTGCATTGAAAACACCAATGCCATGTGGCACACTGTGATTTATTTTGGTCTTCAACTGCCGCATTGATTGATGGTCCTAATGGTGCTGGTGTTTTTTTGGCAAGATATATTGTAGTGAAAAGTTCAATCTGTTGTGTGTGTGCTGATAATTAAGTTGCCTTAAGTGCATTTTATAATTTTTTTTTTTCCCAACAGTTAACAAAATACGCACACGTTGGCGCTCGATGAAGGACCGCTTCAACACTGATGTTCGTGCTGAGGGACAGGTTCGGAGTGGTTCAGCGGCAAGGCGCAGAAGAAAGTACCGCTACTATCGTGAGTTGGCTTTCCTGAGACCGGTCCTTGCCAGCCGAGCGTAAGTATTTTTTTTGTTTTGTTATTACTATGTGCTTTTCAATTCAACAGGTGATGCTTCTTGTAAATACATGATACTAATGTTTTCCCTTTCTTTCCACAGCACTTGGAGCAGCACCCTGCAACCTGTCCCGGGAGCGGTTCTTCATCGATCGACCTCGGACCTGTCCAAGCCATCCGACAGCCAGGAAGCATCTTGCAGGTCAGCAACACAGACAGCTGGTGACCAGGAAGCTGGTCCATCAGGTGTTCCCCTGTCCCAGGTCTCTGTCACTGGTTATGTGGGCACTACCCGCCAGCGGCAGAGGGACAGGCCTGTCATGCCCGAGTTCATGCTCTTGAGCAAGGCCTTTAAGGGCAGCCTTAAGGCGCTGTCCGCCAGAATGGAAAGCGGTTTTTCCCTGATGGAAAGTGGTTTTAATCACATGGAACACCGCTTCCACTCTGTCGACCAGCACCTTGACCATCTGGAGGCCAACCTCAACAGCCCGGCGCACCATTTTTTCAGTGAAATTGAACAGGGCATGGCGGAACACCTTAGTCCTGAGAAACAGCTGAGTGTGTTACAGGCCTGCAACACTGCTTACTTGCAGGCTATGCAGCAGAATCGGTATGTTCAGCAGTCAGTGGTGTCATTTCCAATAGTTCCACCGCTGACTCGCTTTACCACACTACCGACTTCTGCTGCATACCACTGCACGGCCACCTGCATTCCCAACGAAGCCGGACACCACTACACCACCCCAAGTCTGAGTGCTGCTGGACACTCCTCCGCCACCACCACTATGTCAAGCGCTGCTCCTGTATGGAGCACCACCACCGCCAAGCACCACCAGCTTGGAGCCAAACCACCACAGAGCCTGCTTGGGCCACTGACACCACCAGTCAACACCAAAGGAGTACCGCCAGCACTCCTCAGGAACAAAGCACCGCCAGCACTCCTCAGCAACAGAGCACCGCCAGCACTCCTCAGCAACAGAGCACCGCCAGCACTCCTAAGCAACAGAGCACCGCCAGCACTCCTAAGCAACAGAGCACCGCCAGCACTCATCAGCAAAAGAGCACCGCCAGCACTCCTCATCTAAGGAGCACCGGCAGCACTCCGCATCAAAGGAGCACCACCACCACTCCTCATCAAAGGAGCACCACCACCACTCCTCATCGAAAGATAACCGCCACCAATTCTCCTCCTCGGAGTCCCCAAAGAACTTTGCCTGAGATCCCAGACAGGCAGCCTCCTGCTCGGAGCACCGACCCAACTTTATCCCCTTCAAGGAGCACCGCCACTGCCACTTCCAGCAGCACCGCCACCGCCACCACAGAGCAGCCAAGTGGGGATCCGCATTCCCTTTTTTACAGGGCAACGCCACAGTCTACCATCACCAGACGGTCAACAAAAGTAAGGCGTTCACAGGCTGCCTGTCGGTCCGGGCAGGATATTCCTGCGCCAAAGAAAAAGAAAAAAAAACTTTGTTCGCCCATCCACCCTCTCCTCCTAATGTCTCTCAACATGCCTCCTTGTCCATTCCAGAGCTCCCTTCCCCCAGTACTTTCGTCGCCCCTTCTCCTAGAACCCCTTCCTCAACCTCCAGTCATTCCTCATCTCTCCACACACCCAAAGTATCCCAAACTTCCCCCAAAGGTCATTCCTAATAAAAATATTTTTTCTTTTGTTTGTTTGTTACAAAATAAATGTGCACTTGTGCTTTCACAAAATCTGGATTGGTTACTGTGTCTATCGCCAACTACGCACACTGCGCCGTACACACACTGCGCCATACACTTAGCGTTTTTGCCACCTGATATCTCCATTATTGACATGTTTCTTGTGTCAGTCTTGGAGATATGTGTTGTCAACGCAACAAATCTACATGACTTGTCTTTTCCACAGCAATCTCTACATTCTTGTAATATTGCACGGTTCCCCAACTCCAGTCCTCATAGGCCACCAACAGATCATGTTGTATGGAATCCTCTTTTTATTTCATTACAACTTGATCTGTTGGTGGACCTTGAGGAGTGGAGTTGGAGAACCCTGGTGGATCCAGTCTGTGCAATATACAAGAATGTAGAGACTGCTGTGGAAAAGACAAATCATATAAATTGGTTTCCAAAAAACCAAACCAATCTACATGACTTGTCTTTTCCACAGCAATCTCTACATTCTTGTAATATTGCACAGTTCCCCAACTCCAGTCCTCATGGGCCACCAACAGATCATGTTGCATGGAATCCTCTTTTTAATTCATTACAACTTGATCTGTTGGTGGACCTTGAGGACTGAAGTTGGGGAACCTTGAGTATTAGTGAATTCATGATGCACAAAACACAGCATCATAAAATCACTGATACACCTGGCTACTTGCTAATGGTATTGGGAATGTAAAAACAGAGAATGCACTCAGTACAGGTATCAGAACAGTTTTTTTTATTAACATACCAACAACATGCAATAACATTTTTTTACAACATTTGCTCTTGCCATTCCACCCGTCCTACATCTAAGTTGAAGTAGGCCGCAAATTGGTCCCTCATTTGGACAACTTCAACGGATGACCTGAGAGGGTGCTGTGTAAATTCTGGCAAAGGATTAGGAGCAACATCATCAAGATCAAAGTTCAGGTGCTCTCGAGAAATTACAAAATTATGTAGAACAACACAGGCCTTGACCACCTCATCCACTGTTTCCAGTTTAAGATTAATAGCTGTGCCAAGAATGCACCATCTCGATACAAGTATACCAAAAGCACACTCTACTCTTCTCCTGGCCCTGTTCAGCCTGTAATTAAAAATTCTTTTTTGTAGGTCCAAGTCCCGGCTGGAGTAGGGTTTGAGGAGGTTTTGGCACATCTGGAATGCTTCATCACCAACCATTACAAAAGGCTGTGGCGGACCTTCGGTGTTGGGAAGAGGACGTGGCATGGGGAAATCAAAGTTGTTGCCATACAACCTCCTGCCCATGTCCGATGTCTTAAAAGCCTGGGAGTCATTCCCACGGCCAAATGCCCCAATGTCCACTGCAATAAACTTACAGTCTGCATCCGCAATGGCCATCAGTTCAGTAGAAAAGTACTTTTTGTAGTTATAGAACTCAGAGCCAGTTCTTTTGGGCTTGATAATCCGGATGTGTTTCCCATCCACCGCGCCTAAACAGTTTGGGAAATTGCATACAGTCCAGAATCTTTCGGCGATTTCCAACCACTTTGCTGCAGTGGGCATGGGCATGAATGCGGGACAAAGAACGCTCCAGAGAGCCCGGCAGGTGTCCACTACAATTCCAGGCAACATGGAGATTCCAATCCGGTACTGGAAGTGCAGTGATGAGAGGGTCTCTCCAGTAGCCAGGAATCTGTAACACAAAGAAAACAATAATTAATATTTGTGTATACATAATTTTTTTACACACGTAAATTGAAACCCCCCCCCAAAAAAAAATCTGCAGCCTTTGGTTCAATACATGCCATGAAAAAATTACCACAGCTTTTATTAGTTAACAACATGGCAGAACTGTAATTCTGCAAGATTTGGAAGAGTACATGTCACAACCAAGAAAAATCAGCAGCCGTTGGTTTATGAAAACTACGTACCTTAATGTGACCAGGAGCCGTTCCTCAGGAGTAATCGCATGCCGGAGCTGCGTGTCCTGTGTCCGGATGACTTCTTTTACCCGACCAAGCAAATAGTGAAAGGTGTTATGAATGTGTCACCGAGGAGGAAAAACAAAAACAAGCTAAGCCCCAGAAAACCAGAGAGGTTGGTAACTAAGCGGATTGCAGACCCCTGATCCTATCCACACAACTAGCAGTAGCCGTGGAGCGTACCTACGATGATCCTAGACGCCTCGTCACAGTCGGAGAACTAAATAAGCCTAAAGCAAGAAAAGGGGAAATCTAAACTGCCCCAGAGCAGACCCCAAAGCAATAGACAGCCCCCAAACATGTATTGACCGTGAGACAAGATGAAAAACACAAACACAGATAGAAAAATAGGCTGAGCAAATGATGGGGCCCACACTAACTAGAAAGGACAGGAAAGGAAAGATGCTGTCTGCAGTCACGCACAAAACCCTGCCAAAAAATGTCCAACACTTTCTGATAACAAAAATTCTGAAGTCGCTAGACTTCAATTCCCTATATCAGCACTCTGGTATATTCTGAAGACAGAGCAAAAAGAGACCAATCTGATCAGGGACAAAACGCAAACTGGCATAAACAGAGACATAAGAATGGAAATTCAGCACAGCCCCACAGGGGCTGGCTGACCACAAAAACTGAGTAAACCAGACCAAATCTCATGTGAAAAATAGCAGAGCACACTTAGCTTGAGAAGGCAGGAACAGAACTGGAAACCAGAACCTCAGGGCAGGAGAAAATCACCAGCACAAAATTAGGGAGTCGGCTGTCTTAAATCCAGTCAGAGACTCCTGATGTCCACTCACAGTCCTCCTCCTCAGGCGGCAGGTCTCTGTAAATTAGATCAGCTTCATTACCTGCTGTCACCACCAGAGGGAGCCCGAATGGAGAACTCACGACTCCTCTGTCAACACAGCCATCTCCACCACCCTCACCAGAAGCCAGAGGTAAACCAGAAAATGAGTTCACAACAGACAGGTTTCTTGGGTCATCTGGGTATAATCCATAAATTTCTCCGCGTTTGCCTGTAGCTCGCTGTAGAGGGTGTGGTATGCTCCACGGCTCTCCCAGAGTTCAATAATGGGATGTATCCACATACGCCGCTGCTGCCGTCTTCGCTGCTGCTCTCTCTCTCATGAGGATGGCTCTGGCTTATGCCGTTGCTTGCCATGAACAGAGGGACTGTTCATGGCACGCAACGGCATAAGCCTGAGCCATCCTCATGTCCAGATCCAAGTCAAAGTCAAAGCTCTTCCAGGGCAGATCCATGTTTCTCAAGTCAAATGCAAGCAAATGTGAAGAATTCAGCTGTAAAAAGGGGCTTTATAAAGAAATTCCATAAGACACGCCCACTGCTTTCCCATTGCTTGAGTGTGTTGCAAGAATTTTCCAAGGATTTTTTCTCTAGTTTATTGCGCATAAAAAATGCAAACGCATGAAAAACGCTTACAAACGCATGTCGTTATGCACACAATAATGCTACAAAAAAACGCAGCGTTTGTAAGCGTTTGTATGTGCTTTTCACATGTGTTTCATGTGCGCTCCTAATGCAGCGCAAAAAAACGCTAGTGTGAAACTAGCCTAAGTTTCGTCTGGTTGGTTAAGAAAATGAGGGGGACCCCACGTCGGGTTTTCATTCATTCTGCTCTCCTACCGGCAGAGCAGGAGAGCAGAATCACAGCCGCGGTCAGCATCAGCTGCCGAGAACAGCGCTTACTGTAGCGCTTCTTCCCGGCGCCGTCCATGTGGTCCTGATGCGGCACACGGCTGCCACACGTGTGCCACATGGAGGTACCACGTGTCCACACGGATAGCTCCGGTACCAGTTTATCCGGTACCGGAATTATCTGGACGTGTGAAACCGCCCTTAACAATCCACATTTTTCTTAATATATAAATGAGTGGTTAAGATCTATGGACGGGGCTCAGATCTCTCTGAGACTCCACCTCCATTGCTTATTGTAAATTAAAGGTAATCTGTCACCTCATTTTCGTGCTGTATGTAAATTAGTTGGATCCGGTCCGATGGGCAGTGTTTTTGCTCCTTTCCTCCACCCCTCCTTGGCCGCTGTACGCAATTTTTCAGCTAATTTCCGTAGTGCTCTTCCATATTTTGCGCGTGTGCATTGCAAACTCCACCCGTGCGTGCGCACTATGCTTTGACCAACTGCAGGCAAAGCCAGAAAAAAGTAGTTCGCATGCGCCGGAAGTACTATGTCCTGTAAGTATTTTGCTGCCATTTCTGTGTTTTGGGACATAGTTCACCAGCGCATGCTATGTGCACACGTAGATTTAGGTCCTGCGGATTTTTCCGTGCGGATTTAGAAAAATCCGCAGGTAAAATCTCAGGTACACCGCCCATCGGACCAGACCCAACTAATTTACACACAGCGCGAAAATGAGGTGACAGATTCCCTTTAAAGGGACGTTACCAGTGTGAGACAAGTAGATGAGGAGTGCAGCCTATCAGTTATTACATTTCTCACACTGGTAACGTCCCTTTTATTTACAATAAAGATGAGATACACGTAATTCTGTTATAGGTGGTGCACAGAGAAGGTGTACCCCTCCTTGAATCATAAATATTCAAAAAAATCTGGCACTCAAAAAGTTGTGTATGCAATTGATTTATTAAACATTGGAAGTGCCAATATCTTGTCACGTTTCGGTCTTTGACTCAGACCTGTAATAGTATAGTATAGGATGCCTGGCAGTATAATGGGAAAGATCCCAATAAGTATACACGAGGTGCGTATGTAGCGCAGGGAATGGGCAAAAGCACCCTATGGAAAGCGCCCTGCGCTACATACGAGCCTCGTGTATACTTATTGGGATCTTTCCCATTATACTGCCAGGCATCCTATACTATCACAGGTCTGAGGAAGGTCTGAGTCAAAGACTGAAACGTCACAAGATATTGAGACTTCCTATGTTTAATAAATCAATTGCATACACAACTTTTTGAGTGCCAGATTTTTTTTAAATCTTTATTTACAACTAACTGAAGAGCCCGGCGCTGCCCGGGCATAGTAACTAATATGTATGACGGGCAGCGCCGGGCATAGTAACTAACTGTGGTTAGTTATAGCAAATTATAATTATCCTCCATCCCATAGTCCCGTGCTCATATACCCATCATACATATCCTCCATCCCATAGGCCCATGCCCATATACCCATCATACATATCCACCATCCCATAGGCCCGTGCCCATATACCCATCATACATATTCTCCATCCCATAGTCCCATGCCCATATACCCATCATACATATCCACCATCCCATAGGCCCGTGCCCATATACCCATCATACATATTCTCCATCCCATAGTCCCATGCCCATATACCCATCATACATATTCGCCATCCCATAGTCGAGTGCCCACATACCCATCACACATCCTCCATCCCATAGTCCCGTGCCCATATACCCGTCATACATATCCACCATCCCATGGTCCCGTGCCCATATACCCATCATACATATCCTCCATCCCATAGTCCCGTGCCCATATACCCATCATATTCTCCATCCCATAGTCCCGTGCCCATATACCCGTCATACATATCCTCCATCCCATAGACCAGTGCCCATATACCCATCACACATCCTCCATCCTATAGTCCCGTGCCCATATACCCGTCATACATATCCACCATCCCATAGGCCCGTGCCCATATACCCGTCATACATATCCTCCATCCCATGGTCCCGTGCCCATATACCCATCATACATATCCTTCATCCCATAGTCCCGTGCCCATATACCCATCATATTCTCCATCCCATAGTCCCGTGCCCATATACCCGTCATACATATCCTCCATCCCATAGACCAGTGCCCATATACCCATCACACATCCTCCATCCTATAGTCCCGTGCCCATATACCCGTCATACATATCCACCATCCCATAGGCCCGTGCCCATATACCCGTCATACATATCCTCCATCCCATAGTCAACCATTATGACATCATAATGAGCGGCGGGGCTTGATGACATCAGCGTCGCCATGGCAACCATTGTGACATCATAATGAGGGGCAGGGCTTGATATGCACACACTGTTTCCCCAGTATGTAGATAGGGGCATTATGACAACATAATGAGGGGCGGGGCTTGACGCGCACACACTTTTTCCCCAGTATGTAGACAGGGGCAAAATTGTTTGGTGAATTGGAACGCGCGGGGCTAAAATTTCGCCTCACAACATAGCTTAGGACGCTCTCGGGGTCCAGACGTGTGACTGTGTCAAATTTTGTGGCTGTAGCTGCGACGGTGCGGATGCCTATCCCGGACATACACACATACACACACACACATACATACACACTTTGAGCTTTATATATTAGATAAGCTCTGGAGTCTCAGAGAGATCTATATCTTGCCCATAGATCTTAACAGCTCATTTGCAGATTAAGAAATTGTTTAGAATAAGACATAAGAATGAAGATATTGAAAGGTATCATTTTATCCAGCTCCTCAGGAGCGACGATTCTACTGACAGATTTCCTTTACATAAAACTATTTTTTATTACAAAAAAGAAAAGATTATTAATGCCATAACATGATCCTTTATATTTGTGCATCTGTAGGACATAAAATTACTGAATGTGGGATTGATATTCAATTCTCATGTCACCAGTCTGACATTACAAGGCAAGTTTTCACCAGTGTCATATCATGTGCTGATATTACAGGGGGTGCAGGTGTGTGACTGACAATAATTGTCAATGGGAATCATATTAAATCATGTAATCGTTGCACATATGACATCAAGCAATGATATGCCCCCTATGCACGTCCCTGCTTAATTGTAAAGGGAGGAATATGTTGGTGCAATATAAATAAAATTATGCATATATCATACTGCAATGTACCTTAATTGTACAAGTTGTAGTTTTAGGACTGACCATTGATCCCTCTTTCAAAACAACATTTAAATATATCTATCATATAATCTGCAGAAAATCACTGAATAGCATAAACTCAGCATTTTATTGATGAATGGTGGATATTACTTTACAAACTCCACCCTGTAATTCATCACATAGTACTAAATGTTGTCCTGCAGCTGACAAAAGATGTAAAACTTTTCCAGAGAATATACATGCAGTAAATGAAAGCTGTACAATTACAACAATCAAATTTATCACATATTAACTTTATATAATGAAAAAAAATCGTGATATTACTGGACTACATTCAACCTGTGCCAATCACGCTGCATGAAGTGATGCAGGTCTTACCGTCCTGCAGTCCCTACGTCTGTCCACCAGAGAGCACAGTACACAGGATTTGTCACCTACAGCCTTGTACGTAGGAATTGAAGTTTATACTTTACACAGCGTGAGGCAGAGCTCACACGTCCTGGTGATTACTGTACTGGAAAAAAAAGTACGGCCGGGGTCACACTAACCGACGCAAAATACGGTCCGTAGTTTACAGGCGTAATACGGATGAATGACCCCTAAATAGTGCTCCGTATGTCATCCGTAAGCAGGGTGAGGTCGCGTATTTTGCGCATGTCTGCAACCGTATGTAATCCGTATGTAATCCGTATGTAATCCGTATGGCGAGATTTTCTCGCTGCCTTGCAAAATGGACATATAATGGAGCCCTATGACAGGGTTTCTAACAGAAATGAAATAATAGATATAGGCACATAAAATGCATATATATATATATATACATACACAAGTCATTGAGACAAACATATATACATATATATGTATATATTTATATTTCACAGAGTTCTTCATGGCAGAATAGCCGCTAATTAAATTGCCGGCTTCTATCAAATCATTCCCCAACCAGACATGAAATGACACATGGTTTACATTCAGTAAAGCATTTCATTTCATGTTTTTTAATATGTCCCTGACCAATAATTAGATGTGGGTTTGTGTGCAAAATTTGGGAGTTGTAGTTGTTATTTTAAGGGGTTAATTCGTTGTTAAAAAATGTGTGGGCTTCCATTGCCCTGTAGAGGTGGCGAATGGGTTAAACAAAGGGTTAATGTCACCTTACAATCAAATGGTGACATTAACCCTTTGTTAGATTAACCCACTCGCCACCACTATAGGGCAATGGGAAGCCCACGCATTTTTTAACAACAAATTAACCCCTTTAAATAACAACTACAGCTCCCAAATTTTGCACACAAACTCTCATCTAATTATTAGTCAGGGACATATAAAAAAACATGAAATGAGATGCTTTACTGAATGCAAACCATGTGTCATTTCATGTCGGGTTGGGAATGATTTGATAGAAGCCGGCAATTTAATTAGCGCCTATTCTGCTATGAAGAACTCTGTGAAATATAAATATATATATGTTTGTCACAATGACTTGTGTATATATATATATATATATATATATATATACACAGTCATATGTTAAAGTTTGGGCACCCCTATTAATGTTAACCTTTTTTCTTTATAACAATTTTGGTTTTTGCAACAGCTATTTCAGTTTCATATATCTAATAACTGATGGACTCAGTTATATTTCTGGATTCAAATGAGGTTTATTGTACTAACTGAAAATGTGCAATCTGCATTTAAACAAAGTTTGACCGGTGCAAAAGTATGGGCACCTCAACATAAAAGTGACATTAATATTTCGTAGATCCTCCTTTTGCAAAAATAACAGCCTCTAGTCGCTTCCTGTAGCTATTAATGAGTTCCTGGATCCTGGATGAAGGTATTTGTGACCATTTCTGCTTACAAAACAATTCCAGTTCAGTTAAGTTTGATGGTCGCCGAGCATGAACAGCCCGCTTCAAATCATCCCACAGATGTTCAATGATATTCAGGTCTGGGGACTGGGATGGCTATTCCAGAACATTGTAATTGTTCCTCTGCATGAATGCCTGAGTAGATTTGGAGCGGTGTTTTGGATCATTGTCTTGCTGAAATATCCATCCCCTGCGTAACTTCAACTTCGTCACTGATTCTTGCACATTATTGTCAAGAATCTGCTGATACTGAGTTGAATCCATGCGACCCTCAACTTTAACAAGATTCCTGGTGACGGCATTGGCCACACAGCCCCAAAGCATGATGGAACCTCCACCAAATTTTACAGTGGGTAGCAAGTGTTTTTTAGCCTCCATGCATAATGCCTTTTTGTATGACCAAACAACTCAATCTTTGTTTCATCAGTCCACAGGACCTTCTTCCAAAAAGTAACTGGCTTGTCCAAACGTGCTTTTGCATACCTCAGGCGACTGTTTGTGGCGTGCTTGCAGAAACGGCTTCTTTCACATCACTCTCCCATACAGCTTCTCCTTGTGCAAAGTGCGCTGTAAGGTTTTCTAAAAGACACCGGGTGCGTATTTCTCGCAAGTCACATGTGTGGTCCATGTGTAATGCGTATTTTTTGCGCACCCATAGACTTGCATTGGCGTATTACGGGCGTAGTATGCTGAAAATCGCAGCATGCTGCGATTGGCACGGACCGTAGAATACGCCCGAGAAATATACGGCTGTTGGGAGCAAACCCATAGAGGATCATTTGTCCATGTGTAATGCGTGCTTTTAACGCCTCTCACTCGTCCGTGTTAAAACCTGAACATGTGAACAGTGTCTAAATGAACAGGATGAAGACAGGCGCTTCCCAGTATGGGCACGTGGTGCAAGCCAGCTTTTTATGTGCATGTCACACAAGAGAGGGGTGGGGTCTCTCAAATCATGCATAGGCACATGTTCAGGTTTTAAATACATTAGATAGGGACTGCTTCAATAGGGTTACCTTGACGCGGTGAGGCAGCTTGGTATACATTTTTTTGCAAAAAAAGTATCGACTAAATACCCTGTATTTGTTATCATCTTTTTATCAGCACTTGCTGACTACTGTTATGTTTTACTGCAGGATATTTCTGCACAATTGTTATTCTGTGCTCTCTATTTGTGTTTGAGTCAGTGGGTGGTATGAACAGTGTCCTACCAAATTGCTCATATGTGTGCATGTCACATGTGATTTTAATCCAGTTTTTTTCATGCCTATGCATGATTTGAGAGACCCCACCCCTCTCTTGTGTGACATGCACATAAAAAGCTGGCTTGTACCACGTGCCCATACTGGGAAGCGCCTGTCTTCATCCTGTTCATTTAGACACTGTTCACATGTTCAGGTTTTAAATACATTAGATAGGGACTGCTTCAATAGGGTTACCTTGATGCGGTGAGGCAGCTTGGTATACATTTTTTTGCAAAAAAATGTATCGACTAAATACCCTGTATTTGTTATCATCTTTTTATCAGCACTTGCTGACTACTGTTATGTTTTACTGCAGGATATTTCTGCACAATTGTTATTCTGTGCTCTCTGTTTGCCTCTGATATACTTGTACATATATATTAGGTCTCCCCTAAGTCTTCACTTTTCTAGAGTAAATAGACCTAATTTTGATAACCTTTCTGGGTATTGTAGTGAACCAACTCCATTTATCATTTTAGTAGCCCGCCTTTGAACCCTTTCAAGTTCAGTAATGTCTTTCTTGAGCACAGGCATCCAAAATTGCACAAAATACTCCAAGTGTGGTCTGACGAGTGATTTGTACAGAGGGAGAATTATGTTTTCATCTCGTGTCCCCAGACCTCTTCTAATGCATCCCATGACCCATAGACACACATTCCATGACATCCCATGACCCATAGACACACAGCAAGAAGAAAGTCCTAATTTGAAATAACATCAACAACATATTACACATTTATTAAAAACTAAAAAGTTATACTCATCTTACACCTAATCCATCGACGCCCCTGTCACCTGTACAAAAAACAATCATATCCTTCACCCGTCTGAAGTGAAGATTAGCAATACTGTCCCACGCCGTAATTCATCTCTGCAATAAATGGTTTACAACCTGAACAGTGGCATGATGTGACAGTCTAGGCTGAAAGCCATGAGACCATGAGGTGCTGCGAACGTTGCTTTAGTGAGGCTATAGATGTTATCGCCAATCAGTGAAGGTGCGCAGTCCGATGAATTGCGGTGACCTCAATGAGATCACCGAGAGTCTGAGCAGTGTGAACTGTGGAGTATCATTTACGACCATGTACGCCTATTGAAGGCAAGCAGCAAGATGCAGTCGATGACATCTTGCTGCCCACCTACAATAGGCACATATGAATAAAAATGATGCAGGATAGTTCACACAGTGACTCTGTCTGCATCATTATTGTCAATAGCACCGTCAGTGAATTAGCACGAATCCCATATTGTGGGGTTTCAGACATAAGCCCCAATGGAGTCATTGACCATAGGAGAAAACACCATGTGAACTCAGCTTAAGGCTGGGGTCATTAGAGTGTATACAAAAAAAAAATTGTTGCGATTTTCATCCAGGAGAGTGGGACAATTTTTTGATTTTTTTCTCACTTGTCATCCGTGTGCTGCACGATCACAATCTGTTATTTTACTTAGCTGTTATTAATCATTTACACAACCATTTACACTTTCCTATGTTAGGCTATGTTCACATGTTGCGTTTTTCCTGCGTCTGTTTAATGCAAATTTTAAGCTGCGTTTTACAGCACTAGCAAAGTCTATGAGATTTCAGAATTCTCCTGCACACACATTGGTTTATTTTCCTGACTGATTTGGAAAAAAGCTGCGTTTTTGCAAAGTGCGGCATGTCACTTCTTTCAGCGCTTTTTTCAGCATATTTGCAGCATTTTTTCACCCATAAGAAACAATGGGTAAGTGCAAAACACAGCAAAAAAATGTAGTTATCAGTTTTTGCTGCATAATTGGTGCAGAAACTTAAGAAAGTTAAATCATGCTTTATTTTGGGCCACTAAACTTTATAAACATGCCAAGAGACAATAAAAATGCAGCAAAACCTGTTTTGTAAGCAGATTCTTCACTGCCTTGAGAGCAGGCTTTGCCTGCAGAGAAAAACGCAATGTGTGAACATAGCCTTACAATATATCATAAAAATCAGATGTCAAACTGATGGTCCATATTTATCTGATTTATATCTCGCACCCATCTAATTTCAGAGTGAAATCACAGCATGCTGAAAGAGCACGGCCTCATTGGATAACATTGGTTGGAGATCTATCCCTTTTTTTTATCAGAACGCACTTGTTCTATTTACACGGTTGTAAAGCGATGGCCGGGGGACCACCACAATGCAGGGAGACTACGGTGCACAAGATGAGGTGCAAGCAACAATGGGTTAATTAATTTACAGGCAAGGACTGCAGTGTATAGGAAAATGCAGAAACAGGGGTATGCTATGGAAACAGACAATTTACAAGGATAATATTCTCTAGCTGGGTCGTCAAACAGCACGGAGCACCATCTATAACAGCTCAGTGTATTTATACAACTGGCACGACAACACAGTAAAGGAATGTATGATGCTACACTAACTATAACCTGTCTGGCCTTTGCTAACCTGGCCACATGGCTGCCATGCTCTATCTATTGCAGCCTATCCTAAACCCTAGCATGTGCACAGAAGAGGTTAGCACTCACAGTAGCGTTGGTATCTCAGTCCAATCCCGGGGCACCTGAAGCTTTGCAAGATGGTGCGCATGTCTTCCTGGAAGCTCTGTGCAATGTGATCTTTTCCTTGTGTGCAGGTCCAGTGATGCTCCTTGAAACGGTGGATTCCCTCCTCTGGATTCCTTTCTTGTCTTTTCTTCGTGGCTTCTCACGGCAACACAGGAAAGCTACATTTTTATCCCCAAAATAGTTTGTAAAGTCACAGTCTCATACGTTCTTTTCCTCACAGCTCCAGGCAGGCACATCTCCTTCCTGTAGAAATCTGGGGTCTCTCCTCACATGCAGAAAAGCAGCCCCTCCCCTCTCTAGTGTTGGCAGACGAAACCTCACAGTCTTTACAGCAGGGAAGTGCCTAATGTCCCACTGCTCTAACCAAGGGGGTGCTGTCTCTTAAAGTGGCAGCTTGTCTCTACGGTCCATAGCAACGCCACCCCCTTACAGTTGTGTGAGCGAGGCCTAACAGGGATGGCTGGGGTCTTCACGTTTTTACACATTGCAGCAATGGCATGGATGTGTAGGCGCTGGTCCCCCAATAAAAATTATATCTTTGCTCATCTCGAGATATCTGATGTTTCTGTCATGGGAAATCTAGAATAGTAGCCATATGCAAATCAGGCTGTAGGTGCACTGGGGGCAGGTCACTGCATGTGGAAGAGACAGCCCAGATGCACATGGAGATAATTAGCTTGTATACAGGCTACTAGAGGATGACAGACTTTATTACTCCATCTGAGAGATGATATTACTCCAGTCGAGGGGCGAAGGGGAGGTATTACTCCAGCCTTGTGGTGACAAAGGGGCAATATTACTGCTGCCGAGGGGAGAAGTTGGAGGCCATTACTCCCAGGGCTGTGGAGTCGGTAAGCCAAACAACCGACTGACTCCTCAATTTCACTGGCTTCTGACTACACAGCACTGGTCACTACTGACCTGCACATAAAGTGCAGCACAGATTCATCTGCACTAACAGCCGAGATCCTGAGATCAGGAATAGAAACATTTATAGGACATTTTATAACTTTCCCAAATTATTATGAAAACATTTACAGCACATCATGCACTGAACTACTGAACCCAATTTATTACATATTTTAGGAGTCTGAGTTGGTACATTCTATACTGACTCCAACTTCGACTCCATCAAAATGGACACTGTCCGCACAGCCCTGATTACTCCAGTAAAGGGGCAACCGGGGGGTATTGCTCCAGCCGTGGGGAGGCGGGGGAAATCATTACTCCATCTGCGGGGCAACGGGGGGATACCATTACCCCAGCCGAGGGTGATGGGGGGATCATTCCTCCAGCCACGGGGCGACGAGGGATGGTGGGAGATATTACTCCAGTCGAGGGGCGATGGGGGGGATGGGTTATTACTCCAGATGAGGGTCGACGGGGGAATTATTACTGTAGCCGAGGAGCAATGGGGGGTATTACTCTAAGTGAGAGGTGACGGGGAGTGGAATTATTACTGCAGCCGCGCGGGTGACAAGGGGATCATTACTCCAGCCACGAAGCAATGGAGGGTAGGGATCATTACTCCAGCCATGGGGCGACGGGGAGGGATCATTACTAATAAATCAGGATACAAATCCAGCTCACCAGACGTAGCATTCCAACATCGGAGCACGAGACCGCTGTGTCAAAGCGCACAATCCAAGGCAATGAGAAAAAACTTTGTCCAGCTCCACGATGTAGTGAAAAATATTCTTTATTCACTCAATAGAAATTAGGTTTAAAAGCCAGCATGAGTTACAAGGCATGCGATCAATCTATGCGTTTCGAGTGGCTAAGCACTCTTAATCATGATACAAAGCTTTGTCCATGGGTAGATCTTATATACTCTATCCGGTCTACACACTGGTTAAATAATTAATTAAAACAAATATAAAACAAATAAAGAGAAAACTAACAATCACAATTAAATATAACAATTTGATTCATTAAGATACAATATTATCGCCTTCAGTAGTATTTTATCTTTTTTTTATTTCTTCATTTTTATTCATTATTCTCTTGTTATTATCCATGAAAAAATGAAGCAAGCTTCTGAAATAGAAGAGAAACATAACAGATCTCAATGTTGCAACAATTCACAGCAGTAAAATTCACATAGATACAATTTTTTCAAAATGCATGCGGTTTTCAATTAAATGTCAAATTTTTATTTCTTTTTTGTGCAATGTTAATTTTAGCACAACAAACCATTTTTTTAGTATACACATGTATACAAAGAGAAAAAAAAAAAAAAAGGATCAAGATTAGAAAGATTTTTTCAGGGACTATTTCAATTAGCGCACCAAATGTGCACACAGCCATAATATATTCGTTTAAAGAGGAGATGGAAAACTCCAATTTGCACTGTTCTAAAGAATTTTTTTCAGTGTATAAGATTTTTTTGTTTATATACACAGCCAAAAAAACATTTAATTCTTTTATTCCCCATCATACACCAATCATAAAAATCCGTTCTGATACATTTATTGAAAAGTCGTTATCATAAACTTTCTCAAGACAGAAAGATGGAAAACTTCAATTTGCACTAAAAAAAAAAAAATTTCCATTATATTTAATTTTTAGTTTATATCTGCAACCAATTTTTTTTTTTTTTTTTAGTGCAAATTGAAGCTTAAAAATTAAAGAAATAAAAATTAAGAAATGAAAAAAAGATAAAATACTACTGAAGGCGATAATATTGTATCTTAATGAATCAAATTGTTATATTTAATTGTGATTGTTAGTTTTCTCTCTATTTGTTTTATATTTGTTTTAATTAATTATTTAACCGGTGTGTAGACCGGATAGAGTATATAAGATCTACCCATGGACAAAGCTGCGTATCATGATTAAGAGCACTTAGCCACTCGAAACGCGTAGATCGACTGCATGCCTTGTAACTCATGCTGGCTTTTAAACCTCATTTCTATTGAGTGAATAAAGAATATTTTTCACTACATCGTGGAGCTGGACAAAGTTTTTTCTCATTGCCAGGGATCATTACTCCAGCCTTGGGGCGACGGGGGGATCTATTACTCTAGCTGAGGATCGACGGTGGAGGGTATTACTCCAGCCGAGGGGCGATGGGGGATATCACTCCAGCCGAGGGACAATTGGGGGGCTATTACTCCAGCCAAGGGGCCATTGGGCGAGCTATTACTCCAGACAAAGGGCGAACGATAGCAGGGGTACTAATTCCAGCCGAGGGTGACAGTTTCAGATAATATAGTAGCAGTGATAACACAGTCAGGAGGGGCCCCTGTGATAGAATATTTGGGTTCTTTGAGGTCCAGCAGCTCCTCACACTGCACAATCTCACCCACTTTGGGGTAGAGGTGGCCCCTTCTGTACCGAGGTTCAGCACTGTGATGATCTCTATGTGTTGTGGATAATGAGGGTATTAATCCAGCTGCAGAATGACATGATGGGATAATACCGGGGTATAGTAGCGATCTCGGAGTGTACGGGCTCTTTCCTCCATTTTATATATATATATATATTTACATGAGGTTATTACATTATACTGGATATTATTAGGCCTTTCCTCAGCTGTGGTACAAGGTAAGACCACAAGTCCCAGCGTTACCTCCCATGTCGCCTCTGTACTTACTGTCATGATCTCAGTGCGGGTTTGACTCGCACACGTGGGGTTAATGTTTGGAACCAGTGCTGATGACTGGCATTTCTGGGGTTAAAGGTTGTGATCCTGATGCAGGCTTACCTGCACACCTGGGGCTATGATTGTGGCCTCTCCCTGGTTCTGGGGAGGCTTCTTATAGCTTCAGTACGCTCCCATCCCTGTCAGTTATACTCTTGCCCTTGGCATTGTGTGGTGACCCCTGAGTGTATTAGTGCTATGTTCTGGTTACTTGATTCTCTGTGTATGACTCGGTCTGTTCTCTGGATATCGCTTTGGATTCTGCCTGGTACCTTCTATGTCTGTTTGGTTTTGATCTCTGCTTGGCCCTGATTATCCGCTCTGTCTCATCCCTGGTACTGTACTGTGATCCTGTGTATGACCTTTGGCTTTGTCTGACCTCCCGTCTGTTTGTCCCTCCTGTACTCTGTTTGCCCGTACTGTTGTGACCTCCATTTTGCCTGACTCTGAGTTGTACTGTCATATCTGAAAGCAGGATGCTAAGCCACGCCCCCTTGCAGTCACATGACCATAGGTCCCGTGCAAGCTTGTTCATTGTCAGTGTCCGCAGGTCCCGTGCCTCCTTACTTTCCAGCGCTGACTGGACCCTGACACTATTAGCTTGTAGCGCGCATTGTCACCTCTGCTGCCCTGCTCCCCAGGTAACTCTTAGCACTGCTTCTGTACTCAGGACACGCGCACTGGCTCTATGAGCAAGTGTAGTGCGGTGTCTCTGACATTATAACTGACCATTTCAGTTTTTTTTTTTTTTTTTTTTCTGAAGAAAAAAAAAAAAAAAAAAAAAGTGTGTTATCCTCATGGATCCCATACAAGCCTTGGCTGATCAGGTCAAGCACCTGACCCAAATGTTCCATAAGCTCAATGTGGAACAACACACGATGGCCCAGACCCAGCAACAGTTGGTGGTTACTGTGCAGGGGGCTGTCGATGCAGGGGCTTCTGGTTCTGGGGGTAGGGATGTGTCATTAGCGTCCCCCGAATCTCCGGTCAAATTACCAGACCTTTTCTCAGGGGATAAAAAGGAGTTCAGGTCTTTCAGAGAAGGATGCAAGCTTTTTTTTTCTCTAAGGCCCCGCTCCTCCGGGGATGAGTTCCAGAGGGTGGGGGTCATTATTTCCCTACTTCGGGGGGCTCCGCAAGCATGGGCTTTCTCTCTGTCTTCCTCTGCTCCTGAACGTATGTCAGTGAACGCATTCTTTGAGGCCCTCGGGCACATTTATGATGAACCTGACCGAGTGCGATTGGCAGAGGACATGTTGATGAGTGTATGTCAGGGGAAACACTCAGCTGAGTGGTTTTGTTCTGAGTTCCGCCGCTGGGCGGCAGAGGTCTCTTGGAGCGACGCCGCACTCCGAGGACTCTTTCGCAGAGGCTTGTCCGAGCGGCTGCAGGAT
This sequence comes from Dendrobates tinctorius, assembly GCF_039654945.1. Taxonomy (NCBI): domain Eukaryota; kingdom Metazoa; phylum Chordata; class Amphibia; order Anura; family Dendrobatidae; genus Dendrobates; species Dendrobates tinctorius. The sequence goes on along the minus strand of NW_027361696.1, from coordinate 3,338,694 downwards.
GCTTTGGCGTTACATCCCCCACCTAACTCTCTCGAGGACGCCATGACCCAGGCCGTCCGGATGGACCGCAGGCTGCGGGCCAGAAGGGTGATGCAGGTGGATACTCCATTATTCCCCAGTGGAAAAGAGACTGCCCCTGAGCCCATGGATGTAGGCGCCCTCTCCCTGAAGGATACGGAGAGGAAACGCCAAAAGGACATGCAGTTATGCTTTTACTGCGGTAAAACGGGACATGGGAAAAGGGAGTGCCCGAATTGCCCGTCTTCAAACCCGGTCGGCGGGAAACGACTAGGTCTGGGTAGTCAACGGGGAGGCTGCTCAGACCCTCAGGTACCATTTTCCTCGTTTTCTAAAGTAGTACTGCCTGTGGAACTGTTTGTGGATGGTAGTTCTTTTTCCTCTACAGCCTTCGTGGACTGCGGATCATCTATTAATCTTATTGACTCCCAATTGGTCACACACTGCAAGATAGGGACAGTTAGGCTCAAGGTTCCGATCAAGGTGATGGCCATTGACTCATCTCCCCTCACTAAGGAGGGAATTCGCTTTATGTCTGATGTGTTTTCGCTCAGAGTGGGAGCTACTCATGTGGAAAACATAAGTTGTTTTGTGCTGGACAATCTACCTGCAGGGTTGGTGTTGGGCATGCCCTGGTTACAACACCATAACCCAGTTATTAACTGGAAAACGGGGGAGATTGTACAATGGGGGTTTAATGATTTTGAGTTGTATGATAAATCCGCACTGCTGGTTGAACCTGTTAAATCTGTGTCTGTATCATCTGTCCAGCTGGAAGGTATTCCGGAATGCCTGAAGGACTTTGAAGATGTATTCTCCGAAAGCGAGGCCGAGACGTTACCGCCACATAGACCCTTTGACTGCGCTATTGAGCTGGTCCCGGGGGCTAAATTACCCAAAGCCCGTCTGTTTAATTTGTCTGGTCCTGAGCGCTTGGCTATGAAGGAGTACATTACTGAAAGTCTGCGCAAAGGACACATACGTCCTTCAGTCTCACCTGTGGCGGCAGGTTTCTTTTTTGTAAAGAAAAAAGATGGCGGGTTACGTCCCTGTCTCGACTTCCGGGAGCTTAATCAAATTACTGTACGGAATACGTACCCCCTTCCGTTGATTCCCGATTTATGTAACCAACTATCAGGGGCAAAGTGGTTTTCTAAACTGGACCTTCGGGGGGCATATAATTTGATAAGGGTCCGTGAGGGGGATGAATGGAAAACCGCGTTCCTCACGACCGAGGGACTATTTGAAAATTTAGTCATGCCGTTTGGTCTTACCAACGCCCCTGCCATATTTCAGAATTTCATCAACGTGGTATTCTCGGATCTCATTGGTCGTTTTGTCGTTATCTACTTAGATGATATTTTGATATATTCCCCCAACAAGTATTCTCATTTGGAACATGTACGAACTGTGCTCCAAAGGCTGAGAGAAAATCATTTGTATGCCAAATTGGAAAAATGTGTATTCTGTGTACAAGAGTTGTCCTTTTTGGGGTTAATTGTATCCGGTGAGGGTTTTCGCATGGACCCCAAGAAGGTGCAGGCCATTGCGGATTGGGTGCAACCCCGAGATCTTAAGGGTCTTCAGCGCTTCTTGGGGTTCACCAATTATTACCGCAAATTTATCCGGGGGTTTTCGCAAGTGGTCAAACCTCTCACGGATCTAACATGCAAAGGTGTGGATGTGAGAAATTGGTCCTCGCTCGCAAAAGAGGCCTTTGCGACGCTGAAAAAATGTTTTATGTCTGCTCCTGTGTTAGTGCAGCCAGATCCGTCCAAACCATTCGTCGTGGAAGTGGACGCCTCTGACGTGGGGGTGGGGGCGGTGTTGTCCCAAGGGCCTGCCACTCTAACCAACCTCAGGCCATGTGCTTTCTTTTCCAAGAAGTTCTCTGCTGCGGAAAGAAATTACGACGTAGGCAATAGAGAGCTTCTTGCGGTCAAATTGGCGTTTGAAGAATGGAGGCACTTTTTGGAGGGGGCCAGTCACCCGGTTACGGTGATCACGGATCACAAAAATTTGTCGTACATTGAATCTGCTAAAAGACTAACGCCCAGACAAGCCCGTTGGTCACTTTTTTTTTCCCGTTTTCAGTTTACGATTACATTTCGTCCAGGGTCTAAGAATGTCAAGGCTGACGCCTTATCACGCAGTTTTCAGCCGGTGTCGCCCCCTGAGCCACCGTCCTCCATTCTTCACCCTGGGGTTGTGATAGCAGAGGTCTCATCTGAATTGGAATGGGAGATTCAGGGGGCCCAGTCGCAGGCCTTGGCGGCCAAGCCAGAGGGGAAGTTGTTTGTCCCAGAGCAACTTCGCCTGAAACTCTTGCAGGAGTTCCATGAATCCAAGCTGAGTGCTCACCCTGGTATTTCAGCCACACGTCTGGTGGTGGCTAGGATCTTTTGGTGGCCTACCCTTGGTTCGGACATAAAAAAATTCATTGCTGGTTGTGGGGTCTGCGCTCGTTCTAAAAGCTCTCATAGCCGGCCGGCAGGGGAGCTGATACCCTTGGCAGTGCCCGAGAGGCCATGGACTCACTTGTCCATGGATTTTGTTACCAATCTCCCTCCATCTAAGGGTAATACAATGGTATGGGTAGTGGTGGACTTGTTTTCTAAGCAGGCTCATTTCATACCCCTGTCCGCACTACCGTCAGCTGAGACTTTGTCCAGGTTGTTTGTGCAGCATGTGATCCGGTTGCATGGGGTACCCCTGAATGTGGTGTCTGATCGTGGTGTGCAGTTTGTGGCTAAGTTTTGGCGTGCTTTCTGCAAAAAATTAGGTATGTCTCTGTCCTTTTCGTCTGCATACCATCCTGAGAGCAATGGGCAGATGGAGCGCACTAACCAGTCCCTGGAACAGATCCTCAGGTGCCTAACTTCTGCTAGACAGAGTGACTGGTGCGATGCACTGCCGTTGGCTGAATTTGCCTTCAATAGTCGGGTGAGTCAATCCACTGATAGGTCCCCTTTCTTGATTAACTATGGGTTCAGTCCTCATTTTGGTGAGTTTTCTCGTCTGGATTCGGGGTGCCCCGGGGCTGAGGACTCTGTTCAGCGGTTAAAAGATACATGGGCAGAAGTCCAGCGGCGTATATCCAGGTCTCAAGGCAGGTATAAGTTTTTCGCGGACAGGAAACGAACACCTGGTCCCACGTTTCAGGTTGGAGAGAAAGTTTGGCTCTCCACGCGAATCATTAAGTTAAAGATTCCGTCAGCCAAGTTAGGACCCAAATTCATTGGCCCGTACAAGATTGTGGAAAAAATCAATCCAGTGGCGTATAGGCTGTGCCTTCCACCCTCTTTCAAGATCCCTAACGTCTTCCACAAATCTCTACTGAAACCTTTTGAAGCAGTCCGAGGAGACTCAGAGTCTGCTGCTTCTCCTGTTTTGGTCGAGGGGCAGGTGGAGTACGAGGTTGGTCATATCGTAGATTCCAGGTTGGTACGGCGGTCGGTACAGTACCTGGTTCATTGGAAGGGGTATGGACCGGAGGACAGGTCCTGGGTACCGGCCCGGTTGATGCATGCTGATCGCCTGGTACGGGCTTTCCATGCTAAGTACCCGGGCAAGCCTGGGGGTCCAGAGGCCCCCCGTTGAGAGGGGGGTACTGTCATGATCTCAGTGCGGGTTTGACTCGCACACGTGGGGTTAATGTTTGGAACCAGTGCTGATGACTGGCATTTCTGGGGTTAAAGGTTGTGATCCTGATGCAGGCTTACCTGCACACCTGGGGCTATGATTGTGGCCTCTCCCTGGTTCTGGGGAGGCTTCTTATAGCTTCAGGACGCTCCCATCCCTGTCAGTTATACTCTTGCCCTTGGCATTGTGTGGTGACCCCTGAGTGTGTTTGTGCTGTGTTCTGGTTACTTGATTCTCTGTGTATGACTCGGTCTGTTCTCTGGATATCGCTTTGGATTCTGCCTGGTACCTTCTATGTCTGTTTGGTTTTGATCTCTGCTTGGCCCTGATTATCCGCTCTGTCTCATCCCTGGTACTGTACTGTGATCCTGTGTATGACCTTTGGCTTTGTCTGACCTCCCGTCTGTTTGTCCCTCCTGTACTCCGTTTGCCCGTACTGTTGTGACCTCCGTTTTGCCTGACTCTGAGTTGTACTGTCATATCTGAAAGCAGGACGCTAAGCCACGCCCCCTTGCAGTCACATGACCATAGGTCCCGTGCAAGCTTGTTCATTGTCAGTGTCCGCAGGTCCCGTGCCTCCTTACTTTCCAGCGCTGACTGGACCCTGACACTATTAGCTTGTAGCATGCATTGTCACCTCTGCTGCCCTGCTCCCCAGGTAACTCTTAGCACTGCTTCTGTACTCAGGACACGCGCACTGGCTCTATGAGCAAGTGTAGTGCGGTGTCTCTGACACTTACCTTATCTTAGAGCTGCCGTGCTGCACCGACTTTGGGAGCGACGCCTCAGCTGCGTTATTAATGTCCCATCAGGAGCGGCGGCTGCAAGAGAGAAAGTCTGCGGTGTGAGGTGAAAACTGGCGGGAGATCAGCAGCAGGTGCGATTCCGAGCGTGAGAGGAGGACTGGAAGATGTCCATGACTACGGTGGTTAGAGAGTACCCAGGTAATGGCGAGTAATGTGAGGCAGTATGAGTAACAGGGGTAATGGTGAGTAACGTGAGGTAGTTATGAGTAGCGGGGTAATAATGAATAATGTGAGGTAATAATGAGTAATATGATGAGTATCGTGAGGTAATGGCGAGTGATGTGAGGTAATAATGAGTAATGTGAGGTAATGACGAATAACGGGGTAATGGCATGAGTGACATGAGTTAGTGGCGAGTATTGTTAGGTAGTAACGAGGGTAACAACATACCTCCCAACTTTTGAAGAAGGGAAAGAGAGACAAAGGCTGCGGCGCGTGCATCGCGCCGTAGCAACTTTTAGGCTACGCCCCAATCACACCCATTTCACAACTAGTCACACCCATGTCCACACCCCAACCGCACCCATTTAGCACTGCTTATCACACTGACTGGTACTGAGGGCACAGTGACTGGCATTATGGGCACAGTGGCAGGCATTATGGGCACAGTGGCTGGTACTGTGGGCACACTAACTGGTAGTGAGGAAAAGAAAAAACAGAGAGAGGAAAAAGAAAACAGATTAAGAGAAAAAAAGAAAGAACTGAAAGAGAAAGGAAGAACAGAGAGAGAAAGGAAGAGGGGAAAGAAAGAACAGAGAAAAAAAGAAAACAGAGAAAGAAAGAAAGAAAGAAAGAAAGAAAGAAAGGAGAGAGAAAGAAAGAACAGAGAGAGAAAGAAAGCAAGAACAGACAGAGAAAGAAAGAACAGACAGAGAAAGAAAGAGCAGACAGAGAAAGAAAGAGAGAACAGAGAGAGAGAAAGGAAGAACAGAGAGAGAAAGAAAGAGGGGAGGGAAAGAGAGAGCAGAGAGAAAGAGAGAAAGAAAGAACAGAGATAGAGCAGAGAGAGAAAGAATGATAGAACAGAGAGTGAGAAAGAAAGAATGAACAGAGAGAGAAAGAAAGAGCAGAGAAAGAAATAAAAGAAGAACAGAGAGAGAAAGAGAGAGGGGAAAGAAAGAACAGAAAGAAAGAGAGGGAAAAAAGAAAGAAAAGAGAGAGAAAGAAGAAAGAACAGAGAGAAAAAAGAAAACAGAAAGAAAGAAAGGGGAAAGAAAGAACAGAGAGAGAAAGGAAGAACAGAGAAAGAAAGAGGGGAAAGAAAGAGCAGAGAGAAAGAAGGAACAGAGAGAGAAAGAAAGAAAGAACAGAGAGAGAAAGAAAGAACAGAGAGAGAAAGAAAGAAAGAACAGAGAGAGAAATAAAGGAGGAACAGAGAGAGAAAGAAAGAGGGGAAAAAATAAAGAAAAGAGAGAAAAAGAAGAGAGAACAGAGAGAGAAAAGAAAGAATAGAGAGAGAAAGAAAGAGGAGAAAGAAAGAACAGAGATAGATGGAAAGAAAGAACAGAGAGAAAGAATAAAAGAACAGAGAAAGAAAGAGCAAAGAGAGAAAGAAAGAGGAGACAGAAAAAAAGAACAGAGAGAAAGAAAGAGGGGAAAGAATGAACAGAGAGAAAGAAAGAGGGAAAGAACAGAGAGAGAAAGAAAGAGGGGAAAGAAAGAAAGAACAGAGAAAGAGAGAGAGAAAGAAAGAGGGGAAAGAAAAAACAGAGAGAAAGAAAGAACAGAGAGAGAAAGAAAGAACAGAGATAGAGGGAAAAAAAGAAAGATTAGAGGGAAAGAAAGAACAGAGAGAGAAAGAAAGATTAGATAGGGAAAGAAAGAACAGAGAGAGAGAAACAGAGAGATTCTATAAAGATACTATAGCAGCTTGGCTCCCATTGTATTGCCCACCCGAGCCTCCCGGTGCAAGACATATCATGATCATGATTAGAATAGCTAATAATAAACCTCAGCTGCCCCAGAAATGTCTCTTCCGATACCCATCGGGGTAGTGGGATTAGGGGTTAATGTCATTACTAAACCTGTAAGTAAAGAGTTAAATAAACAGATTAAAACACTTTATTTTAAATAAAACACACATTCTTTAAATATTTAAATTAACCTAATATTCTCACCTCGGTCCAAGGGTAATCCAAGGGTTAAAGCTATGTCATCAGCCCATGTAGGAGCATTTGCAGAATGGTTACAGCCTATCTAGGTTCAATCTGCAAGGGTACGTGCCCTCGATCAGGTAAAAGCAGTGCTTTGGACGCAGCATATTTTTCGTTGCGTTCAATCACGCAGTTAAATCAACATGTTATTTGTTGAGGCAGTTCACCGATCAACACTCGTGTTCGCTTTTCTTTCTCACTCCCCTTTGCGCCACCTCCGTGAGCACATCCAGCAGCCACCAAACTTTAATAAGTGATGCAGTTCACTTATCAGAGCTCGAGCCTGCTGTTTACCATTTTTCTTTCTCACCCCTCCTTGCGCCACCCCCATACGCACATCTAGCAGCCGCCGAACTTTGATAAGTGAAACAGTTTAGTTATCAGAGCTCATGCCTGCTATTTTACACTTTTCTTTTCACCGATATTTTTTTTCTTCCTGGCTGTGCTTTTTTTTTTTTTTTTAGCTTTTTCTTTACAGACAAAAGTTTACACCAAACACTATCCCCCCCCACACACACAGTTAAAAATAAAGTACTTGACACAAGCACCATATTCATAAAAAAGTCCCACCTGTCACGTTTGTCCCAACTGCGCTATTCATTGGAGGAGGCATATGCTTTCCTTGCCTCCAACACTAGCGAGGGAGAGGATCCTACCTTTCTTTATTTCTCAGATTCTTCATCCTCTTCCTCCTCGGATCCTGTGGAAATGCCACGCAGACGTCGCAGGACAGAAGATGAGGCAGTGCCCACCATTCCAGAAGATGAACCAGCGAACCCCATTACGGGCCCCATATGTACGTTCCAAAATAGGTTTACTTGTGGGGGGTTTCCACTGTTTAGGAACATCAGGGGCTCTCCAAACGTGACATGGCATCCGATCTCATTTCGAGCCAATTTTGATTTGAAAAAGTCAAATGGCGCTCCTTCCCTTCCGAGCTCTGCCATGTGCCCAAACAGTGGTTTCCCCCCGACATATGGGGTATCGGCATACTCAGGAGAAATTGAACAACAACTTTATCTGTCCATTTTTTCCTTTTAACCTTGTGAAAATAAAAAAAATTGTTGCTAAAAGATCATTTTTGTGACTAAAAAGTTAAATGTTCACTTCTCCTGTGAAACACTTGAAGGGTTAGTAAACTTCTTAAATGTGGTTTTGATCAGCTTGAGGGGTGCAGTTTTTAGAATGGTGTCACTTTTGCTTTCTGCCATATAGTTAAAGTCTCCCTTCAACCTTAATAACTATGTATATAGACCCCTCAAAGTGACTTCAAATGTGAGGTGGTCCCTAAAAAAAATGGTTTTGTAAATTTTGTTGTAAAAATGAGAAATTGCTGGTCAACTTTTAACCCTTAACTTCCTAAACCAAAAAAAAAAATTTGTTTCCAAAAAAGTGCTGATGTAAAGTAGGCATGTGGGAAAAATATGAAAATTGCTAAATTTTCCAAATTTTTGCCAAATTTCTGTTTGTACACAAATAAATGCAAGCTTTATCGAAGAAATTTTACCACTAACGTGAAGTACAATATGTCGCAAAAAAAATTCTCAGACTCGCCAAGATCCGTTTAAATCTAGGAAACACCTTCTCAAACAACAACAAACCACTATCTCCTAATTATACAGCATAAACATCGCTTTGGCAATGAGTGCTTGCCAGGGCCCAGAATAAGTAGGAGATGGGTGTGGCCAACAGTGAACAGCTGAGAGCTTTTATGCAGGAAAACTTCCAAGAGCTCTCAACTGAGCAGATTAACCCCTGCACTGCTAAAAAAAATCTGCACCATTTAATCTGAAGGTGAAGTGCTTCTAAACAATGCGGGAGTAGGAGAAATCAGACACTGCGGTCTTCTGGCTCCTCTCTGTCACGGTAAACCTGTGCCAGTGATGCAGCAGCAAAAAAGGCAAATGCAGTTCTAGGATGTAATGAGAGAAGCATAGACTCTAGATCATGTGAAGTAATTATCCCCCTCTACTCTGCCTCACTCAGGCCTCATCTGGAATAATGTGTCCAGTTCTGGGCACCACATTTTAAAAAGACATTGAAAACCTGGATCCAGTTCAGAGAATAGCAACTAGGATGGTGAGTGGACTGTAAAGTATGTCCACGAAGATTGGTTAAAGGATCTGGGAATGTTTAGCTTGCAAAAAAGAAGGCTAAGAGGAGACTTAAAGTGAACCTGTCAGTAGGAGTGTGCCAAGTAAACTACAGACAGTGTCAGGTTGGCACCGTTATACTGAATAAAATGATACCTTGGTTGTTGTTTAACCCCTTTACCCTCAAGGGTGGTTTGCATGTTAATGACCAGGCCAATTTTTACAATTCTGACCACTGTCCCTTTATGAGGTAATAACTCTGGAACGCTTCCATAGATCTTGGTGATTCTGACAATGTTTTCTCGTGACATATTGTACTTCATGATAATGGTCAAATTTCATGACTTGCATTTATTTGTGAAAAAAAAAGAAATGTTTCAAAATTTTGCAATTTTCCAACTTTGAATTTTTTTTGGAACCAAATTTTTTTTTTTGTTAAGAAGTTTATGAGGGTTAAAAGTTGACCTGCAATTTCTCATTTTTACAACAAAATTTACAAAACCATTTTTTTAGGGACAACATCACATTTGAAGTCACGTTGAGGAGTCTATCTGATAGAAAATACCCCAAAGTGTCACCTGTCACGTCCGCCATGTCCGCCTTGTCTGTTTTGCCTCATGAACCCCTGGAGTGGTGTGCACACGCACCTTGTGTCTGCTATCCTGCTTGTTCCCTAGAGCAGTGTGCACATTCACCTCATGTCTGTTGAGCTGCAAGATGCCTACGTTTCTGCTTTGCCTTCTGTGATCTTCACGTCATGTCTAGAATCCCTGATCATGTGACGTTTCCTAGGATCCTGCACTGTCTGGTTCTGCAATCATCTCGTCATGTCTGAAACTCTGATCATGTGACCTTTCCTAGGATCCTGCACTGTCTGGTTCTGCAATCATCTTGTTATGTCTAGAATCCCTGATCATGTGTCCTTCCTAGGATCCTGCACTGTCTGGTTCAGTGATCATCTCGTCATGTCTGAAACCCTGATCATGTGACTGCGCTCTGTGATCCTGGAGCATCTGAACTAGGAAGTTCTCCCCTGGTCCTGACCCGGAAGAGGAGGTGCTGTGCCCTATATCAGACCACCCCTTCCTTTGCTCAGGGCCTGATTATTGTGTTGCTTCCCTGCACGGCGCTTGGTCTGTGGGGTTGCTCCCTCTATTCTGTGCCCTTGCACTTTGCTCTGTAGTGCTTCTCTGCACATGCTCCGTGCTCGTATTCCATCTCTTGTCTTGTGCCATGTCTTGTGTTGTCTCTCGTGCCATGTTTGTCTTTGCCTTGCTTTGCCTTGTAGTCCTTCTGCTGTTCTCTGTCTTAGTCTGTTTTGCTATGTCTCGCCTTAGCTATTCTTTGACTTGTAGTCCTTCCTCTGTTCTCTGCCTTGCCTGTTTCGCCATGTCCGGTCTTTGCTATTCTGAGCCTTGTAGTACTTCTCATGTTCTCGTTTCTGCCTGGTTTTCCGAACTCTGTCCTATTGTGCTCTCTTGCAAATTTCCATGTCTAGTCCCAAGGTCTTCCCTTGGCCCGGCTCTGGGCTTCTGCCTACGCTCCGCTGCTAGACTCTGTCCTCGCTCTGTTCTGGCTCTGTTTCTGCCTTTGTTCCGTTCCTTGCCTTGTTCCTTGCCTTGAACCTCGGCGTGGGTTCCCCTTGGTCGTCTCCTGTGCCGTGGTAAGTGCCTCGTGTTTGTGTACAGCCATGTGCACTGGCCAGTTGGGCGTACCTCCTGCATGGCTCCTAGCATGCAGCCCTTCCTTGAACCCTGGCGTGGCTCCTAGCACGCACCCTGCTTTGAACCCTGGCGTGGCTCCTAGCACGCAACCTGCCCTGAACCTGGCGTGGCTCCTAGCACGAAGGTTCCTTTGCCCGCCTCCTGTGCCAAGGTCGTGCCTCGTGCTGGCGTTACAGCTGTGTGCACTGGCCAGTGAGGTGTGCGTCCCGCGTCGCTCCTAGCACGCGTCCTGCTCTGAACCCTGGCGTGGCTCCTAGCATGCACCCTGCCTTGAACCCTGGTGTGGCTCCTAGCACGCACCCTGCTTTGAACCCTGGTGTGGCTCCTAGCACGCACCCTGCTTTGAACCCTGGTGTGGCTCCTAGCACGCACCCTGCCTTGAACCCTGGCGTGGCTCCTAGCACGCACCCTGCCTTGAACCCTGGCGTGGCTCCTAGCACGCACCCTGCCTTGAACCCTGACCTTGGCGTGTCTCTACACACACACTGTCTTCTACCTTGTGCTTTGGCGTGTCTGTACACACACACTCTGTCTTGTACCTTGTGCCTTGTTGTGTCTCAACACACGCACTCTGTCTTGTACCTTGTGCTTTGGCGTGTCTTTACACACGCACCCTTTCTCGCTTTGAACCCTGGCGTGTCCCCTACACACGCACCTCGCTTTGAACCCTGGCATGTCCCTTACACACACACCTTGCTTTGCACCTCGCTTTGAACCCTGGCCTGTCCCCTACACACGCACCTAGCCTTGGACCTTGGCGTGTTCCCTAACACGCACCATGCCTGGATATCTGTCGTGCCTCCTTGCCTGAACCCTGGTTTGCCTGATGGATGCCCAGAACCTGCCGATCGCTGCCAGAGATCGTAAGCTGGATGACTGCGGCCTGATGTCCGGAGCTGATGTTCGCAGCCTGATGCCTTGATCATGTCGATCGTCGCCAGCGGTCCGGAGTCCGATGCCATTGTGCCTTTACCTGTACCTAGGCGTGCCACCTGGCACGTACTATGCTATGGACCTTGGCGTGCCCACGCGCGCACCTTGCACGTTTTGCTTGTTTTCACGTTTGCACTGAATGTGATCCTGAAGATCTTAATGAAGATACCTTGTACTTACCTCTTGTCTTGTTTCCTGCTTGTCTCTGGTCGTCAGACACTCCCATAGTGTCCCCCTGAGCCGGCCGTCTGGTCCCAGCAGTCGTGGTGGCTCACCCCTTTGGTCTTGCCCCTGACACTCCCTGTATAGGGGGTGGATTCTCACAAGGTCAGCTCGCCCTCGGTGGGTGGGTGCCACGACCCAGAGGGTCCACTCAAAAAATGGGCTCAGCAGGAGCTGAGTCCGTCTCATCACCATTCTAAAAACTGCACCCCTCAGGGTGCTCAAAACCACATTCAATAAGTTTGACAGTACCCCTCCCTCAATGAGGGGCCTCTGGACCCTCAACACCGTACCTCACTGGGTCACCGACAGTGAGGACGCCTTGTTTCACCATAGATCACTTTAGCAATCAACTGACACTCCGGTTCATGGCAAGAGAGGGCAGATGGAGGTGATGATGTATACTCCGGAGGTACCACAAATCTCCAGAGCGCCGACCTGGGGAATGAGCTAGGCCTGGGTATAACAAAGGGCAACTCGGACACCCATACAAGCACGTACAGACCCAGGTCCGGACATGAACGTTTATTGTCATTCACTCTCTTGCCACTAGATGGTGAACGCCTCACAGAACCAACAACAGGGGCGTCCCCCCGTGTCATAACACTCACACCCCCACGAGACTCAGAGGTAACCACTCTTCTCTGCCCCCCCCTCCTAAGAGGACTCCGACTCTGAGGGGCAGCTTGTGGTGAGGGTTGTGACTTGCCCCTACTCCCTGGCAGCACCCCTGCTGCCACTACTGGAGGAGAAGGGGATGGGGATATGGAGGAAATATACACTCCTTGGTCATCTTCCTCCACACGACCAGGAGGGGGCGGCTTCTTTGATGGTATAGTTTCTGCGTTAGCCCTGCGGACCAAATTATCAGTCTTCTCACTACAGGGACGTGCCCCCTCACCTCGGGGAACATCAGGCAGCACCACGGGGACACCAACTCCTCCCACCTGCCTGGGTGCGTCCGCGTGTATGAGCAAATCCTGCTTACTAGCAGGGACTACAGGGGGCGTATTCGCTAAAGCCGCAAATTGGGGTTCTGGTTGAAACAGAGGGGAGGCCCCAGACCCTGATAACTGCTGCTGCTGCTCCAACACACCATGCAGCTCCTCACTCTCCTCAGTGAGGACCAGAAGCAATTGGTCACAGGTCTGTACTTGGCCCATGGCTCACCAGAGAAAATGGTAAGGGTTGGTTATAAATTGTCACGTGTACGTGTCCTGTGTGACACGACCCGCAGGTCGGTAACTAAAACAACAAGACAAAAGTGTCACGCATACCTGACCTGTGAGACATGAAACGCAAGTCGGTAACTGAATCAACAAGACAAAAGGGAACACCGGGGAAACAGTTACAACGGTGGGATCTGCAATAGGGAACGGGGATGTGGAGACCTCCTGCACTCCCATGAGGCACTGTCCCTAAACACTCCTAACGTTCCCTATACAAGCTCTTAACCTGTCGCCGTGCAGAATACCTGAATCCCTCACTATCCCTGCACCTATCCCTTGCTAGGGAACTGGATAGTGTGGACACTGGTCCCACCGCTGCACTAATACACACGAACGAAAAAGGGGAAAACACCAAAACACTTATCTTTCTCTGCTGCAGTCACCAGGCAGCAGAGTGCAGCACCAGATCAGCTTTCAGCAGTGGCTCGACACCTCAGAGCCAGCTGCTACTTTCACCATCTTTCTCTCCGGCAGTCACCAGGCAGCAGAGTTCATCACCGGATTAACTTTCAGCAGTGGCTCGACACCTCAGAGCCAGGTGCCACCTTCACCTCTTTCTCTGCTGCAAACACCGGGCAGGCAGAGTTCAGCACCAGTTTCAGCAGTGGCTCGACACCTCAGAGCCCGCTGCTAACTTCAACAGGTTTCAGCAGTGGCTCAACACCTCAGAGCCAGCTGCTCACTTCATTGTGGTTGGAATCCAAAAAGGAATTGCTATCACCAACACCTGCTGATACACCATGTGACCTTATATAGGAAAAGGGAGTGGTCACATCTGCGGGAAAAACAACAGACATGCAATAACACCTATGATCACCGGGGGCAAAAACCCATATTTAGCTCCCAGGCCTGAAAGGAAAAAGAAGGTTTACATGAGGGAATCCCGAATCTGACACAGATCCAAGAATTGGACTGTGACAGGATACGGCTGTCCATAACACTTTTTTCCAATCTTCCTCTGTCCAATGTCTGTGTTCTTTTGCCCATATTAATCTTTTCCTTTTATTAGCCAATCTCAGATATGGCTTTTTCTTTGCCTATTTGCCCTGAAGACCAGCATTCCAGAGTCACCTCTTCACTGTAGACATTGACACTGGCAATTCTTGCCCATTTTTACTTGGCAAACAGCTCGAGCTCAGTGAGGTTTGATGGAGATCGTTTGTGAACAGCAGTTTTCAGCTCTTTCCACAGATTCTCGATTGGATTCAGGACTGGACTTTAACTTGGCCATTCTAACACCTGGATACGTTTATTTGTGAACCATTCCATTGTAGATTTTGCTTTATGATTGGGATCATTGTCTTGTTGGAAGACAAAGTCCCAGTCTCAGGTCTTTTGCAGACTCCAACAGGTTTTCTTCAAGAATGGTCCTGTATTTGGCTCCATCCATCTTCCCATCAATTTTAACCATCTTCCCTGTGCCTCCTGAAGAAAGGCAGGCCCAAACCATGATGCTGCCACCACCATGTTTGACAGTGGGGATGGCGTGTTCAGGGTGATGAGCTGTGTTGCCTTTACGCCAAACATATCGTTTTGCATTGTTGCCAAAAAGTTCGATTTTGGTTTCATCTGACCAGAGCACCTTCTTCCACATGTTTGGTGTGTCTCCCAGGTGGCTTGTTGCAAACTTTAAACAACACTTTTTATGGATAGCTTTGAGAAATGGCTTTCTTCTTGCCACTCTTCCATAAAGGCCAGATTTGTGCAGTGTACGACTGATTGTGGTCCTAAGGACAGACTGTCCCACCTCACCTGTAGATCTCTGCAGTTCATCCAGAGTGATCATGGGCCTCTTGGCTGCATCTCTGATCAGTCTTTTCCTTGTTTGAGATGAAAGTTTAGAGGGACGGCCGGGTTTTGGTGGATTTGCAGTGGTATGATACTCCTTCCATGTCAATATAATCGCTTGCACAGTGCTCTTTGGGATGTTTAAAGTTTTGGAAATCATTTTGTATGCAAATCCCACTTTAAACTTCTCCACAACAGTTTCACGGACCTGCCTGTTGTGTTCCTTGGTCTTTATGATGCTCTCTGTGCTTCAAACAACCCTGAGACTATCACAGAGCAGGTGCATTTATTCGGAGACTTGATTACACACAGGAGGATTATATTTATCATCATTTAGTCATTTAGGACAACATTGGATCATTCAGAGATCCACAATGAACTTCTGGAGTGAGTTTGCTGCACTGAAAGTAAAGGGGCCGAATAATATTGCACGCCCCACTTTTCAGTTTTTGAATTTCCAAAAAAATTGAAAATAACCAATAAATTTCGATCAACTTCACAATTGTGTCCCACTTCTTGTTGATTCTTCACCAAAAATTTACATTTAGTATCTTTATGTTTGAAGCATGATATGTGGGAAAAGGTTGAAAAGTTCCAGGGGGCCGAATACTTTCGCAAGGCACAGTAGCCTTCATTTCTTTTCCAAAACTTTTATTTTTTATTTGAACAGGGAAAGAAGTTGGAAATGGAGGGGAGGGGAGGGTAGGACAAGGAAGGGGAAGGAAAGTAGCCTTCATTTCTAAGAACAAGAATAGACTATTGAGTTTCACATGAAGGTTCTTTTTTTCTTGCCATTTTGAGAGTTTAATAGAACCAACAAATGTTATGCTCCAGATTCTCAACTAGCTCAAAGGAAGGTCAGATTTATAGCTTCTCTAGTCAGCCAAACTGTTTTTAGCTGTGCTAACATACTTGCACAAGGGTTTTCAAGGGTATTCTAACTATCCATTAGCCTTCTTACAGAGTTAGCAAACACAAAGTACCATAAGAACACTGGAGTGATGAATGTTGGAAATGGGCCTCTATACACCTATGAGGATATTGCATTACAAACCAGAGGTTAGGCACTAGAATAGTCATTTACCACATTAACAATGTATAGAGTGTATTTCTGAATCATTTAATGTTAGCTTCATTGGAAAAAACTGATTTTCTTTCAAAAATAAGAAAATTTCTAAGTGACCCTAAACTTTTGAACTCATTCAAAGAGTTTTCTTTATTCTCATGACTGAAAATTGTAGATTCACTCTGAAGGCATCAAAACTATGAATTAACACATGTGGAATTATATAATTAACAAAAAAGTGTGAAACAACTGAAAATATGTCTTATATTCTAGGTTCTTCAAAGTAGCCACCCTTTGCTTTGATTACTGCTTTGCACACTCTTGGCAATCTCTTGATGAGCTTCAAGAGGTAGTCACCGGAAATGGTCTTCCAACAGTCTTGAAGGAGTTCCCAGAGATGCTTAGCACTTGTTGGCCCTTTTGCCTTGACTCTGCGGTCCAGCTCACCCCAAACCATCTCGATTGGGTTCAGGTCTGGTAACTGTGGAGGCCAGGTCATCTGGCGTAGCACCCCATCACTCTCCTCCTTGGTCAAATAGCCCTTACACAGCCTGGAGGTGTGTTTGGGGTCATTGTCCTGTTGAAAAATAAATGATGGTCCAACTAAACGCAAACCGGATGGAATAGCATGCCGCTGCAAGATGCTGTGGTAGGCATGCTGGTTTAGTATGCCTTCAATTTTGAATAAATCCCCAACAGTGTCCCCACCAAAGCACCCCCACACCATCACACCTCCTCCTCCATGCTTCACGGTGGGAACCAGGCATGTAGAGTCCATCCGTTCACCTTTTCTGTGTCGCACAAAGACACGGTGGTTGGACCCAAAGATCTCCAATTTGGACTCATAAGACCAAAGCACAGATTTCCACTGGTCTAATGTCCAGTGATTTCCTAGCAGCTATTGTACCATGAAGGCCTGCTGCACAAAGTCTACTCTTAATAGTTGTTGTAGAGATGTGTCTGCTGCTAGAACTCTGTATGGCTTTCACCTGGTCTCTAATCTGAGCTGCTGTTAACCTGCGATTTCTGAGGCTGGTGACTTGGATGAACTTATCCTCCGCAGCAGAGGTGACTCTTGGTCTTCCTTTCCTGGGGCAGTCCTCATGTGAGCCAGTTTCTTTGTAGCGCTTGATGGTTTTTGCCACTGCACTTGGGGACACTTTCAAAGTTTTCCCAATTTTTCGGTCTGACTGACCTTCATTTCTTAAAGTAATGATGGCCACTCATTTTTCTTAGCTGCTTTTTTCTTGCCATAATACAAATTCTAACAGTCTATCTAGTAGGACTATCAGCTGTGTATCCACCAGGTTTCTGCACAACTCAACTGATGGTACCAAACCCATTTATAAGGCAAGAAATCCCACTTATTAAACCTGACAGGGCACACCTGTGAAGTGAAAACCATTTCCGGTGGCTACCTCTTGAAGCTCATCAAGAGAATGCCAAGAGTGTGCAAAGCAGTAATCAAAGCAAAAGGTGGCTACTTTGAAGAACCTAGAATATAAGACATATTTTCAGTTGTTTCACACTTTTTTGTTAATTATATAATTCCACTTGTGTTAATTCATAGTTTTGATGCCTTCAGAGTGAATCTACAATTTTCATAGTCATGAAAAGAAAGAAAACTCTTTGAATGAGAAGGTGTGTCCAAACTTTTGGTCTGTATTGTATGTATATATATATATATACATGCTCAAAAAAATAAAGGGAACACTAAAATACCACATCCTAGATATCTCTGAATGAAATATTCCAGTTGCAAATTTTTATTCTTTGCATAGTGGAATGTGTTCAGAACAATAAAACATAACAATTATCTATGTAAATCAAAATGAATATCCCTGGATTTGGAATGATACTCAAAATCAAAGTGGAAAATCAAATTACAGGTTGATCCAACTGCAGTGGAATTGCCTCATGACAAGGAAAAGATGCTCAGTAGTGTGTGTGGCCTCCACGTGCCTGTATGACCTGCCTACAACGCCTGGGCATGCTCCTGAGGTGGCGGATGGTCTCCTGAGGGATCTCCTCCCAGACCTGGACTATAGCATCTGCCAACTCCTTGACAGTCTATGGTGCAACGTGAGATTAGTGGATGGAGCGAGACATGATGTCCCAGATGTGCTCAATCGGATACAGGTCTGGGGAACGGGCGGGCCAGTCTATAGCTTCAATGCCTTCATTTTGCAGGAATTGCTGACACATTCCAGCCACATGAGGTCTGGCATTGTCCTGCATTAGGAGGAACCCAGGGCCAATCGCACCAGCATATGTTCTCACAAGGGGTCTGAGGATCTCATCTTGGTACCTAATGGCATTCAGGCTACCTCTGGCGATCACATGGAGGGCTATGCAGCCCTCCAAAGAAATGCCACCCCACACCATTACTGACCCATTGCCTCACCGGTCATGCTGAAGGATGTTGCAGGCAGCAGATCACTCTCCATGGCATCTCCAGACTCTGTCACATCTGTCATATGTGCTCAGTGTGAACCTGCTTTCAACTGTGAAGAGCACAGGACGCCAGTGGCGAATTTTCCAATCCTGGTGTTCTGTGGCAAATGTCAAGTGTCCTGCATGGTGTTGGGCTGTGAGCACAACCCCATCTGTGGACATCGGGCACTCAGGCCATCCTCATGGAGTTGGTTTCTAACCATTTGTGCAGACACATGTACATTTGTGGCCTGCTGGAGGTAATTTTGCAGGGCTCTGGCAGTGCTCCTTCTGTTTCTCCTTGCACAAAGGCGGAGGTAGCGGTCCTGCTGCTGGGTTGCTTCCCTCCTACGGCCCCCTCCATGTCTCCTGGTGTACTGGCCTGTCTCCTGGCAGCACCTCCAGCCTCTGAACACTACGCTGACAGGCACAGCAAATCTTCTTGCCACAGCTCGCATTGATGTGCCATCCTGAATGAGCTGCTCTACCTGAGCCACTTGTCTGGGTTGTAGAGTCTGTCTCATGCTACCATAAGTGTGAAAGCACAACCAACATTCAAAAGTGACCAAAACATCAGCCAGAAAGCATTGGTACTGAGATGTGGTCTGTGGTCCCCACCTGCAGAACCACTGCTTTATTGAGGGTGTCTTGATAATTGCCAATAACTTCCATCTGTTGTCTATTCCATTTGCACAACAGCATGTGAAATTGATTGTCAATCAGTGTTGCTTCCTAAGTGGACAGTTTGATTTCACAGAAGTTTGATTTACTTGGAGTTATATTCTGTTGTTTAAGTGTTCCCTTTATTTTTTTGTGCAGTGTGTATATATATATATATATATTTTTTTTTTTTTAAAAAAACATAATGTATTCTCGAAGCACGAGCATCTCATTAACTGAAAGCTGCAATTAACGATTAAACAACAACCACAAGGTTTTTTTGGTGATTTCATCAACTAAGGTATCACTTTAATCTGTATAACAGGCCAACATGACGCTGTTTGTAGGTTACTGAGCACATTCCTGGTAAGTTCACTTTAATAGCTGTCTACAAATATCTGAAGGATGTCAGTGTAGAGGGATCATCATTAGTCTCATTTTCACATGGAAACACCTGAATCAATGGAATGAAACTGAAAGGGAGAAGATACAGATTAGATATTTGAAAGTCTTAGTTACTCACCGGTTAACGGTATTTTTCGGAGTCCATGACAGCACCACCTGAGAGAGGGGATCCGCCCTTCTTAGGAACAGGAAAACCTACAGATACAAAAGGGCGGCACCTCTCCCACGCATCAGTTGGATTACAGAGTATAAAAAGAGGACCTCCAAGGTTAATGCATGATTATATGTACAACAATATCAATACTTAAATCTTTATCACCCGTGGATATGTACAAAGGGAAGACGTGCACACCCAATTTAACTAAGGGAAGGGAATCTATGGGTGCTGTCATGGACTCCGAAAAATACCGTTAACCGGTGAGTAACTAAGACTTTATTCGGTCGTCCATGACAGCACCACCTGAGAGAATTACAGAGAGTAATCACTACTTTAGGGGGGGACTACAGCCTGCAGAACCCTGATACCGAAGGAGAGGTCTGCAGAGGCACCCAAGTCTAGTCTATAATGACTATAAAAAGTGCTCGGAGAGGACCAAGTGGCCGCCTTACAAATCTGGTCGATGGAGACTTCCGACCTCTCGGCCCACGAGGTTGCCACGGCTCTGGTGGAATGCGCCTTCAATTTCTCCGGAGCTACTTTACCTTTTGAGGCATAAGCTAACGAGATTGCTTCTCTAATCCACCTGGCTAGTGTACTTTTGGACACCCTAAGACCTTTCCTAGGGCCTTGGTAGGAGACAAAGAGAGCATTGTCTTTCTTCCAGGGATCGGTAGCTGCTAGATACTCCAAGAGGCATCTCCTAACATCTAAAGTGTGTAGCTCCTTCTCTTTCTCATTAGTTGGTTTAGGGAGGAAGGATGGAAGGACTATTTCCTGCGACCTATGAAAGCTGGAGGCTACTTTTGGTAAATACGCTGGGTCAGGTCTAAGTATTACCCTATCCTCCTTTACCTGAAGAAAAGGTGGGCGCCTAGACAATGCCTGAATGTCGCTTACCCTACGGGCTGACGTTATGGCTATTAGGAAAGCTATTTTGAGGGACAGGCTCCTAATAGAGGCCGACGAGATGGGTTCAAATTGCGCTTCTGTCATAGCTGTGAGGACTAGGTTCAAATCCCATGGCGTGAGTCTATTCTTTACTATTGGTCTGGATCTACTCGCTGCTTTGATAAATCTTTTGACCCAATAATTAGCCGCGATGTTGCAGCTAAAGAGGGCCCCTAAGGCGGATACCTGTACTTTAAGGGTACTGGTGGAGAGACCCAAGTCCAGCCCTTTTTGTAAAAATTCCAAGATCTGGCCTATGGGGACGGAATCACCAGTATTTACCTTTGAGCTTTCGAGGAACCTTTTCCAAATTCTGACGTAAATCTTAGTTGTCACTACTTTCCTACTTTTTAGTAGAGTGTCAATTAGGTCTGGAGAGAAGCCTTTACTTTCTAGCAGTGACCGCTCAAATTCCACGCCGTGAGATGTAGGCCAGCCACCTGAGGGTGGAAGACTGGGCCCTGGGACAGAAGGTCCGGGATGTCCGGGAGAACCCAAGGATCGTCTACCGACATGATCCTGAGGTTCGAAAACCATGCTCTTCTGGGCCAGAACGGGGCGATGACTATGACCCTTGCCCTGTCTTTCCTGATCTTCCTCAACACTAGAGGAAGTAGAGATAGGGGAGGAAAGGCGTAGGCTAGCCTGAAGTCCCATTTTATCAGAAGCGCATCTACTGCCAGAGGAGTCTCCCTGGAATTTAGGGAGCAAAACTGTGTCGTTTTCGAGTTCTCCTTGGTGGCGAATAGATCCACCTCTGGCTGACCCCATCTCTGCACAATCTGAATGAAAATGGAGGTGTTTAAGGCCCACTCTCCTTGTTTTAACAGATTGCGGCTTAGGAAATCTGCCGCGATGTTCTCTTTCCCTCTTATGTGAAGAGCCGTGAGAGATAAAAAATGACGCTCTGCTAGCTGGAACAACTGTCCTGCCACATTCATCAGAGTTCTGGATCGAGTTCCGCCTTGGTGGTTGATATAGGCCACGGCCACTCGATTGTCCGATAGAACTCGTACGTGATGGCCCTGTAGATACATAAGGAGCTCTTTAGCTGCGAGTACTACCGCTGTTAATTCTTTCAAATTAGAAGACATTTGTATCTGATCTCGTTCCCATAGGCCCTGGACCAGAATTTCCTCCATATGCGCCCCCCAACCGGAAGGACTTGCATCCGTGGTGACCACGCGGGTAATGTTATACTCCCAAGGGACCCCTCTAGACAAGTTATTTCTTTCTAGCCACCACTCCAGGGACTCTATTGTGTTTCTGGATAAGGTCAGTCGACCTTCTAAGTTACCCCCCAGGATTCTCTGATACCATAAAACTTCGCCCTGTAGAGTTCTCGTATGAACTTGGGCCCACTGGACTGCGGGAATGCAGGATGAGAGGGAACCCAACAGGGACATGGCTTTCCTGAGGGACATGGAGGGGTTGTTGGAGGCGTTCAGGACCCGGCCATGCAGGTGCAGCAGCTTCTCTGGGGGCAGACGGCATGCCTGCTTTTTTGAATCTAGGGTTAGGCCTAGAAATTGTTGAATTTTTAGTGGCTGCAAACGGGATTTTTTGATATTAAGTAGCCATCCCAACCGCTCTAGAGCCGCCGTTGTTTTCTGTAATTGTTCTAAACACTGCTCGGCTGAACTGCCTATTATAAGGAGGTCATCTAAATAGGGGACGACTAGAATGTTTAGCTCGCGCAGATGGGCCATCACTTCTGCCATCACTTTGGTGAATACTCGGGGCGCAACTGCCACCCCGAAGGGTAGGGCCGCGTACTGGAAGTGCTGGATTGACCCATCCAACTGAACCGCCAGTCTAAGGAAAGATTGGCGTGCTAGACCTATGGGTATGTGACAGTAAGCGTCTTTCAGATCTAGGACCACCATGAAGCAGTTTTGAAACAGCATTTTTATTGCGGTGTTGATTGTTTCCATTTTAAATGGACGTACAACCAGGAATTTATTGAGGGCTTTGAGGTTAAATATAGCCCTAAATGAGTCGTCCGGTTTACGGACCAAGAACAGGGGGGAATAGAAGCCTTTCCCCCTCTCTTCCTCTGGAACTCTCGTCAGGACTTTTTTGTCCAGTAGCTCGAGGACCTCGGTCTCCAGGGCAGCTTGTTCTAGCGGGGAACATTTGAGTGGAGTTACCTTGAACCGATCTTGGGGAACGCAGGAGAACTCTAGGTGCAGTCCTGTAGCTATCACCCCCAGTATCCAGCTGCTATTCGAGATTCTGTCCCAGGCCGGGTAGAAGGCAGATAATCTTCCTCCTACCGGAGCCACTAGTCATTGGGGCGGCTTCTTATTATCCCGTGATGGACCTTCTTGGCGCCCCCCTCCTCCATACATGAAGCCCGTACCTCTGGTTTTTTTGTTGTCCCATCTGTTCTGATCTCTGGCCTGTCTCCTGCGGGAATACCCTTTCCTAGAAAAGGGACGTCTCCAGGATGTATTCGGCAGACTCGGAAATTTCTTTTTCTCATCCCCGGCCTTCTCTAACAGTTCGTCTAGGACGGGGCCGAACAAGTATTCACCCTCACAGGGGATAGAACAGAGACGGGACCTGGCTTGGATATCTCCCGGCCAGCATTTTAACCAGAGGGCTCTTCGGGCCGAATTAGACAAACTTGCAGACCTAGCCGCCATTCTTACTGAGTCCGCCGAGGCATCTGCCAGAAAGGCAGCAGCATTCTGGATAATTGGAAGAGACTTACGGATGGAGGCTCGCGAGGTTCCATCCTTTAGCTGAGAGTCCAATTGAGACCATCATGGATCTGGCTGCGCACGTGGCTGCTATTGCTGGCCTTAGGGCGCCTGCTGACATCTCCCATGTGCCCTTTAAAAAGGAATCTGCCTTTTTATCTAGGGGGTCTTTAAGGAAGGCCATATCGTCGAAGGGTATAGAAGACTTTTTTGAGGCCTTAGCTACCGCTGCATCCAGCTTGGGGGCCTTATCCCATCGACTTACTATTGGGTCCTCAAAGGGGTATCTACGCTTGAAAGCAGGCGGCATAAAACCCCTTTTTTCCGGTTTTTTCCACTCCCTGTCTATCAGGCTCTGGACTTTTTCGTTTAGTGGAAAAGTCCTTTGTTTTCTGGGGTCTAGACCCCCGAACATAATGTCCTGAGCAGACAGTTCTGTCTTTTTTTTCTTCTACCCCCATGGTTGACCTTATGGTTTTAATTAATTTATCCATTTGGTCCAAGGGAAAGCAGAACCGGCTGGAATCCTCTTCGGAAGAAGAGGAGGCCGAGGACTCTGAGGAGATATCTTCCTTCCTAGGGCCGACTGAAGACTCTGAGCCTGAAACACTAGCTCGTCTTCTTTTAGAAGAACCTTCTTTTGATAGGGCTTTTATTTCAGTCCTGATTAATTGCCTCAGGTCTGTAGCGAAGCTTGGAGCTTCTTCCGCTACCTGCATAAATAGGAAAGAGTGTAAGAGTCTGATACTCCACTCACGTTCTACCCCTCATCTCCGTCCCTACCGTCTGTCTCACGCAAGACTGACACAATCTCTTGGGGTGGCCATCTGGTAAGGGGCAACTACAGAGGGCACATTCCTTGTGCTTCTGCTTCCCTGTGGCCTTCTTCCCCTGAGAATCAAACACATAAGGGGACACTGCATCAGGGTACATTCTCGCAGATCTCTTACCCTTGCAGATGAGGACAGGTACCGGATCATGGGGGGCTGCGGGAGGATCCTTTGACCTAGAGGAACTGCTGCGTCCACTCGAACGTCCCTCCTTCCTCTTAGGTTGGTCACTGGGGCGCTTTGCCACGGGCTGCACCTCTTGTGGGTCCATGGGGGCTTCTGTTGTGTCCATCGCTGGGCCTCCAGAAGCACCTCAGCAGCGATGCCTTCTGTCTTAAGAAGGCTCCCCCTCCGGATTAGCAGGAACTCTGTCCGGTGTTCGGGCCCCCATTGGATCGCTCCCCGCGATACTCCCCCTCCCCTTCAGGTGCCCGGCCCCCTCAGGCAGCGGGCGCGCATCGGCGCGTGTTCACCACAACCGGAAGCCGCCGGCATCCGACTTCCGGTTTCGGCGCTAGGCCCCGCCCCCTTCGCCGCGTCACTTCCCCGCGCGATAGAGGCCGCAGGGATGCGCGGCAAGGGGCTAGCACTGCGCCGCCGGCTCGGAACCGCCGCTCCCTTTGTGGGACACCGCCGGCGGTGCCCGCCCGAACGGACCGCACCCCTGGGGGAAGGAGACACAGGGGGACCCGCTTTCCTCACCGGCCCCGTGGAGAAGGCGACCGCCGGACCATGTCTCCGCCTGCTCTTACCACTGCCGTGGAAATCCTACCCGGACCCACCGTGGCGCATCCAGGGCCCCCAGCGAGACCGAGGTAGGAGAACCCCCCGCTACATGAGTCGGTCCGCTGGCCTGGGATTCGGTTATCCATGACGGACGATCTGTAGGGAGTTCTGTCCTTGTTAGGAACAGGAAACCAACTGATGCGTGGGAGAGGTGCCGCCCTTTTGTATCTGTAGGTTTTCCTGTTCCTAAGAAGGGCGGATCCCCTCTCTCAGGTGGTGCTGTCATGGACGACCGAATAAAATACTTTTTGACAGTGAGGGTGATCAATGAGTGGAACAGGTGGCCATGAAAGGTGGTGAGTTCTCCTCCAATGGAAGTCTTCAAACAGGATGGACAGACATCTGTCTGAGATTTTTTTAGTGATTCCTGCATTGAGCAGGAGGTTGGAGACGATGACCCTGGAGGTCCCTCCCAACTCTAACATTCTAGGATTCTAACAACGCCAGTCTTGATGAATGTTTCCCTTAGTATGCATGTGCATGTGGGAGTCTCTAGAGCTGCCAGATGAACAAGCACAGAAGATGCAGGTACCCTTTTCTTGTGCTGACGCAACAGAACAAAACTCATCAACAGATATGAAAATACTTTATTTTGTATCTTATTTTCATTGTAAAGAGGAGATGTTCATACAAAGGTAAAAAGCCAAAATGTACAAAACGCTCAAAAAAAATTAGAAAAATACCAGAAAACATCTGTACAAATTTCAAAATACAGTTCTTTAAGAAAACTAAAAAAAACTAACAAACCTGCATTTCTGTGACCGAGGTCTACTCGTTTAGGTTTTCTGTTTTGTATATATCTTCACCACTGAGAGCTCCGCTAGTTCATCATGTGAAATCTAGGAAAATAATTCATAATTTATACAGTAAACTCGTCTTGTAATCCATGTGGAGACCGCACTGACAAACGCTCAACGTCTGTGAATCCAGGAGGTGGGAAAGGGAAGGCACGTCGGACATCACCCCCTCGGTTCAGTCCCACCTGTCTGATAACATTTTATCTAAAGTCTGAATATGCGCAAATACAAAACATAGACCGATATAAAATACAATGAAAATCTGAGCAACAAAACAAACTGCACATTAAAAATAGTTTCTATTGGTCAAAGGCCTTAATCAGATGGCGTTAAGAATGAATACTCGGCCATCACATTCGGCATGTTTGGGCTCCACATCTATAGTAGTGTCTCCTGTATTCACCTTTTATACAGATCTCTAAATCTTATTTTCCTACGTTGGTCAATAGGAAGTTATCAGACTCGCCACTTACGGTAATTTTCCTTTTTCATATAGAGGCATTAGGCCTATTAGGCAGGTGAACGAAGTCATCCCTACCAGACACCAATCAAGTGAAAATTGTAAAATATTTGGTGCATTGTAGCAAATGACAGATAAAAAGTATGGAATTTGTATGTTTCCAAAGTACAATATTATGGTATCAGGGAGGGCAGAAATGTAATGAAGTGGCTGGAGAATTGTGACATTGTGCATGTCCTCACTACGGATAACACAGAGATACCAGACTAATATTAGTTCAAACCAGTGTGAAATGTTCTGTAACCAATGACAACCATAATTCTACGTAAATTCCAATACTGGTTCATTAATTTTCCCACAATTCCATAGTGTCTCTTCTTATAAAGTCTTCAGATAATTTAGCAGTTTCCACAGTATTTCATCCTATTGTACAGTATATAATGTGACCCCATATGGTTTACAATAAAATCAGTATTTACAAGGTTTAGAAACTTTTTTTTGCCCTAATATGTATTGATTGTCCTCAATTACATTACACAGATCATGCACCGATGTAAGTTTGTTTTCCTCTTTGTGGTTTGGATCCTGTGGGCTGCAGCAGTTCTCATCCTCCTGACCAAATATTAAATTTATACAGTAATTCCTCTTTGAATTTTTGAAAATGCCATGTGACAAAACCTGTCCTGAGCTGAGTGCCCCGTGTACAAAATAAAAGAGACATCTAGCATGAATCCAAGAGTAAAGATGGGCGGGAATCCTAGATGTTCGGGTCCAGTGGGTTCAAACCATTAAAAGAAAAAGGTTTGGATTCAGGCACTAGAAGAGTACCCGAGCCAGGACTCCAACACTGCTTCTGATCGATGGTAAAATCATTACACCCGGTCAGACAGCCGCTGTTCCCCCTCTGTCAAATGACAGCGTGAACCCGCAGCTGTGGTCAGAGATATAAAGTTTACTTCCAGTCACTGGTGTCAACTGATGGGACTACTGCTCCCATCAGCCTACATCTGCTGCCACTAATAACGGCCAGACCAGGCGGTGGCTGATGGAAGTATTCATCAGCCGTCATATGCGCTCTAAATAGTTTAATCCCTGAATGACCGCCAATACGTCTTTTAACTGACCTGAGATATAAGAAAATAGCCTCACCATACAGGTTACAATCCAGCAGCTGTCGGCTGTCCACTATAGCTGACAACTTGCTGCATCAGCCACGATCAGTGTTTTCACCGTCCAAATCTGGTTAACCCCTTAGATGCTGCTGTCAATAGTGACTACATCATATAAATGGTTAACAGAGTGTGGGGGCTTCCTCTTTATCCCCGTTGGTGCCCTCAGATCATGATTGTGTGGTCCTGATGTTTGCCATGGCAATTCACGACCAAATAGCAGCCTTAGAGTCTGACGGCTGTTGTAACCTGTTCAGAAGTTAGCTGCATTTAGGTTGTAAAAATACACATTTTCATTTCTGTCATAACACTTTGCATTAATTTCTGAAAATCACTTGAAGGATTAATAAACTACCTGACTGCAGTTTTCAATATGTCAGGGGGTGCTGTCTTTAAAATGGTATAACTTTGGGGGGTTTCCCAATATATAGGACCCCCAAAGGCACTTCAAACATGGATAGGTCTCTAAAAAAATAAATTTTGTAAATTTCCTTGAAAAAATGAAAGATTACTGCTACATTTTTAAACCTCCTAAAATGCTAACAAAATAAAAGGAAATTTTACAAATGGTGCTGATGTAAAACAGGCATGTGGGAAATGTTATTTATTAATGTTTTTGTGTTGTGTGACTATCTGAATTAAAGGGATAATCATTCAAAGTTTGAAAATTGCCAATTTTTTAACATTTTTCTCAAATTTCTGATATTTTTTATAAATAAACACAAAACATATCGACCTAAATTTACCATTATCAAAAAGTATAATGTGTCACGAAAAAACATTCTCAAAATCGCGGGGATTTGTTGAAGCGTTCCAGAGTTATTACCTCATAAACTGACACTGGTCAGATTTTAAAAAATTGGCTCTGTCGCTAAGGGGTTAAAAAAAGCAGTCCCCAGGCATGGATTACGGCTTGAGACAGAACGTCGGGACAGGTGCAGGATATTGTTGTTTTATGTTTCTTTTATTACAGAAGACGAGAGATTCAATGGAATGGGCACACCAGGTGACCAAACAGCCCAGTGAGTATCTGTAGCCCTCTATACAGGCCCACTCACTGATTCCAAGACTGTAGACACCTGTGATGCTAATTAGTGGACACACCATGATTTAACATGTCCCTTTTGTCACATTATTTTCAGGGGTACGATCATGTCTGTCCAGGCCTACTTCATGAGTTTTATTTTTAAAAAAGTCTGTGGAAGCATGGTTGAAAAGCAATGTCTGACTTTCACTTTGTTCATCTTCATATATTTTTGATATTTTTGATTTATTATTACTTTTGTCAGATTCAAGTTATTTCTGTCACCATTATGGGTTCTTCTGTCAATAAATGAGGGGTACCAACAATTTTGACTACGTGTTTAGATGTGTATTTTATGGGCGGCTGCGTGCTGCCATTTTTAGGCTGGGGGGGCAAAATCCATGGGCCCTTACAAGCCTGAGAATACCAGCCCTCAGCTGTCTGCTTTAGCAAGGCTGGTTGTCAAAAATGGGGGGAGCACACAATTTTTTTTTTAAATTATTCTAATAATGAAAAAACAAAACTCCCATCAGCTGCCACCTGCTCTCACTGTTATCAGCAGCAGGCATAGGCTGGGAGTAGTAGTCCCATCAGCCGATGCCAGTTACTGGAGGTAAATGTTATACCTCTTATCACAGGTGCGGGCTCACCCTGTCAATTGACAGCTTGGGAACCTTGACAGCTTGGGAACCGGGGCTGTCTGACATGCGGTAATGATTTTACCCCCGATCAGAAGCAGCGTTTGCCGTGCTGTCATGCACATGACAGTGGGACGAAGACCCGGTGTTTGGGGGGCCGAAACCGAACAGTAACATGGATATCCTGATGAAGTCCGCGTTCGGTGTCCATGTCCGAACAGTAGGTGTTCGATACAGACGCCGAACTTTACTGTTCGGGTTCACCCATCTCTATCCAGGAGATACAAAAAGAGTGAACCTACTTGAAATAAGAGAATTTGCATCACTTAGTAATAGAAATGTTATATTTCCTGTGTGTTTTCATTCAATTATTTGAATCCAGCCTGCAATATAAAGAATGGAGGTTGTCATGATGCATTCAATTAATTCTACTGAAATTTATTGTGTTTATAACTGCATGTGGCTGTCATGATAGTACTGAGGCTGAAGCCTTTACAACCAGAGTAAAAATCTCCATTCTTTACACTGCAGGCTCCATGCAGCAAACTAAAGGACACAGCAATTTAGAAACAAGGTTTATGACTCTGATGTCTCATATTTGTATTTGCAGAATGGTTTAGTGCCCTTCAATAAAGTAGATTATCCTATTTAAAGGGTTGTCTGCAAATTTTTAGCAATTTGGCTGACAGTGGGAAGTGTGACAAAATATCTATCGTGCACCTGTTCCATTCATTTATCCATAGGATCACTGGTCTCAATGTTCTTGTGTCATACATTCTAGCATCCCTACTGAGGATAATGATTGGCTATGGTGCAGGAAAGGCCAGAATGGTCAGTAGGGATCGTTGGAGTATCAGCTCCATAGTGGTGAAGTATTGAACAGGCAAATGTTGGCTATTTTCTTGCATTTCCCGTTATACGTCACATTTTTGTAAACCACGAACGACACATTTAATTTTATTTTAAACCTAACTTCTAGGTGTGACCACGTAGTATATTATGATCCGTGAGATGAACATCCTTCTACATGTCTGTCTGCTGTGTTAACGTTATATGGGGAACCCTCAACTCCTGTATGGGCAATGCATCAACTAATGTTGCTGCAATTCCAGTTAGTTTACAAAATGTTCAATATCACCATCCAGTGCGTCTGTTTACAATAAAAAGTTCAGAAATGCTTAGAAAAAAATATGAAAGTAATTGTAATGCAGATCATCCTCCGGGATTAATGTTATGTGCGGCTCACACCGCTTCCATATCACATCCTTGGGTTCAAGCACTTTGTCTCGAGTTTCCTGGCGCGGACAAGCTTGAATTAATACTGGCTCATAAAGATCTGGGAAGGCAGAGAGGGGAGAATAATTAATACTGATAAGGCGCTGAGTTCAGTCGTTAAGGACACTTTTTTACCTCCCCTCCCCAAATGAGATGTATTCCATCAAAGAGACCACGTCATACTGTGGACTGAGTCTAGTAGAAGCCCAGGTGCGGCTGTACGTGGGTGTTGGCGTGTCGGGGAACATTTGGATTAGGGTATAGATTTGCATTTGGTGAACTCCAGTAAGATGAGGTTGCACCAAAGAAGCCAGAAGACGTGACCGGCATCGATGAGGGGTGTGAATGAACAAAGTTAACCTTCTGCGGGTGAGTGTGGTAGGTTGGCATGTATGAGAACTCTGATGGGTACTTGTAGACAGACGTCTCAGTGGGATGAGGCTGCAGCGCTTGAGCAATACCGTGAAAGTCAAATTTGTAAGCGTAGCGCTTCCCATGTACTTTTGTCATAATGTTTTTGTCATAGTAATATCTCAGGGCACGGCTCAACTTGTCATAGTTCATGTTGGGCTTGCTTTTCCTTTCGCCCCATCTCCGTGCCACCTCATCTGGATCTGTCATTTTAAATTCTCCATTTGTGCCCTCCCAGGTGATGCAGCTAGCGTTAGCACTGTCCGACAGCAATTCCAGAAGAAACTGCCACAGCTGGATCTGGCCACTCCCTGCAAGAAATGGAAGGTACACTCATGAGTAAGACGGTAGACAGAAAGATCAGTCAGATTAATAATATACTGATGGAATGATCCTCAGGACTATCGTGTAGAAACTTTATCTGAGAAGATAAAGGGTCTGTGATCCCCACCATTGTTTTACTTCCTCCAAAAAGTACTGAATAAAAAGATATTAACCATTATCTGACTAGTTGTCTAGGATAACCGTAATGATGACCTTAGGATAGGTCTTCATTATCAGATTGGTGGGGGCTCAACAGCTGGCACCCCCACTACTCAGCCAGTAGAAGGTCCCACTGAAGCTGGAGGTATGGAGCCAAGGCACCACAGCTCCGTACAATATGTAATTGCTTTTCTTGGGTATTGTAGCTCAGCTCCTGCTACTATTCTGGGCTTGAAGTTGTGATGTTACAGCCCCCTACATTATATACGTCTGGCTGCGGGACCTGCTAACAGCTGATCGTGGGGGTGCCAGGTTTTAGACCCCACTGATCAGATATTATTCACCTATTGTAAGGATGAATCATAGTCCAGGACAACCTTTTTAAAATACTGCACCCGCCTGTCCCTGATGTCACAATGAGATCATGAAATTTATGTCATCTGATTGTTACCAATTCTGGAACAGAATGTGACCGCGGCCATTTTATTTATAGAAGACCGGGGCCTTTCAGCAACAGCAACATCACATCTCCATCAATATCTTCTACAAGGAAGAATATCATTTAAGCCCCCGTTACACACTGCGATATCGCTAGCAATATCGCTGTAAAGTCACCGATTTTGTGACGTAGCAGCGATATTGCTGCATGTGATACTTACCTCCGACCGGCTCCCCCGCTGGTTATCGCTGGTCATGCGAGAAGGTTCTGGATCATTTCTCGTCGGGCGCTTCCTGCTGGGCTTCCTGTGGCGCCGATGAACGACGCGTGGACGTGGGAGGGAGGACGTCAGGATCGCCGCGTCTGACAGGTAAGTAACGACCCCCGACCCCCGCTATGTCGCTGGTGAGAGCTGCCTGTGTGGCAGCTCACTAGCGACCACTTAGCGATGCACCAGCGATCCTGACCGCGTCATATCGTTGTCAGGATCGCTGGTGCATCGCTAAGTGTAACGGTACCCTTAGTCTTAGTCTTAGAAAGCCCTTGTAAAAAAAAGTCTAATAATTGCACTGCTTACAATGTCTTTTACTATAGTTTCTTGCCTGAAAAGGTAAAAGTTTAGCGGGTTTGTCTGTAGATCGTTTTAATAATAATCTGTCATTTCACACATCGTAAACCTTTATATAGGGGTCTATGTGATAAATCTCAACTGTGGACGCTGCATGTATATTAACTCTGTGTTTTAGTCCTTTTCGTTGTTCTGTTTAGCTATTTGTACTAAGAAAATACCAATAATATACATATATAGCAACCTAACTATGGCTGCTGGAACAAATAGGCTCACTAGGGGTCAGTGTAAGGTTTCGGCTAATCCAGCTGGAGACGGCTCGAAGAAATGCGGTAGTAGATATGTATTACACAAATGCAGGTGAAGAAATGAACTTTTTGATAAAGGTTAGAGAAAGACAGTAAGTAAATGGTAAGGTGATTTGGGGAGGAATTTGGGTAGCAGATAATGGGGAAACCATGTTCTGGACCATGCACTTTTGTTATTTAAGAAGTTCAGACTCTTATAATTGTAATAGAAATCACATATATGTTCAGCATTTATATCTGTAAAGATTGTCATAATCCGACATTTGTTTCCAGCAGTATGATGTTGGACATTCACTTTATCAGAAGCAGAAAGAAGCAACGATAAAGTAATTACTTTCATTAGTGAGTTTGTGATCTTGTTTTATTTAGAATCTTTATATTTATTTACTGTGTGTTTTATACACTGTTAAGGTGGTCTCAAAAGACCCTCAGTATATTGGATGTTTGCCAAATTGGATGAACTCGATCGAGGCAAGGTGGTGGGACAAAGTGAACACAGAAGGCAGGTATCTGAATTCAAGTCGCCTAAAGTTTAATCAAACATATCCAGCTTATATTCCCTGCTGGATGGGCGTACACATTAGGTCATCTCTATGCTCTGCGCATGTCAGAACTCATTATGAAATCAGTAAAATATCCTGTCACGCATATGTCAGCTGGCTATTACACATAAGGTCATTTCATTATCCATCAGGTGATTTTCCTTTTAAAGGTAGAAGGGGAGAATCGGTGTCCAATTAGGTAAAGTCCAAATATCCATATAATTAGTTCTATCCTCCTAAGGTCTATAGCTTTATCGGATGACATTTGAGAACCATGTATCATCTTAGAACATTTCATAATTAGTAAATACTGACTGGGGTGTGTACTAATGTATTCTCACCTGGATTAGCCAGCCTGCTGCTTGTGGGGCCCAGAATTTGATAGGGATCTGAAAGGAAGAACAAATATATGAATGTACACCACCAACCATTCTCTAAACATGATGGATGAGCTCACTAATAAGTGACTATCATAGGAAACAGATGATTTCTATATGCTAATGTATGTCTGGTAGTGGACAAAAACATTATTAAGGGGTCTGTCATCTTGGTTACGCTCTCCAGTCTAACAGCAGCATAAAGTAGGGACAGAGACTCTGTTTTATCTGCTGCAGCTATGCTAGTCCTCGCAATGATGAGCTCATTCTCGCCCGCTTCTGCCCTCGATTGACAGTTCTCTGCAAATTCTTGGCATAGGCAGACTGCTATCAATTAGCTGATGAGTGGTAGAGGACAGCATAGAAGGAGCTCATCAGCAGATGTGTTATCAAAACTACAGCAAGAAGCCCTGTAAGTGACCAAGCATTGGCTCAGGGTTTTTGCCTCTCTTCTTTTCCTGCTGTCAGATAGGCAAAGATAAGCCTAATGATTGACCCCCTTTCAGGTAAAACCTTTTAAATGATTTTTACTCTCGAAGCTCCACAAGTGCCTGAAAAGTTTTTCCTGCAGTCTTTAAAAGTGTCCATAGCATATCCAGTTCATACTGCTAAAAATGAGGCGGACTGTCCACTCAAATATTCAGATTACTACACTCCAGTCCAACTGGTGTAGATGTTGCTGTCTTAAGTTAAGTTGCCCTTACTGATTGTTCCCATGGAAGTCAATAAAGATAATGTCAAGTCCGGCTCCAGGCAGGTGAATAAAGGTATGTAGTTCTGGGCAGGTGCTCAGCGCAATGACAATTAGCTGTATATCCAGAATATATGGAAGAACACGTGGATGTTACTTGTGATTACCTGGCTGAGGTCGTTGTTGTTCTGCAGTCTTGTTCACGTTTTGGGTGCCTCCAACAGGGGGACCTGTGACATAACACAGAAATTAGACTATTAAAATGTGCAAGAGTTACAAGGTAGTTCTATGTTTTAGGGTGTGTGCACACGTAAGTGGTTTTTATGCGTTTTTTAAGCACTTTTACCGGCAAAAACGCTTAAAATAAGTATCCCATCATTTTAATGAATTCTGCACTTTTTGTGCATATTGATGCGTTTTTTTCCGTGAAAAAAACGCACCGAGGTAAAAAACGCAGCATGCTCTTTAATTTCGCATAAAAATCCGCATTTTTAACTAATTTCTATGAGACTGGGGACGCTCCGGGAAAAAAACGCAAAAAAAACGCGCTTTTTTTTGGGAAGGAGTCCGGTTTTCAGTCAGGAATTTTCTGCATACGTGGGTACATAGCCTAAATGTTTTTTTTCTGGGCTTGGTATTGATGGCACATCTGTGGATGGATGAAGCTGTGCTTGGTAAAGAAAGTACAGGGTCATGTAATGATCTGATTGGTGTTGGTGCTGCAAGTTGGAAAGATAGATCATCATTGTCAAACTCCTGGAAAATCCCTTTAAAAGCATCCAGCATCCCATCAATCAGCCGATGTCTTCTCTGGCAGTGACCGGGCATACGGTAAGCAATGTACATAGTGGAACACCATGGCTTAATATACTGTTTAGTGACCGCTGCCATGTTCTGCAGATCAGCTCTTATTCACTTGCTGGGGGGATGCCGGGTGTCGGACCCCTTCCAATCTCATATTTAGTACCCATGATAGGTCATCAATACGTCATCAATATGTCACCATTTTAAGGTCAACTTACTTTTGGTGACAGAAGAGTTGACGCTATTTCCCCACCCAGATCTCCGGACTGCATCGTAGGAAGGATCTGTTAGGAGTGATAAATGATGATGAGACGACTTTGCTGGATTAGGCAATGTTTATATATAACATTTTATACATTTCCAATTATCTTTAAATACTTTTTATACATTTTTAAAAATTTTCATTGCAGAGATCTAAAGTTTTGGAATATGCATAATACTATTCATTTATATATCGTGAACATATTATGCAGCACTTTACAATTTATTTATTTTATTTGCTTATATAGCGCCATTAATTCCTCAGCTCAGTGCTTTACAGCAGGCCGCGGAGTCGGTAAACCAAACTTCCGACTCCTCAATTTCCCTGACTTTCAATTCTCCGACTCAGACCCCACAGCACTGGGCACTACTGAGCATGTACATAAACTACAGCACAGAATTATCTCAACTAAAAGCCTAGATCCCGAGGTCAGGAATAGAACAGATATTTGTAGGACATTTTAGAACTTTCCCAAATTATTCTGAAAACATTTTAGCACATCCTGCATTATACTACTGAACCCAATTTATTATATATTTTAGTACTTGGAGTCTTTCCATTTTATACCAACTCTGACTCCACCAAAATGGACATGGACTCCGACTCCTCAGCCCTACTTAACAGACATTATCTTCACTGTCCCCGATGGGGCTCACAATTTAGATTCCCATCTGTATGTCTTTGGAGTGTGGGAGGAAATCTGAGAACCCAGAGGAAACCCACACAAACAAGGGGAGAACGTACAAACTCCTTCCAGATAATGTCATTAATGGGATATGACCCCAGGACCCTAGCGCTACAAAGCTGCAGTGCTAACCACTGAGCCACCGTGTTGCCCAACATACAATTCAGAAGATTATTAGAAAGGAAAAGAAAATGAACATCTTATGAAGTCCTAGTTTTATTAAAATGTAGCTGCTTAACACACAATATGGGAAAATTACAAATACTGTATAATATAGAACTCTGCACTATCCGGTGACTGGAGAGCTTTTTTCATGTCCTTGACCCCACACTGTTCAGAAAATGGTCTTCTTTGACATGTAAAAATAGTTTTTGTATTTATCAATTATTACCTACATTTTAAAATGGATTAAAAAGTATTTTTGCAAATTTGTTATTTTGTGTTCTCCTACATTTAAAAATGTTGCAGGAAGTTCCAATCTGCAATCTCTTTTCCAACATTTATTTTGAGTCCCCCCAATATGCAACCTATTCCTTGTCTCTGACTTCATTCAGGTTATTGTAAATCAAGACATATGAGCGAGTAATTACAGATAAAAGTTGCACAAGGGAAATGTATTACTAAATGATGGACTTTGTGAATTTCAAAATGACAACCTTAGAATTTAATGTGACCTGATAGAAGGAGCCCTGATCATGTGCATCACTTTCTCACACCGTGGAAGACTAAAAATGAGTTGCGTCCTTCTGGTCACCAGACTTATGTAGTAGGAGTTCTCTGGCTGGGGAACGATGACCTAGACTAATGTCTTTAAAGTATGTCTGGTTGCCACAATAGTCTCTTTTATCCAGAAATGAGTTAGTTAATGGGGACGGAAAATTGCCAGAGTACACTGGAGATGCGATGCCAAGGACTCAGACACCACCCACGTAAATAGTGAGCGTTTTAAGAAAATAAAGTTTTAGCCTGACACAGCCAGGGAAGGCGGCCAAATTCAGTGGAAAAGGCAGCTCCTAGTGTCTGAAAGGAAGAACCTGACCCACACAGGAGAGATGTGAGATTTCACGTCTCCCCGGAAGAATTACATCTTCCATTGACAGAAATGAGCATTTCAGATGCCTTGTCATCTGTTCCTAATTCCTGCAAGTGTGTAAGATTACGTTTTCCAAGACATATGTTTGAAATACGGCGGTCTGCATCAGAGTAGAGTCATTGTTGTTTTGTGGCCCCTTTGACATCGGCCTGTTGACGGTTGAGTCAGTACGGTTTGTGACCAACAGATGGCACTGCATTTTCGATTCTTTCTTATTGTACGTCCTGAGCCTAAACTCCCTGCTTATCTGATTGTATTATTTTTTTTGGAATGGGGTATGACCAGTAAAATACTTTTCTTTGAGGCACTAAAATCCTGGAGGTGTTGAAAAGTGATGAAGATATCTGTTTGTGCTGATAACACTTTAGTAAATTTAAAGTAAAAAACTCTCATAAGCCTCCATGAGATAGATGACCGCTGGAATATTTTATAGATGTCATTTTCACCAGAATTTATAATGCAGAACTGAGCAATGGATTTGTGGGATAGATATTACTGTTCTGTAAAGCCACAGCCACCACAAACTGCAGACTTTCATCTGACACTGATTGTATGTAATATCCAGGCTTATAATGCCATAATTGACAAGAACATGTACTGTACATACATGTATGTCCTCTCCTGGCATCTCCTCTAACCGGGGATGTGCACATGACGTCTTCTAGATGCTGGTGTACCCATTGAATTCTTGAAGAATCTTCATTGGCGTCTTTTTCTATAATATGTATCCAACCTTTGAACTGCTATCAAATACAAGTTACCTGAAGAATATTTTCACATTGCAGTGTGTGTTACTACTTTTTAGCACTTTTGTATGTACTTTTTCAAGCAGAACCCACCTGGAACAGTCACTGTGTGCCCATAGCCATTGTGAACACTAAGATGGGGAAG
This sequence comes from Dendrobates tinctorius, assembly GCF_039654945.1. Classification (NCBI taxonomy): domain Eukaryota; kingdom Metazoa; phylum Chordata; class Amphibia; order Anura; family Dendrobatidae; genus Dendrobates; species Dendrobates tinctorius. The sequence goes on along the minus strand of NW_027361696.1, from coordinate 3,301,176 downwards.
AGACAGTATGAGACCCTATCAGTGCTGTCAGGTTTGTGACAAGCTGCATATTAGTCCTAGAACCACAGGATATCATGGACATATTCACATGTGAGTAATGGTCTCCTGTGTGCAGTGTTGGACTGGGGTACCAAGGGCCCACCAGTAACAATGACTTTGGCGGGCCCACTTTTTACCTGCATACAAATATTACACTATCCTCGTTCACAAACTTGACTATATCTCTATATAATAAACTGGGTAGTTTGGGTAATGAATTATGAGATGTTGTTTTTTTTTTCTGTACAGAGTGAATCAAGTGAATTATGCCAAACACTGGCCCATACAGTGGGGTTGGTGGTCCAGATCTGCACAGGGGCCAGGTCTGAGCCTGCCTGTGTGATTTCCACTCTTTAAACTGACAGTGCACAGTGGAATAGCATGTTCATTGAGCTTTTCACAACTACTTGTTTGTTTTGATTTTTTTTTGCATCTGTACGTTCGGCCCGTTACTCACTACATGTCATATTCTGATCGTTTTTTGCGTTTTAGAGTCTCTTATGCTAGTCTGAGTCTTCAGTAAAACACATGACACAGAATCTATTTGTTTTAAACTGAACCGACTTCCAATTCTTGATGCAATAATAGACATGGTTTAGTAAATGTGCGTTCACTGGACATTTTCAACTTGTGCTTTTCATCTCAATTCTTTGATATTTGCTGGAAGCAGTAAATCATGAAAAATGTGTGCAATTCATTTGCTTTATGTTTTACTAGTGCCATCTCATTGAAGGATTGCTGTAGCCTTTTTCTAGATATGAGACCTCTTTCCAACATACCGTACTCTTCTTATTTGGACTCTGTTCACGTCCATTTGTAACACATCCAGCATTAAAAAAAACAACTGAATCTGTTAGACCTGAGCAATAACTGCTGCACACTTTAGTTTGCTTATTTGCTATGGACTTCAGTTGTTGCTCTCTTTTTAGTGGGCAGGCTTTGTTTTTGATCCATCTAAAAACATATTGCAGTCCAACGGGATACATTTTAGGAAATTTCAATTTTCATTCAAATGAAAGGTTTCTGTGCATCACTTCATTTCCATTTTTGTCATTCCAAACCATATCTAAAAACGGAAATCACTACTGGACATGTGAACATAGTTTTAACTTGATTACACTAGACAACCTTTGTATCACCTATCTGTAGGATGTCCAACACCTGGCACCTGCACTGCTCGGCAGAATGGGGATTTTTTGTACCCAAAGGGGAACTGTTGCTACCGCTCCATTTATTCTACTTTGGGGCTGCCAGTAAATGCCGAGCACAGTGCTCAGCAGTAGAGATGAGCAAATTTGTTCGGATTTTGGCCTCAAATCTGATTTTGACATATTCGTGCCATATTCGAACACTTAAGTATGTGTTATGATCGTTTCCGAACATATTCGGTAATTTCTACTCCCATTGACTAATGATGTTCGGCGGTGTTCAACAAATACTGCAAAAACAATATTCGATTCCGATCGTATTCGGAACCAAATCTGAACAAATTCGCTCATCTCTATTAAGCAGCACTATAAAAAGCGATTGGAGATCAGTTTGCATTTGTGCATTGCATGAGGCTTATGCCACTGATAATTGCTCTTAAATCATGAATTGTCCTCTTTAATGAATTGGCTGAATAAGACGCCTATCATTTAGCCTGATGTTCCAAAAGCCAGTCTTAATGAATGGATGCGTGCCGCAGGCAGCGTGTGCCACGGATACGTGCCATAGGCTGCATGCACGGCAGATGTGTGCAGTAGGCTGCGTGCGCAAGTGACCAAGAATCATTGTCTTAATGTTATATACTCATTATTTTTAATGTGTCTACACTGTAACATTTCTAATGATTTAGTAAGCTGTAGCACAATTTCTGGTTACGTCATGAGGCCACCCAAGAACCTGTATTGGGCAAGCGACATACTGTTGGCAGGAGAGTGGTTCCCTTTAGAGCCACTGTTCTGCTAACGCTAGAATATATTTTAGTTAGGGGGAGATGAATAGAGCCTCTGTGTTTTACAACCAGCTCTTGCTGAACTGTTTCCATATGTTGGGCGATGTAATTCTATGATAAATAAAGAGAAAATCTCTTTTCACTTTGAATTTTAAATCTCGCCAGCAACAAAACCGTATATATTAGATGTGCCCTTTCTGAAATGTATAGGGCAGCCTATCCCCTGTGTGCGCATTCACAATCACTTGGTGTCAGAAGTTTTTAATGGAAGAGTGTAAATAATCTGGTGATGCACATTTTCAGGATTTCCACATCTGCTTGATGTCAGTGGATGAGAACATTCTTGTTTGGGGAAGTGGCAGAGAGCAACAGCGGCATTGACTATTAAGCAATTATTTGATTTTGGGATATATAGGATTTTGGGAAGCTGTTTCACCCACAAAACCATGTGGTTAATTGTTATGCTCAGATGGTTTTCCGGCAAAACAACACTTCCCCTGCAATATCGAATAATTGTTTGATGATAATTTAAGAACCGCAGCGGCCCTTTGGATCCGAACCCTGTCTGGCCTTACTCTTAGATACCAATGCTAATATCATGTACAGGCCTAGCACAGATGATGCTTTGTTAGCACTGTATTAATTCATATATGATCTAGGGGTCCGCAACTTGTGGCTCAGTAGACATGTGGCTTGTGGCTCCATGATGTGTGGTTCTCAGCTGCGTGCCAGCTTGGGTAATTAGCATCAGGTCTAACAAACGCGCATAATGAGCAGGTATACAGATGTTTTTTTTGTGAGTAGCCCACAGTGTGATTTCTGTGGGAAAGCTTGGGTGGTCATTATAGCGATACTGAGGGCATTGGGGGTCACTATTGGATTGAGATGCTGGACGTCGATGCCCTATGGGCTCTGGATGTTGCTCGCAAATGTGGTTTCAAGGTAAGAAAGGTTGGGGCCACTGAACAAAACTGTCTGGAGTCTAGTCTGATACATTGACAACATTTAAGTCTGGAGAAAGGATTGTGGTGGCTTTGTTTAAATGTCTATACATTTATATAAGCCTGTGAGCAGGCTCGACAAGGCTGGTTTCGGCTTCTGAATGGACCCAATGATTGCTTACTCTAATGGAATGGTATGAGAATTTGGCAATAAGAACCAAATGTTGTATTGTATTAATTCTGACAGTATCTACACCTGCAAGAAGTATTATGCTATATCTTTTATAAGGCCTGTAATTTCATATAATGTGTTCTTGAGCATTAAAACAATAGGAATGAAATTACATGATTAACATCAAAGGTTATATATATGCAGTAAATGTAAACATGTATTACTGACTGTTGCAATAAAAGCACTTCTAAAACTTCCAAAATTTACAACCTGCGTAACGACTATGATGTGCGGACCAACCGCGGGTCTCGTGACCCGACTTGTACAGCTTCATAGTCCTAACAGTCAAGTCAAGTTCAGGTCACGAGATGGTAGGTCCATGCATCTTTGACGGTATTCAGACGACGGCACAAACATTAGTTAATCTGGCCCTGAATATACATATGAAGTTGTTGGATTTGGGACAGGAGACCCAGACCCTGAATTTAGGATGTGGGAAGCCGGCCTATTGAAGAAAGTTTACTTCATGTTGCCCATTACATAGTTTTTTGTAAGCTTATCATGAACGGTTTTCCTGGGTCTGTAATATCGGAGGAGGTGGGTTGCCTACTTTTTATACAGCAAAAGTTCATGAAACGATATCTTAGAGCAGATTTATTGTATTGCTGGCATATGCTGATCCAGGATTTGTTTTCAAGAATAGAGAATCAAACTCAACTGGCTGTAAGATTGTGTACACTTCATAAAATAGTGGTTCATTTACTTGGAAAAAGGGATAGATAATCATTGCTTAGAACTTGTCCCAGACAGGCTGTCAGATTTAATTCCACATGCTGGAGTCGGACTCTGGGACAGGCAGAACTGGGAAGGTCCCTTGTGAGTTAAGTTTCCTGCCTCCCCCCAACTTTAACACAACCGGTCTTTGTTTTCAGCTTCCCGTGAAAAAACACAGTGGCCAGCCGCTGAGGTGGGTCAGCGAGTGAAATCAGACAAAACATTATCCGTGGAATTTCAAAGGAAAACAATTAAAATTGAGAGAAAAACTATGAAACAAGAAGGGGAGGATAAGGAAAAGGGATGGGGGACGATAACATTGTATCACTGGTTGTGGTTGAAGTCATTATGGGGTGCAATAAGAGGGAGGACAGGGGTCATGCTACGTAAATATTTTCATTCATGTTTAGGTGGAATGAAAACCAAAAATTTTACACAATGAACAGGTCTAAAATGAAGAGCATCTGAAGCTAATCTGAATTGACAAATAAAGGAAATTGATTAACGCGAATGTTATGAATGGATGTCAGTGATGTCATCATGGCTGAATATATCAAGTATGATTTCACCTAACGACTACGTGCTATAGACTTTTCCACAGCTGATGCTCACAACACACTGTGGCCTATAATAATTTGGATTGTCCTTTAAAGGGAATCTGTCACCTCATTTTTGGCCTATGAGATGCGGACACCGCCATCAGGGGCTTATCTACAGCATTCTATAATGCTGTAGATAAGCCCTCCGATATAACCTGAAAGATAAGAAAAACAAGTTAGATTATACTCACCCGGGGGTCCGGGCCGGTCCGATGGGTGTTGCGGTCCGGTCCGGCGCCTCCAATCTTCTAGCGATGACGTCCTCCTTTTTACTTCTGCCGCGGCTCCTGTGTAGGCGTACTATGTCTGCCCTGTTGTAGGCAGAGAAGAGTACTGCAGTGCGCAGTCGCTGGGAAAGGTCAGAGAGGTTCGGCGCCTGCGCACTGCAGTACTTTTACTCTGCCCTCAACAGGGCAGATAAAGTACGCCTGCGCAGGAGCCGCGGCAGAAGTAAGAAGGAGGATATCATCGCTAGAAGATGGGAGGCGCCGGACCGGACTGTGACACCCATCGGACCGGACCCCCCGGGTGAGTATAATCTAACTCATTTTTCTTATCTTTCAGGTTATATCGGGGGCTTATCTACAGCATTACAGAATGCTGTAGATAAGCCCCTGATGGCTGTGGCCGCATCTCATAGGCCAAAAATGAGGTGACAGATTCCCTTTAAGCCAAGTTCAGATGGTAAGATTGAAAAAACAAGGCAGTCGTTTCTGCAAATTGTGTGCATGACTGGCTCTATGTGCTTGTCCACATTGTGGATGTGTCCTGCAGTTGCCTTTACACTGCATGAACTGTTCTGTAATTTGGATCAGAATAGTGCATGTTGCATTTACGTTATGTTAAATTGTTTTCATCATTATGGAAAATCATGCATGTACACTGTCTATAATAAGTCTGTGTGTGCTTTGTGGGTTATATCTGAACAATTGTATACTTTTCAGCTGCATTCACATATTGTTTTCAATTTTTACATCCATTAAAAATGAACCTTTTCATCTCATAGGAGTAATCACTGATGTCAGGCCGTTATAATGTGGTAGGTAGATCACCACTAGATTAGTATCTATAAAGCCTATATATTGTAGGTTATGAGCCCGGTCTGTTCTTTTAAAAACAGATATCGACCATAGGGTACCATTACACTTAGCGATGCACCAGCGATCCCAACAACGATATGGATCGCTGTTGCATCGCTAAGTGGTCACTAGTGAGCTGCCACACAGGCAGATCTCACCAGCGACATAGCAGGGGTCGGGGGTCACAACTTACCTGTCAGAAGCAGCGATCCTGACGTCCTCTCGCCCGCGTCCACGCGTCGCTCGTCGGCGCCACAGGAAGCGCCCGACGAGAAATGATCCAGGACCTTCTCGCGCGACCAGCGATGAGCAGTGAGGGAGCCAGTCGGAGATAAGTATCAGACATAGCGATATCGCTAACAATATCACTGCTACGTCACAAAATCGGTGACGTTACAGCAATATTGCTAGCGATATCGCTATGTGTAACGGGGGCTTTACACAAATTGTGTTTGTGTAAATTGATGAGAACTACTATGTGTAAAGCTTTTCTCTTCCGATACTCCTGGGATACACAATTGAAGAGTTTCTTGGTGAAATTAAGTCCCTCTCCACGGATTTAGTACATCATGGCTCTTTGGCCCCAATCTGTAAACCATGGAATCTGCTAGGTAGTTGGCAGTGTCAGGCAAAAATGTACATTACCAAAAGTAGTAATTCCACCCACCTATAGCCGACTCTGCCAAACCTCAGGATATTGATAGAAAAGGTACAGCGCAAATAGCGGCCCGTGGAATGCAAACTCCTGTGAAGAGTGTTATTTCCAGGGTAAAAATAACATCTGTGATGACTATATGCAGTGACATCACTTTTTCCTTCTGCTTTCACACACGGGGTGTCTGTGAGCCAGTTCTGTGGATCATGGAGCACGTTCAATGCCGGCAGGTTCAGATATTGTAAACTTTTGGTGGCAAGTCTCATAATAATCGTGTCTTGCACTTCTATGTTGTGTAAGTGTTCGCATAGTTAGTACAGTGTGCAATTCTGCAGATTAGGTGAAGGCCATAAAGTATTATAGGTAGACATTTTATTTAAAGGGGTATTCTCAAGCTTGGAAGCTATCCCCTATCTATGGGATAGGAAATAACTTAATGATCACTGGGGGTCCGACCGCTGGTCCTGATACAAAAAGCCCCATATGAATGGAGCGGTGATCCATTATGCGCACTGACATTCAGTCTTAATAGGGGATAACTTCCAAACTTCAGAATACTCTTTTAAGTTTGTCTTCTGTTTATATCAGCTTTAGGCGTCACAGCTCACATTAGTTTTAGGCAGGGCTGTGGAGTCAGAAGCCAAACCACCAACTCTGACTCCGATTCCTCAATTTCTCTGACATCCAACTCTACGTACATGCTCAGTAGTGAGGCAGGGCTGCAAAGTGCTGCACTAATTCATCTCAACTAAAAGCCAGGATCCTCAGATCAGGAACAGAACAGACATTTATAGGCCATTTCAGAACTTTTCCAAATTATTATGAAAACATTTACAGCACATCCTGCACCGAACTACTGAACCCAATTTATTATACATTTTGGGAGTCCGAGTTGGTCCATTTCATACCAAAATCGACTCTGACTGCACAGCTCTGGTTACCGGGACAGAAGACAAGTGTGGAGAATCGAGAATGCATTGCTGGAATGGAGAGAAGTGAAAGCGTGCATGCATATTCTTTAATTAATTTACAAATATTACTGATTTTGAGCAGAGGTTTTATTATCTTGGAAAACCCCTTTAACAAATCCGTCATTATTTATATCTCCAGTGATTTGACTGTGAGTTATATACACCTACATAGAAGTACAAACGACTTAAATCTCTTATAAGACATACAGGGGTCATTTTAACTAAACGTTTTCTCAGCCAATAACACTATTGAGTGCACTGTATAAAGTATTTTGCTTCCATTTTACTTAGTAAGAGAATTGACCACACCATCAATACAGGATGCTACCTCCTGTGTGAAAGCCTCAAAGAAAATTCTGAAATCTCATGTAAAGTTTTTATTATTTCCCATAGACATTCTGTAGAAAAAATAAATGTATATAAGCGGGCACCATCCACTGAACTAATAAGCTAGGATCACCTAACGCATATCACTATGGACAAACCACAAGAAAAAAGTATATGCAAATAGCCTGGGATCACTATAAAATATACACATTTGATTGAAGAAGAGCACACAATTTATTTAAAATCGCTTTAAAAAGTCCTGTTATGGACTACAAAAAAAAATACATTCCGGCACATTGTTGTGCACTACAGACCATGGCAAAACATAGGGATAACAGGTAAAATAAAACAGGGAAACGAAAGCAGTGGTAAGGTAAATACTTATCCCTAGCCCGGTAAAACAGTGCCCCCCTGAAGCAAGCAGTCCGGCGGTGTAGGTGCATAGTGACCCCTAATGTGTCTTTCTCAAGGTAAGTAGCTTAGAGTGTTGTGTTCAACTATAAATAGATAAGATAGTCCAAGGTAAATAATAATTAATTCATACCAGCTGTTCGGCGGTGAAAACTGTGTGCTGTTCTTCAATAAAATTTGTATATTTGATGGTGATCCCTGGCTATTTGCATATACTTCTTTTTTCTTGTGCTCATTCTACAGAAAAGTTGTATTGCGAGTCCAGGTGCTCCATACTGTCTGATGATCTTACACACTGGCTTTGTGCTATGCGGAGGAGTATAACCTCCCTATGGCATCTTAAGGGCAGTCTCACACGTCCAGATAATTCCGGTACTGGAAAAAAACGGTACCGGAGCTATCCGTGTCCATGTGGATACGTGGTAACTCTGTGTGGCATACGTGTGGCAATCGTGTGCCGCATGTGTGCCGCATTAGGACCACACGGACGGCCGCCGGGGAAGAAGCACTACAGTAAGCGCTGTTCCCCGGCGGCTGGTGCTGAACGCCACTGTCATTCTTCTCTCCTGCTCTGCCAGCAACAGCGAGCAGGAGAGAATGAATGAAAAAAATGGGAGCAGTGCGCACAGGCTCTGTGACGTCACCACTAGTTACTGAGCATGCGCCGGCTGCTTGCATTCATTCCCCAGTAGTTTACAGTTGGAGTGGTCGCATTAGCAGCGCTCCTCCTATAAACTGATTAATCCCCCGTGATGGATTATGCCGTGGGACGTGACTGAGCGCCAGACAGGTATGGATATTGTTGGTTTATTATTTTATCATTTTTTACAGGAGAACATTGGCGTCGATATGGAATTAGAAGTATAATAAAGTTATAAACACTGTGTGTAGTGTATTCTTTCATTAAAATACTTTGTTCTTATTGTGTGTGTTTATTTAACCCTTGAATAACTCTAGGGTTAACACCTCTCCATTACTAATCCGAGTTTAATGTCACCTTACAATAGAAATGTGACATTAACCCCTTATGACTCCACTTGCCACCACTACAGGGCAAGTGGGAAGAACCCAAGAAAATTCCAGAATAGGCGCATCTAATAGATACACCTTTTCTGGGCAGCTGGGGGCTGCTGTTTTTAGGCTGGGGGGGGCCAAGATCAATGGCCCCTTACCAGCCTGGGAATACCAGCTTCCAGCTGTGAGTTTTGCCGGGTTGGTTCACAAACAGAGGGGGGACCCCAAATGAGGTTTTCTTCATTCATTCTCTCTTGCTCGCTGTTGCCGGCAGAGCAGGAGAGAAGAATGACAGCCATGTTCAGCACCAGCCGCCGGGGAACAGCGGCTTACAGTAGCCGCATCTTCTCCCGCGGCCGTCTGTGTACTTGGAGGACAGTGTGAACTGTACTCCGTGTGCCCTTTTCAGCATGTTTTGCGGACAGTGCACTCCCCAAAACACTGACATGTCTCCGTGTATTGCACACGGACCGTGTGTCTGTGAAAACACGCTGACATGTGCAGAGACACATTCATTTTAATGTGTCTACGTGTGTCAGTGTCTCCGGTACGTGAGGAAACTGTCACTACACGTACCGGAGACACTGACGTGTGAAACCGGCCTTATAGCGTTTTTGGTGCAAAATTAGCATCAAACTCTCCATCAAAAGACTTTCAATTTGCTTTAAAAAAGCTTCCTCATCACTTCAATGAGAAAATATTCCTGCAGTGCATATAGATCCATGCAAGAAAAAAAGCACTATGTCAATTCTTGCCAAATTGGTTATTGCATTAAAAAGAGAGTTAGTAACAAAGCCCACACACAGGAAAACCACTCAATGTAAAAAAAAAAAGCATTTTATTTTTATTCTACTGCTTTTCCACATGTGATTTTTCTGTCTGTAAAGTCCACATCAGATAGGCCCATGAGATTGCGTGGAATCGAAAACTTTCATTATTGGAACTATAGTTTTATTTATAACGATAGTCAGGACAGATGATTCCCGGCTGATCAAGCAGTGTAAAAAGATGGCGGTGCACCTATTATTATTAGTACTGTTCTTTGCACCATAAATTAGAAGGGAGAATTGTCTTTTAATTTAGTCATGCGCCTTCTAATAAGACTTCTGTATTTGAAATTGATTGGATCTTTAATATTTTGGCTGATAAATTGTGGCTTTTTTTTGGGAGCTAGGAGGGGAGCACAATTTTTGAAGTGACTGTTTTAACATGTGAAATTCCCACCAAATAAAGGTGCAAACCAGATAATGTGCACGGAGTGTTTTTGGTTCCTTTTTGCTCATGTGCAGGTGCCAGTCATCCGTCATTAATGGATTTGTTTTCTTAACCCTCTTTGCAGAAGACAAGCCCAATCATCAGTTTATTTGTGAGCTGAATTTGCCAGATCACTCAGCACCTGTCAGTGCAAAATAGGAGAGGCATACAGGTCCATAATGGAGGAGAGACAGAAGCATATCTAGGGGGATAAGGGCTGAGATATCCAGAGACAAAAGCGTAGCCTGCGCTTCATGTATATGTTTTTGAGGTCTAATGTGACCAATCTAAAGGGACCTTTTGTCGGTTGCCATCAAAGTCTGGTCTGGAGAAAATGCTGACTGACGAGCTTTTGTCTTCCTAATGCACCTTGATTGAGACAGTGAGAGCTGTGCTCACCCAGGTACAAGGGCCGCATGGCAAGATGGAGGGGAGAGACACTTCAGCTCACAAACCCATTATGAGATGCACAAAAGCTGCACCTGCAATGAGGCCTAGTGTGATTTCTACTAAATGCAATGATAAGCCCTCCTCAGAGCGTTCTATAGATGACGAGGAGCGCTTATTGTACCATGCTCAGCACAGTACTATTCTACTAACATGGTAAAATAAATCTGCCGTGGAGGGGGGCAAAAACTAAATGGTATTTATAAAACCCCCTGCACCATACATTGTTCAGAGACCCCGTGCACCATACAGTGAGTTATAATACCCTCCAGTACTATACATACAGAAGATTTCCTGCTCTCTTACACTCAGGTATGAGACCCCCAGGAACCATACAGTGAGGTGGCAGACCCCCTGCCACCATGCAGTCATTTGCAAGCCATGTAGTGACATCTGGGCACAGTGAACCCAGTTGCAGCTCTGATAATTTTGTCTTATTCTGTCAAATCGGCATGCGTTAGCGAAGTGCCGTTATGCTGTGACTGACCCTCGGATGTGGTGTACCGCATTCGAGGGTCCGCACGGCTAGCGCAGAAGGAGCAGCTGCGCTAACATGATACATGACTGCCATAACGCAATGTGAACCTAGCCTAAAAGCAAACTGTGTGTCGTGTGAGCCTGCAAAGTTGTATGATTATCCTACATCATGCTATCCACCTTTTGGGAAGGTCTGTGCCTGATGCGACATTGAGGCTACATTTTCTTCTTGCATTACTACCTGTACTACCATGCATCATAATGTGAGGTAGAGTCAGAGATGGATGGAAGGGGTTGAGTGGAAGAAAGAAGCTTCAAAAAAGATGCCCACTGACCTCTGAACATGCTGCCCACCGAGGTGGCATGGAGTCAGGCATTAAGTATGAACTCTTACATTTTATAATGTGTTATTTTCACTTCCAGTTATTATGTACATTTACTGCATGTGGGGCCGCTACTAAGTATATTAAGTCACACTGATGCTGCTTTCATTTTAAAGTGAGTGACCGGCCGCCAAAACGCTATTAAACCATTTATACAGGTATGTAGGGGACTTAGATTTTAGTGGTTTCCCTTAATTAGAGCTTCTACGAAATGCAATATCAGATACACCACCAACCAACCATTGCCATTAAAGGGGAAAGCTTTGTGATCGGTATGTATCTTAGGCCTCATACCCATTGGCGATTAAAAAAACGGTCCAATTTCTGGACTGTAAAAAAGGGTGGAGTGTTATGCGAGTGTCATGCGATTTCTATGCGATTTTTAATCTTTATATCCATTTTCTATCCGTTTTACATCCGTTTGCAATCCGCTTTTTTTCCCAGCAACTATTTTTCTTCAGTCATTTACAGGACCATTTACAGTGTTCTATACCACAGAATGGTAATGTATCCGTTTAAAACGGATGGAAAACGGATGGTCCGTTTTTTTATTCACACCCATTGACTTCTATAGGCTAAAATCACTGCAAATCGCAGCATGCTGCGATTTTTTTTCTCAGACCGATTTTGGCTGAGAAAAAAAAAAACGCAAGTGAGATGTCACCCATTCACTAACATGGGTCAGAGTGCAATCCGAGTGCAAAAATCGGATTGCAATCGTCCGATTTTATCACCAGTAAGTATGAGGCCTTACTGCGGAAACCCTGACCGATTCCTGGAATAGGGCTCTGAAGTGCCCCATTGGGCTGTGCATGCCTTCCACCCTTCATTTACTGTCTGTGGGGCTTTCCCAAATGAAGACTACTTTATGGTGTTCTGATATCGGAGATTTTTTTATTTATAAATTTTCACAATTAACTGCGAGCACGAATCACTCCGTGACTAAAGCGGTTTATTTCAGGAATTGGTCAAAATAAAAGGAGGTTGTGAACCGTAGAGCTTCATACAAAAGGTCAGGTCATAAGACAACAGGAAGAGAAGAATTCTGGAATATCACAGGGAAAAGAGAGGCTGTGTGAAGTCTTGCCTCGGATGTAGAACATTGCTGTACATGAAGTGGACGTAAATCCTATTATTTGTGGCCAAACCTCTTTCCCGTGCTCTGTGGTTGAGGCAGTGAGGTACCTGTGTACTGGTGTGGTGTAATGTCTCTGAATTTGTAGATCTGCCATTGTATCTGCTAGTTATTAACACAATGCTATTACAGAATCCCATTTAGAATATCAAAGTTTAATGTGACCGACCATAAAACGCCAGCGCGTTCTGGAGAATCCCCTTTCTCAATCCCTGGTCCATCTGCTGCAGTAGTGTTCTGCTCTGTGGGGATGATTGCCTGTTTTCAGTGCTGAACGTCCCATCAGATTCAGGCTAAATGACAGGTCGTAGGCAGGCACAACGACTCTGGCCAATGTATGTATGTGACATCTACTAAGGTAATAACTTGTAATTTTTCAGGAGTAGCTCTCTGTAGGAGCCATTCTTTGCATATTTTGCAGAATTGGCCATATAAAGACACTTTCTTGCATTGTTTGAATGTATTTTGTCCTCTAGAAATAAATTGTCCGTCCCTCTCTTGTTCCACATAGAGGTAGTTCTGTTTCTCATGGTTAACTAACACTATTAATTCAGTTCTATGGGTTCCCCCGAGACCTGTCATGCTCCCCCGAACCAGACGTCTTCTGATGTCATCTCAACCCTCCCCCTCCCAACCACAGTCTCCGCTCTCTTCCAGATTTGGAGGCGCATTACTTATGCTAACAAAGCTATTTTGTCAGTCCACACTGAGATTCATTGAAGATTATCAGGGAGGAAAAAATGATAAAGAAAAACAGTGTGATCAATCTGCTATGAGAATATGATGTGTTCTCTCCCATCAGATCTCAAGTAATACCTCCTCTGCGGTAATGCTGATGACCCAGTGCCACAGATTTATAACAACTCATACGAGCCAAGTCCATATACAGCTCTGGCAAAAATTAAGAGACCACTTTCAAATGTTAAGTTTGTCTGATTTGTCTCTTTATAGGTATATTAGTTGAAGAGCCCGGCGCTGCCCGGGCATAGTAACTACCTACAGTTAGTTATAACAAATTATAATCATTATATCTATATATATAAAGCTGAGAGTAGAGCCCCGCCCATTCCGCATAGTCACAATCACTATAATATCCCACATCATCCCATCAGCCAGAGCTACCGGACTACTACCCCTAATATCCCACATCATCCCATCAGCCAGAGCTACCGGACTACTACCACTAATATCCCACATCGTCCCGTCAGCCAGAGCCGCCGGACTACTAATATCCCACATCATCCCGTCAAAGCCACCGGACTGCTACCCCTAATATCCCACATCATCCCATCAGCCAGAGCCACCGGACAACTACCCCTAATATCCCACATCATCCCGTCAGCCAGAGCCACCGGACTACTACCCCAATATCCCATATCATCCCGTCAGCCTGGGGTCAGAATCAGAGCGCTGAGTGGAACGGTCCTAACTTCCATACCAGGGACCCCTTTAAGAAAGGCCTGGGGTGAGAATCAGAGCGCTGAGGGATTTACCCTAACTTCCATACCGGAGATCCCTTCAAGAGAGGCCTGAAGTCAGTACCAAAGCGCAGAGTGGATTTGCCCTGACTTCCATACTGGAGATCCCTTTAAGAAAGCCTGGGATCAGAACCAGAGCGCTGAGTGGATTTGCCCTGACTTGCATACAGGAGATCCCTTTAAGAGAGCCTGGGGTCAGTACCAGAGCATTTGACGGCAATTGCCCTGACTTCCATACTGGGGATCCCTTTAAGAGAGGTCTGGGGTCAGAACCAAAGCGCTGGATGGATTTGCCCTGACTTCCATACTGGAGATCCCTTTAAAAAAGGCCAGGGGTCAGTACCAAAGCGTAGAGTGGATTTGCCCTAACTTCCATACCAATGATCCCTTTAAGAGACCCTGGGGTCAGAACCACAGAGCTGAGTGGAACGGTTTTAACTTCCATACTGGGGATCCCTTAAGAGAGGCCTGGGGTCAAAACCAAAGTGATCTGTGCTCCTTTCTGAGGGGGCAGACAATGGCTGGGAGCTTATGTTCCCATGGATGCCAGATTTCTCCCATCCAGTCAGTGACTGCTGAGGTGTTGTCAAGTGGGAAAATTTGCTCATAGCAACCAATCACAGCTCAGCTTCTTTTAACCAGCTCTGGTGAAATGAGAGATGCTTAGTGATTGTGTGCAAGGAAAACTGTTGCTCATAGCAACCAATCACAGCTCAGCTTCTTTTGAACAGCTCTGGTGAAATGAAAGATGCTTCGTGATTGGTTGGTGATACACACATACATTCAGTTCTATATATATAGATTTTTGAGTAAAATGTAAATTGTTCTTTTAGTCTACAAACTTCTGACAACATGTCTCTGAATTTCCATGCAATTAATAGTTTTTTTTTCCTGAAAAGGATAAATGGTCAAGATAAAACAAAACAAAACAGTGCTTTCAGACCTCACATAATGCAAAAAAAAAAAATCATAATAATTTAGAAACAACAATACTAACGTTTTAACTCAGGAAGAGTTCAGAAATCAATATTTTGTGGAGTAACCATGATTTTTAAAAACAGCCTTCATGCGTCTTGGCATGCTTTCCACCAGTCTTTCACATTGCTTCTGGTGTAAAAATGTAAGCAGTTCTTCTTTGTTTGATAACTTGTGACTATCCATCATCCTCTTGATTACATTTCAGAGGTTTTCAATGGGGTTGAGGTATGGAGAATGGGTTGCCCATGACAGGGTTTTGATGTGGTGGTCTCTTAATTTTTGCCAGAGCTGTGCATCCATATATCTGCAGTGTACAGAATGGCAGCACTGTTTCACCTATGATCACAATATATACTGGAAGCAGCATTATATATGCTAGGGTGGAAGAAACTGCCATATCCTAGAGAGATATATCCACAGTGACACTCTAAAGCCCAGGATCTACTGGTAAAATTATTATCCACTAGATTATGGCCCGATGCTATCGCATCAGGAGGATGCGATAGCATCACACCTCTTGCCATGTTAACCCTCAACACACACACTCCTCTCACCTTTCACCATCTCCACTCACTCTTTCACTCCACATACGACCCTTTCTCTCACTCCGTCTCTCATACTCACGCCGTCATCGCCGCTGCTCCACGATCCCCGACATCTTCCACCGGCGCCATCCTGGATCCAGACGTTGTCCACGCCGGCGACATGTTCTTGCGGCGACGCCATCTTGAGTATCGTGAAATCCCGTGATACTCAAGATGGCGTCGCCGGAAGAACATATCGCCGGCGTGGACGACGTCGGGATCCAAAATGGCATCGGCGAAATCTCGCGAGTTTTCGCCGACGCCATTTTGGATCCCGACGTCGTCCTCGCGGCGACATGTTCTTGCGGCGACGCCATCTTGACTATCGCGGTATTTCGCCGATCCAAAATGGCGTCGACGCAAGAACATGTCGCCGGCGTGGAGGACGTCTGGATCCAGGATGGCGCCGGGGAAGAAGATGTCGGGGATCGTGGATCAGCGGCGATGACGGCGTGATTATGAGAGACGGAGTGAGAGAAAGGGTCGTGAGTGGAGATGGTGAAAGGTGAGAGGAGTGTGTGTGTTGAGGAGGAGTGGTGTGTTGAGGGTTAACATGGAAAGAGGTGTGCGGTGACGTCATCGGTTACCACTGGATGGAAGTTGTTACAACCGGAAGCTGCTTAGGGCATTTATTATTATAGATGGTCACTGTGAGGATGATGACACTTCCCAAAAGCAGATTACCAGTACTAACTCTGTGCAGACACTGAACAAGCACGGAATGCTGGGAGACTGCAGCTACGACACTAGTACCAGTCAGTATGTGGTAGATGTTTCCTGAGCTGTTTGCATCACTATATTGGTCAACTCTGCTGGCCTGATCAGATATTGTGATAATGATCGTTTGGGAAAATGATCATTACATCATTAGCTTTCAAAAGTAACCCAATTAAATAGGGAATCCTGAAAATGAGCAGCACATGGCATCAGCAGTCCGTCCCTTCACATGCTGACCATCTCTGTACATCTAAGTACAGCGATAGATGAAGCAGTTATACAGATCTCAGGAAAGCAGTCACAGTAATAATACGCAGAATGTGATGATAAATAATTACCTGGAATCTAAGGGGCACTGATCCTATAACTACATTTTTGTGTAGTAACCTATATGGAATAGCCAAAAACTTGACACATACCTTCTGCACGTCATGTGCAACCAACTGAAAACTGGCCAAAGATCATCTAAGGCAAAAAATACCAATGCATCCAACACTGAACACTTCAAGGGAAATTACTCCTTTTTAGTTTACGGTCCACAATGTGCAGGACAAGTAGTGTTTGCCTACTTACCCTCCTTAGGTGTCGCCCGTGAGGACTGGTCTGTGTGTGAAGGTGCAGTATAGCCCAATGATGAACTACCTGAATGTAAAGGAAGCATAGGGACACATTAATACTATGGATAGGAGCGCGAGTTACTACAAGACATGAGGAACTTTACATCTGGATAACCACAGATGATGAGCATGGCCTACTTACAACATGCTGTCATTTTGTGATTTTTTTTTTAACCTTCAAGAGTCACAAAATGGATAAATATTAATGAAAGTAACACCGCTTCTTTCTATGTTTCATTTACATCATTTACTTGTTATTGCTTGCAGAATAGGGACCTGTATCCATACCATGCGTCAGTCCAACAAGCCTTATGTGATTGACGGCTTTACCTCCAACGAGGCTCTCGGTTCATGCAAGTATTTCATGTCCTAAAATCTGGAAGCAATTGCTATGTGAAATGCAGACAGCAATCCTCCTCCTACTGCAACCCCGGAGAAGGGGGACACTTTCTGTACTGTAAATTACTAGGCTCGTCTAAGTCAATCTGTTTATATGAAAGCATAAAAGCTTGAACTGCAAACTAGTGCAGGTCATAGAAATGCAAGCAACCGTTCATTACATTCGCATCTGCATCTACTTTAGTCCTATGGATTAAAGACGTTTTGGACATGACAATTCAGTTTACGGATATCAAAACATTGAAGCAAAATGCAAGTCTCCATATAAAATGGCTCTTTCACAAGACCTTTCTATCATATATGGGATATTATACCCTTAAACATGATGTAGTCACCATTACTTGCCAGCTTAATACTAATTGGGAGATGAGTTATGGCCATGGTTGTAGCAAATGAAATATTAGAAAGGAAATATTTGTTGACAATTGTGATTTATCACCATGAGGGATAATCTGTGCACAGAATGCCAGCAGCCATTGCTGCCAGTACATGGTGACCCCAGTGGGTCAGGGGTCATTGGTGGTTGAGCAGTGTCTGAGACCTGTGGCACATGGGACACAGATGTCTACTCTGTCTCATGAGTGGGGCGCAGACAGTTATTTCCTGCTCTGTGGATGTGGGTCAGTAAAGTGCACAACTGTAATGTTTGCTACAAGTAGAGGGACAGATCCAAACTAAGCGGGATGGTGGCAAGTATATATATACTATATATACTATATGCACACGGCCACATTATTAAAATGAATAACAAATAAGTAAAAATATGGAAACTGGGGGAAAAATTTACATTGAGAACCTAATACAGGCAATTTCCGTCAACGGCAGCATTCCTTTTTGCTATTTGATACTCTTATTTCCAAATGAAGTATGTGAAAAGTGTTGAACATCTTGGCACATAGTCATTAAAACAAATCTATATGTCTCAGTGTATGCAGGGGCTGCAGTTGATGGTCCTTAGGGGCCACTGATTACAAGAATTTAAGTCGATGATCCAAAAACTGAATAAAGCGATAGTAGAGCTTTGAATATAGTTGAGCATGCATATTTGCTGCTTCCTTTGAAAAGTCTGGTTCTAAAAGTTCATTTAGAAATACTCAGCTATCTGTAAGTACAAGCCGCGGAATGCCTCGTCATGTAATTGTTGCGCTCCTGAGGGTTCAGTCGCCACAATGGTACTGCACCTCCTCCTGAGGTGTGGTACCCCACCATCCAGGTAAGGTGGAGACACCTGACCGCGCTCCAACACCTGCATCCCACACAACACAGTAGTGTAGCAAAGCACCCTTTGGTGGCTCCCTGCTTGGAACACGAAGCATGCTGGGAGGCGGGTGGAGTTTAGGTTGCATCAAAAGAGCGGGAAGAGTTTAGGATTTAGTCAGTCTGACAGAGTCAGTCTGTGAGAGAAGCTCCCCTGAGAGGGATGGATGAAGGAAGTGCTGCAGCCGACCTCAGTGACCTGGGTCCGCTGGCACAGGAAAGGAACTTGGATAGAAAGCCTGACTCTCTCCATAAGAAAGAAAGGATTAGTACGGAACGTGAGGAGAAGAAGAGAACTAAGGATCAGGGTTAGAGGAGAACCCGTCCCAAGTTCTAAGCGCAAGGCCGGGGTCCGGTCCCTGAGGTTGCATGGATACTAATGGTCCTGCAGCAGACACCATAGGAATAGAAGTTGTCACCGCTTTATTCCCACATCAGACTTGGGGGCACAACAGCAACGATAGTGAGCCGGGACAGGGTAGTAAGGAGTCCCCGAAGCAGGCTACAGCTGTCTGCCGTACAAGTAGAGTTCATAGGAACATCTGACAGGAGGAACTCCAGTGTAACTCAGTACTGTGAGTACTTCACTAAAGGCGCTAAGAGGGAGACGTTCAGAAAAGGCATATATATGTTGGCGGAGTGTTGGAAAGGAGTGCTTCATCTTGCCTGGAAGTTGGCTGAGCCCCTGACCCGGAGGACACGGCACCGAGGCGGGCACCTGTACCTGCAACAGACTGAGTAAAGCTTTGGAACTACATGCCCTGGTGTCCTCCACTTATTCCTGTGTCAACACACCCAGCACTGCTACATCCTTGTGCCTAGCCCTGTGCCCGACACTACACCATCTACATGTCACTTCATCTCACTGCCCTGGGACTACAGCCCTGCCTGTGGAGGGCTATAACATCATTGCTGCACCCCACCATCTGTTCCAGAGGATCTGTCTGCAGCGTCGGCTTAACATCTTCATTGCCGAACACCACAGGTGGCATCACGACTCATTCATTCATAAACTTTAATCATCATAAGCACACTGAACATTTCCCCTTTGTTACGCTGGACGCACAGGGCCACGGGCCGGGTCCTAGCTGCCATCACATCTCCCATTGAAGCTCATCAGGCCCAGTACTGAGTACCCCACAACCCTGGGAGGGCGACCCAACTTTGTGTCACGAACAGGATGATGAAGCCTGGTGCCACCGGGTTCTGTTTGCCTAGGATTTATTGGACTTAAACATTGCTGAGAATGTGTAGAATAACCAATTTAATAGACTGTAAAATGGACTCTAAAAATGGCCGCCGGCGCGGAGAAGAAGGGCGTGACAATATGGGTGGTCCTAAGAAAAGACCGCGAACAGTCCTGGGCCTCCCCTGTCTGAACTTCTATGCAACTGCAACATGGCCCACCCCCCGAGGGGTTGGGATACTGGCTTGGTATGGAGGAGTAGGAAGAAGACGCCGCCCTCAGAAGGAGGGGTGAGAGCCAGTGGCGGGAAAAGAGCCCGGGAAGAAGGAGGAAGAGAGAGAGAACGCCATCACGGAGGACGGGCGGAGGCCTGGAGAACGCGATAGAGAAAAACCAGTTGCTCCCAGGCAGCCCCAGAGGGGCATACGACCGCTGCGATACCATCTACAGTGCCCACCTCCACCTCCAAACCGGTGCTGCCACTGGATGTGGCCTGCCAGAAGGAGATACATGCGAGTCCCGGAGCAAGCGGTGGAGCAAGGGCTGAGGCTCTACCCGGACCTGGCGCGGCCACGCATGTCCACCCCGGAGGTCTTGGTGGACGTCAACCCTGCACCAGTACCGACCCAGCTGCTGTCCGTCTACCAGGCAGCCTCAGGGGTTATGGTTGCCATTGTTCGCCACCCTGTACCCGCGCAGGAACCGGAGCTTCATCGAGGACCACCAGGTACGGTCACTGCCCCGACCATGATCCTGGTGTTAGGGACGGTGCCTGTGGACAGAAACAGTCCAGTGATTGCTCAGGCATCAAGTGACAGCACCCAAATGGCGCTATACCGGCAGCAACAGATAGTAGTGCCGCTAACTGCAGTACCGCCTGAAATTGAGGAACAACATCCATTGGTACCAGCTGCCACCACCTCGTGCTATGTGAACCCACAAGCAGGAAGAGGATGTTCACAAGTTCTTCCCTGGAAGCAGCCCAAGTCATCAGCTTCCAGTACCCCAGGAGGGGACCACCAACATTAAAGAGCATACCAAAAACTAACTCTGTTACCCAGGAGGGTATTTGCACCATTGTGCCTGTTTTTCTATTTTTGTTATCATGATGTTCCCTGTTGATTCCAGTTTTGTTGCCCAGTTTTATTGGCAGCGTTTTTCTTATTGAGCTGTGGAGATCATGGACACTGAATGATCCGTAACTGTAATGTATATAGTTGCACCTCTTTAGGTGCCCTTTCTTGGTTTTACATAGCCCCTTTTTGGAATAAGGACTACCTCACTTGGAGCATGGCTCCCACCAAAAGGATACTGCAAGAGATCCCGGCTGGGAGCGGTGTCCAGCACTTACAAGAATTATTGACATTTTGATGTGAAGTATTTTATAATGTGCCTCATGAAAGTATTAATATATAGAGATCAACTTTTATACAGAATCTAGTTATTAGCAGTAACTATTAGGAATGTTTTAATAAAGAAATGAAAAATTTGAATAAAGATAAAGATTTGAAAGATGCAGGTGACGAACCAGGCATCAGCGGTTGTCACTCAAGGTTAATAATAGGAAGTAGAAAATGTGAAAGAAGAAGTGATGAAGGAATGTGTTAATGATAATACTTGAAATAGCACTTTGAATTAGGAACTGTAGTAAGATATAGATAGTTAAAATTGTTTGCAACTTTCAAGAGTCAGTGCGTCCCACATTGGGAAGTTTAGATAAGAACTGTTTATTTAGCATTACAAAAATTTTGTATGTTCCTGTATTTGTCCATCTTTGCTTCTTTTGAAGCCCACGGACGTGCTGTGTTTAACGGGGGGTATGTGGCACCCCGGAGGGTTCAGTCACCACAGAGGTACTGCACCTCCTCCTGAGGTGTGGTACCCCACCATCCAGGTAAGGTGGAGACACCTGACCACGCTCCAACACCTGCATCCCACACAACACAGTAGTGTAGCAAAGCACCCTTTGGTGGCTCCCTGCTTGGAACAAGAAGCGTGCTGGGAGGCGGGTGGAGTTTAGGTTGCATCAAAAGAGCGGGAAGAGTTTAGGATTTAGTCAGTCTGACAGAGTCAGTCTGTGAGAGAAGCTCCCCTGAGAGGGATGGATGAAGGAAGTGCTGCAGCCGACCTCAGTGACCTGGGTCCGCTGGCACAGGAAAGGAACTTGGATAGAAAGCCTGACTCTCGATAAGAAGGAAAGGATTAGTATGAACGTGAGGAGAAGAAGAGAACTAAGGATCAGGGTTAGAGGAGAACCCGTCCCAAGTTCTAAGCGCAAGGCCGGGGTCCGGTCCCCGAGGTTGCATGGATACTAATGGTCCTGCAGCAGACACCAGAGGAATAGAAGTTGTCACCGCTTTATTCCCACATTAGACTTGGGGGCACAACAGCTACGATAGAGAGCCGGGACTAGGTAGTAAGGAGTCCCCGAAGCAGGCTACAGCTGTCTGCCGTACAAGTAGAGTTCATAGGAACATCTGACAGGAGGAACTCCAGTGTAACTCAGCACTGTGAGTACTTCATTAAAGGCGCTAAGAGGGAGACGTTCAGAAAAGGCATATATATGTTGGTGGAGTGTTGGAAAGGAGTGCTTCATCTTGCCTGGAAGTTGGCTGAGCCCCTGACCCGGAGGACACGGCACCGAAGCAGGCACCTGTACCTGCAACAGACTGTGAGTAAAGCTTTGGAACTACGTGCCCTGGTGTCCTCCACTTATTCCTGCATCAACACACCCAGCACTGCTACATCCTTGTGCCTAGCCCTGCGCCCCACACTACACCATCTACGTGTCACTTCATCTCACTGCCCTGGGACTACAGCCCTGCCTGTGGAGGGCTATAACATCATTGCTGCACCCCACCATCTGTTCCAGAGGATCTGTCTGCAGCGTTGGCTTAACATCTTCATTGCCGAACACCACAGGTGGCGTCACGACTCATTCATTCATAAACTTTAATCATCATAAGCACACTGAACATTTCCCCTTTGTTACACTGAGCGCCCAGGGCCACGGGCCGGGTCCCAGCTGCCGTGACATCTCCCATTGAAGCTCATCGGGCCCAGTACTGAGTACCCCACAACCCTGGGAGGGCGACCCATAATGATCATAACAAACATGCAAGTACATGGACTATGAGGTCTCCAAATTATCAGCAGACACTGTGGAATTAGTAATGTGTGAAGCATTTATTAGCTCTTCCAAGTTCAGACTATTACTAGAGAGATGAGCTCTTAGATAAGACCCCTTCTACATAACTATATAAGTAGGCACGGCCCTTGTGACTGTTGGACACATCTATATATATATATATAATCATCACTCCTGCTTCATATTTATACAGAAAGCACCTGAGCCCATCATTGCTGAGCTGATACTTACTTTCCCTGAGGTAGCTGAGATGAGAAAGTAAAACTTCTGTGTTGTAGACAGATGTGCTCCTCTGGAAATCCTCCTTTGTCATTTTACAGAGATCCTTGCCATCCATATTCTGAAATAAGGATGAATCAATGTCTATGAGTCCATACTCCTTGATCGCCCAGTCTAGCCATTGCCGCACATGGTCTTGACTCCACAAGGTGGGATCTGAAGGAGGAAGGGAAAGGATACTTTATTGAAGGATTTCTGATCTTGATGTCACAAAAAAACCTCATAAAATTGCTACATTGTATCAAACGGCTTCCATTATATATATATATATATATATATATATATATATATATATATATATATATATATATATATATATAGCTGAGTGTATATATGTGTGTATGTACGAATCCACGCCCACTCCACATAGGGCTCTTCAGCTAGATTTTTATAAATAGTCCTGAATAAAAACATGTCTCATGTGAACCCATTCAACGAGCTAATATCATATGAAGTAACACAGACAAGTACATTATCCTTTCAGGGATAGTATCAATAGTGCTGAGCGAACGTGCTCAGATAAGGTGTTATACGAGCAAACTCAGGTGCTAACAGAGTGTCTTCGTCAAGCTTGAAAAAATATGTTCCAGTTTTAGAGGCTCAACACATGCAAGAATTGCCTAATAGCTGCGAGACATTCAACCGCGGGGACTCGAACGTATTTTTCGAGCACGCTGAAGACACTTGGTTAGCAACCAAGCGCACTTTGGTAACACCTTATCTGAGCATCACTGATATACAGTATTTCTTAGCTACTTCGTCAGTGTGTGCATATAAAACACTGATGCCAGCAGTCCTGCACTTTTCTGCTAATATAGAGAGGTCTTTATAATTATTACTACAGTACACCTCTCCCCTCCACTGGAATACTATACTGGATCTTGTGAGTGTATTATATCTGATGGTGTGAGTAGAGAAATAGGTGGAGATACCTGCTGGCACAATGACTCTCCTCTCGTTCGTGGTCATGTTGGGTGGAGGAATGTTTTTTTCGTCCATATAGCTATTGTAAGTCATTCCATTGTTCTCAGATCCGATAAGTTTGCTGCATTTGTTCACACTGCAGTCGACAGGAGACTCCCTGAGATGAAGAAAAAGAAGAGTCAGTGTGAGACCAGTGATAAAATCCTGCTCAGAGCTTCATGTATAAACACAGACTGTACAGGCAACAATAAAGGTGGGTGACCTGCACTTGTTAAAGGACTGCTGATCTGCACTTATGAACGCAAAAGATCAGATATAGATAGTTTAGTGCGCACAGGCGGTCATTGTTCTCAGCAACACATACTGGTTACACAGGACAATTTGCTGCCGAAAATGATTAGATTATTAATTTTTTTTAACTCACACTGCCCAAACTCCTCGCAGCATGAATCATAACCGGTTGCATGATTGCAGCTAGGTATAATATTCTCTGAAACACTTTGGCTTTTTAAGAGAGAATATACTTTTGAGATTAAGCCGAGGACTATAGCTGGAGACCATATTACTCTGCCTCCGACCAGCTCCTCTCAGCACTGCTAGATATGGGTGACAGGTCTCTTTATTATTCACATCTAGCAGCATTAAAAAAACCTGACCAGGGGCGGAGCCGGACTAGTATGCTGTCAACCAGGGGCGGAGCCGGACTAGTATGCTGTCAACCAGGCACGGAGCTGGACTAGTATGCTATCGACCAGGGACGGAGCCTGGCAAGCATGGTCACTGGCCAGATCTCCAAAGTATATTTTCTTTAAATCACACAGCATTTTCGGGAACAATATACCTGGCTGTAATTCACGCTGATTGCCGTTTGAGCAGCATGAATAGATTGACGGGTTTGCGTTAAGCAAGGATTAACCCCTTTACCCCGAAGGTGGTGTGCGCGTTAATGACTAGTCCAATTTTTACAATTCTGACCACTGTCTCTTTATGTATTTATAACTGTTAATGCTTCAACAGATCCTGGTGATTCTGAAAACTGTTTTTCATGACATATCGTACTTCATGATTGTGGTAAAACTTCTTCGATATTACATGAGTTTATTTGTGTGGAAAAAAAAACAGAAATTTGAATTTTCAAACTTTGAATTGCCAAGCTCTTAAATCATAGAGATATGTCACACAAAATATTTAATACATAACATTTCCGACATGTCTACTTTACATCAGCACAATTTTGGAACCAACATTTTTTTTTTTGTTAGGAAGTTATAAGGGTTAAAAGGTGCACAGCGATTTTTCATTTTTTTCAACAAAATTTACAAAAATGTTTTTTTTTTTTTTTAGGGATCACATCACATTTGAAGTCACTTTGAGGGGTCTATATGACAGAAAATACCCAAAGTGACACCATTCTAAAAATTGCACCCCTCAAGGTGTTCAAAACCACATTAAAGAAGTTTATTAACCCTTCAAGTGCTTCACAGGAATTTTTGGAATGTGGGAAAAAAAAATTAACATTTAACTTTTTTTCCGAAAATCTTTTATTCAAGAAAAATGTCACATACAGATATAACATGTATAACAATATGGATAAAGACATGTATATTCAGATAGTTATCAATATTCATAGATACGAATGGAAAGCAAAGATGCCAAAATAGCAAACATTTAACTTTTTTTCACAACAAAGTTAGTTCAGATCCAGTTTTTTTTTATTTGGACAAGGGTAACAGGAAAAAATGCACCCCAAAATTTGTTGTGTAAATTCTCCTTAGCATGTCTATACCCAAATGAGGGCAAAAACCACTGTTTGGGTGCAAGGCAGAGCTCGGAAGGGAAGGAGCACCGTTTGACTTTTTGAATGGAAAATTTGCTGGAACAATTGGAAGATGCCATGTCACTTTTGGAGAGCCTCTAATGTGCCTAAACAGTGAAAATCCCCACAAGTGACATTTTGGAAACTAGACCCCTCAGAGAACTGATCTAGATGTGTGGTGAGCACCTTGAACCCCCAGGTGCTTCACAGAAGTTTATAACGTTGAGCCGTGAAAGTATTAAAATCACATTTTCCCCACAAAAATGTTATTTTAGCCCCAAATTTTGCATTTTCATAAGGGTAACAGGAGAGATTGCATCGCACAATTTGTCTTTTTGAATGTAAAATTGCCTGGAATCATTAGCGGACATCATGTCCCATTTGCAGAGCCCCTGATGTGCCTAAACAGTGGAACCCCCCACAAATGACCCAATTTTGCATTTCTATAAGGGTAACAGAAGAAATTGCACCATACAATTTGTTGTGCAATTTCTCCTGAGTTCACTGATACCCCATGTGGTCGAAAACTACTTTTGAGGCACAATGCAAAGCTCAGAAGGGAAGAGGCGCCATATTGGCGTTCAGATTTTGCTGGAATGGTTTGAGGGTGTCATGTCACATTGGCAGAGCCCCTGAGGTGCCAGAACAGCAGAAACTTCCTATATGTGAACTCATTTCACAAACTACACTCCCCAATGTATTCATCTAGGGGTGCAGTGATCATATTGACATCACATGTGCCTTACATAATTTTATACCATTGTGCTTTGAAGAAAGAATAAATTACATGTTTACCAACAAAATGTTGTTTTAGCCCTAAGTTTTTAATTTTTCTAAGGTTTAATAGGAATTTTTTTACAGCAAACTGAGGTCCATTTTTTCCTGAGTTCGCCAATATCCTACATGTAATAGGGAAATATTTTTCAGGCACAATGCAAAGCTCAGAAGACAAGGAGTGCCAATTTTATGGTTTGCAGGTACCATGACCTACTGGGAGAGCCCATGTGCCAGAACAGCCAACCCCCCCTTAAGTGACTCTGTTTTACAAACTACACCTCTCAATAAATTAATCTAGGGGGGCAGTGATCATATATTAACACCACGGGTGTATCACAGAATTTTATACCATTGAGCTGTGAAGAAAAAAATGACTAACTTTTATTGGTAGCACTTCAGACACATGGCATTTTTTTTATGGTTTTCTGTTCTGATTCTGACTTTTGGGGGGCAAAAACCAGCAGTTCAGGCAATTCTTTTTTTGGGGGCGTTTATGACGTTGCTTTTATACAATAACTATTTTATAGTAAAAATTATTTTTGTATTGCTTTATTCTATTTTCTAATTTTTTTGATGATGGAGCTGTATAGTGGCTTGTTTTTTCCAGGACAAGATGACATTTTTAGCAGTACCATGTTTATTGATATCTGTCTTTTTGATCGTGTTTTATTCCACTTTTTGTTCGGTGGTATGATGATAAAGTATGTTCTTTTACTTGTGTTTTATTTATTTTTTATGGTGTTCACTAAAGGGGTTATCTAATTGGACTGTTTTAGGGTATGTGCACACGTTGGGGATTCTGCTGCGGATTTTTCCGCGCCGATTTTGCTAAATCCGCAGGTAAAATGACCTGCGTTTTACCTGCGGATTTATGGCAGATTTACTGAGGATTTTCTGCAGATTTCTCCTGCGTTTTTACATCGGCGGATTCCTATAACGGAGCAGGTGTAAAAAACGCTGAGGAATCCGCACAAAGAATTGACATGCTGTGTATTCAAAACCGCTGCGTTTCTGCTCGGATTTTTCCGCAGCATGTGCACAGCGGTTTTTATTTTACACTGAATATAATGGTACTGAACACCGCACGTGTGACCCTTATAGGTCAGTTCGTTATGTATGTGGCGATACCAAATGTGTGCTTTTTTTTGCTTATTTTTTTCATACAAATATGTATTTATGAGTAGAATATGTTTAGATTTTTTTATTATTTTTTTATATTTTTACAATTATTTATAATTAAAATGTTTTACTTTTTTACTTTGTCCCACTATGGCACTATCATTTTATGCAGACTGATCGCTTGTACAGCATCCCTGTGCTATGCAAACTGTCAGCTCTGCACTGACAGATAAAGTTGCTGATCATGCTCTGATTTCATCATGATGACAATGGGTCGCCATAGCAACAATCGGGACCCCGCGTCGCGCCACAGGTTATCCGACCAAAGGGCAGAGATGCTGTCATCCCTCTGACTGCTCCCAGAATGCTGCAATCGCATTTGATCACAGAATTTAATGGGGTTAAAGTGTCGGGAGCGGTGCGGGACTACTGCTCGCACTTAGTGCCGGGTGTCAGCTGTCAGAATCAGCTGACAGCCGGCAGCAATCACCTGCATGTAATAATCTGTCCAGCGTCAATAATTACCAGGGGGCATAAACGTATTATTACTGACAATGATGGAAAGGGGTTAAAAATAATTTTCCCCAATGAATAAGCATTTTGCTCTTTGGTCAAAATACTGGCAGCCTGCGCGATTTTCGGAAAACAAGTGATCTTAAGAATGCTCGTTCACAATAATTCTTTGCTAGGTGAAGTGAATGGGGCATCAGACAGCACGGATCGCCTGTCAGGATAATGTTCCAAAGAAGTCCAAATAGATGTAATAGAGAATAGACTTTACTTCTACGCGTTTCGTGGTGATCACACCACTTCCTCAGGACAGTCACTGTAGCAGCCGCCAATGCTAAGTGCAGTGGTTGTGTCTCACACAACCATAATAGGTGAGTGAATTTGATTTTTCTCTCACGAATATTCCGTTTATCTTGGATAAGGCCCTATGTGCGCTCTATATTCCTTCTAGCTACCAGTCACAATACTCAGCTAATGTAAATGCATATTATGCTTGCCTCTTTCACATTGCTAATACCTGACCGCATCGGTTTACTGGTGTGTTATCTGATCCTAATACAATAAATCGAATCTAATCTGAAAAAACAGTTTCCCACCCCCTTCCCCCACCAAACTATTTATATAGGTATGTTTCTCTGTAAATGAGAATGTCATCCATACCTTTAATTATGCAACTGTTACCTCGTCAAATAAAGGTAGGGATGACAAACATTTGTGGAGAAGGAGCTAATAATTTTAACAGATTTAGTTTATCTCGGTGAATTAGTTATCGTATGTTAAAGAGGTCATGGCAAGCTTGCAATTATCTATAAGATAGGTGATAATTTCCATATAGGTAGGGATCCAACGCCAGCAATTTAATAGTGATGGTTGAGCATGCACATTACCGCTTTACACAAACAGTCTGTGGCATTTCATCCAAGGCCTATGGGACTTGTGGAGATAATCAATGTGCATGTTCAGCTGCTGCTCTATTCAGAAAAAGAACTAAGGATCAGTGGGGGGACCCAGTTGAGGAGGCTTCGGCGGACATCAACGTGCCAACTACCTTATTGATAGTTTATGGTATATAAAGATGGTATAATTCCAAGCCACTCACTGTATTTGACTACTAATAACATTTTAAATGCATGTATCAATGAAATTTGTGTGTATACTGTATCTTTTACATCAAATACAAGAGCCACATGCGATAATTATTTTGTACTGATTCTACAATAGTGAGCTGCACTCACTATTCTGCTGGTGCAGTCACTGTGTACATACATTACATTACTGATCCTGAGTTACATCCTGTATTATACTCCAGAGCTGCACTCACTATTCTGCTGGTGCAGTCACTGTGTACATACATTACATTACTGATCCTGAGTTACATCCTGTATTATACTCCAGAGCTGCACTCACTATTCTGCTGGTGCAGTCACTGTGTACATACATTACATTACTGATCCTGAGTTACATCCTGTATTATACTCCAGAGCTGCACTCACTATTCTGCTGGTGCAGTCACTGTGTACATACATTACATTACTGATCCTGAGTTACATCCTGTATTATACTCCAGAGCTGCACTCACTATTCTGCTGGTGCAGTCACTGTGTACATACATTACTTCACTGATCCTGAGTTACATCCTGTATTATACCCCAAAGCTGCAATCACTATTCTGCTGGTGCAGTCACTGTGTACATACATTACTTCACTGATCCTGAGTTACATCCTGTATTATACCCCAAAGCTGCAATCACTATTCTGCTGGTGCAGTCACTGTGTACACACATTACTTTACTGATCCTGAGTTACATCCTGTATTATACTCCAGAGCTGCACTCACTATTGTGCTGGTGCAGTCACTGTGTACATACATTATATTACTGATCCTGAGTTACATCCTGTATTATACCCCAGAGCTGCATTCACTATTCTGCTGGTGCAGTCACTGTGTACATACATTACATTACTGATCCTGTACTGATCCGGTTACATCCTGTATTATACCCCAGAGCTGCACTCACTATTCTGTTGGTGCACTCACTGTGTGCATACATTACATTACTGATCCTGAGTTACATCCTGTATTTTACTCCAGAGCTGCACTCACTATTCTGCTGGTGCAGTCACTGTGTACATACATTACTGATCCTGAGTTACATCCTGTATTAGGCTGGAGTCACACTAACCGACGCAAAATACGGTCAGTATTTTACATGCGTAATACGGATGACAGACCCCTAAATAGTGCTCCGTATGTCATCCGTAATCAAGGTGTGGTCGCGTATTTTGCGCATGTCAGCATCCGTATGCAATCCATATGGCATCCGTATGGCGAGATTTTCTTGCAGTCTTGCAAAATGGACATATAATGGAGCCCTATGACAGGGTTTCTAAAAGACACCGGGTGCGTATTTCTCGCAAGTCACACGTGTGGTCCGTGTGTAATCCGTTTTTTTTGCGCACCCATAGACTTGCATTGGCGTATTACGGCCGTAGTACGCTGACAATCGCAGCATGCTGCGAGTGGCACGGAGCGTAGGATACTGAGGAGAAATATACGCCTGGTGCGAGTGACCCCATAGAAAATCATTTGTCCATGTCTAATGCGTGCTTTTTGCGCCTCTCACTCTCCCGTATTCCTCGCCAGTGTGACTCCGGCCTTATACCCCAGAGCTGCACTCACTATTCTGCTGGTGCAGTCACTGTGTACATACAATACAGATCCTCAGTTACATCCTGTATTATACCCCAGAGCTGCACTCACTATTCTGCTGGTGCAGTCACTGTGTACATACATTACATTACATTACTGATCCTGAGTTACATCCTGTATTATACCCCAGAGCTGCACTCACTATTCTGCTGGTGCAGTCACTGTGTACATACATTTCATTACAGATCCTGAGTTACATCCTGTATTATACCCCAGAGCTGCACTCACTATTCTGCTGGTGCAGTCACTGTGTACATACATTGCATTACTGATCCTGAGTTACCTCCTGTATTATACCCCAGAGCTGCTGTTACGGCGGCGGAACACGCTTAAAAAAATATAAATAAAGCGTGTTCGCCGCCCGGGGTCCACCATGCGGCCGATGTAATAACCGCTGCTGAAAAGGCAGAGCACCAGGACGGTAATGTGCACAGGGAAGGACTGCACCTGGGCACGAAAGCAAGCTCTGTTGGAACTCACAGAGCTGCACACAAGAACACAAACACAAAAACACTGAGTCTGTATATACTGCACAGATAATCAGCGGCACACGTGCGGTAGCCAGAGATTGGGGTAGTTAGAGACGTCACTACCACCAAATGGACTTACTGTGACTGGACGTGTGCACGGCGTCGCAACTGCAGACGCCCAAAACGGCTGCAAGCGCAATAAGCAGGCGCAATGCAAGACGCTGGCTGCTGTAAAAGGTGGAGCTTGAGCGCGCTGGCGCTAGCGCGCACAATGGTTGTATACCAATCACTCACACATTCGTATTATTAGAGGGAAGGGGTTTCTTAATAAGTCATTCACCAGTCCAAGCATCCATCACCAAACACACAGTAGCAAGTATGGAAAATACTAGCGCATGGCATAGCGGTCATGCGCACTTTTTATAGCGTACGGGACCTGCCGGAAATCTCCAGCATAACCAATCAAATCAGGAGCAGGACCTGAGCACCTGACTCCTGAACTTCAATGAGAGCTAGTCCCGTGAGCATGCTCAGAAGCAGGGAAAAAGGATAGCCTCAGGAGACAAATGTGAGAATCATGGGTTGCTGCATATGCATAGAATGACCCAGATTCCTAACAGCTGCACTCACTATTCTGCTGGTGCAGTCACTGTGTACATACATTACATTACTGATCCTGAGTTACATCCTGTATTATACTCCAGAGCTGCACTCACTATTCTGCTGGTGCAGTCACTGTGTACATACATTACATTACTGATCCTGATTTACATCCTGCATTATACTTGTGGCGCCCCCAGGAGTATGGTCGCCACAAAGGCATTGCCTTCCTCCAGGGAGGGTGATGTCATGCTTGGAAGCAAGGAAGGGTCTCTCTGACAGTTAACCATTGCATACAACACAGTTCCCACTCCAGGCCAGCAGAGGGAGCTCTGAACCAGAATTGGGGGAGGAGTGCTCTCTGAGGGCCAGGAGGGGAAATAGTCAGTTAGTGTGAGGAGGGCAACGTGTGTAGACATGTGGAGAGAAGCTGGAGGTTGAGCTGAGGAAAGAGAGCTCCCTCCCAGTGAGAGCGCATGATCTGGAGCCTGGTCTCCACGGTTGTATGGATACTGACGGTCCTGCAACAGAAACCAGAGGAGTAGGAAGCTGTAAATGCTCTATTCCCAACTAAGACTCGGAGGCACAACAGCGACGGGTGAGCCAAGAGAGATAGAGGGCTACAGCTGTCTGCCATACGAGGTAGTTCTAAGAGAAGATAAGAAGGAGGAACTTCAGTGTAACACTGTACTGCATGTACCTCAAGCCAGCGCTAGGAAGGAGACTACACAACCCATCTGATAGAGAGATCCCTGAGTTGCTTCCAGGCTAGCCTGCTCCTGTGCCATCTGTAACCAAGACCCTGGACTGCGTTTGCCAAGTAAAGGTAAAGAAACTGCACCCTGTTGTGTCCTTGCCTCCTTCCTGCAACATCCTCAGCACTGCTACATCTCTGTGCCAAACACTGCACCCTCTTCCTAAACATTCTGCTACACTGCCCTGGGACCAACAGCCCTACCTGTGGAGGGTTACAACATCATTGCTGCACTACACCATCTGTCCCAGAGGATCTGCTTGCAGTGTCGGCTTAACACCTCCCTTGCCGAACACCACAGGTGGTGTCACGAATCACTTATAAACTTTATTCCCAACTCAACCCCTTTTACATGGGTGCCCAGGGCCATGGACCGGGTCACCGCTGCTGTGACAATCCCCTCTGAGAGACCGGCCCGGTACCGAGTACCCCACAGCCCTGGGAGGGCGATCCATACTCCAGAGCTGCACTCACTATTCTGCTGGTGCAGTCACTGTGTACATACATTACATTACTGATCCTGAGTTACATCCTGTATTATACTCCAGAGCTGCACTCACTATTCTGCTGGTGCAGTCACTGTGTACATACATTAGATTACTGATCCTGAGTTACATCCTGTTTTATACCCCAGAGCTGTACTCACTATTCTACTGGTGCAGTCACTGTGTACATACATTACATTACTGATCATGAGTTACATCCTGTATTATACTCCAGAGCTGCACTCACTATTCTGCTGGTGTAGTCACTGTGTAAATACATTACATTACTGATCCTGAGTTACATCCTGCATTATACTCCAGAGCTGCACTCACTATTCTGCTGGTGCAGTCACTGTGTACATACATTACTGATCCTGATTTACATCCTGTATTATACTCCAGAGCTGCACTCACTATTCTGCTGGTGTAGTCACTGTGTACATACATTACATTACTGATCCTGAGTTACATCCTGCATTATACTCCAGAGCTGCACTCACTATTCTGCTGGTGCAGTCACTGTGTACATACAATACATTACTGATCCTGAGTTACATCCTGTATTATACTCCAGAGCACCACTCACTATTCTGCTGGTGCAATCACTGTGTACATACATTAGATTACTGATCCTGAGTTACATCCTGCATTATACTCCAGAGCTGCACTCACTATTCTGCTGGTGCAGTCACTGTGTACATACATTACTGATCCTGATTTACATCCTGTATTATACTCCAGAGCTGCACTCACTATTCTGCTGGTGTAGTCACTGTGTAAATACATTACATTACTGATCCTGAGTTACATCCTGCATTATACTCCAGAGCTGCACTCACTATTCTGCTGGTGCAGTCACTGTGTACGTACATTACATTACTGATCCTGAGTTACCTCCTGTATTATACTCCAGAGCTGCACTCACTATTCTGCTGGTGTATTCACTGTGTACATACATTACTGATCCTGAGTTACATCCTGTATTATACTCCAGAGCTGCACTCACTATTCTGCTGGTGTAGTCACTGTGTACATACATTACATTACTGATCCTGAGTTACATCCTGTATTATACCCCAGAGCTGTACTCACTATTCTACTGGTGCAGTCACTGTGTACATACATTACATTGCTGAACATGAGTTACATCCTGTATTATACTCCAGAGCTGCACTCACTATTCTGCTGGTGCAGTCACTGTGTACGTACATTACATTACTGATCCTGAGTTACCTCCTGTATTATACTCCAGAGCTGCACTCACTATTCTGCTGGTGTAGTCATTGTGTACATACATTACTGATCCTGAGTTACATCCTGTATTATACTCCAGAGCTGCACTCACTATTCTGCTGGTGTAGTCACTGTGTACATACATTACATTACTGATCCTGAGTTACATCCTGTATTATACTCCAGAGCTGCACTCACTATTCTGCTGGTGCAGTCACTGTGTACATACATTACATTACTGATCCTGAGTTACATCCTGTATTATACTCCAGAGCTGCACTCACTATACTGCTGGTTCAGTCACTGTGTACATACATTACATTACTGATCCTGTACTAATTCTGAGTTATTTCCCATAATTATACTTCAGTATTATAACCCAGTATTATACTCCAGAATTAAGTTAAAAAAAAGTATTTTTTTTAATTTTTATTTGCTTTAATCAATTTGATTGCCAAAAACTATACATTTGGTAAAAAAAAATAATACAGGCACAACAATGTTTCTGCACAATAAATACTGTAAAACAAAACTAGAAAAACACTGGCAGAATTTCATTTTTCTTTTTCTTAAGCTTCACTCCTCTTGGACTTTTTTCCCCATAGTCCAGTACATTATATGGTAAAATGAATGGTGACATGCAAAACTGCCGCTTACTCCAGCAAAAAATCAGCCCTCATATGGCTGTTAATGGAAAAAATAAAATGTTATGGCTCTTGGAAGCAGGAAGGGGGGACAAAAGTACAAAAACTAAAGTCAGCTTCCGTAGCGAGGTTTTAACCCCTTAGTGACAGAGCCTTTTTGCAGCTTAATGACCGGGCCAATTTTTACAATTCTGACCACTGTCACTTTATGACGTTATAACTCTGGAACGCTTCGACGGATCCCGCTGATTCTGAGAATGTTTTTTTCATGACATATTGTACTTCATGATAATGGTAAAATTTCTTCGATATGACTTGCATTTATTTATGAAAAAACAGAAATATGGCCAAAACTTTGCAATTTTCAAACTTTTAATTTTTATGCCCTTAAATCAGAGAGATATGTCACGCAAAATACTTAATAAATAATATTTCCCACATGTCTACTTTACATCAGCACAATTTTGGAAACAACATTTTTTTTGTTAGAACTTATAAGGCTATGTGCACACGTTGCAGATTTGCTGCGGATCCTCCACGCGGAATCGCTGCAGATCTGCAAGTGATTTACAGTACTATGTAAATCAATGGGAAAAATAAAATAGCTGTGCACATGCTGCGGAAAAATCCGCTTGGAATCTGCAGCGGTTTATTTTAAGCAGCATGTGAATTCTTTTTGTGGATCCGCATGCGTTCTTACATCTATTCCATTATAGTAATCCACAGGTGTAAAAAACGCATGCCAATCCGCAAAGAATCCGCACAAAAAACGCACAAAAGCCGCAAAAAAAAGCACGGATTTTGACCTGAGGATTCTGCCAAGAGATGCAGATTCTGTGCAGAAAATTCTGCAGGGAAATCTGCAATGTGTGCACATAGCCTAAGGGTTAAAAGTTGACCAGCGACTTCTAATTTTTCCAACAAAATTTACAAAACCATTTTTTTTAGGGACCACTTCACATTTAAAGTCACTTTGAGGGGTCAATATGACAGAAAGTACCCGAAAGTGACACCATTCTAAAAACTGCACCCCTCAAGGTGCTCAAAACCACATTCAAGAAATTTACGTGCTTCACAGGAACTGAAGCAATGTGGAAGGAAAAAAATTAACATTTAACTTTTTTTACAAACATTTTATTTCAGAACCATTTTTTTTATTTTCACAAGTGTAAAAAGAGAAAATGAACCACAATATTTGTAGTGCAATTTCTCCTGAATACGCCGATACACTATATGTGGGGGTAAACCACTGTTTGGGCGCACGGCAGAGCTTGGAAGAGAAGGAGTGTCCCTTGACTTTTTCAATGCAGAATTGGCTGAAATTGAGATTGGACACCATGTCACGTTTGGAGAGCCCCTGATGTGCCTAAACAGTGGAAACCCCCCACAAGTGGCACCATTTTGGAAACTAGACCCCTTAAGGAACTTATATAGATGTGTGGTGAGCACTTTGAACCCCCAAGTGGGCACAGAAGTTTATAACGCAGAGCCGTGAAATTAAAAAATCTTTTTTTTTCCTCAAAATGACTTTTTAGCCCACAATTTTTTTCACAAAGGTTACAAGAGAAATTGGACCACAAAATTTGTTGTGCAATTTGTCCTGAGTACGCTGATACCCCATATGTGAGGGGGAACCACTGTTTGTGAGCATGACAGAGCTTGGACGGGAAGGAGCGCCGTTTTGGAATGCAGAATTTGATGGATTGGTCTGTGGGCGTCATGTTGCTTTTGCAGAGCCTCTCATGTGCATAAACAGTAGAAACCCCCAGAAAAGGAACCCATTTTGGAAACTAGACCCCCAAGGAACTTATCTAGATGTGTTGTGAGAACTTTGAACCCCCAAGTGTTTTACTGAAGTTTATAATGCAGAGCCATCAAAATAAAAAATCATTTTTTTCCCACAAAAATGATTTTTTAGCCCCCAATTTTTTATTTTCCCAAGGATAACAGGAGAAATTAGACTCTGAAAGTTGTACAGTTTGTGCTGAATACACTGATGCCTCATATGTGGGGTTAAACCACTGTTTGGGCGCACGGCAGAGCTCAGAAGGGAGGGAGCACTGCTTGACATTTTGAATGCAAAATTGGCTGGAATCAATGATTGCACCATGTCACGTTTGGAGACCCCTTGATGTACCTAAACAGTGAAAACCCCCCAATTCTAACACCAATCCTAACTCCATCACACCCCTAATCCCAACCTTAACCATAACCCTAATCACAACCCTAACCCCAACACACCCCTATCCCTAATCCCAACCATAACCCTAACCACATCTCTAATCCCAACACACCCCTAACCCTAATCCCAACCCTAACCATAACCTTAACCACAATTTAGAATTACAGGTTCAGTCTAGCAGAAGGTCAGGCAGGTAAGAAGTCACTCAGACAGGAGTGAGGATCCCTGGAAGAAGGGATGGAGGAAGGAGTGCTGTAGTTGCCTCAGTGACCTGAGCCAGCTGGCACGGAAAAGGGACAGAAGGAGAAAGACGTAGAACTGCAACCTAAGCTTCCATAAGAGAGAGAGAAGGAACAGTGCGGAACGAAGGAGTAGGAGAACAGAGAGGAGTTGTCGGTTGGAAGAGGAACCCTGCCTATAGGTTCTCAGCGCAAGGCCGGGGCCCAGTCCCCGAGGTTGTATGGACACTTATGGTTCTGCAGCAGACACCGGTGGAGTAGTTGGCTGTAAATGCACTACTCCCATCCAAGACTTGGGGCACAACAGTAACTGAATAGAGAGCCAGGACTCCGGAGAAGGGAGTACCCGAGAGAGGCTACAGCTGTCTGTCATACAAGTAGAGTTGTTAGGGACATCTGACAGGAGGAACTTCAGAGTACCACGGTACTGGAGCTCTACACACTAAAAGGCGCAATAGAGGAGTCGTTCAGGAAAGGTACATGTTGGCGGAGTGTTGGAGAGGAGAATCCTGACTTGCCCGGGAGGTTGATTGAGTCTCTACCCCGGAGGACACGGCACGGAGGCAGGCACCAGTGTGTACCACGAACTGTGAGTAAATCTTTGGAACTGCAAGCCCTGGTGTCTTCCATTCATTTGTGCGCCAACACCGTCAGCACTGCTACATCTGGGTACCAACATTCCTCACACCGCCTGCGCCTATACACTGCCCTGGGGTTACAGCTTCACCTGTGGGGAGCTACACCATCTATGCTGCAACACACCATCAGCAACAGAGGATCTGCACGCAGCGTTGGCTTAACATCTTGCTTGCCAAAAACCACAGGTGGCATCACGAACTATCACATAAACTATATCACAAATCACCATTGACTTGGGCGCCCAGGGCCACGGACCGGGCCACCGCCACTGTGACACATCCCCCTTGACACTGGCCCGGTACCGGGTACCCCACAGTCTTGGGAGGGCGACCCACGATCACATCAGAGGAGAGAGAAAGTAAACTGCATGTAGGACATTTTTTTTTGCTATCGCTTTTATACGGTTAATAATGGCAACCGCAACACCGGGGATAGTAAAAACCGACTTGAATCATGTTGCTTAGACCCCGGAGAAAATCTGACTCTGGGGGGCGCTATACACTTAAACCTCAGCGCCGTTAAAGAAAAGGCGCATTGGCGGTCGTTGAGGGGTTAAATCATCAGGATTGCTATATATTTTGTCACAAATCCGCGCTGAAAAAAACGCATTAAATCTGCAACGTGTGCTCACAGCCTAAATGGGCTGATCAGTGAAGGGGCGGTATATTTTAACCCCAACTGATTCGGTACTGATCAGTTATAAGGATAGGTAAGCAATATTGAAGTCCTAAAAACGTTGCAATTTTTTATTTTGCAAAAAAATAGAATATAAAAATCACAAGTGTGGTATCTGCAGGGGAACAAGTCCCTGAATGCTTTCCAGGACACATTCGCAGAAGTCAGTACAGAGCCCCGCAAGGTTTGTGTGAAAAATGGGATGTAATAGTGTCTTTGTCACTGGCAGATTATTACCCTTTTTTTTCTTTTCGGGGTCAGAATAGTTCATGCTACTTTTTGGTGCAGCGAGCCGTTACCATCACCAGCAGCATTGCTAAGCGGTTCTGCAGAGCGCTGCAGATTGCTCACTGTAATATGTTTCTCATCTCTCCAGAGGGTTAACAGTTCATCCGTAATTTTTTCCGAATGTCTGCGCAATGGGTATGAGATGTTGACTAACATGTGTTTGAATTTAAGTTTTCGTCTTTTGGCTACTGTTTTTCCAGGCAGCTGACCAAAGATCTCTTGTCAATTCCCTGCAGGGTTACGGAGGAACCATTCTCGGGGTGTGCAGGAGGCACAATTACAAAATAACATTGTACATGGAAGTGGTTAAAGTTAATATCTTTTGGCGTACGTATTATAGATGACGGCCTCTGTTTGGAAATCGCAGGCTTGTAACTAGGCACTTTTCCATCCTATACTTTTAGTGTTTGAAAGCTGCTTTTTACAGATGGTTTTTGATTTTATTTTCCAGCAAGCACTTCTCAATATGACATAACTGATCAGGGGCAGATGTCTTATATGCAACTTGTGCAGATAGTACCTGTGTTTCCCCAAAAGTAAGACTGGATCTTGTATTATTTTTTGCAGAAAAATATGGCTAAGGGCTTATTTTCAGGGAATCTCTTCTTATTTGTTTTCCCATAAACAACAATCCGCATTTATTCTTGAAAAAGCAGTTTTAATATCTCTGTATTATAGTACTGAGAAGTGCGGCTGTGAATCCAGCAATAAACGAAGATAACTCTCACTGGAAAGCTTCTCTCAAGCTATTTGCAGACAGTTTTTTATTTCAGGCAAAACAAGCCTTGTTAGATAGTCGATATTGACTTTTGGGATTGCTACTTCCCATGCTTGACATGTCACTCTCTGCAAGAAGATATGTTACCCCATGTTTTGTTATACACATGTTAATTTCCTTTGTGTCTATTGGAACATCACAAAAAAAGGCAAAGTGGACATAATTTCATAATTTGTTGGCACCCTCAACTTAATATTTGGTCGCACACCTTTGGAATAAATGACTGCAATCAGCAGCGTCCTATATCAAGAAGCGGAGCTAGAACTCTTAATGGTTGGTAGGGAATCAAATACTTATTTCTCACTGCAAAATTCAAATAAATTTATATAATTAATGCAATGTGATTTTCTGGATTTTATTTTTGATATTCTATCTCTCAATGTTAAAATTAACCTACCTTTAAAATTATAGACTGTTCATGTCTTTGTCCTTACAAAATCAGCAAGGGATCAAATCCTTATTTCCTCCACTGTATCTGACTGTATGTACTGTGTTATTTTCTAATTCTTCTTTCGAATGATTTGCTTTACCAAAAACCTTTATTTTGGTTTCATTTGTCCACATGACGCTTTCCCAGAATGATTTTGGCTTACTCAAGTACATTTTGACAAACTGCAGTCTAGCTTTTTATGTGTGTGTTAGCAGTGCGGTCCTCCTGGGCTTTCTGCCATAGCATTTCCTTTAATTCACATGTGAATAAAAAAATTTGCGCTGACACTGATGCACCCTATGCCTACAGGACAGCTTTAATTTCTTTGGAAGTTGATTAGGGTTGCTTATCCACCATCCGGACTATCCTGCGTTGCAACTTTTCATTAACTTTTTCCTGCCATTCACGTCCAGGGAGATTAGCTACAGTGCCATGAGTTGTAAACTTCTTGATTATGTCATACATAATGGACAAAGGGTCATCGAGATCTCTGGAGATGGACTTGTAACCTTGAGATTGTTGATATTGTTCAACAGTTTTGGTCCTCTGACAGTTCTCTTCTCCTCTTTCTGTTTTCCACGCTTATTGAGGCACACACAGACATACAGTGCTATGATTGAGTCAACTGCTTCACTTTTTATGTGATTTCAGGTGTGATTTTCATATTGCCCTCGCCTCTTTCTTGCCACAGGTGTGAATGAGCATCACATGCTTGAAACATAGTTTTTTTTATCCATAATTTTGGAAAGATGCCAACAATTTTTTGTCCAGACCGTTTTGGGGGTTTGCATGAAATTATGTCCAATCTGACATTTTTTCCTCTGTTTTTTGAATTGTTCCAATACACACAAAGGAAATAAACGTGTGTATGAAAAGATACGTGGCATCCCAATAATTTTCTGGGAAAAATACTTCATTTTCTGGAACAATTTGGATGGTGCCAACACTTTCTGCCATGACTGTATATGAACGAGAAGCATTGAAACCAAAGAAATTTCCTGCAACTCAGGCAGTGGATGGAAGCAACATAGACATAATAGTGGCTGATGGACAGCTCACGCCTTGTCATATACTGTATGTACACTGGTACACTGTGACTCCAGTGGTAAAGTGAGTGCAGCTTTGGCATGTGATTAGAATCAGTGCAGGATAAGTAATGTTTGTACACAGTGACTGCACCAGCAGAATAGTGAATACAGCTCTGGGGTATAATACAGGATGTAACTCAGGATCAGTAATGTATGTACACAGTGCCTGCACCAGCAGAATAGTGAGTGCAGCTCTGGAATATAATACTGGATTTAACTCAGGATCAGTAATGTAATGTATGTGCACAGAGACTGCACCAGCAGAGTAGTGAGTGCAGCTCTGGAGTCTAATACAGGATGTAACTCAGGATCAGTAATGTATGTACACCGTGCCTGCACCAGCAGAATAGTGAGTGCAGCTCTGGAATATAATACAGGATGCAACTCAGGATCAGTAATGTAATGTTTGTACACAGTGACTGTGCCAGCAGAATAGTGAGTGCAGCTCTGGAATATAATACAGGATGTAACTCAGGATCAGTAATGTATGTACACAGTGCCTGTTACCAGCAGAATAGTGAGTGCAGCTCTGGGGTATAATACAGGATGTAACTCAGGATCAGTAATGTATGTACACAGTGACTGCATCAGCAGGATAGTGAGTGCACCTCTGGGGTATAATGCAGGATGCAACTCAGGATCAGTAATGTAATGTATGTACACAGTGACTGCTCCAGCAGAATAGTGAGTGCAGCTCTGGAGTATAATACAGGGTGTAACTCAGGATCAGTAATTTAATGTTTGTACAGTGACTGCGCCAGCAGAATAGTGAGTGCAGCTCTGGGGTATAATGCAGGATGTAACTCAGGATCAGTAATGTAATGTATGTACACAGTGACTGCATCAGCAGAATAGTGAGTGCAGCTCTGAAGTATAATACAGGATGTAACTCAGGATCAGTAATGTAATGTATGTACACAGTGACTGCATCAGCAGAATAGTGAGTGCAGCTCTGGGGTATAATGCAGGATGCAACTCAGGATCAGTAATGTAATATATGTACGCAGTGACTGCATCAGCAGAATAGTGAGTGCAGCTCTGGGGTATAATGCAGGATGCAACTCAGGATCAGTAATGTGTATACATTGCAAATATTTTGTATGCATGTTATTCCTTATATATAAAATGTTAAATGGTTATAGAGATATGCT
This sequence comes from Dendrobates tinctorius, assembly GCF_039654945.1. Lineage (NCBI taxonomy): Eukaryota > Metazoa > Chordata > Amphibia > Anura > Dendrobatidae > Dendrobates > Dendrobates tinctorius. The sequence continues at coordinate 3,258,407 of NW_027361696.1, read as the reverse complement.
TTAATCTGAATCTGTCAGTAGGATCACCCCTCCTATGCCGTCTGCATGGGCATGCAGGTCATAGAACGGTGAATAAAAATGGCTGAATAGTGTGCATCTTATAGAATCATAGAATCGTAGAGTTGGAAGGGACCTCCTGGGCCATCTGGTCCAACCCCCTGCTCAAAGCAGGATTCGCTAAATCATCCCAGTCAGATGTCTGTCCAGCCTCTGTTTGAAGACTTCCATTGAAGGAGAACTCACCACTTCTCGTGGCAGCCTGTTCCACTCATTGATCACTCTAACTGTCAAAAAGTTTTTTCTAATATCTAATCTGTGTCTCTTCCCATTCAGTTTCATCCCATTGCTTCTAGTCTTTCCTTGTGCAAATGAGAATAAAGTTGATCCTTCTACAATGTGACAGCCCTTTAGATATTTGTAGACAGCTATTAAGTCTCCTCTCAGTCTTCTCTTTTGCAAACTAAACATTCCCAAATCCTGCAACCTTTCCTCATAAGACAGGGTTTGCAGACCGGTCACCATTCTGGTCGCTCTTTTCTGAACTTGCTCCAGTTTGTTGATGTCTTTTTTAAAATGTGGTGCCCAAAACTGGACACAATATTCCAGATGAGGTCTGACCAAAGAGGAGTAGAGGGAAATAATGACTTCACGTGATCTAGACTGTATGCTTCTGTTAATACATCCTAGAATTGCATTTGCCTTTTTTGCTGCTGCATCACACTGTTGACTCATATTCAGTCTGTGATCTATTAGTATACCCAAGTCTTTTTCACATGTGCTGTCACTTAGCCCTATTCCTCCCATTCTATATATGCTTTTTTCATTTTTATTGCCCAGATGTAGTACTTTGCATTTCTCCCTGTTAAAAACCATTCTGTTAGTTGCTGCCCACTTCTCCAGTTTATTTAAATCTTTTTGAATCCTCTCTCTCTCTTCTCTAGTATTAGCTATCCCTCCTAGCTTTGTGTCATCAGCAAATTTAATCAGTTTACCCTCAATTCCTTCATCTAAATCGTTGATAAAGATGTTGAACAATACAGGGCCCAGGACAGAGCCCTGTGGTACCCCACTTGAGACATTCTTCCAACTGGATGTGCAGCCATTTACGACCACTCTTTGGGTCCGATCACTAAGCCAGTTATGAATCCACCTAACAGTTGCCTTGTCCATTCCATACTTAGTCATTTTTTCAATAAGGATTGTATGAGAGACTTTGTCAAATGCTTTGCTGAAGTCAAGATATACTATATCTACAGCATTTCCTTGATCCACCCAATCAGTGATACCGTCATAGAAGGAAATTAAGTTAGTCTGACATGACTTATTAGTTAGAAACCCATGCTGACTCTGTTTAATCACTTCATTCTTATCCAGGTATTGACATACATGTTGTTTAATAATTTGTTCAAAGATCTTTCCTGGTATAGAAGTCAGACTCACCGGCCTATAGTTGCCTGGGTCCACCTTCTTCCCCTTTTTGAAGATAGGAACAACATTTGCTCTTCTCCAGTCTTCTGGCACTTCTCCTGTTCTCCAAGAATTTTCAAAGATTATGGAGAGGGGTTCAAAAATTTCTTCTGCTATCTCCTTCAGTACTCTGGGGTGTAATTCATCTGGACCTGGAGACTTGAATTCATTTAGGTTAGCTAAGTGTTTCCTCACTATCTTTCTGTTTATAGATATCCTGGATTCTTCTATTCCCATAATAGGACAGTGAATAACAGTTGATGTTGCATTTCCTTTCTGAGAGAAAACAGATGCAAAATAGGAATTTAAAAGTTCAGCCTTCTCAACATCCTGTCTTACCATTTCATCATTTTCATCCTGTAAAAATCCTATAGCATCTTTGACTTTTCTTTTACTTTTGACATATCCCCAAAATCCTTTATTATTGCTTTTGACATCTCTTGCAAGCCTCAGTTCATTTTCAGCTTTAGCTAATCTGAATTGTGCCCTGCAGGTTCTGCAGACAGCATTATATTCTTCTTTAGATATGCCTCCCTCTTTCCATTTTATAAACATTTTTTTCTTCCTTTTTAGCATGTGCTTAAGTTCTGTGTTCATCCATCCTGGTTTCCTTAAATGCTTCCTATTCTTCCCTCTTTTCGGAATTGTTAACAACTGTGCTTTGAGAATTTCATTTTTCAAGATTTCCCATCCTTCCTGGACATTTTTGTCTTTAAGGATATCCAGCCATTGGATCCCTCCAATTCTCTTTCTGAATCCCTTAAAATCTGCCTTTCTGAAATCTAACCTTGACGTCTGAGTCTTCACAGGTCTTCCACCTCTAGTTATCCAAAATTCTAAAATAGCATGGTCGCTACCTCCTAGGGTCCCAGCCACTTTTACCTCCTCAACCATTTCCTCCCTGTTTATAAGGATTAGATCCAAGGTAGCAGTTCCCCTTGTTTTCTCCCTTACCTTTTGGAAGATAAAGTTGTCAGCAAGAGAGGATAAGAATTTCCTTGACCTGTTAGTTTTGCCTGAGAGAGATTCCCAACAAATGTCTGGATAGTTGAAATCTCCCATGACAACTATGTCATATTTTTTGGAGAACTTGGCCATCTGATGCATAAAGAGTTCATCTATATCTTCGGCTTGCACAGGCGGCCTGTAGTAAATGCCTACAATGGTGTCCTTTCAATTGTTCTGTCCTTGTATTCTTACCCAAACAGTTTCCACAGAACTCCCAGTCTCTGAAGCTTCAATCTCTGTGCAGATATACGCGTTTCGAACATACAATGCGACACCCCCTCCTCGTTTATCAAGTCTGTTTCTTGCAAATAAGTTGTATCCTTCTAGTCTTGTATTCCAATCATGTGTATTGTCCCACCAAGTTTCAGTGATTCCAATTACATCATATTTCTTTTCCTGTGTTAGTAGTTCCAATTCTCCTTGTTTGTTGCCCATGCTTTGTGCATTAGTATAGAAACATTTTAGTTTGTGATTGGTTTCTCTTTCTCCAATATTTTTATTAATTAGATTCTTTCGTCTTTGTTCTTCCTTTCCACTTCTAATAGCAGAGTTCTCAATAGCATTTGTCAGGTGTATGGCTTTTTCTGGTCTTTTGCTTCCCTTCCCATGTTGTTCTAGTTTAAAGCTCTCCTTACAAGTGTAGCAAGGCGACTTCCAAATACATGCTTTCCAGTCTTCGTAAGGTGCACCCCATCTCTAGCAAGTAGAGATGAGGCAGGAGAGAACAGCTCCGGTATCCATGTCCCACAATGTCCTCCACTGCCTCACGAGCTTCATGCTTAGCCCTATTCCACCCATTCTGTATATGCTTTTTTCTTTTTTATTGCCCAGATGTAATACTTTGCATTTTTCCCTGTTAAAAACCATTCTGTTAGTTGCTGCCCACTGCTCCAGTTTATTTATATCTTTTTGAATCCTCTCTCTCTCTTCTCTAGTATTAGCTGTCCCTCCTAACTTTGTGTCATCAGCAAGTTTAATCAGTTTACCCTCAATTCCTTCAGCTAAATTATTGATAAAGATGTTGAACAATGCAGGGCCCAGGACAGAGCTCTGTGGTACCCCACTTGAGACATTCTTCCAGCTGGATGTGCAGCCATTTACGACTACTCTTTGGGTCCGATCACTAAGCCAGTTATGAATTCACCTAACAGTTGCCTTGTCCATTCCATACTTAGTCATTTTTTTCTCTGTCAAATGCTTTGCTGAAGTCAAAATATAGTATATCTACAGCATTTCCCTGATCCACCCAGTCAGTGATTCTGCCATAGAAGAAAATTAAGTTAGTCTGATATGACTTATTAGTTACAAACCCATGCTTGCAAGCCTTATTTTATTGTCAGCTATAGCTAATGTGATGTGTCCCCTGCAGGTTCTGCAGACAGCATTATATTCTTCTTTAGATATGCCTCTGTCTTTCCATTTGATAAACATTTTTTCCTTTTTAGCATGTGTTTAAGTTCTCTGTTTATCCATCCTGGTTTCCTTAAATGCTTCCTATTCTTCCCTGTTTTCAGAATTGTTAATGATTGTGCTTTGAGAATCTAATTTTTCGAAATTTCCCATCCTTCCTGAACATTTTTGTCCTTAAGGATATCCAGCCATTGGATCCCCCCAAATCTCTTTCTGAGCCCTTAAAATCTGCCTTTCTGAAATGTAACCTTGACGTCTGAGTCTTCACAGGTCTTCCTCCTCTAGTTATCCAAAATTCTAAAATAGCATGGTCGCTACCTCCTAGGGTCCCAGCCACTCTTACCTTCCCAACCATTTCCTCCCTGTTTATAAGGATTAGAGCTAAGGTAGCAGATTCCCTTATTTTCTCCCCTACCTTTTGGAAGATAAAGTTGTCAGCAAGACGGGATAAGAATTTGCTTGACCTGTTAGTTTTGCCTGAGAGAGATTCCCAACAAATGTCTGGATAGTTGAAATCTCCCATGACAACTATGTCATATTTTTTGGAGAACTTGGCCATTTGATGCATAAAGAGTTCATCCATGTCTTCAGCTTGCACAGGCGGCCTGTAGTAAATGCCTACAATGGTGTCCTTTCCATTGTTCTGTCCTTGTATTCTTACCCAAACAGTTTCCACAGAACTCCCAGTCTCTGAAGCTTCAATCTCTGTGCAGATATACGCGTTTCTAACATACAATACGACACCTCCTCCTTGTTTATCAAGTCTGTTTCTTGCAAATAAGTTGTATCCTTCTAGCCTTGTATTCCAATCATGTGTATTGTCCCACCAAGTTTCAGTGATTCCAATGACATCATATTTCTTTTTCCTGCGTTAGTAGTTCCAATTCTCCTTGTTTGTTGCCCATGCTTTGTGCATTAGTATAGAAACATTTTAGTTTGTGATTGGTTTCTCTTTCTCCAATATTTTTTTTATTTAGATGTTTTTGTCTTTGTTCTTTCCTCCCACTTCTAATAGCAGAGTTCTCAATAGCATTTGTCAGGTGTATGGCTTTTTCTGGCCTTTTGCTTTCCTTCCCAACATTTTTCTAGTTTATATACTCACCTACTACCACCTTCTTTGTTAATAATAAAATAATAATAAAATATTCGTTGCATTCTGATCCTCTTCTCGGGAATTTTACCACTCTTCAAATAATACGACTCGCTCTACACATGGCCTGGAAGTCTCTTTTACAATATAGGTCTATGGGGTTTCATTCTCAGCCTCATTCTGATGCTCCATAGACTTCCACTGTAAAAGACGCATCTGGATCATGCAGACCACATTGTGATCCAGAGTCTGCAAAGCGGTGACATCACTGAGAAGAGGAGCAGAACGACGCTGGATCCCGGAGAAGGCAGCGATAGGTGAGAATATTTAAGACACACGCTACACTACAGTAAATAGTATGTGTGTTTGTGTATGTGTATTGTAGTGTGACTAAAGGCCGCATAATTAATGGGTGGTTTGTGTAACAGGGATGGCTGCTCCCTGTGATGTAACCCGGTGTATTCTCTGTTTAGTGTATGTAAGCCCTAAGTGGTTGTTGTTCACACTTGGGTCCGGGATACGGGTAGCTCTGAGAGATGGGAGGGTGAGACTACCCATATATCTCACAATGAGGTGAGGGTGCTCACTGTACCTTTGTTTCCCTTGCAGAAGCCTGGGTGGTTGTGTGTTTGAGGACCTGTGGTGATGTCACGAGCACGTGACAAGCCATGTGATAGGTACCTGGGTTACAGCCATGTAATGGAGGTGTGTTTGGCACATGGGATTGAGTTTTTGGGGGTCTGTCAGTGTGGACAGATTTCCATATGTCCAGGATGGACACTACACAGTAGTCTGTGTGCAGAGAAGAAGTCTTCCTGCGTGTGTGGCTCAAGACCAAACCTGCTTGCTAGACATTACACAGTCTGGGGAAGCAGTGCTGGCTAGCCTAAGCCAGAGGAAGGTGGTCTGTGAGATTCCTCCGGAGTGGACGGTCTGACAACCGTGAGTGATACTGACAAGGGGTCAATGAGAAGTGTTCATGGGATACCTCTGAGAAGAGGCATCCGGGAACCTGTGTGGCCGACACCAAGTGGTAACGGACAGTAATCCGTGTTCTGCTGACCGGGGTCAGTGAGAGGCTGTGTTTTTTTCTATAGACCTGAATGTTTAACGGACATTGTACTGGCTGCTGCATACTACTAGGTTCCTGAGGAGCGGTTTATGCTGTTTACTAATAAACCGACAGGACTTTTTTAACCCTGAGTGTCCCAGCGTATGCCTCAACAACCAGCAAGCGAGTAATCCCCTCCCACAGATAGTGTGGGACGTTACAATATATACATAAAAAAGCCAAAAGTGGAACAGCACAACAAAATACAAAATGGGTGCAACAAGCCTTCTCAGCAATACATCCAATACTTGCCCAAATCCATAACATGAAAAAAGGAAGGCAGCGCTCCAAAATTTCTAAATAGAAAGTGGATTTCTTTCAAACCAACATGGTGTGGCGATATTTCGCTTCACAATGAGCCCTTTTCAAGCAGTGAATAGGTGTTACAAGTGAGTGCATATAGTTGCAATTCATAGTCCATAATTAATCACAGTTATCATATATATCATAAAAATTACATAAAAATACAAAATGTTATCAATAGGATCACAGTGCTACATTTCATTTCTATTTTTATAAGTGCAGGTGCTTTATAAAGTGCTGTGCATATCCATACAGTATAGTTCATATTCTCTAATTATCCATAATCACATTATTAATGCAGCTGTGTAAAACTTATGACTCACCTAAAATAAACTTTAGACAAACACATGGAGGACACATAACATGCCATATTCGGCGTTCTATAAGGTAGACTACTCATGTCCATGCTTCATTAGTCTGACCGGGAAAGGTCAGAGAGGTCGGCGCCTGCGCACTGCAGTACTTTACTCTGCCTTCAACAGGACAGATAAAGTACTCCTGCGCCAGAGCCACGACGGGAAGCAAAGAAGGGGACGTCATCGCTACAAGATGAGAGGCGCCGGACCGGACTGCGACACCCTCCGGACCCGAACCGAACCCGGACTGCCCCTGTGTGAGTATAATATAACGTGTTTTTCTTCTCTATCAGGTTACATTGGGGGCTTATCTACAGCATTACAGAATGCTGTAGATAAGCCCCTGATGGCGGTGCAGGCAGCTGATAGTCCAAAAATGGGGTGACAGATTCCCTTTTAAAGGATTATACTCTTTGGTGGTTGTTTATATACTCCCTCCTTTTCTGGTGTTCAAATTTAGCCTAAAAGAGGTATTCACACTAGACATGGAGATTCCCAGCAAATCAAAGACTGCCTTCTCGTTGGCTGCTGGGCGTGCATGAATTGGCCAAATTATGTACTAAGTATCTCCATTTTTTCATATTATCTAGAGCAGTAATGCTATTCATATTTCATATTACATTTTTACACTACATGTTTTAGCACTACAGAGTGCAACTCTGTTACTTTGACACAATGTAAAATAGTTTGCTTACTGTTGTATAACGGTTTAAATTTGGTGCCCTCAAAATAACTCAACACACAGCCGTTAATGTCTACACCGCAGGCAGCATAAAGGAGTACACCCTTATTTGAAAACGGCCAAATTGTGCCCAAAGTGTGAATATTTTATGTGGCCACCATTATTTTCAAGCAGTGCCTTAACTTTTTTGGGCATGGAGGTCACTAGAGCTTCTCCGGTGGCCACTTGAATCCTCTTCCACTCCTCCAGGACCTCAGAACTTGAGGATGTTGGAGAACTTGCGCTTCTCCACTTTCCGTTTGAGGATGCCCCCCAGTTTCTCAGTAGGATTTAGGTCTGGAGACATGCTTGGCCAGTCCAGCACCTTTACCCTTAGTTTCTTTAACAAGGCAGTGGTCTTCTTGGAAGGTGTGTTTGGAGTTGTCATGTTGGATATTGCCCTGTGGCCCAGTTTCTGAATGGAGGGAATCATGCTGAGCTTCAGTATATCACAGAACATGTTTGCATTGATGGTTCCCTCAATGAACTGTAGCCCCACAACAGCAGTCAGCACACATGCAGCCTCAAACCAATCTTGGCCTCATCAGACCACAGGACATGGTTCCAGTAATCTAGTTCCTTAGTCTGCTTGCTCAGCAAACTGTTTGTGGGCTTTCTTGTGCATAATATTTAGAAGTAGCTTCCTTCTGGAACAACAGCCATGCAGAGCAATGTGAAGCACTGTGCGGTGGTGTCTTGTCTGAGCATGGACAGTTGTACCGCTCAACCCTGTATACTCTACAAAACTAGAGTCTGAACTGAGAACTGTGCTTTTTGCTTTATGTTAACCCTGTATACTCTGCAGCAATTCTGGCACCACTCCTAATACTATTTTGAAACAACTTCTTCTGGATATGACGTTGAGCATGTGCACTCAACTTCTTTGGTTGACCATGGCGAGGCCAGTTATGAGTGGAACCTATCTTGTTAAATCACTGTATGCTCTTGGCTACAGGTCCGTTTCAGGATATTGGCAATCTTCTTATAGCCTTGGCCATCTTTATGTCGAGCGACAATTCTTTTTTTCAGACCCTCAGAGAGTTCTTTAACATGAGGAGCCAAGTTTAACTTCCAGTGACCGGTATGAGAGAGTGTAACAGCGATAACACCAAATTTTACACATCTGCTCCCCATTTACACCTGACACCTGGTGGTAACACTAAAGAGTCACAAGACACCTGAAAGGCAAATCATCTTGTTTGGCACAACTTGGCCATTTTCACTTAGGGTTGTACTCACTTTTATTGCGAGCGGTTTAGACATATTGGTTTAGGCTGTGTGTTGAATTATTTAGAGGACACCAAATCCACACTGTTATACAAACTGTATTCGAACTATTTTATGTTGTATCAAAGTGTCAGATCTTCAGTGTTGTCCCGTGAAAAGCTATAACATTTATAAATATGTGTGTGTGTGCGTGTGTATGTACTGTATATATATATATATATATATATATATATATATATATATATATATATATATATATATATATACTAGATGGTGACCCGATTCTATTGCATCGGGTATTCTAGAATCTCTGTTAAAATAAAAAATAGTGATATACTCACCTCCCGACTGCCCCCGGGCTCTTTCTCTCCTCTCATCACGCTCCCGGCATCTTCCGGTCCCAGTAATGCTTAGCGCGAAACACCGCTGATGACGTCGCGCTCTCGCTAAAGTGACGTCATCTCCGGCCCTTCTCGCTAAGCATTACTGGGACCGGAAGATGCCGGGAGCGTGGTGAGAGGAGGGACAGAGTCTGGGGGTCGTTGGAAGGTGAGTATATAACTATTTTTTAATTTAATAGAGACTCTAGAATACCCGATGCGATAGAATCTGGCCACCATCTAGTGTATTATACTCCTGTTACACCCGGAGCTGCTGTCACTGTTCTGCTGTTACCTAATGTATTGTACTCCAGTTAATCCCAGAGCTGCAGTCACTGTTCTGCTTTTACCTAATGTATTGTGGTCCAGTTACACCCAGAGCTGCAGTCACCGTTCTGCTCTTACCTAATGTATTATACTCGTGTTACAGCCAGAGCTGCAGTCACTGTTCAGATCTTACCAAATGTATTGTACTCAAGTTACACCCAGTGCTGCAGTCACTGTTCTGCTTTTACCTAATGTATTATAGTCCAGTTACACCCAGAGCTGCAGTCACTGTTCTGCTGTTACCTAACATATTGTACTCCAGTTACACCCAGAGCTGCTGTCACTGTTTTGCTGTTATCTAATGTATTGTACTCCAGTTAATCCCAGAGCTGCAGTCACTGTTCTGCTTTTACCTAATGTATTGTACTACTGTTACACCCAGAGCTGCAGTCACTGTTCTGCTGTTACCTAATGTATTGTACTCCAGTTACACCCAGAGCTGCTGTCACTGTTCTGCTGTTATCTAATGGACTGTACTCCAGTTAATCCCAGAAGTGCAGTCACTGTTCTGCTTTTACCTAATGTATTGTACTCAAGTTACACCCAGAGCTGCAGTCACTGTTCTGCTGTTACCTAATGTATTGTACTCCAGTTAATCCCAGAGCTGCTGTCTCTGTTCTGCTGTTATCTAATGTATTGTACTCCAGTTACTCCCAGAGCTGCAGTCACTGTTCTGCTTTTACCTAATGTATTGTAGTCCAGTTACACCCAGAGCTGCAGTCACTGTTCTGCTGTTACCTAACGTATTGTACTCCAGATCCACCCAGATCTGCAGTCACTGTTCTGCTGTTACCTAATGTACTCCTGTTACACCCAGAGCTGCAGTCACTGTTCTGCTGTTACCTAATGTAGTGTACTCCAGTTACACCCAGACCTGCAGTCACTGTTCTGCTGTTATCTAATGCATTGTACTCCAGTTACTCCCAGAGCTGCAGTCACTGTTCTGCTTTTACCTAATGTATTGTAGTCCAATTACACCCAGAGCTGCAGTCACCGTTCTGCTCTTACCTAATGTATTATACTCCTGTTACAGCCAGAGCTGCAGTCACTGTTCAGATCTTACCTAATATATTATACTCCAGTTACACCCAGAGCTGCATTCACTTTTCTGCTGTCACCTAATGTATTGTACGCAAGTTACACCCAGAGCTGCAGTCACTGTTCTACTGTTACCTAATTACCTAATGTATTGTACTCCAGAATATGTACAGGACTGTGCCTGTGTAATGCGCAACGCAGCAGCGATGCCTTTAACGGCTGTAATGTGCCTGTACAATAAGCAATGCGGCCGTGTTGCCACGACGACTAAGCAACTGTCGCTGATTGGTCACGGCCTAACTGCCGCGACCAATCAGCGAGGTGGGATTTCCATTACAGACAGACAGACAGAATTAGACAATATATATATACAGCTGTGGCAAAAATTAAGAGACCACCACAACGAAACCCTGTCTCCAGACCTGAACCCCATTGAAAACCTCTGGAATGTAATCAAGAGGATGATGGATAGTCACAAGCCATCACACAAAGAAGAACTGCTTACATTTTTGCGCCAGAAGCAGTGAGAAAGACTGGTGGCAAGCATGCCAAGACGCATGAAAACTGTGATTAAAAATCATAGTTATTCCACAAAATATTGATTTCTGAACTCTTCCTGAGATAAAACATTAGTATTGTTGTTTCTAAATGATTATGAACTTGTTTTCTTTGCATCATTTGAGGTCTGAAAACACTTTTTTTTAATTTTGTCCAATTTTTTTTTGTCAGAAAAAAAATACAAAATTTATTGCTTGGAAATTCGGAGACATGTCAGAAGTTTATAGACTAAAAGAACAATTTACATTTTACTCAACAATATACCTATGAAGAGAAAAATCAGACAAACTGAACATTTTGCAGTGGTCTCTTAATTTTTGCCAGAGCTGTAATATATATATATATATATATATAACAACACTCAGAATTTACCAAGCAGCAACACTTGTAGAATGTAATCCATTGTGAGTTGTCATGTAGATACCGTAATCTGCTCTGAAGAAGATTATCTCTACCATATGTAAAGTTACATCATGTTTAATGCTCTGAACCATCGTTTCTGTTCAGGACTCAAGACGCGCAGTATACAAAATAAAAAACGATGTACTGTGTCCATTACAATACAGTATTGAGACATGATTCCTTTGTTACCTGGATCCATTCATGTGCTCATATTCCCTTTTAATGTTGACCCGCATTGGTTGGTTGATCCACTCCTGCTGCGGTGGGAGAGTGTTGATTTTGTGGGGCTGACCATAGTCCGGGTTTCCAGATGCTGTCATGTCTGCCTTAGTTAAATGGGATGCTGCTCCATATGCTGACTCGAACAGGGACTGGTCCTCACTCACCACCGACAGAGCTTCCTGTGGTATAGAGAAGTGGTTAGTTCATCAAATAGTGTATATTTAGGTGGTAGTAGTTTTTGTTTTTGCTGGCTCTTCTATACTATGTAAACTACAAAAGGAGAAGGCGCCCTGTCCCGCTGTCCCAGTACTGTTCTGGTGTGTGGACTATAAAACATCAAGTAACAAATGAAGAAAAACCTCATGAAACCAAGAGAATACATTCACACCATGCAGTTCGAGGGCCGAGTTACTGCATATTACATGAAACAGATCTTTGTGCACGAGTGGTTTTCTTTCTGATAGACATTTTCAGCCATTGTATAGAAATTGTAAGGTAGATTTATGCTTTGCTTAAAACTCAGGACAAAAATATGAACTAAACTCCTACTGTAATACTTGTAAAAGGCCGTGCTCTGCATTTGTAGAAATATTTCTCATGTTTATAGTCACAAAAAATTGCAAGCTCCCACTTTGTGTATATTGTGTAATGCCTGCTAGAAACATGTGGTTGGATTGCAATTTACCCAATAACTGTAAAGTGTGACTCACTATTTCTGCACAGTTCTGTACGCTCAGTATTAGGTCTCTAGTATTATTTCATCATTTGTTCCATTATTTATCAGTGTTCTTGTAGTTCTTCATAATCATAACATCAGCCAGTGATACTTATTTATTTAATATGAATGGTAACCCAGTCTGTTAAATAGTGGCACTGTATGTCTGTATATAAGCTACATATACAATGGCGTCCATATGCAGATATATTACTGATCCTGAGTTATCTCCTGTATTATACCTCAGAGCTGCACTCACTATTCTGCTGCTGCAGTCACTGTGTACATACATTACATTACTGATCCTGAGTTACATCCTGTATTATACTCTAGAGCTGTACTCACTGTTCTGCTGGTGCAGTCACTGTGTACATACATTACATTACTGATCCTGAGTTATATCCTGTATTATACCCCAGAGCTGCACTCACTATTCTGTTGGTGGAGTCACTGTGTACATACATTACATTACTGATCCTGGGTTACATCCTGTATTACACTCCAGAGCTGCACTCACTATTCTGCTGGTGCAGTCACTGTGTACATACTGTACATTACATTACTGATCGTGAGTTACCTCCTGTATTATATCCCAGAGCTGCACTCACTATTCTGCTGGTGTAGTCACTGTGTGCATACATTACATTACTGATCCTGAGTTACATCCTGTATTATACTCCAGAACTGCACTCACTATTCTGCTGGTGCAGTCACTGTGTACATACATTACATTACTGATCCTGGGTTACATCCTGTATTACACTCCAGAACTGCACTCACTATTCTGCTGGTGCAGTCACTGTGTACTTACAGTCACGGTCACGTGTGTCTGGACGCAGCGAGTACCGCAAGGCGAACCCATAAGACACCCGTGACCCTGGATACACTGCCTCCAGTGGGGCGAATTTAAATAATAACATGTGCAGCTGGATACGCCGCCTCCAACAGGCGAATTTAGGTATTACACGTAAATCTGGAAACCCCGCCTCCAGTAAGGCGAAATTAAATAATAAAGGGGGAACCTGGGTAACATTAACAATGGTGGGCCCTGCAATAGGGAATCGGGAAGTGGAGACCTCCTGAACTCCCCTGAGCCAGTGTCACTGCACTCCTAATGTTCCCTATGCCGGTTCCGCACCGGGAGACGCACAGGAACCTAAAAACCCTAGCTCGCCCTGAACCTAAACCCTCACTAGGGAATTGGTCGGTGCGGAAACTAATCCCACCACTGCACTAAACACACATGAGGGAAAATGACAATACAGGGGAAACACCACTTAGCTTTGCTCTGTTGCGTACACTCCTAGCAACAGAGCCCACCACCTGTGTGCATCTTATCCTCCACCCGGATCCATGACCATAACTGGATCCTTCACCATAGAGCAGCCTTGGAGCAGAGTCCACCACCAATTGCAGAAGTCCAGTAACAGAGTCCCAAAGATGAGCTCAGCTCCTGCCCAAAAAGTCAAGCATGCTTGAGTCCAGCTCTCAGCAACCAAGTCCCGCATGCTGAGTGCAACTCTCTCCATAGTCGTCACTCCACCAAGCCATGCAAGCACTTCCTGCCGACACCATAAACTGTGACTCCACGCCATGCCAGCCCTTCTTGCAGACCACATAGCTGCCACTCGTCCCCTCTGGCTGGACTGCGCAGGACTCATGTTCAGCTCCTTCCTCCACCCAGGCTTCCTTGTGAATGACTAACACACAATATCACCAACAATCATCAAACCCACCTGAACTCTTTTATAGAGACTCACACCTGATTTATAATTACGTGCACTAAACCAAAGAAACTAAAGTACACTACCACTCACCACCACCGGGGCAACTTAGAATGAACGACACCACGTGTAATAATTCTAATGGCCACCGGGGGCAATCACTTCACTTTGGCACCTAGCCAAAGGAAAAAAAAAGTTCACTTATCCATTTAATCTGTCAGATCTACGCTGGATCATGACACATACATTACATTACTGATCCTGAGTTACATCCTGTATTATACTCCAGAGCTGCACTCACTATTCTGTTGGTGGAGTCACTGTGTACATACATTACTGATCCTGAGTTACATCCTGTATTATACCCCAGAGCTGCGCTTACTATTCTGCTGGTGCAGTCACTGTGTACATACATTACATTACTTACCCTGAGTTACATCCTATATTATACCCCAGAGCTGCACTCACTATTCTGCTGGTAAATGCAGCTTTGTAGTTTATTTGACATCAGTATAATACTGTAGTCACACACTGAGTGACACACTTGGTCTCCATTTTATTTGGCAAACCATGCCCCTGGGGTAGGTATATGTGAGCGGTTATTCTCATCCATCTCTTTTGACTGGAATGGCCTGATAACTCTCTCCAGACTATATGTAATAACGTGCAGGAGGAATATATGCCAACACGGAGCAGGCAGACCAACAGTAAAAGGGGAGGTTTATTTAGTGGGAGAATATCTGGTGAACATATAATATAACAGAGAAAATGCTGTAACAGGTGATATCAGAGACTAACGAAATAACAGAAGTGCAAAACAACAGACAGTTATTCTCTTATGGGGATGAAACTTATCAGTTCCTGGAGATATTGCTTGTAGAGATCACTCTTCTCCCACGTGTAACGTCCGTCTGCGGTTCTGGGCTGCAGCCAGGCAACACCCCGAGAAACACTGATACCCTCTACCCCTATACAGGGATCTGGATTTACATCAGAGCCCAGGAGGTACTGTCTGAATAGGAGCAGCGGCCAGA
This sequence comes from Dendrobates tinctorius, assembly GCF_039654945.1. Classification (NCBI taxonomy): domain Eukaryota; kingdom Metazoa; phylum Chordata; class Amphibia; order Anura; family Dendrobatidae; genus Dendrobates; species Dendrobates tinctorius. The sequence goes on along the minus strand of NW_027361696.1, from coordinate 3,243,314 downwards.
GCAGGACGGTCGTCAGAGTGAAGTACAAAAACGGCAGGCAATAGCAGAGTCAATTTCAGGCCAAGGTCAGAGTCAAAAACCAGGAGGGCGGCAGAGGTACAGAATCGTTAGGAAGTAGCAGAGTCAGAATATCCAGGCCAAGGTCACAAAACAGGAGAGTAGCAGAAGTACAGAATCGTCAGGCAAAAGAGGGGTCAGAAATCCAGGCTGAGGTCAGAGTCAAACAGAAATCAATCACTAAGTAACACACAGGGGAACCAAGAATATATCCGGCGGCTTGCAAGACCAGTCCCAAGGTATTTGAGGGATCAGGTCATCCCTCACAGGTTCCTGGACTGGTGATGTCATTAGGGCCGCCCCCAAGACCAGGCCAGATGGAGTTGCAGTAACCCCCTGATGACTGACAGAGGGGCGGAGCCTGCGCCCACCAGATGCCTGCGCAGGAGCCACTTCTCTGTCACCACCATAACTCACGGGCGGACCACGGCGCCTCCCAGTGGCCGAGGCAGGAACAGCCGTCCCCGAATCTGACGGCGAAGTGGCGGCCCGGCGCCTCCTAGTGGCTGCGACCGGAACAGCAGGCCCCAAATCTGACGGAGACGTGACAGTACCCCCCCTTCCAAGAGGGGCCTCCGGACCCTCAAAACCTGGTTTGTCAGGGTGGAGGAGGTGAAACCTTCTAATTAGTGCTTTTGCATGGATGTCCCGCGCAGGGACCCAGGACCTCTCCTCCGGGCCGTAGCCCCTCCAGTGTACCAGATACTGTACGGACCCTCTTACAAGGCGGGAGTCAAGGACACCCTGGACTTCATACTCCAAGGACCCTCCGACCGAAATGGGAGGAGGAGGGGACGGGACAGGGTGAATTGGGGAGCGATACAACTTGAGGAGAGACTTGTGGAAGACATTGGGTAATTTGAAAGACTGAGGGAGTTTTAAACGGAAGGCCACCGGGTTAATCACCTCTATAATCTCGTATGGACCAATAAATCTGGGACCCAGTTTGGCAGACGGTACTTTAAGCTTGATGTTTTTGGTGGAGAGCCAAACCTTGTCTCCAACTCCCAGGTGCGGTCCTTTGGATCGCCGTTTGTTCGCTGCCGAGGTCTGTCTAACCCGGGCCCCTTTCAAGTTAGAGTTTACCTCAGACCAAATGGTTTTTAAACGATGTATATTTTTCTCTACCCCAGGAAGCTCCGACATTCTGGCCGAGAATGAGCCAAAGCGCGGATGCAGCCCGTGGTTGCAGAAAAAGGGGGTAGACTTAATGGAGTCCTGATACTGATTGTTTAGGGCAAACTCGGCTAGTGGCAGATGTTCTGCCCAATCGGACTGGTGTTCTGAGATGTAGCAACGAAGGTATTGCTCCAGAGCCTGGTTGACACGTTCGGTTTGCCCATTGGTTTCAGGGTGGTAAGCCGAGGAAAAAGATAGCTCAATACCAATGCGTTTACAGAACGCCCTCCAGAACTTTGACACGAATTGGGTACCCCTGTCAGACACAATATTGACCGGGGCACCGTGTAAACGTACCACATGTACAATAAACAGTTTACTCAACGTTTCCGAGTTAGGTAACCCCGACAGGGGGACAAAATGACATTGTTTACTGAACCTGTCCACCACCACCCAGATACACGTCTTTCCATCTGAGGACGGTAGGTCCGTAATGAAGTCCATGGAGATGTGGGTCCATGGACTCTCGGGGGTGGGCAAGGACTGGAGCCAGCCGGCAGGGCGAGTATGGGAGGACTTGGCGCGGGCACAGACCTCACATGCTAAGACATATTCTTTGCAGTCCTTAACCACCGTCGGCCACCAAAAATTCCTAGTTATCAATCTGGCGGTATTATTGAGACCAGGATGGCCTGCCAAGACAGAGTCATGTGATTCTCTAAGCACTTGTAGGCGAAACGCAGGTGGAACGAACAATTTGTTGGGTGGCGTAGTGTCAGGGGCTTGTTCTGGGGATTTACGGATCTCCTCCAGAAGGTCCAATGACACTGCGGAGACAATGATCCCAGTGGCCAATATCGGAACTGGTTCACAGTCCTCGGCTTGTGAGGGGCAGAAACTGCGAGAGAGGGCATCGGCCCTCACATTTTTTGTACCAGGGCGGAAGGTGATTATAAAATTAAACCTAGAGAAAAACAATGCCCACCTTGCTTGTCTAGGATTTAACCTTTTTGCTGATTCTAGGTATGTCAGATTCTTATGATCGGTAATTACCGTGATCTTGTGTTTGGCGCCCTCGAGGAAGTGACGCCATTCCTCGAAGGCCCATTTAATTGCCAATAGTTCCCGATTCCCAATATCATAGTTTTTCTCCGTGGGAGAGAATTTGCGGGAAAAAAACGCACATGGACGAAGCTGAGTGAGGGATGTAGTGCCTTGTGATAGCACTGCTCCCACTCCGATTTCAGAGGCATCCACCTCCACAATAAATGGACGGTCCAGATCCGGCTGAACCAAAACTGGGTTGGCCACAAAACTCTCTTTTAACGTAGAAAACGCCTGAATTGCCTCAGGATTCCAGTTGGCCACGTCCGCCCCTTTCCGGGTCAGATCCGTGAGTGGCTTGGCAATCTCTGAGAAACCTCTAATAAACTTGCGGTAATAATTAGTGAACCCCAAAAATCGCTGCAGCGCTTTCAGCGATTTTGGTTGCACCCAAGCCTTAATAGGCTGGACCTTGGCAGGATCCATGCGGAAGCCTTTACCTGAAACCATGTATCCTAAAAACTGTACCTCCTCAGCAAAAAATACACATTTCTCCAGTTTAGCAAACAAGGAGTGTTCACGTAGTCTTTGTAGCACAGAACAGACGTGTTGAGAGTGTGTCACTGGGTCAGCAGAATAAATCAGAATGTCATCTAAATACACCACGACATACACCCCACAAATGTCTCTAAAAATATCGTTAACAAAGTGCTGAAATACGGCGGGTGCGTTGCTGAGTCCGAACGGCATAACCAGGTACTCAAAATGGCCAAGGGGTGTATTGAAGGCCGTTTTCCACTCATCCCCGTCTCTTATGCGGACTAGATTGTATGCCCCCCGGAGGTCAAGTTTAGTAAACCAACGGGCTCCTGTTAGCTGATTAAAAAGATCAGGGATGAGTGGAAGCGGATACTGGTTTTTTATAGTGATTGCATTCAACTCCCGATAATCAATGCAGGGTCTGAGACCACCATCTTTCTTCTCCACAAAGAAGAACCCAGCCCCAACTGGAGAAATGGACGGTCTGATAAACCCTTTTCTTAGGCTATCTGCAATATAGTCATTCATGGCCTGACGCTCTGGGCCAGAGAGATTAAATATTCTTCCCTTAGGGAGACGGGCATCCGGAATCAGATCAATAGGGCAATCATACTCTCTGTGAGGGGGTAGCTTTTCAGATTCTACAATAGAAAAGACATCCTCAAAATCTCTGAAAGCAAACGGTATGCGGGGGGTTTTAACCTTAACTTGGTTTACTGCCAAGGATATGCAATTTTTCTGACACTGTGGGCTCCAGCGTACAACGTCACCCAAGTGCCAGTCGATGACAGGATTGTGCTGGCGTAGCCATGGCATACCCAGAATAACTGCAGAGGTTAAATTGTCCATCACAAAAAATGACACCAGCTCAGTGTGTAAGGCTCCCACAGACATGGCAACCTTGGCAGTAACAAACTTAACCCCCTCCTGAATAATGGACGTGCCATTAATAGCCGTGGTTTTAATAGGGGCATTAAGTTTTAGTAGAGTTACACCCAAATTCCTAGCAGTCAAGGAATCCATAAAATTTCCTTCAGAACCACTATCCACATACGCGTTTAAACACAGCGATTTCTGACCACATGAAACTGAAATGGGTAATAAAACTTTAGCCGCATCTGCGGGCAATACCTGAACCTCTGGACAACCATAGCCAGAGTAGTTGCCCAGAGGTCGATGTGCCAGGAGCATGGATCTCTGAGGTGCAGCTCTCTCCCTGAAGACTCCAGACTGCCGCATAGTTGTCCAAGAAAATGAGAGAGATCTTCCAGGCTGTGCACTGCAACAGGTGTTCAGGCCAAAAATCAGCTCAGTCAGAAGAAGAAAAAAAAAAAAAAAAAAAGTTCAGGGAGACTGCTTTTGTATATGTTGGGTATATACACAAGAAGCAGTTAATTTTAGGGCCGGATATAATGTAACGTCCGTCTGCGGTTCTGGGCTGCAGCCAGGCAACACCCCGAGAAACACTGATACCCTCTACCCCTATACAGGGATCTGGATTTACATCAGAGCCCAGGAGGTACTGTCTGAATAGGAGCAGCGGCCAGAGCAGGACGGTCGTCAGAGTGAAGTACAAAAACGGCAGGCAATAGCAGAGTCAATTTCAGGCCAAGGTCAGAGTCAAAAACCAGGAGGGCGGCAGAGGTACAGAATCGTTAGGAAGTAGCAGAGTCAGAATATCCAGGCCAAGGTCACAAAACAGGAGAGTAGCAGAAGTACAGAATCGTCAGGCAAAAGAGGGGTCAGAAATCCAGGCTGAGGTCAGAGTCAAACAGAAATCAATCACTAAGTAACACACAGGGGAACCAAGAATATATCCGGCGGCTTGCAAGACCAGTCCCAAGGTATTTGAGGGATCAGGTCATCCCTCACAGGTTCCTGGACTGGTGATGTCATTAGGGCCGCCCCCAAGACCAGGCCAGATGGAGTTGCAGTAACCCCCTGATGACTGACAGAGGGGCGGAGCCTGCGCCCACCAGATGCCTGCGCAGGAGCCACTTCTCTGTCACCACCATAACTCACGGGCGGACCACGGCGCCTCCCAGTGGCCGAGGCAGGAACAGCCGTCCCCGAATCTGACGGCGAAGTGGCGGCCCGGCGCCTCCTAGTGGCTGCGACCGGAACAGCAGGCCCCAAATCTGACGGAGACGTGACACCACGTAGGCATCCAGGCACCAGGGGTGCTTGATGTCGTCCGTCTCTGGGGTCCTAGGTATAGTCCAACTGACCTTTGGGGGGTTAACGTGAGAGCTCAAGGGGTATGCGGATGGTGGTATCCCCCTGTATGCAAGGTTCTTCCCTCTGCTGCAGCAGCGGCGTTCCCTCACCAGGGTCAAGGGCTCTGCCTGGGACAGTCTCTCTTGGCAGGTCTGTGTCATGTTACAGTATGTTCCTCGGTCACAGGGAAGCATCTCAGGATAAAGCAGGGTCTCACTGCAGGGGAGCGTCTTAAGGCGCGCAGTCTGTCGGTGTGACAAAGTCTCTAACAGGAGGGCAGCGACCAGCCCTCCAGGCGGGGCAGTGATAGGCTTGTCGTACTCAGTTCTCACCGCCTGTGTCTGCGGTCCCTCAGTGTTCAGTCGCTGCGCCTGTCTGCTGTCCTCTTCTCTGTCAGCATCCTCTCTGCTCCCGTCCCTGCGCTGCTCTGCTGAAAGCGCGCCCAATTCTCCCGCTCTCCGTCCTACCCTCTTCCTGTTCCTGGTGCTCGCGCAGTCCACTAAAGCATCCCCCGGGGAACTTAATGCCCTGCTCTGCTCGATGGTTCCGGGCACGGAGCTAGGAAGGCAACTCCCCCTCGGCTCCTTCGGTGCTTCACCCCCTTACATTCCCCCTCTCTGTGAGCTCGCCATTCCATGGGCGAGAGTTTCTGGAGTTTTTGCTGACAATCGTCCAGACCTCGTACAATTTGCTGCCAGATGAATTCGTCCTGATTGTAGCGTTTGGGAGGCACACCTGCTGTTGATCGCTCAGAACGTCTCAGATCAGTGGAGGTTGTGGAATCAGCCACTGGAAAAGTGGAAGTTGGAGCCTCCCCCTCGGCTCCTTCGGTGCTTCACCCCCTTACATATACGTGCTGGAGCATGCTTTCCGAGCTCTCATAACCGAACCTACCAACCTCGAAGATGTACATCTCCCCTCATGGACCCATCCGGCGGCAATCTTTCAGAACTTATATTCTGTGTCCCTTACACATGGTGGATTCAAGCCTTAGTTGATATTAGAGATTAACCCTTATGACAGGTCCTCCACGGTAAGAGGTTTGTAATATTTGAGAAATCTTCTGGTTGAGCTTGTGATTAAATTTCTCTTTTAAATACAAATTGCCACAAGCCAAAACCACAAAATATGAATTATGACTAGAAGATACTTGGATGCTTCTGAAGAATAGGGTGTGATGTGATATTGAACTGACCCTCCCTTAGGCTGGTTTCACACTAGAGTTTGGCAGAGTTGCGGAGGGCTGCGTAGTTCCTCCGTGAAGCTCCGCCCACTGCCGCACCTCCTCCGGTCAGCTCCATCTACATCTGCATGCAGCCTGCGTACCTATCTTTAACATCGGGTACACAGGCCATGCGGATGTATGTGGATGCGTCTGCATGTGTCGATTTGACGATGCGGCAACTGCAACAAAATGCAACATGTTGCGTTCGACGCAGGTTTCCTCCCACACTCCAAAGACATACAGGTAGGGAATGTAGATTGTGAGTCCCAGCGGAATTAAAGGCGCTATTTATAATAAATAAAATGTGGGAGACCTCTGTGTTAGAAGTGGCTGATAAAGGAACAATAGAGCAGGAGAGCGCCCGATATGTCAGACATCAGGTCCGCCAACATCTGAAATTGTTGCTAGAAATGTTTGTCACTGTGATTTCCTCTTGTGTTGGGTCAGAGAGTATTCACATCCAGTGCAGGATAGTAGCCCACAGGGGCAAAATTAATGATCTGCTTAAAATATTGACGATCCTGTAAAGTTACTTTGCATTGCGCAAGTCAGTATATGAGGGGCAAACCGCATTTGTTTGTTGTCCCTAGATAAGTCCGGGCTGTATATAACATGACCTAGATATTACTGTCCAGTGATCTATGCTCTGGCCTTGGATGGCTCATTGTGAAATATCCAGCCAGCTGCATCTGTGGATGAAAGAAGCAGATCTGGAGATGTCTGGCAGCGTCTTTTCTCTTCTGTAAGCCATGACTTGTACATTTGGGGGATGAAAAAATAATGATGCTGGAAGAATTATTGCTGAATTGCTGGCAGATAAATAAATGGTGGTAGATAGACATGATAATGGTGAAGTGGGCTTTATATTGGGATCTTCAGAATCACTTCAAAATTTAGAAAAGACATAAACCCTTCTCATAAGTGTCGGCTAAATATAAGACTCTGATGTGTGCTACGACAGATGGGGAAAACAGGAAGTGGCTCTGATATTTTTAGAAGAGAGAGAGCAGCTCGTTGTGAAGCGTTGAGGGTGCAGATACTCATAATGATATTGTAAACCACAAACGTCAGTCTACAAATTTCAGGACTCTCCGAGGCAGTGGTTTCTCTCTAGTGTATTGCTGCCTGTGTTCACACCTTGACTGATATTTGATAAGCAGTCCTGTTTGACCAAAATTCATCAACACAGAATGCACTGAGATGGTACAGGTGGTATAGACTAGACTCCAGCCTGACACAGGGAGGGTATATGGACACTCGGCTTCCATGGGACCAATGTCAGAGCTGCTTCATTGAGGATCAGTAGAATGGCTACCGAGAGGGAGGTTGCCCTGGGCTTCACGCTCTGAGGGGCCAACCCGGTGCTACGCTACTGTAACTGTATCGGCGTGCACAGCGCGCCTTTATGGTTACACCTGGCTGCTATAGTGTCACTGAGCAGAAGGAGTCTGGTGCCAGCAGTGGGCCCGCCCCGTTCTTCATCGCAAGTTAAACTGTATCGGCTAGATGCAGATACAGTTGACCACATTGATAAGAGTGGGAGCGCTACGCTCCTTCTCCCATCATTCTCCCTCTCAGCGTGTCACTGACACAGACACTGACAGCGGGTGCATTGATGTCATTACCTGGCACCCGCTGTCCGGAGATGTGCGGGCACTCAGAGCAGTGGGGGAACGAGGAGGAGAGGTGAGTATTGTATTTATTGTTTTTATGGGGGTACATTACACAATAGAGTCTGCCTATGTGGAGTGCATTATACTATATAGAGTCTGCCTATGAGGAAAGAATTATACTATATAGAGTCTGCATATGAGTAATGCATTATACTATATAGAGTCTGCCTATGGGGGGTGCATTTTACTATGTAGAGTCAGCCTATGGGGGTACATTATACCATATAGAGTCTACCTATGGGGAGCGCATTATACTATATAGAGTCTGCCTATGAGCAATGCATTATACTATATAGAGTCTGCCTATGGGGGGTGCATTATACTATGTAGAGTCTGCCTATGGGGGTGCATTATACTATATAGAGTCTGCCAATGAGGAATGCATTATAATATAGAGCTCTATAAGGAGTGCATTATACTATATGAAGGCTGTGTGGATGGTACTATACAGTGAGGGGGACATTATACTGTGTATAAGAGAGCGTCATACTGTGTATAGCGGAGCTGTATAGGGGGAGACTCGGGACATTATTAATTGTAAAGTGGGCACTTATTGTTATAGGGGAACTCAGGTTACTGTGACTGTCAAAGGGGCACACACCATTATTACTTTCTAGGTTTCTAGGGGGCAAAATGTGGACACTGTTTTCTAGGGCACTTGCACACGGCATTACTATATTCTAGAGGTTTGTTTTACCATCTAGAGGTACACAGAATCACACAGCAGGTACAGTAATAGGGACACATGTAGCAGCAGTGGCTCAGTATTGGGGTATCAGGTGTAGTAATAAGGACACATATGGCAGAGTATCAGTATTGGGGTATCAGGTTCAGTAATAGGGACACATATGGCAGCAATGGCTCAGTATTGGGGTATCAGGTGTAGTAATATGGACACATACGGCAGAGGCTCAGTATTGGGGCATAAGGTGCCGTAATAAGGACACATACGGCAGAGGCTCATATTGGGGTATCAGGTGCAGTAATAGGGACACATACGGCAGAGGCTCAGTATTGGGGTATCAGGTGCACTAATAAGGACACATACGGCAGAGACTCAGTATTGGGGTATCAGGTGTAGTAATAGGGACACATATGGCAGAGGCTCAGTATTGGGGTATCAGGTGTAGTAATAAGTACACATATGGCAGCAGTGGCTCAGTATTGGGGTATCAGGTGTAACAATAAGGACACATACAGCAGAGGCTCAGTATTGGGGTATCAAGTGTAGTAATAAGGGCACATACGGCAGAGGCTCAGTATTGGGGTATCAGGTGCAGTAATAGGGACACATATGGCAGAGGCTCAGTATTGGGGTATCAAGTGTAGTAGTAAGGACTAGAGTTGAGCGAAACGGGTCGAAAAAATTCAAAAGTCGCCGACTTTTGGCAAAGTCGGGTTTCATGAAACGAAACCCGACCCTAGGATGAGGTCGGCCACGAGGTCGGCGACTTACGCGCCAAAGTCGCGTTTCAAAAGTTTGTTTTGCGCTCTTTTTCAGCCAATCAGGATCCACGGACACTGTGGGCAACGTGATGACATAGGCACGGGTCACCACCATCTTTCAGAAGGGCATGCAAGTGATTGGCTTGCTTTGGTGGGCGTCACAGGGGGTATAAAAGGGCGTGCACGCCGACCGCCATCTTACTTCTGCCGATCTTAGTATAGGGAGAGGTTGCTGCTGATTCTGTAGGGAGAGCGTTAGGCAGGGAAGAAGACAAAAAAACTGCTTCTGCTGCTAGCGATTTGGCCTGCACAACACACAAGTCACTGTGTGTGCAGTGCAAGGGGAGGCTATATTGTGGTGTATCAGTGGTGTTGGTTGTTGGGCTGCCTTCTAAGGCTTCCTGACACGCTGGCATTGCTGTTTACCCACTGCTCCGCAAACTGCTTTTTTAAAAGCAATCCAATCTCCCTTATCCTCTCGTCACTTTGGTCACAGGCAGCTGTGCCATCGAGCGTGTCACATAGCGCTCAGATATCAGTGGGCCGCACACAATCCACAAGTGTCCACTGTCCACAAGTGTACGCAGAGATTCAAAATCTCCATTATCCTCTCGTCACTTTGGTCACAGGCAGCTGTGCCATCGAGCGTGTCACATAGCGCTCAGATATCAGTGGGCCGCACACAATCCACAAGTGTCCAGTGTCCAAAAGTGTACGCAGAGATTCAAAATCTCCATTATCCTCTCGTCACTTTGGTCACAGGCAGCTGTGCCATCGAGCGTGTCACATAGCGCTCAGATATCAGTGGGCCGCACACAATCCACAAGTGTTCAGTGTCCACAAGTGTACGCAGAGATTCAGAATCTCCATTATCCTCTCGTCACTTTGGTCACAGGCAGCTGTGCCATCGAGCGTGTCACATAGCGCTCAGATATCAGTGGGCCGCACACAATCCACAAGTGTCCACTGTCCACAAGTGTACGCAGAGATTCAAAATCTCCATTATCCTCTCGTCACTTTGGTCACAGGCAGCTGTGCCATCGAGCGTGTCACATAGCGCTCAGATATCGGTGGGCCGCACACAATCCACAAGTGTCCAGTGTCCAAAAGTGTACGCAGAGATTCAAAATCTCCATTATCCTCTCGTCACTTTGGTCACAGGCAGCTGTGCCATCGAGCGTGTCACATAGCGCTCAGATATCAGTGGGCCGCACACAATCCACAAGTGTCCAGTGTCCAAAAGTGTACGCAGAGATTCAAAATCTCCATTATCCTCTCGTCACTTTGGTCACAGGCAGCTGTGCCATCGAGCGTGTCACATAGCGCTCAGATATCAGTGGGCCGCACACAATCCACAAGTGTCCAGTGTCCAAAAGTGTACGCAGAGATTCAAAATGTCCATTATCCTCTCGTCACTTTGGTCACAGGCAGCTGTGCCATCGAGCGTGTCACATAGCGCTCAGATATCAGTGGGCCACACACAATCCACAAGTGTCCACTTTCCACAAGTGTACGCAGAGATTCAAAATCTCCATTATCCTCTCGTCACTTTGGTCACAGGCAGCTGTGCCATCGAGCGTGTCACATAGCGCTCAGATATCAGTGGGCCGCACACAATCCACAAGTGTCCAGTGTCCAAAAGTGTACGCAGAGATTCAAAATCTTCATTATCCTCTCGTCACTTTGGTCACAGGCAGCTGTGCCATCGAGCGTGTCACATAGCGCTCAGATATCAGTGGGCCGCACACAATCCACAAGTGTCCACTGTCCACAAGTGTACGCAGAGATTCAAAATCTCCATTATCCTCTCGTCACTTTGGTCACAGGCAGCTGTGCCATCGAGCGTGTCACATAGCGCTCAGATATCAGTGGGCCGCACACAATCCACAAGTGTCCAGTGTCCAAAAGTGTACGCAGAGATTCAAAATCTCCATTATCCTCTCGTCACTTTGGTCACAGGCAGCTGTGCCATCGAGCGTGTCACATAGCGCTCAGATATCAGTGGGCCGCACACAATCCACAAGTGTCCAGTGTCCAAAAGTGTACGCAGAGATTCAAAATCTCCATTATCCTCTCGTCACTTTGGTCACAGGCAGCTGTGCCATCGAGCGTGTCACATAGCGCTCAGATATCAGTGGGCCGCACACAATCCACAAGTGTCCACTGTCCACAAGTGTACGCAGAGATTCAAAATCTCCATTATCCTCTCGTCACTTTGGTCACAGGCAGCTGTGCCATCGAGCGTGTCACATAGCGCTCAGATATCAGTGGGCCGCACACAATCCACAAGTGTCCAGTGTCCAAAAGTGTACGCAGAGATTCAAAATCTCCATTATCCTCTCGTCACTTTGGTCACAGGCAGCTGTGCCATCAAGCGTGTCACATAGCGCTCAGATATCAGTGGGCCGCACACAATCCACAAGTGTCCAGTGTCCAAAAGTGTACGCAGAGATTCAAAATCTCCATTATCCTCTCGTCACTTTGGTCACAGGCAGCTGTGCCATCGAGCGTGTCACATAGCGCTCAGATATCAGTGGGCCGCACACAATCCACAAGTGTCCAGTGTCCAAAAGTGTACGCAGAGATTCAAAATCTCCATTATCCTCTCGTCACTTTGGTCACAGGCAGCTGTGCCATCAAGCGTGTCACATAGCGCTCAGATATCAGTGGGCCGCACACAATCCACAAGTGTCCACTGTCCACAAGTGTACGCAGAGATTCAAAATCTCCATTATCCTCTCGTCACTTTGGTCACAGGCAGCTGTGCCATCGAGCGTGTCACATAGCGCTCAGATATCAGTGGCCCGCACACAATCCACAAGTGTCCAGTGTCCAAAAGTGTACGCAGAGATTCAAAATCTCCATTATCCTCTCGTCACTTTGGTCACAGGCAGCTGTGCCATCGAGCGTGTCACATAGCGCTCAGATATCAGTGGGCCGCACACAATCCACAAGTGTCCACTGTCCAGAAGTGTGTGCAGAAATTCTAAAACTCCCCTGTCCTATAGACACCTTGTACCTTGTTTTACATTACTATATAGTTTGTTGGATTTTGTCTACATTTCTACCAAAAATGAGGAAGGCTGGTGGAAGAGGCCGTGGAATTGGGCGGGGGTTGGCAGCTGGTAATGATGGTGTTGGTGGTGGATCTGATGGTAGTGGCAAGAGCAAAATAGGACCGAATGCAGGAGGTGCTGACCCTGCGTCATCGTCTGGCTACATAAGGACTCGAACGCTTAGTTTTCTAGGAGTTGGCAAACCGCTTTTAAAGGCAGAGCATCAGGAAAAAGTTTTGTCTTACATTGCTGACTCAGCCTCCAGCTCTATCGCCTCCTCTTCTTCAGTTGTAAAAAGTAAAAGCACTGAGTCGTCATTGGAGGCTCATGTTCATGAACCACACCTTTCCTTGTGTCCTTCACCCCAACCAAGATTGAAGGATGACGCAGGCCATACTACTGATTACTCCATGGAGCTGTTTTCACATACCATGCCTGGATTATCAAGTCAAATGGTGAATTACCCAGGCCAAGATGAATCTGACATGGAGTGCACTGACGCACAGCCGCTGATGGATGATTCTGCTGGTACATTCACTCAGAGCACTACATTGTCCTCGCAGTGTACAGAGCCAGATTTTGATCCTGATGAGACTCAGGTGCCCCTTCCCGCACACTATACCACCATACACGGTGACACAGAGAAAGGTGCACATGACATAGAAGAGGAGGTGATGGATGACCCAGTTGTTGACCCAGATTTGGCATCCATTGGGGGAAGAGGGTGCTGCTTCCAATAGCTCAGATGAGGAGCATCCACAGCAGACATCGACATCGCAACAGCTGTTATCTGGCAGGCCCGGAGCACTCCAAAGACAGGTTCCAAACATCAAAAGAGTTGCTGGACAGCTTGTCCAGAGGGTCAAAAGATCACAGCGTGCCAGGCCGCAAAATGTCTGCCAAAGTAGGAAGAGTGCAGTGTGGCACTTTTTTGAACAAAATCCTCATGATCAGGCCAAGGTTATCTGTAAGAAGTGCGCAAAGACCTTTAGCCGAGGGAAAAATCTGAAAAATTTGAATACCAGTTGCATGCTTAGACATTTAACCAGCATGCACTTGCAAGCGTGGACACAACACCAAACCTCAAGTGCCACATGTGCAACTGATCACAACGAAGGTAGTCAGCAACGCTACATTGTTTCCCCCACTGTAAGCCCACCGGTTAGCACAGCAGCAAATGTTGAGGTGTCGTTGCAAGGCCACAGCAGTCAGGGAATCCCACTGTTATATCAACGAAAGACTGATTCTAGGCCATCAGAAAGAACACCAACTCCATCACCATCATCAACCCTCTCTCAGTCCGCCCTGTCCACCGCTACTTCCACCATATGCAGCTCTCAAGTCCAGCTCACCCTCCCAGACACTATGAGTAGGTCAAGAAAGTACTCAGTCTCTCATCCACGTACACTGGGTTTGAACGCCCACATTGCCAAACTAATCTCGTTTGAGATGATGCCCTTTCGGTTGGTGGAAAGCACAGCTTTCCGCGAACTCATGGCCTATGCAGTACCACGCTATGACCTACCCAGTCGCCACTTCTTCTCTCGCAAAGCCATCCCAGCCCTCCACCATCATGTGAAAGACCGCATTGTCCATGCACTCAAGCAGTCAGTGAGTGGAAAGGTGCACCTCACAACTGATGCATGGTCCAGTCGGCATGGCCAGGGCCGTTACGTGTCCATCACTGCGCACTGGGTTAATGTGGTGGATGCAGGGTCCACAGGGGACAGCGGTGGTGGGACAGTGCTGCCTAGCCCACGGTCTAGGAAACAGTTGGCTGTAGGCGGTCGACCCTACTCCTCGTCCTCCTCCTCCAGAAGCGACAGCTCGTCCACAGAGCGCAGTCGTACGAGCACTCCATCTGCAGCTGCCACTGTTGCACACGATGTGTCCCCCTATCGAGCAGCTAGTGGAAAGCGTCAGCAGACTGTGTTGCAGATGATGTGTTTGGGCGACAGACACACCGCCGAGGTGCTGGCCGAGTACTTGAAGCGACAAACTGAGTCATGGCTGGGCAGTGTACATCTTGAGGCAGGCAAGGTAGTTAGTGATAACGGCCGTAATTTTGTGGCAGCCATAGCCCTTTCAAAACTCAGCCACATACCTTGCTTGGCTCACACCTTGAACCTGGTGGTGCAGTGCTTCCTCAAAAATTATCCGGAGTTAACAGCCCTGCTCCAGAAGGTGCGAAGACTGTGCGCGCACATCCGCCGGTCGCCTGTACACTCCGTTCCTATGCAGAAGCTGCAGCGATTGCTCCACCTTCCCAACCACCGCCTCATTATCGACATTGCAACAAGGTGGAACTCCACCCTGCACATGGTGGAGCGGCTGTGCGAGCAGAGGCAGGCCATAATGCATTTGTGGGAGGATACACGGCCAGGCACTTTGAGAGCAGACATGGAGTTGACAGGCGTGCAGTGGTCGAAGCTGAAAGACCTTTGTAAAGTCCTTCAGTGTTTTGAGGAATGCACACGGCTGGTAAGCGCAGACGACGCCATCCTAAGCATGAGCATCCCACTTATGCGTCTGCTCATGCAAACTTTGACGCACCTTAAGGAGCAGGCGTCTGCAGCCAATGTTGATGAGGAGGAAGAGGAGGAGGGAATCCTTGATGACATTCAGCCATTGTCTGCTCAGGGACCTCTCCTGGACGAGGTGGAGGAAGAAGAGGAGGAGGAGGAGGAGGATGATGGGGATGATTACTTAGGGGAGGAGGATGCATCTCATGGGGCAAGTGAAAATGTTGGCGTGGCAAGGTCTGGTACAGGGTTTGTGCGTGACTGGAGGGATGTGGATTTGCCAGAAAGTGCTCCTCCACCCAGCACTCGCAGTGCATCATTGACACCGGGAACATTGGCCCACATGTCAGATTATGCCTTGCGGATCCTAAAAAGGGACCCCCGCATTGCCAAAATGATGAACGATGACGACTACTGGTTGGCCAGCATCCTGGATCCACGCTATAAAGGCAAATTACAAAACATCATGCCACAGGAGAACCTTGACCTAATATTGGCTAATAAACAAGCAACTCTGGTAAATCGGTTGCTTGAGGCATTCCCAGCACACAGCAGCGGTGATGGTTCTCACACGAGCCGTACGGGCCGGGGGCAGCTTGGCAGAGGTGTTCGTGGTGCACACAGCAGAATTGGCGTTGGAGACAGGGGTTTCATGACAATGTTGTGGACTGATTTTTCAAATACCGCTCACACAACTGGTAATACTGCATCGATGGAAAGTGACAGGAGACAGCAGTTGTCAACTATGGTTACAAACTACTTTTCCTCCCATATCGATGTTCTCCCACACAGGTCATTCCCCTTTGACTATTGGGCCGCTAAACTGGACACCTGGCCTGAATTGGCCCAATATGCCTTACAGGAGCTCGCTTGCCCAGCTGCAAGTGTGCTATCGGAAAGAGTCTTCAGTGCAGCTGGATCAATCCTGACAGAAAAAAGGACCCGTCTGTCAACCCAAAATGTGGATGATCTAACCTTCATTAAAATGAACCACGCATGGGTTTCCAAGGATTTTGTCCCACCTTCCCCTGATGACACATAGGGTGACAGAAAAATGGCTTGCTTTGGTCCACCTCTTCCTGGTACTTCACCTATTTCGCCTTTTGCATCAGTTGAATGTCCAACATCAACATATGCCACTTTCTAAAACTCCCTAACTGTGCTGCCTCCCCCCCCATGGCCGGGGTCACCACCCAGCGCACGACACCGTGCGAGTGCCGTTGCCCTGGACAGGTGGGTAGGCCGACTCTTGGGCGCGGGCACTGGCACAGGGTCCCTCATAGTGCAATCAAGTGTCTCTGACGGTGGTGGTGCACACCCGCCGTCAGACACACCGCTGTACTATGAGGGGCCCAGTGCCAGTACCGACGCCCACGAGTGGGCCCCCCTTGCTTGGCCAGGGCCCCAGCATTTGCAATCTTTACCTCTCCCTGCTCCTCCGCTGTGTAATCTGGGCCGTCAAATCCATACTGTGCCTGACACCGTCTGAGCCTGCCTCCTGATGTATAGACATATATTTTGAATGTGTACGCTATCCATACATGTTATCCGGGGATACGGTACCCCTTCTAACCTTTGTGCAATGACGTGCAATCCATACTGGGCCTAACACCGTCTGAGCCTGCCTCATGCTGTATAGACATATATTTTGAATGTGTACGCTATCCATACATGTTATCCGGGGATACGGTACCCCTTCTAACCTTTGTGCAATGACGTGCAATCCATACTGGGCCTAACACCGTCTGAGCCTGCCTCATGCTGTATAGACATATATTTTGAATGTGTACGCTATCCATACATGTTATCCGGGGATACGGTACCCCTTCTAACCTTTGTGCAATGACGTGCAATCCATACTGGGCCTAACACCGTCTGAGCCTGCCTCATGCTGTATAGACATATATTTTGAATGTGTACGCTATCCATACATGTTATCCGGGGATACGGTACCCTTTCTAACCTTTGTGCAATGACGTGCAATCCATACTGGGCCTAACACCGTCTGAGCCTGCCTCATGCTGTATAGACATATATTTTGAATGTGTACGCTATCCATACATGTTATCCGGGGATACGGTACCCCTTCTAACCTTTGTGCAATGACGTGCAATCCATACTGGGCCTAACACCGTCTGAGCCTGCCTCATGCTGTATAGACATATATTTTGAATGTGTACGCTATCCATACATGTTATCCGGGGATACGGTACCCCTTCTAACCTTTGTGCAATGACGTGCAATCCATACTGGGCCTAACACCGTCTGAGCCTGCCTCATGCTGTATAGACATATATTTTGAATGTGTACGCTATCCATACATGTTATCCGGGGATACGGTACCCCTTCTAACCTTTGTGCAATGACGTGCAATCCATACTGGGCCTAACACCGTCTGAGCCTGCCTCATGCTGTATAGACATATATTTTGAATGTGTACGCTATCCATACATGTTATCCGGGGATACGGTACCCTTTCTAACCTTTGTGCAATGACGTGCAATCCATACTGGGCCTAACACCGTCTGAGCCTGCCTCATGCTGTATAGACATATATTTTGAATGTGTACGCTATCCATACATGTTATCCGGGGATACGGTACCCCTTCTAACCTTTGTGCAATGACGTGCAATCCATACTGGGCCTAACACCGTCTGAGCCTGCCTCATGCTGTATAGACATATATTTTGAATGTGTACGCTATCCATACATGTTATCCGGGGATACGGTACCCCTTCTAACCTTTGTGCAATGACGTGCAATCCATACTGGGCCTAACACCGTCTGAGCCTGCCTCATGCTGTATAGACATATATTTTGAATGTGTACGCTATCCATACATGTTATCCGGGGATACGGTACCCCTTCTAACCTTTGTGCAATGACGTGCAATCCATACTGGGCCTAACACCGTCTGAGCCTGCCTCATGCTGTATAGACATATATTTTGAATGTGTACGCTATCCATACATGTTATCCGGGGATACGGTACCCTTTCTAACCTTTGTGCAATGACGTGCAATCCATACTGGGCCTAACACCGTCTGAGCCTGCCTCATGCTGTATAGACATATATTTTGAATGTGTACGCTATCCATACATGTTATCCGGGGATACGGTACCCCTTCTAACCTTTGTGCAATGACGTGCAATCCATACTGGGCCTAACACCGTCTGAGCCTGCCTCATGCTGTATAGACATATATTTTGAATGTGTACGCTATCCATACATGTTATCCGTGGATACGGTACCCCTTCTAACCTTTGTGCAATGACGTGCAATCCATACTGGGCCTAACACTGTCTGAGCCTGCCTCATGCTGTATAGACATATATTTTGAATGTGTACGCTATCCATACATGTTATCCGGGGATACGGTACCCCTTCTAACCTTTGTGCAATGACGTGCAATCCATACTGGGCCTAACACCGTCTGAGCCTGCCTCATGCTGTATAGACATATATTTTGAATGTGTACGCTATCCATACATGTTATCCGGGGATACGGTACCCCTTCTAACCTTTGTGCAATGACATGCAATCCATACTGGGCCTAACACCGTCTGAGCCTGCCTCATGCTGTATAGACATATATTTTGAATGTGTACGCTATCCATACATGTTATCCGGGGATACGGTACCCCTTCTAACCTTTGTGCAATGACGTGCAATCCATACTGGGCCTAACACCGTCTGAGCCTGCCTCATGCTGTATAGACATATATTTTGAATGTGTACGCTATCCATACATGTTATCCAGGGATACGGTACCCTTTCTAACCTTTGTGCAATGACGTGCAATCCATACTGGGCGTGAGAACGGCTGGCGAGCTGTTAAGCAAGCTACAGCACCTGTCCAGACAAGTACAGGGATTCCCTAGCGAGGAGACTTATTTGATTGTTTTCTATGTTGGGACAGCAATTTTTGGGGAGCACTATACTCTGGAGAATGATAGATGGGGCCCACCATACACTGGAACATTCCAAAGGTGGACATCAGACACTGGAGCAGCATTTACAGGGCCCATTATACACTAGAGCATTAGAAATGGGGCACATTATGTTTGGAGCATTATTTGGGCCCATAAGACAGTGGAGCTTCATCCATGGGGACCAACATTAACTGTAGCATTATGTGGAGCTCATCATATACTGTTTCAAACATTATATGGGACCAATGATTTTGTATGGAGAAATAGATGGGCCTCGTCATGAGATGTAAAAAGTGAGGTATTTTTCATTGTACTATACCGCTATTTCTCTGCCGTATCGGAGCATGATGAGTTGTGGTATGTGTTAAAGGGGCGCTCTTTCGCCCAGGGCACATGAAAACCTGCAGCCAGCCCTCCCCCCCCACAAATTTAGCCAAATAACCCCCATTTTTCAGTGCGTAACTTGTATTATGAAGTTAATTAAGGTTGACAAGCTTAAGTAAGAAGAATTGATGCTTTTGGCATTCAAATGGGCACTGTAGGTGTGTTTCCTGTCCTCCTCTCACTGCCGACTTTTATTCCCCATTGACTTACATTGGGTTTCGTGTTTCGGGACGACCCCGACTTTTCCCTATAATCGGACGATCTTGCTCGACCCGACTTTTGGAAAAGTCGGGTTTCACGAAACGAAACGCGACCCTAAAAAAGCAAAAGTCGCTCAACTCTAGTAAGGACACACACGGCTGAGGATCAGTATTGGGGTATCAGGTGTAGTAATAACGACACATACAGCAGAGGCTCAGTATTGGGGCATCAGGAGCAGTAATAAGGACACATACGGAGTTTGTGAAAGTTTGGGATAGATGGTGACAGTGCTGAAAATATGAGACGTGAAATGTGCCTTTGTTGTAGTCTCTACAGCTGAGTCCTGGCTGGAGAAGTTGTCATGTCAGTCTGGGCCAGATGGAAAAGACGTGAAAAGTGATCGACATCATCAGAAACAACGTCAGCAGTAAGTCACCATCTATAACTGTGCTGTAATCTCTATAGGTCCTGCACAATGGTATTTACCACTGACCATATGGCGGTAATATCAATGTTGGTCTTTATAGAGATTATTTTCAGCAACAGATCGGTCATCTGCTGAGGTTCTCCTACATCCACTATTAGGGTACGTCACCCAATTGTAATCAAGGTTACCTGGTTAGGGGCTCACTCAGAATTTTCGGCCCCACCGAACCAAAACCCTAACTGCGCCTTTGTTGAGGATATACACACGTGGTCAAAATTGTTGACAGAAAAACCCGCAATGGTCACAGAAATAACTTGAATCTGACAAAAGTAATAACTAAAACAATCTATAATGAACAAATGAAAGTCAGACATTGCTTTTCAATCATGCTTCCACAGAATTTAAAAAGAAAACAAACTCAAAAGTAAACACACAAAAAGAACTAAAATGATGAAAAATGGTTTAACTACTAAATACACAGTTTCCATAGGGTGAAAATGATAGAAAATAAAACCAAAATTCTCCAGAAATGTATCCTTTTCATCATACTTTTTTCAGGGCTATAAAATCCCCCGAAAAAATGACGAGATCTATAAAAATGTAGGAATATATAATCTTTATTCAAAACTATTAAAACAAAAGGTAGGATCAAAAATATGAAATGCCTCTAGGGGGCACTGGGGCTGACATAATTTATCAATAATCAGCAAAATTTCCATAAATACTCTCCAAGAAAGGGAAATTCACCAATAGTGCCCAGTGGTTAATAGAATACAATATTTATGATATGGTATCAACCCGTTAGTGACCGAGCCACTTTTGACCTTAATTACCACACCAAATTTTTGACATCTGAAATCACTTTATGTGGTAATAACTCTGGAACACCTCAATGTATCCCACTGATTCGGAGACTCGTGACATATTGTGCTTCATAATACTTGTAACATTTGTTCGATATGACTTGCGTTTACTTGTGAAAATATCGGAAATTTGCCAAAAATGTCCCAATTTTCAAAGTTTTTAATTCTTATTCTCTTAAATCAGAAAGTTGCTTCACACAAAATAGTTAATAAATAACATTTCCCACATGTCTATTTTAGATCATTTTTTAAACATACTGTATGTACTCGGGTATAAGCCACCTCGAATATAAGAGCCGAGGCACCTAATTTTACCACAAAAAATTGGGAAAACGTATTAATTCAAACATGATCCTGGTATACATTGTCCCCTCATCCCTATCCTGGCGTGTATGACCCCTCATCCCTATCCTGGCATGCATGGCCCCCTCATATCTATCTTGGTATGCATGGCCCCCTCATCCCCACCCCGGTATGCATGGCTCCTCATCCCTATCCTGGTATGCATGGCCCCCTCATCCCTATCCTGGTACGCATTGATCCTCATCCCTATCTTGGTATGCATGGTCTCCTCATCCCTATCTTGGTATGCATGGTCTCCTCATCCCTATCCTAGTATACATGGCCCCTTCATCCCTATCCTGGTATGCATGGTCCCCTCATCCCTATCCTGGTGTGCCTGGTCTCCTCATCCCTATCCTGGTATGCATGGCTTCTCTTTACTATATTGGTATGTATGGCTCCTTATCCCAATCCTGGTATGCATGGCCCCCTCATCCCTATTCTGGTATGCATGGCTCCTTCATCCCTGTCTTGGTATGCATCGCCGCCTCATCCCCTCCCTGGTATGCATGGCTTCTCTTTACTATACTGGTATGCATGGCCCCTCATCCCTATCATGGTATACATGACCCCCTCATCCCTATGCTGGTATGCATGGTCCCTTCATCCCTATCCTGGTATGCATGCCCCCCTCCCTATCCTCGTATGCATGGTCTCCTCATCCCTATCCTGGTGTGCCTGGTCTCTTCATCCCTATCCTGGTATGCATGGCTTCTCTTTACTATATTGGTATGTATGGCTCCTTATCCCAATCCTGGTATGCATGGCCCCCTCATCCCTATTCTGGTATGCATGGCTCCTTCATCCCTGTCTTGGTATGCATCGCCGCCTCATCCCCTCCCTGGTATGCATGGCTTCTCTTTACTATACTGGTATGCATGGCCCCTCATCCCTATCATGGTATGCATGACCCCCTCATCCCTATGCTGGTATGCATGGTCCCTTCATCCCTATCCTGGTATGCATGCCCCCCTCCCTATCCTCGTATGCATGGTCTCCTCATTCCTATCCTTGTATGCCTGGCTGCCTCATCTCTGTCCTTGTATGCATGGTCCGCTCATCCCTATCCTGGTATGTATATTCTTCTCATCCCTATCCTGGTATGCATGGCCCCCTCATACTTATCCTCTCCTGGCATGCATGGCTTCTCTTTACTATCCTGGTATGCATGGCCCCCTCATCCCATCCTGGTATGCATGGCACCTGATCCCTATCCTGGTATGCATGGCACCTGATCCCTATCCTGGTAAGCATGGCCCCCGATCCCTATCCTGGTAAGCATGGCCCCCTCATCCCTATCCTGGTAAGCATGGCCCCCTCATCCCTATCCGGGTAAGCATGGCCCCCTCATCCCTATCCTGGTATGCATGGCTCCTCATCCCTATCCTGGTATGCATGGCCCCTCATCCCTATCCTGGTAAGCATGGCCCCCTCATCCCTATCCTGGTATGCATGGCTCCTCATCGCTATCCTGGTATGCATGATCTCCTCATCCCTATCCTGGTATGCATGGCCCCCCTCATCCATATCCTTGTATGAATGGCTCCTTATCCCTATTCTTGTACACATGGCTCCTCATCTCTATCCTTGTATGCATGGCTCCTCATCCCTATCCTGGTCTGAATGGCTCCTCATACCTATTCTTGTATGCATGGCCCCCTCATCCCTATCCTTGCATGCATGGCTCCTCATCCCTTTCCTGGTATGCATGGTCTCCTCATCCCTATCCTGGTATGCATGGTTTCTCTTTACTATCCTGGTATGCATGGCTCCTCATCCCAATCCTGGTAAGCATGGCCCCTTATCCCTATCATGGTATGCATGACCCCCTCATCCCTATGCTGGTATGCATGGTCCCTTCATCCCTATCCTGGTATGCATGCCCCCCCTCACTATCCTGGTATGCATGGTCTCCTCATTCCTATCCTTGTATGCCTGGCTGCCTCATCTCTGTCCTTGTATGCATGGTTCGCTCATCCCTATCCTGGTATGCATATTCTTCTCATCCCTATCCTGGTATGCATGGCCACCTCATACCTATCCTCTCCTGGCATGCATGGCTTCTCTTTACTATCCTGGTATGCATGGCCCCTTCATCCCATCCTGGTATGCATGGCCCCTCATCCCTATCCTGGTAAGCATGGCCCCCTCATCCCTATCCTGGTATGCATGGCTCCTCATCCCTATCCTGGTATGCATGGCCCCTTCATCCCTATCCTGGTACGCATGATCTCATCCCTGTCCTGGTATGCATGGTCTCCTCATCCCTATCCTTGAATGCATGGCTCTTTATCCCTATTCTTGTACACATGGCTCCTCATACCTATTCTTGTATGCATGGCCCCCTCATCCCTATCTTTGCATGCATGGCTCCTCATCCTTTTCCTGGTATGCATGGTCTTCTCATCCCTATTCTGGTATGTGTAATAACGTGCAGGTGCTGATGATGTCACCACGGATCAGAGACAGACCAAAAGTTAAAGGGTTTATTTACAGGGGACAGTATCTCCTCGCAGGGAGAAGCAGTGGGGGTTAAACTGACAGTCTCTCCGCAGAAACGATGTTGCGCCCAATGATAAGTCTCTCAGCCACGCTCAGGGGCTCTGACCTGTCACAGCGGGCAGGCTGCGCGAATGGGTCACAGTCTCTGCACGGTCAGATGGAAAGCCTTCTCTGGTCAATGGGGCTTCCGCGTTCACATACTCACAGGCAACTCTATCTATATCACGTTCCTCTATCTCAGTACTCTGACCGGGAGTCCTCTCTCTTCTGCTGCGGCCTTCTCTCTCTGTGGCGCGCGCTGCTCTGGCCCTGGTGCGCTCTTCTCTGGCTCTGGCGCCGCTTTATCAAGGAAGGGGATGTCACGAAACGCACATCGGGTGCTTCACTGCCGGGCTCTCCTCTCCCTCCCCTCCCTGGTAAGCTACCTCACGGGGATTTTTTGCAGTTCTGGGGCTATTCATTGTAATGGAGTACTCAAGTTATGCCCCTTATGCAATGAGCACTTGTACTATATCTGGCCATTGACCTGTAGTGATCTGGCCCTTGGATGGCAATGGCATTATGATATTAGATACCATTTGTGCTATATTTCCCCTAATGGTATTTTTGCCAGGTCTGTTCCATCTAGGGTAGCCTGAGGGGTTGTCCCATGGGACATACTGTCCGCATCTATTTATGAGCACTTTTCTTGTTACCTCTTTTTGTATTACTGATATTTAATAAAATTTGGATATTTTTATACATATATTTTGACTCTTATGTTTCTCCTTGTATTCATATCATCCTTATCCTGGTATACATGGCTTCTCTTTACTATCCTGGTATACATGGCTCCTCATCCCAATCCTGGTATGCATGGCTCCCCATCCCTAATCTTATAATCTTTATTTTTATATAGCGCTAACATATTCCGCAGCGCTTTACAGTTTGCACACATTATCATCACTGTCCCCGATGGGGCTCACAATCTAAATTCCCTATCAGTATGTCTTTGGAATGTGGGAGGAAACGGGAGTACCCGGATGAAACCCACGCAAACACAGGGAGAACATACAAACTCCTTGCAGATGTTGTCCTTGGTGGGATTTGAACCCAGGACTCCAGCGCTGCAAGGCTGCAGTGCTATCCACTGAGCTGCCCTATCATGTTATGCATGGCTCCTCATCCCTATCCTGGTATGCATGTTCTTCTCATCCCTATCCTGGTATGCATGTCCCCCTCATCCCTTTCTTTGTATGCATGGTCTCCTCATCCCTGTCCAGGTATGCATGGCTCCTCATCCCCATCCTGGTATGCCTGGCTCCTCATCCCTATCATTGTATGTATGGCCCCCTCATCTCTATTCTAGTATGCATGGCTCCTCATCCTTATCCTTGTATGCATAGCTCCTCATCCCTACCCTGATATGCATGGCCCCCTCATATCTATCCTTGTACCCCTCATATCTATCCTTGTATGCATGGCCCCCTCATCCCTATCCTTGAATGCATGGCCTCCTCATCTCTATCCTTGCACGCATAGCCCTCATCCCTATCCTGGTACGCATGGCTCTTCATCCCTATCCTGGTAGGAATGGCCCCCTCATTCCTATGCTGGTATGCATGGTGTCCTCATCATCATCCTTGTTTGCATGGCCCCCATCAAAAAAACATAAAAAAAATAAACCATCCTACTTACCTTCCTGCGCTCCCTTTCAGTGTCTTGTTCTGTTACCAGTAGCTGATTTATGCTTGTAAGCAGTGCATGGCAGGGACTTCATGCGCTGCTTGAAAGCAGAGCACAGCTGCTGGAATACTCACTGCTCTTCACGCCGGGACTATGTGCATGGAGGGCAGTGAGTATTCATTGCTATTTTGTAGGGGGCACAGTAGCAGCAGTCGCCGGCTTCCTGCCTCCTGTGACCTGCTACTCCGTCGCTGCTGCTTCCCCTCCATCTTGTGGGACCTTCACCCGAGTATAAACCAAGGGGGGCTTTTTCAGTTTTCAGCATAAAAAATGCGCTAAAAAATCTCAGCTTATACTCGAATATATGATAATTTTTTTTGTTAGGAGGTTATAAGGCTTAAAAGTTGTTCAGCAATTTCTCACTTTTCCAACAAAATTTACACAACCATTTTTGTAGGGACAACATCATATTTCAAGTGACTTTGGGGGTTGTATGACAGAAAATACCCAAAATTGACACCTTTCTAAAAACTACACCTCTCAAAGTACTGAAAACCACGTTCAAGAAGTTTACTAACCCTTCCAGATCTTCACAAGAACTAAATCAATATGGAAGAAAAAACTTAACATTTAACTTTATTTCACAAAAAAATTACTTTAGCTCCAAATTTGTTATTTTTACAAGGGTAACAGGAGGAAATGAACCCTAAAATTTGTTGTGTAGTTTCTCCTGAGTATGCCAATACCCCATATGTGGGGGAAATCCACTGTTTGGGCTCTCGTCAGGTCTCGAAGGGAAGTAGCACTGTTTGACTTTTTGAACACAAAAATGGCTGGAATCGAGAGCAGACACCATGTTATGTTTGGAGAGCTCCTGATGTGCCTAAACAGTGAAACCCCCCCACAAGTGACCCCATTATGGAAACTAGACCCCTCAAGGAATGTATCCAGATGTGTTGGGAGTACCTTGAACCCCAAGGTGCTTCACAGAAGTTTATAATGTAGAGCTGTGAAAATAGAAAATCACATTTTATCCACAAAAATGTTATTTT
Organism: Dendrobates tinctorius; assembly: GCF_039654945.1. Lineage (NCBI taxonomy): Eukaryota > Metazoa > Chordata > Amphibia > Anura > Dendrobatidae > Dendrobates > Dendrobates tinctorius. Next base: position 3,217,045 of record NW_027361696.1, on the reverse strand, counting down.
AGCCCCAATTTTTTATTGTCACAATGGTAACAGGAGAAAATGGACCCCAAAATGTGTTGTACAATTTCTCCTGAGTACGCTGATGTCCCATACGTGGAGGAAAACTACTGTTTGGGCGCACGGCAGGAAGGAATGATGTTTTGGAATGCAGACCTTGATAGAATGGTCTGCGGGCGTCTTGTGCGTTTGAAGAGCCCCTGATGTGGCTAAACAGTGACAACCTCCCACAAGTTACCCCATTTTGGAAACTAAACCCCTTAATGATTTTATCAAGGGGTATAGTGAGCATTTTGAATCCACAGATATGACACAGAATTTCATAACATTAAGTCATGAAATTGAAAAAGTTCATCGTTTTCACGAAAATGTCGTTTTTGCCCCAAATTTGTAATTTTCACAATGGACAATAGGAGAAAACGGACCCATATTTTGTTGTGCAATTGTCCCGAATGCAACTATATCCTATATGTGGTCAAAACCTTCTGCTTGGGCACATGGCAGGGCTAGGAAAGAAAATTTGCCTGGTATAAATTTTGAATGCTTAGTCGCATTTGAAGAGCCCCTGACATGTGAAAACAGCAGAAACCCCCCACAAGTTACCCTAGTTTGAAAACTAGACCCCTCAAAGAATTGATCTAGGTGTGTAATGAGAATTTTGAACCCATAGATGCCTCACACAATTTTATACCATTGAGACGTGGAAATATTAGATTTCAATGGTAAAAATGTAAGTTTTCTATTTGCTGCAAATTTGTCAGGTACACAAGGTTTAATAGGCAAATCTAGACCCCACAATTTATTTCACAATTTATTGCACAATTTCTTCCAAACGTGATGCTGCCCCATATGTTGTCAGCAATTACTGTTAGGCCGGGGTCACACTGGCGAGGAATACGGACGAGTGAGAGGCATTAAAAGCACGCATTACACACGGACAAATTATTCTCTATGGGTTTGCTCCCAACAGCCGTATATTTCTCGGGCGTATTCTACGGTCCGTGCCAATCGCAGCATGCTGCGATTGTCAGCGTACAACGCCCGTAGTACGCCAATGCAAGTCTAATGGTGCGCTAAAAATACGCATTACACACGGACCAGATGTGTGACTTGCGAGAAATACGCACCCAGTGTCCTTTAGAAAAGCCGGCAATTCAGTGCACGATATAGTAAAATCACACTGACAGGTTTTATAACACAAACGAAAGAATAGCTATAGACACATAGAATACATACATATATATATATATATATATACATGTCATTGAAACACATATATATATATATATATATATTTATATTTCACAGAGTTCTTCATAGCAGAATAGCCGCTAATTCAATTGCCGGCTTTAGTCAAATCATTCCCCAACCCGACATGAAATGACACAGGGTTAATATACAGTAAACCATTTCATGTTTTGTTTTGTATGTCTTTCATTAGTAATTCGATGAGGGTTGATGTGTAAAATTTGGGAGGTGTAGTTGTTAATTTAAGGGGTTAATTCATTGTAAAAAAATGTGTGGGCTCCCGCATCGACAAATTACCGCAGGAGCCCACACATTTTTTTACAACGAATTAACCCCTTAAATTAACACCTACACCTCCCAAATTTTACACTTCAACCCTCATCTAATTACTAATGAAAGACATACAAAACAAAACATGAAATGGTTTACTGTATGTAAACCATGTGTCATTTCATGTCGGGTTGGGGAATGATTTGACAAAAGTCGGCAATTGATTTAGCGGCTATTCTGCTATGAAGAACTCTGTGAAATATAAATATATATATATGTGTCTCAATGACATGTATATATATATATATATATATATATATATATATATGTATTCTATGTGTCTATATCTATTCTTTCTATTGTGTTATAAAACCTGTCATAGGGCTCCATTATATGTCCATTTTGCAAGCCGGCGAGAAAATCTCGCCATACGGATTACATACGGATGCTTACATGCGCAAAATACGCGACCACACCTTGCTTACGGATGACATACGGAGCACTATTTAGGGGTCATTCATCCATATTATGCCTGTAAACTACGGACCGTATTTTGCGTCTGTTAAGGTGACCCCGGCCTTAGGCCACACTTCAGGGCTGAGAAGGATAGAGCGCTATTTGGCTTTTGGAGCACCGATTTTGCTATTATAGTTTACGGGCAACATTTGAAGAATGCCTATGGTGCCAGAACAGCAGAAAACCCCCAAAAGTGACCCCATTATAGAAACTTCACCTCTCAATTAATTAATCTACGGCTGCAGTGACTATTTTGTAACATCAATGCCAGACTTTTTCTGGAGAAATGCAAATCTGACAGTCTAGTACCCATACATTGTGCCTCCATATATTGTAGCGCCACATACATTATTCCCCCTCCACACAGTGTAGAGCCGTCATATAGTGTAGCGCTGCCATACAATGTAGCGTCCCCATATATTGTAGCACCTTATAGATTGTGCCCAGCTTGTGCTTCTGGCAATATGCACCAGTAAATTAAGTGCCCTCTCTCCATTACAATAATGCCTAACATTTGATAGCTTACTGTGGTTTAGGCACAGTAGGGCTCAGAAGGAGGTGGGCATTTGTATTGGGAGCACAGAATTCACTGGATTTTATTTGAGGGGGGCAGGAGCTATGTCGCTTTACCAGAGTCTTTGTTTTACCAGTAATGTGGGAACACCCTATGGTTCCAGTGACAGATGACGGACCTGAGTGGGGGCTAGTTTTGTGTGGGATAAATTATGGCTTTTATTGGTAACATTTTGGGGTACATTATATTTTTTGATCACTTCCAGAATAAGGCTGGATCACATTTTTAAGGGGTCAGTATATATTCAGTGAGGGGGCATCATACTGTGTATAGGGGAGCTGTAGAGGGGGAGGCTCGGGACACTATGAAATGTAAAGTGAGCACTTATTGTTATAGGGGAACGCAGGTTACTGTGACTGTCAAAGGGGCACACTGAGCAATATTAGTTTTTAGGGGACAAAATGTGGGCACTGTTTCCTAGGGCACTTGCACCTGGCATTACTATATTATAAAGGGTTGCTTTAGAATTTAGAGGGCACATAGTACCACACAAGACGTGCAGTAATAGAGACACATATGGCAGCGCGCGACTCAGGATTGAGGTATTAGCAGGATGAGGAGTTTGTGCAAGTTGGGAATAGATGGTGACAGTGCTGAAAATTTGAGAAGTCAGATATGTCTTTTTTGTATTCTCTGTAGCCGAGTCCTGGCTGGAAGAAGTTGCCATGTCTGTCTGGGCCAGATGGAAAAGACATGAAAAGTGAACGATTCCATCAGAAAGAACATCAGCTGTAAGTCACCATCTATAACTGTGCTGTAATCTCTTACATGTTCTGTAGGACTGGTATCTACCACTGACCATATGGCTTACAGCAGAAGAAAGTGAAGGTTCTGAAGTGGCCATCTCAGTCTCCTGACCTCAATATCATTGAGCCACTCTGGGGAGACCTCAAACGTGCAGTTCATGCTAGACTGCCCAGGAATTTACAGAAACTGGAGGCTTTTTGCCAAGAAGAGTGGGCAGCTTTACCATCTGAGAAACTAAAGAACCTTATCCACAACTACCAAAAAAGACTTCAAGCTGTCATTGATGTTAGAGGGGGCAATATACGGTATTAAGAAATGGGGTATGTAAACTTTTGATCAGGTTCATTTGGATGTTTTTGGGTTGTCATTATGATTTAAAAAGCGAAAACACAGTAGTTTGACAATAAATTACTTCACCCAACCACTAACCATGAGTGGAGAAAAAGTTTTGGTGTTATCATTCATATTCTCTGAAAAAAGAAAGCAAAAATTCTGCCGGGGTATGTAATCTTTTGAGCACAACTGTATATATGTAATATATATATATATATTGCATCCTATAATAAATCACATTCTACTTATATAGCAGGTATTAACCTAGCGAATAGCAATAGTATACAGTGTTGAAAATGTCTAGTATCCTATCTAGTATCCTATTATTAAACAGATGTAATAATCAGTTATCGAATTGCACATTGTTCCTTATCCAAATATGTGATCAGGGGGTCATATTAGCTATCAGAACTTATACAGACTAAAGGCTTCCCGGAATAAACAAGGGGACACGCGCATCAGGGCGAGTGGGCAGTGCGGTTGACATCACTGATTACTCAGCGAGACATGGTTACAGGTAATGAATGGTCTACCTATATTGGCACGCCAATCTTTAGTCTGTACAATAAACATAATAAGCTTTTGTTTTTAATAATTCTGAATAAAGATGACATATTCCTACATTTTTATGGATCTCCATTTCTTCGTGGGATTTTCTAGCCCTGATAAAGGTTATTAATTCATTATATTAAGAAGTGCCGTATACACATTTTGCAGTGGACATGCTTGTTTATAACTTTCCACCACACTGATAAGCTAAAAACGGAGTATAAAGTGATCAACAAGTCGTATTTAAAAAACTAAAAATCTGGTATTACTGTAATCATATAGACCCAAGAATAAAATCAAATATGCATGGTGTAAGGCATTAAAAAAAAAAAAAAATATTGAATTGCTGTTTATTTTTTAATTCTTCCTCCCATAATTCAGTACAATGCTTGGTTCAAGTTTATTCGGTGCGGGGTTTCCGTCTAAAGCACCAAAAACCACGATTCAGACGAATTCCTCAATGGAAACATTCACTACAGTGAGGCAGTCACTTTGGACTGTTCTGGTGATGTCACGCACGAAAGTGTGGTCAACTGCAGTTGTGATTATGCGTACAAAGATGGGCCACTGCCGTAATATAGGCCAATCAGGGTGCAAAGTGACTCCATCTGCCTGATTATAGTGAGTGGTTCCATTGTGGGTTTCATCAGAATCGTGTTTTGGGGAGGATTAGGCTGAGTAGAGCACAGAATAAATGTGAACTTATTCTTAAATGCAATCAAATAATGTCATGAACCCCAAAACGGTACCACTAAAAAGTTCAACTCATCCTGAAAAAACAAGTTCCAATGAAGAAGCAGGAGGACGGCATCGCAAGAAGATGGAAGGTGCTGGACCCGGACCTGCAACACCCATCGGACCGGACCCCCCCCCAGGTGAGTATAATAAAACTTATTTTTTTAATCTTGCAGATCAGACCGGGGGCTTATCTACAGCATTAAAGAATGCTATAGATAAGCCCAGAAAGGCTGTGGCCGCATCTTATAGCGGCCACAACAGGTGACAGGTGCACTTTAAGGGCTTAGCAAACTATTATTTCAAATCTATGTTGCAAATTGTGCATCTTCCTTCTAAGTCCTGCTGTGTGGCCAAACAGTAGTTCATGGCGACTTATGGGGTATCATCACATTGGGAACAAATTACGTAACAAATTATGGTGTCTATTTTCTACTATTAGTCTTTCTGAGAATTAAAAAAAGAGGAACAAGTAACATTTTAGTGGAAAAAAAATTTTTTTTTTGTGTTTACAGCCCAAACTTATACAATTGTTTTGAAGCACATGTAAGTTAAAAATGCTCACTACATATCTAGATGAATTCCTTTTTGGGGTTTAATTTAAAAAAAAAATGGGGTCACTTATGGGATTTTCTGTTATTTTGTCACCTCAGTCACTCTGAAAATGCGACATTGTGTTCACAACCTATTCCAGCCAAATTTGTGCTCCAAAAGCCAAATGGCTCTCTGTCCTCTCTGAGCTTAAAGTTCTTCCATGCTCCTGAACATTCATTTTCAAATAAATACGGGGTATGACCGCAATCTAGAGAAACTGCATAATAAATTGTTAGTTTCATTTCTCTTGTTAACACTTTTGAAAATGGGGCTAAAACGTAAGTCTGATGGGAAAAAATTAGTTTTCATGTCCAAGTGTTATAACATTCTGGGAAGCACCTGAGTGTTCAAAATCCTCAGCTTACACCTAGATGAATTCCTAAAAGTGTCTAATTTCCAAAATGGTTCTTCTGCTGTTTTCGTATCTCATGCACTCTACAAATGTGATAAGACGTCCACAATTTATTCCCCCCAAATTTGCGCTCCAAAAATCAAATAACACATCTTGACGGCAGTTTTAACTGCATATGGGGTTTTGCCATGTTTTGGAGAAGTAACTAAAAAAATTGTTTAGCCTATTTCTCATATTACTCATTGTGAAAATGACAAATTTGGGACTGACCAATATTCTAGTGGAAAAAATATTTTTTTTCATTTTTCAATCCACTTTGCCTTAATTCATGTGAAGCACCTGAAGGGTTAACAAATTTCATGAAAGCAGTTTACATCATTTTGAGGGGTGCAGTTTTTAAAATGGTATAACCTTTGGGGGTTTCCAATATATCGGCCCCACAAAGTCATTTCAGAACTAAATTAATCCATAAAAAATAATGTAAATATCCTTGAAATAAATGAAAAACTGCTACTAAATATTAACCCTTGTAATATCCTAGCAAAATATAAAGATGTTTGAAAAATGATGTTGACATAAAGTAAACATATGGGCCATGTGACTTATTAACTAGAATCCTACTCCACACTGATGAGGGGCAACACCCAGAAACAGCTGTGTGTGGATGGATACCTGGCCTTGGTATTTCCCTTGTCATATCTGTAAACTCGTAAAGAGCTGGATATTGACTTAAAGGGCCACTTAATATGGTGGTAATGGTGGTTTCCGAAAGGAGCCACCCCTTGGCTGGGTCCTTCCCTGGAGGAAGATCTGGCTAGCCCCGTGTTTGAGACTCTTAAATGAGGCTCCACGGACTTAATTTGCATATTTCTATTTCCCAGGGAGCATTGCACCTAGGATTTCACTGATTGAGTGCCTTTGCCGGCTGCCGCAGTGTTTTCTTTGACTGGTCACCCTGAGATCAGTGATTGTTTCAAGATGTTGGTCTACTAGGCATTGCTCCCACCTAGCCAGAATCCTACTCCACACTGATGAGGGGCAACACCCCGAAACAGCTGTCTGTGGATGGATACCTGGCCTTGGTATTTCCCTTGTCATATCTGTAAACTCGTAAAGAGCTGGATATTGACTTAAAGGGCCACTTAATATGGTGGTAATGGTGGTTTCCAAAAGGAGCCACCCCTTGGCTGGGACCTTCCCTGGAGAAAGATCTGGCTAGTCCCATGTTTGAGACTCTTAAATGAGGCTCCACGGACTTTATTTGCATATTTGTATTTCCCAGCGAGCATTGCACCTAGGATTTCACTGATTGAGTGCCTTTGTCGGCTGCCGCAGTGTTTTCTTTGACTGGTCTCCCTGAGGTCAGTGATTGTTTCATGATGTTATTAACTAGTATGTGTGGTATGACTATCTGATTTATAGTTGTAAATATTGAAATTTTGAAAATAGCTCATTTTTCTACATTTTTGTTTAATTTTAGATATTTTCATAACCAATGCAAAACTTAGCGATTTAAATTTACCAGTAACATAAAGTGCAATGTGTCATGAAACACTGTGTACGAATCACTGGGATATGCTGGAGCATTTTTGAGTTGTTGACACATGGCAGATTTTAAAAATGGTGCTTGGTCATTAAAGGAAATCTGTCAGTAGGATCGTCCCTCCTACGTCATCTATATGGGCAAGAAGGTCCTAGGAAGCTGAATAAAAAGATGCCTCACTCCTCTTGGTATCTGATGAATTATGTGTTTACTCTGTTTTGTCTTTGTGAGTACAAGTACCCTCTGTCCCCATCCTTTCTGACCTTGACAGCCACATTCAGCTTAGAGCGAGGGTTGCGAGCCACATTCGGCACTGAGAGAGGGTCACGAGCCACATCCAGCTCCCACCCCCTTCAAAGTAGTGTCAACCAAAGCTCCCATTACAGGAATAATGATAACCTAAGCTTTTCCACAGAAATCACTCCAAAACAGTACACTGAGATCCAGGGGTTCCCACAATACCCCCATTCAGTATTATTCCATCAAGGACTCCCAACACACTGTCGCATCCAGCTTTGAGCACCTCCTCTAACACGTAGTACCATCCTCCAGCGTACCATACCTAAAATATCGTTAAACCCCAAGACCAGTATAGGTGCATCCAGATCTGCTCTTCTGTGTCGGGCCACTCACAACATTCACCATTTTGAGATGTACTCTTCATACCTGTCTTCTAGACCTGGAGCTAATGCACCAAGCTGACAGACAGTCGCGAGCCACAATTCATAGGACCATGAGCCACATGTGGCTCCCGAGCTACAGATTGGGTATCCTGTAAGGTAAAGTGCTGCAGAATATGTTGGCGCTGTAGAAATAAAAATTATTATTATTATGTGTAATACGATGTTTTATTCCAGAGGAATTCACATTTTTCTTACATAAATGAGCTTTTAAGATCTATGGGCTGGACATAGATGTAACTGAACGCAAGCAATGACTAGCCAGGTCTTTCCCCGGGAAGGAACAACCACGGGAAGGGCAGTCTCCAATGAAGGAAACCACCTATGCCAAAACATGGTATCCATCCACAGACAGCTGTTTCGGGGTATTGCCCCTCATCAGTGTGGAGTAGGAAACTGGCCAGTAGGAGCAATGCCTAGTAGAAGACTGTGAAAAATGAGGATGAATGAACTCATGGAGATCAACATCCAACACTGTGGAGACACCATCACATGTTTCTCAATGCAGTGATTCTAGAGCAATGCCCCCATCCCTTATGGGAAATATGCAAAAACATGCAAAACACAAGCCGCGGAGACATCATCACATGTTTCTCAATGCAAGCAATGACTAGCCAGGTCTTTCCCCGGGAAGGAACAACTACGGGAAGGGCAGTCTCCAATGAAGGAAACACCTATGCCAAAACATGGTATCCATCCACAAACAGCTGTTTCGGGGTATTGCCCCTCATCAGTGTGGAGTACGAAACTGGCTAGTAGGAGCAATGCCTAGTAAAAGACTGTGAAAAATGAGGATGCCATGGATACCATGTTTTGGCCTAGGTGGTTTCCTTCATTGGAGACTGCCCTTCCCATGGTTGTTCCTTCCCGGGGAAAGACCTGGCTAGGTTGAGAAACATGTGATGGTGTCTCCGCGGCTTGTGTTTTGTATGTTTTTACATATTTCCCATAAGGGATGGGGGCATTGCTCTAGAATCACTGCGTTGTGAAACATGTGATGGTGTCTCCGCAGTGTTGGATGTTGATCTCCATGAGTTCATTCATCCTCATTTTTCACAGTCTTCTACTAGGCATTGCTCCTACTGGCCAGTTTCCTACTCTACACTGATGAGGGGCAATACCCCGAAACAGCTGTCTGTGGATGGATACCATATTTTGGCATAGGTGGTTTCCTTCATTGGAGACTGCCCTTCCCGTGGTTGTTCCTTCCCGGGGAAAGACCTGGCTAGTCATTGTTTGAGTTGAGAAACATGTGATGGTGTCTCTGCGGCTTGTGTTTTGTATGTTTTTACATATTTCCCATAAGGGATGGGGGCAATGCTCTAGAATCACTGCGTTGAGAAACACGTGATGGTGTCTCCGCAGTGTTGGATGTTGATCTCCATGAGTTCATTCATCCTCATTTTTCATAGATGTAACTGAGACTACTCCTCCAGAGCTTATTTTAAAGGAAAGGGGGATGTTACCAGTGTGAGACATGTAATGACTGACAGTCCATTGTTTTAAAATTACACACCATTCGGAGTGAGATCTGAACTAACACAGTACAGCAGAGCTGACACAGTACAGCAGATCTGTGTCCTGCCCATAGATCTTTAACAGCTCATTTGCATATAAGAAAAATATGGATTTCTTTGGAATAAGCCATTGGATCACAGATAACATGGTATCCTGAATATGGAAAAGTCATGTTGTCCTGATTGCTGCAGTTTACCGTAGATTATGGAGTAGTTGCTGATGTAAGTAGTAAGAAGAACAAGAGCCTCCATAGAATAAAAAGAGAATCTGATGTACATTGTATATCTCTGTCTTCTACATATTGCAATCACCTGACCGCTACAGCAAATCACAGGCCTCATCAACTAAAAATGGGAAGGTCACTGCTTCCAATCCCAGTAGAGATCACCGAAATGACCGGCACTGGGTTTACAGCAGGTGACTATGCCTCATTTTATTGTTTTTAAAGCATTCATGTCCTGTTCAGAATTTTTCTTTGCTTTTTTTTTCATGTTGGACGACCCCTTAAACCACTGGTCAGCATATTCAGAAATGAAAAGAAGCTCCACACATATTTTTATAAAAACTATTATTATGTATTCTGCATATCATAAAAATACAGCATAATTGTGTAATCCGTGTTTACCAGGCTGGACATATACATGACAAGGCCTTCTAGAGAGGTAATCTATGCCGATGTAGGCCACCATCTATTATACAAACTTCTATCTGCACCCCATTCCATGGCTGACACCACTCAGTGATCTTGCTCCCCATTGTTCACAATGGAGCAGTTTAGCTAACATGGGATGGAACAAAGGAAATAAAGGTCAAATGTTCCCTTTTGTTCTGTCAGAGGAAGTCAATCAGGAAGAGCAGAATGTGTCTCACGGAAGTCTCCCTGCTACTGATAAGGGAACCCAGCTGAGGCAGCTTTAGATGCAAAGACTATCAAAATTCTAAAAGAACAAACAATATTAAAGTAAATGTGACTTATAAGTGGCATTAACTCTTCTGGGCCCAATGCATGTCTTCTAGTGCCATGCTTCACCTCATGTATAGATCAGAAATTCAGAAATTATAATTCTGTGGCAAATCTTGCGTGAGTTTCAGTATCAGACTGTTTCACAGGAATGTTAAAAGGCAGGGTGCGCCACTGTTCTGCTTCTAGAGATATTCAATACCCAGGCTTCCACCGAAATGGAAAATCGTCACAAAACTTAGCACTGTACACCCACAAACAGTGTAAGAAATAAAGCAGAACACAAAACCACAGCACGAGCCCGAAAACAACATTCAAGAAACCCTAATAACGAGACAGAGAACATAGTTTTATTAATAAACCTTCCTTATGAAAGAGTGGACACTTTATACTGTCTTTATTGTCTTAGGCTATGTGCACACGTTGAGTATTTGCTTGCATAAATTTCTGCAAGATTTCTGCATCTTTTGGCAGAAAAACGCAGTGGAAAATCCGCGCTTTTTTAATGCATTTTTGTTGTGTTTTTCATACGGGTTTTTATGCATTTTTGTATGCGCTTTTGTAAGGGTATGTTCCCACGGTCAGTAAATGCTGCAGGTTGGACGCTGCGTACATCCGCAGCATCCAACCCGCAGCGGCCAGATGTTACAGCATAGTGGATGGGATTTCCAGACTGCAGCATGTCTATTTATCTTGCCGAGAAGCGAGTCTCCGCAAGATAAATATCACCCATACAATGTATTAGGCCGGAGTCACACTAACCTGCGCAAAATACGGTCCGTAGTTTACAGGCGTAATACGGATGAATGACCCCTAAATAGTGCTCCGTATGTCAACTGTAAGCAGGGTGTGGTCATGTATTTTGCGCATGTCAGCATCCGTATGTAATCCGTATGGCGTCCGTATGGTGAGATTTTCTCGCAGGCTTGCAAAATGGACATATAATGGAGCCCTATGACAGGGTTTCTAACAGAAACCAAAGAATAGATATAGACACATAGAATGCATATATGTATATATGTATATATGTATGCATTCTATGTGTCTATATCTATTCTTTTGTTTCTTTATTAAACCTGTCAGTGTGAGTTTACTGTATCGCACACTGAATTGCCGGCTTTGCTAAAAGACACCGGGTGCGTATTTCTCGCAAGTCACATGTGTGGTCCGTGTGTAATCCGTATTTTTTGCACACCCATAGACTTGCATTGGCGTACTACGGGCGAAGTACGCTGACAATTGCAGCATGCTGCGATTGGCACGGACCATAGAATACGGATGCGAAATATACGGCTGGTGCGAGGGACCCCATAGAGAAACATTGGTCCGTGTCTAATGCGTGCTTTTAGCACCTCTCACTCGGCCGTATTAGACGCGATGATTCCGCACGGTTTAATGAACACATGCGGAATCACCTGCGTTCAAAAGCCGGCAGCACTTTGGACGCAGTGGACATGTGCTGTGTTCAAAGTGCTGCCGGTTGCTGACCGTGGGAACATACCCTTAGCTAATTAAAGATATATTATTAATGAAAAAAATGTGATGTAATTTCCTTATTCTACCTCTTGTTTTTCATTCTCCATTGAAGACCATAATATAATTACATACCATGTTCAAATATATATATATATATGTAACACCAAGCCCAAGGTTTAGTTATGAACAAGTATCAGCCAGATACCCTCATGACTAAAATGGTACATAAAGAGTTAAAGACATACACACACCAGCCTATGTAGGAGCATTAACATAATTAACCTATATATCCTGTAACAAAACAGCAACTGTCAGAAATCTACATGAAACGCAATATCTGTTTATTTAAAAAAAAAAAAAAAATTACATGGGCTCCGCATAATTTTCATAACCAGCAGAGGGAAAGCCGACAGCTGAGGGCTGATGTTAATATTCTGTGAAGGAGCCTTTACTGGCTAGTTTACAGGGGAACCCCAGAGAAAATTGACATGGAGTCCCCCTATAAAATCCAACCAGAAAATGCAAGGCAGACAGCTGCGGGCTGATATTAATAGCCTGGGAAGGACCATGGATATTGGCACCCCCCCAGGCTAAAAACATCAGTTCTCAGCCATCCCAGAAATGGCACATCTTATAGATGCGCCAATTCTGGCACTTAGCCTCGCTCTTCCCACTTGCTCTGTAGCAGTGGCAAGTGGGGTTCATATTTGTGGGGTTGATGTCACCTTAGTATTGTCAGGTGACATCAAGCCCACAGGTTAGAAATTGTGAGGTGTCTATAAGACATCTATCCATTACTAACCCCATAGTGATATTGTGTAAAACACAGACACCCAGAATAATTTATTTGAAATAATCACACAGACTCCTTTTTTGAATCTTAATTTAACATACTTACTGAACACCTAATCTGCAACGCCCCCGTCTCCTGCAAACAATCAAAAAATAATAAATCAGCATATAATACTATCCTCTCCGATGTAGTCCATTTAATACCAAGTGTCCCATGGCGATATCATGTGTAGAACAGTCACATCGGAACTAACCGGCCTCCGGCGATACACTGACAGGAGGATGTCGCTCCTGCAGTGTATCACTGCGCTGCCGTTAGAGTTCATCGGAGTTCATCAGCTCCAGTGCTCTCACTTACGGCACCACTGCATGAGAACCGGACCTGATCAGCTGATGACTGTTTTACACGTGAAATCATCGTGGGACACTCGGTATTAATGGATTACGGCGGACAGGGAGAATATGTTGGTTTATTATTTTTAATTGCTTTCAGGAACTGTGGGCGACTGTGATTAGGTGTTCGGTGAGTATGTATATTGTATGTGATTATGTCAATGTTTTGATTTTTTTTTACAATTGAACACAGGCGCCGGATGATGAGACTATTCTCCCATCATCGGCTCAAGCTGTCTCTGTTATATGTGACAGAGCTGGATGGGAGTAGTAGTCCTATCAGACGACGCCTAAGCACAATCACTATGGGCTGTTTGTCGCATTTGTACACACAAACAGACACCCGCAGACAGACAAACGCAGACAAACACAGACAGACACGCTCACACACTCTTCCTCCTTCTGACATCATTTCCTTTGACAATTCTGCAGCGTTTTTGGCAGCAAATCTGCAGCAAATACTCAAATCATTTTACACCTGCATTTTTACTGCAGATTTGACGGACTGAATTAAAGTCAATGAATTAAAAATGATGCAGAAACACAAAAAGAATTGACATGCTGCAGAAAATAAAACGCAAATAAGGACGGAAATTTACTGATCATGTGCACAACACTTCTGGATTGTCACTGCATTACCTTGCTTTACTATTCCATTGCATTTTTGGAGCATTAACGCTGGTAAAAAAGCCGCAAAAACGCATTGTGTGCACATAGCATTAAGATTGTGACTCGCATTGCATAGAATATGAGGAATTTGGGACAAATATCTGCCAGCTTATTAAGGCTATGTACCCACATATGCAGAAAATTCCTGACTAAAAACCGGACTCCTTCCCAGGAAAAACGCATTTTTTGTGCGTTTTTTATGCGTTTTTTTCCGTAGCGTCCACATTCTCATAGAATATAGTTGGAAATGCGTTTTTTTTCTGCAAAATTAATGAACATGCTGCGTTTTCTACCACAATGTGTTTTTTTTGCAGAAAAAAGTGCATCATATGTACAAAAATTGCAGAATGCATTATAAGAATGGGATGCTTAATGTATGCATTTTTAAAGCGTTTTTGCATGGAAAAAAACACTTATGTGGGGGGCACACAGCCTTAAGGTTCAGCCGAGCTAGCTTTACACTGAATGTACATTTAGAAATGTTCTATGCTACATCCTAATATTATGGCCCAGAGCTGCACATTACATTACTGATCCTGAGTTACATCCTGTATTATACTCCAGAGCTGCACTCACTATTCTGCTGGTGCAGTCACTGTGTACATACATGCACATTACTGATCCTGAGTTACATCCTGTATTATACTCCAGAGCTGCACTCACTATTCTGCTGGTGCAGTCACTGTGTACATACATTACTGATCCTGAGTTACATCATGTATTATATTCTAGAGCTGCACTCACTATTCTGCTGGTGCAGTCACTGTGTACATACATTACATTACTGAACCTGAATTACATCCTGTATTATCCTCCAGAGCTGCACTCACTATTCTGCTAGTGCAGTTACAGTGCACATACATTACATTACTGATCCTGAGTTACATCATGTATTATACTCCAGAGCTGCACTCACTATTCTACTGGTGCAGTCACTGTGTATAAACATTACATTACTGATCCTTAGTTACATCCTGTATTATACCCCAGTGCTGCACTCACTATTCTGCTGGTGCAATCACTGTGTATAAACATTACATTATTGATACAGAGTTACATCATGTATTATACTCCAGAGCTGCACTCACTATTCTGCTGGTGCAGTCACGGTGTACATACATTACATTACTGATGCTGGGTTACATCCTGTATTATACTCCAGAGCTGCACTCACTATTCTGCTGGTGCAGTCACTGTGTACATACATTACTGATCCTGAGTTAGGCTAGTTTCACACTAGCGTATTTTCCATGCAGCGCACGGCGCCTCTAAGCCCCGCCCCCTGCTGGCTCCCTGCCCACCCCATCCGGTCATCGCCGCCTACTATCGCACACGGCCGCATGCGATCTGCGCACCCTATCTTTAGCATAGGGTGTGCAGACCGTGCACTGGCCGTGCGCTCGTAGGGTTTTAGCGTGCGCTGCGCACTTTTGAAGGTGCGCCGAGTGCGCCAAAATGCAACATGGAGCGTTCGGCGCACACAGGCGCACCTTCAAAAGTGCGCAGCGCACGCTAAAATCCTACTAGCGCACGGCCAGCGCATGGTCTGCGCACCCTATGCTAAAGATAGGGTGCGCAGATCGCATGCGGCTGTGTGCGATAGTAGGCGGCGATGACCGGATGGGGCAGGCAGGGAGTCGGCAAGGGGCGGGGCTTAGCGGCGCCGTGCGCTGCATGGAAAATTCGCTAGTGTGAAACTAGCCTTGCATCCTGTATTATACTCCAGAGCTGCACTCCCTATTCTGCTGGTGCAGTCACTGTGTACATACATTACATTACTGATCCGGAGTTACATCCTATATTATACCCCAGAGTAGCACTCACTATTCTGCTGGTGCAGTCACTGCGTACATACATTACATTTCTGATCCTGAGTTACTTCCTCTATTGTACTCCAGAGCTGCACTCACTATTCTGCTGGTGTGGTCTCTGTGTACATACATTATATTACTGATCCTGAGGTACATTCTGTATTATACTCCAGAGCTGCACTCACTATTCTGCTGGTGTAGTCTCTGTGTACATACATTGCATTGCTGACCCCTGTACTGATCCTGGGTGACATTCTCTGTTGCTTAATTAGGTGTCTTCATATTCAGTGTAATTTATCATTTTTCAAGACATACACCGTTCCATTTAGTATAAAATCTATATATCTTATCATATTTTGCAGTATAGCCTGATCATTACAATGCTATAGGTGAATAACCCAGTCCCCACTAGCTCCTCTAAGCCAAGCATCCAGTGAATTGAGAATCCTTGCAAGTTACTTCTCTGTTCACCTTCAGGTTCTCCAGCTATCTCCCCATAAGCATTACAGTGGCATGTAAAAGTTGAGACACCCCTCATCAAAATTACTGTTATTGGGAACAGTTAAGCTAGTTGAAGATAAAATGATCTCTAAAAGGCCTAAAGTTAAGGATGACACATCTTTTGTATTTTAGACAAAAATATATATATTTTTTTTCAACTATTACATTTTAAAAAGTTTTTTGCAAGCATCACAGCTTATAAATGCTTTTTATAGCCAAGAGTCTTTCAATTCTTGTTTTGAGGGATTTTCATCCATTCTTCCTTGAAGAATTCTTCTAGTTCTGTGAGATTCCTGGGTCATCTTGCATCCTGTGGCTAGACCTCACAATAGCAATGATGTTCAGATCAGGGGACTTTGAGGGCCATTGCAAAACCTTCAGCTTGCGCCTTTAGAGGTCGTCTATTGTGGATTTTGACTTGTGTTTAGGATCATTTTCCATTTGTAGAAGCCATCCTCTTCTTCTTTTCACCTTCAGCTTTTTTACAGATGGTGTTTTGTTTGCATCAAGAATTTGATGAGATTTCATTAAAACCATTCTTTCCTCTTCCCGTGAATTGTTTCCCATACCATTGGCTGCAACACTACTATAAAGCATGACTGGTCCACCCCCATGCTTAATGGCTGTTGAAATATTCTTTTAATTAAATTCTCTGCCCTTTTTTCTCCACACATACCTATGATCATTGTGGCCAGAGAGTTCTATTTTAACCTCATCGATCCACTGGACTTGTTTCCAAAATGCATCAGGATTGTTTAGATGTTCTTTTGCATACTTTCAACACTGAATTTTATGGTGAGGATGCAGGAGAGGTTTTCTTCTGATTTCTCTTTGTAATGGAAGTGGTGCCATGGTCCGAGGAGAGCCTGAAGAGGGTGACAAGGTGAGCACCTGACTTTTTACTAGAACCCCTGATGGTGGGGTTAGGCATGGCTCCCAATGAACACCAGGTGCTACTCCAGAACAGACCACAAATGCAAGGCTGCTAACCCCCAAAGAACTGGTCGTTGGAATGGACCGGAAGGAGAGGACAGCTGATAGAGGCAGGTGCGGACTGCTGCACCAGATACACAGATTGGCACAGCAGGTGCAGGCAAGTCCAGCTAATATGCAGACTGGCGCGGCAGGTGCAGGCAGTTACAGCTGATATACAGATTGGCACAACAAGTGCTGGTGGTTCTGGCTGATGTACAGGCTGGCACAGCAGGTGCAGGTGGGTACGCCTGTAATATAGACTGACAAGTCAAGTACTAACAAGGAGGTTAGGGATGGACAGACCCTAGTAGGACTAGCGGACAGGGACCTGAAAACTAGAAAGCGTGCTTGGAAACAGATTAACAACGTTGCACAGGCACCTCCATTCAGGTGGAGGTGCCTTAAATAGAAAGTGTCTGCCAGCCATTGGCTGGGGGATACTTTAGGATGGCGATTGCAGACCCTTTAAAAAGGAAGGAGTAGCCAACGAGGAAGGAGGCGGGAGTGCAGGATAGGAGTATATGGCAGATAGATATTCCATGCCACTGTATACAGTAGATAGATATTCCAGTGGCTGCCAGTTCTTTACATATAGGTTTACATGCTAAGATTTCATCAGCATCAATACTTTGCAAAAACAAGTTTAGGTGCAATACAGACATTAAAAAAGTGTCTGGCTTCTGCATACTGCTCCGTACATTACTTGTATTCAACAATCTCTGGAAGAGATTTCAGCGGAATGGAGACCTAAGAGTGTTGGGCCCCCACTATTCTTGTGGTGACACCCTATCCTACATATGTCATTGGTTGTTTTTTCACAGACAAGACCTTTATTTGTTAAACAACCTTTGAACTATGAATCAAGACGCCAGTGATGCCTTGACATATTTTACTCCATGTTGCCTGTTACAGTTATTTAACAAGGGGATACATGTTTATTGACAGCGGGCAAAGGACAAACATACTGGAAGCAATCAGCACCTTCTTTCTAGATGACAATGGTGTGTTATTTGGTCTTCTAAAATAATCATTTATTGGTTAATTTCCCTCAAGAACAATTGTTCTCTTTGAAATTTGTTGTTTTGAGTAACTTTAAATTTACGTGTGTTTGATGTCTCCACTGGTTCTGGAACCATTCTTAGATGTCCCTTCATTCCAAAGTTATGCATTCTAGATTTTGAGAATATTCACCATTATCATCAATTCCTGAAGTTGAACAAGAAACTTGAAGTTTGAACAGTCATTGAATTGTCCCTTCTCTGCCCATTTCTAATCAGTAGGAATCATGTACTCTACAGTCATGGCCAAAAGTTTTGAAACGGACACAAATTTTTAATTTTGCAAAAAGTTTTGCTGCTTAAGTATTTTTAGACCTTTAAGTTAAATGTTTATATGGTTAATGTAGTACTCTTGTAAGCATTTCATAGGTTTTTGACAAATACATCAAGTTTATGCAAATACTCGTTATTAAGAGTGTTGATGCTTATATTTCAAGACTTTTGCAATTTGCCCGGGTGTGTGGATATCAGCTTTTGGACAAATTTTGACTGATGACAACCCTTTCTTGCCTAATAAAAGTTTGGAATTCATCACCATTTTGGTATTTTTGTTTGTTTTTATTTTTTGATGATTTAACACCGATGCTCAATAGGATTGAGATGTTGGCAGTTTCTTGACAATGGACCACAAATTTCCATAAGTTATCACTTTTGCATTGTGACATGGTCGCCATCATGCTGTAAAGAACATTGTTCATTACCAAATGGTTCCTGGACCATTGGGATAAGTTGCTCTTGGAGGAGGTACATATCCCATTCTTTATGTGTGGTCTCAGGAAGCTTTACTGTTGGCATAACACAGGACTCATGGCATCACTCACCTTTTATTCTCCAGACAGTCCCTGTTCCAATTGTGCCAAACAGTAGGGAGGGGGCTTCATCAGAGAAAATTATTTTCCCCAATCCTCTGAAGTCTAATTCCTGTTCTTTCTGCAGAACATCAATTTGTTCTTGATGTTTTTCTTGGAGAGAAGTGACTTCTTTGCTGCTCTTGACACCAGTCCGGCCTCCAAATACCTTTGCCTTGCAGATACACTGACACCTACCTGCTGCCGTTCCTGAGAAAGCTGTACACAATTGCAGAACTGATCCCTGAATTGCAGCAATGTCCTTGCCTGTAAAGTCCATTTGATGAATAGCACAGCAGTGATGACTGCCTGTTTTGCATTGGAGGTAATTATAGAAAACAATGATTTGAAGCACCAGTCCCCTTTTAAATCAACTAGTTTACTTTTAAAATCACTCTGTCATGCGGATTGAATATCAGTAGCCTTGTCCTTGTTAACATTCTCTTGCGCTAATGAGAAGACTACCGAAATGATGTAAGCTGGTCATATTGTGAAAATGATATTTTGTGATTCATTTTCATGGCAAGGGACAACTTTACAGATTTTTTTCCATTCATCTGATCCCTTTTCATAACATTTTATGAGTTAATGCAAGTTACCACTATGAAAACTGAAGCGGCCAAATTTGTGTCAGTCTGAAAATGTTTGACCACAACTGCACATGTCCCAGCCAGTGACATCACTGGCCTGCTTACCTCATGGTGTGAAATTGAGAGGAGCAAGAAAAACCCTTAACTAGAAAGTCAGCTCACCACCTCAGTATATTGTTATAGTAGGTAGAATACTGTTTTGTTTTTTTCAGGGGACTAGGAGGTGCCTTCTGATCTCCCCAAATCCCCCCTCACTTTAAAATGCACTGTAAGGCCATCTACCCCGCCTAGCATTGTTTCAGCCCTGACCATAGCAAGGAATAGTTGGACTAAGTTGTGCCACAGTTACTCTTGTGGACACATAACCTTCTACGGCTGGGGTCATGCTTGCGAGAAACTCGTAAGAGTCTCGCGTCTCAATACCCGGCACTGCCACCGGCACTCCGACTGGAGCGCTCAGCTGCATAGAAATACATGTAGTCGCACACTCCGCTCCCGAGTGCCGGTGGCACTGCCGGGTATTGAGACGCGAGACTCGTGCGAGTTTCTGGCAAGTGTGACCCCGGCCTAAGCACTGATGACTATACACCACTGAAGTAGATGCATTAAAGACCTTAAACCGTTATCATCTGGTTTTATCTCTGCTGACTATAAGACACGCATACATGCTGCTCCCCTCCCGTCACACGTCTGCCTGCCTTCTAACAGAATGCAAAGCTTTGTCACTCACATATCTGCAGTTACAGATCTAATCAAACATTTCACTTGGTGCAGTTTGTTATTTCTTAACTGTATTTTCCGTCAGGTCAGCAGATTTCACTCTACAAAAATGCACAGATCAAACGCGTTCTCCACCCAAGGCGCAGACAAGAGCTCATTCTGTGGGCACAGGCGGTTCAGATGCAGATACCCTGTAACCATTTCCTTGCTGCTGTGGAAAACAGACCTAGAAACCCTGATACAGGCACAGTGACCTCAACAGACCTGACACCTGCCGGCTGTTCACTTTAACCTCACAGTTCTGTGGTCTTCAGTCATTTTATCAAACTACATTGATAATGATAGAGCAGAAACATCCGCTTTATACCACATATATGAGCCTAATGTATATTAAGCCGGGTCATTTGTATTGTTATCATTATTAACCCATGGTACGGTTTTATTTTCTATGCATAGAGCTAAATGGAGATGTTTTGCATTTCTTTGTGTCTTCTGTTATTGTATGTAGCATAATGAAAGATTCAGCTTTATTGTGCTAAGGATGAAGCAACATGAGTCCGCTTCACACACCCACTGTGGGCATGCAGCCATGTGTTACTCTGTCAACTTCCTCTGCTACTTGCATCAAAGAAACAGACAGATCTCGATGCTATATAACCTGTCGGGCTGCCGCCTGGACCTTGGCCTGTGTCCTCGACAGGGCCAGACTGGCCATCTGACAATTCTGGCAAATGCCAGAAGGGCCTGTCTGGTCATGGGCTGCCTTGTCTGCTACGTTGTTACCAGAATTGGTGTTCTCATGACACCCATACTGTTAAGAGATGTGATGGAGCACAAAGTCACTGACTCCGTCACTTAGCCCAGCAGGCCATGGGTATCATTAGAAATATTGGTCTTGTAGTAAATCTTGCTTCCTCTATCCAGGGTAATATTAGTAATATATCCCATCTGGTGCTTGGGGACGGGGACAGCATGGGCCTGTGTGATTGCAAATGCCAGGGCTGAATTTCAGCCCCAGTCCGTACCTGACCCTCAAACACTATGCTGCTAAGGGATATCCAAATTGCTGCCCAATATGTTCACCTTGCCCAGTATTCTGCCCCCTCTGCACAACATCCCCATCTATCCGCCGATTTGTCCTTGTCTTTGTGTCATGGTTCTTCTGCTCACTATATCCAATAAAATATATTTAAACTACTGTCAGTGCCTTGTCCTAGAGCCCCACTTCAGTCGTTTTTTTGTGGTCTGTCCTATATTTCGCCACTGCGTTTAGTTCCCCTTATTCTGACAATACCTAAAGCTCCCTGCATCTGAGAGGATACCAGTGTCCCCCTGCCTCTTCTACCCAGTCCTGGCACTGTGCCCCCTTATACTACCAGGACCAACACGTTTTCCTGCATTTCTATACGTCATTTTGCCTGTGTCTTTCTGACTGTTGTCCCACATTACTACTTCTTTCTCCTTAGGGTTAGATGTCTATAACTGGGATGATTCTTTTTTTCTTAAGAAAACGTTGCAATCACAGTTTGCCGTTGAGTAGCACAACAAATAGGATTATTAGTATTTGTTGGCTCAGAGCCAAAGTGAACATCCCACACTCTGATCTGGAAGCACAGTAACTCCCATTACAAAGTGTAGCCTGGACTGTAATCTGCAGTGTGTGGTGGATGGAGAAGGTTGTGGATAGAGTATATAGTGAGGAGAGCTCTTATATAGCAGCAGCCTGCTCTATACAGGAGAGGCCAAGGCTCATCTCCTCCATTTATGGTGATCATACTCTTATGTAACCTGTGACCACATGAGGGATCTGACAACATACAGTATATAGTATATACACAGGGAGGAGAGTGCAGAAACTACATAAGGAGAGGGCTTGACCACCTATAGGAGAGCACAGACATTGCTGCAGCTCCTGGGTCCCACCAGTGTGAATGGAGTGTGTCGCCCACAGTGACGGTGGCTGCTTGTATCCCGGGGGCAGAGGTCCCAGGCAGATGGATCAGGAATTTAGGATAGATGATGGCTCAGAGAACTCTATTCTTATACGAGACGGGGAATCGTGGGGTGCAAATGGTGACATGCTGAACTAGGGTCCACGGGCAGCCAGCTGAGGAGGAGGCGACAGCACTGGGGTTCCCGGGCAGCCTAGCTGAGGAGGCGACAGTACTGGGGTCCACGGGCAGCCAGCTGAGGAGGAGGCGACAGCACTGGGGTTCCCGGGCAGCCTAGCTGAGGAGGAGGCGACAGCACTGGGGTCCGGCGCAGCAGGCAGGGCCATGTAGACGAGGCTCCGCTCGGCAGCCCCAGGGTCACTCTCTTACCTTGATCGTCCCGTCCATGGGCAGCTGAATGCAGGAGAGGCCAGTGATGTCCCACACATTGACCCGGTGAGACGGCTCCCCAGTCCGCTGACTCCTCTGCCCCTGCCCTCCTGTCTCTGCCTCCCCTGACACTTTTCACCGGATGAAAGCTTTTTTGGTCATTTTGGGAAGTGAAGTCACTGCCTGCGCATCTACATCATATACAGACAGGATATATGCGCCCGGAGATAAGGCCGCTCACATCAGCGCTGCCCCTTCCTGGAGACCCCCCAACTCTACAGGGAAACTTCTGGGGGACTCACTGAACTTTCAGCATCTCTGGCTCCTGGCTGTGATGGGGGCTGCTATACATGTGGGGGGACAGAACGGGACACATTGGGGAGAGCAGCACCCACCTTCCTGTGCTCCACCAGCTTCTTCAGATGCATTCTATCTGTACCACCACTGTCCAGTGTAATCCACAATGGTAGATCCAGCAGCAAGGTCCTCCAGGTACGGGGTGAGAATATCAGGACACGGTGAGGGTCCTACAGAATCAGAGAGACCAGGCTGGAAAAGATGAGGAATGGGAGTGAGGGTCCACCGCACTCAGGGGATGGTCCTCCACCATCAGATGCTCCAGGACCAGGGGACAAGGTGAGGGCCCTCCGGGATTAGTCACTAGGTGATGGGATGAGGGTCCTCGTGCATCAGAGGATTAAGGACCCATTGGTCGGGGGGGCTGGGTCGCTTTCACCTTCTTTCTGGTCCGCGATCGCCTAAAATTAACCTCATCAATTCTAGCGCAATTTCCAGCGCAGCTGCGGGGCAGGGGGTGTGGGGGGCTCTGGTCGCTGTAGGTAAAGGAGGGAGGGTCTCTCTCCATCCATGTAGACTGGAGGAGGAGGAGGGAGATGGAAAGGGGGGACTCGTAGCCCCCTCCTTCTGTCTGCTCCACAATCCAGGGGTCTGCATCCAGGTCCCCAGAGTCCGCCACATCTGGAGGCTGCTCGCGGGGTCATTTCTCCCCTCGCCTGGGGCCACTGGAGCATCAGCTCTGCCGAATCAAAGCCCATTAACCATTCAGCAGAATGTGAAGCAATGTGCAGAGCCGCGAAGTACTACAAGTGCCAGCCTGACAGCGCACCACAGCTCCGTTACACTGTGCCACCATAGAACTACTATGGGAGCAGATGGGGTTAGGGCATAACATATGCGACGTGACTAGTGAAAGTTTCCTGCAGCATACACATGTGCCGACACAGGTCGCGATATGCTGAGCTCAATGACGGGGATGTGTGGCAGATTGTCGCTGGAGGCTGACCACCACATCTGGAGCTCTCACCTCCCAGTATTGTCCTCCTCCCATAGACCTCCACTCAGTCGGAGCTGCCCCATGTCCAGGCTCTTGCACCCCTACACTCTCTATGCCCCCCTGTGAGGGGCTCCTTACCAGAGACCCCCATGTACGATGATTTGACCTCTCACTTGGGGCCACAATTCATCTGAGATTTATTTTTACTGAAAATATTGAAGTGTCCCCGGAGCTCCGAACCGGCGCAGCGCACGGGTCACTGATGCGCCTGAATGGAGGCTGGGAAGTCAGAGCTCCAATCTGCTTCCAATTTACCCCAGAATTCCTGCCCCTTCCCAGACTGGTGGGATCCTAGCATTATTAACTCTTCAGTAACCGGTGGAGGAGAACCATGTGGATGAGCTCCAGTCTGCGCAGTGTATGGCTTATGTGCACAGGTTGCGGATTACCCTGCGAATTTACCGGCGTTTTACCTGCGGATTTAGTGCAGATTATCTGCGGATTTTCTGCAGCTTTTGTGTGGATTCCTATAATGGATCAGGTGTAAAACGCACAAAGAATTGACATGCTGCGGAAATGAACCCGCAGCGTTTCCGCGTGGAATTTTCCGCAGCATGTGCACAGCGTTTTTGTTTTACATAGGATAGAATGGTACTGAACAACGCAGGAGAATCTGCTGCGGATCCGCACCAGAATCCGCAGCGTGTGCACATACCCTTACACTTACTTCACTCCTACACTTTTGGGTAAAGGTCTCCATAGAGCAGCCATGACTGCTGTCTTCATTTCCAGGGTTTTTGATGCAGAAGAGCTCGGAGCCCCATCCCATCAATGAAAAGCCCAATATCCTACAATGTCACTGGATGAGAAAAATGATTCACGGATTAATAAATACTCATTATTACATCTATAGTTATTGCACTGGACATCATTAATGGTCATAGCTAGCAGCGATGTGTATGATGAAGGTTTTCTTCATCCTCTTCAGTTATTATTGGTTATGTATCTTCCTCTGTGGTATTGTGGCTTTTGGTAGATACATCGTATCTGCTGGGATGGAGGCCTCTTCCCTCTGCGACTCCTGTAGTGTGGAGGGTGACTCGGTGCCTGTACAGACCCTTCTGTGTGTGCAGGGCTGTGGAAACACTACAGTATATATGAATGCTTCTCTTTGTGCAGGGGCACAGGGTTTAGATTGTATGAAAATAAGAAAACAAGGAGCCGTTCACATGGAGAACACATCACCCTCATCCCTCTACCTGGTGCAGCCTTTGTATACAGACCGCAGGGTCCTGGGGATTTGGCCTTGTATAGACTGCAGAGACCCTGGGAACAGTCCATGGTCCTGGGCAAAAGTCCCTAGATGAAGCCTGCAGGGTTTCAGGACAAGTCCTTGTCTACAGACCGCTGAGTCCAGGGTAACAGGTTAAGTATGCATTTTTTTAGGTTTTGGGGAATAATGCTTGCGTAGCACCTGCAGACTCCTGAGAAACGCAGT
Source organism: Dendrobates tinctorius (assembly GCF_039654945.1). Taxonomy (NCBI): domain Eukaryota; kingdom Metazoa; phylum Chordata; class Amphibia; order Anura; family Dendrobatidae; genus Dendrobates; species Dendrobates tinctorius. The sequence continues at coordinate 3,191,482 of NW_027361696.1, read as the reverse complement.
ACAGGGACCACAGAGCCTGAGGACAGGCCCTTATATGCAGACTGGGGTTTGGGGAGCAGCCATTGTACACATACTGCAGGATTTGGGGAGCAGCCCTTGGATTCAGAATATAGGATTTAGGGAGTAACCCTTGTATTCAGAAAATAGGTTTTGGGGAGCAGCCCTTGGATTCAGAATATAGGATTTGAGGAGCAGCCCTTGGATTCAGAATATAGGATTTGAGGAGCAGCCCTTGGATTCAGAATATAGGATTTGGGGAGTAACTCTTGTATTCAGAATATAGGTTTTGGGGAGCAGCCCTTGGATTCAGAATATAGGATTTGGGGAGCAGTCCTTGTGTTAAGAATATAGGATTTGGGGAGCAGCCCTTGTATTCAGAATATAGGATTTGGGGAGTAGTCCTTGTATTCAGAATATAGGCTTTGAGGAGCAGCCCTTGGATTCAGAATATAGGATTTGGGGAGCAGTCCTTGTATTCAGAATATAGGATTTGGGGAGCAGCCCTTGTATTCAGAATATAGGCTTTGAGGAGCAGCCCTTGGATTCAGAATATAGGATTTGGGGAGCAGTCCTTGTATTCAGAATATAGGATTTGGGGAGCAGCCCTTGTATTCAGAATATAGGATTTGGGGAGTAGTCCTTGTATTCAGAATATAGGTTTTGGGGAGCAGCTCTTGTATTCAGAATATAGGATTTGGGGAGCAGCTCTTGGATTCAGAATATAGGATTTGGGGAGCAGCCCTTGGATTCAGAATATAGGATTTGGGGAGCAGCCCTTGTATTCAGAATATAGGATTTGGGGAGCAGTCCTTGTGTTAAGAATATAGGATTTGGGGAGCAGCCCTTGTATTCAGAATATAGGATTTGGGGAGTAGTCCTTGTATTCAGAATATAGGCTTTGAGGAGCAGCCCTTGGATTCAGAATATAGGATTTGGGGAGCAGTCCTTGTATTCAGAATATAGGATTTGGGGAGCAGCCCTTGTATTCAGAATATAGGATTTGGGGAGTAGTGCTTGTATTCAGAATATAGGTTTTGGGGAGCAGCCCTTGTATTCAGAATATAGGATTTGGGGAGCAGCTCTTGGATTCAGAATATAGGATTTGGGGAGCAGCCCTTGGATTCAAAATATAGGATTTGGGGAGCAGCTGTTGTATTCAGAAAATAGGATTTGGGGAGCAGCCCTTGGATTCAGAATATAGGATTTGGGGAGCAGCTCTTGTATTCAGAAAATAGGATTTGGAGAGCAGCTCTTGCACAGACACTGCAGGCTCATGAGAAGCACCTCTTGTAGAGACCATATTGACTTGTGAATAAGCCACTTTATGGAGGATCACCCCAGTATATCGGTCATTCTTTAGTCTGTACAATTCTAAATGATGCAACCATCCAGTTCAGCCTATATTCCGTAACAATAAATCCCCAGATCTACGTCCTTCTAAAGAACCTAATAACTAAGATACAATATTGTTACGCTCCAGGAAGACATCCAGGCCTCTCTTGAACCCCTCAACTGAGTTCGCCATCACCACCTCCTCAGGCAAGGAATTCCAGATTCTCATTGCCCTAACTGTAAAGAATCCTCTCTTCTATGTTGGTGGAAAAACCTCTCCTCCAGATGCAGAGAATGCCCCCTTGTTACCGTCACCTTCCTTGGTATAAACAGATCCTCGGAGAGATATTTGCATTGTCCCCTTATATACTTACAAATGGTTATTATATCGCCCCCCAGTCGTCTTTTTTCTAGACTAAATAATCCTAGTTTTTCTAGTCTCTCTGGGTATTCTAATTCCCCCATCCCCTTTATTAATTTTGTTGCCCTCCTTTGTATTCGCTCTAGTTACATTATATCCTTCCTGAGCACCGGTGCCCAAAACTGTACACAGTACTCCATGTGCGGTCTAACCAGGGATTTGTACAGAGGCAGTATAATGCTCTCATGTGTATCCAGACCTCTTTTAATGCACCCCATAATCCTATTTGCCTTGGTAAGTTTATCATTAACTAGGATCCCCAATCTTCATGGTGTGTAGCACATGTCAGGGGAAGGACATTTATATGCAGTAATCTGACGAATTATCTTTCTAATCTGTAATATACATTGCTCAAACTCGTTCACACCACTGCAGGACATTTTTAAGCGTTTACAGAGGAAGACTATCTCTACTTATGCTGAGAATATTACCAATATTCTGTACATGTAGACAGCAGAAACAGTTAGGGTATACGCACACGCTGCGGATAGGGGTGCGGATTTGGCCGCGTGGATTTTGTAAAATCCGCAGGTAAATCTGCAGGTCAAAAGACCTGCGGTTTTACCTGTGGATTTCTCTGCGGTTTTGCCCTGCGGTTTTTCATCTCCACAATGGAGGAGATGGCAAACCGCAGCGGAATCCGCAGAAAGAATTGACATGTCAATTCTTTCTGCAGTTTCAAAACCGCAGCAAAACCGAGCGGAAAAATCCGCACCGTCTGCACTGCGGTTTTTTATTCCCATAGGGAATAATGGTACTGTACACCGCAGCAAAAACTGCTGCGGTCCCGCAGCGGCCAAATCCGCTGCGGAACCGCAGCAGAATCCGCAGCATGTGCACACACCCTAAATATCTCAGGCGTTAACTGGTGATGTTATTAGCAGAAACCAAAAATTGAAATTTTCACTACACACAGTACAACTGTACGGTGAGACCTAATGAACAGAAGCACAGTGTCTAGTGTAACCTCTTGTGCAGCATTCACCCAAGATAGGGTTAATAATCGCACCATTTATACATATTCTGAGATCTTGGGGAAGATAATCATTAGTTGGAATCCAGGGTGTGAATATTGGGATGAAAGGAGCAGATCCTGGAAGAAAGTAGAATCTGATTGAGGAGGAGTCAATGACCGGATATCTATCTCGTCCAGGTGAGAAGGCAGATGACAGTATAATGCAATGGGCAGAGAGGCAATTAGGTTTGGGCATTTTTTTCCTTACGCTATCTGTTCACATTGAACATTTCTTTCTTTTCTTTTATATGTTTAATTATGTTGCATTTGGTGGATAAATGCTTGACTACCCGGCCGTTGAGAACAAGTAGAAGCGCCACTAGTAGATCTGTTACATGTTCTATTGTATTATGTGGCTGCATGATTTTGCCAGTAATACCAGAATGTTCGCAACAAAATTGTTCACCCAATATCCATTCTCTAATGATTTTTCCAACTACATATGGCCGTGGTTTTGTCATCCATAATGGGGATTTAACTTTACAAGGTTCATCATTCTTTCTGCACCTTGTAAATGTAAAATGTAAAAAAAAAAACATTTTTGGGTGGCACCCTAGTGAGGTGCAAAATTTTTCTTTTTTTTTTGTTCTGTTGAAAACATTCTACTGTAAAAACGGCCCAAATCAAAGGAAAATAAGCATGTTTTCATTTGCACCAAATTAACCCCTTCCCTTCTCAGCTCATTGTCATTTTTTGCGTTATAATTTTTTCCTATCCCTTTTTAATCCCTTAATGACCGCCAATATGCTTTTTAACGGCGGCAGTTAAGGGTACTTATTCCTCAGTGCCACTTTTTAACAGTGCTGAGACGGGTACAGCGCCCCCCAGCATTGGAAAATTTCCAGAGTCTCAGCTTACATGGGTAGCTGAGACACTGGAGAACATGATCAGGTCCAATTTTTATGGTTCGCTGTCATGTCATGTGATCGCTCTTATTCACCAAATAACGGCAACCACAAAAGAAAAGGTTCAATTTAAAATTCATTTATCTCCTCTGATATGATCTAACAGCCAGTGGCGGATTAAGTGGACTATGGGCCCGGGGCTGTTCATAAAACCTGGGCCCCTGTACCCCCCTTCCCACCTGAGCGCTGCGGTCCCCGTGCGGGAATTGACAGCCGTACGGACCGCAGCACTTGGTTTGCTGCGGGTCCATACGGAAAACCCGCCACCATTCCACCATGTGAAGCCCCCACTCATCCCCCCTTCATCCTGTGAAGCCCCCACTCACCCCTTTCATCCTGTACAACCCCAGTCACCCCCCTTCATCATATACAGCCCCCAGTCACCCCCCCGTCATCATATACAGCCCCCAGTCACCCCCCCGTCATCATATACAGCCCCTAGTCACCCCCCCGTCATCATATACAGCCCCCAGTCACCCCCCCGTCATCATATACAGCCCCCAGTCACCCCCTTCATCATATACAGCCCCCAGTCACCCCCGTCATCATATACAGCCCCCAGTCACCCCCCTTCTTCATATACAGCCCCCAGTCACCCCCTTCATCATATACAGCCCCCAGTCACCCCCTTCATCATATACAGCCCCCAGTCACCCCCCCGTCATCATATACAGCCCCCAGTCACCCCCCTTCTTCATATACAGCCCCCAGTCACCCCCCTTCATCATATACAGCCCCCAGTCACCCCCCCTTCATCATATACAGCCCCCAGTCACCCCCGTCATCATATACAGCCCCCAGTCACCCCCCCGTCATCATATACAGGCCCCAGTCACCCCCCCTTCATTGTGTACAGCCCCCACTCACCCCCTCCCCCATTTAATTCATTTTATAAATAAAAAAAAATAAAAAAAAGTTCCCCATACTTACCTCACAGCCGGCTCGCTCCCCAGCAGCGCCTCTGCTTGCAGCATCCTCCGGGACATGTCGGCGCGTGCACGATGACGTCATCGCGCACGCCCGACATCTGACCCGGAAGTACAGCCGGAGGGAGCCGGAGCTGAGCAGCCGTCAAGGTGACGGCCGTGCACAGCTCCCGGCCCCTCATAGAATGTGACGCGGGCGGCTGTCTGCTGCCGGCGGCGTCACAGGCAGCACAGGGCACGGCCGGCCCTGTACAGGTGCTGGGGGAGCGGTCCGGGTGGCATTTGCCTCTCTGCCACCCGGCCCAGCCCGCCCCTGCCCCTGCCCCTGGGCCCCCAAAAAACCTTGGGCCCGGGGCGACCGCCCCATCCGCCCCTATTAGGATCCGCCATTGCTAACAGCCTCTGCCATCCCCGGGCCCTCCTGCTCCACCCCCCACCTCATCTTCTAGGAAAAAAAATGGCGGGCACATTGCGCCCGCCGAGATCGGCCGGCCGGTACCCGGCAACAACAGGGATTTTTTCCTATTGGCCCTTTTTGATCACTCTGATTGACTTTATCACAGTAATCAAAATTTTTAAAAAAAAAGGTAAATCAAATCCCCCTTTGTCACCCCCTTAGGCTTCTTTTACACTTGCTGTGTTTTTGCGGGCCGATTTTGCGGCCCCAATAGATTTCTATGGGGCCGCAAAATCGGCCCGCAAAAATTCCACGGTGTGCCGTACGGCCGTGAGGGCTGTTTTTGCGGCCGTGATAAAAGGGTTGGAGTTAGGATTGGGGATTTTTCAAGAAAATGATGATATGACAGCTATTGTGGAGCCCGAGTGCTCGCTACTTGAGTTTGCATCGGGTGCTCGGGTATTCATGTTTTTTTTGGGTGTTTTAACAGCTGCAAAACATGTGGGGCAGGGACTCAAGCACCAATCAGTGGAATCCATTGAAGCATATCCAGAGTTATTACCTCATAAAGTGACACTGGTCAGAATTGTAAAAATTGGCCTGGTTATTAAGGTCGAAATTGGCTCGGTAACTTTTCATTTTTGCACTGACATAAACATATAAGGGGTTTTTCTTTTTACATTACACCAGTTATATTATCATATGGAGTAAGGGAAAATGTAAAAAAAAAATTCTAAGTTTAGTGAAATGTTGAAGAACCCCCCGCAATTCTATATTTTCTTTTGCATTTTTTTTTTTTAACTCTGTTCATTTTCCAGGTCCAGTATGATTATAGATAGTAAACATGTCTAGGATTTTTGTTTGTTTTTTACACTATTTTATTGGCTTAAAAAAATAATGAATTTTGTTAAAAAAAAAAAATTTGGTTAGCATTGCCATTATTTTTTATATCATTATCAATGGAGCTGTGTGGGGACTTGTCCTTTGTGTGGCGAGCTGATGCTTTTATTTATACAGTTTTGGGGCACATACTATGGTTTGATCAATTCTTCTTGTATTTTTTAGCTTTATTGCAGCAACTTAAAAAAAAACTAAATTCTGGCGTTTTAATTCCTTATTGTCATTACACTGTTTGCCTGTTTGCTTAATCAATGTTATATTTTGATAGATTGGACTTTTCTGGATGCAGCAATGCCGAATATCTATTCAGCGGGTGAGAGAATTATTGAACACATCACCAATTTTTTTAAGTAAATCTATTTCTAAAGCTGCTATTGACATGAAATTCTCACCAGAAGTTGGTAAAAACCCATCCAATCCACACAGGCAAATAAATCACCCAAAGATGTCCGTACGTTAAATTATGTGTAAGGGTTCATACTCACTTGCAAGAGACTCACACGATTCTCGTGCGAGTCTCTCGCATGAAAACTTGGCACTAACGCTAGTACTCGGACCGGAGCGTGCGGCTGCATAGAAATACATGTTCGGTCCGAGTGCCGGCGGCAGTCCCAGGTTTTCATGTGAGAGACTCGCACGAGAATCATGCGAGGCTCTCGCAAGTGAGTATGAGCCCTAATAATGAGAAATGACAGAGAGTATTGAACACATGAAGCAAGAGAAGTGAAAAAAGCCCTGGAAAGTCCTGACATTGGCTGAGATCTATCAACAAATCCTCGTACTATATACTATATTCTCCTAGAACCCTGGTCGATATTGGGGTGGAAATTGGAGAGGAGATCTCTGAGTGAACGCTCTACAACCTTATCCCAAAGCGAGGTTAGTTGTACATAATCTGCGCCATATTTCAGTTTTTTGTACCTATTGGAACAGATTTTAGAGAAAGGAGTGTGGTTACAAGTTGTTGTAAAAGGTGCCGTTGCTTTTTTTAGCTCATATTTTGTGTACTATACATTAACCACAAGGTGTCATACTAATGATGGAGATTAAAACCACACACCTAGAGACCTGGGTGATTTACATTATTCCACGCAAGCCATTTAATTTGGATCCATTTCTTAATCTTGTGTCACTGTTGATTCGTGTGAAGTTCTCTTATACAATAGGTGAAAGAATAATCTTAAAAACGTTAATCGGCATGGATTATCATCATAAAAATCCTTGAGGTTTTCCAAATCCCTGCCTTACATTGTAGACGTGTTTCTATAGGATGATGACCGTAATCCACGTTTCCAGGCCTCCTCTGTCAGCGATGTGAGAGGCGCGCTCAGATAAATAATCTCATTCTTCTACATCAGTTTTGTCATCCTTGCAGAAAGGTCATGTAACCAGCACGTTCTCTGGAAATGAATCCATTCCGCTGACTTGCGAGGGGCTGGAAATCTGACAGATGGAGGTAACAGCTCTCATCTTACTCAGTCTGGAGCTGGAAGCAGCAAACATGGGATCCAGATGTTGCCCCGAATTTGGCAATGTTTACATTCTTTGCAACTGTTGTGGAAAAATGATATAATGTAAAGTCCAGCAAAGGCGTTAAATGGGAAGAAACACACTTTCCTGCGTACGTCTTACAAAGTTGTATGCCATTTAGAGCGTGTTTGGTTTGGATAAGAGTTTCTTCTCCGATCAGACATGAAAGAATGATTAGATGGTCAGTATACCTTCACTTGTATAGATATTATACATATATATACTTTACCTGCACATTCTGCTATATCCACATAATGTTAGGCATACACCTATACCAGTGGTGGCAAATGTATGGTAAGCGTGCCAGAGGTGGCATGCAGAGCCCTCCCTGTGGGCACGCGTGCCATCACCTCAGTACTAGCGTCGCCACTGTCATCTGCACGCACGCAGTCCCCTCAGCATGCGAGCTAAAGAGGGTGGTGGCGGCGCTAGTGCTGAGGTGATGGCGCGACGGCTGAGGGTGGTGGCGGCGCTAGTGCTGAGGTGATGGCACAAGAGCTGAGGGTGGTGGTGGCAGTACTAGTTCTGAGGGGATGGCGCGTGTGCAGAGGATAGTGGCGGCGACGTTAATGCTGAGGGGATGGCGCTCGTGTCCACAGGTAGGACTGTGATTTAGTACCTACATACAGAAAAATAAGGCTGCCAGGAAATAATTGCTCCAGATATTAACTCCATTCCACCATAGTTGTAAAAATGTGAAGTTTTAGGAGAGATTAAGAGATTACTATACAGGTTTGGGCAAATCACCTTCCAAGTGATAGATACTGCCCTAACAGGCGGGAGAGGAACATCCTTGGGAGGCATAAACCAGTTATTGCTGCATTGGTGAAGTCAGAATCTAACCACTAGTGTACATAAACCAAATAGGATGCTACTAAGTAGTTGTACATATTATTTTGGAAGTTTATTGTTTTAGTTCCATGATCTATGAAAAGGGTTGTAAAGCTATATAGACAGAACAAACACAAAGTTAAAAACTCCCGCTTGAGACATCATGTGGGCTGCATCCCCTATCTGTGAATCTTGAGTGCAAACCTGTTGTGTAAGAGTAGTTCATATTGTAATAAGCTCTACTTTTAACCAGGAGCTTATTTGTTTGGCTCCAGAAGGCAATATCTAACTTCATCTTAATTAGGTTTCCTGATTAAACTTTTTACATTTTTTTAGGGGAATGTTCTGGATAGGCTCATGAAGTGCCGTTTTCATCCAGTGTTTAGCTTCAAGCACACATGTCAAACTCTGGCCTGCAGGGTGAACATATTTGGCTAGCAATGGCGGGTGGGTCACCCTAGTATATTTTGCCCACAAAGCCAGGTGGGTCACCGCTGAGGTAACCCACCCAGCATTGCACTTTCAACTATGTGGCATCCTAGAGTAAGATACAGGTAAAAGCCATAATGGAAGGAGGAGTGTCATCTGATGCTCCCTCTCCCATCATTCCCCTGCTGCATCTGGGGCCATTATACTGTATGAAGCACTAAGTGGGGCCATTATACTGTATGGAGCACTATATGGTCCATAATATACTGTATGGAGCACTATGTGGTGCCCATTATTCTGTATGGAGCACTATGTAGGGCCCATTATACTGTATGGAGCACCATGTGGGGCCATTATACTATATGGAGCACTATGTGGGGACATTATACTGTATGGAGCAATATATGGTCCATAACATACTGTATGGAGCAATAAATTGGGCCATTATACTATATGGAGCAATATATGGTCCATAATATACTGTATGGAGCAATAAATTGGGCCATTATACTGTATGGAGCACTATGTGGTGACCATTATAATGTATGGAGCACTATGTGGCATCCATTATACTGTATGGAGCACTGTATGTTCCATAATATACTGTATGGAGCAATATATGGTCCATAATATACTGTATGGAGCACTATGTGGTGTCCATTATGCTGTATGGAGCACTATATGGTCCATAATATACTTATAAAGCAATATATGGGACCATTATACTGTATGGAGTACTATATGGTCCATAATACACTGTATGGAGCACTATATGGGGCCCTTTTGGGGGCACGTTTGTTTGCATCTTACTTTCCTATCTGTATTATTCAAGGGTTTTTTTTAGCTTTTGTTACTACGTATTTAAAATAGACCATTGGGCCATATGCTTTTACTGCTATTGCATTACATATTATATTATTCCAAAATATTATTCTAAGCTCTAGTAATTAAAATAGATTTTATTCATGCGACAACCGCATTAAGGTTGTTTCCATATGAAAAGGTTCATTGTTTTATTTGATGATCAGGAAAAACTTCCTCAACTGCAGACATTTTTTTTAATAAATACCAAGGTTGGCACTGACTTTGTCCAAGCTTTTAATTTTGACTCTATGTGTGTTTGAGTTTGACATCCCTGGCTTAAAGGGTTAATCTCATCATAGTAAAGGGTTAAAACTACAAAGAGGTTGTAAAAACAAACCACTTTGCATCTTCATTTTTGATTAAAAATCCTCTCCATTCTCCAGAACAGACGTCCACTGCAATCGGTGGCGGGATCTTTGGCTTGGAGCGCAGCGCTTACAAGCTCTTAGCTATAGACTGTATAGCGCACTAATTTAGGAGTTGTTTTATTTGAAACTAAAACCTCAGTATTCAGGTACATTGCCGTGTTGGCACCTTGCAATAAATAAGGGGGCTTTGGGCTGTTGTTTGGTCACTCGGCCTCTAAATGGTTCGCCATCACCGACCTTTACGGACCATCCAGTATTCACATATAGAAGGTTATTCAGCTGCTTACTTTTCCTGGTTGAATCTTTGCAGCCATAAAGGAATCAAGAGGAAGAGATATTATTTACCAGTCTTGCATTTGGGGGCAAAAACATAAAGGAATTTAACAACTGTAAAAAAAAAAAAGACTTGAACCACACATCCAGACATATATACAGATCTATTGCGGCTAAGCATAAATGTACAGAACTGAACGCGAGGTTTTTAGTTAACATTCTGATCAGACTGTATGAAGCCACAAACCTCTTAGGGGGTACCTAGCCTTAAAAATGCGGCACTGACCACTGCTGAGGTGTCACCGCACCAGTAGAGGAAGTGACCCAGGCGCCCCACAACATTAAAGGAATTGTCTCAAAACACTTGACTGTTGAAGATTAAACATGAGTTTCAGATGTTGCAACCACCCTCACATTTCCTCATTTTTTCTGCAGTTATTACAGGATGCTTTTACTAGCAAGCAGAGTCCACCGCCCGCCATAACCAATCCCAAAGATGGGCCCATGTAATAGGACACATAGTCATGGCGGTGTCTTGAGAAGTTTGGCTTTAAGTTCTCAGCGTCTGCTTTAGTAGTGAATGGTCTGGAGGACAAGTCCAATTTGTGTGTGGAAACCTTGCACTAGATTGTACGGAATCATAGGGTTGTCTGACCACCTTCTGAAGACAGAGGGTCTTTGCAGTGCTCAGGTTTTCATATCTTGCAGATGGATGACCACAGTCGTAAATGAGGACACGAGGCGAAGGATTATACGTTAGAATGCAAAAATATTCCACTGGTGCAAGGTTCATTGCATAATTACAAGATATCCTTCCTGACGGCGACATTAGAGTCTCATATATGTCTTCTTTACATGTTATTTACTTTTTTACGTTTAAGGGGTATTCTGATTGACTTGAATTATCACCTATCCTTTACCACCACTCAAGGAATTTGTGTCCCCGTTCTTCTCTCATTCTGTCCCAACCCCTCTATGGCTTTAATGAAGATGACTACCCCCGAAGAGGTGACTTGGGAACGGTGGCTCCTTGGGGTTCTACACTGATGTAACCATTATTGCCCAGTGGATGATAATTTATGTAGACTGAAATATCCCTTTAATTTTATCTTTTATTTTTCAGAGGCCATTTTGAAACTGAACTGTCCAATCTGATTGGTTGCTATGGGTAACTTTGTTTCCTTTGTAATGGTTATGATTAACCCCCGCCCCCCTCAATGTGAACCTGATCTTATTGCTTTATGAGGCTGGGGAGTGTGTAGATTTTTTTTTTCTCTCTTTTTATCTACAATGAAAAGTCAAGTGGGTCCGAGGTGGGGAAACCTCAATACAAGCAGATGTTTTTCATTCTAGAAAATGGATTAACAAGATTCTCAGATTCAATGCAGCTGCGGCCAAGGAGACAGTTTGATGTTCATCTGGTCACACTTGTACAACGAGCACAACTATTACACCGTAAAACTGCTCTCTGTATCACTTGCTAACACAAAGCGCTTTTATACAACACCATTGAGAAAGATGCACCCCCACCGTCCCACGTCTGCAAACCTGACCCCTCTAAACACTACCTAGAGACATGTAACTTACACCAATGGCGGCCGAACCCGCTCTCCACTCAATGCCATTAATCACGGCTCCATCTACACTTGGCAACCTGAGAACACAGATATCAATCCTGAAAATGGCTACATGTGATTATTTGTTATTACAAGATGAGAACGATGGACTATATCCCCCTTCTTTATGCAGCGCCATATGTGCGATATCGCTGCTTATGGATTTGATAAGAACACATGGAGGACCAGACAAGTCTGTAAAAAAGCTGTTTGATGATCCAGATCTGGTAAACATGTTGTTTTTCACCTTTTCCATTAAAGTAGATTCACAAGTGTGAGGACTGTAAATCGGTGGCAGGTTTATGTGGTGCAGTAGATTACAATACCCAGCACTGGGCAGCCATGAAAACACTCCTTGACCACATGGGATGTTGGGACACAAGAAGCGCTGATATGTTGTTCTTTAACCATTGACACAATTGACAAGAAGTAAGGCTAGGTTCACATTAGCGTTTGAGTCCGCAGCATATCATCCGCATACGCAAGCAAACGCATGTTTACGCAACGCTTTTATCCGCATCATCTTACACATGACGCCAAAAAACGCTGCGCTTGCATGCGCTTGTATGCATTTTTGCATGCGTTTATGCTCATGCGTTCGATATGACATCAGACAAAAATGGGCGTGTCTCATGGAATTTCTATTTACATTTTGAAGAACGCATGCGTATCGAACGCATGCGTACGCATGTCCTTGCGTACCAATGCGTTCCCATAGACAGCAATGTGTTTTTTTACGCACTCATCCGCATGATTACGCATATTTGATGGACTTTTGCCGCTTCCAAAAATGCAACATGTTGAGTTCACCTGACCCCTCCGCACATCGAAAAAAGACGCATGCGTATGCTGACGCATGCGAGCTGATGCAAACGCATGCCCTTGCGTACACCTTATTAAAGATAGGGACACATGTTGCATGCGGATTAATGCGGATGAAACGCTGTGCACACAGATGCAAATGTGAAACCAGCCTAACAGGAGGACATCTCTCTGTTGCTGCAAACACATCCCCATAGGGTGAACAATGACTGCTACTTACATTGGAGTCAGTTCTTTAAAGGCCTAAAATCAGAAAAAAAATCTCCAAAACTTTTCTCCAAGCCTCCCTTTTGCTTTTATAGAGAATGTATCATCAGAAATTGACCTTCTGTTGAAATAATTTTATTATGTAAAACGCATGGGAAAAAAATTTGTAAATGTAATTATAAACTAAATTAAAACTGCTCCCTTCCCCGCCAGCACAGCGCACAATCACATCACTCTCCCATAGTCTGGAGATTATTAATCACTTCTATCACGTATGGTCCATGTGGCTACTGTAAAGCCGGCATATAACAATGTCAGTACAGTAAAAAGAGAACAAGCGTCTACAACCAGAAGCAAAAAAAAATTAGAAATGAATCACTCATTGATTTATTATTAAAAACAATATTGATGACACATTTTCTTTAGTGCTTAAAAATAGTCACAAGTATTACAAAAAAATTGTAATGTAAGCAAATTCTTTTTTTCGTCATTGTGTAAAATCACTTTACTGTATCCAGAGAGATTAAAATCCCAAAATATTAAAAGGGCGCTGGCATAGGGTGGGGGTGGTGCACAAAGTCAGATTGGTAGAAAACCAACTGTTGTGATTGTTAGTCACTAGAACAAAATGGCAGTGAATGCTGTCAGCTTACTTGCATCATGTCTCCAGCAAGTTCAGGGAAAGACTTCTTATTGTAAGGTTATTATAGTCAACGGCTGACTGCGCCACCTGGAAAAAGGTGATCCCAGCTAACTGGAGCTATATGCTTAATATTGCCTTTTGTCAATGTGAAGAAACCAGAGTGTATCTTAATTGCCCAGACGGCTATGTTTTGCAGGCCTAGAGGAATTGACTTTTTGTCTGTATATTTGGCTCATGGATTTAAGTGTGGATTCTGGTGTGTCAAGAAGACTGGCTTGCACAATGATATGCAATGTAACATAGTGTGTGCTTATCTAATGTTTGTTTAGATTCTGGAATCAGTTTGTTGACTTTGAATGCAGATAGGGAAGGCTGTGAGGGTGGACTGAAGGACACTGGGTAATTCTAAAAATAGCTTACCTGCCTCAGGTATAAAAAGACCCTAAGACAGAGAGACCGGGTCTCATCTCATCACGCAGAGCTACTAGCTGGACATTCTGCTAAACACCCAACGGACAAGAAACTCTTCTGGATCCCAGCTGAGGGTATGTCAGACCCGGCTGAAAGAACACAGGACTGCTCATGGTTATCCCCCTACTCTTGTCGTGACCTCCTCTCTGTGTGTTATCACAGGTGGAATAGTGACCCTGGGGGCTCTGACATAACATCCACTAGCATCCCGGTGAGTCAGTGGAGGACTGACACCTTGTAATGTGCACCATCTTGGGGAAATGGCTGGAATTGTTCTGATTGCTAGTTGGTGTTGTGGTTCAATAAAGCTTGGCCACACTGTTTTACCCTAACCCTGTGTTGTCTGTGTAGTGTTCTGCACACAAGGAGATAGAGTGGGCGTTCAGTGGTATGAGCCCCGGTCCATGATGTCTTGCTAAAGAAAGCCGGGCCAGCGGATGAGAGCACCCACTAACCCCGTTTCTCCACAGACTGTTCTTGGGCATGGGAAGTTTAGCATAGGGCATTAGTACATATGTGGATATCATATTAAGACCATTTGTTACTACTCTCCCTTCCTATGTCCGAGAGACAATAAACGTCCTGAGGAGGTTGGAGGATCTGTAAGTTGAGGAAGGAGTTTTTCTTGCCAGCCTCGATGTGGAGGCGTTATACAGTTCGAGGCTGGTGGTAGAGCAGTGAGACATTATTTGCAGACCAGGGGGATGCACCTCCTCAAACAATGAGTTTGTTATTGATCTTTTAAGATTCATTTTGGGGCTTAACTATTTCTTGTTTGATGGGCGGTATTTCCACCAGCTCCGGGGTACCGCGATGTGGAGCCCATGTGCACCTACGCAAATGTATTCCTGGACTGGTGGGAGGAGGTCCTGGCCTTTAATGAGACAAATGAGGAATGGACATCTATGGTACCCTTCTGGGTACATTACATAGACGATGTCCTCATTTTGTGGACTGGGACAGTGGAACAATTTCATTGTTTTGTCTCAGCGCTTAATGACAATGATATCGGGCTGAGACTTACTTCCACAATTGCTGAGCGTCAAATCTCCTTGACGTCTTTTGACGTTTTTGAAGAGAGAGTGCGTGAGTTGGGGGAGAGATTCATCAAGAGGGGATACCCTGTTGACGTATTGAAGTCAGCTTATCATCATGCTATGGCAGCCAATAGAACATCATTATTGGTACCTAAGGATAAAGATCTGAATTATGGTTTGATACGTTTGATAGGGACCTTTTATGAGAGAGTCAGTGATGTGATGGATGTCTTGAAGATTTATTGGGATGTTTTAAAACTTGATCCTGACATTGCACAGAGCATGACGCCTAAATCATCAGTGACATATAGAAGAGGACAAAATCTGAAGGGCCATTTGGTTCATAGTCATCTTTAAGTGGATAGTCCAGATCCTTCATGGCTACATAGAACCAATCTTAAGGGTACTTACAGATGCGGATCATGCAAGGCTTCTGACTATGTTGCTAAAGGCACTAGTTTTAGCAGTGACACTACAGGAGAAGTTTACTCTAATAGAGAATTTATCAACTGTCGCACTGAGGGTATTGTACAGTGGGGAAAAAAAGTATTTAGTCAGTCAGCAATAGTGCAAGTTCCACCACTTAAAAAGATGAGAGGCGTCTGTAATTTACATCATAGATAGACATCAACTATGGGAGACAAACTTAGAAAAAAAAATCCAGAAAATCACATTGTCTGTTTTTTTTTCATTTTATTTGCATATTATGGTGGAAAATAAGTATTTGGTCAGAAACAAAATTTCATCTCAATACTTTGTGATATATCCTTTGTTGGCAATGACAGAGGTCAAACGTTTTCTGTAAGTCTTCACAAGGTTGCCACACACTGTTGTTGGTATGTTGGCCCATTCCTCCATGCAGATCTCCTCTAGAGCAGTGATGTTTTTGGCTTTTCGCTTGGCAACACGGACTTTCAACTCCCTCCAAAGGTTTTCTATAGGGTTGAGATCTGGAGACTGGCTAGGCCACTCCAGGACCTTGAAATGCTTCTTACGAAGCCACTCCTTCGTTGCCCTGGCGGTGTGCTTTGGATCATTGTCATGTTGAAAGACCCAGCCACGTTTCATCTTCAATGCCCTTGCTGATGGAAGGAGGTTTGCACTCAAAATCTCACGATACATGGCCCCATTCATTCTTTCATGTACCCGGATCAGTCGTCCTGGCCCCTTTGCGGAGAAACAGCCCCAAAGCATGATGTTTCCACCACCATGCTTTACAGTAGGTATGGTGTTTGATGGATGCAACTCAGTATTCTTTTTCCTCCAAACACGACAAGTTGTGTTTCTACCAAACAGTTCCAGTTTGGTTTCATCAGACCATAGGACATTCTCCCAAAACTCCTCTGGATCATCCAAATGCTCTCTAGCAAACTTCAGACGGGCCCGGACATGTACAGGCTTAAGCAGTGGGACACGTCTGGCACTGCAGGATCTGAGTCCATGGTGGCGTAGTGTGTTACTTATGGTAGGCCTTGTTACATTGGTCCCAGCTCTCTGCAGTTCATTCACTAGGTCCCCCGCGTGGTTCTGGGATTTTTGCTCACCGTTCTTGTGATCATTCTGACCCCACGGGGTGGGATTTTGCGTGGAGCACCAGATCGAGGGAGATTATCAGTGGTCTTGTATGTCTTCCATTTTCTAATTATTGCTCCCACAGTTGATTTCTTCACTCCAAGCTGGTTGGCTATTGCAGATTCAGTCTTCCCAGCCTGGTGCAGGGCTACAATTTTGTTTCTGGTGTCCTTTGACAGCTCTTTGGTCTTCACCATAGTGGAGTTTGGAGTCAGACTGTTTGAGGGTGTGCACAGGTGTCTTTTTATACTGATAACAAGTTTAAACAGGTGCCATTACTACAGGTAATGAGTGGAGGAAAGAGGAGACTCTTAAAGAAGAAGTTACAGGTCTGTGAGAGCCAGAAATCTTGATTGCTTGTTTCTGACCAAATACTTATTTTCCACCATAATATGCAAATAAAATGAAAAAAAACCAGACAATGTGATTTTCTGGATTTTTTTTTCTCAGTTTGTCTCCCATAGTTGAGGTCTACCTATGATATAAATTACAGACGCCTCTCATCTTTTTAAGTGGTGGAACTTGCACTATTGCTGACTGACTAAATACTTTTTTTCCCCACTGTATATCTTGCTAAGTGTACCTGTCTGAAGACATATGTAGGAAAAACCACGCGGGAGTTAACAAAACGGATATTGAAACATGTAGGGGACATTAGAAGGAAGGAGGATACCCCTATATTTAGACACGTGTGGAAATTCCATAATGGTAATGCCAAAGTGATTACATTTCAGGGTGTTGAAAAAATTAAGGCATCCCCCAGAGGGGGTGATTTGGATAACAAGATTTTGAGAAAAGAGGCCCAATGGATATTTAGGTTGAAGACGGTTAATCCATTGGGTCTAAATGAGTGTATATCCTACACCCCCTTTATTTAGTTGTCTTAGAGCTCCCTAATAGACATAGTATCGTATTATCAACATTGGTATATGTAGTTTATATGTGAGTAGGAGGTAATAGGTTAATAATTATATATTGGTAATCAATCACGAGTTAAATGAGTATATTTGGGGGGTGATTGGTAATTCTGCAATATTTTATTAGGGGATGTAGCAAGATCAATATCGGCTCTCCCTGGCTGTTACTAATACAATTGTAGTGATATATGATTTTGAGGTAGATACCTACATGGTGATGAGGGTGGATAGAATATACTGATAAGAATGAAATATTGTAGGGCAAAATGCGTTGAGGCGATACTGCAGGGATGTTTAAAGCATAAATCGCGGCTTAACATCTCAGGCAGACTGTAAACATACTGACAGGATCTTGTCAGCGCCGCCGTGCAGCCTTCACTGAGCAGGGACTCACCCGCACTGTAGGGGTGCCCGGGGTCAGGTACAGCCGGAAAGTACAGATGCACAGGACCTGTGGACGCTGAAGTTTAGCAAGCAGTCACAGGACCTACGGTCATGTGACTGCAAGGGGGCGGGGCTTAGCGTCCTGCTTTCAGAGATGGCAGGACACTATACAGAAATACTCAGAGTCAGGCAAAACGGAGGTCATACACAGAGATATCAGTAAAGTACCAGGGATGAGACAGAACGGATAGTCAGGGCCAAGCAGAAGTCAAAACTAAACAGACATAGAAGGTACCAAGCAGAATCCAAAGCAATATCCAGAGAACAGACTGAGTCATACACAGAGAATCAAGCAACCAGAACACAGCACAACCACACTCAGGGGTCACCATACAATGCCAAGCGCTCAGGGCCGGATAAATTAAACAGTCGGGCATTAGGTAATTTAACCCCCGGGACCAGCTCGATAGCGCAGTCAAAGGGTCAAGGTGGCGGTAACGTCTTGGCCTCGCTTTCAGAGAATACATCTTTGAAGTCCTTCAGGCTTTCCGGAATGCCTTCCAGCTTGACAGATGATACAGACAAAGATTTAACAGGTTCAACCAGCAGTGCAGATTTATCACATAAATTAAAATCATGAAACCCCCATTGAACAATCTCCCCCGTTTTCCAGTTAATGACTGGGTTATGGCTTGTAACCAGGGCATGCCCAACACCAACCCTGCAGGTAGATTGTCCAGAACAAAACAACTAAGGTTTTCCACATGAGTAGCGCCCACTCTGAGCGAAAACAAGTCAGACATAAAGAGAATTCCCTCCTTAGTGAGGGGAGAGGAGTCAATGGCCACCACCTTGATCGGAACCTTGAGCCTAACTGTCCCTATCTTGCAGTGTGTGACCAACTGGGAGTCAATGAGATTAATCGATGATCCGCAGTCCACGAAGGCTGTAGAGGGAAAAGAACTACCGTCCACAAACAGTTCCACATGAAGTAACACTTTAGAAAACGAGGAAAAGGGTACCTGAGGGTCTGAGTAGTCTCTCTGCTGACTACCCAGACCTAGTCGTTTCCCGCCGACCAGGCCGAAGACGGGCAATCAGGACACTCCCTTTTCCAATGTCCCCTTTTACCGCAGTAAAAGCATAACTGCTTGTCCTTCCGTCGTTTCCTCTCCGTATTCTTCAGGGAGAGGGCGCCTACATCCGTGAGCTCAGGGGCAGTCTCTTTTCCACTGGGGAACAATGGAGTCTCTACCTGCATCACCCCTCTGGCCCGCAGCCTGCGGTACATCCGGACGGCCTGGGTCTTGGCGTCCTCGAGAGAGTTAGGTGGGGGATGTAACGCCAAGGCATCCTGCAGCCGCTCGGACAAGCCTCTGCGAAAGAGTCCTCAAGTGCGGCGTCGTCCCAAGAGACCTCTGCGGCCCAGCGGCAGAATTCAGAACAAAACCACTCAGCCGAGTGTTTCCCCTGACATACGCTCATCACCATGTCCTCTGCCAATCGCACTCGGTCAGGTTCATCATAAATGTGCCCGAGGGCCTCAAAGAATGCATTCACAGACAGTCTCTCAGGGGCACTGGGAGGAAGGGAGAAAGCCCAAGCTTGTGGGGACCCTCTTAATAACGACATAATAACCCTTACCTTCTGGTTTTCGTCCCCAGAGGAACGTGGTCTCAAACTAAAAAAAGTTTGCACCCCTCCATGAAGACCCTGAACTCCTTTTTGCTCCCAGGAAAAAAGTCAGGCAGTTTAACAGGTGGTTCCGGGGACACCAGAACAACATCCCTCGCCCCAGCCCCCGGAGACCCAGCAGATAAAGCCCCTCGCACTGTCTCAGTGCTGCTGAGAACGAGCCAGAGCTTGCTTCTCCAGAGATAATCCATGAAACATCTGAGTCAGACTTTTCATCTGGTCAGCCAGAGACTGTATGGGATCCATAACTCTCTGCACAAAAAAAACCCAAAAACTTAATAGTCAGTTATAATGTCAGGATCCTGTCAGCGCCGACGTGCAGCCTCCACTGAGCAGGGACTCACCCGCACTGTAGGGGGCCCGGGGTCAGGTACAGCCGGAAAGTACAGATACACAGGACCTGTGGACGCTGAAGTTTAGCAAGCAGTCACAAAACCTACGGTCATGTGACTGCAAGGGGGCGGGGCTTAGCGTCCAGCACAAGCACACTCAGGGGTCACCACACAATGCCAAGGGCGAAAGTATAACTGACGGGGGATGGGAGCTTCCTGAGGCTATAAGAAGCTTTCCCAGAACCAATGAGAGGCCACCATAATAGGTCCCAGGTGTGCAGGTAAGAGTCTGCACTGAGATCAAAACATTAACCCCAGAAGTGCCGGTCACCCAGCACTGGTATCATGACACATACTAGTCCCGATGTGATTATAGGGACGGGGCGGTACTGCATTGGAGTGATAGAGCCTTGACATTATGGCTCTTCATCTCTGGCAGAGTGTGAATCTTATTCCCATCTTTATGAGTGGGGTAGCATGTGCCTTTGAGAGGTGACATCTAAAGACTGAGGGTATAAGTGATCTTCCTCGGCAAATGGATGTCACTTTTTTGCCTTTCGTGGACATAGGAGCCATTGTGTGGTTAATAGATTGACGCTGTATGATGGAGAATTGTTAGGGTCCCGTTACACTAAACGACGCACCAGTGATCCCAACAACGATACGACCTGGTCAGGATCGCTGGTGCATCGCTACATGATCGCTTGTGAGCTCTCAAGCAGGCAGACTCACCAGCGATCAGGACCAGCGAGGACGCTGGTAGCCAAGGTAAATAGAGGGTAACTAAGTGCGCTCGTCCCTTAGTTACCCGCTGTGTAACCTGGATACCATCGTGCTTGCGCTGGGAGCTGGTATCCAAGGTAAACAGTGGGTAACTAAGCGTGCATGGCGCATTGTTACCGCTATTTACCTTGGATACCAGCTCCCGGCGTCTGCTTACAGCGCTGGGAGCTCGCTGATCGTTGGTCTCCCGCTGCAACACGCAATGCGTGCTGGCCAGCGGGAGACCAACAATCAAAAAATGGACCAGTACATTCCTGCACGATCAGCGATACCCGGCGGGGGGCCGGTTGCTGATGCGTGCCACTCACAGCGAGATCGCTGGCGAGATTGCTGATGCGTCACAAAATCGGTGACTCATCAACGATCTCGGTAGCGATCACGCTTAGTGTGAGGTACCCCTTACTCCTTATGAGACTGTGTGCAATATATTATCGCACCTTAGTTTATTGACAGTTTGACAATTGTCATTTCTTTGTGGAGAATTTGCAATATCATTAACACTTTAGCTTCCTGACAGTTTGTTAATTGGCTGTTACCAAATAGAAATGCGATGATGTTAGATCCTCAAGATAAGGGTTTAGTGGAATCACTATCATATATTGAGCCTGAGATAGGATACCTGGTGATGTCCCCTTTTAATATCAGGGGATGTTCATTTTTTTTTGTAAATACAGTGCCAATTTTTTGAAGTATATATTAGTGTCCTTTGTGATGCCCTTTTTTTATGAGTTTGCATTTTAACCTGAATTATATGAATTCAAAGGAAAGTTCTGATATTTCCACAATAAATTCATAATGTCCAGGAATCGGAGAACTATTGCAGTTACCAAGGAAGAATGGAAACAGGATGTCGCATACATTTTCCACATGTTTATTTTACATTCAGAAGAACAAAACAAAACCTGTTTACTATATGACAATGCGAGGAAATGGCACAGAAACCCTGCACCAAGCGGCGTAATAAACAGAATTAGGATTTTGGATTGTCCGAGTCATAAAAATAAATTTGCAGCCAAAAAGGCTTTCACTCTGTGTAGAGCAAATGCAAAAGTAAACTAATCTGTTCCATCATTTGTGGCTCTGATTAGATCCAATCCTCGTTCGGCAGCTGAAGTAATAGGTTTCACACTTTAGAAAAGAAAAAAAGAAAAAAGTGAAACAAAAATTCTTGTGCATTGTATCTAAAGTTACTTCTACAGATGTTGCTGAACATTTAAAATGTGTATTACAAGTCAAATTTTAGGGTCATCGCAAGCTAAAAAAAATAAGATCTCAAAGAACCAAACATATTAATTACTAAATGAGCTAGCAGAAGAATCTTTGGGCA
Organism: Dendrobates tinctorius; assembly: GCF_039654945.1. Classification (NCBI taxonomy): domain Eukaryota; kingdom Metazoa; phylum Chordata; class Amphibia; order Anura; family Dendrobatidae; genus Dendrobates; species Dendrobates tinctorius. Next base: position 3,169,485 of record NW_027361696.1, on the reverse strand, counting down.
TTGGCACTGCATTGAGCTCCCACTAGTGGTAATTTCAGACAGCCAATATTCCATCATCTAAATAAAGATTAAAGGACTGTACTATCCCATTAATAGAAAGTAATTTATAGTGTAAAAAAAGTGTCTTCTTTTTATGTGCTGTTTTGAGTCATCTCTGGGTAGAGTCGGTCTCCTTCATCTTGGAGCTAACATTATAGTGCGTTATAGATGTACGAGTGTTTTCAGTTATGCTGCAATTCACTGTATGGACTCTGCTCCTTTTCTGACAGTTAGGCAGAAAGTCATTTCAATTGGCAGTTCAGTGCACAGACAATCACTATGCAGAGACCTGGAGACTCTGAGAATGTGTGTCCCCCATCACTCAGCATATGTTCTTGATCGCACATGCTCACACTGAGCACCGCCATGATCGACTGACAGCGTCAGTTCTATATGATCGCTGGCACCCTGCAGCAACGCACATGATCGGTGCTATCAATGCCCACGATCGGTGCTAGCAATGCCCACGATCGGTGCTAGCACCAATCGTGGACGTTTAACCCCTTTGATGCCGCTGTTAATAATGACAGCGACATCGAGGAGCATCGCAGAGGGAGTGAGCTCCCTGGCTGCTCTCATCAGCACAACGTGATACAAACAGGTTTTGCTTATGGTCTCCATGGTGACCCAGGGCCACGGGGTCCTTGAGGGTCTTTCAGGGAAGGTGACCTGTGAAGCCCCTGCTCAGATCAGGCGCTAACATGCCTTCTCCCTGCCTGTCAGACTCTGCTCTGATGCCCTGCAGTGCAGAAGCATTGCCGAGTATTAGATCAGTGCAAAGATGATGTCTCATAGTGGGACAATGTAAAAAAAAAGTTATTAAAAATATTAATATTATATTATAGCTGTCTAAACTAGTTTTTGCAATAAAAAGCATCTTTTAGTGTGTGACTGCTGCCAAATATAAAAACCCGATACAAATTTGGTAATGCTGTAATCGCACCGACCCGAAGAATAAAGTCATCAAATCCCTTATACTGCACAAGGAATGGCATAAAAAATAAATAAAATCAATTCTTCACCTTCTGTTAATTTGTTCATTCTGCCTCCCAAAGGTCGCAGTAAGGCTCGGCTCACGTTTATTCTGCTTTCTGTGCTGAGCGCTTACACCGGCGTTTAAGTGTAAATCTCTGAAATGCATAATTCAGATGGGACCCACTGTGGATGCTATAGGACCTGTGATTCAGTGGTGTCCGTCTTTTTAGGCGTTTAGAAAAGTGCGGTCAACCAATTATGTGCACTTCCAAAAAGAAGGACACTGCTGAATAGAGGCCAGAGGGAGTCCAGAGTAACTCTGCTGCCTCATTATAGTGAATGGATCCAACAGGAGTTTCATCTGTCACGTCATTCGGAGATTTAAATGGAAACCTCAAAGTGCTCAGTGTAGTGCGCTGGATAAATGTGATCCTAAATGTTATATAAAATGTTCCCAATAAATGCTTCAATGAATCCCCAATTAAGCAAGACCCCACTCAGGTCCACATCTGTTAATGGTAATATAGAGAGCATCCACATTACTGGTAGCACAAAGACTGGAATGGAAATTCAGCAAATTCTGCGCTCCCAAATCCAATTGTCCCCCTCCCTTCGGAGCCCCAGTGTGTCTAGACCATAATTAGCATCCACGTGTTTGGCATTTCTGCAGTGACGAAGCACGCCTACTTTTCGGGTGCTTGTCTGTAGAAGCAAAAGCTGGGCACTACCACGAACTGGTCACTACAACGGCAGTTTGTCATTTTCCCTCAGCAACTACCACTACTGCTTGTTTCTGGAAAACGCCCATGGAGACAAAATCATCAATACACATGTAGATATTCATAAAGGGTAATAACAGAAATCCCAGCTGCATATTAAATGCCAAGGTGGTGACATAAATAATGGCCCACCTTATAGAAACTTACACCAACTCCAAAAGTCCTATGAGCTAAAGGAGAATCAGGAGTAGCAGGTGAAATTGAGAAAAAGCAGATATAAATTATATTAGATAGCATATAAAAATGGAAAATACATGTATGGTAACAAAAAACAGCAAGACAGCACAGATACACCAAGGTCACCCAAGAAAGGGCAGAGAGATCAAACGTTTCAGTATGTGTCCAACAATCCGTCATACAGAGCCATAGACAGAATGGTAAGCTCAAAAGCAGACTGTCCAGAAGAGGCAGACAACAGCCAGTGACACAATAAGAAGTAATACTGGAGGGCAGAGCTTATCAGCGGTGTGGAGGGTGACCAAGGCCCGGATGGAAGAACCCCGATGCGTGTTTCGCAGGTACAGGACATCGTTTTATCAAAGGGATGTATTAAAGTGCTGCATAAGGACCTTCAAATAGCCAAGGTCTCTATGTACCAATTACAGTGGCATTGCACCCGCCAAATTCATAAAGGGGTATAATTTCCAAAATGGGGTCACTTAAGAGGGGATTCTGCTTTTCTAGCACTTAGAGCCTCTGTATATGTAGTCTGCAAACTATTCAAGGAAAATCTGGGCACCAAAAGGCAAATAGCGATCAGTCCCTCCCAAGTCTTTCCGTTTGGCTAAGTACTACTGTACAGCCACATATGGGGTATTTCTACATTCCGCGGAAATTATGAGACAAATTCTGGTGCCATTTTACCTATTTCCCTTTATGAAAATGTAAAATTTGGGGCTAACACAAAATCTTGGTGGTAAAAATGTAATTATTTTTTCTTCACTGCCCAACGTTATACAATTCTGTGACACACCTGTGGTGTCAATATGATCACTGCATTCCTAGATGAATTCATTAAGAGGTGTAGTTTGTAAAATGGGGGTTACTTATGGGGGTTCTGCTAGTCTGGCACTTCACGGGTTCTACCAACGTGATATGACAACATCAAACCAGTACAGCTAAAGCTAAACTTCAATATGGATTCTACCTTTCTGAGCTTTGCACTGCGCCTCAAAAGTAGTTTTCGACCACATATGGGTTATTGGTGTACTCAGGAGAAATTGCACAACAAAGTTTGGGGTCCATTTTCTCCTGTTATCCTTGTGAAAATGCAACATTTTTGTGGGAAAATTTTTATTTTTTACTTTCACTCCTCAACGTTATAAACTTCTGTGAAGCACCTGGGGGTTGAAGGTGCTCACCACATCATCTAGATAAGTTCCCTGAGGAATCTATTTTGCAAAATGGTGTCACTTGTGGGGGATTTCCACTGTTTAGGCACATCAGGGCCTCTCCAAACACGGCATGGCATCTGCTAATTATTCCAGCAAATTTTGTATTCAAAAAGTCAAATGGTGCTGATTCCCTTATGAGCCCTGCTGTGGTTTTCCCCCACATATGGTGTATTGGTGTGCTGAGGAGAAATTGCATGGCACTTTTGCTGTGCATATTCTCCTATTGCCCTTGTAAAAGCAGAAAAAATTGAGTCAAAAGAAAATTTTTGTGAAAAAAGTTACCTTATTTTTCAGACCATAAGACGCACTTTTTTCCCCAAATTTTTTTGGGGAAAATGGGGGTGCGTCTTATGGTCAGAATATACTTACAAATACTATGGCGGCGGTCCCGGTCTGACACTGCAGAGTGATGCAGCCTCCCTTCCCAGGCTGGTGTGGCTGTGGTGCTCCTCTGTGGGGTTGCGGTGGTGGTGCTCTGCGGGGGTGTCCGGGCTTTCATGAAATGCCGGTGGAGCTTCGTCACCCCACAGAGGAGCACCAAAGAGCACCACAACCGCCGCCGCACCACAGAGGAGCACCACAGAGCACCGCCGCAGCCCCACAGAGGAGCACCACTGCCGCACCTGTTGCAAAATGCTGGCGGAACCCCGCCGCACCACAGAGCACCACCGCCACACCAGCCTGGGATGGGATTTCCGGAGGCCACCGCACCAGCCTGGACCACCGAACAACCCCTGTGACCACTCCTCCACCTGTGCCAAAGCCCCCCAGGTAAGCTGAATTCGGACTGTAAGATGGACCCCCATTTGAAACATTATATTTTTTTCCCTATTTTCCTTTTTAAAAATTGGGGTGCGTCTTATGGTCCAGTGCATCTTATAGTCCTAAAAATATGGTACATGTTTATTAGTTCCTTCCATATTGCAATAATTTCTGTGAAGCACCTGAAGGGTTGATAAACTTCTTGAATGTGGTTTTGGGCACCCAGATGGGTGCTGTTTTTAGAATGGTGTCACTTTTAGATACTTTCTGTCACATAGGCCCCTCAAAGTCATTTAAAATGTGATGTGGTCCCTAAAAAAATGGTTTTGTAAATTGTGTTGTAAAAATGAGAAATCTCTGGTTAACTTTTAACCCTTATAACTTCCTCACAAAAAATATGTTTCAAGAATTGTTCTGATGTAAAGTAGGCATGTGGGGAATGTTATTTAGTAATTATTTTGTGTTATGATTCTCTGGTTTAACAGCAAAAAAGTTAAAATTTAGAAAATTGCTAAATTTTCTAAAATTTTGCAACATTTCTGATTTTTAAAAAAAATTAATGTAAATCAAATCAAAAATTTTACCACTACCATGAAGTACAATATGTCACGAGAAAACATTCTCAGAATCAGTGGGATCTGCTAAAGCATTCCAGAGTTATTACCACATATAGTGCCACTGGTCAGAATTAAAAAAAATTGGCCGGGTCAGGAAAGTGAGAACAGGCTTCGGGATTAAAAAGGGGTAATTTAAAAATGGAGACAGATGCCGAAATGTAATGTTTCTTCTAAGGCCGGCATCACACTAAATGTATGGAAAAACGGTCCAAGTCTCCCTGCCGAGAGTCGCACAAGTGTTGTCCGTATGGTCATCCGTGTGTAATGCGTTTGCAATTCGATAATGCAATTTTCTTGTACCTATGTAACCGTATGACATCCGTATGACATGCGTATGGCTTTACATTTCTCACTGATTTTCTCCATTGAATTAAATGGCTCGACAAGAGGAAAATGTGTGCATATTTGTCGCAAGCTACATGGATGGTCCTTGTGGCGTCGCGAGTTTTTCTCACACCCGTAGGTGAGTCTCAGATGATATACGCGTACAATTGCAGCATGCTGTGATTTTACACGCACGTCGAATGCGCATGAGAAAAAATACGGTGATGTGAGCTGCCCCATAGATTAACACTTGTCCGAGTGCTGTTTTCTCACATAGCACTCGTCCGTATTCTACGGAAGTCTGACTCTGGCCTAATGCAAAAGATTTTCAGTGGGATTAGGGATTCTCCATAAGCTTTCATTATATTTTTTTCCTGAGAGGAGAGGTGATGCAGAGCATAGAGCAGACCCCACTACTTGGCCATACACATGTCTTTACTTACCAGTAAGACACCTTCATGTTTTCCTACATTAGGTTATGTAATGTTACCTGCTGCGTTTATAGTGTTTTCTACAGAGGCAGTATCTGACATCCATCCCAAGAGCTATGGCTAACTCTGTATTATTAGTGGGCTCTATATTCTTAGTGACCACTTATCTCAAAGCCCTCTGCACTACATGGCAGTATATCTGAAAGGTCGTCTTGTTCATGGATATCTGTATTACGTGTTTGAACAGCCCTAACCCATCTCTTCAACCTATCCCTAACTTCTGGTGCCTTCCCCTCTGCCTTCAAACATGCCACCATAACACCCATCCTCAAAAAATCAAACCTTGACCCAACTGCTCTGCTCAGCTATCGCCCCATATCACTGCTCCCGTTTGCTTCCAAACTCCTTGAACAGCATATCCATGCTCAACTTTCCTCCCACCTCTCATCTAACTCCCTCCTTGACATCTTGCAATCTGGCTTCCGCCCCCACCACTCCACTGAAACTGCCCTGACCAAAATTACTAATGACTTACTCACAGCCAAAGCTAACAGACAGTTCTCCATCCTCCTCCATCTTGACCTGTCCTCTGCCTTTGACACAGTTGACCACTGCCTACTGCTACAAATTCTTTCTTCCCTTGGCATAAAAGACCTCGCGCTGTCCTGGATTTCCTCATACCTTTCTGACCACACATTCAGCGTTTCCCACTCCGACACTACCTCCTCATCCCGCCCCCTCTCTGTTGGAGTCCCCCAAGGCTCTGTCCTGGGGCCCCTACTTTTTTCCATCTATACTCTTGGCCAAGGACAACTCATAAAGTCCCATGGCTTCCAGTACCACCTGTATGCAGATGACACTCAGATCTACCTCTCTGGCCCAGATGTCACCTCTCTGCTGTCCAGAATCCCGGAGTGTCTATCAGCCATATCCTCCTTTTTCACCTCTCGCTTCCTAAAACTCAGCGTAGACAAAACTAAACTCACTATCTATTTTGGTAAATGGCATCATGCTCTCTCCCGCACCTGAAATCCGCTGCTTTGGAGTAACTCTCGACTCTGCACTGTCCTTCAAACCGCACGTCCAATCTCTTGCCACCTCCTGTCGCCTCCAACTCAAAAATATTTCCAGAATCCCTTCCTCAGTCCTCAATCTACTAAAACTCTTGTACATGCCCTCATCATCTCCCGCCTTGACTACTGCATCACCCTCCTCTGTGGCCTCCTTGCTAACTCTCTTGCACCACTCCAGTCTGTCCTCAATTCTGCTGCCCGACTAATCCGCCTCACTCCTCGCTACTCCCCTGTCTCTCCCCTCTGCAAATCCCTCCATTGGCTCCCAATTCCCCAACGAATCCAGTTCAAACTACTAACACTGACCTACAAAGCCAACCACAATCTTTCCCCTTCCTATATCTCTGAACTAATCTCCCAAAATCTTCCCTCACGTACTCTTCGATCCTCCCAAGACCATCTAATCTCCTCCACACTTATTCGTTCCTCACACAACCGCCTCCAAGATTTCTCCCGAATATCCCCTATCCTCTGGAATGCCATGCCTCAACACGTCCGATTATCCACTACCCTCGGATCCTTTAAACGGAACCTGAAAACCCATCTTTTCAGGAAAGCTTACAGACTGCAATAACCATTCTGCTGCCTCACCACCGCCTGAGCTGCCGCCTCCTCACCACCAGAGCTGCTGCACCCCCTGACCTTCTGTCTTTTCCCCGCTATCCCGTAGAATGTAAGTCCGGAAGGACAGGGTCCTCTCCCCTCTGTACCAGTCTGTCATTGTAAATTTGTTTACTGTTAACGATATCTATAACTTTGTATGTAACCCCCCTTCTCATTTACAGCACCATGGAATTAATGGCGCTATATAAATAACTAATAATAACAATAATATCTTGTGTTTGATTTCCTGCAATACACTGGACATGTCTGGCACATTTCTCTATTTTATGACTGGCATTCATGTACCCGTGTTTTGCTCAATAAGTTGTAGGTTTCTTCAATGCATTTTGCTCTGCTTCCTTTTTATTCGCAATAGTTCTACTGTGTTTTGTCTAGTGATGTACTCTATAATTAGAAGGGTGTTCGGCGGTGGTCCAAACTATGGGACCCTCCATCAATTGCAAGATCAACATGTCGAAGTCTCCTGTTTGAACAGAGCTGCGGTTGGTGGGGGGTCCAAACGGTCAGAGCCTCATCAATCTAGCACTTTTAGATAAATTATATCTTGTTATAACCAGAATACCCCTTTATGTAGTTTGGATTATGACCAATTTACAACCATGGTGTAGTCCAGTTAGTAATGCGACTGAGCAGTGGTGCCTGTGTGGACGGCATGAAACTACTGAGACGAATGGATGTCTGTTATGTCACTTCTGCAGCGCTGTCAACAAAACCCAGTGGGGAGGTGGTGCTGGGTCGGCCGGTGTTTCAGTAGGTATGTACATCTTAGTTTGTCTTTTAAAGTAAAAGCAGGTTTGGTTCCATTATTTAAGGAAAATGGACAATCACTTAAAGTCTGTGTAATGAGTCAAATTTTAGTTTCTCCAGCACGTGTTTTCCTTCTATTGTTCCTCCTCTACTTCTGTTTCTGGGCTCTGTTTTGTCTTTTCTTCACCATTGGTAGTGGTAAACCGTTGACTATCCTTTTTGATAACATTATTAGAAGCTTTGCAGAAGAACTTGTAACTTCTGGAGTGTCTTTTAACTTGGCTTCTTGAATCCTCAGTTTTCAGGCTACTTCGAGCACTGTGATTACAATGAGGATATCCTGAGATCAACAGGAAAGTTCAGGTTATACAGATCATCCACTGCTTCCCCCTGGTTTTCAACAGACACAAAATCATCAAGGTTGATCCATACATAAAAGAAGGCCATGTGTGTCCCTACTGGAGATGGGCGGTTGTCAATTACTCTTCGGTGGAGCAGCAACACATTTACAAGCTTTAGATCAGTATGTATATATAATTTTCGGTAACTAAAGCTTATTAATTACATTGTGTGAGTTTAGCTGTCAGTGAATGGAAACACTCTTCACTTTCAGGAAATTATATCCTTTTGACACATCTGAGGGGTTGTTACATGGAATCATGATGGGTAGTCCTTTTTAAGATATGCTGAAAAAAGAGTGGACAGCACCTCCAAAAATCATAAAATGATCTAATGCCGCTAGGCAAAAATATATATAACTGAACATGAGGTTCTTAGTTTAACATTCTGATCAGACTGTATGAAGCCCACTGCCACGTCACGGTAAACACCGTAGTGGGTCCCTACCACCCTAACTGAGCGGAGCCGCGCGCCGATCACCGCCACAGCGGCAATGCACAGGCAGGGAGGGCAGACGGCCCAGAGTCTTCAGACCCTCCAGCACAAAACCACAGCAACAATGGCTGCCACACAGCACCAACACCAAATAAAAGGAGTCCTCATCGCCCCTACGGAGCGAAGCTGCGCGCCGACCACCGCCACTGCGGCAATGCAGCAGCAGGGCAGATGACCTGGTGTCTCAAAGCACCCATGCTGCAAGACAAAGTACCCATGACACCAGACCACACCGCCCCACCAGCACAAAACCACAGCAACAATGGCCGCCACACAGCACCAACACCAAATGTAAGGAGCAATGAAACTCACCTCCATTGGAGCAGCCACACATTTACAATCTTTAGATCCGTGTGAATATATAACGTTCAGTAACTAAAGCTTATTTATTACATTGTATGAGTTTAGCTGTCAGTGAATGGAAACACTCTTGACTTTTCGGAAATTATATCCTTTTGACACATATGAGGGGTTGTTACATGGAATCATGGTGGGCAGTCCTTTTTGAGGTATACTTATAACACCACAGATCTCTGTGCTGCACTACAGGCGGAATGTTTTTATCTGCACTGACACATTATAACAATCTGCAAATGTGAGCAAATCTTCTGTATGTCAGGACATGTGTTTAGCCTCTAGATGAAAGAAAGTGCTTAACTTTATTGCAAAGAAAGTGGGATCCTGAAAATGGCCAGTAATTGATCTGTGAAGTCACAAATCTGCCAGAATTAGGATACAATTGGCGGTATTTATTAGAGAGATAAAAAAAAAAACTTACCCGCTTTTGGTCTCAGTTGCAGATCAAACTTGTCCATGCAACTCAATGTGTCCATGAAAAAAAACAGACCGGAAAGGGTGCTATCCATATGACATCTGAATGGAGCCTACTGTAAGTGTGGGGAAATTGCACCCACCTACTGCAGAGCACTACAAGCTGGACCATTATAATATGTATTAGTGTGGATTCCCTGATTAATCCTAGATTGAGGGTAGCGCTTGACACGATGACATGACTGTGATTTGTATCCTGAATACCAATGTGTGTATTTAGATATACAATTTGTAGCAGAGTACAGTAGATCCAGGAGTCCCAAGATAAAGCCAAAACCAAATAATCCTCTAGCCATATGATGGGGTTTAACTTACTAATCACTGGGTGGCTGACTACTGGATTGCTCAACAATTCCGAGAACAGGGCTCTGCATCTCTTGTCTTTTTTGGAGTGTTGAGGTGCACACTCTGCCTCCAACCCATTCAATGTCAATGGGACCACCAGAAATGGCCAAGTGCAGCTTTTGGCTTACTACGCAATACCAAAGACCATGAATGGAGTAGAAGTTGAGCATGCACATCTCTGTTCCATTTAAGACACAACTGCAGAGCACCAATCCTTGATCAATGGGAATTGGTCCTTCAGCGAACAGCAACTTTGTTTTTTGGTGATAACCCGGTAACAATTGGCTAAATAATTGTCTAGTGCGGTGATGGCGAACTTTTCTGAGACCGAGTGCCCAAACAGCAACCTAAAACCCAATTATTTATGATGAAGTGCATAATATATAATCAGAAAGTTGAATAAAGAGGTAATAGACATACAGTTTGTGAAAGCCATGGACATTGAGAATCACATGGCTAAATAAATCAAGAAAGATGGATCAATAATGCATATTATAATACCACATATGTAGAGCAGGACTAAATAGGAAACTGCACATTTACTAGATGCACATTTACATTTATAATCAGAAAGTTGCAGAAGCCATCACTATGATTATTCTACCTGACAACATTTTTCAATCCTCACAGGAGGGATAAGGCTTTTTGCGTTTTGTCACATTTTTGCCTCAACTTATAAACTTATTTGGTTCAAATGGTGTCAAGCGCACATGGCAGTGTATCACCAGCGTCCCTGCGCTCCTCCTGGCAGGGGTGCCGATATACTTAACACCCAGCTGCCCCGATTCCCACTGCGCCTCTTGTGTCCCAGGACCTGCATACACTTCTCAGGTCTTTGGGCAGCGAGCATAGGATGCTCATTTCCAGCTTCTTAAAGGGGAAGTGTGCACTCCAGTTGTGTCTCCAGCCAATAGCTGGGAGGTGCTCAGGATTTAAGGCACCTTCCTCAGTAGGGAGTTGTCTGAGCAACTGCAGAGTTTAGTTTGTATTCAAGCTGCTAAGCATTGTCTGCCCCAGTTCCTGCAACCTATCCTGTTTCTCTGTACCAGAACTTGTCTAGTTATCCAAGCGCATACTAGCTGCCCTGTCTTGTAGCCCAGAAGCCACATTATCTGTACCATCACCAGTGGTCATCCTACCTTTTAATCTAGAAGTCACACTATCTATACCAATACCAGTGGCCATCCTTTTTGTTACCCTGTAACTGCACTATCTGAACCAGCACCAGTACCCTGTCCTGCCTGGGATTCAGAATCCGAACCAGCATCCCTGACCATAGGGGTCAGCTGCTACAGTACCAGACACTGTCCTGGAGTGGTACCTGGCAGCTACCTTCAGCTCAAGCCTGATCTCATCACGAGAGGCTCCAATGAAAATCAGGTAGCTGCTTAGTTACACCGCTCCATGGTAAGCCCGGCCAGTGGCGCAGTGGGTCCCTGATTCACCAGTGTGAAAAGTGGCAACCAGGTGAGGAGTACAAAAACAAGTGTGTCAAGCATGGTGGTGGGAGCGTCATGGTTTGGGGCTGCATGAGTGCTGCCAGCTGTGGGGGCTACAGTTCATAGAGGAAACCATGAATGCCAACATGTTCTGTGAAATACTGAAGGAGAGCATGATTACCTCCATTCGGAAACTGGGCCACAGGGCAGTATCCAACTTGATAATGACCCCAAACACACCTAAAAGACCACTACTACCTCGTAAAGAAACAGAGTAAAGGTGCTGGACTGGCGAAGCATGTCTCCAGACCAAAACCTTACTGAGGAACTGTGGGGAATCCTCAAATGGAAGGTGGAGGAGCACAATGTCTCTAACATCCACTAGCTCTGTAATGTCATCCAGGAGAAGTGGAAGAGGATCTCAGTGGCCACCGGAGAAGCTCTAGTGACCTCCACGCCCAAGAAAGTTAAGGCAAAAACTAATGGTGGCCACACAAAATATTCACACTTTTTGCATAATTTGGCCATGCTCACTGAGGGGTGTACTCACTTTTGATGTCAGAGGTTTAGACATTAATGGCTGTGTGTTGAGTAATTTAGAGGGCACATCAAATTTACTCTGTTATTCAAGCAGTACACTGATTACTGTACATTGTATCAAAGTATCATATCTTCAGTGTTGTCCCATGAAAAGATATAATAACATATTTACAAAGTACTCACTTTTTGTGAGATATATATTATATTGATTGTAATCAGAGCGTATAAGTCCAATATATCAGATGGTAGTGGATTCCCTACCCCACAAAGACTGCTGTAAATAATACATTTAATTGCTCATGGAGGGTTTACTTTTTTCTTTAGTTTTTTTTTTTTTTTAATTTCTGTGGCTTTTATGGTGGACAGATGATGAAAATATTATATATGGAAATGTCACAACATTTTGGGAATGTGGAGCGTAAAATAAGGGGCCCCTTCCCGCCGCCCTCCGCTGCTCCGCCTGGCTTCTAACATATTGAAACATTTTGTTTCTTAATAAGAGTGTTTAAGGGGAGAGGGTCAGAGGTCAGTCTGAGCGCCTGCAGCCGCCATCTCTCGGCATGGAAAACCACTAGCTGAGGGGGAAAGAAAACATTATACATTCCTCTGCATTGCAAGACATTATCATTAACCCCTTCTTCAGACTGTAGAAAGCGGAGCGAGCAGAGAAATGCCATATTGCATGATAATTCTGTATAATGTAAAAAATCCGATCAAACGAATTGACCAGAAAACGCCATCTTCATTCTCAGAAAAGAAATCACAAAGTGTGATAAAACATTCCCACAACACTTTACTATAAAAGGCAATGAAAAACATCAAACGTCCATTGTTTCCTATGGTCCACAAGGCTGCTTTATATCTGTGAATGCTACGAAAAGCAGCTCATTCAAGATGTCTGCCCTAGAATAGAAAAAAATATACAATCAGAAAATAAATAGTGATTAGAATAAAAATAATGCTGATCAATATCTAGTGCTATTGGATTAAAAAAAAATAGATTAAAAAAATTCTCTTTAAGCAATCTGCAGAATCCATCAAAAAATGAAATGAAAGCTCCGTCGTACAGCCATTATCAAAGATCTGATCCAGGGCCGGACTGGCCATCTGGCAATTCTGGCAAATGCCAGAAGGGCCTGACTGGTCATGGGCTGCCTTGTCTGCTACATTCATAACAGAATCATTGTTCTCAAGACATCCATACTGTTAAGAGCTGTGACAGACCACAAAGTCGCTGACTCCATCACTTACTCCAGTAGGCCTCGGGTATCATTAGAAATATTGGTCTTGTAGTAAATCTTGCTTCCTCCATCCAGAGTAATATTAGTAATTTATCTCATCTGGTGCTTGGGGACTTGGACAGCATGGACCTGTGTGATTTCAAATGCCAGGGTTGAATTTTAGCCCAAGTCCGTACTTGATCTGATCCCATGAGAACTGGGCAGAACTATGGCAAATGTTAGTACAAAAAAGTTTGTGACTTGCAACCTGGGCCACTGTTACTACAGCATGACAGACCAAGGCACTACATCAATAAAGAATAATTATCTGTTTCAAGTCCTGGTTTATTTGTAACATCCGCCCTCCACTGATCCTCATTACATCTATGATTGCAGAACTTCAAATGCTCTCGGCTTCCATATCTTTCAGTCACTGGACTTGGCCGATTATTGAGCAGGATGGCAGTTTATGTCCACAACAAGTATAAGGAGAGGTTATTAATAGAGGCCACTGAGCAAATGACGCTTCATGGGATCATTAATCACACACTGAAATGTGTATTTGGGGAAAAAATCTGCACTGGAATTAAGTTTTAAAGAAAAAAAAATCAATAGTGTGTACCATGACTTGTATATGATAACTGACTGTTTTGCCGCTGTAGTTGTTGGTCCAACAATCACACAAGCCTGGACTATGCTCAACGACTATAATAGGAGACATTATTTCCCCAATTACTCCCCCATATGCAGACATCATGTAACCATAATATTCTTCAGACATGATACATTGTTACTATTATACTATTCCATGTTACCTTATTTTGGGATATAATGTTCCAGTGATCCTGGGGGATGGGCAGAAGAGGCTCTGTAGCCACAGATGGCATTACATTCTGCATTGCTCGTATTCAGTTTGCTGCTTAGTGACCATAATGTAAGTTAAATAGAAGACAATAAAGGTTTGCCAGCAATTATTAATGGGCAGCTTTAGATAGGCAATGCTTATCTAGTATGGTTATTTTTACACACCTCTGTGTTTTTGTCTTTTTTTTCTCCTGGACACACACAAACACCCTCCTCTGCTCCCTTCACTGTGAGTACTACATAGTCCACCAGAAGTTGGAAAAGTTATCTCTGGTCATATAAGTCAAGGCAAACAAGCCTCCCAGAGTCCCCCAGCTAGACTGGTCCAGGCTGCCAGCAAGCCTGTGGCTAGCATCATTCCCATGTGGATTTACTAGCCAAAAGAAAATTACTGCCTGATTGGAACCATATGAGGGGAGCGAGCAGAGAAAGTACAAGATACACAGGAAGGGTTTGTGTTCTTCTGGAGCTTTATTTCATGCTCTCCTCTCACTGACTCACACACTCTTACCGGTTTCCTCAATCATAATGCAACTATCTGGTATTAATAGGGTCACAGGGGCGATTGGCTGATATTAAGCATTATCGCCATTTGTAAAAATTGATATATTTTTAGTATTAGGCTAGATTCACAGGTTCAGTATTTGGTCAGTATTTTTCCTCAGTATTTGAAAGCCAATATCAGGGGTGGGTGATAAAAGCAGAAGTGGTGATGTGTTTCTATTCTACTTGTCCTCTGATTGTTCATCTTTTGGTTTTGGTTTACAAAAACTAATGTGAAATATTGACTAAGATACTGCCGTGTGAATGTAGCCTCACAGTAAGTTATAGCCGGGCACATGCAGTTTTCAGTCTGCAAAATTCCCTGACAATACAGCAAATTTGCAATATCCATTTAGTTATGTTCATGAGTGCGTTGCAAGTTCTGGATATTAGAGCTGCTCACTTGAACCTGAAAATTTATGCAACATTCTGCGCATTTAGCATATTTGTTGCTGAAATTTTCATGGCTGAAAATATGTTCCATTAGACCAGGGTCACACTTGCAAGAAACTCTCACAAATCTCGCGCCTCAATACCCGGCACTGCCGCTGGCACTCGGACCGGAGCGCTCAGCTGTATAGAAATACATGCAGCCGCACACTCCAGTCCCGAGTGCCGGCGGCAGTGCCGGGTATTGAGACGCGAGTTTCTCGCACGTGTGACCCCGGCCTTAAAATTAATATGGCTATTTTGGCTTGAGGCAGTTGGAATTCGGTAGGCCTGATTCATACGATTGGGGCAAAACCAGAAATTGTAAGTGTAGCCTTAGCAAAACCTCGCCACTGTGTGTCACCAAGTTTGATAAATTTGGCACACATTACAGGTTGCATAACACTTCAAAACTTTGTTTACATTTCATCTGGCTTCAGAGCTGAAATCTCCTAGCATTCCAGGCTTGTTTATAAAAAAAAAGTTTATAATTAGATTATTATCTCTGTAGCACAAGCCTGTTATGATTGAGTCACCGTAGGAGGCAAAAATAGAAATGCTAGCTAAGTCCAGAAAACCAGAGAAGTTGGCAGCTATCGGATTGCAGACCCCTGAACCTATCAACACAACTAGCAGTAGCCATGGGGGGCTCCTATGAAGCCCTAGGCCCCTCGATCACAGCCGGAGGACTACATAGCCTAAAGACAGAAAGGGAAATCTAAACTGCCCCAGAGCAGACCCCAAAGCAAAAGGCAGCCCCCCACATATAATGACGGTGAAGCAAGAAGAAAGAACAAAACACAGACAGAAAGATAGACTGAGCAAAGATGGGGCCCAAGCTAGCTTAGATAGGAAAGGACAGGAAGGCTGCTGTCTGCAATCCGTGAAAAACCCTATGAAAATAAGAGCCAACCAACTGACAGTAAAAAAGGCCCTGAAGATGCTAGGCTTCAAAAAAAGCTATGTCAGTACTCAGGAATATTCTGAAGACAGAGCAACAGGCAAAAGGAGATTCAGCTCACCCCAGCAGGGAATGGCAGAATCCAGAAAAGCAAGGAAAACAAAACACTAATGCAAAAAGGCAAAGCAGAAATCTTAGCTCTAGATGAGCAGGAATCAGACTGGTTTCCTAGAAGTCCACAGAGAAATCACCCGCAGGCCAGAAGGGCGTCAGCAGCCCTATATCCAGTCATCAACCCCACTCAGCCAGTCATCATCATCAGCCCCAGGTGTTTGACAATCAGGCTCACTACCTTCTTCACCAGAAGAGGGAGTCCCCCGGGCCTCAGTAGCGAAGGGGAAAATGAACTCACAACACAAGCCCCTATCACAGACATTTGTGCTAATGACCTGGCCTCCCACTTTACAGAAAAAATAGATAATATCCATCAGGAAATCTGCTCCCAACCACCAAGTGCTGTGACTCCCATCCCTTCCTGCATCTCCCCTGGCTCACTTTCCACATTTGATCCCATCACAGAAGAAGAAGTCTCCAGACTCCTCTCTTCTTCTCGTCTGACTACATGCACTACCGTCCCCATTCCTTCACATCTCCTCCAGTCTCTCTCTCTAGTCGTCACAACCCACCTAACTACAATCTTTAATCTCTCCCTCTCCTCGGGCATTTTCCCATCCTCCTTTAAACACGCCATTGCTATTCCATTACTAAAGAAACCCGCTCTCGACCCATCCTGCACAAACAACTACAGACCAGTCTCCAATCTCCCCTTCATCTCTAAACTTTTGGAACGCCTAGTTTACTCCCGCCTTACCCGTTAGCTCTCCACTCACTCCCTTCTAGACCCTTCACAGTCCGGCTTCCACCCCCTACATTCGACTGAAACTGCACTCATCAAAGTGACCAATGACCTTCTGACAGCAAAACGTAACGGTGACCACTCTACTCATTCTTCTTGACCTATCTGCAGCTTTCATTACTGTTGACCACCATCTCCTACTCTCTAGGCTCCAGTCACTAGGCATTAAGGACACTGCTCTCTCCTGGTTCTCTTCCTTTCTCTCTGACCGCTCCTTTAGTGTTTTGTTCTCTGGCTCCACGTCATCTCCTCTTCCTCTTGCTGTCGGGGTACCTCAGGGCTCAGTCCTTGGCCCCCTTCTTTTCTCTCTCTACACGGCCCCAATTGGACAGACCATCAGCAGATTTGGCTTTCAGTACCATCTTTATGCTGATGACACACAACTATATACGTCTTCCCCCGACCTTACCCCCGCTGTACTACAGAACGCCAGTGACTGTCTGTCCGCAGTCTCCAATATCATGTCCACTCTCTATCTGAAACTCAACCTCTCCAAAACTGAACTTCTTCTGCTCTCACCGTCTACTAACCTCCCTAAATCTGACATTTCCCTCTCCGTGGGTGGTACCACAATAACACCCCGGCAGCAGGCGCGCTGTCTGGGTGTTATGTTTAACACCAATCTCTCCTTCACATCCCATATACAATCTCTTGCCCGCTCTTGCCGCTTACACCTAAAGAACATCTCTAGAATCCGCCCTTTTCTCACCATGGAAACAACAAAAACCCTCACTGTAGCATTGATCCACTCCCGCCTGGATTACTGCAATGCTCTATTAATTGGTCTCCCCGTTACTCGACTATCCCCTCTCCAGTCCATACTTAATGCAGTGGCCAGGGTCGTCCATCTGGCTAATCGGTACTCGGACGTGTCCGCTCTTCGCCAGTCATTACACTGGCTGCCCATTCATTATAGGATCCAATTCAAAGTACTTGTTCTCACCCACAAAGCTCTCCACAGTGCAGCACCCCCCTACATCTCCTCCCTCATTTCTGTCTATCGGCCTAGCCGATCGCTGCGCTCTGCAAACAACTTTCGACTAACCTCTGCACTAATCCGTACCTCCCACTCCCGACTGCAAGACTTCTCCCATGCTGCTCCTCTTCTCTGGAATGCTCTACCCCAAGAAATTAGGACTAACCACAATTTGCATAGTTTTAGGCGCTCCCTCAAGACACATTTGTTCAGAGCGGCCTATCACGTTCACTAATCAAAGTCATTCTATGTGTAAGTGTGCGTGTGTAGCCCATTCACTATCTCCATCCATCCCTCACTCCCTCAAGATGGCTGGACCTTCATTGTAAATACACAATTGTAAATACACACCTGTACTTTGTATCTTCCCCACCTCATTGTAGATTGTAAGCTCTCACGAGCAGGGTCATCTTATTTCGTCTTATTTTGCTTTAATTATTGTATTGTTAACGTTGTTACTTATGACTTGTGTTTTGAAACTGTTAAACTGTAAAGCGCTGCGGAATAAGTTGGCGCTATATAAATAAAGATTTATTATTATTATCATTATACTTGTGTTTCTGTATCTGTACAATTTTGAGTGTATTCATCACTGTATGGCTGTGTCAGTATGTAACTGTGTATCTGCGTACGGCTGTGCCTCAATTTGTGTATGATAGTGTGTATCCGTGTATGGCTGTGTGTATTGTTATATGACGCTGTGCATACATTGATTAGTGCTTATCAGTTATTATGGTCAGAGTATCATAAGTTTCAGACAAACCGGCCAGAGAATCTTGAAAGAATCTGCTTCCAGCAGTGCATTTCAGACCCTGATCTCCCTGGACTTGAAGGAGTTACATCCTCTCACACAGACATTGTAGTGTTTGCATCTGAATTTGATTAAAACCATCCAGGCTACTAAATCCTCAGGTTACCGCTGCACCGACTCCCAAAGCCCAGAATTATTCAATTCATTTCATTTAACAAGACTTTGCAAAATTAACCGTCTAATTACTGAGCACAGATCGTGTTTCTTGCTGGTATTTTCACCCTTCTTTTACCACAAAAACTTGTCCAACTGCAGTGGGCGGCGCATTCCTATATTCAGTAACTGCTGGCTGCAGAATAAACTCTGCGGCTTCTTTATTTCATGTATGTGCTTCATACAAACTGACGATTACTGCAGACTGAGGAAATCCAGGACATTCAGCTTCTGCATATATTGTCTGGACAAAGGCCACAGTACATAATGTATAAGATATTATTATTTATTTATATAGCACCATTGATTCCATGGTGCTGTACATGAGAGGGGGTTACATACAAATTACAGATATCAATTACAGTAAACAAACTAACAATCACAGACTGATACAGAGGGGAGAGAGGACCCTGCCCTTTCGGGCTTACATGCTACAGGATGGTGGGGAAGGAGACAGTAGGTTGGTGGGTTGCAGCAGTTCTGGTGTTGGTTGAGGTGATATCTCCTGTAGTGGTGAGGAGGTAGTGGGGTCATTGCAGGCTGTAGGCGTTCTTGAAGAGGTGGGTTTTCAGGTTCCGTCTGAAGGATCCAAATGTGGTTGATAGTCGGACATGTTGGGGCAAAGAATTCCAGAGGATAGGGGCTATTCATGAGAAATCTTGGAGGCGGTTGGGTGAGGAGCAAATAAGTGTGGAGAAGAGAAGGAGGTCTTGGGAGGACCAGAGATTATGTGAGGTAAGGTATCAGGAGATTAGTTCAGATACATATAGGGGACACAGGTTATAGATGGCCTTATAGGTTAGCATTAGTAATTTGAACTGGATACGCTCAGGGAATGAGAGCCAGTGAAGAGATTTGCAGAGGGGAGAAGCGGAGGAGTAGCGAGGAGAAAGATGAATTAGTCGAGCAGCAGAGTTAAGGATGGACTGGAGAGGTGCGAGGGTGTTAGCAGGGAGACACAGAAAAGGATGTTGCAGTAGTGGAGGCGGGAGATAATGAGGACATGCACAAGCATTTCAGTAGATTGAGGGTTGAGGAAAGGATGGATTCTGGAAATATTTTTGAGCTGGAGGCAACAGGAGGTAGAAAGAGCTTGGATGTGCGGTTTGAAGGACAGGGCAGAGTCAAAGGTTACTCCGAGGCAGCGGACTTCCGGTACTGGGGAAAGTGTGATGTCATTAATTGTTATAGATAGGTTGGGTAAGAAAGATCTGTGAGATGGAGGAAAGATGATGAGTTCAGATTTGTCCACATTGAGCTTGAGGAAGCGAGAGTAGAAGAAGGAGGATATGGCTGATATAGCTATAGATATGTTAGAGTGCAGCGAAGCTGGTGCAGTGTGACAGGCAGGGACCACAGGAAAGTTCAAAGCAAAGTGTCTTTAATGTTCAATGTACTCACAAACAGAAAACAAATGGTATCCTCTGGATCGCAGCCAGGAATCAATATAGTCCATATCCGAGACTGGTTGCTGTGGGTTACTGCACCACCGTGTCACGCTGAGGGGTGCCAGGCCTTTTGGCTTTGCTTGGCTCCATGTTACTTCACATAGGCTGAGCCTTACAGAGCCACCTGCTCTGCAGTTTGCAAATTAAGACTGACACACCTTTGCTGCAGGGTTTTTAAATGGAATCTGTGGCCATGGGCCACTTGTAAGACCCGGCCTGGAGGGAGCGAACCACCCCACTACTATCCTGTAGTTTGCTCCTAAAATAAACGCCCATGCCAGCTTTTCTTTAATCTGCCTTGGGCAAATAGCTTGTCCAAGACCTCACTTACTTTTATTCTGCATTGCAACCTCAGCTATATCTGTGACTGCAATGCACTCCAGTGGCCTCAATACGCTTCTATGCGCATCCTGGGGGGACACATAGCGACCCTCGCATATAACATCTGTCACTGCCTCACATAACCCCCCCATTCAAATTTGTGGGGTTGAACATTTGCCACCATACAGGGAGCCCGGGACAAGGCATCCGCATTTCCCTGCAACTTCCCCACCCGATATTCCATGGTGAAATTAAAATTCTGCAGAGAGAGAAACCATCTGGTGACCTGAGCATTCCTCTCTTTGGCATTTCTTATACATACCAAGGGTGAATGATCTGTCACCAAGCGAAACTGTCGACCGAGCAAATAATAGCTTAGGGACTCCAAGACCCACTTAATGACGAGGCACTCCACTACGCTATAATGTTTCTTGGCTGGTTGAGTTTCCTACTTAGTTAGGTGACCGGATGTTCCTTTCCGTTCACCTCCTGCGACAGGACCACTCCTAGGCCCACGATAGAGGCATCCGTCTGCACAATGAAGCGTTTCTGGAAGTTGGGGCTAATGAGGATGGATTGTCCACACAGCGCCACCTTCATAGATTGGTACACTTCCTCTGCCTGGGGTTTCCACCGAACCATGACAGACTTCTTTCCCTTGAGGAGATCTGTTAGGGTTGTTGTTCTCCCTGAAAAATTAGGTCTAAATCTCTGGTAATACCCAATCATTCCGCTCTCATCTTTTTGGTGGTATCAGGTCGAGGCCAGTTCTGAATGGCCTCGATTTTATTTATTTGGTGTTTGATAACCTCACAGCCGATCATGTATCCTAAATACCAGGCTTCCTCAAGCCCTACCGCACATTTCTTGGTATTTGCCATCAAGCCTGCGGCTCTGAGCGAATCTACTACTGCTTGTATCCGGGACAAGTGGGTACGCCAGTCAGTACTAAAGATGATGATGTCATTCAAGTACACTGACGCATACTTCCGATAGGGTTCTAACACTATGTCCATCAACCTCTGGAATGTGGCTGGGGCTCCATGTAGTCGAAAGGGCAAGACTACATAGTGGTACAGACCCTCCGATGTTATGAAGGCGGTCTTTTCCTTTGCCAACTCCATAAGAGGCACCTTCCATTAACTCTTGGTCAGATCGAGCGTGGTAAAGTACTGGGTCTGACCCAGTCGCTCGAACACTTCATCCACCCGGGGCATTGGATAAAGATCAAATTTCGACATGCTGAATGACAGAGGTACGACCGGGTAGTTCCGAGAATGCATCTACATTCTCTTGCACTAATTTCCAGACCTCTCGACGCTGCTGTTTCGAGAGAGTGTCTCCTATTTTTACCTCTCTTTCAGCCTTGTCCTTGGCCGGCGACAAAGGGTTCCCTGTTGGTACGACCGGGGTCGCCGCCGAGATCAAACATTCCCGGTCTTTACAAGCTTTTAGTAGGTTCACATGATATAACTGTTCGGGTTTTCTCTTCCCCAGCTGGTAAACTGGGTAGTTCACTCCCCCACTTTTTCCCGAATTTCATATGGACCTTGCCACTTGGCCATAAATGTACTCTCCACGGTGGACACTAACACTAACACCCAGTCCCCTTCTTTAAAGGATCTGACCATGGCCTTTTTTTATATGTGCGGCTCTGTGTGGCCTGGGAACCCATCAGATGCTCCTTTACTATGGGCCTGACTGCTGCAATCCGGTCCTTCATACCTTCCACATGCTCAGTTACACTCCTATGTGGTGTTGGCTCCAGTTCTCACATCTCCTTAGCTACGTTCAGCACCCCCTCGGATGCCTGCCATACAATAGCTCAAAATGAGAAAAAGTCCATGGAAGTTTGTGGTACCTCGTGGATAGCGAACATCAGATAGGGCAATAACATGTCCCAATCCCTCCTGTCCTTGGAGTCCACCTTTTTGAGCATGGACTTTAGGGTTTTGTTGAAGCGCTTAACTAATCTGACGGTCTGGGGCTGGTACACCAACGTGCGCAACTGCTTTATCTTGAGGAGCTTGCACAGTTCCTTCATCACCTTGAACATAAAAGGAGTCCCCTGAGCAGGATCTTCTTCGGTAGCCCAAGGTGACTGAACATGGCAAACAACTCCCGGGCTATAAGCTTAGCCGAGGTGTGCAGAAGCGGAATGGCCTTAGGTGGTGTAGTCTACAACCACTTTATGTGTTGGTGGCCTGGACGAATGTTACTATCGGCCTTACCAGATCCATCGCAATCCACTCAAAAGCTACCTCTATAATGGGCAGAGATACCAATGGACTCCGGTAGTTTGGGGTGGGTGAGGTTAGTTGGCACTCCGGACAAGTATCACAGTACCTCTGGACCTCCGCGTAGACACCAGGCCAAAAAAAGCGCTGCAGTATGCGCTTCTGCATCTTTTTGGCCCCCAACTGCCCTCTCAGCATATAGGTGTGAGCCATTTTGTGCTCCGCCCGATAGTAGGATTGGGGCACTACCAGTTGCTCCACCACCTCATCCCGGATTTTACCCACCCTGTATAATAAATCCTAGTGGATAGCCATGCTAACTGACTTGGCAGCTGGTTGCTGAACAACTCCATTTATTTCTATCACCCTTTCTCGTGCCCCAGCCAGAGTGGGATCCTGGAGCTGAACTGTCCCGAATGTACCTGGGGACACTTCCAGCTCGGGGGGTAAACCTATCGGGGTTACACTCTGTCCCTAGGTTGGCGACCCCTATGGCAGGTATCCCTGATTTGGAATCTTCGGGTTCCACGTCCGAAATAGCATTTACCTTGGGAAGGTTAACCCTGGTCTCCCACAGGGACCAGAATAGGGGTATGTATCTTCCCAATATAGTCCCATATGGAAGGGTCTTCAATCTCGCCACATGTTTTATTTCTCCACACGGTGTTGAGAAAGTAGCCTCCGCTGTGAGGTACTCTTGGAGTTCTCCATGTTACACAACACCCCCATTTTCCGTCCATTGGGGTTGACCCCGGCAACAAGTGACCCATGGACCAGAGTCACTAAGCTCCCCGAGTCCAAGAGAGCCTCCATTTGGCACCTGTTGACGAATACCTGGCACAGTTGGGGTTCACTGCCGGCCGTGCCTGTAGTTATGGTGCAGACTGGCTGGTGTACATAGAGACTCTGCTCATAAACCCACAGTCCTTAAGTTCAGCCGTCACGGGGCAGTTGGCAGCCCCATGTCCGGGCCCTTGGCACCGCGAACACCTAATAGCTGCAGCACGAGAGGAACCCCAGACCAATTTAGGGGAAACGGGTCTTTTTGCACTCTCACTTTGGGGTACACCCTCAGTACGGGTTCGGCCCCAGCAGAGGATCGTCGACTCACTCAGCCCAACCACCTGGTCCAGAGTGCCAGGTCCCCTTGCCCCACCCAATGCTGATGGCTGCAGGCAGGTCCCTCACCAGCCAGTCCACCACCACCCTCTCTACCATCTGGGACATGGCTAAGGTCTCAGGCGGAAGCCATTTTTTACCAACTGCAACAAGTCAAATGCCTGATACCTGGTGGGATGAGACTCCGCAAACAACCACTAGAACACCCGTTGTGCACGTACATATGTGTTAAACCCCAGTTGGGCAAGGATCTCACCTTTCAGTTTTCCATAGTCCAGGGCATCATCTCAACTGAGGTCCAAGTAGGCTTTCTGGGCATCTCCTGTCAGGAAGGGGACCACCAATTCAGCCCACTGGGAAAGCGGCAAGCTCTCCCGCTCTGCTGTGCGCTCGAACACTGTAAGGAAAGCCTCCATATCGTCCTCAGTACTCATCTTCCTTAGTGCTGACCGGGCCTCAGAACGGATTGGGGTCACAGGTGAGGGCACCTCTCGTAGAGCCACAATCTGTTGCAGGATCAAACTGTTGGTCTGCTGCTGCCACTGACTAAGGACCAACTGCTTCAGGAGCTCCTTCATTTTGTCAGCCGGCTTGGGCTGCATCATTGCAGGCCTAATAACCGACATGCAGTGAGCTTTGGGTATGCCTTAGTTCACACTGCCCACATTCTCTTACCATATGTAGTGCAGTGGTGCACTGTGACAGATAGGAAGGGACCAAATGAAAGTTCAAAGCAAAGTGTCTTTAATGTCCAATGTACTCATAAACGGAAAACTAATGGTATCATCCGGATCGCAGCTGGGAATCAATACAGTCCATATCCGAGACCTGTTTCTGTGGGCGACTGCAGTACTGTAACCAGATTAAGGATAAAAACCCATATAAACTATTTAAAACATATACTATTAAGCAATAGTAAGTAGTGGGTTAATGTACGGAAGGAAAATATGGACAATCGCAAAAATCATGAACATAGACACAGGAAAAAACAGGCGATCAAAAAAGTCCAGAAGACTAGATTAATTCAAAAGGTAAAAAATTGAATCTTTATTATGATACGACTAAGGTATATGGAAAAGGAAATCAAGTCAAACATGACCATGGTAGCACGAGGGCGACCAAGTGGGGCATACACTGGGCTTATGGACAGTACAGGGGAACACAGGTTGCTTAAACATAATTATGCTGGTAACATTGAAAATATAGCACCCATCCCCAGACCATACATGTTGCCAACCAACAAAGAAACCAACAGGATATACTGATATAAAGATAGCACTATACCATAGTAACACATGAAAACATCTTTACCTGTTGGAATAATAAGTGGAGGTCCACCCATATACCTTGGTCGTATCATAATAAAGATTTAATTTTTTACCTTTTGAATTAATCTAGTCTTCTGAACTTTTTTGATCGCCTGTTTTTTCCTGTGTCTATGTGACTGCACTACTGTGTCACGTCGAGGGGTGCCAGGCCTTTTGGCTTCGTTTGGCTCCGTCTTACTTCGCACACACTGAGCCTTGCAGAGCCACCTGCTCTGCCGTTTGCAAACAAAAACTGACACATTCAACCCTTTGCTGCAGGGTTTTTAAATGGAATCTGAGATACTTGTAAGATCCGGCCTGGAAGGAGCGAACAGCCCCACTATCATCCTGTAGTTCGCTTCAAAAATAAAAGCCCATGCCGGGTTTTCTTAAATCTGCCTTGGGCAAATAGCTTGCCCAAGACCAAACTTACTTTTATTTTGCACTGCAATTACAGCTATATCTGTGACTGCAATGCACTCCAGCGGTCTTAATACGCTTCTATGTGCATCCTAGGGGACACATAGCGACCCTCGCATATAACACCTGTCACTGCCTCACCCAACATACAGTTCACATCTCTGATGTATGGGGGGCATTAGTGCCTATGGCAGGGGTAACGCGCATGAGAAGTGTCATCAATGCTGGGCATTATATAGAAGTGATAGAACACCATCTGCTCCATTCAAACGTCTATTTAAGGGAAGACCTTCCATATTTCAGCAGGACAATGATGAACCAAATTCTGCCTCTGTCACTGCAGCACGGCTCTGCAGAAGAAATGTGCAAGGGATGAACCAAATGAACAAAATATTTGGTGCTTTATGAAGCAAAAAAGCAGGCAAAGACCTCAATATGTGGAGCAGAGAGAATGTGACATCAGACAAGAGTAAGACAACATGCCTCTTCCAAAATTTCAGCACTTTGCCTCCTTACCTCCCAGATTATTATTGACTGTAAAGAAAATTAGAGGTGATGCGGCATAATGGTGGACACAGCCCTAGACCAACTTTTTTGAGATGTGTTTTTAAAATGGAAAAAGGTTAGAAAACATATTAGAAGTTTAATATTATTTTATGTTTTCTGTGATAAAATATGGCAATACGAGCTTTTACATTCTTATTTTCTCTACAATTTACACAACGGCCCAACTTTTTTTGGAAATGTGATTATGAATAAGATATATTTCTAGGAGAACAGTACATAAAACACTCTTCAACATTGAAATTTCAACACCAAGAAGGGAATGTTGTGAAATGATGGAAATTTCAGGATGTATATGCATGTTGATGACATGCAAATGATGAAAAGACGGAAACAAAATTTGAAAACATCTTGAATTATTTAGTCTAAAGAATGTTCTACCACATGGAATGAACTTGGACAAATCATTAAGATCCGTTTGTGGCAGTTTCTGTGCATTTGCCAACCTATTATGTCCCAGATGTGCTCGATGGTGGACAAGTCCGGAGACTCTTTCGCAATGGTACCATTTTTCTTGAACACAGGCTACTCGCAGCAGCATGAACAACACGCATTCTGGCTTCGCAATTTTGAAAACTTGCTCATAGGATAATGGAAAAATGGCCACACCACTTGGTTTCATGTTTGATCCATTCTGCAAGTGACTTTGGATGTCACCATTAGCAGGCATATGCATGACATTGGCCTATGAGCCAAACATCCACTTGAGCCATGGGCGGACACACCGCATGTGCAGCTCCGAGGCTCCGTGGGGCCCCTGGCCAGATTACCCTCATGTGCGGCGGGCAGGGAGATATCCCTGCAGCTCCGCTGCTTACAAGAGAAATTGGCAGCATAGCTGCAGCGATCTGCCCTTCTCCCTGTCCGTGTTTCCTGTCTCTGTCACAGCAGTCAACGGCGTGGCTGGATGACGTCATCCAGCACTGCATCTGACAGCTGTGCCAGAGAGAGGAAGCTGCAGTGCAGGCGAAGGTGATACTGTGGGAGAGCGTGCGGTGAGGTGTGTGTGTAGGAAAGGGGAATGATGGGGGTGCGCAGAAGGCAATAATGGGGTGGTGGGGGAGGAGGAAATGATGGAGGTGGTGGAATGGGCAATGATGGGGTTGTGGGTCAGAAAGCAATGATGGAGGTGGCGGAATGGGCAATGATGGGGTAGTGGGGAAAAGGTAATGATTGTGATGGTGGAAAGGATGATTATGGTCGTGGTGGAAAGGGCAATAATGGGGTGTCGGGGAGGAGGAAATGATGGAGGTTGTGGAATGGGCAATGATTGGGTGGTGGGGGAAAAGGCAATGATGGTGGTAGTGGAAAGGACAAAGATGGTGGAAAGGGCAATGATGGGGGTGATAGGGGAGGAGGAAATGATGGAGGTGGTGGAATGGGCAATGATTGGGTGGTGGAGAGAAAGCAATGATAGATGTGGTGGAATGGGCAATGATGGGGAGCTGGGGAGAGAAGACAATTATGGGGGTGGGGGAGAGGACAATAATGGGATGTGGGGGGAGGAGGACAATGAGGAGTGTGGGGGATTGGGAAGGCAGGAAGGGGGATTTATAATGGATTTAGGAACAGGCGTAGGTGGAGGAAAACGTCACTATCGCTTATTATGTTTAAAGGGAACCTGTCACCACTTTTTTTGCCTACCAGCTAAAAACACAAGTTAATTTGGTGCCAGATATGCATTCCACAACTACTTCTGAAACCCCCTGACTCCCCATGTATCTCCCATAAAAACCTTTTTATTGCTCTCATGCTGTATGGTAATATGTTCGGTCCGGTCTGATAGGCGTTGCCTCTGTTCCCTCACTCCACCCCTCCTCGGCTTGCTGTATGCATTCTTTGCCGTGAATATCGGAGATCGCATACAGCTTTTGCGCATGCGCATTGAAATGGCATCTCACGCGTGCGCAGTATGCTTTGCCCAACTGCGGGCAAAGCCGAAAAGCAGTAGTGTGCATGCGTGTCCTATGCCTTCGTGGTGCCATGTCTACTCATTGGTGGCAGTGTGCTTTAAATACCATATGAAGCTATGCAACAGATATGAACGGGAGGGAGAGCGACCACGTGTAGTAAAGCAGCCAAAATGAGGTTTGAGACACTGGGGTAGTGGCGCATGTGCAGAAATGCCTATATGACTGGGGTTCGGGCGCGTGCGCCATGCGAGCGTTCAGGGAGAGGCTTGGAACACAAAACCGAGGCACATGCGCACTACTACTTTTCGACTTTGCCCGCAGTTGGGCAAAGCATACTGCGCACGCACTGAGATACCATTTCAATGCACACGTGTGAAATCTGTATGCGATCTCCGGTATTCACGACAAAGAATGCGTATAGCTAGCCGAGAAGGGGTGGAGTGAGGGAACAGAGGCAACGCCCATCGGACCGGACCGAACACATTACCATCGCAAGAAGATGGGAGGCGCTGGTCCCTTTTGGAAGTGCATTGAGCAGCAGGGTGGTTTGCTGTTGAAGGGAAAAAAATTTTTTAAAATCTTCTGCCTGAGCGAGTGTGAACGAGCTGAGTGTGACCTGAGCCGTAAGTGCGATCTGTGGTAAGTGTGTGACTTGTGATTCATTGAAGAGGTATTTGGAAAACCTTTAACAAATACCTGTGTGAATTGGTGTGAGTTGCTGAATTGTGGGTTGCTGAGTGCTTTTCCACCTATTCAATTTTTGGGGGCTTGTTTAACCTATTTTTTCTCTCTACAGGGTTAATCTCTTATTTTACTATCTGTGTTTTTAAGGGTTAACTATATTGCATTTAAATCTTGAGGTGTAACTATATTCACAAGGGGTTAATTAAGGGTGGGGGTGCATAATTAAGGGTTTATAAGGGGCAGCTGGTTGGGGCTCAACTTCTTTTGGACATGCATTGAGCAGCAGGGTGGTTTGCTGTTGAAGGGAAAAAAAAACTCTTTAAATCTTCTGCCTGAGCGAGTGTGAACGAGCTGAGTGTGACCGGAGCATAAGTGCGATCTGTGGTAAACGTGTGACTTGTTATTCAGTGACTTTGGATTCAGGGAGTTTGCAAGGGAGGTATTACTGAATTACTGTTATATTTTATTAATACTTTTCATTATTTATTTATTGTTTTACTTATTTTTTCTGTCTGATGCAATCCCCATTAGGATGTGCTCCACTATTGCCAATGCCATCCAGTGTACGTCTTGGCGCATGTATGAAATCCTTGACCAGCCGGTCGAGGGTGCATACTGCTGTGCGAGATGTGAGCACGTTGTGCATTTGGAAGCCCAGACACTGGATCTAAATGCGCAGCTGGCAACACTGAGATCCATAGACAATAAGGAAAGGAGTCTTCTGCTCACTGAGCAGACGCTCAATGGGATAGATGAGGGGGGATGCTAGGTTGGAGCCTCAGGACAGTGAAGTAGTAAGCTGGGTGACAGTTAGAAGGCGGGATAGAGGGAAGAGCGCCAGGGAGGCTAGTCCTGATCTCGCACACCCCAATAAGTTTGCTAAGTTGGCAGATGAGGGGAGTGTCAGCACAGGGGTAGCACTGCTGCAGCAAGGCATGTCCTCTGAAAGCCGCCGGAGGAGTGTCTGCTCCAGTAAGGGGGGAAATAGGAGAGCAGGGCAGGCCAGACAGGTGCTGGTAGTGGGGGACTCAATTATTAGGTGAACAGATAGGGCAATCTGTCACAAAGACAGGGATCGTCGAACGGTGTGCTGCCTACCTGGCGCTCGAGTGTGACACAACGCTGATCGGGTTGACAGATTACTGGGAGGGGCTAGTGAGGATCCAGCGGTCATGGTGCACATTGGCACAAATGACAAAGTTAGAGGTAGGTGGAAGGTCCTTAAAGATGATTTCAGGGAATTAGGCTGCAAGCTTAAAGCAAGGACCTCCAAGGCGGTATTTTCAAAACACTTCCTGTACCACATGCCACGCCAGAGAGGCAACAGAAGATTAGTGAGGTTAATAAGTGGCTCAGGAATTGGTGTAGGAAGGAGGGTTTTGGGTTCCTGGAGAACTGGGCCGACTTCTCAGTTGGCTACAAGTTCTACGCTAGGGACGGGCTGCACCTCAATAGGGAGGGTGCAGCTGTGCTGGGGGAGAAAATGGCTAGGTTGGAGGAGTGTTTAAACTAGGGAATGGGGGGAGGGTATTCCTTTTATAGGAGGGGAAGACAGTGCAGATAGAGACCTAGGCACAAATAATGAAATTGGGGGTGGGGGTGGCATGGGGAGTGGGGTTAGAACAGTTAATTTAAGAAAGAATAGAGGTACAGAGAGATACCTAAAGTGCATGTATACTAATGCCAGAAGCCTCGCTAACAAAATGGAGGAATTAGAATTAATTTTGTTGGAACATAATTTTGAAATGGTGGGGATATCTGTGACATGGCTGGTTGAGAGCCATGACTGGGCGGTTAATTTACAGGGATATAGTCTGTTCAGAAATGACCGAACAAATAAGCGAGGGGGAGGTGTGTGTTTATATGTAAAATCATCCTTAAAACCCATCCTTCGTGATAATATCTATGAATCTAATGAAAATGTAGAGTCCCTGTGGGTGGAGATAAGGGGAGGGGGAAAAAATTATAAATTACTGATAGGGGTTTGTTATAAGTCTCCAAAAAAATGGAAGCAACAGAGATTATCCTTATCAAGCAAATAGATGAAGCAGCGACTCAAGGAGAAGTCATTATTATGGGGGGCTTCAACAACCCTGAAATAGATTGGGGAACCGAAACCTGCAGTTCCACCAAAGGTAATAGGTTTTTGACAACTATGAGAGACAATTACCTTTCACAACTGGTTCAGGACCCAACAAGAGGGGGGGCACTGCTAGACCTAATATTAACCAACAGGCCAGACCGCATATCATATGTAAGGGTTGAGGGTCACTTTGGTAATAGTGATCACAAAATAATAAGTTTTCATGTATCCTTTAATGAGATGTGTAGTAGAGGGGTTACAAGGACACTAAACTTCAGGAAGGCAAATTTCCAACGGATGAGAGATGATCTTGGTGCAATTAACTGGGACGATATCCTGAGACATAAAAATACACAAAGAAAATGGGAGACGTTTATTAGCATCCTGAATAGGACCTGTGCACAATATATACCATATGGGAATAAACATGCTAGAAATAGGAGGAAACCACTATGGCTAAATAGAGCTGTAAGGGGTGCAATAAGAGATAAAAATAAGGCATTTAGAGAATTAAAGCAAATAGGTAGTGATGAGGCATTAACTAAATACAGAAGATTAAATACATTCTGTAAAAAGCAAATCAAGACAGCAAAGATTGAGACAGAGAGACTCATTGACAGAGAAAGTAAAAATAATCCCAAAATATTCTTTCATTATATAAATAGTAAAAAACTAAAAAATGATAGTGTTGGCCCCCTTAAAAATAGTCTGGGTGAAATGGTGGATGAGGATGAGGAAAAAGCCAATATGCTAAATGACTTTTTTTCAACAGTATTTACACAAGAAAATCCCATGACGGATAACATGAACAGTGATAAAAATTCTCCATTAAATGTCACCTGCTTAACCCAGCAGGAAGTATGGTGGCTTCTACAAATTACTAAAATTGACAAATCCCCGGGCCCGGATGGGATACGCCCCCAAGGACTCCAAGAATTAAGCACAGTCATAGATAGACCATTACTCTTAATCTTTAAAGATTCCATAATAACAGGTCTGTACCACAGGACTGGCGTATAGCAAATGTGGTACCAATATTCAAAAAGGGGACAAAAACTGAACTTGGAAATTATAGGCCAGTAAGTTTAACCTCAACTGTGGGTAAAATCCTGGAGGGTTTTCTAAGAGATAGTATACTGGAGTATCTGGAGACGAATAACCTCATGACCCAATATCAACATGGGTTTACGAGGGACCGTTCCTGTCAGACTAATCTGATAAGCTTTTATGAAGAGGTAAGTTCCGGACTGGACCAAGGGAATGCAGTGGACGTTGTGTACAAGGACTTTTCAAAAGCTTTTGATACGGTGCCACACAAAAGGTTGATACATAAAATGAGAACAATGGGGATAGGGGAAAATATGTGTAAGTGGGTTGAGCTGGCTCAGGGATAGGAAACAAAGGGTGGTTATTAACCCCTTCACCCCCAAGGGTGGTTTGCACGTTCATGACCGGGCCAATTTTTACAATTCTGACCACTGTACCTTTATGAGGTCATAACTCTGGAACGCTTCCATTGATCCCAGTGATTCTGACATTGTTTTCTCGTGACATATTGTACTTCATGTTAGTGGTAAAATTTCATTCAAATAACTTGCGTTTATTTGTGAAAAAAATGGAAATTTGGCAAAAATTTTGAAAATTTCGCAATTTTCCAACTTTTAATTTTTATGCCCTTAAATCACAGAGATACGGCACACAAAAAACTTGATAAGTAACATTTCCCACATGTTTACTTTACATCAGCACAATTTTGGAACCAAAATTTTTTTTTGTTAGGAAGTTATAAGGGTTAAAAGTTGACCAGCAATTTCTCATTTTTACAACACCATTTTATTTTTAGGACCACATCACATTTGAAGCCACTTTGAGGGGTCTATATGATAGAAAATACCCAAAAGTGACACCATTCTAAAAACTGAACCCCTTAAGGTGCTCAAAACCACATTCAAGAAGTTTATTAACCCATTAGGTGCGTCACAGGAATTTTTTTGAATATTTAAAAAGAAATGAACATCTAACTTTTTTTCACAAAAAAAATACTTCAGGTTCAATTTTTTTTATTTTACCAAGGGTAACAGGAGAAATTAGACTGCAAAAGTTATTGTGCAATTTGTCCTGAGTACGCTGATACCTGATTTGTGGGGGGGAACGACTGTTTCGGCGCATGGCAGAGCTCAGAATGGAAGGAGCGCCGTTTGACTTTTTCAATGCAAAATTGGCTGGAATTCAGATCGGACGCCATGTCAAGTTTGGAGAGTTCCTGATGTACCTAAACAGTGGAAACCCCCTACAAGTGACCCCATTTTGGAAACTAGACCCCCCAAGGAACTTATCTAGATATGTGGTGAGAACTTTGAACCCACAAGGGCTTTACAGAAGTTTATAACGTACAGCGGTACAATTAAAAAATCATATTTTTTCCACAAAAATGATCTTTTCACCCCAATTTTTATTTTCCCAAGGGTAACAGGACCCTAAAAGTTATTGTGCAATTTGTCCTGAGTACGCTGATACCCCACATGTGGGGGTAAACCACTATTTGGGCGCATGGCAGAGCTCGGAAGGGAAGCAATGCCATTTGACGTTTTTGGCTGGAATTGAGATCGGACACCATGTCGCGTTTGGAAAACCCCTGATGTACCAAAACAGTGGAAACCCCCCACAAATGACACCATTTTGGAAACTAGACCCCCTAAGGAACTTATCTAGATGTGTGGTGAGAACTTTGAACCCCCATGGGCTTCACAGAAGTTTATAACATACAGCCATACAATTAAAAAATCATATTTTTTCCACAAAAATGATCTTTTCACCCTCAATTCTTATTTTTCCAAGGGTAACAGGACCCTAAAAGTTATTGTGCAATTTGTCCTGAGTACGCTGATACCCCACATGTGGGGGTAAACCACTATTTGGGCGCATGGCAGAGCTCGGAAGGGAAGCAGCGCCATTTGACGTTTTTGGCTGGAATTGAGATCGGACACCATGTCGCATTTGGAAAACCCCTGATGTACCAAAACAGTGGAAATCCCCCACAAATGACACCATTTTGGAAACTAGACCCCCTAAGGAACTTATCTAGATGTGTGGTGAGAACTTTGAACCCCCATGGGCTTCACAGAAGTTTATAACATAAAGCCATACAGTTAAAAAATCATATTTTTTCCACAAAAATGATCTTTTCACCCTCAATTCTTATTTTTCCAATGGTAACAGGACCGTAAAAGTTATTGTGCAATTTGTTCTGAGTACGCTGATACCCCACATGTGGGGGTAAACCACTATTTGGGCGCATGGCAGAGCTCGGAAGGGAAGCAGCGCCATTTGACGTTTTTGGCTGGAATTGAGATCGGACACCATGTCGCGTTTGGAAAACTCCTGATGTACCAAAACAGTGGAAACCCCCCACAAATGACACCATTTTGGAAACTAGACCCCCTAAGGAACTTATCTAGATGTGTGGTGAGCACTTTGACCCCCCCAGTGCTTCACAGAAGTTTATAATGCCCAGGCGTGAAAATAAATAATTCGTATTTTTTCCACAAACATGATCTTTTAGTCACCATTTTTTTATTTTCCCAAGGGTACCAGGAGAAATTGGACCCCAAAAGTTGTTGTCCAATTTGTCCTGAGTATGCTGATACCCCATATGTGGGAGAAAACTACTGTATGGGCACACGTCGGGGCTCGGAAGGGAAGTAGTGACGTTTTGGAATGCAGACTTTGATGGAATGGTCTGCGGGTGTCATGTTGCCTTTGGAGAGCCCCTAATGTACCTAAACAGTGGAAACCCCCCACAAATGACACCATTTTGTAAACTAGACCCCCCAAGGAACTTATCTAGATGTGTGGTGAGCACTTTGACCCCCCCAGTGCTTCACAGAAGTTTATAACGCTCGGGCGTGAAAATAAAAAATTCATATTTTTTCCACAAACATGATCTTTTAGTCACCATTTTTTTATTTTCCCAAGGGTACCAGGAGAAATTGAACCCCAAAAGTTGTTGTCCAATTTGTCCTGAGTATGCTGATACCCCATATGTGGGTGAAAACTACTGTATGGGCACACGTCGGGGCTCGGAAGGGAAGTAGTGACGTTTTGGTATGCAGACTTTGATGGAATGGTCTGCGGGTGTCATGTTGCCTTTGGAGAGCCCCTAATGTACCTAAACAGTGGAAACCCCCCACAAATGACCCCATTTTGAAAACTAGACCCACTAAGGAACTTATCTAGATGTGAGGTGAGCACTTTGAACCCCCAAGGTCTTCACAGAAGTTTATAATGCCAGGGCATGAAAATAAAAAAATCGTATTTTTTCCAGAAACATGATCAATTAGTCCGCAATTTTTTCATTTTCCCAAGGGTAACAGGAGAAATTGGACCCCAAAAGTTGTTGTCCAATTTGGCCTGAGTACGCTGACACCCCATATGTGGGAGAAAACTACTGTATGGACACACGTCGGGGCTCGGAAGGGAAGCAGTGACGTTTTGGAATGCAGACTTTGATGGAATGGTCTGCGGGTGTCATGTGCGTTTGGAGAGCCCCTGATGTACCTAAACTATTGAAACTCCCCACAAGTGACCCCATTTTGGACACTAGACCCCCCCACGGAACTTATCTAGATGTGTGGTGAGCACTTTGAACCCCCAAGTGCTTCGAAGAAGTTTATAATGCCCGGGCGTGAAAATAAATAATTCGTATTTTTTCCACAAACATGATCTTTTAGTCACCATTTTTTTATTTTCCCAAGGGTACCAGGAGAAATTGGACCCCAAAAGTTGTTGTCCAATTTGTCCTGAGTATGCTGATACCCCATATGTGGGAGAAAACTACTGTATGGGCACACGTCGGGGCTCGGAAGGGAAGTAGTGACGTTTTGGAATGCAGACTTTGATGGAATGGTCTGCGGGTGTCATGTTGCCTTTGGACGTGAAAATAAAAAAATTATTTTTTTCCACAAAAATGATATTTTTGCCCCCAATTTTTTATTTTCCTAAGGGTAACAGGAGAAATTGGACCCCAAAAATTGTTTTGCAATTTGTCCTGAGTAGGCTGATACCCTACATGTGGGGGTAAAACACTGTTTGGGCGCATGGCAGAGCTTGGAAGGGAAGGAGCACCATTTGACTTTTTCAACTCAGAATTGGCTGGAATTGAGATCAGACGCCATGTTGCATTTGGAGAGCCCCTGATGTGCCCAAACAGTGGAAACCCCCAATTATAACTCCAACCCTAACCCCAACACACCCCTAACCCTAATCTGAGCCCTAACCCTAGCCCTAACCCTAGCCCTAACCCTAGCCCTAACCCTAACCGTAACCCTAGCCCTAACCCTAGCCCTAACCCTAACCCTAGCCCTAACCCTAAGGCTGTGCGCACACGCTGCGGATTTTGCTGCGGTTCCGCAGCGGTTTTGGCTGCTGCGGACCCCAGTACCAAAAACCGCAGTGCAGACGGTGCGGAATTTTCCGCGCGGATTATCTGCGGTTTTCAATCCGCAGAAAGAATTGACATGTCAATTCTTTCTGCGGATTCTTCTGCGGTTTGCCATCTCCTCTATTGAGGAGATGAAAAACCGCAGGACAAAACCGCAGAGCAATCTGCAGGTAAAACCGCAGGTCTTTTGACCTGCGGTTTCACCTGCGGATTTTACAAAATCCGCGCGGATGAATCCGCACCTAATCCGCAGCGTGTGCACACAGCCTTACCCTAACGGGAAAATGGAGATAAATACTTTTTTTTAGTTTTATTATTTTTCCCTAACTAAGGGGGTGATAACGGGGGGTTGATTTACTATTTATGGCGGTTTTTATTTTTGGCGGCTGTCACACGCTAAAAGACGCTTTTTATTGTAAAAATAGTTTTTGCATCACCACATTTTGAGAGCTATAATTTTTCCGTATTTTGACCCACTGAGTCATGTGAGGTCTTATTTTTTGCGGGACGAGTTGACGTTTTTATTGGTACCATTTTCGGGCACGTGACATTTTTTGATCGCTTTTTATTCCTATTTTTGGGACGCAGAATGAACAAAAACCAGCGTTTCATGAATTTCTTTTGGGGGGGTGCGTTTACACCGTTCCGCGTGCGGTAAAATTGATAAGGCGGTTTTATTCTTCGGGTCAGTACGGTTACAGTGATACCTCATTTAGGTCGTTTTTTATGTTTTTGTCGGTTTTATGCAATGAAAACTATTTTATATAAAAAATAATTATTTTTGCATCGCTTTATTCTGTGAGCTATAACTTTTTTATTTTTTCGCTGATGATGCTGTGTGGTGGCTCGTTTTTTGCGGGACAAGATGACGTTTTCAGCGGTACCATAGATATTCATATGCGTCTTTTTGATCGCGCGTTATTACACTTTTTGTTTGGCGGTATGATAATAAATCATTATTTTTTGCTTCGTTTTTTATTTTTATTTTTTAAGGGGTTCGCTAAAAGGGTTAACTAATGGGACAGTTTTATAGGGCGGGTCATTACGGACGCGGCGATACCTAATATGTGTACTTTTATTGGGTTTTTTTTATTATTTTCAAAAAATGAATTTATTGGGGAATATTTTTTTTTTTTTTTACTAATTTATTTGGCGATTTTTTTTAATTTATTTTTACATTTTTTTTAATTTTTTTTTTACTTTATTACATAGTCCCAGGTGGGACATCACTGTCCTGTGACAGATCGCTGATCTGTCACATCACAGATCACTGTGACAGATCAGCAATCTGTCACAGGCATTGAAGCAGACTTCCTCTTGCCTGCGCTTTGCAGGCACTGAGGAAGCCAGCTTCCTCAGGTCCCCGAAGGCCCCCGTCGCCATCTTGGATTCGGGGGCCTGGAGGATAGGAGCCCCCCGCAGCAGCGCTGCACATTGCGCTGCCGTGGGGGGCTCAGGGAAGCATGGAGGGAGCCCCCTCCCTGCCGATGCTTCCCTTTAACTCCCGGTACACCGCGATCATGTTTGATCGCGGTGTGCAAGGGGTTAACGTGTCGGGGGCGGTCCGTGACCGCCCCTGACACATAGTGCCGGGTGTCAGCTGTGATAATCAGCTGACACCCGGCCGCGATCAGCGGCGCTCACCACGTGGGCGCCGCTGATCGCGGTAGACGTACTATCCCGTCCACGGTCATACGGGCCCAGGTACCGTGGACGGGATAGTACGTCGGATGTCAGGAAGGGGTTAAGGGAGCACACTCGGACTGGGTCACAGTTAGCAGTGGGGTACCACAGGGGTCAGTATTGGGCCTGCTTCTTTTTAACATATTTATTAATGACCTTGTAAGGGGCATAGAGAGTGGAATTTCAATATTTGCAGATGACACTAAACTCTGCAGGGTAATCAATACTGAGGAGGACAATTTTATATTACAGGAGGATTTATGTAAACTAGAAACTTGGGCTGATAAATGGCAAATGAGCTTTAATGGGGATAAATGTAAGGTCATGCACTTGGGTAGAACAAATAAGATGTTTAATTATGTGCTTAATTGTGAAACACTGGGCAAAACTGTCACTGAAAGACCTGGGTGTATGGGTGGACGACAAACTCACATTTAGTGGCCAGTGTCAGGCAGCTGCTGCAAAGGCAAATAAAATAATGGGATGTATTAAAAGAGGCATAGATGCTCATGAGGAGAATATAATTTTACCTCTATATAAGTCACTAGTGCGACCACACTTAGAATACTGCGTACAGTTCTGGTCTCCGGTGTATAAGAAAGACATAGCTGAACTAGAGCTGGTGCAGAGAAGAGTGACCAAGTTTATTAGGGAACTGGGGGGTCTGCAATACCAAGACAGGTTATTACACTTGGGGTTATTTAGTTTGGAGAATCGAAGGCTTAGGGGTGATCTTATTACAATGTATAAATATATGAGGGGACAGTACAAAGACCTTTCTAATGATCTTTTTACTCTTAGACCTGTGAGGGGGACAAGGGGGCATCCTCTACGTCTGGAGGAAAGAAGGTTTAGGCATACTCACAGACGTGGATTCTTTACTGTAAGAGCAGTGAGACTATGGAACTCTGCCATATGATGTTGTAATGAGTGATTCCCTACTAAAATTTAAGAAGGGACTGGATGCCTTTCTTGGAAAGTATAATATTACAGGGTATATACACTAGTTTCCTTAATATTGCGTTGATGCAGGGAGCTAGTCTGATTGCCGTATGTGGAGTCGGGAAGGAATTTTTTTCCCCAATGTGAAGCTTACTGATTGCCAGATGGGTTTTTTTTGCCTTCCTCTGGATTAACATGTTAGGGCAAGTTAGGATAGGATATGGGTTGAACTAGATGGACTTAAAGTCTTCCTTCAACCTTAATAACTATGTTACTATGTTACTATGCTACCCATCGGACCAGACCGCCCCCCAGGTGTGTATGATAAAACTTATTTTTCTTATCTTTCAGGTTGGATCGGGGGCTTATCTACAGCATTATAGAATGCTGTAGATAAGCCCTCAAAGGCAGTGGCCGCATCTTATAGAGGCCAAAACAGGTGACAGGTTCCCTTTAACACAGTCCCTTAGTATATAGTGTGCTCACTTATTATACATAGCACAGGCCCTTAGTATATTGTGTACTCACTTATTATGTATAGCACAGTCCCTTAGCACATAGTGTACTCACTTATTATGTATAACACAATACTTAGTTACGTAGTTTCCTTTGTTGTTATGTATAACACTGTCCCTTATTACATACCATTCTCTCTAGCTATATATGGTGCCGTCCCTCATTATATAGCTTCCTCTGCTGTTATGTACAGTGCTGCCTCTTACATAGTGTATTCTTGTTATTTTTGTTATTCACAGTGCCCTCTTATATTGCATAGTCCGCTCTCTTGTTAGATATAAAATGACTGCTGATGGAGGAGCCGGTGACCAGACTACCAGTCCATTATCTCCTCCATTAGAAAAGAAGCTTTCCCATACTCCATCAGCTATCATTGCATTATACACTCACTGGCCACTTTATTAGGTACACCTGTCCAACTGTGTGTTAAGACTTAATTTCTAATCAGCCAATCACATGGCGGCAACTCAGTGCATTTAGGCATGTAGACATGGTCAAGACAATCTCCTGCAGTTCAAACCGAGCATCAGTATGGGGAAGAACGGTGATTTGAGTGCCTTTGAACGTGGCATGATTGTTGGTGCCAGAAGGGCTGGTCTGAGAATTTCAGAAACTGCTGATCTACTGGGATTTTCACGCACAACCATCTCTAGGGTTTACAGAGAATGGTCCAAAAAAGAAAAAAAATCCAGTGAGCGGCAGTTCTGTGGCCGGAAATGCCATGTTGATGCCAGAGGTCAGAGGAGAATGGGCAGACTGGTTCGAGCTGATAGAAAGGCAACAGTGACTCAAATTG
Organism: Dendrobates tinctorius; assembly: GCF_039654945.1. NCBI lineage: Eukaryota > Metazoa > Chordata > Amphibia > Anura > Dendrobatidae > Dendrobates > Dendrobates tinctorius. The sequence goes on along the minus strand of NW_027361696.1, from coordinate 3,129,385 downwards.
CCACCCGTTACAACCAAGGTAGGCAGAAGAGCATCTCTGAACGCACAGTGCGTCGAACTTTGAGGCAGATGGGCTACAGCAGCAGAAGACCACACTGGGTACCACTCCTCTCAGCTAAGAACAGGAAACTGAGGCTACAATTTGCACAAGCTCATCGAAATTGGACAGTAGAAGATTGGAAAAACGTTGCCTGGTCTGATGAGTCTCGATTTCTGCTGCGACATTCGGATGGTAGGGTCAGAATTTGGCGTAAACAACATGAAAGCATGGATCCATCCTGCCTTGTATCAACGGTTCAGGCTGGTGGTGGTGGTGTCATGGTGTGGGGAATTTTTTCTGGGCACTCTTTGGGCCCCTTGGTACCAATTGAGCATCGTTGCAACGCCACAGCCTACCTGAGTATTGTTGCTGACCATGTCCATCCCTTTATGACCACAATGTACCCAACATCTGATGGCTACTTTCAGCAGGATAATGCGCCATGTCATAAAGCTCGAATCATCTCAGATTGGTTTCTTGAACATGACAATGAGTTTACTGTACTCAAATGGCCTCCTCAGTCACCAGATCTCAATCCAATAGAGCATCTTTGGGATGTGGTGGAACGGGAGATTCGCATCAGGGATGTGCAGCCGACAAATCTGCGCCAACTGTGTGATGCCATCATGTCAATATGGTCCAAAATCTCTGAGGAATGCTTCCAGCACCTTGTTGAATCTCTGCCACGAAGAATTGAGGCAGTTCTGAAGGCAAAAGGGGGTCCAACCCCTTACTAGCATGGTGTACCTAATAAAGTGGCCAGTGAGTGTATATCTAACAAGAAAGGATGGTATGTAATAAAAAACAGGGCTCTATATAATCCAATATGTAAAGGACGGTGCTGTACATTACAAGAGAGGACACTGTGTAAGGGACAGCAATATACATAATAATGGAGACTATGTAATATATACAGTGGGGAAAAAAGTATTTAGTCAGTCAGCAATAGTGCAAGTTCCACCACTTAAAAAGATGAGAGGCGTCTGTAATTTACATCATAGGTAGACCTCAACTATGGGAGACAAACTGAGAAAAAAAAATCCAGAAAATCACATTGTCTGTTTTTTTTTTTCATTTTATTTGCATATTATGGTGGAAAATAAGTATTTGGTCAGAAACAAAATTTCATCTCAATACTTTGTGATATATCCTTTGTTGGCAATGACAGAGGTGAAACGTTTTCTGTAAGTCTTCACAAGGTTGCCACACACTGTTGTTGGTATGTTGGCCCATTCCTCCATGCAGATCTCCTCTAGAGCAGTGATGTTTTTGGCTTTTCGCTTGGCAACACGGACTTTCAACTCCCTCCAAAGGTTTTCTATAGGGTTGAGATACATGTACATGTATATATAGCTTTGTCACCATTAAAGGAGGGGGACCCAGACACATTTCTTGCACAGGAGCCCCAAGCTGTCAGTGTCCGCCTCTGACCTGAGGTGTTTCACTGACCTCACACCACCTCTCTCAAAGACTATCATGGTGCAGAGCAAGACAGCAATAGAGATTGGAATAAAGGTCTTTGCTCTTCAGCTATGAGTCCTGCTTTTTTTGTGGATACAAAGTTAGCCAGAGATGGATCTGGAGACCAAATAGGCAACGTCAGGGAACGTCACACTGGTTCAATTCCCAATATTATGGTGTGGGGGGCATAATGTACAGTAGCCAGACCCTTCTAGTTTTCATGCCATGTGCCCTTACAGGTCAACATTACATTAATTTTTTAGTGGAACCAGTGGTGTGTCAATTTCTCCAAACTGTCACAGGAGCCATTCATTTAACATTGTTAGCATCACGCTCCCGGCATGTCAGCTCATTCACCCGCACTGCAGTTGGTTCCTCTCTACCTCATGCTCTGCATGTTCCCAGCAGCAAGGCCATGTTCTAAGAGCACGCGTGTGTGCTCCCACCCTCTTGAAGGGTCAGTGCGTGCACTTGCTATTTCCTCCCCAGCCAATGGTTGGGAGGCATTATGTATATATTGCTTCCTCTCCACTGAGTAGGTGCCTGAGCAACCTTCCTGTTTCAGTCTATGTTGTGTAAGGTTGCATACCAGTGCAAATCCTGCCTGTTGTACAGTAAGTACAAATCCTGCCTATTATACTCCAAGTACAAATCCTGCCTGTTGTACTCCAAGTACAAATCCTGCCTGGTGTACTCTAAGTATCAATCCCCCTTGCTGCACTCAGAAGTAAATCCTGCCTGCTGCACTCAGAAGCAAATCCTGCCTGCTTCACTCTGAAGCAAAACTTGCTGCACTCTGACGCAAACTCTGTCTCTGACACAAACTCTGTCAGCTGCATTCTGATACAAACTTGGTCAGCTACACTATGATACAACCCCTGCCTGCTGCTCCATCCACTCTGCCTTTCGGGTCCAGCCGTTGGTCTGCCCTGGAGTGGCACCTGGCGTTCATCAGGAGCCAAGTCTATCCTCACCATCAGAGGCTCTAGTGAATAGTCAGGTAATCGCTTAGTCATGCCCCTCCAGGCTCTCCGCGGTCCGTGGCACAGTGGTTCCACAAACCACGACCGTGACAAACATGTCTATCGAACCTGTGATTTTCTTAAATCGAAGACTTTTCTTTTTTGGTGTTGCAATTGGAATGTTAGGGAGCTGTGTGTAGGAGATTATAGAATTCTAGAATGTTAGTTGGAAGGGACCTCCAGGATAAATGTGTCCAACCCACAGCTCAATGCATGAGTCACTAAACCATCTCAGACAGATGTTTGTCCGGCCTCTGTTTGAAGACTTCCATTAAAGGAGAACTCACCATCTCTCATGGCACCCTGTTCCACTCATTGATCACCCTCACTGTCAAAAAGTTTTTTTTCTAATATCTAATCTGTATCTTCTCCCTTTCAGTTTCATTCTATTGATTCTCGTATTTCCGTGTGTAAATGAGAATAATGATGATCCCTCTACACTGTGACATACCTTCAGATATTTGTAGACAGCTATTGTCTCCTGTTAGCCTTCCATTTTTGCAATCTAAACATTCCCAGATCCTTTAACCGCTCCTCAGAGGACATACTTTGCAGTCTGCTCACCATCCTGGTAGCTCTTTTCTGAACTTGCTTCAGTTTTTCTATGTCTTTTTTAAAATGTAGTGCCCAGAACTGGACACAGTATTCCAGATGATGCCTAACCAAAAAGGAGTAGGGGGATATAATTACTTCACATGATCTAGACTCTATGCTTCTCTTAACACATCCTAGAATTGTGTTTGCCTTTTTTGCTGCTGCATCACACTGTTGACTCGTGCATTATGTGAATCAATTAATATACCCAAGTCTTTTTCACTTTTCACACGTGCTGTTGCTTAGTTGTATTCCTCCCATTATATAGATGTAATATTTGTTTTTCTTGCCCAAATGTGGAATCTTGCATCTCTTTCTGTTAATTATGATTCTATTAGTCACTGCCCATTGTTCAAGCTTATCTAGATCCTTCTGAATCCTTTCTCTGTCTTCTCTAGTGTTCGCTATCTCTCTAGCTTTGCATCATCTGCAAACTTGATAAGTTTACCTTCTGTTCCCTTATCGAGATCATTTATAAAAAATGTTAAACAACACTGGGGCCAAGACAAAGCCTTGTGGTACCCTGTTGTGAGTTCATTTTCCCCTTCACCACTGAGGTCTGACGAACTCCCTCTTCTGGTGAAGGAAGGTAGTGATGCTGATTACCAAGCACCTGGGCAGGATGATGATGACTGGGTGACGGGAATTACTGACTGGATATAAGGCAGCCGACGCCCTTCTGCCTTGCTGGTGATCTCTCTGAGGGATTCTAGGAGACCAGTCTGATTCCTGCTCCTCATAAGCTAAGTTTTCTGCTCTGCATTTTGCATTTGTGTTTTGGTTTTGTTTTGCCTTGTTTTTCTGGATTTCTGCCATTCCCTGTTGGGGTGAGCTGAATTCCTTTTTGCTCTGTCTTCAGAAAATACCTGAGTACTGATATAGTCTTTTTGAAGCCTAGCGTCTTCAGGGCTTTTTTCCCTATCAGCTGTTGGCTCTTGTTTTGATAGGGTTTTGGCGGATTACAGACAGCAGCTTTTCTATCCTGTGCTATGTAGTTAGCTTGGGCCCCATCGTTTGCTCAGCCTGTCTTTCTATCTGTGTGTTTTTTCATCTTGCTTCACCGTCATTATATGTTGGGGGCTGCCTATTGCTTTGGGGTCTGCTCTGGGGCAGTTTAGATTTCCCTTTCTGTCTTTAGGCTATGTAGTTCTCTGGCTGTGATCGAGGGGTCTAGGGCACCGTAGGAACCCCCCACGGCTACTGCTAGTTGTTGTTGATAGGTTCAGGGGTCTGCAATCCGATAGCTGCCAACTTCTCTGGTTTTCTGGACTTAGCTAGTATTTCTGTTTTTGCCTCTTTCGGTGACTCATTCATAACAGTACCCCACTTGAAACACTTTTCCAATTTGATGTGCAACCATTTATTATCACTCTTTGAGTACGATCACTGAGACAGTTATGAATCCACCTAACCGTAGCCTTGTCAATCCCATGCTTGGTCATTTTTTCAATAAGGATAGTATGAGATACTTTATCAAACTCTGCTGAAATCGAGATATACTATATCTACTGCATTTCCCTGATCCACCCAGTCAGTGATTCCATCATAGAAGGAAATTAGATTAGTCTGGCAAGACTTGTTTGCTACATTGAATTACATATTATATATACTTCTTCTCCATGCTGTGATCGGTCTCCCCAGGATTTAAACTTGGAACATCTGTGTCCACAGGCTGTTGCTTTACCAGTGAGTCACTGGTATTATGTGCTGCAAGAGAACAGAACAAAATACATGTGATTAGAGATGAGCAAATCGATTCGCAGAACCCTGCTCCAGTGGCCATGTCAGCAGTATGGAACCACCATACCAAAGTCCTGCAAATTGCCTTCTACCTGCTGAAACCCCTGCCCCCTCCTGATTTGTAAGCTCTAATCAGAAGAGGAAATGGGGATTCTGTAAAGTAAGAAGAAGTTATCATGGCCCCCATTTGCCTTCCACGGATTACTGGCAAAGCCGCTAGACCCTAGGGTCCTGCAAACTGATTTTTTCATTTCAGCATAGGATATCAATTCATGAGAACAGTACATAAACTGTAGAAGTGACTAATTAACCATGTACAGCATGACATCTGTAATGGGAGTGGTGGAACCACTGTGCCGTGGACTGAGGAGAGCCTGGAGAGGCTTAACTAGGTGAACACCTGACTCTTCACTAGAGCCCTTGATTGTCGGGTTAGAATGGACACCAAATGCAACAACAGGACGGACCCCGGATGCACGGCAGCTGACCCTCGAGGAGCAGGAAGCTGGAACGGCACAGAAGGAAAGTACAGCTACTGCGGGTACTAGCGGGAATGAATGGTATACAGGCAGACATTGGCAGGTGCAGGCTGGTATAAAGGTAGGCACTGGTAGGCACAGGCTGGTATGGCTAATATACTAGTGAGCACGGCAGGTGCAGGATGGTACGGCTGGTATACGGGTGTGCACAACAGGTGTAGGCCGGTATACAGGTGAGCATGGCAGGTGCAGGCTGGTATCGCTCGTTTACAGTTGAACATGACAGATGCAGGGTGGAACACAGCAAGTGTAGGCCGATATACAGGCATGCACTGGCAGGTGTAGGCTGCCACAGTTGGTATATAGGTGGGTACAGCAAACACGGCTAGTATACAGGGGGGTTCTGGAAGACAAACTAGAACAGGGGACCTAAGAACTAGCAAACATGCAACAAGCAGAGTATACACATTGCTTTGGCACCTTCCAACAGGTAGAGGTGCCTTAAATAATAAGTGTCTCCCAATCATTGGCAGGGGACATTTTAGAATGGGGTGCACCTTCCCTTTAATTGGGTGTCTCCACGTGTGCCCTAAGCATAATGCCCAGTTATCTGCCAGCCATGCACAGACCCCAGACGGCAGCAGGAGGAGGAAGTGTGTGATAGGTGTTATGAGGGTGAGTAAGCCGGCGTCCCTGCCGTGGAAGGGGGGAAGCTTGTAGAGACGCCTGTTTTACCCCATCCAGATCCAGTCACGACCTTCCATGTGGTGCCTCATGCTGTCATCTGTTTGTTATTTTGAATCTAAAAATTTAAACACGGCGTTCTGTGAGCAGTATATGGTGGCAATATTTTTGCTGTATGACTCTCCTTTTGATCCATTCCACATTGTGTATTTTGCCTCAAGACTTCCACAGATATTGGCTTTCCCTAGAGAATATGGAATTGAACTAGAATAGTGGCCACTAGGCTAATCCTGTACACCTCATATGAAGCCTGATTATTAACCTGCACGATCACATTATAATAAAGTGCATACAAAATGAGAAAAATTCACACATTAGCTCACCATGCTTAGAAGCATATTGCTTAACCCCTTTACTCCCAAGGGTGGTTTGCATGTTAATGACCCGGCCAATTTTTACAATTCTGACCACTGTCCCTTTATGAGGTAATAACTCTGGAACGCTTCCATGGATCCTGGTCATTCTGACACTGTTTTTCTCGTATTGTACTTCATGTTAGTTGTAAAATTTCTTTGATATAACTTACGTTTATTTGTGAAAAAAAGGAATGTTGGAGAAAATTTCGCAATTTTCCAACATTGAATTTTCATGCCCTTAAATCACAGAGATATGGCAGACAAAATACTTAATAAGTAACATTTCCCACATGTTTACTTTACATCAGCACAATTTTGGAACCAACATTTTTTTTTGTTAGGAAGTTATAAGGGTTAAAAGTTGACCAGCGATTTCTAATTTTTTTTAGGGACCACATCACATTTGAAGTCACTTTGAGTGGTCTATATGATAGAAAATAAGCAAAAGTGACACCATTCTAAAAACTGCACCCCTCAAGGTGCTCATAACCACATTCAAGAAGTTTATTAGCCCTTCAGGTGCTTCACAGAAATTTTTTGAATGTTTAAAAAAAATAAACATTTAAATTTTTTTTCACCAAAAAATTAATTCAGGTCCAATTTTTTTTATTTTGCCAAGGGTAACAGGAGAAATTGTGCAATTTGTCCTCAGTACCCTGATACCTGATATGTGGGAGGGAACCACTGTTTTGGCGCATGGCAGAGCTTGGAAGGGAAGGAGCGCAGTTTGACTTTTTCAACGCAGAATTGGCTGGACGCCATGTTGCGTTTGGAGAGCCCCTGATGTGCCTAAACAGAGGAAACCCCCCACAAGTGACCCCATTTTGGAAATTAGACCTCCCAAGAAACTTATCTAGATGTGTGGTGAGAACTTTGAACCCCAAAGTGCTTCACAGAAGTTTATAACACCCGGGCGTGAAAATAAAAAAATCATATTTTTTCCACAAATATGATCTTTTAGTCCCCAATTTTTTTTATTTTCCCATGGGTAACAGGAGAAATTGTACCCCAAAAGTTGTTGCACAATTTGTCCTGAGTACGCTGATACCCCATATGTGGGATAAAACTACTGTATGGGCACACGTCGGGGCTCGGAATGGAAGTAGTGACGTTTTGGAAAGCAGACCTTGATGGAATGGTCTGCTGGTGTTATGTCGCGTTTGGAGAGCTCCTAATGTGCCTAAACAGAGGAAACTCCCCACAAGTGACTCCATTTTGGAAACTAGACCTACCAAGGAACTTATCTAGATGTGTGGTGAGTACTTTGAACCCCCAAGTGCTTCACAGAAGTTTATAACGTAGAGCCATAAAAATTAAAAAATCATATTTTTTTTCCACAAAAATGATATTTTTGCCCCCAATTTTTTTCCCCAAGGGTAACAGGAGAAATTGGACCCCAACAGTTGTTGTGCAATTTGTCCTGAATAGGCTGATACCCCATATGTGGGGGTAAACCACTGTTTGGGTGCATGGCAGAGCTTGCAAGGGAAGGAGCACCATTTGACTTTTTCAACGCAGAATTGTCTGGAATTGAGATCAGACGCCATGTCGCGTTTGGAGAGCCCCTGATGTGCCTGAACTGTGGAAACCCCCCAATTCTAACTCTAGCCCTAACCCCAACACACCCCTAACCTTAATCCCATCCCTAACCCTAATGGAAAAAAGGAAATAAATACATTTTTTAAAATTGTATTATTTTCCCTAACTACGGGGGTGATAAAGGGGGGTTTGATTTTCTATTTATAGCAGGTTTTTATGTTTGGCACTTGTCACACACTAAAAAACACTTTTAATTGCAAAAATTAGTTTTTTCATCACCACATTTTGAGAGCTATAATTTTTCCGTATTTTGACCCACAGAGTCATGTGAGGTCTTATTATTTGCGGGACGAGTTGACTTTTTTTTGGTACCATTTTTAGGCACATGACATTTTTTGATCACTTTTTATTCCGATTTTTGGGACGCAGAAGAAAAAACAGCAATTCATGAATTTATTTGGGGGGGGCGTTTACACCGTTCCGCTTGTGGTAAAATTTATAAAGCGGTTCTATTCTTTGGGTTAGTACGATTACAGCGAGATACCTCATTTATATAATTTTTTTATGTTTTGGCACTTTTATACAATAAAAACTATTTTATATAAAAAATAATTATTTTTGCATCACTTTATTCTGCGAGCTATAACTTTTTATTTTTTCGCTGATGATGCTGTATGGTGGCTCGTTTTTTGCGGGACAAGATGACGTTTTCAGAGGTACCATGTTTATTTATATCCATCTTTTTGATCGTGTTTTATTGCACTTTTTGTTCGGCAGTATGATTATAAAGCAATGTTTTTTGCCTTGTTTTTTTTTTTTTGAAGGGGTTCACTAAAGGGGTTAACTAGTGGGACATTTTTATAGGGTGATACTAAATATGTGTACTTTTATTGTTTTGGGTTTTTTTTATTTACAAAAAAAAGAATTTATTAGGGAATTTTTTATTTAGGAATTTTTTAAAAATTATTTTTACACGATTTTTTTTTCTACTTTATTATATTGTCCCAGCGATCTGACAGGCACTGCAGGCAACTTCTCAGAGCCTGCTCTTAGCAGGCACTGAGAAAGTCGTCTCCCTGCAGGACCTCGAAGGCCCCCGTGACCATCTTGGATCCGGGGGCCTGCAGGAAGGAGGCCCTCGGAACAATGAGAGCACATCGCATTGTTCTGAGGGTCTCAGAGAAGCATGCAGGGAGCCCCCTCCCTGCGCAATTCTTTCCTATGTCCCCAGTCCACTGCAAAGATGTTTGATCGCAGTGTGCTGGGGGTTAATGTGTCGTGAGCGAAATGTGATAATCAGCTGACACCCGGCCGCGATCAGCTGCGCTCTCCCCTTAAGTGCCAGGTCACATGGACCGAATAGTACGTCCAATGTAACAAAGTGGTTAAGGGCTCATCCAGGGTGCACGGAGTCACCACTAAGTGAGTTATTGGCAGTCATAGAAGGATTACAGGTAAACTCTCCAGCAGTGATCATTGAGGATTGGTCCTTATTCACAGCTATGAGTAGGAATTGATCTTGATACAAAATGCATCAGTTTGTCTTCATTTTTTCTGGATATTTATCTTATAGGGGTTGTCTTCTACTGGAACCTGTCACAAAGTTGTCATGTCTCCCTGGGAGAACTGGAGTTAGACGGTCATGCCAGGAAATGAATCACAGGTCTTCTTTAGAGATGGTGTGATTTGTGTCCCATATTAAATGGATTTTGTTTCTTCTGGTGCTGAAGAGGTTAACAACCCTTTCCATGCTGGTCAGAAACATGCAACTCAATTTCAACTGCTTCTGATCTGGTCATTACCTCTTCCTATATAAACTGGTCAGACCTTCTTCTCCCTGCTGGTGAAAGATTTGTCTTCCTGTGCTTTGTGCTAAAGCTAAGTAGTTGGAGTAAATTTGTTTGTAGAAGTGTTTGGTGGTTTGCTGTAGTACATATGCATTTATCCCCTGGTCCCCGTTTCCATTTAGTTTATTTCTGCCTGTCCCTATCTTCCTCCCCATTGTTGGTTAGTGTTTTTATATGATAGAGGGTTTCTGTTATCCCTGATTTGTCTTTTATGTCTTGTTTAGATTACATTTCTGTACCAGCTCTCATGGGGTTGGGAAGAGGACAGATCAGGGGTTAACATTAAGATAATAAGGTCAGCTCAGGCCTTTCTACCTTCAAGACTACCCACGGGACAGGGATAGTTAGAGTCCCAGTTTCAGGGAGGGTTTTAGGCCCCCCTTATTTACTGAAGACCGTCACAGCATGCACAACACCTTCTCGATCTAAATGTTTGCACCAGATAAAATAAAAAAAAAAAAAAGCCTATACTCGCCTCCCATGCCAGTGCCTTTCTTGCAGTGTCGGCACTCATGGTCCCGGAGCTCTCATGCGGTTATTGTGACATGTGGTGCCTGGCACCCAATCAGTGCTGGCGTCACTCTCCCCGTTTGTCAAATAGAACATGAAGAGGAAGTCCGGACTGTAGATGATCCCTAACTTCCTCTTCATGTTCGATTCGACAGAGGTCGGAGACAGTGACACCAGCGCTGATTGGGCTCCGGGCAGCACATGCCATGCCACCGCACGAGAGCCTTGGGACCGCGAGTGCTGACACGGAAGGTGAGTATAAGCGTTTTTATTTTACTATGGTCAAGCATTTAGATGGAGAAGGTGTTGTCCTATTAGTGGACAGCCCCTATAATGATGGTTTTTAACAAGCAGTTTACATAAATGTGAATTCTAAATTACATATAACTTTTGTGAACCTGAAGTGCTTGTTTGTAAATCCTTCTATTGAAACAAGCTAAGATTTGAGCTGTCTGTTGCCCAAGTACAGACAGAATCCTGGAGCTATTATACCAATCGGTACCAAAGTAATGTACTAATATAGGAAAACAAATATAAATCAACATTTGCATGATAAAGATCTATTATCGTTTTGTGGATAACATAGCTTTGTAATCTATTGTTGCAGTCCTATGTTTTTATATCTGTTTTTTAATGACTGCTGGGATATGATGGTATATAGAGCTAGCTTATGCTTCGTACTGTTGTGGTGTTTTTTGGACAACGCAATTTTGTAAATATTGCTCCCCTACATTAGTGCATTTATAACCCAAAAGTCATTATCTCAGTAAGTTAGAAAAAATAACAAAAAAAACCCCACCTGCAAAGGCTTCCTAAGTGTTAAAAAATGTCCCTTAGTCTGTTTCAGAAGGCTCCACAATCATGGGAAACACTGCTGACTTGACAGATGTCCAGAAGGCAGTCATTGACACACTACACAAGGAGGGTAAGCAACAAAAGGTCATTGCTAAAGAAGCTGGCTGTTCACAGAGTGCTGTATGTAAGCATAGTAATGGAAAGTTGAGTGGAAGTAAAAAGTGTGGTAGAAAAAGGTAAGCAACCAGGATAACCGCAGCCTTGAAAGGATTGCTGCAAATTTTTTCCCATTACTGTATGTTCGGAAAATCACAGCAATAAAAAAACCAAAACACACCACATCATGACAGTATTGTGCAAGTGTTAACTTTAAAAAAATTCAAAAAATACATACGTTACTTTAATTTGCTCCAAACTGATCAAACATTATGTGTCATATTGATGAGTTTATCCACCAAGAGAAAAAGTCCAAACAGGAAAATGAGTTAAAAAAAGAAAAACAAAACACAACTGACAAATTGGTACCAAAGTATACTAGAAAGTTGCAGAACAACTCATAGCATGAGGATGGAGATTCATTCCCTTGTAACCAACCAGCTACCATATGTGTAACATGTGTTGCTTTATTTGCTCTATGCACTGTAACAATCTGGTAATGGGTTGTCCTCTAGCTGCAACTTGATAGAGTCACAGCTAATATTGGCTGCCATTATGTGGTGTGTATCAGGTCTGCTTTCCACATACCCCAACAGTACAGTTACCTGCTGCAGTTAAATTGTGGTTGTTTTGTCATGATTAGCGCAGAAGTGCAACAAAACGCAATGTTTTTGCAAAAACTATATTATTTTGCCACAAGTTTGTGCAAATCTTAGCTGCGTATGACTGCACCTTGTGAATATAGCCATAATGGCATAAAAAACCATTATGGAAGGAGGAGAAAAGGTTTTTCCACCAACATAGAAGAGGATTCTTTACTGTTGGGGCAGTGAGAATCTGGAATTCCCTGCCTGAGGAGGTGGTGATGGCGAACTCAGTCGAGGGGTTCAAGAGAGGCCTGGATGTCTTCCTGGAGCGTAACAATATTGTATCTTACAGTTATTGTTAGGTTCTTTAGAAGGACGTAGATCTGGGGATTTATTCTGACAGAATTTTATAGGCTGAACTGGATGGACTAATGTCTTTTTTCGGCCTTACTAACTATGTTACTATGTTATTATGTGTATATTCTCTAACCAGGAGAAATCCTTGGCCATTCAGTTGTAGCTCTACTACTATATTGCCTGCTATAGATGAGTCTAGAGCTAAATCGGGAGGAAAATTCCCATATAAAACTTCGGAATTTAAGCAGAAATGTGTATGAAAAAAGTTAAATACACTGATCAAAAAAAAATAAAAGGGAACACTTAAACAACACAATGTAACTACACAATGCCACTACTATTATCCCTGTGACATTATAGGAACCTCGGAGTCCCATGTTTCCTGCCTTATCTCCTTTGCACGCGTTTCCCTAATAGTCTGCGCTCACTGATTGAGCAATGAAAATGACTGAAGTCCTTGAGCAAAGGGGAATATTAACCTGGCAGAATTGTGTTCACTGGGAGGGTGGTGGATCTTTGTAATCAAGAAGATCAGATCTCTGAGCTCTGCTCCATTCTTCAAGAGGAAATGGTTACACACTGATACAATCTCACTTCACAGCTGTAATTCTGCTAATGTCACCCATCATTGGCTTGCTAAGTAGATGCTGCTGATCAAAAGGGGACCTGCATCATATCACAGAAAAGGGGGGATTTAGTGCTGGAAGGTGGGGAGCAGGGCGACAGAGTGAGATTCTTATGTGTAGCTCTAATGTAAGTTGTGCTGATTTCTAACCTTTTTGGGATAAACTGAATAAAAGTGAGCAAAAGTAACAGAGAAGTATAGGGAAAAGCAAGAATTAATGGCAAAATCATGCCCAAGCCACTGTCTTAACCCTCTAGTACCTTAAACAGATACTCTCTTGTGATAAAACTAAATGTGGGAGACCCCTGCTGAAAACTGTAAACTACATCATACAAAGTCGTTATATGGAATCGCCTCTTGTAAAACTGATATACAATGATTTTTGATAATTTATCCCAAATATCTAAAATATTCTTACATAAATAATAAAAAATTAGAAAAAGAAAGTTGTGAATTGTTCTCACCATCAGAAGGACCGCCATGACCCCCTCCAGAGACCAGATACAAATATCTACATCGGATGGATGCAGCATTATTGTCAGTCTGGAAGAAGAATGCTTTCATTTGCTCAGATTTTTTCTGCTATGCTGTAGTAGTCACTACTAGTATTAAAGCTAACTCTACTCTCTACTACCACTTAAGGATTTCTTTCTTGTTCATTTCCCTTGTTAAACCAGTCTCCTTGCACATGGAGGTTTTCTTATCATTGATTGCTAAGTATTATGCTTCTCTCTTTTTTTATTATTATTATTATTATTATTATTATTATTATTATTATTATTATTTATTTATATAGCGCCATTGATTCCATGGTGCTGTACATGAGAAGGGGTTACATACAAATTATAGATATCACTTACAGTAAACAAACTAACAATCACATAGAGGGGAGAGGACCCTGTCCTTGCGGGCTTACATTCTACAGGATGCTGGGGAAGGAGACAGTACTGTAGGTTGGGGGGTTGCAGCAGCTCCAGTGATGGTGAGGTGGTAGCTCCAGAAGTGGTGAGGAGGCAGCGGGAATCATTGCAGGCTGTAGGCTTTCTTGAAGAGGTGGGTTTTCAGGTTCCGTCTGAAGTATCCGAGTGTGGTTAATAGCTGGGCGAGTTGGGGCAAGGAATTCCAGAGGATGGGGGCTATTCGGGTGAAGTCTTGGAGGCAGTTGGGTGAGGAGCGAATAAGTATGGAGGAGAGAAGGAGGTCTTGGGAGGACCGGAGATTATGTAAGGGAAGGTATTGGGAGGTTAGTTCAGAGACTTACGGGGGAGACAGGTTATAGATGGCCTTGTAGGTCAGTATTAGTAATTTGAATTGGATACGCTGAGGGAGTGGGAGCCAGTGAAGAGATTTGCAGAGGAGAGAAGCGGCGGAGTAGCGAAGAGAGATGAATTAGCCGGGCAGTAAAATTAAGGATGGACTGGAGAGGTGCGAGGGTGTTAGCAGGGAGGCCACAAAAAAGGATGTTGAAGTAGTCGAGACGGGAGATGATGAGGGCATGTGGGTCGCCCTCCCAGGGCTGCGGGGTTACTCGGTACCGGGCCGGTCTCAGCGGGTGGTGTGTCACAGCAGCGGTGACCCGGTCCGTGGCCCTGGGCGCCCAAGTAATGGCGGGATAATGCTTATGGTGGAATGTAGTTAATGGAATAGTTCGTGACGCCACCTGTGGTGTTCGGCAAGTGGGATGTTAGGCCGACGCTGCAGGGCAGAATAGGCGAAGTGACACTTAGATGGTGTAGTGTCCGGCGCAGGGGATGCAGCAGTGCCAAGCAGGCAGACGCAGGAAGGAATGGAAGACACCAGGGCATGTAGTTCCAAAGCTTTACTCACAGTCTGTAGTGCCCGCTTCCGTGCCGTGTCCTCCAGGTCAGGGACTCAGTCAACCTCCAGGCAAGATGGAATGCTCCCTTCCAACACTCCGCCAACTTATGTACCTTTTCTGAACATCTCCTCTATAGCGCCTTTAAGTGTGAAGATCTCCTAGTACTGAGTTACACTGGAGTTCCTCCTTCTATCAGATGTTCCCAAGAACTCTACTTGTACGGCAGACAGATGTAGCCTGCTTCGGGGACTCCTTACTCCTGAGTCCCAGCTCTCTATCCGTGTTGCTGTTGTGCCCCCAAGTCTTAGATGGGAGTAGTGCATTTACAGCCCACTACTCCACCGGTGTCTGCTGCAGAACCATTAGCGTGCATACAACCTTGGGGACCGGGCCCCGGCCTTGCGCTTAGAACTTCTAGGCAGGGTTCTCTCCTAACCCACGTCCTCTGTGTTCCCTCTTCTCCTACGTTCCGTACTTGTCTTTCTTTCCTATGGAAGCTCAGGCTTCAGTTCAATGTCTTTCTCTTTCTTTCCTTTCCCGTGCCAGCAGACCCGGTCACTCAGGCCTGCTACAGCACTCCTGCCTCCATCCCTCTTCCAGGGATCTCCTTCCCTCACTCCTCTCCGAGTGACTTCCTCTGACTCTCCTTCAGACTGACTGACCTGTAATCCTAAACCTTCCCACTCTTTTATGTATTCTCAACTCCACCCACCTCCCAGCACGTTTAGTGTTCCGAGCAGGGAACCACCAAAGGTGCTCTGCTTCTCTCTAAGCAAGGAGCCGCAATGTGGTTTTGCTGAACTACTCTATTGTGTGGGGTGCGAGTGTTGGAGTGTGGTCAGGAGTTTCCCACCTTACCTGGATGGTGGGGCACCACACCTTAGGAGAAGGTGCAGTACCTCTGTGGCGACGGAGCCTCAGGGGCGCCACACATGCACAAGCGTTTTAGTAGAGTGAGAGTTGAGGAAGGGACGGAATGCTACCAGGCCTATCACCAGTGACACTAACCCTATTACCACTGCCAGCAACCTCATTACCACTGCCACCAACCTCATTGCCACTGCTATCAATCCCATTACCACTGTCACCAACCCTATTACTACTGTCACCAGGCCTATCACTAATATCACCAGCCATATAACCCATGTCACCAACTGCATATCCACTAACTATCACCACTACCACCAAGCTTGTCTTTGGAAAGATTGATAAAGCAAACTAGCAGTGGTCATCCAGCCTCTGATATCTCTGGTAGAAGAGAGGCAAAACACATACTGGGGTAGATATTTGTAGATTGCTTTAGCATTATTAAATGTGACCATTGTAGATGTGTGTCCGTTAGGCCTGACTGCCCCTGCACCCGTGATTGTACACGACCCAAGATGTCATTATCATCCTAAGTTTTACATGAAGGGACATTTCCTATAACTGCAGGCTTGTGACCACAGCCTCCTTCCCAGAATCTAATCCCCGGCACACGTCTCCAGAGCCTCATACACATTCTGAATGGGAATTAAGTTATTACTAGGCTTTAGAGGCTGTACATTGATGTGAGAAATGGAGATCACTGAGGTTAAGCGGAGTCCTAACACCTCAGTGTCATTGGCTGTATTTACAAGTGTGGACACCTGTCATCTCTTCTCATCAGTAATGTTCATCAGCACCAGAGAAAAGCTTCACATATATTGTACTAATTGGAAGCCAGTGATCAGGAGTTGGGGCCTCATCTGAGTCCTCTTTACCTCAGGTTAGGAAATAATGCAATATCCTTTTCATTTTCAACAGCATTGAAGGATTTCTGTTTACTGTTCGTAAATAAAAACATTTCTGTTTACTGTTTGTAAATAAAAACATTTAGGTCAGGACTAGTGTTGAGCGATACCATCCGATAATGAGAAATATCGGATCGGATTGGATCGGACCGATACCCAAAAAGTATCCGGTATAGCTGATTCCGATACCGGAGGTCCCATGCAAGTCTATGGGACAGAAATATCGGAAGTAAAAAAACCCCTTTCTTTCCTTGTACATCCAGTTCGGGAGGGGGGAAGCGTGTGGGCGGTGCGTGGGCGGACACTGTGCGTGTCTGTGTGTGCGGGCGGGGTCTGTATCGGCCTCTCGGGGGTCTATGCGGGCCTCTCGGGGGTCTGTGCGGCCTGCCGGGGGTCTGTGCGGGCCAGCCGGGGCCTGTACGGGCCTCTCGGGGGTCTATGCGGGCCTGCCGGGGGTCTGTGCGGGCCTGCCGGGGTCTGTACGGGCCTCTCGGGGGTCTATGCGGGCCTGCCGGGGGTCTGTTCGGGCCTGCCGGGGCCTGTACGGGCCTCTCGGGGGGTCTATGCGGGCCTGCTGGGGGTCTGTGCGGGCCTGCCGGGGGTTGTGTGTGTGTGCAGGCATCGTCCGATGGGACGACAAGTCCCATTGGGCAATGCCTGCTATAATGACAGTGATTGACACATTAGCCAATGATGGGACAGTAGTAGTCTCATCATCCGGCTAATGTGTTGAATGTAAAAAAAAACAAAAAACATACATACTGCATACATACTACATACATACTACATACATACTACATTCATACAACATACATACATACTACATACGACATACATACTTTATATATACTACATTCATACAACATACATACATAATACATGCTACATACATACTTCATATATACTACATTCATACAACATACATACATACTACATACATACTACATATATACAACATTCATACATACTACATACATACTACATATATACAACATTCATACAACATACATACTACATATATACTACATTCATACAACATACATACATACTACATACATACTACATATATACAACATTCATACAACATACATACATACATACTACATACTACATACATACTACATATACAGTGGGGAAAAAAAGTATTTAGTCAGTCAGCAATAGTGCAAGTTCCACCACTTAAAAAGATGAGAGGCGTCTGTAATTTATATCATAGGTAGACCTCAACTATGGGAGACAAACTGAGAAAAAAAAATCCAGAAAATCACATTGTCTGGTTTTTTTTCATTTTATTTGCATATTATGGTGGAAAATAAGTATTTGGTCAGAAACAAGCAATCAAGATTTCTGGCTCTCACAGACCTGTAACTTCTTCTTTAAGAGTCTCCTCTTTCCTCCACTCATTACCTGTAGTAATGGCACCTGTTTAAACTTGTTATCAGTATAAAAAGACACCTGTGCACACCCTCAAACAGTCTGACTCCAAACTCCACTATGGTGAAGACCAAAGAGCTGTCAAAGGACACCAGAAACAAAATTGTAGCCCTGCACCAGGCTGGGAAGACTGAATCTGCAATAGCCAACCAGCTTGGAGTGAAGAAATCAACTGTGGGAGCAATAATTAGAAAATGGAAGACATACAAGACCACTGATAATCTCCCTCGATCTGGTGCTCCACGCAAAATCCCACCCCGTGGGGTCAGAATGATCACAAGAACGGTGAGCAAAAATCCCAGAACCACGCGGGGGACCTAGTGAATGAACTGCAGAGAGCTGGGACCAATGTAACAAGGCCTACCATAAGTAACACACTACGCCACCATGGACTCAGATCCTGCAGTGCCAGACGTGTCCCACTGCTTAAGCCTGTACATGTCCGGGCCCGTCTGAAGTTTGCTAGAGAGCATTTGGATGATCCAGAGGAGTTTTGGGAGAATGTCCTATGGTCTGATGAAACCAAACTGGAACTGTTTGGTAGAAACACAACTTGTCGTGTTTGGAGGAAAAAGAATACTGAGTTGCATCCATCAAACACCATACCTACTGTAAAGCATGGTGGTGGAAACATCATGCTTTGGGGCTGTTTCTCCGCAAAGGGGCCAGGACGACTGATCCGGGTACATGAAAGAATGAATGGGGCCATGTATCGTGAGATTTTGAGTGCAAACCTCCTTCCATCAGCAAGGGCATTGAAGATGAAACGTGGCTGGGTCTTTCAACATGACAATGATCCAAAGCACACCGCCAGGGCAACGAAGGAGTGGCTTCGTAAGAAGCATTTCAAGGTCCTGGAGTGGCCTAGCCAGTCTCCAGATCTCAACCCTATAGAAAACCTTTGGAGGGAGTTGAAAGTCCGTGTTGCCAAGCGAAAAGCCAAAAACATCACTGCTCTAGAGGAGATCTGCATGGAGGAATGGGCCAACATACCAACAACAGTGTGTGGCAACCTTGTGAAGACTTACAGAAAACGTTTGACCTCTGTCATTGCCAACAAAGGATATATCACAAAGTATTGAGATGAAATTTTGTTTCTGACCAAATACTTATTTTCCACCATAATATGCAAATAAAATGAAAAAAAAACAGACAATGTGATTTTCTGGATTTTTTTTTCTCAGTTTGTCTCCCATAGTTGATGTCTATCTATGATGTAAATTACAGACGCCTCTCATCTTTTTAAGTGGTGGAACTTGCACTATTGCTGACTGACTAAATACTTTTTTTCCCCACTGTATACTACATTCATACAACATACATACATACATACTACATATACTGTATACTACATTCATACAACATACATACTACATAAAACATACATACTACATACATACTACATTCATACAACATACATACATACTACATATATACTACATATATACTACATTCATACAACATACATACATACATACTACATACGTACTACATATATACAACATTCATACAACATACATACATACTACATACATACATACATACAACATACATACATACTACATACATACTACATATATACAACATTCATACAACATACATACTACATATATACTACATATATACTACATTCATACAACATACATACATACATACAACATATATACTACATTCATACAACATACATACATACTACATACATACTACATTCATGCAACATACATACATAGTACATATATACTACATTCATACAACATACATACATACATACTACATTCATACAACATACATACTACATAAAACATACATACTACATACATACTACATTCATACAACATAAATACATACTACATATATACTACATTCATACAACATACATACATACTACATACATACTACATATATACAACATTCATACAACATACATACATACATACTACATACATACTACATATATACTACATTCATACAACATACTACATATATACTACATTCATACAACATACATACTACATACATACTACATTCATACAACATACATACATACTACATACATGACACTGGCTTCGGGGAACAAAGTGACAAGTGATGGTGAGTATGTACTCTATGTTATATGTACTGTATGTCTATATGTATGTATTGAATGTATTGTATGTATGTATGTAGTATGTATGCTGTATGTATGTATGTTGTATGAACGTAGTATATATGAAGTATGTATGTAGTATGTATGTATGTATGTTGTATGAATGTAGTATATATGTATGTATGTATGTTGTATGAATGTAGTATATATGTAGTATGTATGTATGTTGTATGATTGTAGTATATATGTTGTATGTATGTAGTATGTATGTATGTTGTATGAATGTAGTATATATGTATGTATGTTGTATAAATGTAGTATATATGTAGTATGTATGTAGCATGTATGTATGTTGTATGAATGTAGTATGTATGTAGTATGTATATAGTATGTAAGTATGTTGTATGAATGTAGTATGTATGTAGTATGTATGTATGTTGTATGAATGTAGTATATATGAAGTATGTATATAGTATGTATGTTGTATGAATGTAGTATGTATGTAGTATGTATGTATGTTGTATGAATGTAGTATATATGAAGTATGTATATAGTATGTATGTATGTTGTATGAATGTAGTATATATGAAGTATGTATGTAGTATGTAGCATGTATGTATGTTGTATGAATGTAGTATATATGTACTATGTATGTAGTATGTATGTATGTTGTATGAATGTAGTATATATGAAGTATGTATATAGTATGTATGTTGTATGAATGTAGTATGTATGTTGTATGTAGTATGTATGTAGTATGTATATAGTATGTATGTATGTTGTATGAATGTAGTATGTATGTATGTTGTATGAATGTAGTATATATGAAGTATGTATATCGTATGTATGTATGTTGTATGAATGTAGTATGTATGTATGTTGTATGAATGTAGTATATATGAAGTATGTATATAGTATGTATGTATGTTGTATGAATGTAGTATATATGAAGTATGTATGTAGTATGTATGTATGTTGTATGAATGTAGTATATATGTAGTATGTATGTAGTATGTATGTATGTTGTATGAATGTAGTATATATGAAGTATGTATAAAGTATGTATGTTGTATGAATGGAGTATGTATGTAGTATGTAGTATGTATGTAGTATGTATGTTTGTTTTTTTTTACATTCAACACATTAGCCGGATGATGGGACTACTACTGTCCCATCATTGGCTAATGTGTCAATCACTGCCATTGTAGCAGGCATCGCCAAATGGATTGGACGATGCCTGCACACACACAAGACCCCCGGCAGGCCCATACAGACCTCCGACAGCCGGCACAGGCCCCCGGCAGGCATGTACAGACCTCCGACAGCCGTCACAGGCCCCCGGCAGGCCCGTACAGACCCCCGACAGCCGGCACAGGCCCCCGGCAGGCCCGTACAGACCCCCGACAGCCGGCACAGACCGCGCATCATGATGCGCACAGACCGCGCATCATGATGACATCATTTCAGCAGCCAATCACAGCCACAACAGTGGCTCATTGCATTATGGGGACTTCCGATTCCGGTATCCGATATTGAAAAAATATCGGGACTCAGTATCGGAATTCCGATGCAGCGAATATCGGTCGATACCCGATATTTGCAGTATCGGAATGCTCAACGCTAGTCAGGACAGGTTTTCTGACAGCAAGCAGAACTTTTCATTTTACAGTTATTGCATTACCCCTTAATCCCCAGTTACAAGAAAAATTGAGGGACCTAATATAGGGAAGGATGCTCTTTTGTGTAACATTCATTCAGTTTTTATTTTTTTTATTTATTTTTTTGTGTGTAATTTTACAATGAAAAACCTGAAAGTTATTGTTTAGGGTTAGCGTTTCTTCTCTCAGAAGCATCACAATTTCTACCCATGGTTATGTCTTGTGTTGCAGCCTAGCTCCTATCAAGTGAATATGGGACACATGAATGAGAGTGTTTCTGTTTTCAAATTCAGTAAAACCTTTCTCCTAATCTCATACTGGCCCATGTAAGGGAGTGGGAGGATAATGAAGCTTTCATGCTTTTTTTTTTTTAGAACTTATTTCGCTGTTACAGGAAAGATATATATCCTTATACCGTGTTAGCCAGTAGATAGAAAAATATTTAGAATTGAGATTCCTCAGTGGTTGATACCTTTTAATGGCTAACTGAGAAGATGGTAACAAATTGCAAGCTTTCGAGACTACTCAAGTCTCTTCATCAGGCATAGGCTAATACAAAATCTGAAGCAGGGGCTGGCTGGCACTTTTCAGCCTGGGGAGCAATCACAAGGCAGTGGCCCTCGAGTTTCAGTGGCCCTCCTTTTCCCTGCTTATCTCTGGCCATTGCATTAAAGCAGCAGAGATAACAGGCTTTAAAAATAGGCTGGTACATAGATATAGGAACAGTAAGGAGCTTGCTGCATAGATATGGGAGCAGAACCAAGCTTACTCCAGAGATATGGGGGCAGAACCAAGCTTACTCCAGAGATATGGAAGCAGAACTTAGATAACTCCAGTGATATGGGAGCAGAAATGAGCTTACTCCAGAGATATGGGAGCAGAACGGAGCTTACTACAGAAATATGGGAGCAGCATGGAGCTTACTCCAGAGATATGGGAGCAGAACAGAACTTACTCCAGAGATATAGTAGCAGAACCGAGCTTACTCCAGAGAAATGGGAGCAGAACGGAGCTTTCTCCAGAGATATGGGAGCAGAACAGCGCTAACTACAGAAGTATGGGAGCAGAACAGAGCTTGCTCCAGAGATATGGGAGCAGAACAGAGCTTAATCCAAAGATTTGGGAGCAGAATGGAGCTTATTCCAGAGATTTGGGAGCAGAACGGAGCTTACTCCAGAGATATGAGAGCAGAACCGAGCTTACTACAGAGAAAAGGGAGCAGGACCGAGCTTACTACAGAGATAAGGGAGCAGGATCAAGCTTACTACAGAGATATGGGAGCAGAACCAAGCTTACTTCAAAGATTTGGGAGCAGAACAGAGCTTACTACAGAGATATGGAACAGAACAGAGAATACTCCAGAGATATGGGAGCAGAACGGAGATTACTACATCAGTATGGGAGCAGAATTGAGTTTACTACAAAGATAAGGGAGCAGAACTGAGCTTACTACAGAGAAAAGGGAGCAGAACCGAGCTTACTACAGACATATGGGAGCAGAACTGAGCTTACTCCAGAAATATGGGAGCAGAACAGAGCTTACCACAGAGATATAGGAGCAGAGCCGAGCTTACTAAAGAGATATGGGATATATATATATAATATATATAGTGCGATGGCCCCAGTTCTCCCCACATATCTATTATGATGGCCCCAGTTCTCCCTACAAATCTAGTATGATGGCCCCAGGTCTCCCCATATATATAGTGTGGTGTAGTAACCACTGTGTCCGCTAGGGGGCGCTGTGTGGAGGTTCCAAGGGAGAGGATGAGTGGCAGAATCCTGAAGGATGGTTGTGTATCTCAAAGGGGGTGTGTCATGTCTGCCATGCTGTTTTGTCTCAAGAACTCCTGGAGCGATGTGCATGTGCATATCTTGTCTGCTGTCCTGCATGTTCGCTAGAGCAGTGTGCACACTCATGTCTGAGCTGCAGGATGCCTGCGTTTCTGCTCTGCCTTCTGTGATCTTCTCGTCTTGTCTAGAGTCCCTGATCATGTGTCCCTGCCTGGATCCTGCACTGTCTGGTTCTGCAATCATCTCGTCATGTCTGGAACGCTGATCATGTGACGTTTCCTAAAGATCCTGCACTGTCTGGTTCGGTAATCATCTCGTCATGTCTGGAACTCTGATCATGTGACCTGTCTAGGTGTCAGCACTGGTTCTGCAGTCGTCTCGTCATGTCTGGAACTCTGATCATGTGACTGTGCTCTGTTATCCTGTGGATCTGAACCCGGAAGTGCTCCCCTGGTCCTGACCTGGAAGAGGAGGTGCTATGCCCTATATCAGGCCGTCCCTTCTTTGCTCAGGGCCTGAGTATTGTGTGGTGTCCCTGCATGGCTGCTTGGTCTGTGGGGCGCTCCCTCTATTCTGTGCCCTTGCACTCTGCTCTGTCGTGCATCTCTGCACACGCTCCGTGCTCGTATTCCGTCTCTTGTTTTGTGCCATGTCTTGTGTTGTCCTTCGTGCCATGTTCTGTCCCTGGTCAGCTTTGCCTTGTAGTCCTTGTCTGCTTCTGTTCCGTGTCTCTGTCCCTGGCGTGCCTCTCTGCACGCGCAGGACTCTGCCTCTGTCTGTCCCTGGCGTGCCTCTCTGCACGCGCAGGACTCTGCCTTGCCTGTCCCTGGCGTGCCTCTCTGCACGCGCAGGACTCTGCCTCGCCTGTGTACCTTGTCTAGTCCCAAGGCCCTGCCTTAGCCCGGCTCTGGGCTTCGGCCTACGCTCCGCTGCTAGACTGTCCCTGTCCCTGGCATGCTCTCTGCCTTGCACCTAGCCTTGAACCCTGGCGTGTCCCCTACACACGCACTTAGCCTTGGACCTCGGCGTGTTCGCTATCACGCACCATGCCTGGATATCTGTCGTGCCTCCTTGCCTGAAACCTGTTTTGCCTGCCGGCTGCCCGGAACCTGCCGATCGCTGCCAGAGATCATGACCTGGATGACTGCGGCCTGACGTCCGGAGCTGATGTCCGCAGCCTGATGCCTTGATGATGTCGATCGTTGCCAGCAGTCCGGAGTCCGATGCCATCGTGCCGTTACCTGTACCTAGGCGTGCCACCTGGCACGTACCATGCTATGGACCTTGGCGTGCCCACGTGCGCACCTTGCACGTTTTGCTTGTTTACACTGTATGTGATCCTGAGTTATCCTTATGAAGTTACCTTGCACCTACGTCTTGTCTCGTCTTGCTTCCTGCTCGTCCTTGTCGTCAGACACTCGTCTAGTGTCCCCTGAGCCGGCCGTCTGGTCCCAGCAGTCGTGGTGGCTCACCCCCTTGGTCTTGCCCCTGACACTCCCTGGATTCTCACAAGGTAAGCTCGCCCTCGGTGGGTGGGTGCCATGACCCAGAGGGTCCACTCAAAAAATGGGCTCAGCAGGAGCTGAGTCCGTCACAGGGTGGCTTTGAGATGGAGACTTAGTTATGCGTATTGATCAGCAATGGTATTGCTGAGGTGTTATTTCAAGGTATAAGGGAGAAGTCTCTAGGTAACTTGGGAGTTGGGCGGGCCAGTTACCTGCAAACCCACCCAGGGGTGTGTCTGAAAACGCCTGTAGTAAAAGACTATGTGAGGTTCTGAAGGACCTGTGATGAGGTCATAATCACGTGACCCAATGGGTGTGGCTATAGACCATATAATGTGGCCAGGGTAGGTCACATGTGGGGAATGCTGGGACCTGGTCGGTCCAGTGGGGAAGGTCCTGCAGACATGGAACTTCCTGCCTGACAGCACGTGTGAAGTGGCTGGGAGCAATGGCGATGTGTGCCTGAGAGTTCCCTGGAGGGAACGAACTTGTGCGGAATGCTGCAGCCGCATGAGGAACCCTGACGTGGGTGAGATAATTGTGAGGCTAAGAGAGCCTGCGTACTGGACATTGATAATAAGAGTGAAGCATTATAATGGACGCTATGCTGGTAATGCTGTTAAGTGAACTTTCTGTTGCTGCTGTGGTTTATGAGGCGTGAATAAACCGCAAGGACTGTATGATTTGATGGAAAAATCCGTGCCGGAACTGGTTTTTGTTCGCTGCAAGCGAGAATCCCCTAAGTAAATGACAGCGCTACCTCACAATAGTATGACAGCCCCAGTTCTCCATACATATATATATATATATATATATATATATATATATATATATATAGTATGACGGCCCCAGTTCTCCCCATATATATAGTATGATGGCCCAAGTTATTCCCATATATATATATATATATATATATATATATATATATATATATATATTATAATAGCCCCAGTTCTCCCTGTGAGGCAGTGACCGGTGTCATATGTGAGGGTCGCTATGTGTCCCCCAGGATGTGCTCTGAAATGTATTAGATCCGCTGGCGTGCCTTGTGATCACAGCAATGTGTCTGTGACTCGCAGGACAGAATAAAAGTAAGTTGGAACCTGGTCAAGCTATTTGGACCAAGGAGTTTTTTTAGGAAAACCTGGTATGGGCTTTTATTTTTTAAACAGACTGCAGGAAGGTAGTGGTGTCCAGAGGCGTATCTAGGGGGGGGGGGGGTGTGGGGGGGATAGCCGGGGCATTTGCCCCGGGCGCAGCCGGCAGGGGGCGCAGTCCGGGCCGCAATGCAGCGGTCAGCAGTGTCCTCCCTGGCGACTGCGTTCTGCCCCCCCCCCCCCTGGCCTGAGAGTCGGCGGTTCTGTGTCAGCTGTCAAGCTGACAGCTGGCGCAGAGGTGCGCGTGCCGGCTCCCAGGGAACAACTGTACTGGCGTCTGTATAGACGCCGGTACAATTGCAGCTCTGACCGCCGGGCCAGAGCGACGTCAGCAGCGTGACATGTCATGTGATCACGCTGCTGACGTCACTCCCCGGCGCCCAGAGTGCTCAGTGAACGCTCCGCGCTGGTGGTAAGTGTGCTCCAATGTGGAGCTGAAGAAACCACCGAAGATGGGGTGGTGTTAATGTGTGACGATGGGGTTAATGAGTGGGGATGTAGATTAATGTGTGGGGGGGGTTAAAGAGTGGGGATGGGGTTAATGGATGGGGGTTAATGTGTGGGGATGGGGGTTGAGTGGGGATGGAATTAATTTGTGGAGGGTTAATGAGTGGGGATGGAATTAATGTCTGGGGAGTTAATGAGTGGGGATGGGGGTTAATGTGTGGGGGATTTGGAGTGGGGGGTACATAATGTGTTGGGGGATTTGGGAGTTTGGACGGGGGGGTTAATAAGTGGGGATGGAATTAATGAGTGGGGATGGGGGTTATTGTTTGGGGGGGTTAATGAGTAGGGATGGGGTTAATATGTGGGGGATTTGGAGTGGGGGGGTACATAATGTGTGGGGGGGGATTTGGGAGTGTGGATGGGGGTTATTTAATGTGTGTGAGGGATTTGGAGTGGGGATGGGGGGGATTTAATGTGTGTGGGGAGATTTGAGGACACAGAGTATGTATGAGGAAACAGTATGGGGGTTGGGTGCAGACAGGTATGGGGAGCGAACGGGTTAATGTATGTGAACACAGTATAGGGAGTCAGGGGTATGTGTGAGCAGACGGTATAGAGAGTGAGGGGATAAATATGAGGAGACAGTATGGTGAACAGAGGGATGTTAGAGGAGACAGTATGAGGAGGGAGGGGAATAGTGTGAGGTGACAGTATATTGCAGATATTTTTATTCAGGAGCATTATAATGACACTTCTATCTTTAAGGGCGTCGTGTGGAGATTTGCCGCAGAAGACCGGAGAAGATGGAAGTCTGCAGAGACGGCTGTGGGTGAGAAAACTTGTCATGGGGTCTGGACAAGAAGAAGAAAAGGAGAACGACTCCAGAGACGACATCATCTATAAGGTACCTGGATGTAAATGTTATTTGTGATACTGACTAATTCTCATGTTTTTATTTGTTAGGAACATTAAAGGGTTTGTCCAGGTTTGTGATGAGTCTGCAGTCATTCTATGTGACTGCAGACTTCTGAATTCTCACAGTGCTCAGTGAACGCTGTTAGGATCCTCTCATGCCGGTAATTTACATACATACGGTCACATGCTGACTAGACATGTGTGGCCTCACTCAATGAAAATGAACGGAGCGAGGCCGGGCACGTCTAGTCGGAATGTGGCCAGAAGTATATAAATCACATACTTGTGCTGACATGACTGTACATCGGCAAGGGAGAATCCTAAAAGTGTGCAGTGCATTCGTTGTGAGAATTCAGAAGCTGCAATATCAGGACTCAGCTCTGCAGGTTCCAGTGTCATCACACGGACACTTCACTCATATGCGATTTTCATACTTGACAACGAGCTTCTCTTCCTACTTTCAGTTTTTTACTGAACATTGAGAGCATTAGGGAGAGCGGCTCGTGGGTACATGGCTAAGTGTGCCGAACCAAATTCTTGCCCCGGGTGCCAGGAAGCCTAGATACGCCTCTGGTGGGGTCCGGTCCGTTTCCTCCAGCCCAGGTCTTATGAGTGGCCTATGGCCACAGGTTGGAACGGGAAAAAAAAACCCTACAGGGAGGGTTGATTTGTTCAGTGTTGCTCTGGTGAGGAAACAGAGCAGGTGATCTGCAGAGCACGCCCTCTGTGAGTTAACACAGGGCCAGCAGAGCCAAAGGGACTGGCAGCCCTCCCTGTATGCCCGGCAGTACGTCGCTCACGGCTACTGCCCTGGACTGGCGTTTTGTTTACTCGGCTGCGATCCGGAAGATACAGCGTGCTGTGCACTAAGTGAGTTTTGTTGGACATTAAAACCCTTTTTTGTTTTGAACTTGCTTGGGTCACTGCCTCATAACTGCACAGCATGGACACCACTGCTTTACATCCCATATATATAGTAGGATGGCCCCAGTTCTCCATATTAAAAATAATGAAGTTTATACTCACCTCATCCTGATTCCCCGCACTGCAGCCTCCATTTTCTCTTCCGGTCCCCAGGGCGGCATGAGACACTAATGTCATCACGCCGCCTGCGTGAGCACACTGAAGTCTCAAGAAACTGCGGTCTGCAGCTTATGAGACAGACCAGGGCTTCCACTAGGAATTTCGGGGCCCCATGCTGGCAAAATTTTCGGATTCCATTGAGACTCCGCCCAGGTTCCACACCAGCTCCACCTCCACTGTTCCACCACCCACTCTTGAAAAAACTCAACTTCACCACCACATCCTCACCGATCAGATATTAACAGTTCCCATCAAACAACAGATCACATTCATAACTAGCAGCTTTTGTTCTGGCCAAAATAATTTTTAAGCTGATACCACGACACGGTAGACTCTTTCAGCCAGGCCCTACTCTAAACTATTAAAAATAAATATATATTTATGTATTTTTCTTTAAGGGAATTTGTCACATACAATTACATTTTGTAATTGTATGTGACAAATATCGTCACACCATGACCAGACCACATATTACCACCACATAGTGATTGAATAATACCATATACAAGAAACAAATAGCACCACACCATGACCAGACCACATATTACCACCACATAGTGACTGTATATTACAATACTGATCATTAATTTAAAAAAACACAATACTAAGTGCCATTGTATACAGGAACTCTGTATTTACTGTCAGTGTACAGGTAATACAGTGATCACTAGTGACATTATACACAGGAGCTCTGTACAAAGTGTCAGTGTACAGGTAATACAGTGATTGCCGATGATAATGTACACAGGAGCTCTGTATATAGTGTCAGTGTACAGGTAATACAGTGATCACCACTGCCAGTGACATTATGCACAGGAGCTCTGTATATAGTATACAGTGTATAGTGTCAGTGTACAGGTAACACACTGACTCACCAGTGACATCTCTAGCTGAAGTCCTTCATCTTTGCTTTTCTTTTTCATCCAGCACAGACCGCCATCAACACTTCCAGCCAGGACTCGTCTCTGCATAAAATAACAGTTACCTAGCGCACCACTTC
The DNA here is from genome assembly GCF_039654945.1 of Dendrobates tinctorius. Lineage (NCBI taxonomy): Eukaryota > Metazoa > Chordata > Amphibia > Anura > Dendrobatidae > Dendrobates > Dendrobates tinctorius. The sequence continues at coordinate 3,099,864 of NW_027361696.1, read as the reverse complement.
CAGAGCATATTCCCCACTTTTCCCTTTCTTCTACACTACACATCTGAATACAGAGGTGCACCTACCATTAATATATAATTGGTTATTATGCAACACACCATTCCAAATATAAATCATAATACGCCAATGTGCCCCCACTATCTGTACATAGCCACTTTCCCCATTTAATATATAAATTAATTAGCACCTGTACTCTTTCCCCCAATTCATTACCAGTAACTTCATCCTCAACACCCCCCACTATGTACCTCCCGCTCTAACCCTAACCCCGATTCATTATATTTACATGTCCCTCCTGCCCCAATTCACTGTCATGTCTTTTTCTCCCACCCTCTATTAATTATCAACTGCTCTACCCCACATTCAATACATCATTTACTCCCCCACCCTCAAAATTCATTGTGTTCTCCCCCTAGATCATCATTTGCTCTCCCCAGCCCCCACCTTCAATTCATCATTTGCTCTCCTCACCCCCCCACCTTCAATTAAATTGCTGTGCCCCGTCACTCACACTGAATTCATCATTTGCAGTCCCCCGTCCTCTCCCCCACTTCATTATTTGCAGTCACCCCCACTTTAATTTGAAGTCCCCTTACTTCATCCATTGCAGTCCCCTATCACCGCCTCACTTCATTTGCAGTGCCCCTTCATCATTTGCAGCCCCCTATCCCCCTTCCATTTCATCATGTGCAGTCACCCTTACCTCCCCACTTCATCATGTGCAGTCACCCTTACCCCCCACTTCATCATGTGCAGTCACCCTTACCCCCCACTTCATCATGTGCAATAACCCTCACTCCCCCACTTCATCATGTGCAGTCCCTCTTACCCGCCACTTCATGTGCAGTCCCCCTTACCCCCACTTCATCATGTGCAATCCCCCTTACTCCCCCCACTTCATGTGCAGTCCCCCCTCAGGGGTGGACACTGACAGCTTGGGGCCCCGTGCAAGAAATGTGTCTGGGGCCCCCCTCTCTTTATGGTGTCAAAGCTACGTGTGTGTGTGTATATATATATATATATATATATATATATACACACGTGTATATATATATTACATAGTCTCCTTTATTATGTATATTGCTGTCCCTTACACTGTGCCCTCTCTTGATATGTACAGTACCATCCCTTACATATTGAATTATATAGAGCCCTGTTTTTTATTACATACCATCCTGTCTTGTTAGCTGTATAATGCAATGATGGCTGATGAAGCATGGGAAAGTTCCTTTCTAATGGAGGAGCTGATGGACTGGTAGTTTGGTCACTGGCTCCACGATCAGCAGTCATTTTATATCTAAAAAGAGAGGTGACTATGTAATAAAAGAGGGCACTGTAAATAACAAAATTAACAAGAATACACTATGTAAGAGACAGCACTATAAATAACAGCAGAGGAAGCTACCTATATAATAAGGGACGGCACCATATATAACTAGAGTGGATGGTACATAATAAGGGATGGTGTTATACATAATAAGAGAGGAAACTATGTAACTAAGGATGGTGTTATACAGAATTAGTGAGTACACTATATACTAAGGGACTGTGTTAGACATAGTGAGTACACTATATACTAAGGGACTGTGTTAGACATAATAAGCGATAATGTCTTCCTCCAGCTGTTCCTAAGGCCATTATAAGTCCTCCTCCCCTCACATCCCATTATTGCCCTCTCCCCAACCCATCATTGCCCTCTTCACCACCTCCATCATTTTCTTCTCCCCCACCACTATCTTTGCTTTCTCCCCCACCACTCCCATCATTGCCCATTCCACCACCTCCATTTCCTCCTCCTCCACCACCCCCATTTATTGCCCTTTCCACCACTCCCATCATTGCATTCTCCCCCACCACCCCATCATCATTTCTTTTTCCCCCACCACCCCATCACTGCCTTCTCCCCATCGCTCTCATCAGTGCCTTCTCCTTCACCCCATCACTCCCATCATTGCCTGCTCCATCACCCCATCATTGCCTTCTCCCCATCACTCCCATCATTGCCTGCTCCATCACCCCATCACTCCCATCATTGCCTGCTCCATCACCCCATCATTGCCTTCTCCCCATCACTCCCATCATTGCCTGCTCCATCACTCCTTCACTCCCATCATTGCCTGCTCCATCACTCCCATCATTGCCTGCTCCATCACTCCCATCATTGCCTTCTCCCCATCTTTGCCTTCTCCATCACCCCATCACTGCCTTCTCTCCATCACTCCCATCATTGCCCACTCCCATGATCCCATCAATGCCTTCTCTCCATTACCCCCTCATGGCCTTCTCCCATCACCCCAGGCATCATGGCCTTCTCTCTCCATCACGGTCTTCTCCTCATGTCCCCATCTCCTCCAGGGCCAGGCTAACCCACACACACACTATCACACACACACACTATCACACACACACTATCACACACACACACTATCACACACACTATCACACACACACACTATCACACACACACACACTATCACACACTATCACACACTATCACACACACACACTATCACACACACACACTATCACACACACACACTATCACACACACACACTATCACACACACACACACACACTATCACACACACACTATCACACACACACACACACACACACTATCACACACACACACACACACACACTATCACACACACACACACACACACTATCACACACACACACACACACACTATCACACACACACACACACTATCACACACACACACACACACACACACTATCACACACACACACACACTATCACACACACACACACACTATCACACACACACACACACTATCACACACACACACACACACTCACACACACACACACACACTCACACACACACTATCACACACACACACACACTATCACACACACACACACACTATCACACACACACACACACTATCACACACACACACACACTATCACACACACACACACACTATCACACACACACACACACTATCACACACACACACACACTATCACACACACACACACACTATCTCACACACACACACACACACACACTATCACACACACACACTATCACACACACACACACTATCACACACACACACTATCACACACACACACTATCACACACACTATCACACACACACACTATCACACACACACACACTATCACACACACACACACACACACACACACACACTATCACACACACACACACACACACTATCACACACACACACACACACACTATCACTCACACACACACACACACTATCACACACACACACACACTATCACACACACACACTATCACACACACACACACACACACACACACACACACACTATCACACACACACACACACTATCACACACACACTATCACACACTATCACACACACACACACACTATCACACACACACACACACTATCACACACACACACACACACACACACACACACTATCACACACACTCACACACACACACACACACACACACTATCACACACACACACACACTATCACACACACACTATCACACACTATCACACACACTATCACACACTATCACACACACTATCACACACACACACACACACTATCACACACACACACACACACACACAGACACACACACACACACACACACACATATATATATATATATATATATATATATATATACATATACATATACACAGACACCACCTCTCTCCTCTCACGTGTTCGCAGCATCGCCCGCGCTTCTTCACTCTGACACAGCAGCGGCTGCTGAATGATGTCATTCAGCGGCCGCGCTCCTCTCTGTGTCAGTCAGAGACAGGAAGCACGGGCGGCGGGCAGGAAGCAGGACGGGTACTTGCAGCTCCGCTCCTGCTATTCCCTCTTGCAGGCAGCGGAGCTGCTTGGATCCCTCCCTGGTCGCTGCTACACATGAGGGCAATCTGGCCAGGGGCCCCCTGGAGCCTCGGGCCCGGAGAAAACGGCCAGATTGCCCTCATCATTAGCTGCCCTGCAGGGGCCCCCTGGAGGCTCTGGGCCCCGATGCAGTGCACTGGTTGAACGGGCAGTATGTCCGGCCATAGTCCCCCTTACCCTCCACATCATGTGCAGTCCCCCACTCCCCCACCTCATCATGTGCAGCCCCACTCCATCATTTGCAGCCCCTCCCCCCCCCCCCCCCCCCCCCGCAGGTGCGTGCATTTTACATGCAGATTCAAAAAACGCAGACTAATCCGCAGCAAGTGCACACAGCCTTATTGAAATAATACATTTTCCTCCAGGTCATTTGTGTCAATGATGCATGATACTGTGTGGCCGAAAGTTGTTCAGCTAATGACAGATGAGTTGCAATGCAAAACATTAAAACTATTAAAAAAAAATAGCTTGTATTTATCTAAAATGACTGTGTGTACTTCTACCTGGCAGTTCAGGACCTGCTGCTTTGTCGCCTCCACTTTCAGGCCAAGTACTGTAAAGTAAATTGCAGGTGTTTTCTCTGATGGTCATGTGCTGCCATCTAGTGGTCATCTGAGTTATAAAGCGTCTAACATGGAAGTATCGGTAACTCTTTAAAATGTGTTTTATGTGGAGTTTTACTTGTCAGGGAGCAACTTGTCTTCACTTCATTTTAGTCCCTGTCCCTATTGAGGCTCACAATTTGCTTGCACATTTTTTACATCTCTGGGACTAGTTACCTTTTTTTCTGCTCTTATTAACAGATAAGCCTGGGCTACTAGGCCATATCTGTTAAAGAGCCGCTGTGTGCCATGTGCATGTTATATCACTGGTGCCTTATTGCATTCCTTCAGACCCCCAGACTACAGGGCCTTTTACTGACTGTTACCACTTCCGCTTTTACCACAATTCTTAAAAATGGAACAAAATTCCATTCATTAGGCATCTGATGGCCCCAAAATCCTTTTAATATAAATATCCCCATGCATGGTTAATACCAGGGCCGCACTGTGGCTGAAATTCAGACCTGGCATTTGAAACACATAGGCCCAGAAGGAGGTCTGTAACATTACCCTGCCTGACAATGGAGGAAATAAAGATTTATTGCGAGACCAATATTACCGCCACCTGACTACATAATACCTCCATCCAGTGACAGAATAATGCCATCACACTGATCTGATCTTTAAAGAACTTGCTGAATCTATACTCTGGGTAGACAACCCCTTCAACAACCAATGTACCAAGACCAATATTACCTGCATTATAAGAGACAAATGATACCAATCACTGGCCTTCTCATGCTTTTTACTTTGTGGCTGCCGTCACTGAGTTTAAGGCTGTGTGCCCACGTTGCGCTTTTTTAAGCGTTTCCGCCGCTGTGGAAACGCTTAAAAAACGCTACCAAAACGCATTTGCATGCAATCCTATGGGATTCCGCAGTTGCTGTGCCAATGCTGTGGAATTTTCCGCTGCGGAATCGCATAGCGGTAACATCCGCAGCATGTCCATTAATTTTGGGGAATCTCGGCGATTCCGCCTCCATAGGATTGCATTGAAATGCTCACTTTATGCATGTGGCTGCCCACCATACGTAAAGTAAGCGCTTCATGTGCGAATGTACCCAGGGTCTGGAGGAGAGGAGACTGTGTCCTCCAGGCCCTGGGTACCATATTCCTGTAAAAAATAGAATTAAAATAAAAAATCGGGATATACTTACCCTCTGTCAGCCCCCGGAGTCCTCCCGGCCCTCAGCGGCCCCTGGGAACGGACGTTGCTGGCAACGCTGCTGAGGGTCGGGAGGACTCCGGGGGCTGACAGAGGGTAAGTATATCCCGATTATTTTTAACTATCTTTTACTACTGATACTGCATAGGCGGCATCAATAGTAAAAAGTTGGTCACACTAGTCAAACACTATGCTGGCCAAGTGTGACCAACCTGTCAATCATTTTTCCAAGCGATGCTTCAAATCGCTTGGAAAGCGCAAGCATTCTGCAAGCTAAAAACGCTTGTGTTTTGTGGGAAAACGCATGTGAATTTACCCGCGTCAGGGAGTTGCAGAAATGCTGCGGCAGTGTGGGCACATAGCCTTAAGCATTTGACACAAGTTTTCAGTTCTGTATTTTACTTTGTTACATTTGTAACTAGCATTAGTTCCAGAATTTCTGTCTTGTTGAATTGCCAATTGTCCTAGTTATTCTTTTTGCTGGATTTTGAGATTGAAAATTATTTAACCTTTCAATAAAAATTTGAATTTTGAAAAAAGCCAGACACAAAGCCATGAAACACATATATCGAAATAACCCTGGAGTTTATTGCTGACAGCGTGGCCTGCAATCTAAACATAAAATTCAAGAATGGATCGGCGCTCCCTATGTCAAGGTGTTGCTCGTGGAAAAATATCATTTCAAAGAGTCCGGGCTCTCACATAATGTTATATTAGCTATTTTATTCAATCAATAAGGAAATCTAATAAGCCACATTTCAGCCCATCCAGGGCTTTCATCAACTGAAACGCGTCCTATTGGGTTTCCTTGTTGATTGAATAAATGAGCTATAATTCAACATTACATGGGTGGCGGGACTCTTTGAAAGTTGCGGTCTAAAGATGACCAGCAGAGGTCTCTTCTGTAAGATGAGCACCTGTATGTGCAGTCACAGTTTACATAAATCCTTATAATAGGCCCTGAAGGTGGGAGTCCTTGTGGTGGTCTGGTCATTTAGGGCCCCGTGTGGAAGATTTCAACATCCCAGTTACATCGTCAGAGATGCCCAGCAGTCATGTGCAGGACTGGGGCTGAAATTCAGCCCTGGCATTTGAAATCACACAGGCCCATGCTGTCCCCGTCCCCGAGCACCAGATGGGATATATTACTAATATTACCCTGGATGGAGGAAAGGGAGATTTACTAAAGAGGCTAAGGACCAAATGAAAGGCCAAAGCTCTGACAATATTTACCAAGGCGGTTTGAATAAAGGCAAGGAGCAAGTAGAAATGGGCTGAGGGTCCACAAAACAATAGGGAACAGGGGTGTTTACCAAACCGGCTTGGTCAATGTTATCAGAGCTTTGGTCCTTAGCCTCTTTTGGATAAGGGGCTCTTATATAGCAATCTCGTTTTTTTTTCTATAGGCATGGTTTATTCATCCCGGGTTTGTGCATTTATGGCTTTCTAATATAAAGGGGTTCACTGTTTTCTATTCAGCTATATTTGGACATTTGTATACATGTGTATGCTTCCTTATGTTTTGATTCTATCATAATTATTGCCTGTTTATTGAACGTGATATACTGTATAAACATGGTCTCATATACCAGTGCTATAGGAGGTTGTATTCTCATTACACATGTATATTGGGCCAGGGGTGTCATGATTTGATTTTGTATGTGTTTTTAAATGGTTTTAAGATCTATTGTGTGTTGTTTCGCTAATAAATTTTGATTTATATATTTGATGATCATTCTGGTGTGCAAACCATTTATTGCTTGGTCTTTTCTATGTGGGTGCATAGTTTTTGCACCCGCTTTGACAAATATCTGGTTTTTGGTACACCCTATAGTGCTTTGTGTCAGTTCTCAAGGGGAAAAGACACACTCCTCTTGAGACAGCACATCTGCGAAACGCGCGTTGGGGCATTTGTGGTGTCACGGATGGACGGCTTACAGCAATATAGATAAGATACATTTTGCATCTTTCTTTCATTAGGTCAGGTTTTTTGCCTTTACTTTATGTACGTGTTTATTAATATACTTCAGGCCATATGAAGTTTTTGCGTGTTACGAATAAATACCTGCAGCCTGATACTGGTCCGCTTCACCACTCATATGGACTTGACTATTTCCTCTATCTTTTGATTACTCATACATGTTTCATGGGTAATCCTGATTCATATTTTCTTTTTTAATGTGTATTTTGTTTATTAAAAATGTATTCACTTTATTATTGCTTTTTGGAGTGGTGTTATTGGATACATGTCCTCCGCCTTTTGATGATATATGGTTATAAAACAACCATTTATATTTTTGATTATGATGGGGATACTGATTAAAGCCCCTTTATATTTTGGATATGTTTGTGGATATTTCTTTTGTTTATTTATGTAAATACAAAAATAAGCAATAAAAATACACATATTGCTAACTACCCACTCTATAAAACTATCCCACTAGTTAACCCCTTCAGTGAACACCGTAAAAAATAAATAAATAAAAACCGAAGCAAAAATTATGCTTTAGCATCATATCGCCGAACAAAAAGTGCAATGAAATGCAATCAAAAAGACAAATGTAAATAAAAATGGTACTGCTGAAAACGTCATGCCCCGCCGTCATACAGCTCCATTAGCTGAAAAATAAAAAAAAGTCATAGCTGTCAGAATAAAGCGATGAAAAAATAAATTTTTTCTATAAAATATTTTTGAATGTGTATGGGTCGCCCTCGCACACCCAGGGCAGAGGGGTACTCGGTACCGGGCCGGTGTTGAGGCGGGAATGTGTCACAGCAGTGGTGACCCGGTCCGTGGCCCTGGGCGCCCAATATCAATGGTGGTGATGTTAATGGTGTTAAAGTTTATATGAATAGTTCGTGACACCACCCCTGGTGTTTGGCAAGTAAGATGGTAAGCCAACGCTGCATGCAGATCCACTGGGACTGATGGTGTGGTGCAGCAGAGATGGTATAGCTCCCCACAGGTTGAGCTGTAGTCCCAGGGCAGTGTAGATGCAATGGATGAGGAGAGGCGCAGAATGGTATGGAGGCTGGTACCCAGGTGTAGTGGTGCGGGAATAACTGGAGGATACCAGTGTATGCGGTTCCAAAGGTTTACTCACTGTTTGCAGTTCACTCCACTGCCTGCCTCCGTACCGTGTTCTCCAGGTCATAGCTCCAGCCAACCTCCAGGCAGGATAGGATTCTCCCTTCCACACTCCGCCAACATGTACCTTACTGAACGACTCCTCCAATGCGCCTTTAGGTGCGAAGCACTCCAGTACTTAGTTACCCTGGAATGCCTCTCTCTAGGTGTTCCTAGTCTTTACTTGTATGACAGACAGCTGTAGCCTGCTTCGGGGACTCCTCACTGCGTCCCGGCTCTCTATTCAGTTGCTGTTGTGTCCCAAGTCTATGATGGGAGCAAGGCGGGGAACGGGCCCCGGCCTTTGCGCTCTCTGGACTGGAAGGGTTCTCTATCTTTCTTCAACCAGCTTCCCACCGTCCTTCTACTCTCCTTTGTTCTGATCTGTTCTATCTCTCTTATGGAATCTGTAGTCTCCAGTCTACGTCTCTTTCTCCTTCTCTTCCTTCCCTAGGGAGCTCGTTCCACTAAGGCCAGTCCTCAGCCTCTCCTGACTGACTGCCTTCCTCCGCCTTGAGCTCCTCTCAGGCTGACCTGCTGTCAGCCTGCTCTCTCTCTCTCTCAGACCCTCGTCTGACTGACCTCCTTCTCTGGGACTCACCCCAGACTGACCTGAAATCCTACACCTTCCCTCTCTTTTATATCTAACTCCACCCGCCTCCCAAGCACCTCTCGTGTTACGAAGCCAGGGACCACAAAAGGCACCCTATGACCTTTCCAGCATAAAGCATAGATGGGTCCCTGCTGAACTATCCTGTGTGTGGGGTGCAGGTGTTGGAATGCGGAAAGGAGCTCCCAGCCTACCTGGATGGTGGGGCACTACACCTTAGGAGAAGGTGCAGTACCTCTGTGGCGACTGAAGCCTCAGGGGCACCACATGTAAATGTGCCAAAATATAAAAAAATATATAAATTGGGTGTCACTGTAATAGTATTCACCCGAAGAATACAGCTGCCTTACCAATTTTACCACACGCAGAACAGTATAAAAAAAAAAGCAATCCTGAATTGTTGTTTTTTTTTTGTTCTGTCTTTCAAAAATCAGAATAGAAAGCGATCAAAAAATGTCATGTGCCCAAAAATGGTAACAATAAAATGGCCAGTTCGTCCCGCAAAAAACAAGCTATAAAATGACTGTCGGCCGAAATATAGAAAAATTATAGTTCTCAAAATATGGTGATGCAAAACGAGTTTTAAAAAGCATCTATTAGTGTGTGACAACAGCCAAACAAATCTGTTATTGCTGTAATTGCACCGACCCAAAGAATAAAGTCGCCATATCACTTATACCGCACGAGGAACGGCGTAAAAAATAAATAAAACCAATTCTTCACATGCTGCTGATTTTTACATTCTGCCTTTTAAAGATTGCAGTAAGGCTTAGCACACATTTATCCTGCGCTCTACGCTGAGCGCTTACACCGGGGTTTTCGTGTAAATCTTTGAAATACGTGACTCAGACAAAACCCTCGGCGGAAGACTCCCTATAATGAGGCAGATGGAGGCACTGTGAATGCCATAGGACCTGTGATCCAGCAGTGTCAATCTTTTTAGGATTGCATAAAAGTGCTGTTGGCAGCAGTTTTGTGCACTTCTGAAAAGGACCCCGCTGAATAGAGGCCAGATTGAGTCCAGAGTAACTCTGCTGCCTCATTATAGTGGAAACCCCAATGTAAGTGCTCATCGTAGAGTGCCAGAGATAAATGGGATCATAAATGTTATGTAAAATGTTTCCAATAAAAGCTTCAACTCAATTCACAAAAAAGCAAGTCCCTACTCAGGTCTGTCATCTGTTAACAGAAATTTAGGGGTTTCCACGTTACTGGTAGCACAAAGGCTCTGGAAAAGTGAACTGGCTCCTCATCCCCAAAAGAAATTCAGCAAATTATCTGCTCCCAAATCCAAATTCCCCCCTCCCTTCTGAGCCCCTGTGTGCCCAAACCACATTTAGTGCCCACGTTTGGCATTTCTGTAGTGATGAGAACCCACCTAATTTATTGGTGCATGTCTCCAGAAGCATGAGCTGGGCATAATGTACTGGTGACTGCAACGTACTGGTCACTACAATGCCGCTTGCAATTGTCACTGAGTAACATCCATTGCTGCATGTTTCTGGAAAACACCCATGGAGTCAAAATTGTTCCTACATCTGTAGATAAATTAGCAAAGGGTTATAATTTCCAAAATGTGGCCACTTGAGGGGGGATTCTGCTCTTCTAACACTTAGGGGCTCTTTATATGGAATCTGCAAACTATTTGACGGAAATCTGTGCTTCAGGAGTCAAATAGTGCCCTGTTCCTCCTGAGTCACTCCGTATGGCAAAGTAGTACTGTACAGCCACATATGTGGTATTGCCACGTTCAGTAGAAATTGCAGAACAAATTTTGGTGCTATTGTTACCCATTTTGCAACATGAAAATTTAAAACTTGGGGCTAACACACAATCTTGGTGGTAAACTGTAAAAATGTAAATTATTTTATCTTCACTGCCCAATGGTATAAAAGTCTGTGACACACCTGTGGTGTCAATATAATCACTGCACCCCTAAATGATTTAATTGAAAGGTTTAATTGGTAAAATGTGGTCACTTTTTGGGGGTTCTGCTGTGCTGGCACCTAAGGGGCTCTGTCAATGTAACATGGCACCCTCAAACAAGCAATGGCGGATCTTAATAGGGGCGGATGGGGCGGTCGCCCCGGGCCCAAGGTTTTTTGGGGGCCCAGGGGCAGGGGCGGGCTGGGCCAGGTGGCAGAGAGGCAAATGCCCCCCGGACCGCTCCCCCAGCACCTGTACAGGGCCGGCCGTGCCCTGTGCTGTGACGCCGCCGGCAGCAGACAGCCGCCCCCGTCACATTCTATGGGGAGCCGGGAGCTGTGCACGGCCGTCACCTTGACGGCTGCTCAGCTCCGGCTGTACTTCCGGGTCAGATGTCGGGCGTGCGCGATGACGTCATCGTGCACGCGCCGACATGTCCCGGAGGATGCTGAAAGCAGAGGCGCTGCTGGGGAGCAAGCCGGCTGTGAGGTAAGTATGGGGAACTTTTTTTTATTTTTTTTTTATTTATAAAATGAATTAAATGGGGGAGGGGGTGAGTGGGGGCTGTACACAATGAAGGGGGGGGTGACTGGGGCCTGTATATGATGAAGGGGGGGTGACTGGGGCCTGTATATGATGAAGGGGGGTGACTGGGGGCTGTATATGATGACGGGGGGTGACTGGGGGCTGTATATGATGACGGGGGGGGTGACTGGGGGCTGTATATGATGAAGGGGGTGACTGAGGTTGTACAGGATGAAGGGGGTGAGTGGGGGCTTCACAGGATGAAGGGGGGTGAGTGGGGCTGCACATGATGAAGGGGGGGTGAGTGGGGCTGCATATGATGAAGGGGGGTGAGTGGGGCTGCACATGATGAAGTGGGGGATAAGTGGGGCTGCACATGATGAAGTGGGGGATAAGGGGGAATGCACATGATGAATTAAGGGGTAAGTGGGACTGCACATGATGAATTGGGGGTAAGGGGAACTGCACATGATGAATTAAGGGGTAAGTGGGACTGCACATGATGAATTGGGGGTAAGAGGGACTGCACATGATGAATTGGGGGTAAGGGGGACTGCACATGATGAATTGGGGGTAAGGGGGACTGCACATGATGTGGGGGTAAAATTAACTGCACATGATGATGGGGGAGTGGGGCTGCACATGAAGTTGGGGGGGAAGGGGACTGCACATGATAAAATGGAAGGGGGGATAAGGGGCTGCAAATGATGAAGCGGCACTGCAGATGAAGTGAGTGGGTGATAGGGGACTGCAATGGATGAAGTAAGGGGACTTCAAATTAAAGTGGGGACATTAAAGTGGATCCCATATGGCCAGGATCACGTTGGGCGATTTTGTGCGTATTGGCCGTAGGCCTACAGCTTATGTGCAACGTCTTTTTAGGCCATGTCCACACGTGGTGGAATGGTGGCGGGTTTTCCGTATGGACCCCCAGCAAACCAAGTGCTGCGGTCCGTACGGCTGTCAATTCCCGCACGGGGACCGCAGCGCTCAGGTGGGAAGGGGGGTACAGGGGGCCCAGGTTTTATGATCAGCCCCGGGCCCATAGTCCACTTAATCCGCCACTGCAAACAAGTGCACCCAAACATTGGTTTTCCCCAACATATGGGGTATCTGCGCACTCAGGAGAAATTGCTCAACAAATTCTATGGAGCAATTTCTCCTGTTACTCCAAATTTTGCATTTTCATAAGGGTAAGAAAGATTTCTTGGAATTTTTATTTCACGACTTAACGTTATAAACTTCTGTGAGCCACCTGGGGGTTCAAGGTGTTCAATACACATCTAGATAAGTTCCCAGAAGGGTCTAGTTTCCAAAATGGTGTCACTTGTGGGAAGTTTCCAATGTTTAGGCACATCAAGGGCTCTTCAAACGCGACATAGTGTCCGCTAATTATTCCGTCAAATGGCGATGATTCCATTCCAATCCCTACCTTGTGCACAAACAGTAGTTTTCCCCCACAATACGGGGTATCTGTGCACTCAGAAGAAATAGCACAACAAATTGTATGGAGCAATTTCTCCTGTTATCCTTATGAAAATGCAAAATTTGGAGCTAAAAAAGATTTATCTGGGAAAAATGTGATATTTTTTTATTTTTTTTTATTTTCACAGCTCTACGTTATAAACTTCTGTGAAGCACCTGTGAGTTCAAGGTGTTGATACACATCTAGATAAGTTCCCTAAGGGGTCTAGTTTCCAAAATGGTGTCATTTGTGGGGGGTTTCCACTGTTTAGGACACATCAGGGGCTTTCCAAACACGACATGGCAACCACTAACCATTCCATCAAATTTTGCATTCAAAAAGTCAAATGGCGCTCCTTCCCTTCCGAGCCCTGACATGTGCCCAAACAGTAGTTTTCCTCCACATATGGGGTATCGGCATGCTCAGGAAAAATTGCACAACAAATTACAGTATATGGTCCATTTTCTTCCGTTAGCCTTGTGAACGTTTAAAAAAAATTAGGTTCTAATCGAAAATTTTTGTGAAAGAAAAGTAAATGTTTATTTTTCCTTTCTCATTGCAAAAATTCCTGTGAAGCACCTGAAGGGTTAAAAAACATCTTGAATGTGGTTTTGAGCACCTTGAGGGGTGCAGTTTTTAGAATGGTGTCACTTTTACATGAAAACCTTCCAGCCTATACTACAAAGCTGAAGAATTTCAACTTTCAGTGCGACAACACCCCTGTGTGACCTCTAGAAGATGCCACCGCAATCAGACAGATGAGGAGCTGCTGTATGCAAGAAGGAGCAGGCAAAGATCACCAATTCTAGATGTGCCTTGCTGAGACACCCCGACCCAGAAAGACAGAAATTCACAGGGGACTGCAACAAAGTATTAGTGTAAGGGCTCATACTCACTTGTGAGAGAATCTCGCATGAAAACCTGGCACTGCTGCCGGCACTGGGACCGGGGCGTGCCAGGTTTTCATGCGAGAGCGAGTATGAGCCCTAAGGGCGTGCAGATTTATGCAACTACATTTTTTTACTTCTTTATTTTTCTAATTACACCCAAAAAGATTTTTTTCAGGTAGTTTTTTTTAATTATTGTTGAATTGTACAGATTATTGGCAACAATAAGGGAGAGGTTCTGATATTATTCTTCTATTTTTTTTTTTTTCACATGACAACAAAAGCCTGTCTTTTTAACACAGGTGTGTAGACTTCTTACATCTACTGTATGTGCTTGCGCTCGGCTTCCTATAGAAATATCCATCAGTCCTATAAATAAAACATGATTTAAGAATGACAACAAATCCTGGATGTTGAACTCTCGTTGGCCATGGGTTGGTTTTTAACCTCCAGTCCCTGGTGGTTCAGGCCACCGCTTATAACCTCACATATCAGTGAAAATCTCAGACTCAACATTTCCTCTCATGGTAAGCAAACGTCTGGAGGTGATCATCACAAAGAAAGACTCCAACTTCTAAACATAGAAGCGTTTCCTTCTATTCACGACCAGGCTGCTGGGACGAACGTGACGAGCGGCTGCTGAGCCTACACCATCAGTGACTGCTCTCGCCTGAAATCCTCATGTCTCCACAGATCCTTCATCTAATATAATGCGCCATCGCCTTGTGTCACCTGGAATAGCTGCAGAGAAGCTGAAGTAATAAACCTTCTAAAACTGTCCAGCTTTAACCTACACTAGACTAGACGATCCCACAGTGCCATATGCAAACATCTACCCTAGATTTTGAGACATGGCTACAATTTTAGGCCACAGCCTCTTATCTGGTGGAACACACCCTTCCGACATATGTAAAGCGCAATAAGTTTGCATGTTTTGTACGTTACTTACTTTTTTGGCAAAAATTAAACCAGAAATAAATGTAACTCTCACTATTGTTTTTTTCTTTTTTTTTTTCAGCACCCCTCTAGTTGGAAAACATTTCAGTCAATTCTCATGTTAAGAGCTCACACTCACATGTGAGAAACTCGGACGAGTCTCGCACGTCAATACCTGGCACTCGGATCGGAGCGTTAAACTGCATAGAAATACGTGGAGCTGAACGCTCCGATCCAAGTGCCGGCGGCAGTGCCGGGTATTGATGTGCGAGGCTCGTCCGAGTTTCTCTCATGTGAGTATGAGCCCTAAAGTCGCACTCCAGCGGTTTTGTTTTTTTTTTAATTGCATTAGTGGTGCCACTAATGTAAGCTCCCTGCCCCTAGTCTAAGGGTCCCGTTACACTTAGCGATGCACCAGCGATCCCAACAACGATACGACCTGGTAAGGATCGCTGGTGCATCGCTAAATGATCGCTAGTGATCTGCCAAACAGGCAGACCACTTCAGCGATGCAGCAACCGTCCAGTGATCCTCGGCGGTCGTTGGTGCCTTGTCACACAGCAGCGTTCCTAAACGATTCCAGCCTGAATCTTGAGTTCTGCGTCACTGAAGAGATCGCTCGTCGGCGTCAAACACAGCGATGCGTGCTGGCCAGCGGGACACCGACGATGAAAAAATGGCCCAGGCCTTTCGCGCACGACCAGTGATATCCAGCGGGGGGGGGGCGGTCGCCGCTGCTTGTCACATGTAGCGAGATCGCTGGCGAGTTCGCTGTTGTGTCACAAAATCGGTAACGCTTCAGTGATCTCGCTATGTGAAAAAGGGGCTTTATACTCATCAGCCGCCATCTTCATCTGTTCATGGTGCCACGCCTGTTGTTGTCTGCAGAAAATTCTTACAATTTTGCTGCAATACTGAGTTTTCCAGGTTTGCACTTTGCTCTTTGGTCAGTGGGGGGCTCTGTGGGTCTGCAGGAGGAGAAGGATGTTTCTCTGTTTACCTAAGATGCTAATCAGTCTCTTCCAACAGAAGTCAAACTTCTCATCCAGTCATGATCAAAGCAGCTGTCACACCAGAGAGTTATGGGTTGCGTATGCTGCTCTTTGCCATGCCTCCGTTTTTTGGGGGTTTGTGCATATATTTGTGTTTCTTCAAAAACTTTATTATACCATGACCGAGGAAGAGACCTAAGAAGTCTTGAAAGCTTTCTTTGTAATGTGGTCATGGCAGGTACGTGGGATGCAGTGATGAGACGCGAGACGGATTGAACTTTAGGTAGTAACTTTTAGGCTGGGTTCACACGTAGCGGAACTCTCGCAGAAATTACCGCGAGAATTCCGGAATTCCATTCCACGGGAAAATCGCATTTTAAGTTCCCACGATTCTCCCACGGAAAAACTAGCATTTTGCAAGCATAATTAGCTTGCAGAATTGCTAGCGTTTTCCAAGCGATCTGTAGCATCGCTTTGAGAACTGATTGACAGGTTGGTCACACTCGTCAAACATAGTGTTTCACGAGTGTTTTACTATTGAGGCCGCTTATGCGGTATCAATAGTAAAAGATAGAATGTAAAAAATAATAATAATAAAAAAAAAATTGTTATTCTCACCTTCCGACGTCCCGCGCAGCCTTCCCGCCTCTCTCTCCACGCTCCCGGTCCCAGTAATCCTCTGCGACAATTACCGATTACTGATTTAATGAGCCATTCGCAGTTTCACTGTACCATCCGTGTGTACTTACACGTGCATGGCTTAATCTTTGAGACAAGCATATGCTACTGGCAGGATCAACCATTCTCGTGGGATCGCGACGTCTCTCGGCCATTCGTGATGACGTCGTGCGAATGACCGCGAGACTTCGCGATCCCGCGAGAACGGACGTCATTGCTCGCAAAGGCTTACTGGGACCGGGAGCGTGGAGAGAGGCGGGAAGGCTGCGCGGGACGTCGGAAGGTGAGAATAACAATTTTTTTTTATTTTAAATTCTATTTTTTACCGGGATATGGTACCCACAGCCCGGAGGACAGTCTCCTCTCCTCCGGACAGTGGGTACCATCCGCAAATGTTCTGCTTACTTTTCGCATGGTGGGCACAACCACATGCGGAAAGTAAGCAGAACAATGCATTCCTATGGGTGTGGGATCGCCGCAATTCCGCAAAATTAATGAGCATGCTGCATTTTTTACCGCGAAGCGATTCCGCCGCAGTAAAAACCGCAGCATTAGCACAGCATTGTGGAATCCCATAGGAATGCATGGGATGCTTATTTTTCGTGTTTTCGCGGCAAAATTGCGCAGTTAAAACCGCCACGGAAGCGCGAAAAAACCGTCACGTGTGAACTCAGCCTTATAGATAGATGCCGGTAGGGCTATCCTAAGCAACCAAACAAGATAACAGCAATTGTCCTCGCAGGGACAAAATACAGGAAAACACTAATTATGAGAACACGACTACCCCGGCAACGGCCGGTCACAATAGGGCCGCGGTATGGCCGACTACAGGTCCTTAGTTACTATGTGTCACTTAGCCGTCCTGACATCCAACGGCGTACTGTTCGATGGTGCTTCGGCGTCGCAGCCGCTGGGCCCAGCTGCTGAGGATCTGGTGGAGTCTTCGGGAGTTCCTACGCCCAGGTGAGGCAGGGGCACAACAGGCCCTAGAAGAGTTCTTTGACGGAATGTCCCCCTACGGAGGCAGTGGGATACCGCATGGGAGTGGGAGAGTGGAGGCCGCAGCCCCCAGGCAGGGGCGGGCAGTGGCGGTGCTGAGTGGCGGTTGGTAGGCCACTGGCGCAGCCAGAGGCTGCACTAGGGGACCCACGGAGGGTGACGGCCCGGCCCCTACCATGAACTGGAGCCAGTGGCGGCTGTGGGCGGCAATGGACAAGCCGCAGCCGCGGACTGGAGTGGAACGGCAGCAGTCAGGCCGCAGCTGCGAGCTGGAGTGAGGCGGCAACAGCCGCGGGTGGCTGCGGGCAGGCCGCAGCCGCGAGCTGGGGCAAGGCGGCAACGGCCGTGGGTGGCTGTGGGCAGGTCGCAACCGCGGACTGGAGCGAGGCGGCAACGGCAGTGGGCAGGCCGCAGCCGCAAGCTGGAGTGATCCGGCAACAGCCTCGGGTGGCTGTGGGCAGGCCACAGCCGCGGACTGGGGTGAGGCAGCAACGGCCGCGGGCTGGAGTGAAGCAGCGGTCCTCTGTCGGTCGGCTCGGCGCCGTCTCCCTGCGGTCCACCGAGAGTCTCCCTCCTGTCTCTGTCCTCCTCTCTGGTTACTGCTGGAGGCTCTGGCTCCCTGGCGCCCCCTCGGTCTCCTGCTCCTTCTCTCCCGTTCTGCTGACTCACCCTGACTGGCGTCCTCCGCCCCTTTTATATAGGCTCCTTCCTCAACCATCCTGGATGTCTCAGCGGTCCGTCCTCTTACTCTGCTCCCCGGAAACAGACCCCCTAGGAACCTAGATGACGGTCCCCTTGGTTCCGGCCCGGACACTCGGCGGGGGCCCTTCCTCCTACAGTAACATCATTTATTTTATTTTTGTTAGCCATTAAAAGGTATCATAACTACAAGATTATCTTGTTTTTCCCACTGAGAGCATTCTTTTTTCAACTGTCTAACATGGTACCAAACCCCTTTGCTCTTTCTATGGACACTCCATAGTTTAAGCTGCTTTCAAGTCGTTCATACACCTTAGGTAAAAGTCAACGGAGCGGCAAACCATTTGTGTGGATGGACCTCCTGATTATGTCACCATAGATTATTTCAGGGGAAATAAGGACTCTGCAGTTGGAATTCAATCACCCACCATGGAGATAATACCACGCCAGATGATTCTGGCAGCAGCTCTCCCCATAGAGAACACAAAAAGGCTTGTGTATGGGGTAGATGGCTATCAGTATGAAGCAGGTACGGACTGGGGCTGAAATTCAGTCCTGGCATTTGAAATCACACAGGCCCATGTTATCCCCGTCCCCATGAACCAGATGCGATATATTACTAATATTACCCTAGATGGAGGAAAGCAAGATTTACTACAAGACCAAAATTTCTAATGATACCCGTGGCCTGCTGGGTTAAGTGACGGAGTCTGCGACTTTGTGCTCTATCACAGCTCTTGGGTATCTTGAGAATGCCGATTCTGTTAACAATTTAGCAGACAAGGCAGCCCATGACCAGACAGGCCCTTCTGGCATTTGCCAGAATTGCCAGATGGCCAGTCCAGCCCTGGTATGAAGCATCTAGATACTCCCTTATGAGAAATATAGATCATTGATTGACAGCAAGGGACACATGCACATATAGATTACTGACATGGATTTTTTTTTTTTTCAAGAGTGGCTATAGGCAAGGGACCGTCGTTACTTCCCTTGCCGAAACACCATTTTTCCCATGGTTTCCACCAAAGCCAGAAGTGTTGACATCCTGTATGATGGCACCCTTCAGACAGCAGTGGCCTTAGCAATCAGATGACTATATAGACTTCTGGTTTTAGTGGAGACCATTAGAGAAGCAACACCTTTATTATTTTACTACCATCTTTTTTGTGTGGACAGTTTTGTGAGATGGCAGATGGGTAACTAGAAAAGCCATCTTTTTCCCTAACGTATGGGGGTCTCACAGGGGTCTTTAGGCTTCTCTGCCGCGGTTTTCTCTTAGATGTTTCTTTGTCTTCTCTCCTGATGTGTTCCATTCCCCAGTTCATTCTCCAGCAGTAAATTTTCATTTATTTTCACTGAAGAATATTTCTTCATCTGGGGCTGGCGGCATTAACGAGTCTTACTTTTGTGTAATTACAATTTCCTCTTTGGCATTTTCTTAAATAACTGGACGCAGCCCAGGAAACCTTTATCTGAGAAAACACTGTTTTGTTTCTTGAGATGTGAACTCCCTAAATTCCTTTTTTATAGTATGTTGATTTTCTTGGAATCATTTTTAACCCATTTCTGTGAATGTTGTCACGAAACAAACAAACGGAAAATCGACGAATGCTTAAAAACGCTGCAAATAGTGTAACTGAGTCGAGTAAGGCATGTGGGCTCTGCATGGGTAGGACAGACTCTGCATGGGCAGGACTTAAAGATTATTAGCAAATGCCTCTAATTAGAAATGTAGTATAGTTTTTCTGATTCACTGTCACTTATCCTATGTGCAGGCATTGCAGGACCTTAGGTTACGACCACTAACAACTAAATAACTGCTACTATATGAGTAATTGTAACGATGGATATCTAAGCTGCTACAATGCCCTGCACATGGGGTAAGCGACCTAGCGAGTCTGTACTACATTTCTAATTGGAGGTACAGTGGCGTTTAAAAGTTTGGGCCCCCTGGTCAAAATTACTGTTTATTGTGAAGAGTTACGCAAGTTGAAGTTGAAATAATCTCTAAAAGTCCTAAAGTTAAAGATGACACATTACCTTTGTATTTTTGGCAAAAAAATTATATTGTCATTTTTTACATTTTAAATATTTACATAAAGGAAAATGGGCCAATGCAAAAGTTTGGGCACCCTTGGAGATTTGTGTGTTCAGATAACTTTAGCCAAGTATTCAGACCTTAATTACCCTGTTAGGGTTATGGCTTGTTCATGATCATCATTAGGAAAGGCCAGGTGATGCAAATTTTCCAACTTTATTAAAACCCACATATATCAACACGATAAAAATACAATAATTTATGGTTCAAATCAAGATACTCAGATCAACAAGTGTGAACATGGACATGACACTATTGTCCAGTACACATCATGAGAACCAAAAAAGCAATTAAGTTTGTTTAAAAATCATATTTATTATTATATGTTAAAATAAATGAACCAATTTAATACAAAATTATACACAAGGTGCCTCACAAAGATGAAGAAAAGCCACCATAGCACAACAGCAAGTCAACATTAAGAAATGTCCCAGTTTAGACCGCCGATAAAGTTAAAAAGTACCTACTATAACAGTAGGTTTTGCATGTACATAAGAAAGGACTTCTATGCTAATCTAATGATAAAGGGAAAAGGTACCAGTGCCTTAGTCCCAAACACCATATGACTATAGGATAATCCAATGTATTAGTCTTAAGAATAAGATATATTGCACATTACCTACGTATATTGAGGTCAAGATCACAGAGGTACACAGAGGTCCAATAGGGTGCTGCGGTGCTGTTAGCGTTTCTCCCACCCCAACGCACGTTTTGTTACTTCTTCTTTTGCATCGGCCCATTTTCCTTTTTGTAGTTTTTAAAATATAACAGATTAACTTTTTTTTTCCCAAAATGCAAAGGAAAGATGTTATTTGTAACTTTTGGCCTTTTAGAGATCATTTGATCTTCAACTTGCTTACTTGCTTTAACTGTTCACAATCACAATAACATTAATTCTGACCAGGGGTGCCCAACTTTTACATTCCACTGCATTTGCAAATATTTTACTACACCTATCTTCTACATATTGAGATAGGATATGGGAATACTCGCTTAACTTCTGTTCCTCACATTAGAGCGCTGACACCAACCACATCAGTGAGGATTACCATTCGTAACACTCAGTCTGGTGCTTGTTGGTCTGTAACAGTATGGACATGGGTTACTCTATAGCCGAGCTAAAGATGGACACGAGATTTAATCAGACAATATTCTGCAATCTGGGAACAGTCCCTATAATGAAACATACGAAGGTGATTGCTGATAAATTTTACCATAGAACATTGCGAATTTCAATAAAAATCTGTTGTTTCTAAAATATATCAGGAGTCGCTAATCATTTTCTATACATCACGAGAGAGCCATTATCTCAGCCAAAGTTGTGTTTTGCTTCCGACTCTGCTAAAAGTTTTTATATAAATAGATGTATCTGTAAAAACTATGGTATATATAATAGTGTCATGATGATTCCTCGTTAAGGAAGGAATGCTGGAAAATACAGTGCGGACCCTGGGGACATAATTGGATGAGGCAAGAAGCCATATGTGACTGGTTTCATAGGATTAAGATAAAAATACAAATGGCCATGTACTCGGCATTATGTCAACTTCCTTCTTACACAACTGCCCATCACAGAACTGACCCCGATAATAGATGGAACTGGGGATGTGGAAGTTGTGAGGAAGTGGAGTATCACTCCGCAGAAGCTGGGATATTGCTCAACTACAGATAGGAGCAAGACGGTGAGTGAATGATAACACAGATATTAGAAGGAATAAAGGGGAAATCCATTTTCATCTCCCTTTTAGATATCATTGACAGTTGGCTGAACATGGCTGGAGATCCATGCTATGAGATCTTCACTGATTGCCCCCTTGATCAAGGCCATCACAATATGTAGACCCCTTAACTGGTGGGGATCTTCACTCATTGATCCCTGTGTGTTGATCAAGGCCATCACAATATGTAGACCCCTTAACTGGTGGGGATCTTCACTTATTGATCCCTGTGTCTTGAGCAAGGCCATCACAATATGTAGACCCCTTAACTGGTGGGGATCTTCACTCATTGATCCCTGTGTGTTGATCAAGGCCATCACAATATGTAGACCCCTTAACTTGTGGGGATCTTCACTCATTGATCCCTGTGTCTTGATCAAGGCCATCACAATATGTAGACCCCTTAACTGGTGGGGATCTTAACTCACTGATCCCTGTGTCATTATCTGCTGATATTTATCAATGGCCATTGATTTGTACATTGACCTAAAATGCTCTGGATTGGGTTACACAGCAGACTTCCTTGAAATGAAGTTAAACCGATGATTGTATGAATGAGGCTGATACTTTGTGACTATATAATCAACAGATCGTGTCCAATGATCATTTACTCCATGATTGATGTTGTTCTTTTTTATGGCTCAGAGTAGTAAAATTTGTGGATTTTACGGAGACTATTTCCAGCTCTTTCTGCATGTAATCTGTGTGACATTAGGGGTCTCGTGCTCTGAGTCATGAATGCAATGAATAAGCTTATCTAAGCCATGAAATAATGGATTGCCTTCCTGAATGCATGACCAGAGAACGCCTGGGTCATGCATACTCCCTTAGATAAGGTCCTCTGATTATCCGCCACTGAAAATGGACTATGTATTTTAAGATCTGGAGGAGCCGCCTGCTTCCTGCGACAAATCTCTACACACACATTCTTTGGCATTGGAGCATCTAGGGATCTAAAAATAATATCAGGAGAAAAGAAGATGTTAGAAAGATAGGAAATTGGGGAAGTATGGGGCATGAGGAACAAGTGTCCCTGTGGAGGAGAGAACGTGGTCACAGAGGGACCCATGAGAGCAACACATAGAAATGAGAGCTGCAGTGATAGGAAATATGAGCTTATGCTCTTACAACCCCATTGTCGTATAGAGACTTCATATTAACTATTGTTATATTTGTGGTAAGTTAGATACAATTCAACATAGTTTGGACCCTTGGTCATAATGTATCTATAGATTTATATATAAGCATATATATGCATACATATACTGTAAGTCCCAGTTCAGAGGGCAGTTGGATGAGAACTAAAAGTCACATATGCTAACTCAGGCTTGGACTGGCCCATAGGGTAACAGGGGAATCCCCCGGTGGGCCCCTGTGCAGATCTGGGCCCCAAACCCTATTGTATGGGCAGTGCTGGGCATGATTCACTCTGTACAGGAAAAAGCAGCATCTCATTCACTAACCAAACTACCCAGTTTATTATTATATAGAGATAGAGGAAATTTGTGCACCAGGGTCGTGTAATATTTGTATGCAGGAGAAAAGTGGGCCCCCAAAGTCAATGTTACTGGTGGGCCCTTGGCAACACAGTCCGACACTGTGCTAACCTACACTCCGGTTAAGGCCTTGTCATAATGTCCTGACATTGAAGCTGGCCATCATATGATAAAAAAAAAACCACATGAAACGGTCTGTATCATAATGACTGACCGTGATAATTGTAGAGGACTTGACCTATGAACATATAGGTAATGAACCAATAGGAAAGCCCTGACATGCCATAGCTCACTGTACAAGGACACACTGTTATACATGGCATAGAAGAAATCTGTCTGTTGCTGGACCCCAGGACACGTACTAAGATAACGCTCTGATCCGTTATTTGTCTGGTTGGATCCTTCACAGTTATTGATTTATAAGAAATATTTTCTCTGCAATAGGAGGACTTTAGCCAGTGCCGGATATCTGAGGAGCTCGAGTGTCTGCACGGAGCTAGAATAATTCTTCCACAAATAACCTGCAGCGATGAACAGCCGTCCTCATCCTCCTATTTATTTTCCTGTACACTAGGTGGCCTGAATTCACCTCCACCTAAGGTTTATTTTCTGACTCTCATCAAGGACAACTTCATTAAGTGGTTTATGTAAAAATCCTCAGTGCTCTGCGCAGCTTCTAACACTAGAGCCAGTCCTCAATAACTTCTTTTGTTTTGTTTGTTTATTACCATTAACATTCAGATGTACTGTATTAGTTACCAGGCACACAAAATACAGATTCACCATATCTTATAGTGATCTGTTTCTGGGATTCTACACTTACTAATTAAAATTACTTATCTGGGGGAAAGGGGGTATGATCCTCACCTATACGGATCATGACAGTAGGTACATTATAAATTCTAACACATTTATTTTTTAAGCCCATAATATCTAATTGGAACTCCATAAATAGTGCATATTTTTACTACTCCTGAGTTACATCATTTATTATACTCCAGAGCTGCAGTCACAATTCTGCTGGTGCAGTCACTGTGTACATACATTACATTACTGATCCTGAGTTACATCCTGTATTATACCCCAGAGCTGTACTCACTATTCTGCTGGTGCAGTCACTGTGTACATACATTACTGATCCTGAGTTACATCCTGTATTATACTCCAGAGCTGCACTCACTATTCTGCTGGTGCAGTCACTGTGTACATACATTACATTTCTGATCCTGAGTTACATCCTGTATTATACTCCAGAGCTGAACTCACTATTCTGCTGGTGCAGTCACTGTGTACATACATTACTGATCCTGAGTTACATCCTGTATTATACTCCAGAGCTGCACTCACTATTCTGCTGGTGCAGTCACTGTGTACATACATTACATTACTGATTCTGAGTTACATCCAGTATTATACCCCAGAGCTGCACTCACTATTCTGCTGGTGCAGTCACTGTGTACATACATTACTGATCCTGAGTTATATCCTGTATTAAACTCCTGAGCTGCACTCACTATTCTGCTGGTGCAGTCACTGTGTACATACATTACATTACTGATCCTGAGTTATATCCTGTATTATACTCCAGATCTGAACTCACTATTCTGCTGGTGCAGTCACTGTGTACATACATTACTGATCCTGAGTTACATCCTGTATTATACTCCAGAGCTGCACTCACTATTCTGCTGGTGCAGTCACTGTGTACATACATTACATTACTGATCCTGAGTTACATCCTGTATTATACCCCAGAGCTGTACTCACTATTCTGCTGGTGCAGTCACTGTGTACATACATTACTGATCCTGAGTTACATCCTGTATTATACTCCAGAGCTGCACTCACTATTCTGCTGGTGCAGTCACTGTGTACATACATTACATTTCTGATCCTGAGTTACATCCTGTATTATACTCCAGAGCTGAACTCACTATTCTGCTGGTGCAGTCACTGTGTACATACATTACTGATCCTGAGTTACATCCTGTATTATACTCCAGAGCTGCACTCACTATTCTGCTGGTGCAGTCACTGTGTACATACATTACATTACTGATCCTGAGTTACATCCTGTGTTATACTCCAGAGCTGCACTCACTATTCTGCTGGTGCAGTCACTGTGTACATACATTACATTACTCATCCTGAGTTACATCCTGTATTATACTCCAGAGCTGCACTCACTATTCTGCTGGTGTAGTCACTGTGTACATACATTACATTACTGATCCTGAGTTTCATCCTGTATTATACACCAGAGCTGCACTCACTATTCTGCTGGTGCAGTCACTGTGTACATACATTACATTACTGATCCTGAGTTACATCCTGTATTATACTCCAGAGCTGCACTCACTATTCTGCTGTTGCAGTCACTGTGTACATACATTACTGATCCTGAGTTACATCCTGTATTATACTCCAGAGCTGCACTCACTATTCTGCTGTTGCAGTCACTGTGTACATACATTACTGATCCTGAGTTACATCCTGTATTATACTCCAGAGCTGAACTCACTATTCTGCTGGTTGTATTTTACATCTGTATTACTAAGATACTGTAGGAGGGTGTGCTCCGTATATTCTTTTGTGAAGCTGGATGACATTCGCCCCTGGCAGACCTGTAGGAATGGCAGCACTCATTGTATGAGCTGTCATGGCGGCTGGAGATCCTCTGCTCCACAGGTCATATCACAACTCTCACTGACATGAAATGAAAGGGAAATGGCTTCAGTCTTTCATTTTTGTGTTTGCTTCGGTCATGAACTGCAGTCTTCAGGAAAACAGGATCCTCTGGGGTCAGAATGTTTAACCCTTCCATGGGTGATGTACAGAGGAGTTAAACAGCAGAAGCAACAGCATTATGTGTGTGGAATGGTTTATTTCCCCAGATACAGTGTAACCTGCACATAAGGTAATTCATCATCTGGACAAAAGTGAACCTGGGGATTTCGAGTCCAGGAGTGGAGGGGGAGTCTGGTAATACTGGAAACCATCACATGCAAATAATACAGGAGCATCCTGAACCTGCGGCATAAGCTCAGGAGGGCCAAGTGCAGATCAGAGCCAGATGTTTGTCCTCTGTGTCCCTGCAGAGCTCTGTAGCCCCTCCTGCCTCACATTCTGTCACTTTATATGTCATATCACATATGTTCTCATCCACATGTTCTGCTGTCATAAAGTGTGGAATGTGGCCCAGAATTACGGCTTCATGGAGGGGAGGGAAAATGGGGGCTATGAACCTGCGGGAGAAGCAATGACCCCGATTTATCCGGGACATTGTAAATGACACATTGTGGAATTCTGCTACAAGACTTGATCCAAAGCAGCCAAAAATCTGCTGCCTGTGACAGCTCTCACCGACAGCCCTGCGTATCCTGGGAAATGGGAGGATGCCGGGTGCACACATGACTGCGCAATCCCCATATGTCAGTGATCACATGAATATAGGAACCATTTTCAAGGTCTCTGCTTGCAGTCAGTGAATGAATTCAGTCATTGGAGGACATCCTAAGTAGGAATTTACCTTACTAAAGTAATAAAGGCTCGTCAACACTATTTCTAATTTAACCATCTGTTAACCTCTAAGGCAGGGATGTCAAACTCAATTGCACAGAGGCAAAATTTATATCTTAGGCAAAGTCAGGGGCCAACCTTGATATTTATTAAAAAAAAGTCTACAATTGAGGACGTTTTTCCTTATTATCAAATATAACTATGAGCTTTTTCATATGAAAACAAACTTAAAGGGGTTGTCCAACGAACAAAGTACATTTTAGTTAATAGATCATAGAATAAAATATTGGAATAATATATGTTGTGGAAGAGCAGTAAAAAGCATATGGCCTAATTTACACATGTAATAACAAAGGATAAAAAACCTTGAATAATACAGAAAAAGTGTGATGCAATCAAAAGTGATCCCAAACACAGCGGCATTGTGGCCCAGAGGTGGAGGGGGGCCTCTGCAGGGCGGCTAACACTGAGGGCAATCTGGCCTGTTTCTCCAGCCCTGAGGTGCCGGGGGGGCCCTTGGCAAGATTGCCCTTATGTGATGGGCAGAGAGCGATCCCTGCAGTTTCACTGCCTAGAGAAGAAAATGGCAGCAGAGCGGAGCTGCATGGAACCGTCCTCAGCTGCCTGTCTGACACAGCCGCACGTTTGGATGACGTCAGCATTTAGCACGTGTCTGTGTCAGATAGAAAGCTGCTGGTGACAATGATGCTGCAGAGAAACGTGCGTAGAGGTGAGCGGTGTTGTTTATTGAGGTGGTGGAGAGGGAAATGTTGGAGGTGATGGGGGAGAACAATGATGGAAGTGGTGGAGAGGGCAATGATGGAGGTGGTGAGGGATAGGGCAATGATAGAGGTGGTGGGGGATAACAATGATGGAGCTGGTGGGGGAGAGAGCAATGATGGAAGTGATGGGGAGAACAGTGATGGAGGTGTTGGGGAGAACAATGATGAAGGTTGTGGAGAGGGTAATTATGGAGGTGGAGGAGAGGGAAATGATGTGGGTGGTCAGGAAGAACAATGATTTGGGTGTTGGAGAGGGCAATGATGGAGGTGATGGAGAAGGTAATGATGGAGGTAGTGACGGGAGGGCAATGATGGAGGCAATGGAGAAGGCAATGATGGAGGTGGTGGAGAGGGCAATGATGGAGGAGAAGGCAATGCTGGAGGTGATGGAGAGGCCAATTATTGAGGTTGGGAAGAAGGCAATGATGAGGTGGTGGAAAGGGCAATGATGGGGGTGGGGGAGAGGACAATGATTGGGGTGATGGAGAAGGCAATGATGGAGGTGGGGGAGAGAACATTGATGGAATATGTGGGTGAAGAGGACAATGAGGGATGTGAGGGATTGGGATGGAAGGAAGGGGGACTTTTAATGGAGTTACAAATAGGGGGAGGACGATATGGATGTAAAATGAATTGGATGGTTGAGGAGGCTGCTAAGCCACTGATAGCATCCTCCCCATCTCACAATTCATTGTGATGCTATCAGGGACTTAAAATTTATTGAGGAATGGAAGAGGAGGCGATAAGGTGCATACTACCTTTCAGGGCTGCTATCAAGGCATTACTGCCCTTACTGCTGTATGCGGCCCGATGACCTGCAGCACACAGGGGGACCTTCAGGGCCCTGCCTCTTGTACTTCTGCTCATCGGGCCCCATCATGCAGTAATGTGCTGGGCGCTGAGCGCCTGCAGTGCACACGTTGGCCCGGGGCTCAGGAGCTTTCTCGGAGCTGTGCAAGGCTGTCTAACCTTGACGGCTACGCAGCTCCGACTCTTTCCGCCCTCCCTGGACTTCTGGTCAGGTGTCGAGCGTATGCGATAAAGTCATTGTGTACCCGCCGACATGTATGAGGACACTGTGACAGAGGAGCTTCACCTGCTGGGGACCACTTATGACGTAAGTATGAAAAAAGTTTTTTTTTCTTAATAACATGAATTAAATGGGTGAGGAGGTTGTGAGGGGGGTCTGCACATGATGAAGGCGAGCTGCTGATGGAGGGGGTCTGCACATGATGAAGGGGGGGCTGCCAATGATGGAGGGGGGTCTGCACATGATGAAGGGGGGCTGCCAATGATAGAGGGGGGTCTGCACATGATGAAGGGGGCTGCCAATGATGGAGGGGGGTCTGCACATGATGAAGGGGGGTCTGCACATGATGAAGGGGGGTCTGCATATGATGGAGTGGGTGCTGCAAATGATGGAGGGGTGCTGCAAATGATAAAGGGGGCTGAAAATGATGGAGGAGGTGCTGCAAATGATAAAGGGGGCTGCAAATGATGGAGGGAGTGCTGAAACTGAGCAAGGGGTACAGCAAATGATGAAGGGGTTCGGCAAATGATGGAGGGGATGCTGCAAATGATGGAGGGGGACTGCAAATGATGGAGGGGGTGCTGCAAATGATGGAGGGAGGCTGCCAATAAGGCAGAGGGCTGCAAATGATGGAGAGGGTGCTGCAAATGATAAAGAGGGGATGCAAATGATGGAGGGGGGCTGCCAATGAGAGATGGGTCTGTCAATGATGAGGGGGCTGCCAATGATGGAGGAGGTGCTGCAAATGATAAAGGGGGGATGCAAATGATGGAGGGGTGCTGCAAATGATGGAGAGGGCTGCAAATGATGGAGGGGGCGCTTCAAGTGACGGAGGGGGTACTGCAAATATTGAAGGGGTTCGGCAAATGATGTAGGGAATGCTGCAAATGATGGAGGGGGTACTGACAATGATGGGGGGGTGCTGCAAATGATGGAGGGAGGCTGCCAATAAGGGAGAGGGCTGCAAATGATGGAAGGGGTGCTGCCAATGATGGAGGGGGTGCTGCAAATGATGGAGGGAGGCTGCCAATAAGGGAGAGGGCTGCAAATGATGGAGAGGGTGCTGCCAATGATGGAGGGGGTGTTGCAAATGATGGAGGGAGGCTGCCAATAAGGGAGAGGGCTGCAAATAATGGAGGGGGTGCTGCCAATGATGGAGGCAGGTGCTGCAAATGATGAAGGGGTTCGGCAAATGATGGAGGGAATGCTGCCAATGATGGAGGGGGGTGCTGCAAATGATGGAGGGAGGCAGCCAATGAGGGAGGGGTCTGCCAATGATGAGGGGGCTGCCAATGATGGAGGAGGTGCTGCAAATAATAAAGGGGGCTGCAAATGATGGAGGGAGTGCTGAAACTGAGCAAGGGGTACAGCAAATGATAAAGGGGGGATGCAAATGATGGAGGGGTGCTGCAAATGATGGAGAGGGCTGCAATTGATGGAGGGGGCGCTTCAAGTGATGGAGGGGGTACTGCAAATGTTGAAGGGGTTCGGCAAATGATGTAGGGAATGCTGCAAATGATGGAGGGGGTGCTGCCAATGATGGGGGGGGTGCTGCAAATGATGGAGGGAGGCTGCCAATAAGGGAGAGGGCTGCAAATGATGGAGGGGGTGCTGCCAATGATGGAGGGGGTGTTGCAAATGATGGAGGGAGGCTGCCAATAAGGGAGAGGGCTGCAAATAATGGAGGGGGTGCTGCCAATGATGGAGGGGGGTGCTGCAAATGATGAAGGGGTTCGGCAAATGATGGAGGGAATGCTGCCAATGATGGAGGGGGGTGCTGCAAATGATGGAGGGAGGCTGCCAATAAGGGAGAGGGCTGCAAATGATGGAGGGGGTGCTGCAAATGATGGAGGCGGGCAGCCAATGAGGGAGGGGTCTGCCAATGATGAGGGGGCTGCCAATGATGGAGGAGGTGCTGCAAATGATAAAGGGGGGCTGCAAATGATGGAGGGGCTGCTGCAAATGATGGAGGAGGTGCTGCAAATGATGAAGGGGGTTGAAAATGATGGTGGGGGCTGCAAATGATGGAGGGAGGCTGCAAATGATGATGGAGGGGGCTGCCATTTTCAAATTATGATGGAGAATCCCACCAAGGACAACATCTGCACGGAGTTTGTATGTTCTCCCCGTGTTTGCGTGGGTTCCCTCCCGGGGACTCCTCCCACATTCCAAAGACATACTGATAGGGAATTTAGATTGTGAGCCCCATCGGGGACAGTGATGATAATGTGTGCAAACTGTAAAGCGCTGCGGAATATGTTAGCGCTATATAAAATTAAAGATTATTATTATGGAGTGGGGGCTGCAAATGATGGAGGGGGGCTGCAAATGGTGTGAGGGAGGGGACATGGGACTGCACATGAATGGAAGGGGACTGCACATGTGAAGTGAGGGGAGAATGGGGGACTGCAAATGATAAAGTGAGGGGAAGGGGACTGCGAATGATGAAGTGGGGGGATACGGGACTTCAAATGATGAAGTGAGGGGGAATGCAAATGATGAAGTGAGGAGGACTGCAAATGATGAAGTGAGAGACGGGGAACAGTAATTGAATTGAAAGTGGCGTGTTGTGAACACTTTAGACCTGACTTCTGAGTTTGGGCTCCCTCTGGTGGTTGCTGCGGGTAATGGAGCTGGTCGGGTTGACAGAAGTCAATCACCTGAAGATGATGATTGGAAGTCAGGTGTTACAGACTGGGAAGATTTAAGTCAGCAAGCTTCCTTCAGTTGTTGCTAGTGATTTGGTTTTCTTCCTGTGCATTTTGAAGTCCGCTTGCCCCCTGCTTGGTCCTGTGTCATTCAGATAAGTTATTTGTTTGCTGGAATCTTTTTGCATTTGATCCAGTTTTTGCCTTTCTCTGCTTTCTGCTTTGCTATGTGGGTTCAGCATTGTTCCCTGCCGGGACCAGTACTGGACCCCGTTCCATGAGCCTCAGCTTACGTCAGTTCAGTATTGCTAGTCCCCTGTTATATCAGTATCTTTTGCTTTGCTTCCAGTTCACACCAGAATGCTGATCTAGTGGGGGAGAGGTTGTGTGGCCTCAGTATTTTTGAATATCAGATGTGTTGGATTTTTCTTAGGGTTTTTTGCATGATTGCAGACAGTATCCTTTCCTGTCCTATTGTATCTAGACAGTTTGGGCCCCATCATTTGCTTACTCTATTTTCTGCCTGTGCTTGTGCCTCATCTTGTCTCACCGGCAATTTATGTTTGGGGGCTATCTATTCCTTTGGGGTTCTACTCCGGGGCAGTTTAGCTTTCCGCTTTCTTGCTTTAGGCTTAGTTAACTCTCTGGCTGTGCCCAGGCGTCTAGGGCATCATAGGTATGTCCCACGGCTAATTCTAGTTGTGTTGTTAGTTTTAGGGGTCTGCAATCTGCTTAGTTACCAAACTTTCTGGTTTTCTGGTTGCCCAGCTTATTCCCCGGCTATCCTCCTTGGTGACCTAATCATAACAGTGGGGGATGGGGAGTGCAAATGAGGACCTTGGGGAGAGCAAATAATGATGAATTTTTTATGGTGGTGGGAGTAAATGATGAACTGAATGTGGGGGGAGAGCAGTTGATAATGAATAGAGGGTGGAGGTGGGAGAGAGAGAATACATGACAATTGGGGCGGAAGGGGCATGTAAATATAATAAATCGGGGGAGTGTGAGGCACATAGTGGGGGGCATTGAGAATGCAGTGACTGGTAATGAATTGGAAAGAGTACAGGGGCTAATTAATGAATATATTAGGTGGGGAAAATGGCTATTTATAGTTGGTGGGGGCGCAGTGGTGGAATATAATTTACATTTGGAATGGTGGATTGCATAATAACTAATTATATATTAATAGTGGGTGCACGTCTGTATTCAGATATGTAGTGTAGAAGAAAGGGAAAAAGTGGGGAATGTGCTCTGGAAATGGGGCTCTAGGTAACTGTGTTTTTTTATGCAGAGACGAGTCCTGGCTGGAAGAAATTATGTCAGTCTGCGTTGCATGAAAAAGAAAAGCAAAGATGAAGAACTTCAGCTAAAGACGTCACTGGTGAGTCAATGTGTTACCTGTACACTGACACTATACCCTTTATTACCTGTTCACTGTACACTATGTACAGAGCTCCTGAATATAATGTACCTATACACTGACAATATATACAGAGCTCCTGTCTATGATGTCACCAGTGGTCACTGTATTACCTATACACTGACACTATATACATAGCTCCTGTGTATAATGTCACTGGTGATCACTGTATTACCTGTACACTACATAGAGACTGTCTGTGTATAATGTCACTAGTGATCACTGTATTACCTGTACACTAACACTACATCCACAGCTCCTGTGTATAATGTCACTGGTGATCACTGTATTACCTGTACACTGACATTATATACAGAGCTCTTGTGTATAATGGCATTAGTGTTGTGTTTTTTTTATTAATGATCAGTATTATAGTATTTGATCTATGGTGTTAGTATGTGATCTAGTTATGGTGTGGCGGTATTTCTCCCTGTATGTGGTATTATTTAGTCACTATGTGATGGTAATATGTGATCTGGTTACGGTGTGGAGTTATTTGTTCCTAGTATGTGGTATTATTCGGTCACTATGTGGTGGTAATATATGGTCTGGTCATGGTGTGACGGTTTTTGTCACTTGCATGTGGTATTAATGGTCATTCTAAAAAATATATGTGACTCATTCCCTTAAAGAAAAATAAAGAAAAATATACCTAAAAAGAGTATTGGATATTTTAAGAAATGTTTAATAGGTTAGGGTAGAGTAGGGCCCGTCCAAAAGAGTTTACCTTGTCGTAGTGGCTGCTTAAAAATTCTTTTGGCCAAAACAAAAGCTGCTGGTTATGTATGAGATCTGGTGTCTGCTCGGAACTGTTAATATCAGATTGGTGAGAATGTGGTGCAGAAGATGAGTTTTTCCAAGAGCGGGCGGTAGGACTGTGGAAGGTTTCGAAATGTGGAGGCCGGGCAGGGGTGGAGTCTAGGCGGAGTCTCAAGGGAGCACGAAAATTTTGTTAGTATGGGGCACCGAAATTCCTAGTGGCAACACTGAGACCCTTTAGAATGAGTTGAAAGGTAGATGAAGACTCTGTCAGGGACTTGTAATGAATTGGGAGGTGGCGGAGGATGCTCAGTACCTGATAGCATCTTTTCCCACTTCCAAATTCATTATGATGCTATCAAGTACTTATAATGAATGAGGGAGGGGTGGGGACACAGGACAGGGACTAAGGTTATGTGCACACTTTCAGGATTTGCAGGAGAAAATTCTGCTGCATATCCTAATGTGTTGGCAGGAAGAAAGTTGTGTAAAATACATTTATTTTTTTCCACATTTTTGCCATGCTTTAGTTAAGTATTTTTCACCATTAGTACGGGTGAAATACGCTGCATGAATTGAAATTATGCAGATTGTAATCTGCTGCAGATATGCAAGGAAAAAAATAAGCAATGTGTGCATGAGACGTCAGGGATCTCATTCAATTCACTTGTACAATAAAAGTGTGCTTTCCGTGTGCATGTAGCCAATTGAGGAAAGTCACAGACTGAATAATTTATATCACTGGGAGTCAGAGATTATAGTTAATGGGAGGCACAGTGCTGCTTATCACTTTATATTTTTTAATGGTCGGGTACATATCTGTATTCAGTTGGGGGGGAAGACACATGTATGTATCCAATGTATGTGACCTTGTTATTTTCAGTGCTGCAAAGATCATCATGACAAGAAGAGTCATGGCTGAGAGATGTCGACATGAAAGTCTGACCAGACAAATAAGGCTAGGTTCTCATTGCGTTAGTGGCATCCTTTTAACGGATCCGTTAAATGGATGCGCTAACGCTGATGTCATTTTTGGCATCTTTTTACTGATAGTGCTAACGCATGGTAGCATGAAGTTACCATACGTTACCATGCGTTAGCAATACAGGTCTAAGTGCCGCTTAGTAATGGATGCGTTAAACGCATGGCACAAACGCAATAGGAACCCAGCCTTAAAAACAGGAGAAAGCGCCTCTAACCAGACGAGAAGTCAGCTGTAAGTGCCTGGATGTAGATATTATTCGGTATCTGCACAATGTGACTTTGAGTGCTAATGTTATTTGTAAAATCCCTTAGGCCTGTTTCATACATCAGTTTTTTCAAATTAGTCAAGATCCGCCGTTTTGCAAAAAAAAACGGATCCGCCATTTTGCTTGGCGGATCCGTTTTTTTTCCCATTGAGTTACATTACCGGCGGAACTTGACGGATGGCCATCCATTGGATCCTTTTTTTGCGGATCCACCAAAATTTTGGCGTCCGCCGACATGTCTGGACGGACCATGCAATTTTTTTTCAGGCGGCCGGATCCGCATTTTACATTGCGCATGCCCGGAGGATTTGCTTCGGCCGCAAATTTAACCCTGTTCTGGCGGCTGAAAAAAATTCTCTCTCTCTTCCCCAGGCAGCGGTTCCTTTAAAATTCTTCCTTCGACAGATCCGTTAAAACAACGGTCCGGTGCCAAACGTTGTGGTCAGTACAGGAACGGATCCGTTGTCCGCCATTTTAGTGGATTTTAACTGAGGAAAACAACTGATGTGTGAAACAGGCCTTATTCTACATTCTCACATTTGTGTGAAATGTCCGTGTGCTTCCAGGTTTTTTTATCAGATGTCACACGGGCTCTTATGGCCAGAGAATGTCCTGTTCTGATCCGATTTTGAGGATCAAATTAGGACATGCTCACCGTGTCTGTAAAAGCTCGCAGCACACCTACACAGCACACGGATACAAGAATGTAGCCTTATTATGTATAGCACAGTCACTTAGTATGTAGTGTACTCACTTATTATTTATAGCAGAGTCCCTTAGTACAGTTGTGCTCAAACGTTTACATACCCAGCAGAATTTTTGCTTTCTTGGCCTTTTTTCAGAGAATATGAATGATAACACCAAAACTTTTTCTCCACTCATGGTTAGTGGCAACCTTCAAACACGAGACAGTTGGAGCAGTTTGCTTTTTGAGGATTGGGCCAAAATGCCTGTCAAGAAGTGCAGAAGTCTCATTGACAGTTACAGGAATTGTTTGAATGCAGTGATTGCCGCAAAAGGTTGTGCAACAAAATATTAAGTTAAGGGCACCATCATTTCTGTCCAGGCCTATTTATTTTTTAAAAAAATCTGTGGAAGCATGATTGAAAAGCATTGTCTGACTTTCATTTGTTAATTTTCATAGATTTTTTTTATTTATTATTACTTTTGTCAGATTCAAGTTATTTCTGTGACCATTGTGGGTTTTTCTGTCATTAAACAAGGGGTACCAATAATTTTGACCGTGTG
This sequence comes from Dendrobates tinctorius, assembly GCF_039654945.1. Lineage (NCBI taxonomy): Eukaryota > Metazoa > Chordata > Amphibia > Anura > Dendrobatidae > Dendrobates > Dendrobates tinctorius. Next base: position 3,063,377 of record NW_027361696.1, on the reverse strand, counting down.
TGTATATATATATATTACAGTAGCTCTATACAATCCGATATGTAAGGGACAGTGCTGTACATAACAAGAGAGGGCACTGTGCAATAAGAGACACCAATATACATAATAAAGGAGACTATGTATAATATATACATGTACTGTATGTGTGGCTATATATATATATATATATATACTGTGTATATATATATATATATATACTGTATATATACACACACACTGCTCAAAAAAAATAAAGGGAACACTTAAACAATATAACTCCAAGTAAATCAAACTTTTGTGAAATCACTTAGGAAGCAACACTGATTGACAATCAATTTCACATGCCGTTGTGCAAATGGAATAGACAACAGATGGAAATTATTGACAATTATCAAGACACCCTCAATGAAGGAGTGGTTCTGCAGGTGGGGACTACAGACCACATCTCAGTACCAATGCTTTCTCATTAATGTTTTGGTCACTTTTGAATATTGGTTGTGCTTTCACACTCGTGGTAGCATGAGACGGACTCTACAACCCACACAAGTGGCTCAAGTAGTGCAGCTCATCCAGGATGGCACATCAATACGAGCAGTGGCAAGAAGGTTTGCTGTGTCTGTCAGCGTAGTGTCCAGAGGCTGGAGGCGCTACCAGGAGACAGGCCAGTACATCAGGGGGGCCATAGGAGGGCAACAACCCAGCAGCAGGATCGCTACCTCAGCCTTTATGCAAGGAGGAACAGGAGGCGCACTGCCAGAGCCCTGCAAAATGACCTCCAGCAGGCCACAGATATGCATTTGTATGCAAAAACGGTTAGAAACTGACTCCATGAGGATGGTCTGAGGGCCCGATGTCCACAATTGGGGGTTGTGCTCACAGACCATATGCTGTTGCGGTTGGCCCTGGATTCCTCCTAATGCAGGACAATGCCAGACCTCATGTTGCTGTAGTGTGTCAGCAGTTCCTGCAAGTTGAGGCCATCGGACTGGCCCACTCGTTCCCCAGACCTGAATCCGTTTTGAGCACATCTGGGTCATCATGTCTCGCTCCATCCACCAACGTCACGTTGTACCACAGATTGTCCAGGAGTTGGCGAATGCTTTAGTCCAGGTCTGGGAGGAGATCCCTCAGGAGATCTTATCAGGAGCATGCCCAGACATTGTAAGGAGGTCATACAGGCACGTGGAGGCCAGACACAATACTGAGCATCTTTTCCTTGTCATGAGGTATTTCCGCTGAAGTTGGATGAGCCTGTAATTTGATTTTCCACTTTGATATTGAGTATCATTCCAAATCCAGACCTCCATGGGATATTCATTTTGAGTTACATTGAGAATTGTTATGTTTTATCGTTCTGAACACATTCCACTATGCAATGAATAAAAATTTGCAACTGGAATATTTCATTCAGAGATATCTAGGATGTGGTATTTTAGTGTCCCCTATATATTTTTAAGTAGTGTGTGTATATATATATATATATATATATATATATATATAGCTTTTGTCACCATAAAAGTAGAGGGACCCAGACACATTGCTTGCACAGAGGCCCTAAGCTGTCAGTGTCCGCCCCTGAAATGTTGTATGATACCCCAAGGTATCAGGCACTGTAGCCTTGCAGTGGTCATGGGTTCAAATCCCACCAGGGACAACATCTGCAAGGAGTTTGTATGTTCTCCCCGTGTTTGTGTGGGTTTCCTCCGGTTTCCTTCCATATTCCAAAGACATTCTGATAGGGAATTTAGATTGTGAGCCCCGTCATGGACAGTGCCAATAATGTATGTAAAGCGCTGTGGAATTAATGACGCTATATAAATGAGTAAAATAAATAAATGACTGCATCACTAATGTCAGGGTCACTTTCTTATAATAGGAAAATTGAAGGGATTTATGATTTGACTGAGGAAGCAGAGATCCTAAAGATGGCGAGGATCTGAAGCACATATCATGCAGATTATACGTCACACTGTAATCTATCAGTAGGTGTGGATCTGTGCTAAATCCCTATGCGTGTCCCCCTCGGTGCACGGTGGAGCTGCGGACAGGTCTCCCGGTGGTCACATCCTGTCTGTCAGCTCCATCTTTAGGCACGGTGATGTATTGTGGCCCTTATCTGTGTATTGGGGTGGCTGGGATGTGCTATGTGTGTCACTCATTCTGTGTGTCTGTGGTGCTGTCAGGATGTGCGCCCATCGTGCTCTGCATATTGATGGACCCTGTAAATACACCGCCTGGCACTATGCATCTCTCCATCTTCTCCACCTTTTCCTGCCTCTCTGAGCATCATCACTGCCCCAAGCCTCCAGTGCAAAGGAAAATAAACTGCCATTAAGTCTCTTTTGTGCCGCTTGACTCAGACGGCCGGACCCCCTGAATGCTCGGAAGCCCCGTCTGCCTAAAAATAGCAGCGTTTCACTTCGCCTTAGATCCTTGTAGCAGTTTCAGGGCAACATCTGCTGACCGACTTCCTTCAGCAAGAGATTTTTTTGGCCTTGTATCAAAGGCAAAAGGAACAATAGTCCAAAACTCACAAAAGAATCTGCACCTTCCTGCAAAAACATTAACCCCTTCAATCACATGACAACAGGATGAAAAGTGACCCCCGAGCCACACAGCCATCCTCCCGATATACAGCAGAATGGAGAAGATGTAATCCAATGAGGCCTAATATGGCCTATGGCTCCTCTAATGTGTAACTGGATATGGCCACTTCAAGCACTTTGTAGATAGAACTACAGGGTCCTGGGGGGAGGGCGTTGATCCGGCTGTGGTAGGAGAGCGTCTGTCCACGTTCCTCAATGGGTCATGATGTGTAAGGCCTCTTTCACACATCAATTTTTTAGAATCAGTCACAATCCGTCAAAGTGTTCAAAAAACGGATCCTGTGTAGATTGTAAAAAACTGATACACTGGATCCGTTTTTTTGACGGATTGGAATAGAGAGGCTAAGTGCCAGAAAAGGCGCATCTTCATTATTCATAAATGTGTTCTGGCTTTCATGGCTAGAATACAGACATTTTACTCAATGGGACTGCTCACAGGTCTGTGATTTTTTTTTTTTAAGGTGAAACAGTCTGTAAAAAAATCACACAGACTTAAAAATTTTTGATTTGAGGATAAAGATCATGCGTTTAAGGCTGGAGTCACACACAACCATTAAAAAATCGGCCCAATTTTAATGGTACAAAATCGCACAAAGAATTCTTGTCCAGGGATCCGTCTGTGATCCGATTTTCCGGCGATGAACTGATTTTATTCGCATCTAAGCATCAAATTGACATCCGTGCTAATGCCTGATGCTCTTTCCTGTTGACCTGGAGAAATCTTGCGATTTAATCGCAAGTCACACGTGTGGTGCGTTTTCAATGCGATTTTTAATCGCATCCATAGACTTGCATTGGCGAATCCGATCCGAAAATCGGTGACAATCACAGCATGCTGCGATTGTCTCGGTCCGAGGAACGGATCCGATAAAAAAAGCATGATGGGAGCAGCACCATAGAATAACATTGGGACGAATGCAATGCGATTTTTTATCGCATTGCATTCGTCCGATTTAATCGCTAGTGTGACTCCGGCTTAAGTCTATGGGTCCCTCTAAATGGCAACCATGCTGTCACTTTTTAACTTTGTAGGAGAGAACCTTCGAGGTTTTTTAGTTTTTGCTTTGGTGAGGGTAGAAGGCATATGAGAAAATCACTGATGGTAAAAATGGACAAACTGACCAAACACTTATAGAAGTCTGATCCACTGATGAAAAAAAATATTTTTTTTTCCACGTGTTAAAATAAAATTGCAGTCTGAATGAAACCTTGTATAGCTGACAGGCAATCACTATCTACCCAAACCCATCAAAACCTGAAAGGATGAGCGATTGTACATGTGTTTTCAATTGAGATATCGAATTAAGCTGCTACTTGACTCCCCTGTACCCCCTCTCCTTATAAGACTCCTCCGTCCCCCTCACCTCATAAGACTACTTGGTACCCTCTCTCCTTATAAGATTCCTCCGTACCCCCTTTTCTTCTAACACTCCTCCATACTCCCTCTCTTTGTAAGACTCCTCCGTACCCCTCTCCTTATAAGACTCCTCTGTACTCCTTCTCCTTATCTCCTTATAAGGCTCCTTTGTACCCCCTCTCCTTATAAGACTCCTCTGTACCCCCTCTTCTTCTAAAACTCCTCCATACTCCCTCTCTTTGTAAGACTCCTCTGTACCCCTCTCCTTATAAGACTCCTCTGTACTGCTTCTCCTTATCTCCTTATAAGGCTCCTCCGTACCCCCTCTCCTTATCAGGCTCCTCCGTACCCCTCTCCTTATAAGACTCTTCCATACCCCCTCTCTTTTTAAGACTCCTCCGTACCCCTCTTCTTATAAGACTCCTCCCTACCCCTCTCCTTATAAGACTCCTACGTTCCACGTCTCCTTATAAGACTTCTCCATAAGCCTTCTCCTTATAAGACTCCTCCGTACCCCCTTATATAACTCCTCTGTACCCCTTCTCCTTATAAAACTCCTTGGTACCCCCTCTCCTTATAATACACTTCGGTACCTCCTTTCCTTATTAGACTCCTCGCCCTCAGTACCCTCTCTCCTTATAAGACACCTTCGTATCCCCTCTTCTTGTAAGACTCCTCCGCACCCTCTCTTCTTATGTCCTTATAAGACTCCTCTGTAACCATTCTCCTTAAAAAGACTCCTTCATACCCCCTCTTCTTATAAGACTCCTCCTTACCCCTTTATAAGACTCCTCCATAATCCTCCTTTTCTCCTTATAAGACTCCTCTGTACCACTTCTCCTTATAAAGCTCCTCCTCACCCTCTCTCCTGTTAAGACTCCTCCGTACCCCCTCTCCTTATAAGACTCCTCTGTACCCCCTCTCCTTATAAGACTCATCCGTACCCCCTCTCCTTATAAGACTCCTCCTTACCCTCTCTCCTTATAAGACTCCTCTGTACCCCCTGTGTTTATAAGACTCTTCCGTACCCTCTCTTCTTGTAAGACTGCACCGTACCCCTCTCCTTATTAGACTCCTCCGTACCCCCTCTCCTTATTAGACTCCTCTGTACCCCCTCTCCTTATAAGATTCCTCCGTACCCCCCTCTCCTTATAATACTCCTCGGTACCCCCTCTCCTTATAAGACTCAAATGTACCCCCCTCTCTTGTAACACTCCTCCGTACCCCCTCTCCTTATAAGATTCCTCCGTATCCCCTCTTCTTGTAAGATTCCTCTGTACCCCCTCTCCTTGTAAGATTCCTCCGTACCCCCATCCTTAAAAGACTCCTCCGTACCACCTCTCCATAAAAAACTCCTCAGCACCCCATCTACTTATAAGACTCCTCCTTACTCCCACCACCAGAGGTGACTGTCCCCCACCTCCAGATTCTGCAGGTCCACCCTCCACATTAATCCATACCCTCTCTTCCAGACTCCCTTACTCCAAGATCTTCTTCACATGCCTAAAATTTGGTTTCCCAGTCCGGCACTAGGTTTCTTAATGGCTGTACTGGTCTGTAGTCATTTATGAATGGACAGAAGGCTCCAGCTTCTCGACAGTCATTACGACATAAATCTACAGGACGCTTTCTTTGTTTATATAAGAGAAAGGTGGGAAAATATACAGTGAAAACCATCAACCCAAGTCAGTGCCCTTCATATATACAAGAGTTGCAGCTGCCTGCACCCCCCACATTGCCCGCTGGTCTGGCTTTTATCTGGATTCTTCCTCTTTATACAATGTCCAGTCACTGAATGAGAACAGAGATCATGGCAGCAAAGTAACATTGACCAGTTAATCCAGGTCTGAGAAAGAGCTTCATCCTGAACCCAGGCTAAGCATAAGTCAATGGCCACATGTGCTAGATATGTTGCAGACATTTCTGTGACTGTCCCATGCAGTAGTGAGGTTGATTGTGAAATGTGTATTGATTTTTACAAACCCCATCCACATGGTAAACTGCAGAAATAACTTGTCTTATCATCAATTGTCCAGCTTTTCAAAACTAAAGAGAGCAAAGCTGTAAATATAATAAAAAAAGTGCAAATGTTACCAGAATTGAAACATCATGTCCGCATATTCCAGAGTAACATCGTCAGAGAAATGTCTACTCATTCCTGACTTGTTCGGCTAAATGCACATGATGTGGATTTTTGGTGTAAGAAGGTGAGGCAAGACGGAGTCAGCGGTGTGCGGTGCCCTTTAAGGCCGGAACTATCGGGACTGTCACCACTGCTAGCAGGGGATATTTCCTCTGAGAGGGAGAGACCATCCAATCAAACAGCAGGGGCACGGGGAACTTAAGGGGGCATGAGCGTGGGAATGGGTCAGACTTGGCGGGAAGGCGACAGGAGACGATTGACTCCCTCTCTGCAGCTCCTACTGATGACTCCCCTGTTTCGAGACCTCCGTGTGCTGACTTGAAGATTACCCCTGATGGTATTGAGTTACCATCTGTATCCAAACCACTGAATACCTCTGCTTCACCTGAGATACCGTTACAACAGCCTAGAGACTACTCCGAGAGACCGCAGATTGCTGTGGCTAGTGCTCGTGCTCGCGACCCGTGTTCGGCGCCATTCCTGGGACATTCATGCAAAGGACTGTTTCCATGTTCCAGCGTATCAAAGAAAAAGAGGCACTGTCGGGCGGAAGTGTTACTCCTTTCTTCGGAGAAGAGCCAGAGACTTTGTGTATCGTTTGAGATGCCGCCGGGAGATATTCCAGCCTTCCACCTGTCAGAACTTCAACCGATAAGTGTCCCGTTTATCTTGTATATTCTCTTTGCCATTGTCTTTACCTCCCTGCTTAGAGTATTACTGTTATTGATTGTTTAGTAAATACTTGTTCACCCCTTTTCTGTCTCCGGTTACTCACTGCATCAAATGAACTGCTTTCTCCTTTACATTTTGGCGTAGTCAGCAGGATGCAGTCTGGTAGTACGGAGACAGCAGAACAGGCGGTGGGGCCCAGAACCAATATTTCTTTGAGGGCCATGTTGATTAATTTACCAAAGTTTATGGGGTCTAATACTATGTTATGGAGTTGGACGGAGTGTATGAGGGGTATGATGAATCATAGAATCATAGAATCGTAGAGTTGGAAGGGACCTCCTGGGCCATCTGGTCCAACCCCCTGCTCAAAGCAGGATTCGCTAAATCATCCCAGTCAGATGTCTGTCCAGCCTCTGTTTGAAGACTTCCATTGAAGGAGAACTCACCACTTCTCGTGGCAGCCTGTTCCACTCATTGATCACTCTAACTGTCAAAAAGTTTTTTCTAATATCTAATCTGTGTCTCTTCCCATTCAGTTTCATCCCATTGCTTCTAGTCTTTCCTTGTGCAAATGAGAATAAAGTTGATCCTTCTACAATGTGACAGCCCTTTAGATATTTGTAGACAGCTATTAAGTCTCCTCTCAGTCTTCTCTTTTGCAAACTAAACATTCCCAAATCCTGCAACCTTTCCTCATAAGACAGGGTTTGCAGACCGGTCACCATTCTGGTCGCTCTTTTCTGAACTTGCTCCAGTTTGTTGATGTCTTTTTTAAAATGTGGTGCCCAAAACTGGACACAATATTCCAGATGAGGTCTGACCAAAGAGGAGTAGAGGGAAATAATGACTTCACGTGATCTAGACTGTATGCTTCTGTTAATACATCCTAGAATTGCATTTGCCTTTTTTGCTGCTGCATCACACTGTTGACTCATATTCAGTCTGTGATCTATTAGTATACCCAAGTCTTTTTCACATGTGCTGTCACTTAGCCCTATTCCTCCCATTCTATATATGCTTTTTTCATTTTTATTGCCCAGATGTAGTACTTTGCATTTCTCCCTGTTAAAAACCATTCTGTTAGTTGCTGCCCACTTCTCCAGTTTATTTAAATCTTTTTGAATCCTCTCTCTCTCTTCTCTAGTATTAGCTATCCCTCCTAGCTTTGTGTCATCAGCAAATTTAATCAGTTTACCCTCAATTCCTTCATCTAAATCGTTGATAAAGATGTTGAACAATACAGGGCCCAGGACAGAGCCCTGTGGTACCCCACTTGAGACATTCTTCCAACTGGATGTGCAGCCATTTACGACCACTCTTTGGGTCCGATCACTAAGCCAGTTATGAATCCACCTAACAGTTGCCTTGTCCATTCCATACTTAGTCATTTTTTCAATAAGGATTGTATGAGAGACTTTGTCAAATGCTTTGCTGAAGTCAAGATATACTATATCTACAGCATTTCCTTGATCCACCCAATCAGTGATACCGTCATAGAAGGAAATTAAGTTAGTCTGACATGACTTATTAGTTAGAAACCCATGCTGACTCTGAGAATGCACGCCATGACCCCCGCACTCGAGGCTGAGGTGGCCATTATGGCTCTAGACAGAGAGGCCCGAGATTCTGTGATATTGCATACCCCCTGAGACCGAGATACGTTTGCTAAAGTGCTCCAGATCTTAGAGGCGACTCGTGGGGACCTCACTGATGTAGGGGAACTTAGGACAGGTTTGTTTAGCCGTATGCAAAGAGAGGGGGAGACCATCACACAATACATGAATGCCCTACAAGAACTCCACACCGCCATTGTTAGAAAAGATAGGATGGGTATAGGGCCGATGGATGTCGTGCTGTGTGACTTGTTAGTGACCGGTCTACGGGACGTCTTGACCAAGCAGACGTTGAGAGAGAGGGTACGGGTAGACCCTCATATCACTTTTGCTGACATAGGGAGAAAAGTCCGCTCACGTGAACAAGAGCAAGGGGGGAAGGTCCAGAGTAGTGAAGTCGCAGTTCAATCGGTAGTCAAACCCCAATGGGCTGAAGAGATGCGACGACAACTGGTGAATACTCAAGGAGAGCTGGCCCAGATGAAAGAGAAAGTGGAGACTAGCCAGTGTATCGCCGGAAACCAAGGTAGGACAAATGCCCGTAATGAGGAACGAAGGGTCCGTCGGCCGAGGTCTTTGGCATGCTATAACTGCGGAGAAATAGGACATCTGGCTAGGGAATGTCCGCGATGGGCCAGGCCCCATCCACGACGCCCATTAAACTAAAGGGCTCCGAGCTTGGGGAACGTCGCCCGGAGACAGATTTGAAAGGAAGGAGTAGTGAAATTCCCATGAATCTAGTTTCTACATGTCCACTGGTATGGGCCGAATTCGATGGTCCGGCCGTGCGTTGCTTGGTGGACACCGGGTCACAAGTGACCACAATGCCGGAAGCATACTTCCATCGGCACTTCCTTGAAACCCTCAGGCTTGAATGGGGCCCGGTTGTGAAGTTGACGGCTGCAAATCACCTGCCCATCCCGGTCGCAGGTCTCCCTGTGTGGAAGAGATCTCGGACGAAGGGGTATCGTATTGACTCAGGGAGAGGCTGGCCACGGCCACACTGTGACATTAGGGATGAATATCCTGAAAGAGTTTGGAAAGTGGCTGAGTGATGAACCTTCACACTTGTCTTTAAGTCAGTGGAGTCCGCACACCCACCAATGGCGGGTGTTTCAACAGTTGATTTGTATAGCCCAGGTGCAGGAAGTCACCAGTCAAGGGGAAATGCTGGGAAAAGTGGTACCGGCGTCCGTGCAACTCACCCTACCACCGGGACAGACTGTGTTAACTCTACCCGTCCGAGCCCATGCCCCGCTGGAAGGGGTGGAAGTTCAATTGGAACCTCCAGTAGTGCAGCAACTGCTTGCGGGATTACTGGTGGCCCGAACACTGGCCGTGGTGCGAGAGAACCGTACTGGTACGTTGTGTGAACTTCACTGATCAGGAGATTGTCGTCCCACGCAGAAATGAAGTAGCTCGAGTAGTGGGCATGCCTGAGTCAGTCGTACCGCCCCAGGACATACAGCTAGCGGTGAGTCCAGAAGACCCCTGGTCGGTGAAGGTCACTACCTCTCCGACGGCCAAACCTCAATACATCCAAGAGGGTCGGCGCGTCTTAGAACAGATGCGGGCTGAACTATCCGAGCTCACCTCCACCCAAGTGCATCAAGTGGAGGCGTTGCTGGGGCGATACCAATCCGTTTTTTCGAGTCATGAAGATGACTTCGGTTGCACCATGGCAATTACTCATGAAATTCCCACAGGAGAGACAACGTCCATATGCGAACGCTACCATCAGATCCCCCCTCAGTTGTACCAAGAAGTAAGAGAGATGATCGGTCAGATGCTGCAGGTGGGTCTCATTAGAGAGAGTTAGAGTCCGTGGGTGGCCCCTATTGTACTGGTGCGGAAAAAGGATGGAACTTTGAGGTTCTGTGTGGACTAACGCCTGTACTGTACGGTATTCATACCCTCTGCCCCGGATTGAGGAGTTTCTGCATTGGGCAAGGCCAAATTCTTTTCCACGCTGGATCTCGCCAGTAGCTACTAGTGCCCATTTCCGAAAAGGATCGGGCGAAGATGGCCTTCAACTTCCCATGGACCTCTTTGAATTCAACCGAATGCCGTTCGGCTTGGCCAATGCCCCCGATATGTTCCAGCGGCTGATGGAAAGGTGTCTGGACGCTTGAACTTTGAGGCCACCCATCTACTTGGATGATATCATTGTGTACGCTGCCTCATTTGAAGACCATTTACGGAGACTTGAGCAGGTGCTGAGCCATCTACAGAAGTATGGGCTAAAAGTGAAACCCCAGAAGTGTCACCTGTTCCGGACTCAGATCGAGTACTTGGGGCATATAGTTTCCGCCGAGGGAGTGAGACCTTCACAAGAGAAGATTGCGGTGATCAGAGATTGGCCGACTCCAGAAAGTGTGAAGGATGTACTTGCATTCCTAGGACTAACGAGATACTACCGTTGTTTCGTGAAGAACTTTACCCGAGTGGTGCAACCGTTGCTCGAACTCCTGAAGGGAGTACCGCCTGAATGCCAAGGGTAGATCCATTCACTGGGAAGAAAGGCAGGAGATGGCGTTCTGTGTCCGCTTATGCGGACTTCTCTTTACCGTTCATTCTCCACACTGACGGCAGCTTGCACGGACTTGGAACGGTGTTGTCGTAGGTGCAGGATGGGAGAGAGAGGGTGATCACCTATGCTAGTCGGTCCCTCCACGATTCCGAGCGCAACCTGGACAATTACAGCTCCTTCAAGCTGGAGTTGCTGGCGTTTGGCGTGGGCTAACTCAGAGAGATATGCAGAATATCTGTCTGGCTCGGAGGTGCTGGTAGTACCGATAATAACCTGTTGGCTCACCTGGAGAACGCTAAGCTAGGCGCCTTAGAACAACGTTGGATGGCCATAATGGCAAAGTTCCAGTACCGGATCGCCTACAGGAGAGGAGCAGAGAACACACACGCTGACGCCCTATCTAAAGCAAGACAAGCACCACCGGGGAAGAGTAGGGATGAATTGCTGGAGAGGGAGGATGTTCCCCGATCTCAAAGGACCGCTGGGACGGCGGTGGCCACTCTAGACCAGATGCAAAGCCTCCACCATGAAGGAGAATTGGGAAGATCATGGATGAATGGGTCCAATTACAGAAGGAGGACCGTGAACTTGCTTTGTTTAGGAACTGGGTGACGGTGGGGGAGCTGCCTAGTCCAGAGCAGCGAAGTGCTTTGACCCCAGAAGCATTGAAGATCTTCCGGCAGTGAGAGGGCTGCAGATGAGAAATTGACTGTTATACCGGAAGGAGCAACTCCGGGAAGAATTGGGATCTTCCTGGCAGGTGATGATACCGGAGACAGTATTACCTACACTTGCTACCGAAGCTCATGAGAGGAGGGCTCACTTCGGCCTTGAGAAAACGCTTCAGTGGCTACAATGGTTCATTTACCATCCACGATTGAGAGTGGTGGTCGAAGAGGCTTGTAGGCTCTATCTGGCCTGTGAGTTGGCCAAGTCCACAGAACAACGAGCTCCTTTGTAGAAGATAGCAACCTCCGCTCCCCTGGAACTATTGACTGTTGATTATATGACAATCGGGCAAGGCCATCAGGGATTTGACCACTGCCTAGTGATGGTAGACCATTTCACAAAATTTTCAGTGGTGACGTCCACCCGAGATCAGACAGCTGAGACTGCTGCATATGCTATCTGCAAACACTTCATTCAGGTGTACGGGTGTCCACAGCGGATCCATTCAGATCAGGGAGCATGTTTCTTGGGCAAAGTGATGGATGAATTGTAGCGGATCTACCGGTTTGACAGGTCACATACCACACCATATCATCCTCAGGGAAATGGGGCTTGCGAATGATTCCATCATACCCTGATTTAGATGCTAAGGACTCTGAAAGATGATTGAAAGGCCAGGTGTCCAGAAATTGTGTGGATCTATAACAATCGAGTCCATCAAAACAACGGCCACATGCCTTACTTCTTGTTGTTCGGCCGAGCAGGGAAGTACATCATTGAGCTGGACCTGGATCCAGGGAAGGACTACCCACAAATGGGGGTGTCTACCTGGGTCAGAGAACATCGTCACCGGCTACAGTCCTTGCATCGTTTGGTGCTGACTCGGCTCTTGGGGCTGGAGCATGTTGAGAAACTTCCTCTCCGGGAGACAGATCTTCAGGTGGGTGATTGAGTGTTGGTGCGGGACAAGCATCCCCATGACAAGCTGGAAAACCAATGGGCCATACAGAATGAAGCGTCAAGTTATTGTGGAAGGACCTGTGTATGAAGTTTTTCCAGAAGGAGAAGAAAATGCACCCACCAGAGTGGTCCATAGGAATATGCTCCTGCCATGCCTCTCTGAAGATGCCATGCAGAGGGAAGAAGCTCCCAAAGTTTCTGAAGAAGTGCCTCTTGTGATTGTGGAGGAGGAAGAGGCACTGAAAGTATGACCGCGGATCAGGTGTCACGCCGCCTGTCACGCTGCTCTCACCTGGGGGCGGGACCCTGCGCCCGATGTCACCACTTCCGTCGCCACGGCCGCTCCGGGGGTCCCGTCGGGTGCGCGCTCGCACCTCTCGTACTTAGTTCCATGGCTGCACTATGTTGCTAGTGAGCATGTGCGCTCTTCTTGGTTCTAGCTGCAGCCTTGCCCTCTCTATGGTCCTGGAGGACCCGACCCGGAAGTCCTAGCACGCATGCCCTATATCAGACTACCTGTTCCTATGGGACATGCCTGATTATTGTTGTGCTTCCTGGCTTGGTCTGCTTGGTCCTTGCCTGGCTGTGCACTGTATTCGGGTCATCTGCCTTGTGCTCTGTTCCTGTACTCTGCCTTGCCGTGCTTCAGTGCACACGCTCAGCCTCTGCTCTGTGCTCTCTCTTGCTCCTTTGCTCACGCTCAGCTTCTGCCTTGATCCTGTCATGCTTCTCAGCACACCCTCTGTCTAACCTTGCTCTCATAACGATATATTCACCGCACACTCAGAGGAATATAATGCCAACAAGTGTTCATTTTATTATGTACAAAACATGTGGGAGCCAAAAAAGAATATAGAGCACCAGATGGAAGCGATATACATATAACGACGTTTCGGCTCAGCCCGAGCCTTTATCAGTTTATCGCTGTAAATAAAGAAAGATACGTCAAAACATATGCAGAGAAAAAACAAATGTAAAAAAACAAAAAAGAGAATATACAACACCATAAAAACATCACATTATCCAAATATAATACAGTGATAGAGACACATATATACACATATAAATTATACTCCTTTCATGGAGAACATGGACAGAGGCCCAGTAAACTAGTACCATAATAGGTAGAATAAGGGGGAAGAAGAGGGTTACCTGAATCCGGTTTTGGATCTTTGAATAAATAGGAAGAGAACTCCCAAGAGAATAGCCCAAGAAAGACGGCTGAAAGGAATTTGTCAACATCATGGTTAGTAAAATAGATAAAGTTGTAATTGTAGTTACTCTAGTTTTCTAAATATGGTTGTCTGTGTGCAGTATTTAGTACATCAGCATTGTGGGGAAAATACCATCCTTGTAATAATAAGCCTTATGTTAACCTACTGGTCATAATAATAATAGAAGAGATTAAGTATATGGTATCAGATAGGGCAGTAAGAGTACTTGCCCGCAGAGTGTTGAAATAGTGTAATTAATAGAAAAATGAATATACACACAGAGTATAACAGTGCTAGCATTGCACTAAAGTGTATTATGTGTGTTGTGCAGGATGTGCACATATAGATCGCTATGAAACAGCGCTCTTATAAGAATGCAGGACAACACACATTATGTGTGTTGCGCATGATATGCACAATGTCATCTCATAAATCACTGTGTAACAGCGCTCTTATATGAATGCAAGACGTCACATTAAGAGGAGGGGGCCTGTGTCGGTTACCTGTAGTTGTAGTGCTGTAAAGCGGCGCTCCCGCGCCTGGCTGCAATGGCTTCATGCTATCCCTCGGTATGTGGCTGTATTTATGTAAGAGCCCGGGTGGCCGCATCCGGCCGGAAGTGAAACCCCTGAACCGGAAGTGACGTCGCGCTGTCTTAGTATCGACACTGCGCATGTCTGTGATGGTTGTCAGGGTGATCAGCAGGTTGGCGTCCCTGTAGATTGTCTAGTTGCGCCGATAAGTGTGTGTATATATTGCATAAAAGCAACCGTATAGTTATATAATATGGAGACAGCGTCACCAAATTGCAGGAAAATAGTAAAGTCAAACTAGCTAATAAATAAGGAGGCATATGGAAAATATGTGAACCATAAACAGAAAAAGGAAAAATAAAATCTGTAAAGGGCAAAAACAAACAATGTGAAACAAAATAGATGGTAAAATAAGGAAAGTAAAAAATAAAAAAATAAAAATAAGAAAAAATAAAAAATAAAAATAAATATAAAAATAAAAATGAAGATAAAAGTAAATAAAAATAAAAATAAATATAATGGAAAAAATCGAATACAAAAACAACGTAGTTGACCTTACGCAAATAATTACCTATGCGTGCATTGTATATATAGGGTTATGGTTATAAAAATAGAAAATAAAAAATAAAAAATAAAAATAAAAAATAATAATGAAATAAAAAAAGGAAAATAAAGATCCAAAATAAGTAGGAGTCCAGTGGGCGGAGCAAAACTCACCTAGGGTAATAGTATATTAGCGAGTCAGTAAAATAACAGAAAAAACAGAGAAAAGGTTATTAACAATTATAGAAGCCAGTCTATTTCTCTATTCAGCCCCCTAGGGGCTAGAGTGTCTAACTTATGTATCCAATAAGTTTCTCTCTCTCTTAATAATTTAACATGGTCGCCCCCTCTCCTTGGGCGTGGTACATGCTCGATTACCTGAAATTTTAATTGTGCGACCGAATGTCGATATTTAGTGAAATGTTCAGGTAGAGGTAGCCAGTTTTTTTGACACCTGATTGTTGATTTGTGGCTAGCAATACGGTCCTTAACATGTTGGGTTGTTTCACCTACATAGAGGAGGCCACATGGGCATTTAACCAAGTAGACCACAAAGTTCGAATCACATGTATAGTAGCCGCGTATAGGGAAGGATTTACCTGTCCTTGGATGGGTAATACTGTCCGATCTAATCACATTCGAACAGGCTGCGCAACTTAGACAGGGGAATGTACCGCAACGGCGAGAGGCAAGTAGCCTTTGCGTAGTAATAGGAAGTTTACTGCCTATGTCAGCCCTAACAACTTTATCGCGAATGTTCGTAGGACGTTTTGTGCAGATTAAAACTGGAGCTTCAAAGGAGCCGACGTCAGGGTAAGCCTTATAGAGGAGGGGCCAGTGTTTTTTGATAATAGAGTAAACTTTGGGCATCAGTGGATGGAAAGTATGTACAAATGGAATCCTTTCTTTTGCGCATGTCCTCGGTAGAGGAGATGGAGGGGTTAATACCCGTTGTTTTTCAACCTCAAGTAGTTTAGATGGGTAACATCTGTCCTTAAATTTTTTTGCCATAATATCAAGTTTCTCATTGCGAATATCGTGATCAGAGACAATACGTGCCACCCTATTAAATTGTGAGCGTGGAAGACTATTTTTGGTGGCCTTTGGGTGACAACTCGAGTAGTGTAGAAGGCTGTTGGTATCCGTAGGTTTACAGTATAGATCTGTGGAAAGATTCCCCTCACAATCCTGTATAACCTTTGTATCAAGAAAAGGGACCGATTCCATATTGAAATGTAGCGTGAACTGCAGTTCTGGACGGATGGAGTTAAGGTGTAAGTAGAAATCCTGTAGTGATGATGTAGTTCCTGTCCAAATAAAAAAGATATCATCGATATAACGGTGATATTCTGTAGCATGTTGTAGGAAAAGATCATTACAGAACACATGATTGATCTCGAAATGGTTCATGTAGGCATTAGCATACGCCGGCGCTATATTCGCACCCATCGCAGTCCCGCACTTCTGTATATAATAGGTATCCTCGTACAAAAAGTAGTTCTCATGTAATACAAGACTGAGAAGGTCTAAACAAAATTGTATGGAGTCTGCTGACAATTCTGAGGAGTTTAGTAAAAATCTTGCAGCTTCAATCCCTTTGTCATGGGTAATTGAAGTGTAGAGGCTATTGACATCGAGGGTGGTGAGAATGCTACCCGGGGGTATTTTGCCTACCTGTTTAATGATACTCAAGAATTGACCCGTATCCAAGAGGTAGGATCTAGTCTGTTTAACTAAGGGTGTGAATATTTTCTCGAGAAAAATAGACAGTGGGGATAAAACCGAGTCGGTAGATGCGACAATCGGTCTGCCTGGCGGATTTTCTAGAGATTTATGTATCTTGGGAAGTATATAGAACACTGGTGTAATTGGATGAGGGTTCACAAGGAAACTGGCAGTTTTGTGATCAATTATGTGACGGTCCAAGTATGTTTTAGTTAGGTCCCTAATCTTGTGAGTAATGGTGGAAACCGGATCCCTAGGAATAATCCCATATGTGCTGCTGTCAGATAATTGTCTATTCACTTCCTTGTTGTAATCAATATAGTTCATGACAACTAAGGCACCGCCTTTGTCAGCCGGTTTAATTATAATATTCTTATTGCTGTTAATGGAGTTGAGAGCCTGTTTCTCAGCAGGTGATAGATTGGAGTGAGTAGGAAAGAGACCGAGTTTTGCCTGGTGGGACAGCATTTTGACCTCACGGTCTACCAATGAAATAAATGTCTCCGTCGCATGGTATGTGCAAGGAGGACAAAATTTACTTGGACTGCGAAGGCCAAGTGTAGAAATAGACAATTCCGGAATCTGAACATCACCCGATATTGGAAATCCCTCGCCCATAGGGTTAGGAGATAAGCCAAAATGGGTTTTGAGTCTAACTGTCCGATAAAATCTCTTGAGATCCTTCTCGAGTTGAAATGCATCCCACTTAGGAGTGGGACAAAAAGATAGTCCCTTCTGTAGCAACGAGAGCTCAGAGGGAGACAGGAGATAGTCCGAAATGTTGATCACCAGGTCTGATGCTGCATCTGGTGTCTCACCTGTGAACGCGTTGCCATTCTTTCTCCTGCCTCGCCTAATGGGTCTGTGGTTCGCTGGTCCCCTCGGCGGCCCCGTCCTAAAAAACGTTGTCTGCCAGAGTTTACGGAGGACTCGCTCCCGGAACTGAAAGACCCATTTCCTCGTTGGTAGCGGGATCTGCGCCATTGGCCCGTAGTAGCAGATGTATCGTTCCATTTGTATATTCTGTTCATAGAATAGTCATCTGAGTCACGTTGAAATTTCTGCCTCTTTCGTTCCTGTAGAGACTTCTGATGTTCGGACAGGATTTTCTCAGTTTTGGATTTCAATAATGTCCACTCAGTTGAGGAAATAGAGGTGGAAAGTTGCGCTTCGATAGCCTGTATATTCTGCTTAGTTTCCACAATAGCCCTCTGGAGATATTCTACTGTCAATATAATAATGTCTAGGGAATACTTATTGAGTATTTTTTTGTATTTCTCACAATACTCTGTATTATCAGAGAAGAGAGTAGGACGGAGATTACTCCTGAGTCCCCTCGGAATTTTACTCTGTCTATGATATTCTGCTAATGTGGTACAATGCAGGTCATACGAAATTAATTTGCGTTTTGCTTTTTCATAGTCTCGAGTCCTTAGTTCTTGGACTGGAGTTCTCAAGAATTCATTGGAACTAGTAACTTGAGCCAAAATATTGGAACAAGTGGCCAAATCATAAGCAAATGTGTCAGTAGACATGTAGAGATAGGGGAATGACTGGTGCAAGCGCCAATATAACAACGTAATCTAGAAAGAAAGCGTGCACTCAAGTCTTAGTAATGAGGTGCAGGTGTAATGGACCAATAGGTCCTATTACTAATAACGATATATTCACCGCACACTCAGAGGAATATAATGCCAACAAGTGTTCATTTTATTATGTACAAAACATGTGGGAGCCAAAAAAGAATATAGAGCACCAGATGGAAGCGATATACATATAACGACGTTTCGGCTCAGCCCGAGCCTTTATCAGTTTATCGCTGTAAATAAAGAAAGATACATCAAAACATATGCAGAGAAAAAACAAATGTAAAAAAACAAAAAAGAGAATATACAACACCATAAAAACATCACATTATCCAAATATAATACAGTGATAGAGACACATATATACACATATAAATTATACTCCTTTCATGGAGAACATGGACAGAGGCCCAGTAAACTAGTACCATAATAGGTAGAATAAGGGGGAAGAAGAGGGTTACCTGAATCCGGTTTTGGATCTTTGAATAAATAGCAAGAGAACTCCCAAGAGAATAGCCCAAGAAAGATGGCTGAAAGGAATTTGTCAAGATGCAGCATCAGACCTGGTGATCAACATTTCGGACTATCTCCTGTCTCCCTCTGAGCTCTCGTTGCTACAGAAGGGACTATCTTTTTGTCCCACTCCTAAGTGGGATGCATTTCAACTCGAGAAGGATCTCAAGAGATTTTATCGGACAGTTAGACTAAAAAAACCATTTTGGCTTATCTCCTAACCCTATGGGCGAGGGATTTCCAATATCGGGTGATGTTCAGATTCCGGAATTGTCTATTTCTACACTTGGCCTTCGCAGTCCAAGTAAATTTTGTCCTCCTTGCACATACCATGCGACAGAGACATTTATTTCATTGGTAGACCGTGAGGTCAAAATGCTGTCCCACCAGGCACAACTCGGTCTCTTTCCTACTCACTCCAATCTATCACCTGCTGAGAAACAGGCTCTCAACTCCATTAACAGCAATAAGAATATTATAATTAAACCGGCTGACAAAGGCGGTGCCTTAGTTGTCATGAACTATATTGATTACAACAAGGAAGTGAATAGACAATTATCTGACAGCAGCACATATGGGATTATTCCTAGGGATCCGGTTTCCACCATTACTCACAAGATTAGGGACCTAACTAAAACATACTTGGACCGTCACATAATTGATCACAAAACTGCCAGTTTCCTTGTGAACCCTCATCCAATTACACCAGTGTTCTATATACTTCCCAAGATACATAAATCTCTAGAAAATCCGCCAGGCAGACCGATTGTCGCATCTACCGACTCGGTTTTATCCCCACTGTCTATTTTTCTCAAGAAAATATTCACACCCTTAGTTAAACAGACTAGATCCTTCCTCTTGGATACGGGTCAATTCTTGAGTATCATTAAACAGGTAGGCAAAATACCCCCGGGTAGCATTCTCACCACCCTCGATGTCAATAGCCTCTACACTTCAATTACCCATGACAAAGGGATTGAAGCTGCAAGATTTTTACTAAACTCCTCAGAATTGTCAGCAGACTCCATACAATTTTGTTTAGACCTTCTCAGTCTTGTATTACATGATAACTACTTTTTGTACGAGGATACCTATTATATACAGAAGTGCGGGACTGCGATGGGCGCGAATATAGCGCCGGCGTATGCTAATGCCTACATGAACCATTTCGAGATCAATCATGTGTTCTGTAATGATCTTTTCCTACAACATGCTACAGAATATCACCGTTATATCGATGATATCTTTTTTATTTGGACAGGAATTACATCATCACTACAGGATTTCTACTTACACCTTAACTCCATCCGTCCAGAACTACAGTTCACGCTACATTTCAATATGGAATCGGTCCCTTTTCTTGATACAAAGGTTATACAGGATTGTGAGGGGAATCTTTCCACAGATCTATACTGTAAACCTACGGATACCAACAGCCTTCTACACTACTCGAGTTGTCACCCAAAGGCCACCAAAAATAGTCTTCCACGCTCACAATTTAATAGGGTGGCACGTATTGTCTCTGATCACGATATTCGCAATGAGAAACTTGATATTATGGCAAAAAAATTTAAGGACAGATGTTACCCATCTAAACTACTTGAGGTTGAAAAACAACGGGTATTAACCCCTCCATCTCCTCTACCGAGGACATGCGCAAAAGAAAGGATTCCATTTGTACATACTTTCCATCCACTGATGCCCAAAGTTTACTCTATTATCAAAAAACACTGGCCCCTCCTCTATAAGGCTTACCCTGACGTCGGCTCCTTTGAAGCTCCAGTTTTAATCTGCACAAAACGTCCTACGAACATTCGAGATAAAGTTGTTAGGGCTGACATAGGCAGTAAACTTCCTATTACTACGCAGAGGCTACTTGCCTCTCGCCGTTGCGGTACATTCCCCTGTCTAAGTTGCGCAGCCTGTTCGAATGTGATTAGATCGGACAGTATTACCCATCCAAGGACAGGTAAATCCTTCCCTATACGCGGCTACTATACATGTGATTCGAACTTTGTGGTCTACTTGGTTAAATGCCCATGTGGCCTCCTCTATGTAGGTGAAACAACCCAACATGTTAAGGACCGTATTGCTAGCCACAAATCAACAATCAGGTGTCAAAAAAACTGGCTACCTCTACCTGAACATTTCACTAAATATCGACATTCGGTCGCACAATTAAAATTTCAGGTAATCGAGCATGTACCACGCCCAAGGAGAGGGGGCGACCATGTTAAATTATTAAGAGAGAGAGAAACTTATTGGATACATAAGTTAGACACTCTAGCCCCTAGGGGGCTGAATAGAGAAATAGACTGGCTTCTATAATTGTTAATAACCTTTTCTCTGTTTTTTCTGTTATTTTACTGACTCGCTAATATACTATTACCCTAGGTGAGTTTTGCTTCGCCCACTGGACTCCTACTTATTTTGGATCTTTATTTTCCTTTTTTTATTTCATTATTATTTTTTATTTTTATTTTTTATTTTTTATTTTCTATTTTTATAACCATAACCCTATATATACAATGCACGCATAGGTAATTATTTGCGTAAGGTCAACTACGTTGTTTTTGTATTCGATTTTTTCCATTATATTTATTTTTATTTTTATTTACTTTTATCTTCATTTTTATTTTTATATTTATTTTTATTTTTTATTTTTTCTTATTTTTATTTTTTTATTTTTTACTTTCCTTATTTTACCATCTATTTTGTTTCACATTGTTTGTTTTTGCCCTTTACAGATTTTAGTTTTCCTTTTTCTTTTTATGGTTCACTATTTTCCATATGCCTCCTTATTTATTAGCTAGTTTGACTTTACTATTTTCCTGCAATTTGGTGAACTGTCCATGTTCTCCATGAAAGGAGTATAATTTATATGTGTATATATGTGTCTCTATCACTGTATTATATTTGGATAATGTGATGTTTTTATGGTGTTGTATATTCTCTTTTTTGTTTTTTTACATTTGTTTTTTCTCTGCATATGTTTTGATGTATCTTTCTTTATTTACAGCGATAAACTGATAAAGGCTCGGGCTGAGCCGAAACGTCGTTATATGTATATCGCTTCCATCTGGTGCTCTATATTCTTTTTTGGCTCCCACATGTTTTGTACATAATAAAATGAACACTTGTTGGCATTATATTCCTCTGAGTGTGCGGTGAATATATCGTTATTAGTAATAGGACCTATTGGTCCATTACACCTGCACCTCATTACTAAGACTTGAGTGCACGCTTTCTTTCTAGATAACCTTGCTCTCAGGCGTGCTCCTTCGCACGCGCCCTGCTTTGTTTGCACCCGGGCGTGCTTGGCTGTGCAAGCCGTATGTGCCCTTGTGTATCCGCCATACACTATCCTGTATCTAACACACTCTCGTGTACATGCCTTGTATTGTCCTGTACTCTCCGTGCTCCGATACACTCGCCCTGTATTGTCCTATACCTTGTGTGTCCCTGTGTCCACGCTTTGCACACACTTGTACTCTGCACATCCCCTGTTGCTAGACACACTCACTCTTGTCTCCTGTGAGCCGGCCACCTGGTTCCAGCAGTCATGGCACCTCACCCCCTTGGGCTTGCCCCTAACGCTCCCTGTATAGGGGGTGGTCCTCACTAGGTCATCTCGCCCTAGGTGGGTTGGTGCCACGACCCAGTAGGTCCACTCCAGGAGTCGTTCTCCTAAGGTGTAGTGCCCCACCATCCAGGTAAGGTGGGAACTCCTTTCCACGCTCCAACACTCACATCCCACACGACAGGGTAGTTCAGCACAACCACATTGAGGGCTCTCTCTCCTCCTAGACATTAGGAGTGCCTTGGTGGTTCCCTGCTTGGAACACTGGATGTGCTGGGAGGTGGGTGGAGTTGGGATCCATATAAAAGGTTGGGAAGGTTTAGAATTACAGATCAGTCTGAGAGGTCAGTCTGACGGGAGGGCAGGCGGGAGAAGGAAAGTCAGTCAGGAGTGTCTGAGGATGGGTCTGAGGAGAAGGAGAGAAGAAGGAGTGCTGCAGCTGCCTCAGTAATCTGAGCCAGCTGGCACGGGAAAGGAACAAGAGAGAGAGAGACGTAGAACTGCAACCTAAGCTTCCATAGGAAAGAGAGACAAGTATGGAATGAAGGAGTAGAGAGAACAGAGAGGAGTTGTGGATTGGAAGAGGAACCCTGCCTATAGGTTCTCAGCGCAAGGCCGGGGCCCGGTCCCTGAGGTTGTATGGACACTTATGGTTCTGCAGCAGACATCGGTGGAGTAGTTGGCTGTAAATGCACTACTCCCAACTTAGACTCGGGGCACAACAGCAACTGAATAGAGAGCCAGGACTCCGGAGAAAGGGGTCCCCGACAGAGGCTACAGCTGTCTACCATACGAGTAGAATTGCTAGGAACATCTGACAGGAGGAACTCCAGAGTACCACGGTACTGGAGAGCTTCACACTAAAGGAGCATTGGCGGAGTCATTCAGGAAAGGTACATGTTGGCGGAGTGTTGGAGAGGAGAGCCCTGACTTGCCCGGGAGGTTGGCTGAGTCTCTGCCCTGGAGGACACGGCATGGAAGCGGGCACCAGTGTGTACCACGAACTGTGAGTAAAGCGTTGAAACTGCAAGCCCTGGTGTCCTCCATTCATTTGCGCACTAACATCTTCAGCACCACTACACCTGGGTACCAATCCCCTCACCGCTTGTGCCTCTCCTCTAATCTTACATCCACACTGCCCTGGGACTACAGCTCCACCTGTGGGGAGCTACACCATCTTTGCTGCACCATCTCATCAGTCCCAGTGGATCTGCATGCAGCGTTTGCTTAACATCTTACTTGCCAAACACCACAGGTGGCGTCACAAACTGCTCACATATACTATATCACAAACCACCATTGATTTGGGCGCCCAGGGTCACGGACCGGGTCACCGCCGCTGTGACACATTTCCCCCTGACACCGGCCCAGTACCGAGTACCCCACGGCCCCATCATTCGAGGGCCACAAAAAATGATCACCTTGAGGCTGTGTACCCACGTAAGCATTTTTTCCGCGTTTTTTTACCAGCAAAAATGCTTTAAAAAATGCTTAAATGAAGCATCCCATTCATTTTAATGAATTCCGAACTTTTTGTGCATATTGATGCGTTTTTTTCCGTGAAAAAAACGCATCGCAGTAAAAAACACAGCATGCTCATTAACCCCTTCACCCCCAAGGGTGGTTTGCATGTTCATGACCGGGCCAATTTTTACAATTCTGACCACTGTACTTTTATGAGGTCATAACTCTGGAACGCTTCCATGGATCCCGGTGATTCTGACATTGTTTTCTCGTGACATATTGTACTTCATGATAGTGGTAAAATTTCATTCAAATAACTTGTGTTTATTTGTGAGAAAAACGGAAATTTGGCAAAAATTTCACAATTTTCCAACTTTGAATTTTTATGCCCTTAAATCACAGAGATACGGCACACAAAAAACTTGATAACTAACATTTCCCACATGTTTACTTTACATCAGCACAATTTTGGAACCAAAATTTTTTTTTGTTAGGAAGTTATAAGGGTTAAAAGTTGACCAGCGATTTCTCATTTTTACAACACCATTTTATTTTTAGGACCACATCACATTTGAAGCCACTTTGAGGAGTCTATATGATAGAAAATACCCAAAAGTGACACCATTCTAAAAACTGCACCCCTTAAGGTGCTCAAAACCACATTCAAGAAGTTTATTAACCCTTTAGGTGCGTCACAGGAATTTTTTTGAATATTTAAAAAAAAATGAACATCTAACTTTTTTTCACAAAAAAAATACTTCAGGTTCAATTTTTTTTATTTTACCAAGGGTAACAGGTAAAATTGGACTGCAAAAGTTATTGTACAATTTGTCCTGAGTACGCTGATACCTGATATGTGGGGGGAACGACTGTTTCGGCGCATGGCAGAGCTCAGAATGGAAGGAGCGCCGTTTGACTTTTTTCAATGCAAAATTGGCTGGAATTCAGATCGGACGCCATGTCACGTTTGGATAGTCCCTGATGTACCTAAACAGTGGAAACCCCCTACAAATGACCCCATTTTGGAAACTAGACCCCCCAAGGAACTTATCTAGATATGTGGTGAGAACTTTGAACCCACAAGGGCTTTACAGAAGTTTATAATGTACAGCGGTACAATTAAGAAATCATATTTTTTCCACAAAAATGATCTTTTCACCCCAATTTTTATTTTCCCAAGGGTAACAGGACCCTAAAAGTTATTGTGCAATTTGTCCTGAGTACGCTGATACCCCACATGTGGGGGTAAACCACTATTTGGGCGCATGGCAGAGCTCGGAAGGGAAGCAGCGCCATTTGACGTTTTTGGCTGGAATTGAAATCGGACACCATGTCGCGATTGGAAAACCCCTGATGTACCAAAACAGTGGAAACCCCCCACAAATGACACCATTTTGGAAACTAGACCCCCTAAGGAAATTATCTAGATGTGTGGTGAGAACTTTGAACCCCCAAGGGCTTCACAGAAGTTTATAACAAAGCCGTACAATTAAAAAATCATATTTTTTCCACAAAAATGATTTTTTCACCCTCAATTCTTATTTTTCCAAGGGTAACAGGACCCTAAAAGTTATTGTGCAATTTGTCCTGAGTACGCTGATACCCCACATGTGGGGGTAAACCACTATTTGGGCGCATGGCAGAGCTCGGAAGGGAAGCAGCGCCATTTGACGTTTTTGGCTGGAATTGAGATCGGACACCATGTCGCAATTGGAAAACCCCTGATGTACCTAAACAGGGGAAACCCCCCACAAATGACACCATTTTGTAAACTAGACCCCCCAAGGAACTTATCTATAT
Organism: Dendrobates tinctorius; assembly: GCF_039654945.1. NCBI lineage: Eukaryota > Metazoa > Chordata > Amphibia > Anura > Dendrobatidae > Dendrobates > Dendrobates tinctorius. The sequence continues at coordinate 3,037,890 of NW_027361696.1, read as the reverse complement.
GTGTGGTGAGCACTTTGAACCCCCCAGTGATTCACAGAAGTTTATAACGCCCGGGCGTGAAAATAAAAAATTCGTATTTTTTCCACAAACATGATCTTTTAGTCACCATTTTTTTATTTTCCCAAGGGTACCAGGAGAAATTAGACCCCAAAAATTGTTGTCCAATTTGTCCTGAGTATGCTGATACCCCATATGTGGGAGAAAACTACTGTATGGGCATACGTCGGGGCTCGGAAGGGAAGTAGTGACGTTTTGGAATGCAGACTTTGATGGAATGGTCTGTGGGTGTCATGATGCCTTTGGAGAGCCCCTAATGTACCTAAACAGTGGAAACCCCCACAAATGACCCCATTTTGGAAACGAGACCCTCTAAGGACCTTATCTAGATGTGTGGTGAGCACTTTGAACCCCCAAGGGCTTCACAGAAGTTTATAATGCCCGGGCATGAAAATAAAAAAATCGTATTTTTTCCACAAACATGATCAATTAGTCCCCAATTTTTTTATTTTCCCAAGGGTAACAGGAGAAATTGAACCCCAAAAGTTGTTGCCCAATTTGTCCTGAGTATGCTGACACCCCATATGTGGGAGAAAACTACTGTATGGACACACGTCAGGGCTCGGAAGGGAAGTAGTGACGTTTTGGAATGCAGACTTTGATGGAATGGTCTGTGGGTGTCATGTTGCCTTTGGAGAGCCCCTAATGTACCTAAACAGTGGAAACCCCCACAAATGACCCCATTTTGGAAACGAGACCCTCTAAGGACCTTATCTAGATGTGTGGTGAGCACTTTGAACCCCCAAGGGCTTCACAGAAGTTTATAATGCCCGGGCATGAAAATAAAAAAATCGTATTTTTTCCACAAACATGATCAATTAGTCCCCAATTTTTTTATTTTCCCAAGGGTAACAGGAGAAATTGAACCCCAAAAGTTGTTGTCCAATTTGTCCTGAGTACGCTGACGCCCCATATGTGGGAGAAAACTACTGTATGGACACACGTCGGGGCTCGGAAGGGAAGTAGTGACGTTTTGGAATGCAGACTTTGAGGGCATGTTCTGCGGGTGTCATGTTGCCTTTGGAGGACCCCTAATGTACCTAAACAGTGGAAACCCCCCACAAATGACCCCATTTTGGAAACGAGACCCCCTGAGGAACTTATCTAGATGTGTGGTGAGCACTTTGAACCCCCAAGGGCTTCACAGAAGTTTATAATGCCCGGGCATGAAAATAAAAAAATCGTATTTTTTCCACAAACATGATCAATTAGTCCCCAATTTTTTCATTTTCCCCAAGGGTACAGGAACAGGAGAAATTGGACCCCAAAAGTTGTTGTCCAATTTGTCATGAGTCGCTGACATCCCATATGTGGGAGAAAACTACTGTATGGACACACGTCGGGGCTCGGAAGGGAAGCAGTGACTTTTTGGAATGCAGACTTTGATGGAATGGTCTGCGGGTGTCATGTGCGTTTGGAGAGCCCCTTATGTACCTAAACTATTGAAACTCCCCACAAGTGACCCCCATTTTGGACACTAGACCCCCCACGGAACTTATCTAGATGTGTGGTGAGCACTTTGAACCCCCAAGTGCTTCGCAGAAGTTTATAACGCTCGGACGTGAAAATAAAAAAATCATTTTTTTCCACAAAAATGATATTTTTGCCCCCAATTGTTTATTTTCCTAAGGGTAACAGGAGAAATTGGACCCCATAAATTGTTTTGCAATTTGTCCTGAGTAGGCTGATACCCTACATGTGGGGGTAAAACACTGTTTGGGCACATGGCAGAGCTTGGAAGGGAAGGAGCACCATTTGACTTTTTCAACTCAGAATTGGCTGGAATTGAGATCAGACGCCATGTTGCATTTGGAGAGCCCCTGATGTGCCCAAACAGTGGAAACCCCCAATTCTAACTCCAACCCGAACCCCAACACACCCCTAACCCTAATCTCAGCCCTAACCCTAACCCTAGCCCTAACCCTAGCCCTAACCCTAACCCTAGCCCTAGCCCTAACCCTAGCCCTAACCCTTCCCTAACCCTAACCCTAGCCCTAACCCTAGCCCTAACCCTAACCCTAATGGAAAAATGGAAATAAATACATTTTTTTTATTTTATTATTTTTCCCTAACTAAGGGGGTGATAACGGGGGGGTTTGATTTACTATTTATGGCGGTTTTTATATTTGGCACCTGTTGCACGCTAAAAGACGCTTTTTATTGTAAAAATAGTTTTTGCATCACCACATATTGCGAGCTATAATTTTTCCGTATTTTGACCCACTGAGTCATGTGAGGTCTTATTTTTTGCGGGACGAGTTGATGTTTTTATTGGTACCATTTTCGGGCACGTGACATTTTTTGATCGCTTTTTATTCCGATTTTTGGGACGCAGAATGAACAAAAACCAGCGTTTCATGAATTTCTTTTGGGGGGGTGCGTTTACACCGTTCCGCGTGTGGTAAAATTGATAAAGCAGTTTTATTCTTCAGGTCAGTACGGTTACAGCGATACCTCATTTAGGTCTTTTTTTTATGTTTTGTCGGTTTTATGCAATGAAAACTATTTTATATAAAAAATAATTATTTTTGCATCGCTTTATTCTGCGAGCTATAACTTTTTTATTTTTTTGCAGATGATGCTGTGTGGCAGCTCATTTTTTGCGGGACAAGATGACGTTTTCAGCGGTACCATGGATATTTAGATGCGTCTTTTTGATCGCGCGTTATTACACTTTTTGTTTGGCGGTATGATAATAAATCATTATTTTTTGCTTCGTTTTTTATTTTTATTTTTTAAGGGGTTCGCTAAAGGGGTTAACTAATGGGACAGTTTTATAGGGCGGGTCGTTATGGACGCAGCGATACCTAATATGTGTACTTTTATTGTTTTGGGTTTTTTTATTTCCAAAAAATGGATTTATTTGGGGGAATATTTTTTTTTTTCTAATTTATTTGGCGATTTTTTTTAAATTATTTTAACACTTTTTTTTAATTTTTTTTAGCTTTATTAAATAGTCCCAGGTGGGACATCACTGTCCTGTGACAGATCGCTGATCTGTCACATCACAGATCACTGTGACAGATCAGCGATCTGTCACAGGCAGTGCAGAAGGCTTCCACATGCCTGCGCTTTGCAGGCACTGAGGAAGCCAGCTTCCTGCAGGCCCCCCGTCGCCATCTTGGATTCGGGGGCCTGCAGGAAAGGAGCCCCCGCAGCAGCGCTGCACATTGCGCTGCCGTGGGGGGCTCAGGGAAGCACGGAGGGAGCCCCCTCCCTGCCGATGCTTCCCTTTAACCCCCGGTACACCGCGATCAAACATGATCGCGGTGTGCAAGGGGTTAACGTGTCGGGGGCGGTCCGTGACTGCCCCTGACACATTGTGCCGGGTGTCAGTTGTGATAATCAGTTGACACCCGGCCGCGATCAGCGGCGCTCACCACGTGGGCGCCGCTGATCGCGGTTGACGTACTATCCCGTCCATGGGCATAGGGGCCCGGGTCCCATGGACGGGATAGTACGTCGGATGTCAGGAAGGGGTTAATTTTGCGGAAAAATCCGCATTTCTAGCTATTCTCTATGAGACTGGGGACGCGCGGAAAACACGCAGAAACCGTGCGGAAAAAAACGAGCGTTTTCTGGGAAGGAGTCCGGTTTCATGCAGAAATTTTCTGCATACATGGGTACATAGCCTGAAAATTACCCTGGTATATTTAGTCAAACAATTAATTACGGTAACTCACCCTTAATGTGACGGCTGGAGCTGCTTCTCATCACTGGGGGCTATATATATCACAGGTGGTAGGATATACAGTACTCGGGGGGGATATACAGCACTTTTTGGGTAAATGCAGCAGCTGTGGGGAGATATATAGCACTGGGGGGGACAGGGATCATCGGGGAGGCTCATAGATCACCGGGGGGACAGATCACAGAGGGGTGACACGAAGATCAAAGGGGTGCACATAGCTTTGGGTGACAGATCACAGAGGGCACATGGGAGCACAAACATCACAGGGGGTACATAGCAGGTGGGCACATAGATAACATGGGGCACAAAGCTGGGAGCCACAGATATCACAGGGGTGCACATAGCTGGGGGCACAGAGATCATGGGGGGCATATAGCTGGAGGGCACAGATCGCATAGATATCGCTTGGGGAAACAGCTGGGGGGGCACATAGATGGAGGGCACAGATCACGGGGTATATATAGGTGAGGGGCACAGATCACATGTGGAAACATAGCTAGAGGGCACAGATCATGGGGTATATATAGGTGTGGGGCACAGATCACATGTGGAAACATAGCTGGGGGCACAGAGATCATGGGGGGCACATAGCTGGAGGGCACAGATCCCCAGGGAGGCACAGAACTGCGGGCACGCACTCACAGAGATCGCTGACTCTCTGGCAGCATCTCCTCTTCCGGCCTGGGACATGTGGACGGGAGAGCATTGGGCGCTAATCCCGCCCACCCGGGCGCTAATCCCGCCCACCCAGACACTAACCCCGCCCACCCAGACGCTAACCCTGCCCTCCCAGATGACATCATCATCATGTGCAGGGCAGGCAGCGTTTTGTAATGAACACTGTGTGCCCGTGCACTTGGGGGTTACAGGGCCGGCAGCTGCCGCCCGAGCATTGGGGACTCCAGGGACCTACCCGCGGGCTGCATGGAAAGCCACTACAGGCCGCATGCGGCCCGCGGGCCGGAGGTTCCCCACCCCTGGCCTAGAGACTATTCCGAGAGACTACAGATTGTTTACATTTACTGCTTTCTCGTTTACATTTGCACAGAACAACTTGTTGGAATAATGCATATTGATCTGTATGTATTGCAACAACTACTACGGTACTGTTTGACATATTGTGCATATTGTGAGATTGTTAACAAAGTTCAGTGACAAAAAAAACCCAAAACAGACAGGATGCCCCCTCCTTCTCTTCCCTTCTTGTTGTTGTAATGCTCCCATGCTGCAAGCCACAGCAGATACCAGACTGATCACATTTCATGCTGTAAGCTGTTCAACCTGGATATGAATAAATCTACATTCTGTGTTGCTGACTCTGGATGTTACGCTGATTAATCCGCTGCTAACACAACTGCAGCGTAAAACTGTAAATGCTCAGTACATGAAATTTTGGAAAGCTTATCTATCCGCTCTGGAAATGTTCTGTGCGTAAATTGACCTGTGGGTCAGATTTTTAAATCCACAGCATATTAATTCTTTCATTAGGGAGTTCACCATTTGTAATCCACTACAAAATCCGTGGCAAAGAGTTGATGGTCCTGTTGGGACCTAGTCAAACGTTTTTAGCAAACCTTCCACAAGTGAACATTGCCTTCTTGTAGGAGGGAATGACATGAAGTAACTAGTGGAGTTGTAGAGGCCCCTTTTCACTCGTTCCTCATAGTTGACCAGTGTAAACATTCTGACGATTGATTGAGCACTTTCTTTAGTTGACTGGATCATTGCCGCAGACCCTATAACCGTTGTCAGCAGCACATTTCCTCTGTAACCAGACTGTGTGCGGCAGACAACATGCGCACTGTATGGGGACAGAACCATGCTGATTGCTCATCATAAGCAGAAAGTGATGAATTTACATTTTATATCCTCCGGGCTGTACGATTGTCGCCTGTTTAGTGACTGGCCCAAGCGAAGATCTGTGCAGATTCCCATTATGAGAGCTGATCACAGCTCATATTTGGGTATAACTACCGGCCCCAGTGATGGAGCACTGATCGCCCTTCCTTACATTATCTACAATATCTTCATTCACATTTTATCCACAGATTTTTGATCATTTTAGTTTCTTTGCATTTGAAATTAATATTTTACATTATTGCTGTCCTTTTAATTCCCTTTGATTGAGTTGATGGATTACAGGTCTCATCTTGTTGGCTGTTGCTTGGCCTCTGACAGTGTGTTCTCCCTGCGCCTCTTCTCCTCTGTATTTTAGAAGAGAAGGCGAGTCGGACACTGAGGAAGGAAGGAAACTTCTTCAGGTTTCTAACATTTCCTCTCTGCGGTTGAGTCTGATATGGGATTTGATTTCCACAGAATGTCACTGAGTCCCTGACTGCTCCAGGAGGTGTCATCCCCAGCAGCCTCCATTCTAGGGCTGTGTAAGTCGGTGGGGATGAATGTGGGGGGCACACTGTTTATGGTCGATCATCTGTCTGCTGTCTTTGGATTGTGTTTGCTTTTTTGTGCATCTGTGACTGGTTCTCATGGGGTTTGTTTGACTACAGGTGATCCTGTCATGACTTATTACTACAGCTCCCGGGCCACCGATGACTCTGCCTTGTTCCAGCTTCCATCATCTGCAGTCGTGGTAAGTACAAAACTGTCTACATCTATTACGATTCTCATAAGAAAGGCAGAGTGCAAATCTCCCACCATTCCCAACTTATTTTATTTCTGCAAAGATTGCTTTCTGGATTGACATTGTAGAACGCATACAGTAATTTGATGATGGAAATATTTAACTGCTCCTCTGAAGATTTAAGGTGTGGGTGTGTCTGTCCAAAAACTAGCAGAATAGTGAGTGCAGCTCTGAAGTATAATACAAGATGTAACTCAGGATCAGTAGCGCATGTACACAGTGATTGCACCAGCAGAATAGTGAGTGCAGCTCTGGGGTATAATACAGGATGTAACTCAGGCTCAGTAATGTAATGTATGTACACAGTGATTGCACCAGCAGAATAGTGAGTGCAGCTCTGGGGTATAATACAGGATGTAACTCAGGCTCAGTAATGTAATGTATGTACACAGTGACAGCACCAGCAGAATAGTGAGCGCAGCTCTGAAGTATAATACAGGAGGTAACTCAGGATCAGTACAGGATCAGTAGCGTATGTACACAGTGACTGCACCAGCAGAATAGTGAGTGCAGCTCTGGAATATAATACAGGATGTAACTCAGGATCAGTACAGGATCAGTAATGTATGTACACAGTGACTGCACCAGCAGAATAGTGAGTGCAGCTCTGAAGTTTAATACAAGATGTAATTCAGGATCAGTACAGGATCAGTAGCGTATGTACACAGTGACTGCACCAGCAGAATAGTGAGTGCAGCTCTGGAATATAATACAGGATGTAACTCAGGCTCAGTAATGTAATGTATGTACACAGTGACAGCACCAGCAGAATAGTGAGCGCAGCTCTGAAGTATAATACAGGAGGTAACTCAGGATCAGTACAGGATCAGTAATGTATGTACACAGTGACTGCACCAGCAGAATAGTGAGTGCAGCTCTGAAGTATAATACAAGATGTAATTCAGGATCAGTACAGGATCAGTAGCGTATGTACACAGTGACTGCACCAGCAGAATAGTGAGTGCAGCTCTGGAATATAATACAGGATGTAACTCAGGCTCAGTAATGTAATGTATGTACACAGTGACAGCACCAGCAGAATAGTGAGCGCAGATCTGAAGTATAATACAAGATGTAATTCAGGATCAGTACAGGATCAGTAGCGTATGTACACAGTGACTGCACCAGCAGAATAGTGAGTGCAGCTCTGGAATATAATACAAGATGTAACTCAGGATCAGTAATGTAATGTATGTACACAGTGACCACACCAGCAGAATAGTGAGTGCAGCACTGAAGTATAACACAGGATGTAACTCAGGATCACTAATGTAATGTATGTACACATTGACTGCACCAGCAGAATAGTAAGTGCAGCTCTGGGGTATAATACAGGATGTAACTCAGGATCAGTACTGTAGCGTATGTACTCAGTGACTGCACCAGTAGAATAGTGAGTGCAGCTTTGGGGTATAATAAAGGATGTAACTCAGGAACCGTAATGTAATGTATGTACATTGCCTTGCGAAAGTATTCAGCCCCCTGGAACTTTTCAACCTTTTCCCACATATCATGCTTCAAACATAAAGATACCAAATGTAAATTTTTGGTGAAGAATCATCAAGTGGGACACAATTGTGAAGTTAAACGAAATTTATTATTTAAAATTTTTGTGGAAATTCAAAAACTGAAAAGTGGGGCGTGCAATATTATTCGGCCCCTTTAACTTAATACTTTGTTGCGCCACCTTTTACTGCGATTACAGCTGCAAGTCGCTTGGGGTATGTCTCTATCAGTTTTGTACATCGAGAGACTGAAATTCTTGCCCATTCTTCCTTGGCAAACAGCTCGAGCTCAGTGAGGTTTGATGGAGATCGTTTGTGAACAGCAGTTTTCAGCTCTTTCCACAGATTCTCGATTGGATTCAGGTCTGGACTTTGACTTGGCCATTCTAACACCTGGATACATTTATTTGTGAACCATTCCATTGTAGATTTTGCTTTATGCTTGGGATCATTGTCTTGTTGGATGACAAATCTCTGTCCCAGTCTCAGGTCTTTTGCAGACTCCAACAGGTTTTCTTCAAGAATAGTCCTGTATTTGGCTCCATTCATCTTCCCATGAATTTTAACCATCTTCCCTGTCCCTGCTAAAGAAAAGCAGGCCCAAACCATGATGCTGCCACCACCATGTTTGACAGCGGGGATGGTGTGTTCAGGTTGATGAGCTGTGTTGCCTTTACGCCAAACATATCGTTTGGCATTGTTGCCAAAAAGTTAGATTTTGGTTTCATCTGACCAGAGCACCTTCTTCCACATGTTTGGTGGCTTGTTGCAAACTTTAAATGACACTTTATATCGATATCTTTGAGAAATGGCTTTCTTCTTGCCACTCTTCCATAAAGGCCAGATTTGTGCAGTGTATGACTGATTGTTGTCCTATGGACAGACTGTCCCACCTCAGCTGTAGATCTCTGCAGTTCATCCAGAGTGATCATGGGCCTCTTGGCTGCATCTCTGATCAGTCTTCTCCTCTGTTTGAGATGAAAGTTTAGAGGGACGGCCGGGTCTTGGTAGATTTGCAGTGGTATGATACTCCTTCCATTTCAATATGATCGCTTGCACAGTGCTCCTTGGGATGTTTAGAGTTTTGGAAATCATTTTGTATCCAAATCCGGCTTTAAACTTCTCCACAACAGTATCACGGACCTGCCTGTTGTGTTCCTAGGTCTTCATGATGCTCTCTGTGCTTCAAACAGAACCCTGAGACTATCACAGAGCAGGTGCATTTATACGGAGACTTGATTACACACAGGTGGATTATATTTATCATCATTAGTCATTTAGGACAACATTGGATCATTCAGAGATCCACAATGAACTTCTGGAGTGAGTTTGCTGCACTGAAAGTAAAGGGGCCAAATAATATTGCATGCCCCACTTATCCGTTTTTGAATTTCCACAAAAATTTAAAATAACCAATAAATTTCGTTCAACTTCACAGTTGTGTCCCACTTGTTGATTCTTCACCAAAAATTTACATTTGGTATCTTTATGATATGTGGGAAAAGGTTGAAAAGTTCCAGGGGGCCGAATATTTTCGCAAGGCACTGTATACCGTGACGGCACCGGCAGAATAGTGAGTACAGCTCTGGAGTATAATACAGGATGTAACTCAGGATCAGTAATGTAATGTATGTACACAGTGGCTGCACCAGCAGAATAGTGAGTGCAGCTCTGGGGTATAATACAGGATGTGACTCAGGATCAGTAATGTAATGTATGTACATAGTGACTGCACCAGCAGAATAGTGAGCACAGTTCTGGAGTATAATACAGGATATAACTCAGGATCAGTAATGTAATGTATGTACACAGTGACTGCACCAGCAGAATAGTGAGTGTAGCTCTGGGGTATAATACAGGATGTGACTCATGATCAGTAATGTAATGTACAGTATGTACATAGTGACTGCACCAGCAGAATAGTGAGTGCAGCTCTGAAGTATAATACAGGATATAACACAGGATCAGTAATGTATGTACACAGTGACTGCACTAGCAGAATAGTGAGTGCAGCTCTGGAGTATAATACAGGATATAACACATGATCAGTAATGTAATGTATGTACACAGTGACTGCACCAGCAGAATAGTGAGTGCAGCTCTGGAGTATAATACAGGATGTAACTTAGGATCAATACAGGACCAGTAATGTAATGTATGCACACAGTAACTGTCTCTTGTCCTGTGTTCTGCTCCTTGTTGTTTTCTATATTTTTATTTCATGTAGAGAGGGGAAGATATAGAAATGTGTATATAGAGGGAAGGACAGGACAAAGGACGCGGTGCTGGTCTCCACGGGTGTGCATTGCACCTGTGATACAGGAGGGGTCACTGCTCCTCGTGGTTACATTTGCCTACTGAACGTCTAGGTATTCACATTTCCCAATATGTAGTAGGTGTAATAATAATAGCGAATACCTCCAAATAGAAATGTAGTATAGTTTTTCTGATTCGCTATGTCTCTTTCCGCCTGTGCAGGCACTGCAGGACCTTAGGTATCCGTGGTTACGATCACTAGCAACTAGTGACAATTAGTCACTATATCAGTGGTCGTAACCATGGACACCTAAGGTCCATGGAGGTATTTGCTAATATTATTGTCATTCATACCTAGTACATATTGGGATAGGACCTTGGAGATGTGAATACCCCTTTAAACTGTTCATAATTCCCTTTACTTTGCCTAAAGCCCCAATGCCTGCAACCAAAAAATCCTCCTAGAGCAGCGACACTTTATATGGGGCTAATCAGAATCGCTGTAAATGAGGGCAGTTGTGTACTGACTACTGTGTAACATGAGGATTAATATGACTGGCCAATTATAAACACAACCACATCCCCAATTATAAGAGGTTATTCACACTTACACAACCATATTATTTTAGTTTTATTTTCTCCCTTTTAATTACTTCAGTTTGTTCCTCAGGATTTGTACAGATAATAAGCAACACTGAAGGTGAAAAAGTTCTGAAAATGTTCTACTTGGAATAATTTTTCTCATGAAAAAAAAACTGGCATTGTAACAGGGGTGTGTAGACTTTTTATATTTGTTTATTTCACTCTCTTATATAGGTATCATTATGTGGAGTTATGCATTTTGCAATATGCCTCCCTCTGTAGAGAATAATATTTCTTTATTATGCTTTCTTATTTAGTGTCATTAATTCCACATCTTTACAGACATTATCATCACTGTCCCCAATGGGGCTCACAATCTACATTCCCTATCAGTCTGTCTTTGGAGTGGAGTCTTATATCCACTGTATGTTGCCAGGGGCCCCTTATCTTGACTGATAGTGGACCCAGATCCACTGATCATCTCTCATCATCTTCCTGTCAGGCCTAAAGGGGGCTTCATACATAGCGATATCGCTAGCAATATCGCTAAAGCGCCACCGATTTTGTGACGCAGCAGTGATATTGCTAGCGATATCGCTACATGTGACACTTACCTCTGACCGGCTGCCCCGCTGGCTATCGTTGATCGCGCGAGATCGGCCTGGTCCATTTCTCGGCGGCGGCTTCCTGCTGGCGCCGACGAGCGACACGTGGACGCGAGCGGGAGGACATCTTCATCTCCGCATCTGACAGGTAATTAACGACCGCCGACCGCTGCTATGTCACTGGTGAGATCTGCCTGTTTGGCAGCTCCCTAGTGACCATTTAGCGATGCACCAGCGATCCTGACCGCATCATATCGTGGTCGGGATTGCTGGTGCATCGCTAAATGTAACGGGGCCCTTAGCCAGCTGGTCAGCTCTAATCGTTTTATCAGGCTTTGACCATCTTCCTATCGGTCCCTGGTCAGATCTTCACCTCTTCATAATCAAGCATTCCTTAGCTGGTCAGCTGTCCTTCTCCTACCATCGGCCCTGACTGGCTTCTCCGCCCTCCTCCTATTTTGTCCTGGCTAGCTCGTCATCTCTCCTCTTCCTATCAGGCTTTTGCTAGCTGATCAGCTCTGCTTCGTTCAGGTCCTGATCACCTTCTCTTGGACTTCTCCGGCCAGCCTCCTTGTCCATGGATGCTGTTTTCGATGTCCCTACGTAATATTTGCTGTACAGAGTCTTGGCAGGGATGTATGCACAGCCCTCCACTCTGAGTCTGAACACAAAGCTTTCTTTGGCACGGTATGTTTGCATAAGCTATTGAAGTTCGGAGCAAAGTAAAAATAGACCTCCATCTGCCACATTATTGGCCTTGTTATATTTGGCTACATGTCTCCGTGTGATGTGGGTGACCAATGAAAGTGCAAATACTTAGAGCAGTTTTATACTGAGTAATCCAAGCACTTTATTGCTGGATCTGAGCTGGAGATTTAAAAAAAAAAAAATTTCAGGGACTACCTGACTATAAGATTAAGGCCAGGATCACACTACCGTGTGTGATGCGAGAAACTCGCACGAGTCTCTCGCATCAACACCCAGCTCTGCCGCCAGTACTCAGGACCAGAGCTGCAGCTGCATGTATTTCTATGCAGCCGCAGCTCCGGTCCTGAGTGCCAGCGTCAGCTCCAGATGTTGATGCGAGAGACTCGTGTGAGTTTCTCACATCACACACGGTAGTGTGATCCCGGCCTTACAGTTAAAGTTAATCCCCTGAAAATTTCTGTTGCAAGCAATTACTCTCATAGGTCCCATGCTTAAGTCCCATGCTTAAGTCCCATGCTTAGTTAAAAGAAGTCCACCTGTGTGCAATATAAGTGTCACATGTCTGTCAGTATATACCTTTTGCCTTTTATGAAAGGCCACAGAGGCTACAACACCTTTCCTTACACAAATTATAAGGTTCATTTTGAATTTGCCAAAAGACATGTGGGAGACTGCACAAATGTATGGAGGAAGACGCTGTGACCAGATGAGACCAAATTGAACTTTTTGGCCACCAATGTAAACGCTATGTCTGACACCAAACCAACACAGCTCATCACTCCAAGAACACCATCCCCACAGTGAAACATGGTGATGGCAGCATCATGCTGTGGGGATGTTTTTCGGCATCAGGGACAGGGAAAATGGTCCGAGTTGAGGGGAAGTTGGATGTTGCGAAATACAGGGAAATTCTTGAGCAAAACCTGTTTGTCAGTGATTTGAGACTGCAACAGAGGTTTACCTTCGAACAAGACAATGACCCAAAGCATACTGCTAAAGCAACACTCCAATGGTGTAAGGGGAAACATGCAAATATATGAGTCACAGCCCAGACCTTTATCCTATGGGGATTCTGTGTTCAGACATGAAATTTGCTGTTCACCAGAGGAAATGGATCACCCGCCAGGGCAGTGGGGTACTCGGTACCGGGCCGGTATTTCACAGGGAAGTGTCACAGTAGCGGTGACTCGGTCCGTGGCCCTGGGCATCCTTGTAAGGGAGATTGAAGTGATGGAATAAAGTTTATGAACAGATAATTCATGACGCCACCTGTGGTGTTCGGCAATGAAGATGTTAAGCCGACGCTGTAGACAGATCCTCTGGGACCGATGGTGTGGTGCTGCAATGATGTTATAGCCCTCCACAGGCAGGGCTGTTCTCCCAGGGCAGTGTAGATGGGTATTGGGAAGGAAGGTGCAATGTCAGGTATAGAGATGTAGCAGTGCCGGGGAGGTTGCAGCAAGAAGGCAAGGGCACAATAGGTTGCAGTTTCTTTACCTTTACTTGGCAAATGCAGTCCAGTGTCCTGAGTACAGATGGCACAGGAGCTGGTTAGCCTGGAAGCAAATCAGGAATCACTCTGGCAGATGGGTTGTGCAGGCTCCTTACTAGCGCTCTCTATGAAGTACTCCCAGCACTAAGTTACACTGGAGTTCCTCCTTTCTGATGTTATCCACACTCCACTCGCATGGCAGACAGCTGTAGCCCTCTATCTCTCTTGGCTCACCCGTTGCTGTTGTGCCTCCGAGGATTATGTGAGAATAGGGCATTTACAGCTTCCTATTCCTCTGGTTTCTGGTGCAGGACCGTTAGTATCCATACACCCTTGGAGACCAGGCTCCAGATCATGCGCTATCACTGGGACTGAGCTCTCCACTTTCCTCAGTCTCCCCAGCACGTCTCCTCCACGTCTGCACACGACGCCCTCCTCACACTAACTGACTAATTCCTTCCTGGACCTCAGAGAGCACTCCTCCCCCTCAGTTCTGGGTTCAGAGCTCCCTCTGCTGACCCGGAGTGGGAACTGTGTTGCATGCAGTGATTAACTGCCAGAGAGACCCTTCATTGCTTCCAGGCATGACATCACTCTCCCTAGGAAGAAGGCAATTCCATTGTGGCGACCATACTCCTGGGGGTGCTACAGAAACATCTAATGTGAAGGAGCTGGAGCAGTTTTGCCTTGTGGAATGAACAAAAATCTCAGTGATTACATGTGGAAAGCTCATAGAGACTTATCCAAAGTAAGTTACAGCTGTAATTGCTGCAATAGGAGGCTCTACAAAGTACTGACTTTAGGGGTGTGAATAGTTATGCACACTGAAGTTTACAGTTTTTTTGTCCAATTTGTTATTTGCTTCACAATAATAGGAAAGCCAATTGTTCAGAGTTGTAGGCAAGTTCTTTATATGAACTGATGTAACCCCTCAAAAAAACCTGTGAAATTCCAGATTGTGAGGTAGCAAATTATGAAAAATGCTGAGGGGATGATTACCTTCGCAAACCACTGTAGAATGGGTCGCAGAATTGCTGGGGGAAAAATGGACACCAGAGTTCGCACCAGAGACACATTAAATTAATCTATTCTTAAAATGTAAATTACAAGATGTTATTTGAATTAAGGATATAAATATGAAAACCGAAACCCCCACTGGGACTGGACCTTTTATTTTCATGTGAATAAAGATTTCCTACAAGTTTTACTTTGAATAAGAAGAAAGGGATACTAATGGACATTAATACAAATTATCACTTGTTACATTGTAACCAGGGTCTGTGTGTGTGACTCATGAATAGATACTCCAAACTGGTTTCCTACAGTATCTGTACTGCCTGTCCTTAAGGCCTGTTTCACACATCAGTTTTTCACCATCAGTCAAAATCTGCCAAAAAGTGAAAATGGTGGATCCGCTAAAAATGTGCGAAAACGGATGCAAGCGGATGGTACGGATCCGTTTTTTGACGGATCCGCTAAACGGATTTTTATACGGATCCATCAAAAACAGGATCCGTTCCATCTGCTGGCATCCGTTTTTGCTATCCGTTGGGTCCGTTTTCTGACGGATCCATTTTTACACACCCTCCAAATGGGATGCTCCCAAATATGATTGGCTCTTGGAAAATGCTCCCAAATGTGATTGGATCCTGGAAACTAGGGGAAACTATATCTATGGTGTTGTAAAACAATATCTGAAAGGTTGTATAGCTAGTGGCAGAGATGGAAGGAGTCATAGCAAATATTAACAGCTTTTGTGTGGAATTTGATTTGCACTGCAATCGGTTGGCAATTATTGCTCTCCAGAGGGAGAAAAGAAGACTGCGAATCCTGCGTCAGAGGAGACGGCAGTGGATTCATCCGATAAATGCGCAGAGATTTACCCTTGGCGTGTTTTCTACACTGTATCTGGAATTGAGGGATAATCCGGACAAGTTCTTCAATTTTGTGCGCATGAGGCAGGACCTGTTTGAGATTTTGGTGGAGCGAATTGGGGCGCAAATCCGGAGAAGGGACACCTACATGCGCTTTTCTATTTCACCGGTGGAGCGTCTGATGGTGACCCTTCGGTAAGTTATCAATTTTTTAAAAGGTTTCAGATTCTGCAGACTTTTATTGTTATGTTATGGCTTGTAGTTTGTACTAATTTTACTTTTTCCCTTTTTTTATCAGATTCCTGGCAACTGGAGAATCCTTCACCTCCCTCCATTACCAGTTCCGGATTGGGATATCAACAATATCTGGAATTGTCCAACAGACCTGCCAGGCATTGTGGGATTGTCTACATGAGGAATACATCCCACAGCCAACACAGGAGAGGTGGCTGGAGATTGCGGACAACTTTCAACAAATCTGCCAGTTTCCAAATTGTGTTGGTGCAGTTGATGGGAAGCATATACGGATTGTGAAACCCATTGGATCTGGTTCAGAATTTTTCAACTACAAGAAATTCTTCTCCATTGTATTGATGGCCATTGCAGACTCAAAATGCAAGTTTATTGCAGTCGACATTGGTGCACATGGTCGATCTAATGATTCGCAGGTATTCAAGATGTCCGCAATGGGCCGTCGTTTGTATGGAGACAATTTTGCTTTCCCACCTCCAAGACTGCTCCCTGGAACAAGAGGCCCACCAATGCCATTTGTATGTGTTGGAGACGATGCATTTCAACACTCAAAACATCTTCTCAAGCCCTATGGAAGTCATGGATTGACACACACCAAAAAAAACTTTAACTATCGATTGACAAGAGCGCGAAGAGTGGTGGAGTGCGCTTTTGGGATTTTAACTGCCAAATGGAGAGTGCTGTTAACGGCCATAAAAATGAAAACTGATATTGTGGATGAGTTGGTGAAAGAATGCGTAATCCTGCACAATTTTGTACTTTCAAAGGAACCTGCTTCCATGGAAGAAAATGTTTGTGAAACCACCTTGTGGGATTATCAGCAGACAAGTGTTTGGAGTACTGTGTCAGTGTCAAGAATGAGGGACACATTTGCGGATTATTTCCTGTCACCAGAAGAAAGAGTTGACTGGCAAGATGACAAGGTATAATTTTTTTCTTTTTTTTTTTACCAAGGTTCCTTTTTTGGTTAAGAAAAAGAAAACATTTTTGTAATTTTTCCTTTTTTCTTTCATAGTGGGTAATAACAGTGTTGTGTTTTTTTTACCTTTACACCACCGGTCTACTTTGAAATTTTACCAAGTGTTGTGTTTTTTTTACCTTTACACTACCGGTGTACTTTGAAATATTACCAAGTGTTGTGTATTTGAATCTGTACACCACCGGTGTATTTTGAAATTTTACCAAGTGTTGTGTTTTTTTACACCACTGGTGTACTTTGAAATGTTACCAAGTGTTGTGTTTTTTTACCTGTACACCACCGGTGTACTTTGAAATGTTACCAAGTGTTGTGTTTTTTTACCTGTACACCACCGGTGTACTTTGAAATGTTACCAACTGTTGTGTTTTTTTTACACCACCGGTGTATTTTGAAATGTTACCAAGTGTTGTGTATTTGTATCTGTACACCACCGCTGTACTTTCAACCTTTACCAAGAACTAAAGAAAAAAGTAAACTACACAATAAAATTGTTTTGAAACAAACACATGTTTATTTTTGTTTTTCAAAATGATATACTGTTTTTTTTTTTTTTTTTTGCAAAACTTATTTTAATTTTTTAGAAACTGTTATTTTAATATTTAGCAAATTACTTATGCCGGTTTTGTTGGGTGGAGATATCATCGGAGGGGTTAACAGGGTTGACCACATCGAGGGGGGGGTGGAGGACTGGGAACGGAGTTGGTGAGGATCAGAAGTGGAAGGGGGGTTGAAAACATGAGGTTGGGATGGGAGTTGGAC
Source organism: Dendrobates tinctorius (assembly GCF_039654945.1). Taxonomy (NCBI): domain Eukaryota; kingdom Metazoa; phylum Chordata; class Amphibia; order Anura; family Dendrobatidae; genus Dendrobates; species Dendrobates tinctorius. The sequence continues at coordinate 3,020,489 of NW_027361696.1, read as the reverse complement.
AGAGGAGGTTTGTGTGAACATTGAAGGTGTGTGTGGGGGTGGGTATGGTGAGGGCATTGGGGTATAATGCAATGGGGAAGGAAGGTACTGGGAAGAATGGAATGGGGAACTAGAGAAAGGAGGAGTGGTAGGAGGATGGATGGTGGTGGAAGGATGGACGATGGACGGGGGAAGGATGGACAGAGGGAGGATGGACAGAGGGAGGATGGACAGTGGAATGAGGTGATGGAATAGGTGCATGGGATGCTTCGGACACTGCAGCCACTAGAGCATTGTGACAGGCTTGCATCAAATGCATCTGCTGGTGAGTATTTAAACCTTCCATTTGCCGGACAACTGAATGAAAAAAAAAATATGTCTCGGCGTCTGGTTTGACTCTGCATTCATCCGTTCCATGTAGCTTCTGAGTTCCATGATACTTTGATTTATCATGTTCAACCCAGAAGCTAACTGTTGCCCAAAAACGTGGAAAGCATTCTGGAGGGATGAGTTCAGACTCAAACAGTCAGACAAGGTCATCCTTTCCAGACCTCTCAGACGCTGCCGTCCAGAACCAAAAGTTGGTCGAGATGTTGCGGCAGTGTCAGAGGGGTGGGGTAAAGGGTACTGTAAATCGTCACCTGCAGCTTCATGTGATGAAGTCTGCCCTGCTGCTCCAGTGCTGGTGGAGGGGATAGAGGGACGAGACAAGAGGGAAAGTAGAAAGGGCTCGGATACCTCGATGTGGTCACCGGTGGCGGTCTCCGAAGGGATCCCTCCAGAGGGAGGCAACTCAGAAGCAGGCTCCCGAGTGCTGCAGATGGTGCTAAAAAAGAGAAAAAAAAAATATATTAATATATTGATTTCATTTAACATTGCTGAAAAAAAAAATGGTTAAACATGTAAACATTTGTACTACAGAAATGGTGTGTGGAATATTTACCTTCTGCTCACCATCGTCGACCGGAGGAATGGCAGGGCTCGGTAATGTTTATACTGGGTGCTCCTGCGTCCTCTCGATTCACTCGGGGCCTGCATCTCCTTGTTGAAGTCCCTCTTGAAGCGATCCCTGAGCAACCGCCACAGTATGATAACCCTGTCACCTGTGAAGGAAAAAACAAAAAAGTTGTTAGTATTCAACACTTCACATGCTGTAATATAAGTTACTGAAATTGGAATATTTACGCACAAAATCCTTGGCCCTCGCATTGAGCTCCTCCCAGTTCTCAACAACCTCCGAACACACCTCATCCCATAGCCGTCGGGTGGTTGGTTGGTCGGCATGTAAGCGGTTTGCCATGTTCCACAGAGGCTCCCGTGGTTGAACAACCTCAATGAGGGCGTCCACATCAATGATGACAGAATCTTCCACAGGTCTGTGGGGAGCACGCTGTGAAACCTGTGAAGAAAAAAAACAAAACGCAAAAAAAAAAAATGATTACATTCAAACACATGAGGTTCATTAATCAATCACCCAAATAAAGGGTTACTTACCGTTCGCCGACCACCAGATGAATCACCTCGTCGACGATGGGATGTCCTGAGAGTCGCTCTAGTGCGGGTACCGAATTCTGAAGACTGTAAAAAAATAAAAAAATTTTTTGGTTGGATGGATGCGTAGTTATTGTGTGTGCTGTGATGAATGTTTGTGTTGGGTGTAGCATTATGTATGTATGTATGAATGTGAGTTTTTGTATGTGCTAAACTTACACTCTACGCGCCCCCTCCTTGCATTTCTCCACCCTGCATGTCTGCTCCTGGAAGCTCCTCAGATTCAGCTTCCTGTGAAAGCATAATACATGCATATATTGTTAAAAAAAAAATTTGGAAAATAACATTAAAAAAAAAAATTATTTATATTACCTCAGTTCGCTGATGCTGTGAGGGGGAGCTCCCAGAAGAAGACATATTAAATTGCTGCGGTTTTGCTGGCGGGTCTGCTGCAGAATTGCTGGCGGTTCTGCTGCAACCTTGCTGGCTGGATCTGTAAGTATAAAGACACTTGTTTAGCTACTATACAAAGGATTAAATAAGCTTTCAGGCCTTTATGCTTAACTTGGAAACCTGAAGTGTTTTCCTAGGATGCTCTGCTGCAATCTTGCTGGCGGGTCTGCTGCGGAATTGCTGGCGGTTCTGCTGCAACCTTGCTGGCTGGATCTGTAAGTATAAAGACACTTGTTTAGCTACTATACAAAGGATTAAATAAACTTTCAGGCCTTTATACTTACTTGGAAAACTGAAGTGTTTTCCTAGGATGCTCTACTGCAATCTTGCTGGTGGGTCTGCTGCGGAATTGCTAGGCGGTTCTGCTGCAACCATGCTGGCTGGATCTGTAAGTATAAAGACACTTGTTTATCTACTATACAAAGGATTAAATAAGCTTTCAGGCCTTTATACTTACTTGGAAAACTGAAGTGTTTTCCTAGGATGCTCTGCTGCAATCTTGCTGGCGGGTCTGCTGCGGAATTGCTGGCGGTTCTGCTGCAACCTTGCTGGCTGGATCTGTAAGTATAAAGACACTTGTTTAGATACTATACAAAGGATTAAATAAGCTTATAGGCCTTTATACTTACTTGGAAAACTGAAGTTTTTCCTATGTGCGTCTGCTGCAGTCTGGCGGGTATGCTGCGGAGTGGCGGGTATGCTGCGGCCTGGTGGATGCTTCCTGAACGGATCTGCTAGTATAAAGAGAATTTTAGTAACATAAAAAAAATCTTCATTGGTATTAATGTGTGTAATTCCCTGAGAATGTATCACTGAGAGTATACCCACACTTTTAAGTGTTTGCATGTGTGTAAATTCCCTTCCAATCTCTCACTGAGAGTGTAACCACACTGTGATTTTATGTGTGTAATTCCCTGAAACTCTCACTGAGAGTATACCCAAGTGTTTGCATGTGTGTAAATCCCTGAAACTCTCACTGAGAGTATACCCAAGTGCTTGCATGTGTATAATTCCCTGAAACTCTCACTGAGAGTATACCCAAGTGTTTGCATGTGTGTAAATCCCTGAAACACTCACTGAGAGTATACCCAAGTGCTTGCATGTGTATAATTCCCTGAAACTCTCACTGAGAGTATACCCAAGTGTTTGCATGTGTGTAATTCCCTGAAACTCTCGCTGAGAGTATACCCAAGTGTTTGCATGTGTAAATTCCCTTACAATCTCTCACTTGAGAGTATAACCACACTTGTATACCAGAAACCAACACTTAATGTAACCTTTTTTGCACGTATACCCATACTTAATTTTACCTGGTTTAAAAATAATACTATGGACAGTTTTTAAAAACAGTTTTTATTAAAAAAAATTTTTTATCTTTTTTTTCACAAGTAAGAGCTACTCTGCTCTTTATTTTAAATACCACAATACATGAAAAGTAAAAAAACAGTGATATACTACAGTAACAAAACATACAATACCACAGTTACAAAGCATACAATACACAACACAATCACAGCACAATTGCAAATATGCAAATAAAATTACAGTACTATAAAAATAAAATGCAGTACACATGCAACAGAAAAAAAATTAAAGTTTAAAAAAAAGCATTATAAAAATACACACACACACAGACATGCAACACTCGGAGGCCACGAACATACATGCAGGAAGGCAGACCACACACACACAGGCAGGCAAGCCACAGACACACACAGACATGCAACACTGGGAGGCCACGAACATACATGCAGGAAGGCAGACCACACACACTCAGACACACACACAGGCCACACACACACAGGCAGACAAGCCACAAACACACACAGACATGCCCCACACAAATTGGTTTTATACTCACACAATAATTGCAGGCTTTGCTAGCAGGCTGGTCGTGCTGGCTGGCAATGGCAGGCTGCTAGGTCCTGGCTTGGTGCTGGGCAGCTGGGCAGGTGCTGCCAGGCATCTTGCTCCTGGGCTTGTGGTTCCAGGGGGCTTTCGGTTCCAGGGGTCTTGCTGCAGGGTAGGTGCTGGCTCTGTCTCTGTCTCGTCAGTGTGGCTGGTGCCGGATGTCTGGGCCCAATGATTAATTAGCCCACTTTATATAGATTTTGGACTGTCTGGAAAAGTATATTTTTTTCTGAGCATGCTCAGTGCGAAAAAGCGGATTCCGCCGGCGGATTCTGCCAAATAAAGGATCCCGGCGGATCTGCCGCCCATAGGCGCCCATTCTACCACATGGCGGACGACGGCGGATCCGACGTCTCCCGCCATTTTGACGGCGCCAAAAAACGTTGCAAAGTCTTTTCACCTCAGACAGAATCCGCCGAATAGCGGACGACCATCCGCCAAAATCCGCCACTAATGTATTTCAATGGAAAAAAACGGCAGATCCGCCACAAGTAAAGCGGATCCGCCATTTTCAAATTTTGGCGGATTTTGACTGATGGTGAAAAACTGATGTGTGAAACAGGCCTAAGACTCTGCACTATAAAATAATGATATTGGACTGGCCTTTTATTTGTAGCTGTTTAGTCTCGAGGAACTGATAGAAAGCCCATAAGTAATAATGTTCATTATATAGCAGTGAGTGAGGGAGATATTAATGAGAGCAGGAAATTACAGACCATGAACTGAGGCCATTAGCCATAATGAAGTTATAAGGTGTAAATATTGTCTGCGGATTACAACAGTCTGATACGTTCGGAGCCAAAAATAATAGGAAAGTAAAGTCTTAAGGGGGTTTTACACATAGCGATATCGCTAGTGATATCGCTATAACGTCACCGATTTTGTGACGTTATAGCGATATCGCTATGTGTGATACTTACCTCCGACCGGCTCCCCCGCTGTCCATCGCTGATCGCGTGAGAATGTCCGGCTCCATTTCTCGTCAGGCGCTTCCTGCTGGGCTTCCTGCTGGCGCCGACGAGCGACGCGTGGAGGCGGGCGGGAGGACGTCAGGATCGCTGTGTGTGAAAGGTGAGTATCGTGCGCTGCGTCGCTGCTGCATCGCTGTTAGATCTGCCTGTGTGACAGCTCACTAGCGATCATTTAGCGATGCACCAGCGATCCTGGCCGGGTCGGATCGCTGGTGCATCGCTAAATGTAAAGGGGCCTTTATACTCAAAACATCTCTGAGATTACTGATTATTGTACTTATAAGCTATACATTTTCAGATAACATATAAAATTTATCTGCATGTAAAGCTGATCCATTGTGTACATACATTACATTAATTAGCCTGTACTGATCCTGAGATACATCCTGTATTATACCCCAGAGCTGCACTCTCTATTCTGCTGGTGAGGTCACTCTGTACATATATTACATTACTGATCCTGTACTGATCCTGAGATACATTCTGTATTATACTCCAGAGCTGCACTCACTATTCTGCTTGTGAAGTCACTGTGTACATACATTACATTACTGATCGCGAATTACCTCCTGTATTATACCCCAGAGCTGCACTCACTATTCTGCTGGTGCAGTCACTGTGTACATACATTACATTACTGATCCTGAGTTACATCCTGTATTATACTCCAGAGTTGCAATCACTATTCTGCTGGTGCAGTCACTATGTACATACATTACTGATCCTAAGTTACATCCTGTATTATACTCCAGAGCTGCACTCACTATTCTGCTGGTGCAGTCACTGTGTACATACATTATATTACTGATCCTGAGTTGCATCCTGTATTATACTCCAGAGCTGCACTCACTATTCTTCTGGTGCAGTTATTGTGTACATACATTACATTACTGATCCTGAGATACCTCCTGTATTATACTCCAGAGCTGCACTCACTATTCTTCTGGTGCAGTCACTGTGTACATACATTACATTACTGATCCTGAGTTACATCCTGTATTATACTCCAGAGCTGCACTCACTATTCTTCTGGTGCAGTCACTGTGTACATACATTACATTACTGATCCTGAGTTACATCCTGTATTATACCCAGAGCTGCACTCACTATTCTGCTGGTGCAGTCACTGTGTACATACATTGCATTACTGATCCTGAGTTACATCCTGTATTATACCCAGAGCTGCACTCACTATTCTGCTGGTGCAGTCACTGTGTACATACATTACATTACTGATCCTGAGTTACATCCTGTAATATACTCCAGAGCTGCACTCACTATTCTGCTGGAGAAGTCACTGCATATGTATAAGGTATAGCAGGAAGGTAGGATGCAGTAACGGACTGGAGGCAGAGCTAGGGTTAAAGGGGGTTTAATAATACAGTGGATACTCCAGGCAGGGAGAATCATAGAATCATAGAATCGTAGAGTTGGAAGGGACCTCCTGGGCCATCTGGTCCAACCCCCTGCTCAAAGCAGGATTCGCTAAATCATCCCAGACAGGTGTCTGTCCAGCCTCTGTTTGAAGACTTCTGTTGGAGGAGAACTCACCACCTCTCGTGGCAGCCTGTTCCACTCATTGATCACTCTAACTGTGAAAAAGTTTTTTCTAATATCTAATCTGTGTCTCCTCCCATTCAGTTTCATCCCTTTGCTTCTAGTCTTTCCTTGTGCAAATGAGAATAAAGATGATCCTTCTACAATGTGACAGCCCTTGAGATATTTGTAGACAGCTATTAAGTCTCCTCTCAGTCTTCTCTTCTGCAAGCTAAACATTCCCAAATCCTGCAACCTTTCCTCATAAGACAGGGTTTGCAGACCGGTCACCATTCTGGTCGCTCTTTTCTGAACTTGCTCCAATTTGTTGATGTCTTTTTTAAAATGTGGCGCCCAAAACTGGACACAGTATTCCAGATGAGGTCTGACCAAAGTGGAGTGGAGGGAAATAATGACTTCACGTGATCTAGACTGTATGCTTCTGTTAATACAACCTAGAATTGCATTTGCCTTTTTTGCTGCTGCATCACACTGTTGACTCATATTCAGTCTGTGATCTATTAGTATACCCAAGTCTTTTTTACATGTGCTGTTGCTTAGGCCTATTCCTCCCATTCTGTATATGCTTTTTTCATTTTTATTGCCTAGATGTAGTACTTTGCATTTTTCCTTGTTAAAAAACATTCTGTTAGTTGCTGCCCACTGCTCCAGTTTATTTATATCTTTTTGAATCCTCTCTCTCTTCTCTAGTATTAGCTATCCCTCCTAGCTTTGTGTCATCACAAAGAAATGGGGAAGGGGCTTACTTCAGCAGGGGTATTATAACTAAGAAAAACAGGTTTAGGTAAATAAGGCAAGAAGTTCAGAGGTAATAAACTTATCAAACCAGTGAGTTCAGCAGTTAGAGTCCTGGGCGGAAATGTTGGCGCCAAGGCTGTGGCGCGTATGGTGTCCAGCGTAGTCTTGGAGAAGATGGCATCCTGGATCCTGGAAATGGCGGTGATTCCTCGTGGTCGTGGCGAGGGTCCTGGGTTCAGAAGATGAAGGGACAGAGAAGATAAAGTCTCTATCCTGGGCAGAGGTTAACACTGCATAGCCACTGTGTGCGGACTTATCAGGGCAAAGTTCAAAACGGGTCACCTGGCTTTCCTGCTGGTATGGGCGCGTGCCTATGTTCCTCCCAGGGGCCTTGTGACTCACGGCCAGTGGTATCATCGGCATCAATGGTGTCAGCAGTAGCAGCGGAAATGGGACAAGTGTCTGCTGACAGTCTCTGGTCATGGTACTGCGGCCCCTCAGGCTTGGGCCTGCTCCGACGCGATGCTCTGAGGTCGGAGCACTCACACTGTCCTCCTGCGCTCTGCGCATTCCCGCCAAGACTCTCTGCATGCCGCGGCTTTTTAAGCTTAGCCACGCCCCCTATCACTGAGTGCAAAAGCCATTCCGGGGCCTTAAGCTTTCCCCTGTGCAACAAAGGTAACAGCCCCAACAGTTTTGTATCTGTCACGGAAAAGGTATGCCTGACCTGGTTCTTCTTCTTACATATGTTTCTGACTTATCCTGTATAGTGATAGTGTAGGATATTTTACAGCTGCACTCTCTGAATATGGGGTGAATACTAGGATCCTGCAGAATTATGTCTGCACGGAGCCTTCCCTAATTAGCGAGCTTAGGCCTGGATAAGAATGCCAATGCTGGACTTATAAAGGTTGGTCCCTATAACAAGTGGATGATAAATATGCTTTTTGATTTTGGGTATACATGTATATCAGATATAAAGGCTGAAGGTTATTATTCCCCATTTCTTGAACTGTCACCAAGGCTGGATGAAGGGGCGGCCGCTGCTGCCTCATAGACTGGACAATATGTCCAAAACCCACTTGAGTGACAGTGAGGAATATAAAGCGATTGTGAATCTAAAAAAAAGCTTTCCTGGAAACCATCCTAATACCCGGTGAAAATATGACCTCTGGGAATAGGATCATATTGTGACGTTGGGTCAAAGCAAAATTGGATAGAAGTGTTCTGTGTACACCGGTTTGCGGACTATTCCTAGCAATTTTCTATCATTTCAGTGCAACTTAAACATTAAATCATTTTTCTGAATCTTGTCGAGTGTGGAATCCCGAGTGCAAATTCTCCTTCATTCTTGCTCAGTAAGGCTCCTTCTTCCCTATGTAATTTAGTTACATTTGTAAGTGAATCAGGAAATACATTGTGGCTTCTGTCATGAGTTACGTCCATCTGCATAGCCAATACAGCTATTGAATCCACCTCCACCCAATGAATGACTAAACCATAGGCCCTCAAAATCTTGGGGCCCCTCAAGAAAATGATTTCCTAATATGTTGATAAATTTGCTAACTATTTTAATACCCAAATTACATTTTGTTAAACAGAACAGAAATGAAGTTGCTCAGACTGCATTATAACCCACAAATGGTAATGAGCGTACATCGACCTTGGGTGTAGGCCTATAATCCTTGTCTGTGTCCCGAAGCTTCTATCATGATCTAGAGTCAGCGAGAACTCACGGCCACTCTCTACTCCACTCCCTCTCCCGTTCTGGCCAATTACACAGTTGCCACGGCCGATCACACAGCTGCCTCTAGTCTACTACTCGAGAATTCTCGAATATAACCAACAACATCCGAAACATCATTTCCCCGCCATTTGGTTTAATGTTCACATCTGAGCTCCAGGTCTGTTGCTGGCTCCAATGTCGGCTGGCCGGGCCGGCATGCTCATTATATATTTTTATAATATCGAATCAATATTTTTTGTCCATTGTGCAGGGCCCCCAAAAGATCCAGGGTTGATAAGCTGGTGCCTAATTGGTAATCAGGCACTGCCTTCACCATGTGGCATAACCTGAAGGTCAATGTGGTTCTTATCAGACCAAGTCTGATAGGTATCCCCAAGATTCACAGAGGACCCACTCTCCTCCTCGCTTCATCCTCTAGTCTCTTACAGTGCTGGTAACTGGGGTGGACTACATTGTCATGATGGCTTCTGTATATGTTTTACATACAGATCATAGGAAATATTATATTTTAACATTTTGGGAAATTGCCATAACTCTCCAAAGGTCGCATATCTGATGCTAGACTAATGGGGAGAATGTCTGCTGTACAGGCTTTAAAAATAGGACTAGCTGACAATCTCAATGGAGTATGGGTAAATTCAAGAAATTATCTAATAGTTAAGGGAGAAAGACTGGAGTGGGGGGCGCATTGGAGCAGCAATTCAGATTGGTGTGTTACGACTTGAGATTATAGGTTGATTTTGTGGGGATGAAGTGGAGAAGACATTCAAAGGGCCATATGATCCCAAGAAATCATTTTTGGTATTTTTTCATTGGGTGAGGATTATTTACTTGCACTTAGATTTTTTAAATGCTGTAATGTTTCATGTTGAGCTGGAGAACATTGGGGGTCACCTTAGACAATGAGGGCCCAGCTTACTACTATAATGGCCACTTTTAGTTGCATTTACACTTTGTGGTGCCAACATGAACCATCGAACATCCTGCTAAACTTTTATATTATTTCTTTTTTTCACTCAAATAAGATCTCTCCGCCATCAGACTTGGAAACTTTCTTTTTTGGAGGGCGGCTCTCCTTCCTTGTTTTAGTTGACTCTTCTGTTTCCTTCACATATTCACAATTCTCATCAATTATGGCATTGCATTGCATGTATGAGAGCTTCCTTGCCCACTGACACTTCGCTGTCTTGCACACGTTTCTTTTTACATTGTTCCAATTCTTTGCTGCTCATTGCTGAGATTCCTTGTTTCTGTGTTGTTTGACTTTGACTGGAAACGATGCCATCACATTTTTGTAGGATCTGGCAATATTCTCAAATTGACTCTTGCTCAACATTTTTGGTCCTCTGCTCCATACACTTAAGGTGCAATGATGAACACAATCTGTCTCATTATTCAATGGCATAGCCTCAGCCTCAGATACATTCCTTTTCCTGTAAAGTCATTAACCACAAGTGACATATTGCAGCTTGGGAGAGACTCCTGAACTGCGAAATGTGTATGTGATTTCTTACAAATACAGATTTCTTTCTATTGCCTGTGTATGTAAATCGCTGTGGAATAAGATAGCGCTATATCCCTGTACTGTTATATTGCTTTGTGTCTTATCCCTGTACTGTGATGTCAATGTGCGCATTCACTGTGCTGTGACGCTGCTGTGTGCCTTATCCCAGTACTGTGATGTTGCTCTGTGTCTTATCCCTGTACTGTGAAGTTGCTGTGTGCCTTATTCCTGTCCTGTTACGTCGCTGTGTGCCTTAGGGGTACTTCACACTAAGCGAGATCGTTAGCGAGATCACTGAAACGTCACGAATTTCGTAACCCAACAGCGATCTCACCAGCGATCTCGCTATGTGTGACGCATAGCGGCGTCCGGCCCCCCCCGCTGTGATATCGCTGATCGTGCTCGAATGTCCCAGGCCATTTTTTGATCATTGGTATCCCGCTGGCCAGCATATGGGACGCCCTCACACCCAGGGCTGTGGGGTACTCGGTACGGGGCCCAATGGATCTCAATGGGAGTTGTCTCGGTAGCTGTGACCTGGCCCGTGGCCCTGGGCGCCCAATGTAAATGTTCAGTGTGAATGAATAAGTCGTGACGCCACCTGTGGTGTTCGGCAATGTAGATGTTAGGCCGGCGCTGCAGACAGATCCTCTGGGACAGATGGTGTGGTGCAGCAGTGATGGTATAGCCCTCCACAGGCAGGGCTGTTGTCCCAGGGCAGAGTGGATGTGGTGACACTCAGATGGTGTAGTGTCAGGCGCAGGGGATGTAGCAGTGCTGGAGAGGTTGGCGCAGGAATAAGTGGAGGACACCAGGGCATGTAGTTCCAAAGCTTTACTCACAGTCTGTTGTACAAACAGGTGCCTGCTTCCGTGCTGTGTCCTCCGGGTCTGGGACTCAGTCAACCCCCAGGCCAGATGGAATACTCCTTTCCAACACTCCGCCAACTTATGTGCCTTTCCGAACGTCTCCTCTTATAGCGCCTTTAGATGAAGTACTCCTAGTACTGAGTTACACTGGAGTTCCTCCTGTCTGATGTTCCTATGAACTCTACTTGTACGGCAGACAGCTGTAGCCTGTTTCAGGGACTCCTTGCTTCTAAGTCCTGGCTCACTATCCAGTTGCTGTTGTGCCCCCAAGTCTGGTGTGGGAATAAAGTGGTCACTACTTCTATTCCTCCGGTGTCTGCTGCAGGACCATTAGTATCCATACAACCTCGGGAACCGGGCCCCGGCCTTGCGCTTAGAACTTCTAGGAAGGGTTCTCTTCTCAACCACATCCTCTGTTCTCTTTACTCCTCAAGTTCCGTACTAATCCTTGCTTTCTATGGAGAGTGAGGCTTTCAGTCTACGTTGCTCTCTTTCCCGTTCCCGTGCCAGCAGACCCAGATCACTGGGATCTGCTGCAGCACCTCCATCCATCTATCCCTCTCTCTAGGGATCTTCTTCCCTCCAACTCTCGAACCAACTGACCTCTAATCTCAAACTCTTCCTGCTCTTTGTAATGTAATCTAACTCCACTCACCTCCCAGCACGTTTCGTGTTCCAAGCAGGGAGCCACCAATGGGTGCTTTGCTATACTCCAAGCAGGGAGCCGCCGAAGGTGCTTTGCTACACTACTTTGTGGTGTGGGGGGTGTGGTGTAGGAGCGTGGTCAGGAGTCCCCATCTTACCTGGATGGTGGGATACCACACCTCAGGAGGAGGTGCAGTACCTCTGTGGCGACTGAGCCTCAGGGGCGCCACATACCCCCCGTTAAATGCAGCACATCCGCGGGCTGCAAGGCAAACAAAGTTGACAAACACAGGAACATACAAAATTTTTGCAATGCTTAGTAAACAGTTCTTATCTAATCTTCTCAATGTGAGAGGCACTCATTCTTGAACGTTACAAACAATTCTTAATTAACTATCTAGAGTCCTAATTCAAAAGTGCAAGTTTTCATTATCAACACATTTCTTTATCATCTTTCCTGTTCACATTTTCTATCATTAGCTTAAGTGACAACCGTTGATACCTGGTTCATCACCTACTTCTTCCAAATCTTCATTCTTTATTCAAATCTCTCATCTTTTTTTTTAAAAAATTCCTAAATCCTATATAAAAGCTATTTTCTAGTCATCAATACTCTCATAAGACACATTATCAAATACTTCACATTAAGACATCAATAATTCTTGTAAGTGCTGACACCACTCCCAGCCGGGATTTCTTGCAGTGTCCTTTAATTGGAGTCATGCTCCAGATGAGGTAGACCTTATCTTCGCAAAGTGTCTATGTAAAGCCAAGAGAGGGCACCAAAAGAGGTGCAATTATTTACAACACAGTTCTGTATCACTCTGCGTCCATGATCTCCACAGTTCCAAATGTAGAAGCGCTGCCAATCAAAACTGGGCAACAACAATAAACATTGTAACCTAAAATAGGAAAAACAAAATTAGGGAAAACAGGCACTATTGTGCAAATACCCTCCTGGGCAACAAAGTTAGTTACTTTACTGGTTATGGCTAGTTGTCCCCTCCTGGGGTACTGGAAGCCGATTGTTTGGACTGCTGCTTCCATGGAAGAACTTCTTGACAGTCTCTTCCTGCAGATGGGTTTACATGGGACGAAGTGGTGGCACCTGGGGATACGTACATCTTCCTTCCTGTATAGGTTGCCAGTAGCTCTTCAGGTATCCACCGTATATTCATGGCACACCACCCTCTCAACCCCTCATGCCGGGTGAAAGTCACGTACTCCCCTGGCTGCAGGTCTCTAGCAGGGTGCCCCTTCCTCAGGTGCGACTCCACATCCCGCCGATTAAAGAAAAGGTCACTAATTCTTTTGGGGTCTGCAATGAACCCGAAGCCTCTCTCATGGTTCACATTCAGGACTTGCCCCCAACCAGCTGCATCCCGGGGACGAAAATGAGCAGCCCCGACCTTCTCCTTCCGGTCCAGGTCAGGACCCAATACAGCCAATCTCTGCTGCTCCCTCTCCCGCTGCTCCGCTGCCAGTTTCCAGAGAGTCTGCTGGTAATAAGGCTCTTCCTCCTCTTCCTCCCGGGACCTGCTTCCACCCACTTCGGACATGGGGGCCTCTGCTGGGGATTCGGGTGTCTCCCCCAAAGGTTCAACGTCTCGGTCCCAGATAAGGTCCAGCATGACCTGTCCCGATGCTGCCACAGGCGTACACCCCAGGACCATCCCAGGTGCAGGGACAGCAGACATACCTGGGGCCTCCTGGCAGTGTTCCGATGCAGGCTTGAGACGGTGGTCAGCTGTAGGGGTATCCACTGGAGTGGCTGGTCCGGGTGTCGGTGGTGGAGAAACAGATGGCGGCTCCGGGTCCACAGGGGCCTCCGGTGGGACCTGCGCAGCCACGTCAGGTCCAGGCGGGAGCACGGCCTCAACTCCCGGGGTCTCCGGTGGCTCTGCCGGACAGGCCGCAGCCAGCCGTATGGACAGCGTGGAGGTGTACACTGGCGCTGCCTGAGGACAGTCCGGGTCAGCGGTGACAGGTACCGCTGGTGAAGGTACCGGGGTGACAGCTGTTATGAATGAGTCACCGTAGGAGGCAAAAGCAGAAATACAAGCTAAGTCCAGAAAAACAGAGAAGTTGGCAACTATCAGATTGCAGACCCCTGAACCTATCAACACAACTAGCAGTAGCCGTGGGGGGTTCCTACAATGCCCTAGACCCCTCGATCACAGCCTGAGAAATACATAGGCCTAAAGAAAGAAAGGGGAAATCTAAACTGCCCCAGAGCAGACCCCAAAGCAATAGGCAGCCCCCAACATATAATGACGGTGAAGCAAGATGAAAATACTAACACAGACAGAAAGATAGACTGAGCAAAGACGGGGCCCCAAAACTACCTAGATAGGAAAGGACAGGAAGGCTGCTGTCTGCAATCTGCCAAAACCCTATCAAAGACATAAGCCAACCAGCTGATATGAAAAAGGCCCTGCAGCAGCTAGGCTTCAAAAACTGAATCAGCACTCAGGTATTTTCAGAAGACAGAGCTAAATGAATTCAGCACACCCCAGCAGGGAATGGCAGAAATCCAGAAAAACAAAGCAAAAACAAAGTCAAAGCACAAAAGCAAAAGGCCGAGCAGCAAACTTAGCTTTGGAGGAGCAGGAATTCAGACTGGTCTCCAAGGATCCCACAGAGAAATCACCCGCAGGGCAGAAGGGCGTCGGCAGCATTATATCCAGTCCGTAACTCCACTGAGCCAGTCACAATCATCAGCCTCAGGTGTTTGACAATCAGGCTCACTACCTTTCTTTACCAGAAGAGGGAGTTCCTCGGGCCTCAGTAATGAAGGGGAAAATGAACTCACAACAGACAGCTGTAGCAGCAGGTACCGACTGGAAAGGTACCAGGTCCGGAGGCGCCGATGGTGTAGGCCCCTCCTGGGCGTGCTGCCTGCTCAACTTCATAAGGCTGCTTGCCTTAGTCGTAGACGGCACATCAGCTGGGTTCTTTCGTCCTCCAGCTGTTGGCGATTCATCTCGGAGATGGGGTTGGAGCCTTCAGCCATGGCGCCGGGGAGATCCAACTCAACCTCCATGCGCTCTCCAGGCCTCCTCCCTTCTCCTTCCAAGATGGCGTTCTGGCGTTCTTCTTCCTGCCTGAGCCCTTTTCCCGCCACTGGCCTTTGCCCCTCCTTCCGAGGGCGGTGTCTTTTTCTTACTCCTCCATGCCAAGCCAGTATCCGAACCCCTCGGGGGGTGGGCCATGTTGCAGTTGCATAGTAGTTCAGACAGGGGAGGCCCAGGACAGTTCGCGGTCTTTTCTTAGGACCACCCATGTTATCACGCCCTTCTTCACCGCACCAGCAGCCATTTTTAGCGTTCACTTTACAGTCTATCAAGTAGGGTCTTCTGCACATTTCCACAAACATTCAAGTTCAACAAATCGTAGGCACACAGAACCCGATGGCATCGGGTCTTGTTATCCTGTTCGGGACGCCCTCACACCCAGGGCTGTGGGGTACTCGGTACCGGGCCCGATTGATCTCAATGGGAGTTGTCATGGTAGCTGTGACCCGGTCCGTGGCCCTGGGTGCCCAATGTAAATGTTGAGTGTGAATGAATAAGTCGTGACGCCACCTGTGGTGTTTGGCAATGCAGATGTTAGGCCGACGCTGCAGACAGATCCTCTGCGACAGATGGTGTGGTGCAGCAGTGATGGTATAGCCCTCCACAGGCAGAGCTGTTGTCCCAGGGCAGAGTGGATGTGGTGACACTCAGATGGTGTAGTGTCAGGCGCAGGGGATGTAGCAGTGCTGGAGAGGTTGACGCAGGAATAAGTGGAGGACACCAGGGCATGTAGTTCCAAACCTTTACTCACAGTCTGTTGTACAAACAGGTGCTTGCTTCTGTGCTGTGTCCTCCGGGTCTGGGACTCAGTCAACCCCCAGGCCAGATGGAATACTCCTTTCCAACACTCCGCCAACTTATGTGCCTTTCCGAACGTCTCCTCTTATAGCGCCTTTAGATGAAGTACTCCTAGTACTGAGTTACACTGGAGTTCCTCCTGTCTGATGTTCCTACGAACTCTACTTGTATGGCAGACAGCTGTAGCCTGTTTCGGGGACTCCTTGCTTCTAAGTCCCTCAGATTTTTATGGAATAGATTCATGGACTTCAGTGCGCTGCTTGACAGATTCACGAACCCAGTTTGTGAGAAAAGATTAACTATTTTATTTCCCAACGCGTTTCAAAGTGTATACCATTTCTTCCTCAGGGGATGACATATATATGTCATCCCCTGAGGAAGAAGTGGTATACACTTTGAAACGCGTTGGGAAATAAAATAGTTAATCTTTTCTCACAACCTGGGTTCGTGAATCTGTCAAGCAGCGCACAGAAGTCCATGAATCTATTCCATAAAAATCTGAAGTTCTGGCGGTCACGGAGCTGACCTTTGGACGTGCAGCAAGCTGACTACGGATCTTATATGCCTGAACCTCTCCTGGAAAGGGTGAGTGAATTTTTGCTTATTCGTTTAGCAATAACTCGGGTAAGACCCTATTGCGCTTTCTGTTCCTACAGTTTATTTGCATTGCTTCTAAGTCCCGGCTCACTATCCAGTTGCTGTTGTGCCCCCAAGTCTGGTGTGGGAATAAAGTGGTCACTACTTCTATTCCTCCGGTGTCTGCTGCAGGACCATTAGTATCCATACAACCTCGGGAACCGGGCCCCGGCCTTGCGCTTAGAACTTCCAAGAAGGGTTCTCTTCTCACCCACGTCCTCTGTTCTCTTTACTCCTCACGTTCCGTACTAATCCTTGCTTTCTATGGAGAGTCAGGCTTTCAGTCTACGTTGCTCTCTTTCCCGTTCCCGTTCCAGCAGACCCAGATCACTGGAATCTGCTGCAGCACCTCCATCCATCTATCCCTCTCTCTAGGGATCTTCTTCCCTCCAACTCTCGAACCAACTGACCTCTAATCTCAAACTCTTCCCGCTCTTTGTAATGTAATCTAACTCCACCCACCTCCCAACACGTTTCGTGTTCCAAGCAGGGAGCCACCAATGGGTGCTTTGCTATACTCCAAGCAGGGAGCCGCCCCGAAGGTGCTTTGCTACACTACTTTGTGGTGTGGGGGGTGCGGTGTTGGAGCATGGTCAGGAGTCCCCACCTTACCTGGATGGTGGGATACCACACCTCAGGAGGAGGTGCAGTACCTCTGTGGCGCCTGAGCCTCTGGGGCGCCACACATACATCGCTGTGTTTGACACAACCTCGTTGGCGACGCAGAACTCACGCTTATCGAGGTCTGAGTCATCAGAATAGCTGCTGTGTGACAACGTCCGAATGACTGCCGAGGTCATTATACGGATCGCTGGATCGTTGCTGCGCCATTGAGTAGATCTGCCTGTTTGACAGCTTACTAGCGATCTTGTAGCGATGCACCAGTGATCCTTACCAGGTTGTATCGTTGTCGGGATCACTGGAGCGTCGCTTAGTGTAACGGTACCCTTATCCCTCTACTGTGACGTTGTTGTGTGCCTTATTCCTGTGCTGTGTTGTTGCTGTGTGCATTATCCCTCTACTTTGACTTTGCTATGTGCATTATCCCTGTGCTGTGACTTTGCTGTGTGCCTATGCCTGTACTGTGACGTTGCTGTGTGCCTTTTCCCAGTACTGTGATGTTGCTGTGTGCCTTATCCCTGTACAGTGACATCGCTGTGTATTATCCCACTACTGTGATGTTGCTGTGTGCTGTGTATGTAAATCGCTGTGGAATAAGATAGCGCTTTATTCCTGTACTGTAAAGTCGCTGTGTGACTTATCCCTCTACTGTGACATTGCTGTGTGCCTTATTCCTGTGCTGTTCTGTTGCTGTGTGCCTTATTTCTGTGCCGTATTGTTGCTGTGTGCACTATACCTCTACTGTGACTTTGCTGTGTGCATTATCCCTGTGCTGTGACTTTGCTGTGTGCCTATCCATGTACTGTGACTTTGCTGTGTGCCTTATCCCAGTACTGTTATGTTGCTGTGTGCATTATCCCTCTACTGTGACATTGCTGTGTGGACTAGGACTAAAATTCAGCCCTGGTATTTGAATTTACACAGGCCCACTAGTCACATGGTGACTATATAATATCTTTGTACACTTGTAGGTTACAAGAAGTGAGAGGAGATTAACACGACTATATAACATGTAGTCACAGCTGTGCCCAGTATTTCAGCTCAGTCCTATTTATTGCTTTTAGTTGCAGTACTCCTCCCAAAGCTCTGTCCTATTTTGTACGCACGGTGACAGAATTCCAGGCAAAACTGCCATCCATTGGGCAACCAGACCCCCTGGTCATAGCCGCCCCTATCATACCTCCCAACTTTTGAAGAAGGGAAAGAGGGACAAAGACTGCAGCAAATTTTAGGCCACGCCCCAGTCACACCCATTTTGCAACTAGTCACACCCATGTCCACACCCAACCGCACCAATTTAGCACTGCTGATCACACTGACTGGTACTGAGGGCACAGTGGCTGGCATTATGGGCACATTTGCTGGTACTGTGGGCACACTGACTGGTACTAAGGAAGAGAGAAAACAGAGAGAGAAAAAAGAAAACAGAGAGAGAGAAAGAAAGGAGAGCGAGAGAGAAAGAAAGAACAGAGAAAGAAGAAAGAACAGAGAGAGAAAGAAAAAGGGGAAAGAAAGAAAGAACAGAGAGAGACAGAGAAAGAACAGAGAGAGAGAAAGAAGGAAAGAAAGAAAGAACCGACAGAGAGGAAAGAAAAAGAAAGAAAGAGGGGAAAGAAAGAACAGAGAGAGAAAGAAAGAAAGAAAAAAGAAAGATTAGAGAGAGAAAGAACAGAGATTGAGAAAGAAAATGAGGGAAAGACAGAACAGAGAATGAGAAAGAAAGAACAGAGAAAGAAACAGAGAGAAAGAAATAAAGAAAGATTCTATAAAGATACTAGAGAAGCCCGGCTCCCATTGTAGTGCCCACCTGAGCCTCCCGATGCAGGATATATCATGATCCGCTCACATGGCCGGCATCCCCGATTCCAAGGCGATCCTGCTGTCCGCGCTGTCGGAGGAGGACATGGTGATGGATCTGAAACATTCCTAGTTCCGTCAGAATCTCCTCATGAAATTATCTAATTTCCGGTCAGCTTCCAGCACATCACTTCCGGTGGAACGTCATGTGCGAGTTTTAAAATGCTCCTCGGGGCTCCGCCATATACTCCTGTGTCCGTGGGTAAAGCCTGCTTTGTATGCCTCATACACACTTGGCTCCGCTCCATACATCCCGTACACATATGGCTCCACTCCGTACACACACGGCTCCGCTCCGCATACCCCATACACACGCGGCTCCGCTCCGTACACCGAGTAGACACACGACTCTGCTCCGTACACCTCATACACGTGCGGCTCTGCTCTGTACACTTCATACACGCGTGGCTCCGCACACCCCATACACACCTGCCTCCGCTCCGTACACCTCGTACACGCGCAGCTCCGCTCCATACACCTCGTACACGTGCGGCTCCGCTCCGTACACTTTGTACATGCACGGCTCCGCCCCGTACACTTCGTACACGCAAGGCTCCACTCCGTACACTTCGTACACGTGCGGCTCCGTACATTTCGTACACGGGCGGCTCCGCTCCGTACACCTCGTACACGCGCGGCTCCGCTCCATACACCTCGTACACGCGCGGCTCCGCTCCGTACACCTCGTACACATGCCGCTCCCTACACCTCGTACACACGCAGCTCCACTTCGTAAACATGGTTCCGCTCTGTACACCTTGTACACACACAGCTCTGCTACATCCACCCTGTAAACCCCTCCTGACCCCAAACAGAAACTTACCCGCATCCAGCAGTGCACCATGACAACCAGCATGGCAGTGTCCTGCATACACACAGGGAGGCTCCTGATCATGTGACCCCTGACTCATCCCCTCCTGTGATCTAATCACAGGTCCTGTGTACACCGAGCAGCCAATTGCAGCCTGAGAACGGAGCTGCCTGTGGGGGGTCAGAAGTGCCGTGCAGCGTCTCATCCCGTCCTCAGAGGGGATAATGAGCGCTCCTGCCCCCTTGTGGTCGGGTGACCGCAGCGCACATCATCACTCTACGACACCTGAGCTGCCGGTGCTGCCTGTATCCATGTGGCGTCATTTGCCAGAAGTGCCCGATGGTCAGTCCGGCCCTGTGTGTGCCTTATCCTTGTACCGTGACATCACTGTGCATTATCCCACTACTGTGATGCTGCTGTGTGCATTATCCATCTACTGTGAAGTTGCTGAGTGTCATATCCCTGTAATGTTATGTTGCTGTGTGCATTATCCCTGTACTGAGACATATCTGTATGCATTATCCCTGTACTGTGATGTTTCTGTGTGCCTTTTCCCTGTACTGTGATGTTGTTGTGTGCATTATCCCTATACTGTGATGTTGCTATGTGCATTATCCCTGTACTGTGACGTTGCTGTGTGCATTACCGCTATACTGTTACATTGCTGTGTTCATTATCCCTCTGACGTTGCTGTGTGCATTACCGCTATACTGTTACATTGCTGTGTTCATTATCCCTCTAATAATGTGACGTTGCTGTGTTCATTATCCCTATATTATGACATTGCTGTGTGCATTATCTCTCTATTGCGAAGTTGCTGAGTGTCTTATCCCTGTACTGTCATGTTACTGTGTGCATAACCCTGGTACTGTGAGGTTGCTATGTGCATTATCCCTGTACTGTGATGTTGCTGTGTGCCTTATCTCTGTACTGTGATGTTGCCTTGTGTATTCTCTCAGTCCAGGGAATAGTTTCCAGTTGTGATGAAGGTGACGACTGCTGGAACCAGCACTTTCCTTGCTCCAGTAAAGTGAGTGCAGATGTGAATATTTATCAGTCATCTCCTGCACATCACATAGAAAATCACAGCTTCTATACAATTTATGGCTCAGGTCGGTCATTATTTTCTGTGCGTTTCAACCATTCACGTGTCAGGTATTTGTATCAGATATTACACTATATTCCTCTGTGTTCTCGATAAGTGAATGAGTGTATGTTTCCGGTAGCTGCCATTAGTTTCTCTTTCTGCGCTGTATCGGTTCCTGATCACTGCGCTCATCTCAGTACTGTAATATCTGATGTTGCTGTAAATTCTCCTCGCTGTCGTGTTTATGGCTTATATGTGCGGTTACAGATCTGCACCTGGTTATGATGCTAGTGACACGCCCCAGGGGCCGTGGGATACTCGGTACTGGGCCGGTCGTCTTAAAGGGATGTGTCACAGTGGCAGTGACCCGGTTCATGGCCCCAGGCGGTCATGTAAAAGGGGAGTATTGATTAGGGATAAAGTTTATGTAGTGATTCTTGATGCCAGTTGGAGTGTTCGACTGTGGTATAGCCGTCACTGCAGATGATCCCTGGGGGAGTAGATGGTGATGGCAGTGCAGATGTTTAACCCTCTCCAACCAGGGATGACCCCCAGAGATTGTGATGGAAGTAGAAGGCATGGAGTAATCAGGCAGGAGACAAGGAAAGTCACTTTATCATTTACTGTAGTTCAGGAGCAGTTCAAAGAAGATATTACAACTCTCACCAGGTTACAGTCTGCTTTGCAAAATGGGAATTATCCTTCGCTCTGCTGTGACTCAGTGTAAGCTTCCTGCTATTCAAATCCCTTCAGGGACCAAGGCTTCCCGGAGTCTAGAAACTTCCAGTATAGCACTACACACTGTGTTTTCCTCCTCTGGCAACTTGCAGCTTGGTTCCTGTGTGAAGCAGCTCAAGTTCCTTCTTGCACAATCCATCACTGATCCTAGTTGCTGCAGTATTCCCGGAGAAAAACACTCTGCTGTTGGTTGTATAAATCCACAGTCTCTCAGCAAGCATGGATGGCCTAGGGGCTGATTCCCTGATGCTTCATAGCTTTTACTCCTGGACGAAGCACATGTGTCATGGCTTCCAAGAGCATTCTTCTTCTCCTTCTTCACCACTGAAAAATAACAACTTTGGACTCCTCCCCCTCCCAGTTAGGGTGTGTCTGCAAAGCTCTAAGCTTCAGACAAGTAAGGGAGTGAGGTGAATTGTGCGTGTGTTGTGGTCTCTAGCAGAGAAAGCATAACTCCCGTTGCTCACAAAACACATGCAAAACAGTACATATTTAACCCTTTTGTGGCAGTAAAGACGCAGGGCGCCACACTAGTACAACATAAGAGACAAAACCTGCCACCACTAGGAGGGTGAAATAAACGGCCTCCAGAGATTTCTGGCTCTATGTATCTCCGTGGGAGCTTCAGGATTTGACATCTTGATTGGAGTGTGGTCCTGCCTGACAGTTTTCTCGCCCAGGTCCATTCCTCACAGGGCCTATACACAATCATACACAGCATGGAGACCCCGCCAGCCCTACACAGCTTAATGCACCAACGCTGACCTGATATTTCATATATTGATCCCACTGAGCAAAATGTAATCACATACAATAGAGGTGGGTGGGGCAGGCCCAAAAGCTTCACGGCTATAACAGTCATTTATTGCACAGAAATCTACTGACTATTTCCTGCTGCTCACTCTGACCTATTTTACAGTAACCTGCAGAATCTTTACATTTTTCAGGCAAACTGAAAGTGTGCACAACAGACGTCTGTGCACCTGCAGCACAACAGGAAGCACCGTCTCTTGTCTCTTATTCCATTTGTTCTGTGTTAATGAAAGTTTCATTGCCGTACACTGACTTTTAACCACAAGTGTGATGGAGAAGATGTGCCCCCAGTGCAGTCCTATCTGGTCCTGCAGCAGAGAAATTCATAGGGGATCCAGAAACATTCAGGTTCCTGGAAAACACTGTGATCTAAATGAACTAATACATTTTCGTTCACTTAAGAGGGTGTTTGTTCACAAATTTTCTAATGGTTTTCAAAACCAACTTGCAGAAAATAACTGCAGCTCTTCTTGAGTATACTACAAGATGTAACTCAGGATCAGTAATGTATGTACACAGTGACTGCACCAGCAGAATAGTGAGTGCAGCTCTGCTCAGCTGCTGCTCATTGTGCTAATTGTGGGTGTGTTCACTAATGATCCTGCTGTGTGCTCCTGAGAACCATCACCTCTCCACCCAGGGACCTGCTCTCTCTCTTACTCATGGAGGGAGGGGCTTCCTGGGATGAGTGAAGGAGCCAAGTCCCAGGCTTCTGTTTCCTGGACCAGGCCGGACTCGGGGGTGAGCAATGTGGCTCCTACTCCCTCCAAGTCTGCAGAGACCCAGAGAAGCTGCAAGGCTTCCAACATAGAGGAGAAGCCTGCTAGCAGCGTGCAAGATGGCGTTTCTGCCGGAGAAAAGCTGAGTGCTCACAGGGGAGACGCCAACCTCACTGAAGAAGGTTGGGGGCTGCAGAGGTCCCGGGAGTCTGTGTCCACCTATGCATCCCGGGTCATGAGCCAGCTCTGTGAGTATGAAGAGGCGAGTAAGACCATCAGGAGGCTCTGGGAGGAGCTGCGCTTCACAAGCGCTAAAGCTGCAGGTGCCTCAAAGCTGAGGAAGAATCAGTTCCAGTTGGAGGTAAAGAAACTAAAGCTTGAACTTAATGAGCTGGAGGTGAAGAAAGCCTTCATAAGAGAGAAGAGTGGTCCCTTCAAGGAGAAACTAATAAATGAAGACAGATTTAGATAAATGGATGATAACAGAGAGCAAAGGCAGATGGGGCTGCAGCCTGAAAGCCAGGTGGATGATGATGAGGATGATGACCAGTAGAAAGCCCCACTTGGCAGTCTGCAAAGTCACCCGCAGGCTACGTGCAGCGAGCTCCCTGCAGGACAGGCGACTTTGGCATCTCGTTGTAGTTCTGCTGGTTCTGGGGATGACAGTGGCAACAGCGGCCAGGGAGGGGCACTAATGGCAGAGATTAAGCTCCTGGAGTCCCCAGTGTGCCTCCAGAACATCCATCTTGGTAATGATTTACCAGAGGAGGTACCTGGGGGCCAGAAGAAAAAGGCAAAGAAGATCAAGCCAAAGCTGCAGGAAGCGATAAGCTACATGCATGCCACCCTCCCTGTGCCCCCTGAGTCGGCTGCAGGGTCAGCTCGCTGTATAAGCCCCATTGCCCAGCCCAGCCCGGGTTCTGCTGTGGATCCGGTGCAAAGGCGCGGGGAGATTACAAAGCATTGTAGCTTTCTCTTCTACCCCTGATGAAGTCACGATGGTGACGATACGCGTCGGGTTATGGGAGCGACACTATGCCCCTCCATACTAATCTATGCATAATGGCTACTTATACTGAATGAGTATCTCCTATTTCAGCTTGCTGGCGTGGTAAAGTATTATAGGAAGGGTTGCTAATTTTCTTGCTACTGGCGCTGTTTTTTAACCTTTGGTGTATTGATTTATTTATCGGATACTGGTTGGTGTTCCAACCTCCACCCTAATGGACTGTTATTTGGTGCCTTAACCCTATCCCCACTATCTATAGCTGTGATCCTTTGCTTCAGCAATTTTGTACACTTTATCTGCATATTATCATCGGCTGCAGCAAGGAATTTAGGCTCACACTCTGGTGTAAAAATACTCTGCAGTATATTTGTATAGGTCATTTTTTTGTATTTCTTGTGTATATAAATCGTATTTACAACTAGGAATTTCTCCTGTACTTTAACACAAGACCACTTCTTATTATAATGGTATATATTGTGGACATGCTGTATGTGACATTCTGTGCATAATTAGCAGATTTTGTATAGGGCTTGTGTTTGCTCCCATATATACAGCTTATGGTTATTAACCACTGTATATTTTAAATGTTTTTAGTATCTTTTTGTGCTTTGTGTGTTCTAAGAAATAAATTTGTGACTGTTTTCATGATGATCCCTGCTGTTTGTATATGTCTTCTTTGCCTCTGGTTGTAAAGCATTGTAGTGAGGCGCAGAGCTCTGTCTCTGACTGTAGTAGCAGAGATGTAGCAGGAGGTGCATCAGCCGAGAGGCTGGACAGTGAGGGCGGCCCGGCGGCGGGCATACATTCAAGCCACGATACTGAAGTGTGCTCCTCAGTGGGAGGGGGAAACGGCCCAGTGTCAGGTGCAGCTCCGGTAGCCTCGGCGCCCCTGAATACTGTTGCTGCTGATCACTTAGTTGAGAAGCGGCGGCAGTATGAGGCGGTTGTCGGGGCTGAGCGTTCCGATCCTCTCAAAGTCCTATTCTGTGTTGGCGCCGCTGGTCAACAAGATACAGATATAAAGGATCAGCGGCGCCTCACAGCAGCAAAAGATCAGTGGCATCTGATGTCAACTGTTAAACAGTGGAAATTACCAGCTGATGATGCGGAGGGCACATTTAAGACCAGGGGTGAGGTTGCCTCCAGTTCTGTGGAGGAGACTGAGACCCTTGTGCCTGATGATGCGGTGGTCAAAATGTCACCCCCTGTTGTTGGTCCAGCAGGAGTGAATGTGGTGGGGGGTATGAATGTGGAAAATTCTTTGTTTAGTGTTGTGGTTGCTGGTTTGGTGGAGAGTGAGGGTGTTATGGAGGTGGGTAATAGTGATACTGTTGGGGTTGATGTGTCACCTCCAGGGAAAATAGGGCATCATCCTCCTCTCTGGGCTCTGGGGACGGCATGTTGCAGCATCGTCTCCTGGAGGCTCTATAGAAGGGAGAGAGATCACTAATGGTAGAGGGTCGAGAGGTTGATCTATCCTTCTGGTTAGAAAGGCATGGCCTCGGGGCCTTCCGAGAGCAAAATGGGGAAATACAGTGTGGTCCCTCCTGACAGCTGGATAGAAAGGCAAGGTCTCGGGGCCTTCCGAGAGCAAAATGGGGGAAATACAGTGTGGTCCCTCCCGACAGCTGGGCCAGGTAGTGTGCGTAGAAATGTGGTCCGTCTTCGGTGGAGGGGCAGTGATGCGTGTCCTCCAACGTATAAGGTTGTAGAGCTCCTGCTGAAGATGGGCTTCAAGGCTATTGACATCTACGCCTTGATACATCCCTATTCCATGCCTGAGTTTGATGTCAACTTTGTTCGACCTGGGGCTTGAGCTCTTCTGGTCGAATTATGAGCTTGCAAAAAATGAGCCCGGCTGGCGAGACTTTGCCATCCAGGCAGTGTCTCGCCAAAATCAAGTCAAGAAAGTGACCGTGATGACTTGTAACGAGTCGCTTTCTTGTTATGACATCATGACGTGTCTTGGCCGATATGGAGAGGTGGTGGAGATGCTGAAGAATATCTGTGATGAGTTTGGTATCTGGTCAGGGGCCTGGACATTTATGGTAAAACTTAAGCGTTCAGGTGGTACGGTTGCCCACATTCCATCATCTGTCTTCCTGGGTAGGGATCACATCCAGGTCTTCTACCAGGGTCAACCGAAGCTCTGTCACAGGTGTGGCAACCCCACACACTTCAGTGCAAACTGCACTGTGCAGAAATGTCCATTGTGTGGTTATCGGCCATCTTGCTGCATCTTGTGTGGAGATTAGGTGCCACCTGTGTGCTGACTTAGGTCACCCATTCAGCCGTTGTCCTCGCTCCTTCGCTAATGCAGTCATGACCCCGGAGGGAGAAAGCCGTGAGGCTGATTCTGCTGGGGAAGGGTGTTATGATTGGGTCACCGAGGAGGAAAACAAGACCAAGCTAAGCTACAGAAAACCAGAGACGTTGGTAACTAAGCGGATTGCAGACCCCTGATCCTATCCACACAACTAGCAGTAGCTGTGGAGCGTGCCTACGATGATTCTAGACGACTCGACACAGCTAGAGAACTAAATAAGCCTAAAGCAAGAAAAGGGGAAATCTAAACTGCCCCAGAGCAGACCCCAAAGGAATAGACAGCTCCCAAACATATATTGTCGGTGAGACAAGATGAAAACACAAACACAGGTAGGAAAATAGGCAGCGCAAACGATGGGGCCCACACTAACTAGAAAGGAAAGGAAAGACACTGTCTGCAATCACGCAAAAAACCCTGCAAAAATGGCCAACACTTCTGATAGCAAAAACTCTGAAGTCACTAGACTTCTCCCACTATATCAGCACTCTGGCATATTCTGAAAGCAGAGCAAAAAGAGGCCAATCTAATAAGGGACAAGAAACAAACTGACACAAACAGTAACATAAGGATGGAAATTCAGCACACCCCCAGACGGGGCTGGTTGACCACACAAAACTGAATAGACAAAACCAAATCAAATGTGAACAATAGCAAAGAACACTTAGCTTGAGCATGCAGGAACTGAACTGGAAACTAAGACCTCAGGAGGCAGGAAAAATCACTAGCAGGGATAGAGGGAGTCGGCTGTCTTAAATCCAGTCAGAGACTCCAGATGTCCAGTCGTCATCCTCATTATCAGGTGGCAGGCCTCTGTCAATTAGATCAGCTCCATTACCTCCTGTAATCACCAGAGGGAGCCTGGAAAGAGAATTCGCGACTCTACTGTCAATACAACCAGCTCCACTACCTTCACTAGCAACCAGAGGCAGGCCAGAAAGTGAAATCACAACAGAAGGGACTAGCAGGGGTGAGGGAGCTGAGGGGCCAAGGAGGAAAAGCAATAAAGAGACGCCTGCCCGGCTGAGGCGACTAGAAAAGCGCAGACAGGAGAGGGAGCTGGGCAAGCCCTTGGCTACTGAGATGGTCCCTGTCCTGGATGCCAGTCTTGCTGCTGAGGCCCCAAGGGATGATGAGTTAGTTGAGGAGGTCAGGAGGATCCACAGGGAGGAAAGCGCCACTGCCTCCGAAACCTCCCATTATGGAAGTATGGATGAGGATAATAGGCAGTGGCTAAAGAACAAGTGTAAGCTCGGCACCAAAAAGAAGAAAATGAAGGGAGATAAAACATCCTTTCCAGCTCTGACCAAGGTACCTAAGGAAGGAAAAACTGACTCCCCTCTGGTTGGTCTTTCTAACCGGTTCCAAGCTCTTGAGAACATCTCTTCCTCTGAGGAGGAAGGTGAAGGTGAGGTTCCGGCTTCGGCGGGGCTTACAGGGGATGCCGATTCTCCTGGGAATGTAAGGTCCTTGGAAGGAGGGACTGGCCCAGAGTCTGGAGACAAGGACGATAAAAAGAAAAAACACTCGGGAATGGACACCTCCGTGTCATTAAAGAGGGGGAAGGATTCCTCCTCTGAGGCAGAGAATAAAGGGAGTGGGAAGAAGAACGCCATTTAACTCAATCACCAATGATGGCGGTACCCACTCCGTTGACGTTGGCGTCCATTAATGTCGCCAGCATAAAGTCGAATACAGCTAGATTTGCAGCCTTTGATTTTCTCAGCCAGGTTGAAGTTGACATTTTCTATTTGCAAGAGACCAGGCTGCCATATATGGCAGACGTGTTTAAAGCTAAGAGGGTGTGGAGACTCGGGCCCTCCTATTGGTCTCTTGTGGCCGAGCTGTATAGCAGAGTGGCGGTCCTTTTTACGGCATCGGTTGAATACCGACGGGTTATTGAGGAAGGTGCCTGATCTTAGATGTCCTCATAAAGGGACAAGCGCGCAGGATCATTAACATCTATGGTCCCCAATCTAAGTGGGAACAAAAGTGTCTCTTTATGAGGATCAAGCCCTACCTTTTTACAAGTCAGCAGGTTGTCTTTGGAGGGGACTTCACTACTGTCACGAGGCCCCGGGATAAAGGAGGTTCCAGAGACAAGCTGACTTATGATAGCGTCGCCCTTAATAGTACAGCTAGTGAGAATCGCCTGGTGGATGTCCACATTCGGCACACCCCAGGCCACAAGGAGTTCACTATCATAGAGGTACCTGTAGTTCCAGAATAGATAGGTTTTAATTAAAGGAGGAAGTTTTCTCTTCAGCAGTGTCTGAGGTGGAGTTCCCGGACCACTGTTCAATTTTGTTTTCTCTGAATATTACAGACACCCTCCGGATGGGAAGAGGCTTTTAGAGGCTCAATTCGTCTCTCTTGGAAGAAACAGACATAAGACAGTCCTTTGAGGATTTTCTTCAGAGCCAGGTACCCTTACTGGATCTTTGTAGTAGTAAGTCAGAGTGGTGGGAGATGTTCAAGAAAAGGGTGGTGAGATTCTTCCACCAGCTCTCGAGCCTCAGGAGTCTGAACAGGTACCGCCTGTCTCAGGGTCTGAGGAGGAAACTCCAGCATCCTGTCTCAACTGGAGGTAGCTGCTAGGAGATCTCCAGAGTGAAATCTTTGCTCATGAGGTGTCAGTACGATAGAGACACATCTTTGGTTTTTGAGAGGGATTACTGGAAGTACCGCTCGCCCAACCCTTACAGAAACTGCAAGATGTCAGTGAATAGTAAAGTGGTTACAGGACTGGTCGACACTATGGGGTCCCTGAGGCGATTCAGATCAGGGATCCTGGAGGTTGTCAGATCCTTCTACTCGCACCTCTTGGGGAAGAGGGATCTTGATTGGGATGAGATGTTGGCTTTCCTGGCTGAAGCCGTTCCCGATCCAGGGGTAGACCCCTCTCTTGATGTTTTGACAGAGATGATCAGGGAAGAGGAAGTTAAGTTGGTGATTGAAGGGCTTGCTGAAAAAAAATCACCCGGTCCAGAAGGCTTAACATCTGAGTCCTATAAGACCTTTAAGGACGCTTTGGTTCCCCTCTTGACTGAGGTATTCAATGAGTGTCTTTCCTCGAGCACTCTGCCAAAGTCAATGAGGAGGTCTGCCCTGATCATCTTGTCAAAGGGTAAGGACCCCTTCGTGCATTGAGAATTGGCATCCCATAGCGCTTCTCAATGCAGACAGGAAGGTTCTGGAAATGGTGCTGTTTAATCGGCTGGTGAAATTTGCACCCCTACTCCTTTCAGAGGCCCAACATTGCTCTCTTGCAGGTCGCAGCACATTTAGTGCTGTGCTTGGTGTCCGGGAGGCGGTGGAGCAGGGTAGGGCTGGTCATTGGAAGGGGTACATGCTGTCACTGGACCAGGCAAAAGCGTTTGATTGGGTTAATCACGAGTACCTCTGGTCTGTCCTTCTGAGATATGGCCTGCCGGGGGGGTTTGTTGATTGGCTTAAAACCTTGTACGGTGGGGCAGAGAGTTTCCCGCTTGTGAACGGTTGGATTGCCAGCTCTTTTGAGGTTTGATCGGGTATTTTCCAAGGTTGTCCCTTGATCCCGCTGCTGTGCGTGTTTGCGATTGACCCACTTCTTAGGAGGGTGGAGAGTGGACCGTTGGCCAGGATTGGCATGGACCGGGCAGCACCGGAAGCCACTCTGAGGGTGGTGGTGTATGCCAATGATGTCACTGTTTTTGTTTCCTCTCACGAGGAGGCAGGGTGGCTGATGTCAGAGGTAGATCGCTATTCAGAGGCATTCGGGTACAATATCAACCGGGATAAGTGTGAGAGTCTCTGGCTGGGAGGAGGAGATCCTGGTTTTGATCTCCTGGACACCCTTCCAGGACCCAAAGTCTCTGCAAAAGTCCTTGGCATCGAATTTGGCCAGGGGGATTACCTCAAACAAAATTGGGATAGCAGGCTAGAGATCGCCACTCAGAAGGTGAACCAATGAAAGGGTTGGTCTTTGACCCTAAGGGAAAGGGTAAACCTGATCAAAACTTACCTGCTCCCTTTACTGATTTATCTGGGCATTCTGTGCATCTTGCCGGAGTCTCTCTGGACTCGGGTCTACAGTTTGTTCTTCCAACTGATATGGAGGAATAGACTGAACCTGGGCAAGAGGGAGGCTACTTACCATATGAGGAGACTAGGAGGGTTGGGTATGGTCAACCTTGTGGATACCTTCATTAACATCAATATTGCAAACCTCTGGAAAGAGAGGGCGCCTCCGTGGGTATTCTACAGTAGGGGATGGTTTCAGCCTTTCTTCCAGGAATGGGAGACAGGAGAGCAAGTGAAGGATCTTCGCTCACCGCATGGACATATTCCGGCTTACGCTACCTTGGGTCTCAAGGTAATTTGCCGATGGGGTCTGGGAATGTGGGAGATCAGGACTCTGCCAAGGAAACTCCTTGTCAATAGGGTTCTGTTGACCCATTTCCAGAGGTCTCTGGTGCTCAGGGATTGCCCAAGTCGGGATCTTGGGGTGGGTTTGCATCTTTTGAATTCTATCAAAATCCCCTCAAAGCTTTGGGACTTGTTTTGGCGCTTCTTCCATGGGAAACTGTGTGTGAGGGACAATCTGAAGTGTAGGAGCTCTGAGGACAGGAACTGTCCTCGGGAGCATTGTGGTACCGTGCTGGAAAGCATGGACCGTTTCCTGCTTCATTGTCCCTTCAACACAGAGGTGTACAACAGGGAGGGCACCTCCATTGGCTGGTCTCGGCTGGCCGGTCTCTCCTATGCGGGATGGGCCTATGGAGCATTCGGAGACCTTGGTGGTCGGGACTGCTGCACCTTATTTCTAGTTAGCGCAGTGGTTAGATATCACACGTGGAACGCACGGTGCTTAGTATCGACGCAACGGAAAATCTTCCCAGTGGACGATGTGTTTAGTACCATACTCGGTGACCTGGTAAAGGTGCGCTCTCTGGAGTATGAGAGACTGGGTACACGTAGGGCCACTCTCCTCTGGAGGGGCTTTTCTTTCAGTGTGCCCTAGTCTGGTCGTCTCCTTTCCTGGTGGTGGGCTGCTGCTGATACTGTAGATTTTTGTTTTGTGATTGGTATAAAGTAATGTAGGGCTGCAGGCGCCGAACTTGGGCTCTGTGATTTGTGGTTATTGTAGTTTGTTTCTGTATATATTGTATATAGGGATATAGATTTGGGTGTAGGTTTTAGGTTGGGTGGTGGGAAAAGGGGAGAGGTGGGTTTATCTTGTGGGCCTATGGGACACTGGGGTGTTTGGGGGAAACACTGGCACTGCCTGATCTGGCCTATGGACATTGGACATGGACTGAGGCATGAGACGCAGGACCAGCTCTCAGGTCAGTGTGGGGGTTGGAAATGGTGGGCTTGAGTGTAAGGTGTTTAGTTTAGTCTTGTATATATTTGTATAGTTTGTGGTTATTTTATTTAACCCCTTTCTGACATCCGAAGTACTATCCCATCCACGGTACCCATGCCCGTATGAACGGGGACGGGATAGCACGTTACCGCGATCAGCGGCACTCACGGGGGGGACACCCGGCACTGTGTCAGGGACAGACACGGACCGCCCCCGGCACATTAACCCCTTGCACACGGCAATCAAACATGATCGCAGTGTACCGGGGGCATAGGGAAGAATCACGCAGGGAGGGTGCTCCCTGTGTGCTTCCCTAAGACCCTCGGAGCAGCGCGATGTGCTTGCGTTGTTCCGACGGTCTCCTCCCTGCAGGCCCCCGGATCCAATATGGCCGCGGGGGCCTTCGGGGTCGTGCAGGGAGGCGGCTTCCACAGTATCGCTGTGTCCGTAACGACCCGCCCTATAAAACTGTCCCACTAGTTAACCCCATTAGTGAACCCCTTAAAGAAAAAAAAACAAAACCAAGGCAAAAAACAATGCTCTATCATCATACCGCCGAACAAAAAGTGCAATAACACATGATCAAAAAGACGGATATAAATAAACATGGTACCACTGAAAATGTCATTTTGTCCAGCAAAAAACGAGCCGTTATACAGCATCAACGAAAAAATAAAGTTATAGCTCGCAGAATAAAGCGATGCAAAAATAATTATTTTTTATATAAAATGGTTTTTATTGTATAAAAGTGCCAAAACATAAAAAAATTATATAAAGGAGGTATCGCTGTCCTGACCTGAAGAATAAAACCGCTTTATCAATTTTTCCACACGAGGAACGGTGTAAACGCCCCCCCAAAATAAATTCATGAAATGCTGGTTTTTGTTCATTCTGCGTCACAAAAATCAGAATAAAAAGCAATCAAAAAATGTCATGTGCCCGATATGGTACCAATAAAAACTTCAACTCGTCCCGCAAAAAATAAGACCTCTCATGACTCTATGGGTCAAAATACAGAAAAATTATAGCTCTCAAAATGTGGTGATGCAAAAACTATTTTTACAATTAAAAGCGTCTTTTAGAGTGTGACAAATATAAAAACCTGCCAGAGTAAATCAAACTCCCCTTTATCACCACCTTAGGGAAAAATAATAAAATTAAAAAAATGTATTTATTTCCATTTTCCCATTAGGGTTAGGGCTGAGATTAGGGTTAGGGGTGTGTTGGAGTTAGGGTTGGAGTTAGAATTGGGGGGTTTCCACTGTTTAGGCACACCAGGGGCTCCCCAAATGCAACATGACATCTGGTCTCAATTCCAGCCAATTCTGCGTTGAAAAAGTCAAA
Source organism: Dendrobates tinctorius (assembly GCF_039654945.1). Classification (NCBI taxonomy): domain Eukaryota; kingdom Metazoa; phylum Chordata; class Amphibia; order Anura; family Dendrobatidae; genus Dendrobates; species Dendrobates tinctorius. Next base: position 2,987,447 of record NW_027361696.1, on the reverse strand, counting down.
CGGTGCTCCTTCCCTTCCAAGCTCTGCCATGCGCCCAAACAGTGGTTTACCCCCACATATGGGGTATCATCATACTCAGCATAAAACTTTTGGGATCCAATTTCTCCTGTTACCCTTGGGAAAATAAAAAATTGGGAGCAAAAATATCATTTTTGTGGAAAAAAATGATTTTTTTATTTTTATGGCTCTACGTTATAAACTTCTGTGAAGCACTTGGGGTTCAAAGTGCTCACCACACATCTAGATAAGTTCCTTAGGGGGTCTAGTTTCCAAAATGGGGTCACTTGTGGGGGGTTTCCACAGTTTAGGCACATCAGGGGCTCTCCAAACGTGACATGACACCCACAGACCATTCCATCAAAGTCTACATTCCAAAACGTCACTACTTCCCTTCCGAGCCCCAACGTGTGCCCATACAGTTGTTTTCTCCCACATATGGGGTATCCACATATTGGGGTCCAATTTCTCCTGTCACCCTTGGGAAAATAAAAAAATTTGGGACTAAATGATCATGTTTGTGGAAAAAATTTGATTTTTTTATTTTCACGCCCGGGCGTTATAAAAATCTGTGAAGCACTTGGGGGTTCAAAGTGCTCACCACACATCTAGATAAGTTCCTTGGGGGGTCTAGTTTCCAAAATGAGGTCACTTGTTTGGGGTTTCCACTGTTCAGGCACATCAGAGACTCTCCAAACGCAACCTGGCGCCCGATCTCAATTCCAGCCAATTTTGCTTCAAACGGTGCTCCTTCCCTTCCGAGCTCTGCCATGCGCCCAAACAGTGGTTTACCCCCACATATGGGGTATCAGCATACTCAGGGCAAATTGCACAATAACTTTTGGGGTCCTGTTTCCCTTGGGAAAATAACAATTGGGGGTGAAAAGATCCTTTTTTTGGAAAAAATATGATTTTTTAATTTCACGGCTATACCTTATAAACTTATGTGAAGCCCATGAGGGTTCAAAGTTCTCACCACACATCTAGATAAGTTCCTTGGGGGGTCTGGTTTCCAAAATGGTGTCATTTGTGGGGAGTTTCCACTGTTTAGGCACATCAGGGGCTCTCCAAATGCGATATGGCGTCAAGCCAATTCTGCGTTGAAAAAGTCAAACGGTTCTCATTCCCTTCCGAGCTCTGCCATGCATCCAAACAGTGTTTTACCCCCACATATCGGGTATCAGCGTACTCAGGAGAAATTGCACAATAATTTTTGGGTTCCTGTTTCCCTTTGGAAAATAACAATTGGGGGTGAAAAGATCATTTTTGTGGAAAAAATATGATTTTTCAATTGTACGGTTGTACGTTATAAACTTCTGTGAAGCCCTTGGGGGTTCAAAGTTCTCACCACATATCTAGATAAGTTCCTTGGGAGGGTCTAGTTTCCAAAATGGTGTCACTTGTGGGGGGTTTCCACTGTTTAGGCACATCAGGGGCTCTCCAAATGCAACATGGTGTCTGATCTCAATTCCAGCCAATTTTGCGTTGAAAAAGTCAAGCGGCGCTCCTTCCCTTTCGATCTCTGCCATGCGCCGAAACAGTGGTTTCCCCCCCCCACATATCAGGTATCAGCGTACTCAGGACAAATTGCACAATAATTTTTGCAGTCCAGTTTCTCTTGTTATCCTTGGTAAAATAAAAAAAATTGGACCTGAATTAATTTTTTTGTGAAAAAAAGTTAAATGTTCATTTTTTTTAAACATTCAAAAAATTCCTGTGAAGCACCTAAAGGGTTAATGAACTTCTTGAATGTGGTTTTGAGTACCATCAGGGGTGCAGTTTTTAGAATGGTATCACTTTTGGGTATTTTCTATCATAGACCCCTCAAAGTGACTTCAAATGTGATGTGGTCCCTAAAAAAAATGGTGTTGTAAAAATGAGAAATCGCTGATCAACGTTTAACCCTTATAACTTCCTAACAAAACAAAAATTTTGGTTCTAAAATTGTGCTGATGTAAAGTAAACATGTGGGAAATGTTATTTATTAAGTTTTTTGTGTGCCATATTTCTGTGATTTAAGGGCATAAAAATTCAAAGTTGACAAATTGAAAAATTTTCAAAATTTTCGCCAAATTTCCGTTTTTTTTCCACAAATAAACGCAAGTTATATGAATGAAATTTTACCACTAACATGAAGTACAATTTGTCACAAGAAAAACATTGTCAGAATCACCAGGATCCATGGAAGCGTTCCAGAGTTATTACCTCATAAAGGGACAGTGGTCAGAATTGTAAAAATTGGCCCGGTCATTAACATCAAACCACCCTTGGGGGTAAAGGGGTTAAAATAAAAAAGGTATATTTCTAGTTTTTGTTTGCTTTTGATTAATTAATTTGTTTGTTATTTATTTATTTGTTTGGTGACCTGACCAGAAGGTGTAAGTGCTTAATATTAGTTATTATTTTGTATATAATGTATGTATAATATGTGTGAGGAGAGAATGATCGGCTGGACCAGATTATTTTTCTGGCTGATATTTTTGTTTTGTTTCTGTTATTATTATTGTTATGTTTTTCATTTTTATATTAAAAGAGCTACAGGATGTAACTCAGGATCAGTAATGTAATGTACCTTATATACTCGCGTATAAGCCGAGATTTTCAGCCCATTTTTTGAGCTGAAAGTCCCCCTCTTGGCTTATACGCGAGTCATATAACAGGGGTCAGCTGGGGAGGTGGAGCCAGGGGTGTCGGAGATCATACTCACCTCTCCTAGCATGTCTCTTGCAGTCCCCCATGCTTATTCCATCTTCTCGACGCTGTTCTTCCTGCTTTCAGCAGTCACATGGTGCCGCTCGCATATGTAATGAGCGGCACCACGTGACTGCTGAAAGCAGGAAGAACAGAGCCAAGAAGATGGAATAAGCACGGGGGGCTGCAAGAGACATGCCAGGAGAGGTGAGTATAACCGAGGGAGCCATATTCACCTGTCCCTCATTCCACCGCTGCGCGTCGCTCTACTATCTTGCTTCCTCTGGCAGTGACGTTCAGGTCAGAGGGCGCCATGATGTAGCTAGCAGGTGCCCTCTGCCTAGTCACTGCAGAGCCGGCAGCCCTGAGGAGCAGTAGCTGCAGCAACAGGGACGAGGTGAGTATATAGGTTTTTTTTTTAATTGAGGCAGCAGCAGCAGCAGCAGCATTATAAGGGGCCACTGATAACTGTGCATCATTGTAAGGGGCCGCTCACTGTGCAGCATTATAAGGGGCCACTAATAGCTGTGCATCATTGTAAGGGGCCGCTCACTGTGCAGCATTATAAGGGGCCACTAATAACTGTGCATCATTGTAAGGGGCCGCTCCCTGTGCAGCATTATAAGGGGCCACTAATAACTGTGCATCATTGTAAGGGGCCACCAATCACTGTGCAGCATTATAAGGGGCCACCAATCACTGTGCAGCATTATAAGGGACCACCAATCACTGTGCAGCATTAGAAGGGACCACCAATCGCTTCGGCATTTTCCACCCTAGGCTTATACGCGAGTCAATAAGTTTTCCAGTTTTTTGTGACAAAATTAAGGGGGTCAGCTTATACACGGGTCGGCTTATACACGAGTATATACGGTATGTACACAGGTTCCTGGAAAACACTGTAATCTAAATGAACTAATACATTTTTGCTCACTTAAATTAAGAGGGTGTTTGTTCACAAAGTTTCTGATGGTTTTCAAAACCAACTTGCAGAATAATAACTGCAGCTCTGGAGTATAATACATGATGTAACTCAGGATCAGTAATGTAATGCATATACACAATGACTGCACCAGCAGAATAGTGAGTGCAGCTCTGAGGTATAATTCAGGATGTAACTCAGGATCAGTAACGTTTGTACAGTGCCTTGCGAAAGTATTCAGCCCCCTGGAACTTTTCAACCTTTCCCACATATCATGCTTCAAACATAAAGATACCAAATGTAATTTTTTGGTGAAGAATCAACAACAAGTGGGACACAATTGTGAAGTTGAATGAAATTTATTGGTTAATTTACATTTTTGTGGAAATTCAAAATTGAAAAGTGGGGCATGCAATGTTATTCAGCCCCTTTACTTTCAGTGCAGCAAACTCACTCCAGAAGTTCATGTGGATCTCTGAATGATCCAATGTTGTCCTAAATGACTAATGATGATAAATATAATCCACCTGTGAAATCAAGTCTCCGTATAAATGCACTTGCTCTGTGATAGTCTCAGGATTCTGTTTGATGCACAGAGAGCATCATGAAGACCAAGGAACACAACAGGCAGGTCCGTGATACTGTTGTGGAGAAGTTTAAAGCCGGATTTGGATACAAAATGATTTCCAAAACTTTAACCATCCCAAGGAGCACTGTGCAAGCTATCATATTAAAATGGAAGGAATATCATACCACTGCAAATCTACCAAGACCCGGCCATCCCTCTAAATTTTCATCTCAAACAAGGAGAAGACTGATCAGAGATGCAGCCAAGAGGCCCATGATCACTCTGGATGAACTGCAGAGATCTGCAGCTGAGGTGGGACAGTCTGTTCATAGGACAACAATCAGTCGTACACTGCACAAATCTGGCCTTTATGGAAGAGTGGCAAGAAGAAAGTCATTTCTCAAAGATATCCATAAAAAGTGTTGCTTAAAGTTAGCAACAAGCCACCTGGGAGACACACCAATGTGGATAAAGGTGCTCTGGTCATATGAAAACAAAATCGAACTTTTTGGCAACAATGCCAAACGGTATGTTTGGCATAAAGGCATAAAGGCAACACAGCTCATCACCCTGAACACACCATCCCCACTGTCAAACATGGTGGTGGCAGCATCATGGTTTGGGCCTGCTTTTCTTCATCAGGGACAGAGAAGATGGTTAAAATTGATGGGAAGATGGATGGAGCCAAATACAGGACCATTCTTGAAGAAAACCTGTTGAAGTCTGCAAAAGACCTGAGACTGGGACAGAGATTTGTCTTCCAACAAGTCAATGATCCCAAACATAAAGCAAAATCTAAAATGGAATGGTTCACAAATAAACGTATCCAGGTGTTAGAATGGCCAAGTCAAAGTCCAGACCTAAATCCAATCGAGAATCTGTGGAAAGAGCTGAAAACTGCTGTTCACAAACGATCTCCATCAAACCTCACTGAGCTCTAGCTGTTTGCCAAGGAAGAATGGGCAAGAATTTCAGTCTCTCGATGTACAAAACTGATAGAGACATACCCCAAGCGACTTGCAGCTGTGATCGCAGTAAAAGGTGGCGCAACAAAGTATTAAGTTAAAGGGGCCGAATAATATTGCACGCCCCACTTTTCAGTTTTTGAATTTCCACAAAAATTTAAAATAACCGATAAATTTCGTTCAACTTCACAATTGTGTCCCACTTGTTGTTGATTCTTCACCAAAAATGTACATTTGGTATCTTTATGTTTGAAGCATGGTATGTGGGAAAAGGTTTAAAAGTTCCAGGGGGCCGAATACTTTCGCAAGGCACTGTGTATAGTCTAGAGACCGCACTCCCAACACTAGACAGTAAGGTTTCCACCATGTTGGAAAATGACATCTCGGATACAGAAATCGAGATAGCAGTTCAGTTATTGTGTCCCGGAAAGTGACACAGTCCTGATGGGTTCACCCCAGCTTTTTTTTTAACCTTTTTAATAATCACTTAGCTCCAGTGATGGTAAAAACTTGAAATTTTTTTTAATTAAAACAATCCAATCGCTTTGCAATCACTAGAGGTCCAGATTAGCATTATCCCAAAGCCAGGGAAAGACCCCTCTATAACAGCTAACCACAGACCTACGGTAACTCCCAACTATGTGTAATGTCGATATTAAACAGTTTTAAAAGATATTTGCTGATATATTGACACCCTTGTTACGTTCCCTGATCAATACCGATCTGGTGGGATTTGTTTAGGGTTGTGAGGTGAGGGACAACACAGTCAAGGCTATGGTAATCATTTCTAAAGCCAAAACCAGACGTATTCTGCTTGGCCAAAAATCTGTCAAAGTAGAAAAGGTTTTTGACGGGGATAGTTGGGGGTTCTTGAAAGAATCCTTTTGTCAGATTGGTGTTCACCTCCGCTTCTTTAAATTGATCTCATTCTGAACAGGTTAGGGTCAACGGCTCATTGTCTTCTCCATTTGAGATTTGGAATAGAACTATGCAGGGATACTCACATTTAGCCAACGCTATCAGAAATCATGTTAGCATCCATGGTATTAAAATTGGCCCTTCTAATTATAAAATGGCATTGTATGCAGATGGTCTTTTATTACACATTTCCCTGACCCGTCTTTCCCTACCTTCCGTGATGAGGGAATTTGAGAGATTTAGTTTTTTGAGTATTTTTAACCCCTTAGCGACCGCCGATACGCCTTTTAACGGCGGTATTTAACTGTACTAAAACCACAGCGCTGCTAATTCACGGCGCTGTGGGGAAAGTGAATAGCGCCCCCCAGTGTCGGATTTTCTACGGGGTCTCGGCAGCTGGGGGTAGCCGAGACCCCAGAGAACATGAATCGGTCGGTTTTTACCGACCCCGCTTTTGCGATCGCCGTTATTAACCCTATAACGGCGACCGCAAAAAAAAAAAGCCGCAATTGTGCATTCAATTTCTCTTTCCTCTGATGTGATCGCACATCACAGGAGAGAGAACTAGGGTCCCCGATCCCCCCGGTACCTCTCCGTGGTCCAGGGTCCCCTCCCGGTGGTCCCACGTCCCGCCGGCGTCCTCCGGTGGGCGCCGCCATCTTGGATCCGGAGAAAATGGTGGGCGCATGCGCAGTGCGCCCACCGGGAATCTGCAGGCTCCGGCTAGCAGATTCCATTCATTCATTTTGATCACGATGATAAACTATCATCGTGATCAAAATAAACAAAATAGTACATAATCCCCCCGTTTATCACCCCCTTAGTTAGGCCAACATAACGAAATAAAGAAAATATTTTTTTTTCAGTTTTCGCTTAGGGTTAGGGTTGGGCTAGGTTTAGGGTTGGGCTAGGGTTAGGGTTAGGGCTAGGGTAAGGGCTTGGGTTAGGGCTAGGTGTTATGAATGGGTCACCGAGGAGAAAAAAGCAAAACAAGCTGTCACAGGAAACCAGAGAGGTTGGTAACTATGCAGATTGCAGATCCCTGATCTTACCACACAACTAGCAGTATCCGTGGAACGTGCCTACGATGTTCCTAGACGCCTCGTCACGGCCGGAGGACTAAATAAGCCTAATGCAAGAAAAGGGAAAACTAACAGCCCCAGAGCAGACCCCAAAGGAATAGATAGCCCCCACACATGTATTGACGGTGAAACAAGTTGAAGGCACAAACACAGGCAGGAAAATAGGCTGAGCAAATGATGGGGCCCAAACTAACTAGAAAGGAAAGGAAAGGAAAGACACTGTCTGCAACCTGCAAAAAACCCTACAAAAATCATGTCCAAAACTTCTGATAGCAAAATTAACCCTGAAGTCACTAGACTTCCCCCACTATATCAGCACTCTGAAATATTCTGAGACAGAGCAAAAAGAGACCGAACTAGTAAGGGACAAAAAGCCAATTGGCAAAATACTGATAAATAAGAGTAGAAATTCAGCACAGCCCCCAGCAGGGGCTGGCTGACCAAACCAAAAAACTGAATAGACCAACAAAATCAAGTGTGAACATTAGCAGAAAAACTTAGCTTTAGATGACTGGAACAGAGCTGAAAACCAAGAGCTGACAAGCCAGAAGGAATCACCAGCAACTGAATAGGGCGTCGGCTGTCTTAAATCCAATCTGAGACTCCTGAGATCCAATCGTCATCCTCATTCTCAGGTGGCAGATCTCCACCGATCAAATCAGCCTCTCTACCTCCTGTCACCACCAGAGGGAGTCTGGAAGGAGAACTCACAACTGGTGAACCAGAGAATGAACTCACAGCAGTACCCCCCCCTTGAGGAGGGGTCACCAAACCCTCATCCACACCACCAGGCCGATCAGGATGGGCCCGGTGAAAAGCACGAACCAATCTATCGGCATGAATATCGGAGGCAGAGACTCAAGAATTATCCTCCTGACCATAACCCTTCCATTTGACCAAATACTGGAGTCTCCGTCTAACCAAACGAGAATCCAATTTTTTCTCTACCTCATATTCCACATTGCCTTCAACCAACACATGATCAGGAGGTGCTGCCATAGGAACCACTGGCTCAACAAACCTCTTCAACAGAGATTTGTGAAATACGTTATCGAAACGAATCAGGATTAAGAATTTCCAAAATCTTATAAGGACCAATAAATCTTGGCTTAAATTTAGGAGATGCAACCTTCATAGGAATTTTCTTAGACGACAACCAAACCATATCACCCACTTTAAACCGGGGACCAATGGTCCTATGCCGGTTGGAAAATCGCTGGGCCTTTTCCTGAGAGAGTGACAACTTATCCACCACTTGGTCCCATATCTGCTGCATTCTCTTAACCACAGTGTCCACACCTGGGCAGGACGAAGATTCCACTTGCCCTGAAGAGAATCGAGGATGAAACCCAAAATTACAGAAAAAGGGTGACATCAAAGTGGCAGAACTAGCTCTATTGTTCAGTGCAAATTCGGCAAATGGGCAAAAATGAGACCCAATCATCCTGATCAGCAGATATAAAACATCTCAAATAAGACTCCAGGGTCTGTTTTGTTCTCTCAGTCTGTCCATTGGTCTAGGGATGAAACGCGGAGGAGAAGGATAACTGAATTCCCAGATTGGAACAAAAGGCTTTCCAGAATCTGGAAACAAACTGGACTCCTCTGTCGGACACAATATTCTCAGGAATCCCATGTAACCGAACCACCTGTTGTAAAAACAAGGGCACCAACTCAGCGGAAGATGGCAACTTTGGGAGTGGTACAAGATGGACCATCTTCGAAAATCTATGACAAATCACACAGATAACAGTCATTCTCTGAGAGACAGGAAGATCAGAAATAAAATCCATTGAGATATGGGTCCATGGCCTCTTGGGCACCGGCAGGGGCATCAGCAACCCACTAGAACGAGAACAGGGTTTAGACCGAGAACAAGTCCCACAGGACTGTACAAAATTCCTGACGTCACGAGATAAGGCAGGCCACCAAAAGGACCGACTCACCAAATCTCTGGTACCAAAAATACCTGGATGACCAGCCAATGCGGAGCAATGAATTTCAGACATCACTCTCTTTCTCCACTGGTCAGGAACATACAATTTTCCCATAGGGCAACGCTCAGGTTTATCCTCCTGAAATTTCTCCAGGGTGCGTCTCAAATCAGGCGAAATGGCAGAGAGAACTACCCCCTCACCTAGGATGGTAGTAGGCTCGGTCACACTAAGAGAATCGGCAAAGAAACTCCTAGAAAGGGCATCTGTCTTAACATTCTTAGTGCCCGGAAGAAAAGAGACCACAAAATTAAAACGCGTGAAAAACAAGGCCCATCTAGCCTGTCTAGGATTCAAGCGTTTGGCCGACTCCAGATAAATCAAATTCTTGTGATCGGTGAGGACCACAACTTGATGTCTAGCTCCCTCCAACCAATGTCTCCACTCCTCAAATGCCCACTTCATGGCCAACAATTCCCGATTCCCCACGTCATAGTTGCGTTCAGATGGGGAGAACTTATGAGAAAAGAAGGCACAGGGATTCATCTTAGAAGTCACAGGGTCTTTTTGGGACAAAACAGCTCCTGCACCAATCTCAGAAGCATCTACCTCCACCTGAAATGGAAGTGAGACATCAGGTTGCCAAAAAACTGGAGCTGAAGTAAATCTCTGCTTAAGCTCCTGAAATGCTGAGATAGCCTCAGGAGACCAATTCAGCACATCAGCGCCCTTCTTGGTTAGATCAGTCAGTGGTTTGACAATACCAGAAAAATTACCTATAAATTTACGATAGAAATTAGCAAAACCCAAAAACTTCTGGAGGGCCTTCAAAGAAGTAGGCTGAACCCAATCATAAATGGCCTGTACCTTGGCCAGGTCCATTTCAATAGTTGATGGAGATAAGATAAATCCCAAAAATGAAATCCTTTGTACACCAAAGAGGCATTTCGATCCCTTAACAAACAGGGAATTCTTCCTCAAAATCCGGAACACAGTCCGGACGTGTTCCACATGAGAATCCCAATCACTAGAAAAGATCAAAATATCATCCAGATAGATGATCAAAAACTTATCCACAAGGTCACGGAAAATATCATTCATAAAGGACTGGAAGACAGAAGGGGCATTAGTGAGCCCAAAAGGCATCACCAGGTACTCAAAATGTCCCTCCGGAGTATTAAACGCCGTCTTCCATTCATGCCCGTGCTTCATGCGAATAAGATTATATGCCCCCCTGAGGTCAAGCTTAGTAAACCAGCAGGCACTCTTAACTCTGGAGAATAAATCAGACATCAGAGGTAACGGGTACTGATATTTAACCGTCATCTTGTTAAGGGAACGATAATCAATACACGGTCTTAATAAACCATCTTTTTTGGCCACAAAAAAACCCAGCACCTAAAGGTGACAAGCATGGTCTAATATGACCCTTCTCCAATGACTCCCTAATATTGGATCGCATAGCATCATGTTCGGGTACTGATAAGTTGAAAAGCCGACCCTTGGGAAACTTACACCCAGGCATCGACTCAATAGCACAGTCAAAACTCCTATGAGGAGGCAAAGACGCAGACTTGCTCTCACTAAATACATCAGAAAAATCAGCTAGATAATCAGGAATATCATGAGACTGAGGAGAGGTGGAGGAAACAGGAGCATCCCTAAGAACACACTGACAACCCCAACTCACCACAGACCCAGATTTCCATTCCAAAACTGGATTATGAGTTTGCAGCCAAGGAAAACCCAGAACAATAGTATCATGCAGATTATGCAGCACCAAAAATTTACAATTTTCTTGGTGGTCTGGGGCAACTCGCATTGTCACCTGCGTCCAAAACTGAGGTTTATTCTCTGCCAAAGGAGTAGCATCAATACCCCTCAAAGGAATAGGCGTCCGCAGAGGCGTCATGGAAAAACCACAACGTTTAGCAAAGTCCAAATCCATCAGATTCATCACTGCTCCTGAATCCACAAAAGCCTTCATGGAAAACGTGGATAAGGAGCAGATCAGAGTAAATGCCAAAAGAAACTTGTGTGTGCAAAACGTTTCTCTCGTTTTGGGCAGACAGAAATAATATGAAAGGCGTCTCCACAGAAAAAACACAGCTTATTACGCCTTCTAAACTCCTGACATTGCGCCCTAGACAAAGCCTCATCACATTGCATAGGTTCAGACGTTTGTTCAAAAGGTGGCAGCGCCTCCCGTGTAGTTTTACGTTCACGTAAACACCGATCAACTTGAATGGCTAATGACATAGAATCATCCAGACCAGAGGGAACAAGAAATCCCACCATAACATCTTTTACGGTCTCTGATAAACCCTTCCGAAAGAGAGCTGCCAAGGCACCATCATTCCATGTAGTAAGGACAGCCCACTTTCGGAATTTTTGACAGTATATCTCTGCAGAATCCTGACCCTGGTTTAATGCCAACAGGGTTCTCTCAGCTTGTTCAACAGCATTAAGTTCATCATACAACAACCCCAAGGCTTGAAAAAATGCATCCACATTAGTCTGAAAAGGATTTTCAGGTGTCAGAGAAAAAGCCCAATCCTGGAGATCGCCATGCAGCAAGGAGATGACAATTTTAACCTGCTGCACAGAGCTCCCCGATGAGTTAGGCTTCAAGGCCAGAAATAATTTACAATTATTCTTAAAATTCCGAAATTTAGACCAATCCCCAGAAAACACTTCAGGAGTAGGGATATTAGGTTCAGCAGCTTGTGACTGAATGAGATAGGTGGAAATTCCCTGCACTTCAGCAGCCAGCTGCTCCACACGATCAGACAATTGCTTAAACTCCATTAGGAAAAAGAAAAAAAAAATCCTCCTATGGCCCCAGAGAAAAAGAGGAAAAAATATTTTAAAAAAAATTCTGACCCTTTTTTTTTCTTTTTTTTTAACAACTTTTTCCTGCTTTTGAGTACCTTAGAATCTGTGGTATGGCTGGTGATTCTGTTATGAATGGGTCACCGAGGAGAGAAAAAAGCAAAACAAGCTAAGTCACAGGAAACCAGAGAGGTTGGTAACTATGCAGATTGCAGATCCCTGATCTTACCACACAACTAGCAGTAGCCGTGGAACGTGCCTACGATGTTCCTAGACGCCTCGTCACGGCCGGAGGACTAAATAAGCCTAATGCAAGAAAAGGGAAAACTAACAGCCCCAGAGCAGACCCCAAGGGAATAGATAGCCCCCACACATGTATTGACGGTGAAACAAGTTGAAGGCACAAACACAGGCAGGAAAATAGGCTGAGCAAATGATGGGGCCCAAACTAACTAGAAAGGAAAGGAAAGGAAAGACACTGTCTGCAACCTGCAAAAAACCCTACAAAAATCATGTCCAAAACTTCTGATAGCAAAATTAACCCTGAAGTCACTAGACTTCCCCCACTATATCAGCACTCTGAAATATTCTGAGACAGAGCAAAAAGAGACCGAACTAGTAAGGGACAAAAAGCCAATTGGCAAAATACTGATAAATAAGAGTGGAAATTCAGCACAGCCCCCAGCAGGGGCTGGCTGACCAAACCAAAAAACTGAATAGACCAACAAAATCAAGTGTGAACATTAGCAGAAAAACTTAGCTTTAGATGACTGGAACAGAGCTGAAAACCAAGAGCTGACAAGCCAGAAGGAATCACCAGCAACTGAATAGGGCGTCGGCTGTCTTAAATCCAATCTGAGACTCCTGAGATCCAATCGTCATCCTCATTCTCAGGTGGCAGATCTCCACCGATCAAATCAGCCTCTCTACCTCCTGTTACCACCAGAGGGAGTCTGGAAGGAGAACTCACAACTGGTGAACCAGAGAATGAACTCACAACAGCTAGGTTTAGAATTGGGGTTAGGGCGAACTAGGATTAGGGTTAGAATTAGGATTATGGATTAGGGTTGGGATTAGGGTTAGGGGTGTGTGGGGGTTAGGGTTGGAGCAAGAATTGAGGGGTTTCCACTATTTACCAACTTTGGGGGTCTAAAAATTGGGTCTAAAAAAATCACTTTTGTGGAAATAAAAAAGACTTTATTTTCACGGCTCTGCGCTTATAAACTTCTGTGAAGAGCTTTGGGGTTCAAAGTGCTCACTGCACATCTAGATAAGTTTCTAAGGGGATCTAGTTTCCAAAATGGGGTCACTTGTGGGGGGTTTCCACTGTTTAGGCCCATCAGTGGCTCTGCAAACGCAACATGACGCCCGCAGACCATTCCATCAAAGTCTGCATTCCAAAATGGCACTCCTTCCCTTCCAAGCTCTCCCATGCGCCCAAACAGTGGTTTCCCCCCACATATGGGGTATTGGCGTACTCAGGACAAAGCGCACAACAACTGTGGGGGTATGATTTCTCCTGTTACCTTGTAAAAATAAAAATTTGGGGGCGAAAAGATCATTTTTGTGGGAAAAAAATTGATTTTTTATTTTCACGGCTCTACGTTATAAACTTCTGTGAAGCACTTGAAGGTTCAAAGTGCTCACCACACATCTAGATAAGTTCCTTAATGGGTCTAGTTTCCAAAATGGGGTCACTTGTTGGAGGTTTCCACTGCTTAGGCATATTAAGGGCTCTCCGAACACAACATGGCATCCGATCTCAATTGCAGCCAATTCTGCATTAAAAAAGTCAAACAGCGCTCCATCCCTTGCGAGCTCTGCCGTGTGCCGAAAAAGTGGTTTACCCACACATATGGAGTATCAGCGTATTCAGGAGAAATTGTACAAAAAATTTTGTGGTTGATTTTCTCTAACACTTGTGAAAATAAAAAAAATTGGTTCTTAGGTAAATTTTTTGCAAAAAAAAATAAATGTTAATTTTTTCCTTCCACATTGCTTTAGTTCCTGTGAAGCACTTAAAGGGTTAATAAACTTCTTGAATGTGGTTTTGAGCACCTTGAGGGGTCTAGTTTTTAGAATGGTGCCACTTTTGGGTATTTTCTGTCATGCACACCCCTCAAAATGACTTTAAATATGATGTAGTCCCTAAAAAAAATGGTTTTGTAAATTTTGTTGCAAAAATGAGAAATCGTTGGTCAACTTTTAACCCTTATAACTTCCTAACAAAAAAAAATTTTGCTTCCAAAATTGTGGTGATGTAAAGTAGACATGTGGGAAATCTTATTTATTATGAAATTTGTGTGACACATCTCTTTGATTTAAGGGCATAAAAATTTAAAGTTTTAAAATTTCAAAATTTTCAATATTTTCCCCATATACCAAGGTGGTATTTTTGGAAATACTTCCTGTACCACGTGCCACGCCAGAGAGGCAACAGGAGATTAGGGAGGTTAATAAGTGGCTCAGGAATTGGTGTAGGAAGGAGGGGTTTGGGTTCCTGCAGAACTGGGCCGACTTCTCAGTTGGCTACAGGCTCTACGCTAGGGACGGGCTGCACCTCAATGGGGAGGGTGCAGCTGTGCTGGGGGAGAAAATGGCTAGAAGGTTGGAGGAGTGTTTAAACTAGGGACGGGGGGGAGGGTATTCCTTTTGTAGGAGGGGAAGACAGTGCAGCTAGAGACCTGGGCACAAATAATGAAATTGGGGGTGGGGGTGGCATGGGGGGTGGGGTTAGAACAGTTAATAATTTAAGAAAGAATAGAGGTACAGAGAGATACATAAAGTGCATGTATACTAATGCCAGAAGCCTTGCCAACAAAATGGAGGAATTGGAGTTAATGTTGTTGGAACATAATTATGACTTGGTGGGGATATCTGAGACATGGCTGGACGAGAGCCACGACTGGGCGGTTAATTTACAGGGCTATAGTCTGTTCAGAAATGACCGTACAAATAAGCGAGGGGGAGGCGTGTGTTTATATGTAAAATCATCCTTAAAACCCATCCTTCGTGATAATATATATGAATCTAATGAAAATGTAGAGTCCCTGTGGGTAGAGATAAGGGGAGGGGGGAAAAATAATAAATTACTGATAGGGGTTTGTTATAAGTCTCCAAAAATAATGGAAGCAACAGAGAATATCCTCATAAAGCAAATAGATGAAGCTGCGACTCAAGGAGAAGTCATTATTATGGGGGACTTCAACTACCCTGAAATACATTGGGGAACAGAAACCTGCAGTTCCAGCAAAGGTAATAGGTTTTTGACTACTATGAGAGACAATTACCTTTCACAACTGGTTCAGGACCCAACAAGAGGGGGGGCACTGCTAGACCTAATATTAACCAACAGGCCAGACCGAATATCAAATGTAAGGGTTGGGGGTCACGTGGGTAACAGTGATCACAAATTAATAAGTTTTCATGTATCCTTTAATAAGATGTGTAGTAGAGGGGTTACAAGGACACTAAACTTCAGGAAAGCAAATTTCCAACGGATGAGAGATGATCTTGGTGCAATTAACTGGGACGATATCCTGAGACATAAAAATACACAAAGAAAATGGGAGACGTTTATTAGCATCCTGAATAGGAGCTGTGCACAATATATACCGTATGGGAATAAACATGCGAGAAATAGGAAGAAACCACTATGGCTAAATAGAGCTGTAAGGGGCGCAATAAGGGACAAAAATAAAGCATTTAGCGAATTAAAGCAAGTAGGTAGTGATGAGGCATTAACTAAATACAGAAGATTAAATAAATTCTGTAAAAAGCAAATCACGACAGCAAAGATTGAGACAGAGAGACTCATTGCCAGAGAAAGTAAAAATAATCCCAAAATATTCTTTAACTACATAAATAGTAAGAAACTAAAAAATGATAGTGTTGGCCCCCTTAAAAATAGTCTGGGTGAAATGGTGGATGAGGATGAGGAAAAAGCCAATATGCTAAATGACTTTTTTCAACAGTGTTTACACAAGAAAATCCCATGATGGATAACATGATCAGGGATAAAAATTCTCTGTTAAATGTCACCTGCTTAACCCAGCAGGAAGTAAAAAAATCACTAAAATTGACAAATCCCCGGGCCCGGATGGGATACACCCCCGAGTACTGCAGGAATTAAGCACAGTCATAGATTGACCATTATTTTTAATCTTTAAAGATTCCATAATAACAGGGTCTGTACCACAGGACTGGCGTATATCAAATGTGGTGCCAATATTCAAAAAGGGGACAAAAACTGAACTTGGAAATTATAGGCCAGTAAGTTTAACCTCAACTGTGGGTAAAATCCTGGAGGGTTTTCTAAGAGATACTATACTGGAGTATCTGGAGAAGAATAACCTCATGACCCAATATCAACATGGGTTTACAAGGGACCGTTCCTGTCAGACTAATCTAATAAGCTTTTATGAAGAGGTAAGTTCCGGACTGGACCAAGGGAATGCAGTGGACGTGGTGTACATGGACTTTTCAAAAGCTTTTGATACGGTGCCACACAAAAGGTTGATACATAAAATGAGAACAATGGGGATAGGGAAAATATGTGTAGGTGGGTTAAGAGCTGGCTCAGGGATAGGAAACAAAGGGTGGTTATTAATGGAGCACACTCAGACTGGGTCACGGTTAGCAGTGGGGTACCACAGGGGTCAGTTTTGGGCCCGCTTCTTTTTAACATATTTATTAATGACCTTGTAGGGGGCATAGAGAGTAGAATTTCAATATTTGCAGATGACACTAAACTCTGCAGGGTAATCAATACAGAGGAGGACAATTTTATATTACAGGAGGATTTATGTAAACTAGAAGCTTGGGCTGATAAATGGCAAATGAGCTTTAATGGGGATAAATGTAAGGTCATGCACTTGGGTAGAACGAACAAGATGCATAATTATGTGCTTAATTGTAAAACACTGGGCAAAACAGTCACTGAAAAAGACCTGGGTGTATGGGTGGACGACAAACTCACATTTAGCAGCCAGTGTCAGGCAGCTGCTGCAAAGGCAAATAAAATAATGGGATGCATTAAAAGAGGCATAGATGCTCATGAGGAGAACATAATTTTACCTCTATATAAGTCACTAGTGCGACCACACTTAGAATACTGTGTACAGTTCTGGTCTCCGGTGTATAAGAAAGATATAGCTGAACTGGAGCGGGTGCAGAGAAGAGCGACCAAGGTTATTAGGGAACTTGGGGGTCTGCAATACCAAGACAGGTTATTACATTTGGGGTTATTTAGTTTGGAGAATCGAAGGCTTAGGGGTGATCTTATTACAATGTATAAATATATGCGGGGACAATACCAAGAGCTTTTCTAATGATCTTTTTACTCTTAGACCTGTGACGGGGACAAGGGGGCATCCACTACGTCTGGAGGAAAGAAGGTTTAAGCATACTCACAGACGCGGATTCTTTACTGTAAGAGCAGTGAGACTATGGAACTCTCTGCCATATGATGTTGTAATGAGTGATTCCCTACTAAAATTTAAGAAGGGACTGGATGCCTTTCTTGAAAAGTATAGTATTACAGGGTATATACACTAGTTTCCTTAATATTGCGTTGATCCAGGGAGCTAGTCTGATTGCCGTATGTGGAGTCAGGAAGGAATTTTTTTCCCCAATATGAAGCTTACTGTTTGCCACATGGGTTTTTTTTGCCTTCCTGTGGATCAACATGTTAGGGCAAGTTAGGATAGGATATCGGTTGAACTAGATGGACTTAAAGTCTCCCTTCAACCTTAATAACTATGTTACTATGTTACTATATTTCCATTTTTTTCATAAATAAACACAAGACTTATTGAAGAAATGTTACCACTAACATGAAGTACAATATGTCACGAAAAAACATTCTCAGAATCAGCAGGATCAATTAAAGTGTTCCAGAGTTATAACCTCATAAAGGGACAGTGGTCAGAATTGTAAAAATTGTCCTGGTTATTAAGCTGCAAACTAGCTCTGTCGCTAAGGGGTTAAAGTAAACAGTTCAAAATCTGAGGCTTTCAATGTATCACTCCCTGAAGATGACGTTATACATGTGACTGATAACTTTCCATTCAAATGGCAATCAGATGTTATAAAATACTAGAGAGCACTAATTTCTTCTGACTCTTCAAAGTTTTTTTCCTATGAATTATTTATCAAAGCCTTTTAGAACATACTCTCAAGGATCTCAAGTATTATGCCAAATTAAAACTATCCTGGTTTGGTAGGATGAATGCGGGTAAAATGGACATTTAACATCGATTCCTCTGCATCTTTTAGACTACCCCTATTTCTCCTCCTCGCACTCTTTTTGGTAGATTACGTCCAGCATTGATTAGGTTTGTGTCATGATCCATGCTGGATCAGGACTGATAAAAAGCACAGGTAACCTTTTTTCCTTAAGCTGTGCTTGAGTTTGGTTTTTGCCCCAGGTGGCCATTGGGATTATTGCACTGTGGTGTCTTTTGTTCTAAGTTTGCCCCCGGTGGTGGTGAGCGTCATTGCACTCTGGTTTCTTTTGTTAAGTGCACATGATTATAATGTAGGTGTGATTGCCTGGCTCTGCTATAAAACAGTCACAGGTGTTGCAATCAGTGTTGGTGATAGTGTTCATTTCAACCATCCTTGGTGGAGGAAGGAGCTGGAGAGCGTTCCTTGCAGCACTGTCTTAGCCCTGGTGTGGAAGGAGTCAGAGGGGATTTCCTTGTCGCTCTGACAGAGCTTGGTGGCAGCTATTCAGGAGGAGAGCTGCATTCTGGTGGTGGACTCTGTTGCCAGGAGCAAGTGCAACATAGTAAAGCTAAGTGGTGTTTCCCTGTTTGTGTTTTTCCTTAGTGTGTGTTGGTACAGCGGTGGGGCCGGTGCCTGCGCCGCCCAGCTCCCTAGCAGGGGATGGGTGTAGGGTGTGCTGGGGCGACATGTTCCTGGTCGGCGCCCGGTGGGGAACCAGCGTGGGGAACGTTGGGAGCGTTGGGGACACTGACTCGGGGGGAGTGCAGGAGGTCTCCACGTCCCCATTCCCTATCGCAGAGCCCACCGTTGTAACTGTTTCCCCTTTCCCCGTGTCTTGTTGTTTTACTTTAGTTACCGGCCTGTGGGCCATGTCACACAGGATGGGTCATCGTGACATTATCACCAACCGATAACTTTTTTTTTCTGCTGAGCCATGGACCCAGTTCAGCCCTTTGCCCAAATGCTGCAGATCCTTACTAATGAGATTAGGGGGCTGCGCGGAGGGTTGGTGCGGCAGCTGCGGCTGTTGGTGGGCTCTGGGGGCTTGGTTCAGGAACAGGCTTAGACAGAACCCAAAATATCCCTCCCTGACAGATTTTCTGGAGGGAAAGATCAATTCTTGGTGTTTCAACAAGCCTGTAAATTGTATATCAGGTTGCGCCCTCATTCATCAGGGAGTGAAGAGCAACGGGTGGGAATCATTATGTCCCTTCTTAAAGGGGATCCCCAATCCTGGGCCTTCTCCCTACCGGACGAATCTCCATCATTGGTGTCCGTGGATGAGTTTTTTGCGGCTTTGGCGCTTGTGTATGGGGATCCTGATGGCGTAGCCCTGGCGGAATCCCGAATCCGTAGGTGTAAACAGGGAACCCGGGTTGCTGAGGAGTACTGCTCAGAGTTTAGGAGATGGGCCACTAACACTCAGTGGAATGACCCTGCACTTAGGAGTCAATTTGTGCAGGGTTTGTCTCCAAAGTTGCAGGATACTCTGGTGCAGTACGCCGCCCCCAGGTCGCTGGACGCCGCCATGTCCCTTGCCATCCGGGTAGACGCCTTAGGGAAAGATACATACAAAAAGTGCCCCCTGATGTCCTCGCTAGGGAGGAGGACCCACCAGTGCGGACGGAGGAATCCAGACAGCTCGGTGTTGTTGATACAAAAAAGGGGGTGTCTGCGGCTCGTCGTGGTGGGGGGGTATGCTTTCCCTGTGGGAAGCCTGGCCATTTTATGAGAGCCTGCCCAGTTCATGCTAAGTCTCCAGACGAACCGATGCAAGTAGGAGGAGCTAGTTTGTATTCGAAGCTGCCTACGGTTCGGGGAGTGGTGTCGGCATGTTTGTACTGTGGGCAGCCTGGTCATGTCCTGAAGGCTTGCCCATTGCGCGCCAAATTATCTGTGCCATCTGAGAAGCCGCATTCCCCTGGTCGCTTAGAGGGAGGCAACCAGGGAGTATACATTTCCTCCATTTTGCCCTCCCAAGGTACCATGTCAGCAGAGGTCTTGGCTGGCGGGGTACCGGAGGTGATACCGGTGCTTGTGGACAGCAGAGCAGGAGTCAGTCTGGTGGATGCTCGCTTTGTCAGACTCATGGTCTGAGGTGTAGGACGCTAGCCCAGCCTATAAGCGTCCAGGCCTTAAACTCTGTTCCACTGAGCCAGGGGAGCTTGACCCAAGTCGTAGAGAGTATCCATCTGCGTATAGGACTTCATGAGGAGTCCTTGTCATGCTACGTCTTGGAGGGAATGCCAGTACCTATTGTTTTAGGCCTCCCTTGGCTGAAAAGACACAACCCGGTAATAGATTGGCGGGCGAGGGAAGTGGTCAGCTGGGGGAACTCGTGTGAGGGCTGCTGCCTAGGAACTACTGTCTCTGCTGTCTCTCTTCAGCGGACCCCTTCCTCTCCGGGGAGAGCAGCAGATGTGCTGCAGGAGAGTAGGGGCAGGGCTCAACCCTCGCCATTGGCCAACCCTGGGAGGCGCAGACCTCGTGGTGGAAGGGGTTGGAGGGTGGTGTACCCCTTGGTGAAGTGCGAGGGTGTGAGTGTGGTGACACAGGGGGAAGCCTCTGTTGTCAATCCCAGAAAGAGTTCTCCAAATGGTGACAAACGATCGAGTGGCAATAAACGTTCAGATCCGGGCCTGTGTGTGAACGAGCGTGTATGGGTGGCCACCAAAAAACATCCAGTGGAAGTGTGTTGTGGAGTGATACCCGCTCATACCAAACATACACATACACAACTCGTTCCCCAGGTCAGCGCTTCGGAGATGTGTGGTGCCTCCAGAAACGTTACCAATACCAGCGGGCTCGTTTGTCATCAACCTGACGTGCAGGTACTTGCTAGGGTGATCTCTAGGTCTGGGCGTCCCCGCAGTAGGTGGTTCCCTGATGAGGAGCGGTCTTGAGGATCCAGAAGCCCCTCATTAAGGGGAGGGTACTGTCATGATCCATGCTGGATCAGGACTGATAAAAAGCACAGGTAACCTTTTTTTCCTTAAGCTGTGCTTGAGTTTGGTTTTTGTCCCCAGTGGCCATTGGGATTATTGCACTGTGGTGTCTTTTGTTCTAAGTTTTCCCCCGGTGGTGGTGAGCATCATTGCACTCTGGTTTCTTTAGTTAAGTGCACATGATTATAATTGCCTGGCTCTGCTATAAAAGAGTCACAGGTGTTGCAATCAGTGTTGGTGATAGTGTTCATTTCAACCATCCTTGATGGAGGAAGGAGCTGGAGAGCGTTCCTTGCAGCACTGTCTTAGCCCTGGTGTGGAAGGAGTCAGAGGGGATTTCCTTGTCGCTCTGACAGAGCTTGGTGGCAGCTATTCAGGAGGAGAGCTGCATTCTGGTGGTGGACTCTGTTGCCAGGAGTAAGTGCAACAGAGTAAAGCTAAGTGGTGTTTCCCTGTTTGTGTTTTTCCTTAGTGTGTGTTGGTACAGCGGTGGGGCCGGTGCCTGCGCCGCCCAGCTCCCTAGCGGGGGATGGGTGTAGGGTGTGCTGGAGCGACAGGTTCCTGGTCGGCGCCCAGTGCGTTGCCGGCGTGGGAAACGGGAGCATTGGGGACACTGACTCGGGGGAGTGCAGGAGGTCTCCATGTCCCCTTTCCCTATCGCAGGGCCCACCGTTGTAACTGTTTCCCCTTTCCCCGTGTCTTGTTGTTTTAGTTACCGGCCTGCGGGCCGTGTCACACAGGACAGTATCAAGTGCCGCGTCTTGTTGTTTTAGTTATGGGCCTGCGGGTCGCTTCACACAGGATGGTTCATCATGACAGTTTGTTTGGGGTAGATCTTTAGAATAGGTATATATACGTTAGTCCTGCCCAAATCGTTAGGCGGAACCGGTTTCTCAGGCTTCAAAACCTATTTTCAGGCTTTTAGTCTAATCTGTCTTCAGGATTGTCAATTCCAAGCTAAAGCCCCTGTCACACATAGCGATCTCGCTAGTGAGATCGCTGCTGAGTCACAAGTTTTGTGATGCAACAGCGATCTCACCAGCGAGATCGCTGTGTGTGACAGCGATCAGCGACTGGTCCCCCTGCCGGGTATCGCTGATCGTCCTGGAATGGCCAGGACATTTTTTTGATTGCTGGTCTCCCGCTGGCTAGCACGCATCGCTGCGTGTGGCAGGCGGGAGACCAGCAATCAGCGAGTTGGCGCTGGTAACTAAGGTACATATTGGGTTTCTAAGCGGCGCGCAGCGCTTAGAAACCCGATGTGTACCTTAGTTACCAGCGCGCTGGTGCAGGGAGCTGGTAACCAAGGTACACATCGGGTTTCTAAGTGCACCAGCGCGCTGGTAACTAAGGCTGGTTTCACATTTGCGGTTTTTTTCGCGGTATTTTAGCGCTAAATAGCGCATGCGTTTTTTTCCCCTATACTTTGCATGGGATGCGCTTATGTGCGCATACACATGCGTTTGTACGCGTTTTACCGCGCATGCGTTTTTTTGCGGTATGCGCTCGGGAGCACAAAATGCAACCTGTTGCATTTTTTGAGCGTCCGACTTGCCTCAAAAAAACGCATGCGCGCGCAATGCATTTTTTTACAGCAAGACACCCATTATAAGTCTATGGTGAGCATATGTGCGCATTGGCATGCTTATGTATGCGTTTTTTTGCACATGCGTTTTTTTTTTACCATTAGTTTAGACAATGGAATTTAGGGGTTTGGGTTAGAGTTAGGGTTAGTTAAGGGGGTTTAGGGTTAGGGTTAGGGTTAGGGTCAGGGTCAGGGTTAGGGTTAGGATCAGGGTTAGGGTCAGGGTTAGGATCAGGGTATGGTTTGGTTAAGGGTTAGGGTTAGGGTCAGGGTTAGGGTTAGGATCAGGGTATGGTTTGGTTAAGGGTTAGGGTTAGGGTTAGGGTCAGGGTTAGGGTTAGGGTTAGGGTCAGGGTCAGGGTTAGGGTCAGGGTTAGGGTTAGGGTCAGGGTTAGGGTTAGGGTTAGGGTTAGGGTCAGGGTTAGGGTTAGGGTTAGGGTCAGGGTTAGGGTTAGGGTCAGGGTTAGGTTTAGGGTCAGGGTTAGGGTTAAGTATGGTTTGGTTAAGGGTTAGGGTCAGGGTTAGGGTTAGGGTCAGGGTTAGGGTTAGAGTCAGGGTTAGGGTTAGTAAAGTCATGGTTTGGGTTAGTGTGAGGGGCCACCTAATGTTGGAAAAAAACACAAACGCGGTAAAAACGCACTAAAAATGCATACAAACGCATAAAAACGCTGCGTTTTTTTCATGCATGCTCATAAAAATGCTTGAAAAAAACGCAGCAGTTGTATGCTTTTGTATGCGTTTTTTCAATGCGTTTTTTTACGGGAAAAACGCGCTGCAAAAAAAAGCAAGTGTGAAACTAGCCTTAGGTACACAGTGGGTAACTAAGCGACGTGCGTCGCTTGTTACCACCTGTCGCTGGTGCTGATCGCTGGTGAAGCTGCCTGTTTGGCAGCTCACCAGTGATCATGTAGCGACACCCAGTGATCCTGTCAAGGTCATATCTTTGTCGGGATCGCTGGTGCGTCGCTATGTGTGACGGGGCCCTAAGAACAAACAATGGGAAAACACTTGAAGAAGATAACGTAATTATCCCTTTAAAACACCTCCCATGGCTTTCTCAAAAAGATGTCACACTAGGTCTCCTTTACAAATATTACTGAGGGTACACTAAAACTTTGGCATGCCCTCCTAAGGAATATATGCCTTTCTAGAGCTCATAGACCTCTCACACCACTCTTATCTACTCCTTCCTGCAAATCAGGGTACCTTAGGTATCATTTCTCAGCTGGAGAGCTATGGAGGAGATTTGCATACATCATGTACCAAATGGAAGAAAGTTACTTTCATTTAACACTCTACAGGCTAGATTCCCATCCAAGAAATTACTATGGTTTGCATATTTTCAACTTTAACCCTTCTTGACTTCCCAGGGAGTAGATTGCTCGATCCAGTCTGCTTTTGGAGAAGTATTCTTGCAGAATTCTTCTCCTGACCATGCAATCTCCTTACTAAATAAGACGCTGAGCAGAGCGGGTAAAGAAGGGAAATTAGGATTCCAAGGAGCTTGGGAACAGGAATTGGGTATCTCCAGTGTCAGACTGAAGAGCATTGGGCCCACCAGAGGATTTGATTCTGAGGGTCCACCTTTCTCCCCCACTCAAGAGCCCCATAGCAGCTGCAAGGTTTGCACTATGAACTCTCCTGAAGGAGAAGGCAGGGCCCACCGGAGGATTCTCCAGTTCTCTGGTGGGCCAGTCCAACCCTGGGTATCTCTGTATCTTTCCTACCCTCCTCTTTCCGTCTCCCTTCTTCTTTATTTATAAGTACTATTGTGAGGGACCCCATCGGTTGTGTTTACTTCACAGCATAATCTGTTTATGTAAATGTTAATTCACTAATATTAAATCTTTGTTCTCATGTAACTCAAAACTTCTATAAAAAAAAGCTGTATGTGATTAATATGCCTTACTTATATCATTATACTAAGTTTTTTTTTTGGATTAAATTGTAAAAAAATGTTAATAGAACAGATTGAACACAACCATTCCAAATGATACAGTTTCTGCATTGGTTTTTGGTTGGGGTGGATATAAGTCGGTAGACACAGTTCTGAAAGTCAGCTGGTAAAACATGTGGTCCCGTAATGTGTCTTATAGCGTGGCCACTGAACAGAGCTGTTGCCTTTAATGACCCTTTTTTCTGTATTTTTAGAACTCCGACTTTCAGGATCCTTACGTTCCGTATGGATTTCCAGTGCATGAGAATCAGAATAAGTGGAGCCGTCCATTGTGGAAATATCTAGCAATCCAGGAGGTGCCGTGTCCAGATGTAGCAGGTCTGTGTCTCATATGTGTGGCTGGAGTAATACTGATAACAGAGAGCAGAAGATGCTCACTATGAAGCTGCTGGAGATTAGTCATCCTCTGACAACAGCTGCAGTGCTGGCACTTTGTGTTGTCATTGTACAATAGACAGACACTTCTTGAATGCAGCTCAGCTCCTGATGACCATCGCTGTGATATTCATGAAAAATTAATAACACTCTATCACAGCCCAGCCCCCTTAGGATATTAATGAATTATGTTGAAAGTATATAATCTCCGATCAAATGTTTTTCTTTATATTAGTTTTGTCCCTTTTTATAGGCGATCATCCATTATTATTTGCTATTATTTCATCCCCGATTTATTATAAAGAAATACTAAACGTTGAATCCTTTTCCCTATTTGGAGTCCTGGTCCCTAAGACAACACTGCCAGAGTACAGGAGCGTGAAGTGTTGTCATGGGGTGTCTGAAGATCTTTTTACAAGGTCCTTCCTCTTTAACCCTTTAGCCAAATAACTGCCTCGAATGATGGTTCTGTATGGCCACTATTAGTGGCATCACTTGTGGCATGTAAATGGCACAAGCCCAGATTTCCAGGGTGAGAGCTCAGCATTCATTAATATTGACGAGACACAGTTATAAACATATCATTAACAGCGCCATATATCCATCCTCTCTGGTACAGTGGATGAGACTTCATGTGATCACATGATGGGAGTTATTGTCTGTGCACTGACGTTGAGTTAATCGCAGCATTTGTGGCTGATGACTCAGTTCTCCCGCTATAAAAGCAGATTTCGGTTTTACTCATACTTCTACCTCTGCTGTGAGAGTGGCGAACTTGTCAGTGCCTACGATCTTTCCCTGCGACAAAAGCTGCAGGAATCAAAACTGCAAATACTTGTTGGCATCTTGCACAGCAAACCCCGTTTATATAATGTCCCTCTGACAACACTTGGGCGATGTTGACATGTTGAGTATAATTTCTGCATCCCTTGGCAGGAAAAGCGCAGCTGCAAAAACGCACATTTTTGGTGCATTTTTGCCCTGCGTTTTTTGACTAATTGTGAAAAATGGTGGTAAAAACGCACCGTGAATTGACGCTGCAGATTATTTTCTGCACCAAATCTGCAACTTGTGCACAAGCCCTTACGCGGCAGAGACCTGCAGAATAGTCAGAAGTCAGAATAGTTCTTCGGTCACATCTCGAAACCCGGCACTATGAGGTTTCTGTGCCCATTACTGTGCATGTGGGATCACTGACAAGGACCATGGAGAGTAATTGTCAGTTTCCAAGGACAACCTGCAGAATTCTGAGCACAGCTCTGGATGTTACCAAAGACAATATATTGGGCTGTAGAAGGGATATCTCATCTGCACACGACACTTTATCGGTCTTGTGTATGGGACATCAAACACTGATGTGTAATTTTCACAGTCATCATGCCACTCATGATAGACTGTGTGCAATAAAATGCTGCAGAATACACAGCATCCCACCGACCTGAGATCGTATTGTAGAGAGGGCAAGTCAGTTTAATGAAAGGTCCCGTCCGTGTAAAATCACCCTGTAACTATGGGGGGCCCCCGCAAGTCTTTGTGCTATATATATCAGTAACGATCTCTTAGCTTTTGTGTGGTGATCCTGTGGTACAGAGAAACTGTAGACTTTGTGGGTGTCTTCAAGACCATTTTTCTCATTAAATGCATGTATTTTTGGCGGGTTTGATACAACATTTTGCCTTCTGTATCTTCTGTGTATCGCTCTACATAACAGAATGCAAAATGAGTTATTATCAGAGAGCGAGGTGACTAATGGATTGCTGGTAACTCTTGTTTCGTTTGTCCTGAATCATATTCCACGCTGATTTATGACCCAATCACAAGTCGACTTTCAACTGCTGGTAAATCGACTTAGATTATTGCTGAGGAGAAGAGGAGTAAGGGTTACAGATCGCTGACCGATCACTGATACATCGAGGATGTAGAAGACAAACTCTGCAACATTTTATTTACAAACCATTGCAAAATTGATTTCAGACAAAAATAAATGCATGTAAAATAAAACAAAATCCCCTCAAAAGTGCCATTGCCATTAAACTGGTGCAGTTGCTCATCTTTATGATATCATATATCAGATTTACATGGCTGAAAACCTGAGACATTGACAGCGCTGAAGTGTATTGGTCCTGAGTGTTGGCTAATGATATCATTCAGGTGTACACAGTGTCGGACTGGGTGCCAAAGGCCCACCAGTAACTTGGACTTTGGGGGGGCCCTTGTTTCACCCGCATACAAATAGTACACTACCGTCGTTCACAAATTTACCTATATCTCTATATAATAATAAACTTTTTTCTGTACAGAGTGAATCAAGTGAATTATGCCAAGTACTGCCCATACAATGGAGTTGGGGGCCCAGATCTGCACTGGGGCCCGCTGGGGGGGATTTCCCTGCTACCCTGTGGGCCAGTCCGAGCCTGGGTGTACGATATATATAATTTTATATGTTTTTAGGTGCAGTAGAAGCTCTGGGACACTCAGAGGTAGGACACTCAGCAATCAGAGGTAGGACACTCTGCTCATCCTCTATGTAAGAGGCCTCCACTGATCGGCAGCGAGAGCCCACCCTGGGCCGTAGCACGCACATAGTATTTAGTCATAGACTGACACACAGGACACGGGGCTGGTCACACTCATTCATACGCTTCACACTCATTCATAGTCATTCATTCAGGCTCCTGCCAAATACTCGGAATTTTCTCCTTTCCTTTTATCCTATTTATAACTCGGCCAATTCCTTTCCTGACTTTTCCAGATCTCCGCTCTCTTCCTTTAGGCGCAGTGGGAAATATGTAAATTATTTTATTCCCAGCATCTCTTGGCACTGGAGGGTCTGAGCCTCCTAAATACTTTACTCCTGGTCGCACACTACCAACATCTGCACAGAGGGCTTCAATCTCCACTCTCCAATGATCCTGAAACTACTACTTCCAGCACGCCTTGACAGCCGCAATCTACAAGGGTTCTTCCAGGGTCGTAGATCTACTAATCCCATAATGGCCTAATAAGCTTTTTCCTCTTTTGTGAACTTATTTATTAGTTTATATGGATGTTTCTCTTTTTTGTCTATCTATGTATGAAAGTTCAGATTCCATAGGAAAATTCATTAAAGGTTCCCACATTTTCAACATTACATTGTAAAGAATAAGAAAGCTGGGTACCCAGCCCCCATCATGTGAAAGCAGACTTGGCTCATGTATATAGTGACATCTGCAGGAGCAGGAATGACGACCATACTGGTTGTCACTCAGAAACTGATATACCCGGGCCTACATTTGTATTTGTTAGTGAATTAGCATTTTCTGATTTTCTGTCAGCGTCCAGATTTCTATTGCTTTGGCGGAGTATTGAGATTTTCGCTAGGACCTGCAGATCTACGTCAGTCGTTCTACACTTGATGGTTTTACGCCAGGGACTCATTGAAGCAATGGGAAATGAGCTGCTCCACAAATCAATATTTGCTGCTATATACCAGCAGACTGAGCTCATGAAGAGTCCTGGACTCTTGTGGTTAACTCTCGGAGGGCAATCTTCAGGAATGGCTGCAGGGAGTGTGCGGATAGTGAGCTTCCAGGGTCTAAAGGAGTTAACATGACGGAGTAGACAATTCCTTGTAGATTCCCATCCAGCTGCACATGACTTCACAAGACACACATCTCCATCTCTGAGACTCTCCATTCTTCTCCTTCTTTTTGGTGTAATGTCCAGCCCCCTCACTTCTGCCTGCTGCATTTTACGCCGTGGCTCCCGGCCCTGACATGAATGGGGCCGTTCTGTTCGCTCATTAACACTGGTTATGAATCATTTTGGCTCTGGGTATAGAAGGGCCTGGGGCAACTGGAAGTGGGTCATCTCTGGCTTCATACACTCAGGCTTTGTGTCCCATTCATGACTTACAGCTTCATCTTTACTACGGTAAAATGCAAAATACCAAGAAAACAGGGTGAACACTTTTGGGTCTGGTTGAGGAGCAGGAGGAAAAGTTACAGGAGAAGAACTGGAAAAAAAAAACCAAAACATTATATAATGTATAGACCAACACTAGGGAATTACAGCCAGGTAATTGTAGGAGCTGCTGGGAGTGATCCACCATAATGCTGAGTGACCCTACGGTTACGGAGGCCATAGATACGAAGCAGCAGAGGGATGAGCGGTCATTGAACCGACAGATATCTGCCTGGACTCCCTCACTAATATGGACTGTCACCACGTATAATGCTGCTTATCCTGGAGACTGAGGGTGCATTCAGCCCGGCAGGTTTGATATCTACAACAAGCCGAGATTGTCTAAATACGGCAGATTTATCATAGTGGTTTAGGCTGGATGATTTGGCAGATTTTTCACTGTCCAGTCAACACCACAAAAGTGGACACAAAACTTGTCGGGAATGTAAAGAAATGATCTAAAGCACATAATGTGGTGCACTTTAGGCCATAATTTTGATGTATGTAGCTTAATAAATCAGCCCCACTGATGGGTAACACAACAGTTCTGTACCCATGTTGTCTACATATTGTCTGTCCCCTGTCTCTAACATCACGTGTTCTTTCTGTCTGAAACTGAATCTCTCCAAAACTGAACTTCTTGTGTTTCCTCCCTCCACTATCCCTACCTATACCTTGTACTGCAGTTTCCTTGGGTGGGGTCAACCATAACTTCCCAGCAGCACACTTACTGTCTCGGGGACTTATTTGACACAGAAATTTACTTTATCCCTGCAACCAATCACTCACTCATGTCACCAGCAACTTAAAAACATCTTCAGAATCCAACCTTTTTCACCTTTTGAAAATGTAAAAACTTTTACTCTCACTCTTATTTATTCTTGTCTGGTCCATTGCAACTCTTTACTGATAGGTTTCCCTCTAACCAATCTTTATCCTCTTCAATACATCCTGAATGCAGCACCAAAGGTCATATTTCCATCCAGCTGCTTCAATGAATCCTCCACCTTATGCCAGCCATTGCAGTGGTTACCCATCCGCTACAGAGTACATTGTAGACTCTTTGCTCTCACCCATAAAGTTCTCCATACTGCTGCACCACCCTGCATCTCTTCTTTAACTCTTTATACCACCTGTCTTCTCCACAGTGCTGCATCACCCAACATTTCCTCCTCATCTCTGTAAACCACCTACCTGTATCCTCCACAGTGCTGCACCCCCTGCATCTTTTCCTCATCTCTGTCTACCACTTTACCTGTCTTCTCCACAGTGCTTCACTGCCCTACATCTCTTCCTCATCTCTGTCTACTACCTACCTGTCTTCTCCACAGTGCTGTACCGCCCTGCATCTCCTCCTCATCTCTGTCTACCACCTACCTGTCTTCTCCACAGTGCTGCATCACCCTACATCTCCTCCTCATCTCTGTCTACCACCTACCTGTATTCTCCACAGTGCTGCACCCCCTGCATCTTCTCATCTCTGTCTACCACCTACCTGTGTTCTCCACAGTGCTGCACTGCCCTACATCTCCTTCTCATCTGTCTACCACCTACCCATCCTCTTCACTGTGCTACACCATCCTGCATCTATTCCTCATCTCTGTGTAACACCTACCAGTCCTCTCCACAGTGCTGCACCATCCTACATCTCCTCATCAGTCTACCACCTACTAGTACTTCCCACAATGCTGCACCATCCTACATCTCCTCCACATCTCTGTCTACCATGCTCTCCACAGTTCTGCACCATCCTACATCTCCTCCTAATCACAGTCTACCACCTACCTGTCCTCTCCACAGTGTTGCACCGTACTGCATCTCCTCCTCATCTTTGTCTACTACCTACCCATCCTCTTCACAGTGCTACACCGTCCTGCAGCTATTCATCATCTCTGTGTAACACCGAGCAGTCCTCTCCACAGTGCTGCAGCATCCTACATCTCCTCCTCATTTCTGTCTACCACCTACCTGTATTCTCCACAGTGCTGCACCCCTGCATCTTCTCTTTATCTCTGTCTACCACCTATCTGTCTTCTCCACAGTGCTGCACCTCCTGCATTTTCTCCTCATCTCTGTCTACCACCTACCTGTCTGAGCACCACCCTGCATCTCCTCCTCATCTAT
Source organism: Dendrobates tinctorius (assembly GCF_039654945.1). Taxonomy (NCBI): domain Eukaryota; kingdom Metazoa; phylum Chordata; class Amphibia; order Anura; family Dendrobatidae; genus Dendrobates; species Dendrobates tinctorius. Next base: position 2,956,382 of record NW_027361696.1, on the reverse strand, counting down.
GTCTACTACCTACCCATCCTCTTCACAGTGCTACACCATCCTGCATCTATTCCTCATCTCTGTGCAACACCTACCAGTCCTCTCCATAGTGCTGCACCGTTCTACATCTCCTCATCTCTGTCAACCACCTACCTGTTTTCTCTACAGTGCTGCACCACCCTACATCTCCTCCTCATCTGTCTATCACCTACCCATCCTCTTAACAATGATGCACTGTCCTGCATCTCTTCCTCATCTTTGTGTACCACCTACCAGTCCTCTCCACAGTGCTGCACCGTTCTACATCTCCTCCTTATCTGTCTACCAACTACCCATCCTCTTCACAGTGCTACACGGTCCTGCATCTATTTATCATCTCTGTGTAACACCTACCAGTCCTCTCCACAGTGCTGCACCATCCTACATCTCCTCCTCATCTGTCTACCACCTACCAGTACTGTCCACAGTGCTGCAGCATCCTACACCTCCTCCTCATCTCTGTCTTACCTCCTCTCCACAGTGCTGCACCATCCTACATCTCCTTCTAATCACAGTCTACCACTTACCTGTCCTCCCCACAGTGTTGCACCATACTGCTTCTCATCCTCATCTTTGTTTACCACCTACCTGGCCTATTCACAATGCTGCACCATCCTGCATCTCTTCCTCATCTCTGAGTACCACCTACCAGTCCTCTCCACAGTGCTGCACCGTTCTACATCTCCTCATCTCTGCCTGCCACCTATCAGTACTCTCCACAGTGCTGCACCCTCCTATATCTCCTCCTCATCTCTGTCTACCAACTACCAGTCCTTTCCACAGTGCTACACCATCCTACATCTCCTCATCTCTGTCTACCAACTACCATTACTCTCCACAGTGCTGCACCATCCTACATCTCCTCCTCATCAGTCTACCACCTACTCGTCCTCTCCACAGTGCTGCACCATCCTACATCTCCTCCTCATCTTCTCTGTCTACCACCTACCTAACGTCTCCACAGTTCTGCACTACCCTACATCTCCTCATCTCTGTCTACCACCTACCCATCCTGTCCACAGTGCTGCACCATCCTCCATCTCCTCTTCATCTCTGTCTACCACCTACCCGTCCTCTCCACCGTGAAGTCCCCAACGCATATATTTGAACTTGCTTTCTCAAGGGGAAGTCTGTCTACCTCCTACCCGTGCTCTCCACTGTGCTGCACTGTACTACATCTCCTCCTAATCTCTGTCTACCATCTACCCATCCTCGACATAGTGCTGCACCGACCTACATCTCCTCAACTCTACCACCCTACCCATATTTTCCACAGTGTTGCACTGCCCTACATCTCCTCATCTGTCTATCACCCTACCTGTCCTCTCTGTTCTGCAACTGATCTAAGAGTAGCATCCTCTAAAATGCGAACCTCGCACCTCCATCTCCAATACTTCCCTTGTGCTGCATCAACTTTCTGGAATACACTACATTGGAAGATCCGATTAATTTCTAGCCTGCACATTTTTAAGCGTGCTTCAAAACCATATCTCTTTAGATTGGCCGAACACCTCAGCTCACTAATCTAGCTCTTCCTTGTTTCTCCTTCTAATATTTTCTCAGACTCTGCGCTCTCCTTTTCTTCTGTCTCCACATCCTCCATACACCCAGTAACTCCCGGTAAGTACATTTGACAAATCCTGGCTGATGATGAATCGTGCAGCTTTATATGAAAAGCCCTATTTATTTCAATGATGGCCGCACCGTACATGACGAGCTCTTGTTACCTTTTGTGTCCCCCTATTTCCTCATAGATTGTAGCAGGACCCTCTGTCTTCCTGTAACTGGTGATGTGTGTTACTCTGTGATGTCTTTATTGTCCGTACATGTCCTCGCTTATTGTTTATAGAAATAAAATTATTCTGATGTAGTTGTCATCACATCCGCTTTCCACACCGCGATGTGGGACCGACAAGCATAATCTTCATGCCGGCGTGCTACCCAGGCCAATTATTCAGAATGCATGTTTCCCCAATTATTGGCCTTTGTAAATGTGCCTGAAGAGTTGGGTTACCAGCAGATCCCATGATATGACTAAAATCTTGGTTTGCAATCAGTTGCTTTGGAGCTGAATGTGCCAATGCGGATAGTAGGATGCCAGTGCGTCAACCTGCCCAATAAATATCTGTGATCTAATTACCGTATTTCTTTACATTTTGCCTCCATTTTTATATGTAATTAAATGCTTCTCCCAACTAAAGCTGTAGTTTAAAAGGTTTTTTTCTCTGTGTAGTACAGCTCAGGTGACCACGCAGCTTGTAACCAAACCCTGCGAGCAGCAGCAGAGAAGCAGCACTGGAGCCGCGGAGGAAGAGTATTTTCAGCATTTACAAGCCTCTCGGTAGCATAAAGTTGGGTAAACCCCTATCAATGTGCTGGTAAGGTCGAAAGAGCAGGAGCCAGGTACGAACTGGGGATGAAATTCAGCCCTGACATTTGAAATCACACAGGTTCATGTTGTCCCCATCCCCAAGAACCAGATGGAATATATTACTGACATTACCCTGGATGGAGGAAAGAAAGATTTACTACATGACCAATATTTCTAATGATACCCATGGCCTGCTGGGGTAAGTGAAGGAGTCAGCAACTCCATCGCTCCATCACATCTCTTAACAGCATGGGTATCTTGAGAACACCGATTCTGTTAACAACATAGCAGACAAGGCAGCTCACAACCAGACAGGCCCTTCTGGCTTTTGCCAGAATTGCCAGATGGCCAGTCCGGCCCCTGTCAGGAGTCCTCTGATCTATAGTCAGCCTGCTGTGTATACATACCAGTGGGGCCTGATAGGAGCTTCTGCTTCTAGCCACATGCAATGCTACCAGCATGCTGTGCTGATAACTAGTGCCGAATTATCAGATATTCTTGACTATTGGCTTCTGGAGTGACAGATTTCTACATATATAAGGTGCTGATTGCTTTCCATTGCCACCTGCTTATTGTCTATGCTTGGTCATATGTTTTCAATGTATAGTGTCTGGAGCTGCTGTGTAGCCTGTGCATTGTCGGTGCGCGTTCTCCGCGTCCAGCTGCAGTTACATGTCATTTCTTAGGTATTTTCCTGCTCGTTCTGAGCTGATTGAGAATTGTAAACCTCTGCAGGATCATTTTATGTGCAGCGCCTTCTCTGCGACCTTTTCGGTGCTGGTGGAGTAAATAAATGTGGAAAGATCTTTCTCCACCCCTGTTTCTTTCTTGCTGACTTTCCCAGCCATTGGGATGACACTACACGCAGCTCATTCATTTTTAACTGGAGCCCCTTCTCCAGATGTGCCGTGTTTAGAAGTGACGCAGGCTCCAGGCTCCATTAAAGTCTTCATCTGGGAGCAGCGCAGCTGTGAAGAGAATAGGAGTGGGGAATGCTGGTGGGAAAGAGAAGCGATGTGAAGGAGTAGGGGGAAAAATAACACGTATGTGCGTGAAGGGCTGAAAATATGGGACATGCTCCGGACTCCATTGGATGGGGACATAGACGAGCAGACCTGGAGACCATGACACATTTAGAGTCAGGTCACCTGCATATTATGGGGAAGTCAAGTGAACCTTTGGGAGGTTGAAAATGAATTTTAAAGCTAAAATCTGTCACTTTTATGCTTTACCCAGTATATGACACCTGTGACACAAAAGAGCAACCACATAGATGGCTGTCAGTTTTGTAGACACCTATCCGAAACATGATCAATGATATAGCAGGTCGATAGAGACTCATTACAGTTTTAAATCTACTCATGTAAAAAGAACCACACTGATCATTGTGGCTGTGAATCCAGCTCTAAAGTGAGATAAAGCACTTGCTAAAAACAGAAGCAGCATGGAGGACATTATACTGCAGTATTTAGCAGTGTAGCTGTGAACCTAGCACTGGGGTAGGATAAAACACTAGCGAGAACTTGTAGTACTATCTGTGTCTGTTTCTCTTTCTCATTCTTCTCGCTCTTGCTCTTCGACTACAATGCATAGCTGTAATCTGATTCCTCAGTCTGTTTTGCCCTGAGCAGGACAGATTTTTAGCTATATTTCAGAGACAATGATTAGTTTATTTGGTGGAGGGGGGGAGAAGTGGCTCATAAGTGGAGAAAGCAGCAGAAACCTCTGATACGCTATATTACAAACTTTCTTAGGTTTGCTTTTGATTTATACAGTTTGACAAAACAATAGTGATCCTTTATCTACATATTTGGAAACATAATGCTGGACTTTCTGTGCTTATGGATGTCTATGCGCAATGGTGATGGGTCTGGGCGTAAAAAGAAGCGGCGTCCATCTATTGTCTCCCACCTCCCCAAAAATAAACAGCTTAAAATAAAGGGAAAAACATGGCAGGCAGTTCTAAACATTCAGGCCATTGGGGGTCTGGAGGTTATGGGAAAGGAGGAAGCCCTCCCTGTAATCAGCCCAGCACACACTTCCCCTGCTGAAACAAGCCAGAGAGCCTGTGCTGCCACCGCTTCCCCCAGCATTAACTCTTCAGGTGCTGGGAGTCGCTGTCCAGATGTCATCTGTTGTGTTACGGTTCTTCCCATTATGAGATAATCAAGAGGAATGTGACTAGGGCTTGTGAAGACACCGGAGGTCCACCGATTTCTTAAATTGTCATACAACACCTCAGTGACTGCAACAGAACGATCCTTGTATGAATATTAAAGATTTTCAGATACTCAGACCCCATCCTGAGATCCCAGTTCCCACCTTGTTCTATGGAAATATGTGGGCGCTCTACAAACACGGTAATGATAATAAGCCAGGATTGTGGGTTCAGCTGCTTCTTCATACAACTGTGTTTTATCAGCTGTGACCCCAGATCAGCCGGACCCTGGGATTCTGAGGCCTGTCCTGGAGGCTACTGCTACATACAGCTATACCATGCCCAGATTGTAACAGCAGAGACTAGAGATCCATGTGAATCTAGGGATGACATTCAGCAACACCGAGGATTAAAGGAGAGGTATGCTGACCTTGAGGAATGTCACAATCTGAAAGTTACATTATATAAGGTCTAGGATGGCCAAGCAGCACAGAGTATTTCAGGAAACATCTTGGTGCTTCTTATAGGAAGTCAGACTTCGGTTGGGTGTACACTTGTCGACTTGCATCGTTAAGGCTGCGTGCATATGATCAGTAATACTGGCGCTCTGGATGCACCATATTTTTGCTGCGTTCTACAGTACAAGCACAGTGGATAAGATTATTAGGATTCTCATGTCCACGGTGCTTCTTTTTTACACTGGGTAAACTCACCTGCGGTGGGTTTTTTCAAGCCACACCATGTCAAATTCTCTTGTGGGAACGCTCAGGCTTGTTTAGATGTTCTTTTGCACACTTCTGACACTGAATTTTATGGTGAGGACGCAGGAGCGGTTTTCTTCTGATGACTCTACATGAAGGCTATATTTGTGCAGGTGTCTCTAAACAGTAGAACAATGTGGCACAACTACACAGTCTGCTAAGCTAAATCTTTCTGAAGGTCTTTTGTAGTCAAGCGGGAGTTCTGATTTACCTCTCTAGCAATCCTACAAGCAGCTCTCACTGAAATTTTGCTTGGTCTTCTAGACCTTATCTTGACCTCCATTGTTCCTGGTAAATGCCATATCTCAATTACATATTGAACTGAGGAAAAGGCAACTTGAAAATGCTTTGCACTCTTATAGCCTTCTCATACTTTGTGGGCCTCCGTTATTTTTATTTTCTGAGTGCTAGGCCGCTGCTTAGAAGAACCGATGTCTGCTGTTTTTTTGGCACAAGGTTAGAGGAGGCTGGGTTTTTATAAAGTTGGGAAATCTGCATCACCTGGCAACGATGATCGTGAACAAGCCATAACTCTTACAGGTTAATTAAGGAATGAAGCATTGGCCAAAGTTATCTGAGCACACAAATCTCCAAGCGTGCCCAAACATTTGGCATCGGCCCATTTTCCTTTTTGCACTTTTTAAAATGTAAAAAATGACAATATATTTTCCTAAAATACAAAGGAAATGTGTCATCTTTTATTTTAGGCCTTTTAGATATCATTTCATCGTCAACTTGCTTAACTGTTCACAATAACAGTAAATTTGACCAGGGGCGCACAAACTTTTACATGCCTATCTATCTATTAATTTATCTATTGTCTATTACCTATTACCTAGCCATCCATTAATCTAGTAATCTATTATCTATCTATTATCTATAAAGAAGAAAAAAGGAAGGCAGCACTCCATAAGTATTTCTGGTGAAAAAGTGGAAACGTTGCCACGTCATGTGAATAAAATCCACTTTTTCACCTGAAATACTTAAGGAGTGCTGCCTGCCTTTTTTCTTCTTTATAGACCTTTGACAAGTGTAGGGTGATCTGCTGGGAGGCCTGAGCACCCGCTGCTGTTGAATTTTTTTTTTTAATATATGTATTATCTATCTACTGTGAAAAAGACTTGGGTATACTAATAGATCACAGACTGAATATGAGTCAACAGTGTGATGCAGCAGCAAAAAAAGCAAATGCAATTCTAGGATGTATTAACAGAAGCATACAGTCTAGCTCACGTGAAGTCATTATTTCCCTCTACTCCTCTTTGGTCAGACCTCATCTGGAATATTGTGTCCAGTTTTGGGCACCACCTTTTAAAAAAGACATCAACAAACTGGAGCAAGTTCAGAAAAGAGCAACCAGAATGGTGACCGGTCTGCAAACCCTGTCTTATGAGGAAAGGTTGCAGGATTTGGGATTGTTTAGTTTGCAAAAGAGAAGACTGAGAGGAGACTTAATAGCTGTCTACAAATATCTAAAGGGCTGTCACATTGTAGAAGGATCAACTTTATTCTCATTTGCACAAGGAAAGACTAGAAGCAATGGGATGAAACTGAATGGGAGGAGACACAGATTAGATATTAGAAAAAACTTTTTGACAGTTAGAGTGATCAATGAGTGGAACAAGCTGCCACGAGAAGTGGTGAGTTCTCCTTCAATGGATGTCTTCAAACAGAGGCTGGACAGACATCTGACTGGGATGATTTAGCGAACCCTGCTTTGAGCAGGGGGTTGGACCAGATGGCCCAGGAGGTCCCTTCCAACTCTACGATTCTATGATTCTATACTCCATATCTATCGATCTATGGTATATCCTTGTAAATATAATGTAACGTACCAAGAGAGACAAAAACACGAGGCAAACTGCTGATGAGTAGAGGTGCGGGGATTCATGCGGAAATTCAGCTGCATGAAGGCCTGAACAAACCCTGATTGCTGGAACGTACCCTAAATGACTGCCGCTTGCCTGGATGTTTGTTAGTCGGCGGGTATTTCACAGCCTGTTCACATAGGCCAACATGCGTACAAAACGATTGGTAGTAGATCACTCCAAGCAGACGGGCGATACTGACTGCAGGATCATACTGAAGGTGCATGTGATGTGGACCTTACTGGGGCCAGTGCACACACAGAACGCGGCTGTATGATGGGTCGCCCTCCCAGGGCCGTGGGGTACTCGGTACCGGGCCGGTGTCGGCGGGATGTGTCACAGAAGCAGTGACCCGGTCCGTGGCCCTGGACGCTCAATTAATGGGAGGGGGTTTGAATGGTGGAATGTAGTTAATGGAATAGTTCGTGACGCCACCTGTGGTGTTCGGCAAGTGAGATGTTAAGCCGACGCTGCTTGCAGCTCCTCTGGGGCTCGGGGTGTGTTGCAGCCAAGATGGTGAAGCTCCCCACAGGTGAAGCTATAGCCCCAGGGCAGTGTAGATGTGGAGTTAGAGGAGAGGCACAAGCGGTGTGGAAGTTGGTACCCAGATGTAGCAGTGCTGGGTGTGTTGACGCAAGAATCAATGGAGGACACCAGGGCTTGTAGTTCCAAAGCTTTACTCACAGTCTGTAGTACACACAGGTGCCTGCCTCCGTACTGTGTCCTCCGGGTCAGAGGCTCAATCAACTTCCAGGTCAGATGGAATGCTCCCTTCCAACGCTCCGCCAACATGTACCTTTCTTAACGTCTCCTCTTATAGCGCCTTTAAGTGTGAAGATCTCCTAGTACTGAGTTACACTGGAGTGCCTCCTGACAGATGTTCCCAAGAACTCTACTTGTACGACACACAGCTGAAGCCTGCTTCGGGGACTCCTCACTCCTGAGTCCCAGCTCACTATCCAAGTTGCTGTTGTGCCCCCAAGTCTTAGATGGGAGTAGTGCATTTACAGCCCACTACTCCACCGGTGTCTGCTGCAGGACCATTAGCATCCATACAACCTCGGGGACCAGGCCCCGGCCTTGCGCTTAGAACTTCTAGGCAGGGTTCTCTCCTAACCCACGTCCTCTGTTCCCTTTTACTCCTTCGTTCCGTACTAATCTCTCTCTCTTATGGAAGATCAGGTTTCAGTTCAATGTCTTTCTCCTTCTTTCCTTTCCAGTGCCAGCAGACCCAGGTCACTGAGGTCTGCTGCAGCACCTCCTTCCTCCATCCCTCTCTCAGGGATCTTCTTTCCTTACTCCTCTCTGAGTGGCTTCCTCTCCCAGACTGACCTATAATCCTAAACATTCCCGCTCTTTTATATATTTGTGGCGCCCCTGAGGCGCAGTCGCCACAGAGGTACTGCACCTTATCCTAAGGTGCAGTGCCCCACGGCCTAGTTAAGTTGGGAGCTCCTTTCCACACTCCAACACTCGCATCCCACACAACAGGGTAGTTCTGCACAACCACATAGAGGTCTCTCTCTCCACCTAGACATTAGGAGTGCATTGGTGGTTCCCTGCATGGAACACTGGATGTGCTGGGAGGTGGGTGGAGTTGAGATCCATATAAAAGGTTGGGAAGGTTTAGAATTACAGGTCAGTCTGGCGGGAGGTCAGGCGAGAGAAGGACAGTCAGTCAGGAGAGTCTGAGGACGGGTCCGAGAGAAGGAGTGCTGCAGCTGCCTCAGTGATCTGAGCCAGCTGGCACGGGGAAGGAACAAGAGAGAGAAAGACGTAGAACTGCAACCTAAGCTTCCATAGGAAAGAGAGACAAGTACGGAACGAAGGAGTAGAGAGAACAGAGAGGAGTTGTGGGTTGGAAGAGGAACCCTGCCTATAGGTTCTCAGCGTAAGGCCGGGGCCCGGTCCCCGAGGTTGTATGGACACTTATGGTTCTGCAGCAGACACCGGTGGAGTAGTTGGCTGTAAATGCACTACTCCCATCTAAGACTTGGGGCACAACAGCAACTGAATAGAGAGCCAGGACTCCAGAGAACGGGGTCCCCGACAGAGGCTACAGCTGTCTGCCATAAGAGTAGAATTGCTAGGAACATCTGACAGGAGGAACTCCAGAGTACCACGGTACTGGAGAGCTTCACACTAAAAGGCGCATTGGCGGAGTCGTTCATGATAGGTACATATTGGCGGAGTGTTGGAGAGCAGAGCCCTGACTTGCCCGGGAGGTTGGCTGAGTCTCTGCCCCGGAGGATACAGCATGGAAGCGGGCACCAGTGTGTACCACGAACTGTGAGTAACGCGTTGAAACTGCAAGCCCTGGTGTCCTCCATTCATTTGCGCACTAACATCTTCAGCACCGCTACACCTGGGTACCAATCCCCTCACCGCTTGTGCCTCTCCTCTAATCTTACATCCACACTGCCCTGGGACTACAGCTCCACCTGTGGGGAGCTACACCATCTTTTCTGCACCATCTCATCAGTCCCAGTGGATCTGCATGCAGCATTGGCTTAACATCTTACTTGCCAAACACAAAAGGTGGCGTCACGAACTGTTCACATAAACTATATCACAAACCACCATAGATTTGGGCGCCCTGGGCCACGGACCGGGTCACCGCTGCTGTGACACCTTTCCCCCTGACACCAGCCCGGTACCGAGTACCCCATGGCCCTGGGAGGGCGACCCATATTCTCAACTCCACCCGCCTCCCAGCACATTTCGTGTTCCAAGCAGGGAGCCACCAAAGGTGCTCTGCTGCACTCCAAGCAGGGAGCCGCAATGTGGCTTTGCTGAACTACTCTGTTGTGTGGGGTGCGAGTGTTGGAGCGTGGTAAGGAGCCTCCAACTTACTTGGATGGTGGGGCACCACACCTCAGGAGGAGGTGCAGTACCTCTGTGGCGACTGAGCCTCAGGGGCACCACAATGACAACTCAGCCAATGCCCACGTGTGTTGTGTATTGTGCTATATGTCCACCAGCATATATGGTTCCGTCCAGCCGTCATCACCTCCAGCCTCTTCTGATTGATGCAATCCTGGATCTTTATGTGTCTGTTCCTAATATTCTGCAGAATGACAAGATCTGATCGCACCATTCATAAAAGGTACAGTGTAAGGACCAGCTGTGTGCACTCCACTCACACATCAGCCTGCCAAAGCCGGCTCTGCTATTACACACAACCTAATCCTCCAACATAACCCCTTCACTGCCAGGACAGCGGCACTGCGGGGAATAACATTACACCTGAAGAAATCAGAACCTGGAAAATTTGGCCTGATGCCACGAGGTCCAGTGCCTGAGACCATGAAATGCAAAGGTGGACAAGAACGTGACAAATCTCCCCGATCAGATTCAGGTTGCTATTTTTTTTTGTTTGCATTTAGAAAGATCATTAGAAAAAGGATGAACACAAATAGATATTTCTCATATACCAGGAAACAGCCTGTGTATGATGGACATTATTGTCGACAGGAGCTTACAATCTAGTCCTCTTGTATTATACACAGCGTAACAACCCCATCATCCCTGACCCCAGGACCTTACACTGTGTATGATATAGGAGGACTAGATTGCATCACCCCCATCATCCCTGACCCCAGGACCTTACACTGTGTATGATATAGGAGGACTAGATTGCATCACCCCCATCATCCCTGACCCCAGGACCTTACAATCTAGTCCTTACATATCATACACAGTATCACTCGCATCATCCCTGACCCCAGGATCTTACAATCTAGTCCTTCCATATCATACACAGTATCACTCCCATCATCCCTGACCCCAGGACCTTACAATCTAGTCCTTCCATATCATACACAGTATCACTCCCATCATCCCTGACCGCAGGACCTTACAATCTAGTCCTTCCATATCATACACAGTATCACTCCCATCATCCCTGACCCCAGGACCTTACAATCTAGTCCTTCCATATCATACACAGTACCATTCCCATCATCCCTGACCGCAGGACCTTACAATCTAGTCCTTCCATATCATACACAGTATCACTCCCATCATCCCTGACCCCAGGAGCCATTTCTTTCTGATTTATCAGACTGTATTTATAGTAGAGAAGGAAACCCACATGAACACAGCGAGAACATACAAACTGTTTGAAGATGTGGCCCCTGGTGTGGCCCTCAGGACACCTGTGTAACCCTGTCGCCCTGCAGCCCACATAGCGTGCAGTGAGGTAACATCCTCTACTAGCTAACATTACATAGAATCTGACATCCCATGGGCCAGGATCTCTATAGTCATTGAAGCTCTATAGAGGGATGCACAACTCCTAGGGGTCACATGTGGCCCTCAGTCATTCTGTGAGACTCTCATCCATCAGGACCCTTACAAATACTGTTGTAAAATCCTGACCAAATACTGAACGTGTGAATGTGGCCAAAGTCCCCATGTCCTGGAACAGAAGAAAGCAGCGGGCGTCAGCCACAGCAGGTACGGCTGAGATGTATGGACTGGCATTTAAGTAGGTTTGTTGGCCTGACACGTGGCCAGTATGGCGGAGCACCTATCTTCATTGTACGGAACCCCTTAACCCTCTGAAGTATGAGCGTGATCATGTCGGGGGACCGCAGCGTCCTCCATCTTTCGGCTTGGCCGTCTCCGCACTCATTAAGATGTGTTTATAAACCAAGAGATATTTTTAGTTTCCGGCTCACGGTCGCTAGGGCAGATTCCTCTTTGGAACAAGGCTTGAGGGGGGAGCTGGGAAAGGGGTTATATAAACTGTGGGAAATGTGTGCTTGACCCACGGGGGTTTAACCCTTTTAACCCCAGCAGGGTACTGTCAGGCCCAGATTTATGGCAATCATAATCTTCTACTAAAAATCTGCTGCTTGAAGGCTATGAATACAAGAAATTATCAAGGGCGGAATGTTGACCAGCTATTTTTTTTTTTTTATTTCTGACATTTATTTTCTAATTTTGCACGTTCCCTAAGAAGTACACATAAGGTGTAAAGTCATAGTTGTGATTCCACAACACCCATTGGACGCACTATTGCTTCCTGTACAAAACTAAATAGAAATAATTACCTGGCAAGTGAAAGCTACATAATAGATGTAGAGACAGTCATCATCTTCTGTGTTAAGGCCCCTTTACATTTAGCGATGCACCAGCGATCCCAACAACGATACGACCCGGTCAGGATCGCTGGTGCATCGCTAAATGGTCGCTAGTGCGCTGCCACACAGGCAGATCTCACAGCGATGCAGCAGCAATACAGCGGTCGATACTTACCTTTCAGACGCGGCGACCCTGACGTCCTCCCGTCCGCCTCCACGCGTCGCTCGTCGGAGCCAGCAGGAAGCGCCCGAAGAGAAATGGAGTTGCGAGATCTCGCGCAATCAGCGACAGACAGAGGGGGAGCCGGTCGGCGGTATCACACATAGCGATATCGCTGCTGCGTCACCAAATCGGTGATGCTTTAGCGATATTGCTAGCAATATCACTATGTGTAAAACCCCCTTTAGTCTGTGTGACAAGAGTCACTAAATAAAAGATGTGATATAGATCTTGAGATACTTCTAGTATTATACTCCAGAGCTGTACTCAATATTCTGCTGGTGCAGTCGCTGTGTACATACATTACAGTACTGATCCTGAGTTACATCCTGTATTATACTCCAGAGCTGTACTCAATATTCTGCTGGTGCAGACACTATGTACATACATTACAGTACTGATCCTGAGTTACATCCTGTATTATACTCCAGAGCTGCACTCACTATTCTGCTGGTGCAGTCACTGTGTACATACTTTACAGTACTGATCCTGAGTTACATCCTGTATTATACCCCAGAGCTGCACTCACTACTCTGCTGGTTCAGTCACTGTGTACATACATTACAGTACTGATCCTGAGTTACATCCTGTATTATACCCCAGAGCTGCACTCACTACTCTGTGGGTGCAGTCACTGTGTATATGCATTACTGATCCTGAGTTACATCCTGGATTATACCCCAGAGCTGCACTCACTATTCTGCTGGTGCAGTCACCGTGTACATACATTACTGATCCTGAGTTACATCCTGTATTATACTCCAGAGCTGCTCTCACTATTCTGCTGGTGCAGTCACTGTGTACATACATTACATTACTGATCCTGAGTTACATCCTGTATTATACTCCAGAGCTGCACTCACTATTGTGCTGGTGCAGTCACTGTGTATATACATTACTGATCCTGAGTTACATCCTGGATTATACCCCAGAGCTGCACTCACTATTTTGCTGGTGCAGTCACTGTGTACATACATTACATTACTGATCCTGAGCTACATCCTGTATTATACTTCAGAGCTGCACTCTCTATTCTGCTGGTGGAGTCACTGTGTACATACATTACATTACTGATCTGGAGTTACATCCTGTATTATACTCCAGAGCTGCACTCAATATTTTGCAGGTGCAGTCATTGTGTACATACATTACATTACTGATCCTGAGTTACATCCTGTATTATACTTCAGAGCTGCACTCACTATTCTGTGTTGTAGTGCAGCAGCATCCACACTGCGCAGTGACGAGGCAGTGACCCAGTAAAGTTCAAAGCTAAAATGTGTTTAATGTCCAAACTCACACAGTACACAGTCGGGAAACACGACGGTTCATAAGTGCGTTTGTTGCCGAGGGCGACTGCACCACCGAATCACACTGCGGGTGCCGGGGGTTCGCTCTGCTGGGCTCTGTGTTAGCTCACACACGCTGAGATTTTGCAGAGCCGTCTACTCTGCTTGCTGCAAACTTCACACTGACACACCCAACCCCCTGCTGCAGGAGTTTTTACAAAGAACCTGTGGCTGCCGGCCACACGTGGAAACCTGGAGCTGGAGAGGGAATGGACTGCCCCACTGCCATCCTGTAGTCTATTTAAAAAAAAAAAAAACCCAGAACAGGCTTTCATCAATCTGCCTTGGACTCATAGCATACATAAGACCAATACTCACTTTTATTTTGCATTGCAACCACAGTCTCCATATGCTTCTTTGCCCATCCTGGGGGAAATATAGCGACCCTCGCATATAATGCCAGTCACTGCCTCACAGTGTACATACATTACATTACTGATCCTGAGTTATATCCTGTATTATACTCTAGAGCTGCACTCACTATTCTGCTGGTGCAGTCACTGTGTACATACATTACATTACTGATCCTGAGTTACCTCCTGTATTATACCCCAGAGCTGCACTCACTATTCTGCTGGTGCAGTCACTGTGTACACACATTACTGATCCTGAGTTACATCCTGTATTATACTCCAGAGCTGCACTCACTATTCTGCTATTAGACACAATTAACAAGTTTGTGTGCACTTTCCTAGACAAGACAACATACAGTGGGGAAAAAAAGTATTTAGTCAGTCAGCAATAGTGCAAGTTCCACCACTTAAAAAGATGAGAGGCGTCTGTAATTTACATCATAGGTAGACCTCAACTATGGGAGACAAACTGAGAAAAAAAAATCCAGAAAATCACATTGTCTGTTTTTTTTTCATTTTATTTGCATATTATGGTGGAAAATAAGTATTTGGTCAGAAACAAAATTTCATCTCAATACTTTGTGATATATCCTTTGTTGGCAATGACAGAGGTCAAACGTTTTCTGTAAGTCTTCACAAGGTTGCCACACACTGTTGTTGGTATGTTGGCCCATTCCTCCATGCAGATCTCCTCTAGAGCAGTGATGTTTTTGGCTTTTCGCTTGGCAACACGGACTTTCAACTCCCTCCAAAGGTTTTCTATAGGGTTGAGATCTGGAGACTGGCTAGGCCACTCCAGGACCTTGAAATGCTTCTTACGAAGCCACTCCTTCGTTGCCCTGGCGGTGTGCTTTGGATCATTGTCATGTTGAAAGACCCAGCCACGTTTCATCTTCAATGCCCTTGCTGATGGAAGGAGGTTTGCACTCAAAATCTCACGATACATGGCCCCATTCATTCTTTCATGTACCCGGATCAGTCATCCTGGCCCCTTTGCAGTGAAACAGCCCCAAAGCATGATGTTTCCACCACCATGCTTTACAGTAGGTATGGTGTTTGATGGATGCAACTCAGTATTCTTTTTCCTCCAAACACGACAAGTTGTGTTTCTACCAAACAGTTCCAGTTTGGTTTCATCAGACCATAGGACATTCTCCCAAAACTCCTCTGGATCATCCAAATGCTCTCTAGCAAACTTCAGACGGGCCCGGACATGTACAGGCTTAAGCAGTGGGACACGTCTGGCACTGCAGGATCTGAGTCCATGGTGGCGTAGTGTGTTACTTATGGTAGGCCTTGTTACATTGGTCCCAGCTCTCTGCAGTTCATTCACTAGGTCCCCCCGCGTGGTTCTATGATTTTTGCTCACCGTTCTTGTGATCATTCTGACCCCACGGGGTGGGATTTTGCGTGGAGCACCAGATCGAGGGAGATTATCAGTGGTCTTGTATGTCTTCCATTTTCTAATTATTGCTCCCACAGTTGATTTCTTCACTCCAAGCTGGTTGGCTATTGCAGATTCAGTCTTCCCAGCCTGGTGCAGGGCTACAATTTTGTTTCTGGTGTCCTTTGACAGCTCTTTGGTCTTCACCATAGTGGAGTTTGGAGTCAGACTGTTTGAGGGTGTGCACAGGTGTCTTTTTATACTGATAACAAGTTTAAACAGGTGCCATTACTACAGGTAATGAGTGGAGGAAAGAGGAGACTCTTAAAGAAGAAGTTACAGGTCTGTGAGAGCCAGAAACCTTGATTGCTTGTTTCTGACCAAATACTTATTTTCCACCATAATATGCAAATAAAATGGAAAAAAAACAGACAATGTGATTTTCTGGATTTTTTTTTCTCAGTTTGTCTCCCATAGTTGAGGTCTACCTATGATGTAAATTACAGACGCCTCTCTTCTTTTTAAGTGGTGGAACTTGCTCTGTTGCTGACTGACTAAATACTTTTTTTCCCCACTGTATGCTCAGCCATCATAATATTTAGGGTGATGAATACCGTAGTAAAAACTGCTTAATGATAAAACAAAGTTTTCAAAAGAATTTGATCAGAATCATTAGCGATCTGTTGTCAGACACGCTGTAGTTTTGGGCCTCTCCTCTCTGCTGTTGTGTAAGAAGGGGCCAGGACGGTAGGTCGTAGCCAAGGACACTGGGGCTCTGGTGTCCTGACCTCCCACAGGAAAACTTTCAGCTTCTACGGACGTACTTGTTTGGGGTGCTGGTCCACGAACAGGGAGTTTCAATGCTTGAGGTTGAAATAATGGACACAGATACCGGTTCAGTCAACTCAACGATTTTACTTTACTCTTCAATGGTTCCGGACACATCAGTTACATTACAGTCCACACAGCATTCCTCCTGCACTTTCCCTTCCTTACTTTCTGTATCCTCACGCGCATTACAGGGTAGTAGCGCCCTTGGCAGTACCGCAGCATCACTCTTGTAGGACCTCAAGACATAGAGGATCCCGTTCATCCGTTTCACCCCGGATTTGCAAGCTTCAGTACTATTTATGTTCTGCCACATGGTAAATACTCTGCGCCCTGCACGACTTTGGGACCACTTCTTCCTTCCTGTTCCTGCTGCTGTCACAAACTGCAATTTCCCAGGATCTCCGGTCGTATCCAGCACCTGTCTGACTGTGCCCGTGCTTTTCTTCTTCATAATATTGCATAGCTGCTATGGTGTCCTGGGCTTAGAGCCCTTGTGGACCTGTCGGGCATCCTTGCCTTTCTGACTTGTTCCTATAATCTACACTTACTTAACCCATAGCAGCTCCTCCTACAGTTTACCCCTATGTGAACTTCCTATCAACTATACCTAACAAGGCCCACTAGTATACCCCCATCTAGTGGCCTGCAACCAAACTATACTTATCCATATATATGAACTCTATACTAATAGTGCCCTCCACTATTGAACCCAAAGGATGCACTGGCTTACCCTAAACCTATACATTAATATGCATAACATAATACAATACAATCTTTACAGCATGGTAACACATATATAATGTGGCAGTACCAATGAGAACGGCGGTAATACATAATAGTCAGTCTGCATTGTGATTGCTATAAGTGTGTGCTAGAAGTGTGAAGATTAATTTAAGAATTAAAACCAGAAGGATGAATACAGACTGTGCCCTGCTACCTGCCACCATCGCACTCTAACAAGCATCTCTCTTCTTCCGACAGGTATGTCCATCCACCCAGCTCTCCTGCTCTCCTGCTGTCTGTCTATGAAGGACACACAGTGCGTCACCCAGCTTTGCACATAGACTTGCCTCTGCACCTAGCATTCACATGGTATGTCCATCCACCCAGCTCTCCTGCTCTCCTGCTGTCTGTCTATGAAGGACACACAGTGCGTCACCCAGCTTTGCACATAGACTTGCCTCTGCACCTAGCATTCACATGGTATGTCCATCCACCCAGCTCTCCTGCTCTCCTGCTGTCTGTCTATGAAGGACACACAGTGCGTCACCCAGCTTTGCACATAGACTTGCCTCTGCACCTAGCATTCACATGGTATGTCCATCCACCCAGCTCTCCTGCTGTCTGTCTATGAAGGACACACAGTGCGTCACCCAGCTTTGCACATAGACTTGCCTCTGCACCTAGCATTCACATGGTATGCCTTTCAGCTAACCCCAGCTTACCCCAGTGTTATTTATGACCTTGTTTACTCTGGCTTGATCATATACATCTGGTCCACTCTTAATTGTCTGGCCAAGATGAGCAGAGACCACTCCTCTCTGCTTCACACCTGACTGCACTTAGTTGTACATATATTGCAGAGTACAAGTCTGCATAGACTTCAGTCTGCATTGTGATTGCTATAAGTGTGTGCTAGAAGTGTGAAGATTAATTTAAGAA
The DNA here is from genome assembly GCF_039654945.1 of Dendrobates tinctorius. Classification (NCBI taxonomy): domain Eukaryota; kingdom Metazoa; phylum Chordata; class Amphibia; order Anura; family Dendrobatidae; genus Dendrobates; species Dendrobates tinctorius. The sequence goes on along the minus strand of NW_027361696.1, from coordinate 2,938,320 downwards.
TTAAAACCAGAATTGAACCAGAAGGGAACTGAAGGTAACTGGACACAGTCACTGTAAACAATGTTTCTGTTTGTTTTCACTTTCACCCCAATAATCCTTCACTTTCTGCTAATTCCCCTAATCCCTACTCCTAGTAAGGAACTGTTCATCTCTTCTTCAATCCTCCCCATCCACCTCACCTCCGCCTCAAAACTGTTCCTTAACATACATTCCTCTGTCTCCAAACACAGACAGCCCCCTCATGCCCTCTCCTGCTCCCACCTGGTAACACTTTCTCTGCTCCTTCTCACTGCTGGTGATATCTCTCCAAATCCTGGTCCTCCTCACCACATTCCCACAGTCATTTCTACCTCCCATCCACGCTCTATCACAACCTTCCGTAACCTCTCCAACCTTATACCCATTCACCCAGCCCCCACTTCCCCAGTCCCACTAACAGGAGCTCTGTGGAACGCTCGCTCTGTCTGCAACAAGCTTTCCTACATCCATGATCTTTTTGTTACTACCAAACTCTCCTTCCTCGCCATCACCGAAACCTGGCTCACCCCTTCTGACACAGCCTCTCCTGCTGCACTTTCGTATGGCGGCTTCCACCTTTCTCACACCCCCCGCCCCAGCAGCAAACATGGTGGAGGAGTTGGTTTTCTCCTGTCAGATACCTGCTCCTTCACCCCAATCCCACTGCCACCCTCTGTTACCCTCCCTTCCTTTGAGGTGCACTCTGTGCGCATCTACTCCCCCTCCAACCTCCAACTGGCTGTCATCTACCGCCCCCCAGGGCCAGCCACCACCTTCTTTGACCACTTCACCACCTGGTTACTTCATTTACTTTCCGCGGACATCCCTACTATCATCATGGGCGACTTCAACATCCCCATTGACACTTCCCTCTCAGCTGCCACTAAACTTCTATCTCTCACTTCCTCCTTCGGCCTCACTCAATGGTCTTCTACAGCCACCCACAAAGATGGCCACACACTGGACCTCATCTTCACCCGCCTCTGCTCCCTATCTAACCTCTCTAACTCACCTCTTCCTCTCTCTGACCACAACCTGCTCACATTCTCTTCCCTCTTCACTCCATGTCTACAATCCCCACCCCACAAACTTTCACACCCTCGCAGGAATCTTAAACACCTTGACCTACACTCATTCTCCGAATCCCTCCTCCCTCTTACAGATATAAGTTCCTTACACAATGCGGATGACGCTGCCGCTCTATATAACACCACAATAGCTGTAGCTTTGGAATCCGCTGCCCCACTTACACATACCAAAACTCGCAAAATCAACAGACAGCCCTGGCACACCAGCCTGACCAAAGAGCTGAGGCGAGCTTCCAGGGCTGCTGAGCGCAGATGGAAAAGATCCCACTCCAACGAGCATTTCATCGCATTCAAACAGTCCCTCACTACTTTCAAGACCACACTCGCCACAGCTAAACAAACCTACTTCTCATCTCTCATATCCTCCCTGTCTCACAACCCTAAACAGTTATTCAACACCTTCAATTCTCTCCTCCGCCCCCCAGCACCTCCTCCCTCCCCACTCATCTCAGCTGAAGACTTTGCCTCATTTTTCAAGCAGAAAATTGATAACATCAGGGACAGTTTTGGTCAACAACCCCCAGAGCCCTTCCTCCCGACTTCCCAGCCCTCCACCTTCAAAACCAACTTCTCCACCATTACAGAAGATCGACTCTCCACTCTACTCTCAAGATCACATCTCACCACCTGTGCACTCGACCCGATCCCATCCCACTTCATCCCAAACCTCACCACAGTCTTCATCCCAACCCTAACCCATCTCTTCAACCTATCACTAACAACTGGTGTTTTCCCCTCAAGCTTTAAACATGCCTCCATCACACCTATCCTCAAAAAGCCCTCTCTTGACCCATCCTCTGTATCTAGCTATCGCCCTATATCACTTCTCCCATACGCCTCCAAGCTACTGGAACAACACGTCTACCTTGAACTGTCCTCCCATCTCTCTTCTTGCTCCCTCTTCGACCGCTTACAATCTGGCTTCCGGTCACACCACTCCACTGAAACTGCCCTTACTAAGGTCACCAATGACCTCTTAACTGCCAAGAGCAAGCGACACTACTCTGTCCTCCTCCTCCTGGACCTGTCGGCTGCCTTTGACACAGTGGACCATTCCCTATTATTACAGACCCTCTCATCCCTCGGCATCACAGACTTGGCCCTCTCCTGGATCTCATCATACCTAACAGACCGGACATTCAGCGTCTCCCACTCACACACCACCTCCTCACCTCGCCCCTATCTGTCGGAGTCCCACAAGGTTCAGTCCTAGGGCCCCTGCTGTTCTCTATTTACACCTTTGGCCTGGGACAGCTCATAGAATCTCATGGCTTTCAGTATCATCTTTATGCTGATGACACACAGATCTACATCTCTGGACCAGATATCACCTCCCTACTAACCAGAATCCCTCAATGTCTGTCCACTATTTCATCCTTCTTCTCCACTAGATATCTGAAACTCAACATGGACAAAACAGAATTCATCATCTTTCCCCCATCTCACGTGACCCCCCCTACGAACCTATCAATTACAGTAAATGACTGCCCACTCTCCCCAGTCCCACAAGCTCGCTGCCTCGGAGTAATCCTTGATGCTGATCTCTCCTTCAAACCACATATCCAAACCCTTTCCACTTCCTGCCGACTTCAACTCAAAAATATTTCACGCATCCGTTCATTCCTCACCCAAGAATCTGCAAAAACCCTAGTCCATGCCCTCATCATCTCTCGCCTTGACTACTGCAACCTCATGCTCTGCGGCCTCCCCTCAAACACTCTCGCACCCCTCCAATCTATTCTACTCTGCTGCCCGACTAATCCACCTGTCCCCCCGCTATTCCCCAGCTTCTCCCCTCTGTCAATCCCTTCACTGGCTCCCAATTGCCCAGAGACTCCATTACAAAACCCTAACCATGACATACAAAGCCATCCACAACTTGTCTCCTCCATACATCTGTGACCTCGTCTCCCGGTACTTTCCTGCACGCAACCTCCGATCCTCACAAGATCTCCTTCTCTACTCCCCTCTTATCTCCTCTTCCCACAATCGCATACAAGATTTCTCTCGCGCATCACCCCTACTCTGGAACTCTCTACCACAACATATCAGACTCTCACCTACCATCGAAACCTTCAAAAAGAGCCTGAAGACCCACCTCTTCCGACAAGCCTATAACCTGCAGTAACCACCGATCGACCAAACCGCTGCACGACCAGCTCTACCCTCGCCTACTGTATTATCACCCATCCCTTGAAGATTGTGAGCCCTCGCGGGCAGGGTCCTCTCTCCTCCTGTACCAGTTATGACTTGTATTGTTTAAGATTATTGTACTTGTATTTATGTATACCCCCCTCACATGTAAAGCGCCATGGAATAAATGGCGCTATAACAATAAATAATAATAATAATAATAATAATAATATCTGTACAACATTTACAATATATTTATATTAGAACTCCTTAAAGGGAATCTGTCACCCCTTTTTTGAGATATCATATAATGGTATCATTCAATTGTGTATCACATAAGGATTCTCTTAGTACTTTTGTTTCCCCCTGACCCCGCACCTTTCATGCATAAATACCTTTTTTTTATCGGTTCAGATGAATGTAAACTGCCGCTGTCCGGTCCGCTGGGCGGGGCTTATTCAACTGCTCCCCCCTCCATGTCTTGCTCTACGCATTTCTTCTTGTGTAGAGCAAGACAGGGAGGGGGGAGCAGGTGAATAAGCCCCGCCCAGCGGACCAGACAGCGGCAGTTTACATTCATCTGAACCGATAAAAAAAAGGTATTTATGCATGAAAGGTGCGGGGTCAGGGGGAAGCAAAAGTACTAAGAGAATCCTTATGTGACACACAATTGAATGATATCATTATATGATATCTCAAAAAAGGGGTGACAGATTCCCTTTAAAGGGAGGTGGCATTAAATGGATATTCTACTTCAATCCCCTACATAGCCGTAGTGCACACACATTTGTTTTTCCGCTATAGATAATAATGCATTTTGCTCGTACTGTGACAGCACATGTACCTGCACAGGAGCAGTTGTCACACCTCAGACTACAGGAGCTGTGCTTCACTGCAAACAAGATCCTGGCTCTGTTACCCAGGAATGTTAGAATCTTGGTTCTTGGCAAGCTGAAGCCTCACCAGAGCCAAGGAGCTGAGACACGTTCTGTAAGCCCTATAATGTGCGTGAAAGTGTATCAAAAGACAATATGCATCTCCATCCTCAATATCAGCCACAGAGGAGACCAACACATGAACTACTGAGATATAGAAGCAACGGAGCGGAGTCTGCAAATACAATCTTATCTCAATGTATTTGCCTATACTATGTAGCGGTGATGTCACTCAGTCTATATTTCTATGGGGGTGATCTGGGCCTATAGTAATGGTGATGTCACTCAGTCTATATTTATATGGGGGTGATCTGGGCCTATAGTAATGGTGATGTCACTCATGCTGTATTTCTATGGGGGTGATCTGGGCCTATAGTAATGGTGATGTCACTCAGTCTATATTTATATGGGGGTGATCTGGGCCTATAGTAATGGTGATGTCACTCATGCTGTATTTCTATGGGGGTGATATGGGCCTATAGTAATGGTGATGTCACTCAGTCTATATTTATATGGGGGTGATCTGGGCCTATAGTAATGGTGATGTCACTCATGCTGTATTTATATGGGGGTGATCTGGGCCTATAGTAATGGTGATGTCACTCAGTCTATATTTATATGGGGGTGATCTGGGCCTATAGTAATGGTGATGTCACTCATGCTGTATTTCTATGGGGGTGATATGGGCCTATAGTAATGGTGATGTCACTCAGTCTATATTTATATGGGGGTGATCTGGTCCTATAGTAGTGGTGATATCACTCATGCTGAATTTATATGGGGGTGATCTGGTCCTATAGTAGTGGTGACGTCACTCATGCTGTATTTCTATGGGGGTGATATGGGCCTATAGTAATGGTGATGTCACTCAGTCTATATTTATATGGGGGTGATCTGGTCCTATAGTAGTGGTGATATCACTCATGCTGAATTTATATGGGGGTGATCTGGTCCTATAGTAGTGGTGACGTCACTCATGCTGTATTTATATGGGGGTGATCTGGTCCTATAGTAGTGGTGACGTCACTCATGCTGTATTTATATGGGGGTGATCTGGGCCTATAGTAGTGGTGACGTCACTCATGCTGTATTTATATGGGGGTGATCTGGGCCTATAGTAGTGGTGATGTCACTCATGCTGTATTTATATGGGGGTGATCTGGGCCTATAGTAATGGTGATGTCACTCATGCTGTATTTCTATGGGGGTGATCTGGTCCTATAGTAGTGGTGATATCACTCATGCTGAATTTATATGGGGGTGATCTGGTCCTATAGTAGTGGTGACGTCACTCATGCTGTATTTATATGGGGGTGATCTGGTCCTATAGTAGTGGTGATGTCACTCATGCTGTATTTCTATGGGGGTGATCTGGTCCTATAGTAGTGGTGATGTCACTCATGCTGAATTTATATGGGGGTGATCTGGTCCTATAATAGTGGTGACGTCACTCATGCTGTATTTATATGGGGGTGATCTGGTCCTATAGTAGTGGTGATGTCACTCATGCTGTATTTCTATGGGGGCGATCTGGTCCTATAGTAGTGGTGACATCACTCATGCTGAATTTATATGGGGGTGATCTGGTCCTATAGTAGTGGTGACGTCACTCATGCTGTATTTATATGGGGGTGATCTGGTCCTATAGTAGTGGTGATGTCACTCATGCTGTATTTCTATGGGGGTGATCTGGGCCTATAGTAATGGTGACATCACTCATGCTGAATTTATATGGGGGTGATCTGGTCCTATAGTAGTGGTGACGTCACTCATGCTGTATTTATATGGGGGTGATCTGGTCCTATAGTAGTGGTGACGTCACTCATGCTGTATTTATATGGGGGTGATCTGGTCCTATAGTAGTGGTGATGTCACTCATGCTGTATTTCTATGGGGGTGATCTGGTCCTATAGTAGTGGTGATGTCACTCATGCTGTATTTATATGGGGGTGATCTGGTCCTATAGTAGTGGTGACGTCACTCATGCTGTATTTATATGGGGGTGATCTGGTCCTATAGTAGTGGTGACGTCACTCATGCTGTATTTATATGGGGGTGATCTGGTCCTATAGTATTGGTGATGTCACTCATGCTGTATTTCTATGGGGGTGATCTGGTCCTATAGTAGTGGTTATGTCACTCATGCTGTATTTATATGGGGGTGATCTGGTCCTATAGTAGTTATTCTGACTCTTCAAGGCAATATGAGTCTCTAAATCCTTAGCCATCAATCCCTTAGATAACTGTATGGTTGTTGTACTCACATGCGAAGCATCCTCAGATAGTTCCAACTCAGCCAGCAGTGACTTGTAATAAGAGTCCAGGAGAAACAGAGTTGATTTTCTCTAAAATCTTGTATTTATGTACAATTCAGCAAGTGGAAGGAGTAATCTCAAACAGAGAAGTACACATGTGCATGCCAAATGGCTATAGAAAACTGATAATGAGAAAGAAGGGAGGAGCAAGGGCTAACATCATCAACTACAGGAGAGAAGAAGGGACAAACTTCAAAGGGCAGGGCTTCTGCCTAGCAATAACAGAATGTAATGCATAACATAGAAAATACATAACAAGTTGTTCCCATTCATGGGACACAACAGTAGTGGTGATGTCACTCATGCTGTATTTATATGGGGGTGATCTGGACCTATAGTAGTGGTGATATCACGCAGTCTGTATTTATATGGGGGTGGTGTGGTCTTATAGTAGTAGTGGTGTCACTCATGCTGTATTTATATGGGGGTGATCTGGGCCTATAGTAATGGTGATGTCACTTGTGCTGTATTTATATGGGGGTTATCTGGTCTTATAGTATTGATGATGTCACTCATGCTGTATTTATATGGGGGGTGATCTGGACCTATAGTAGTGATGATGTCACTCATGCTGTATTTATATGGGGGTGATCTGGTCCTATAGTAGCAGTGATGTCACTCATGTTGTATTTATATGGGGGTGATCTGGTCCTATAGTAGCAGTGATGTCACTCATGTTGTATTTATATGGGGTGATCTGGTCTTATAGTTTTGATGATGTCACTCATGCTGTATTTATATGGGGGTGATTTGGGCCTATATTAGTGGGATGTCACTCATGATGTGTTTATATGGGGGTGGTCTGTGCCTATAGTAGTTGTAATGTCACTCGTGCTGTATTTATATGGGGGGTGCTCTGTGCCTATAGTAGTTGTAATGTCAGTCGTGCTGTATTTATATGGGGGTGATCTGGTCCTATAGTAGTTGTGTTGTCACTCATGCTGTATTTATATGGGGGTGATCTGGGCCTATAGTAGCAGTGACGTCACTCATGCTGTATTTATATGGGGCTGATCTGGGCCTATAGTAGCAGTGATGTCACTCATGTTGTATTTATATGGGGTGATCTGGTCTTATAGTTTTGATGATGTCACTCATGCTGTATTTCTATGGGGGTGATCTGGACCTATAGTAGTGATGATGTCACTCATGCTGTATTTATATGGGGGTGATTTGGGCCTATGTTAGTGGGATGTCACTCATGATGTGTTTATATAGGGGTGCTCTGTGCCTATAGTAGTTGTAATGTCAGTCGTGCTGTATTTATATGGGGGTGATCTGGGCCTATAGTAGTGGTGATATCACGCAGTCTGTATTTATATGGGGGTGATTTGGGCCTATATTAGTGGGCTGTCACTCATGCTGTATTTATATGGGGGTGATCTGGACCTATAGTAGTGATGATGTCACTCATGCTGTATTTATATGGGGGTGATTTGGGCCTATATTAGTGGGATGTCACTCATGATTAGTGTTGAGCATTCCGATACCGCAAGTATTGGGTATCGGCCGATACTTGCTGTATCGGAATTCCGATACCGACTTCCGATATTTTTTCAATATCGGAATTCGGCATCGGAATCGGAAGTTCAAAGTTGATTGACAGCCTGACGTCATCATGATGCGCGGTATGTGCGCATCATGATGCGCCGTCATTTCGGACCTTCCGGGGGTCTCTGCCGGCCTGCCGGGGGGCTGTGTGGACTGCCCGGGGTCTGTACCGGCCTGCCGGGGGGCTGTGCCGGTCTGCCGGTGGTCTGTGCACCCTGTGGGGGTCTGTACCGGCCTGCCGGGGGGGGGCTGTGCCGGCCTGCCGGTGGTCTGTGCACCCTGTGGGGGTCTGTACCGGCCTGCCGGGGGGCTGTGCCGGCCTGCCGGTGGTCTGTGCACCCTGTGGGGGTCTGTACCGGCCTGCCGGGGGGCTGTGCCGGCCTGCCGGGGGGCTGTGCTGATGTCCGGGGGTCTGTGCAAGCATCGTCCGATGGGACTACAAGTCCCATCTGGCGATGCCTGCTACCATGACAGTGATTGACACATTAGCCAATGATGGGACAGTAGTAGTCCCATCATCCGGCTAATGTGTTAAATGTTAAAAAAAAAAAAAAAATACTACATACATACTACATACATACTACATGCATGCTACATACATACTACATGCATGCTACATACATACTACATGCTACATACATACTACATATATACTACATGCATGCTACATACATACTACATGCTACATACATACTACATATATACTACATGCATGCTACATACATACTACATGCTACATACATACTACATGCTACATACATACTACATGCTACATACATACTACATACATGCTACATACATACTGCATGCTACATACATACTACATACATACTACATGCATGCTACATACATACTACATACATACATACTACATGCATGCTACATACATACTACATGCATGCTACATGCATGCTACATACATACTACATACATACTACATGCTACATACATACCACATACATACTACATACATACTACATACATACTACATGCTACATACTACATATATACTACATGCATGCTACATACATACTACATGCTACATACATACCACATACATACTACATACATGCTACATGCTACATACATACTACATATATACTACATGCATGCTACATACATACTGCATGCTACATGCATGCTACATACAAACTACATGCTACATACATACCACATATATACTACATACATACTACATACAATACATTCATACAATACATACATAGACATACAGTACATATAACATAGAGTAACATACTTACCAATACTTGTCACATTGTTCCCCGAAGCCATTGTCTTTTCCGGAATAAATATTAACATAACAAACCACAAAAATACTCACCCACGATCCGAAGCAGTCCACGAGTGTGTCCCACGACGATCTTGGGTAGAGAACGGCAGCATCAGATGATGCTGCCGTTCTCTACGGGCTGCAGGAATCCAATGACGGAAGGTAGGTATCCTTCCGCACTGTATTCCTCCGCCACTTAAAAAAAAAAAAGTCCCTAGTCTCACTTTATGCCATTGCTGCGTGGGAAATTCCCACACAGCAATGGCATAAAGTGAGACTAGGGACTTTTTTTTTTTTTTAAGTGGCGGAGGAATACAGTGCGGAAGGATACCTACCTTCCGTCATTGGATTCCTGCAGCCCGTAGAGAACGGCAGCATCATCTGATGCTGCCGTTCTCTACCCAAGATCGTCGTGGGACACACTCGTGGACTGCTTCGGATCGTGGGTGAGTATTTTTGTGGTTTGTTATGTTAATATTTATTCCGGAAAAGACAATGGCTTCGGGGAACATTGTGACAAGTATTGGTAAGTATGTTACTCTATGTTATATGTACTGTATGTCTATGTATGTATTGTATGAATGTATTGTATGTATGTAGTATATATGTGGTATGTATGTAACATGTAGTATGTATGTAGTATGTATGTAGCATGCATGTAGCATGCATGTAGTATGTATGTAGTATGTATGTAGTATGTATGTAGCATGCAGTATGTATGTAGCATGTATGTAGCATGTATGTAGCATGTATGTAGTATGTATGTAGTATGTATGTAGTATGTATGTAGCATGTAGTATGTATGTAGTATATATGTAGTATGTATGTAGCATGTAGTATGTATGTAGCATGCATGTAGTATGTATGTAGTATGTATGTAGTATTTTTTTTTTTTTTTTTTTTTTTAACATTTAACACATTAGCCGGATGATGGGACTACTACTGTCCCATCATTGGCTAATGTGTCAATCACTGTCATGGTAGCAGGCATCGCCCGATGGGACTTGTAGTCCCATCGGACGATGCCTGCACAGACCCCCGAAGCCTGCACAGACCACCGGCAGGCCGGCACAGCCCCCCGGCAGGCCGGCACAGCCCACCGGAGCCTGCACAGACCACCGGCAGGCCGGCACAGCCCTCCGGCAGGCCGGCACAGACCACCGGAGCCTGCACAGACCCCCTGGCAGGCCGGCACAGCCCCCCGAAAGGCCCGTACAGACCCCAGAGAGGCTGTACAAGGCAAAAACAGGGTTTTTCTTATTCCGATACCGGAAGTCCCATAGACTTGAATGGGACTTCCGGTATCGGAATCGGCGATACCGATACTTTTTTTAAAGATCGGCCGATCCATTCCGATCCGATACTTTGAAGTATCGGACGGTATCGCTCAACTCTACTCATGATATGTTTATATGGGGGTGCTCTGTGCCTATAGTAGTTGTAATGTCACTCGTGCTGTATTTATATGGGGGGTGATCTGTGCCTATAGTAGTTGTAATAGTCAGATATCAAAGAAATAATTTTCGGATTAACCGTGCACTGCTAGACAAAACGACTCCTTTCAAGATTGTGTACTTGTATACTTTTATTTTCCCAACGCGTTTCGAAGTTTCAAACTTCTTCCTCAGGGGATGATATGTAGGTATCTGATTTATGGTCACGGAGTGGCCATTTGGATGTGCAGCAGCTTTGACTTCTATTCCTTTATGCCTCCAACTCTCCTGCTAATGGTGAGTATAATAGCTTGAACTATATCTCTTTTACCTGGGTAAGACCCTATTGCGCTCTTTCTCTTTTAGTTTTAACCATATAGTAGTTGTAATGTCAGTCGTGCTGTATTTATATGGGGGTGCTCTGTGCCTATAGTAGTTGTAATGTCAGTCGTGCTGTATTTATATGGGGGTGATCTGGGCCTATAGTAGTGGTGATATCACGCAGTCTGTATTTATATGGGGTGATCTGGACTTCTAGTAGCGGTGATGTCACTAGTTTTTATCTTATATAAGGGTCAGCTTAGCGATGATGTCTCTCTTGTTGTATGTTACATATATCAGGCAGTTACGAGGTTTGCTTGGTACATTATATCCCGGAGGTCCAGACTCCATTAGTCTAAAAGCCAGATATCAATCTCAGGGTCTCTGGAGATCATTTCATATACTAAGTATCTTCTCAGTCGGAATCAATACCTTCCTATAGCTTCATCTTATTTCAGTGATGGCCACATCCACTAATGGGGGTGAAATTTTCTGATCATGTCCACGTCATGGAAATTGAAGGGTCTCCACACCCCGGAGATCCTGCCTGAGACTTTCCCTGTATACCACCTAATTTACTTCATGTTTGGCTCCAGCTACTCTGTTCGCACTGGAGGTTGCCTTCTTCCATGATTAGATCCTCCTTTTTAAAGTTGTATCTGGTTAAAAAAAATTGTAAGATATACAAGTGAGTAATACACACTTTATTAAAATATTACCGTACTCTTAGCGCCTGGGATGTGAATTTCTCAATCATGGCCATTTACACTGGGTAGATTGGGTTTGTTCATGTTCCTTCTGTTGCTGTCCCAGGAGCTCAACCTTCACAAAGGGCAATAAATGCTGAGTCTGACATGAGGGTGGGGTGGTGTAATTAGGCTGAGCATGTTATTTAATTAAGTCTGTGATCAGCTGCTGAAGGGGGCACGTGCTGGCTGGTGAGGACACTAGCAAATGTCCTTTCAACTGGTCAAATTGTCTGGGCAGAGCGGAGCCTTTTCTCTGGGCCTTGTGGGGTGTCTGTGATCTGTGTCTGGGTGGGATACACTGTATGAATGTCATAGGAGGGGCCACAGACCCCACTGCTCCGGGACATGGAGCAAGAATAGACTCTTTGCTGGCTTAGTCTGTGTGTGCGCCATTGTTCGTTGTGTTGTGATGAACAGGGAAATCTTTCATCCTTGTAGTTGTGTGTCACTTTAACTCCACGCTGTATAGGCCTCCACACCATTCATTGTGACAGACAGACACAAGCTAATGGTGGAGAATAACTCAATGATTATTATCTGGGGACACCCTGTAGACAGACTATAGATCGCTTCTTGGGGCACAGCCATTATGTCCACCTGGGTTTGTCTAGAAATTCTATTTAGGGAAGATCGTCGATCCACAAGAAAATACAAAACGAAGTTCACACGTAGATAATGCAAAATTGTGTACATGGACCCCGAGAAAAATCCACTGAGTTCAGGATCTTATAGAAAAAAAAAGACCTACAGTGGGGAAAATAAGTATTTGATACTCTGCCGATTTTGCCAGTTTCCCCTCCTACAAGGAATGGAGAGGTCTGTAATTTTCATCATAGGTACACTTCACCTGTCAGAGACAGAATCTAAAAATAAAATCCAGAAAATCACATTGTATGATTGTGACATAATTAACCCTTTCACTTCCCAACCTGTTTTCACCTTCATGACCAGGCCAATTTTAGCAATTCTGACCAGTGTCACTATATCTGGTAATAACTCTGGAACGCTTCAACATATCCCGGTGATTCTGAGAATGTTTTCTTGCAACATATTGTACTTCATGATAGTGGTAAAATTTCTTTGATATGACTTGCGTTTATTTGTGGGGGAAAAAAACAGAAATTTGGCAAAAAATTTAGAAATTTTTCAACTTTCATACTTTTAATTTTTACGCCCTTAAGCAGAGAGTTATATCGCACAAAATAGTTAATAAATAACATTTCACACATGTCTACTTTATATCAGCACAATTTTTGAAACAATTTTTTTCTGTTAGAAAGTTTAGAAGGGTTAAAAGTAGGGCTGACTGATTAGCTTCGGATAACTGCTTATCCGAATAGTTATAGCGCTTCCCGAATAGCTGCATTGGGAACCCGGATACCTGGAGCGCTCCCGATAATCAGCTGTCCGGAGCCGCAGCTGCATGTGTCACGGCTGTGTGACAGTCACAGTACATGTATGGAGAGCCGAACAAACAGCAGATTATCGGGAGCGCTCCAGGTATCCAGGTCACCGATGCAGCTAATCGGGGAGCGCTATATCTATACGGATAAGCAGTTATCCGAAGCTATTCGATCAACCCTAGTTAAAAGTTTGCCTGCAATTTCTCATTTTTCCCACAAAATTTGCAAAATCATTTTTTTAGGGACCACATTACATTTGAAGTGACTTTGTGGGGCCTATGTGACAGAAAATACTCAAAAGTGACACCATTATAAAAACATCACCCCTCAGGGTGCTCAAAACCACTTTAAGAAGTTTATTAACCCTTCAGGTGCTTCACAGGATATTAACTTTGGTGACTACAATTTTACTTCAGACCCAAAATTTTGTATTTTCACAAGGGTAACCGGAGAAATTGTACAATGCAATTTATTGTGCATTTTCTACTGATTATGTAGATATACCGTATGTTTTGGTAAAATACTGTTTAGGCTCACAGCAAGGAGTGATGTTTCAGAACGCAGACTTTGATGGAATGGTTTGCCGGTGTTATGTCTTGTTTCGAGATCCCCTGATGTGCCTAAATAATGGAAAACCCCCACAACTTACACCATTTTGAAAGCTAGACCCATCAGGGAACTTATCTAGATGTGTGCTGAACACCTTGAACCCCCAGGTGCTTCACAGAAGTTTATAATGTATAGCAGTGAAAATTTAAAAAATAACATTTTTCCCCTAATATTGCTATTTTAGCCAGATTTTTTGATTTTCACAAGGATAACAGGAGACAATGGACCCCAAAATGTGTTTTGCAATTTCTCCTAAGTACGCCAATACCTCATACGTGGTCAAAAACTACTTTTAAAGTGCAGTGCAAAGCTCAGAAGGGAAGATGCGCCATATTGGAGATCTAATTTTGCTGGGCTGGTTTGCAAGTGTCATGTCACATTGGCAGAGCCCCTGAGTTGCCAGAACAGCAGAACCCCCCCCCAAAAGAGACACCATTGTACAAACTACACCTCTCAACAAATTCATCTAAGGGTTCAGTGATCATATTGACACCACAGGTGGGTCACAGAATTTTATACCATTGGGCGATGAAGAAAAAAATAATTATACTTTTATCACCAAAATTTTGTTTTAGTTCAAGATTTTACATTTTCACATGGGAAAAAGGGTAAAAATGACACCAAAATTTGTCCTACAATTTCTGCTGAATGTAGAAAGACCCCAAATGTGGAAAATAGCGCTCCGTCCCTCCCGAGTTTTGCTATATGGCTTAGCAATACTGTTATATAGGGGGCATCCTGGAGTGCAGAGCTTTTCATAATATTTTGTGGATTCCATATACAGAGCCCCTAAGTGCTAGAAGAGCAGAATTCCCCCTCAAGTGACCCCATTTTGTAAATTATACCCATTTGGGAATTTATCTACAGTTTTCCCAGAAACAAGCAGCAGTGGATGTTGCTGAGTGAAAATTGCAAACTGCGGTTGTAGTGAACAGTGTAGTGACCAGTACGTTGTAGTGCCTGTACATTGTGACAAGCTCAATAAAGCCTCGATAAAGTGGCATCCTGTACCGGCGAAACGTGTGTCGGGGCTCTTACATCCAGTCCTTGGTCACCCTCTACACCGCTGGTAAGCTCTGCCCTCCAGTACTACCTGTTATTGTGTCACTGGCCGTTGCATGCCTTTTTTGGATGGTTTCCTTTTGAGCTCACCACCTGGCTTAGGGCTCCACATGTCTGATTGTTTGACATATATCGATATGTTTGATCTATCTACCCTGTTTTGGGTGACCCAGGTGTATCTGTTGTTTTGTGGTCCTTTGTTGCTATATATCAATTTTCTATTTTTATATGATATTTAATAAAATTTATATCTGCTTTTACTAAATTCACCTGCTACTCCTTTCACTCACCTGTAAATTAGACGGGCTCTCATCGCTACAGAAATGCCAAACGTGGTTGCTAAATATAGATTAGGCATACTGGGTTCAGAAGGGAGTGGGGCATTTGGATTTGGATGCACAGAATGTGATGAAGTTCTTTCAGAGGGTGAGGAACCATTTCACTTTTCCAGAGCCTTTATGCTACCAGGAACGTGGAAACCCCCTATATGTCCATTAACAGATGACTGACCTGAGTGGAGACTGTTTTGTGGATTGAGTTGAAGCTATTTTATAGAAAAAAAAATCATTATTTTTGCAACGTTTTATTCTGAGAGCTATAACTTTTTTTTACTTTTTGGTTGATGGAGCTGTGTAGCAGCTTGATTTTTGAGGACAAGATGACGGTTTCAGCTATACCATTTTTAAGTACATTCATCTTTTTGATCGGGTTTTATTCCAATTTTTGTTCAGCGGTATTATGATATAGCATCGTTTTTTGCATATTTTTTTTCTGTATTCACTAAAGGCGTGAAGTAGTGGGACAGTTTTAAAGGTCGTGTCGTTCTGCATGCGGCGAAACCAAATACACCGTATATACTCGCATATAAGCCGAGATTTTCAGCCCATTTGTTTTAGCTGAAAGTCCCCCTCTCTGCTTATACGCGAGTCATATACCGGGGGGTCAGCGGGGGAGGGGGAGCGGGGGTGTCAGATCATACTGCCCCCCCGGCGCGGTCTCTGAGGTTCCGCTGTTTGTACCACGGTCTCAGGCTCCTTCCTTCAGCGGTCACGTGGTACCGCTCATTAAAGTCATGAATATGCGCATATTCATGACTTTAATGAGCGGTACCACGTGACCGCTGAAGGAAGGAGCCTGAGACTGGGAGAAGCAAGGCTGCAGAGGCCGTGCCAGGAGGGGGTAAGTATATGCGACATTCACCTGTCCCCGGTCCACCGCTGTGACTGCCATGTCCTCCACGTCCTCTGGCTGTGATGTTCTGGTCAGAGGGCGCGGTGACATAGTCAGTGCGCGCCGCGCCCTCTGCTGCCTAAACGCCACTGATAGAAGGCCCCGGAAGAAAGAGCGGGTGCAGTGATGGACCAGGGACAGGTGAATATCGCAAGTGTGGGGGTACTGAGCCAGCGGTGACACCGGCACCTGTCCCCCATAGTGTGCCTTTGTCCCCGCCTGCTTAGGACACCGCACCTGGCCCCCAGCAATGGGAGGTGCAGCAGCAGCAGCAACATATGGAGCATAATGTATGGAGCATCTTATGGGGGCATAATGTATGGAACATCTCATGGGGGCATAATCTATGGAGCATCTTATGGGGGCATAATCTATGGAGCATTTTATGGAGCAGCATATTGGGCATATTATTCTGTGGAGCATCATATGGGGCCATAGCCATTATGGAGCAGCATATCGGGCATATTATTCTATGGGGCCATCTTATGGGGCCATTATTAACCTTTGTGCAGCATTATATGGGGCGTATTTTGTATGGAGCATCTCATGGGGCCATTATTAACCTTTGTGCCTTATTATATGGGGTGTATTTTGTATGGAGCATCTTATGGGGCCATCATGAACTTTATGGAGCATTATATGGGGCTTATTTTGTATGGAGCATCTTATGGGGCCATTATTAATCTTCATGCAGCATTATATGGGGGGTATTTTGTATGGAGCTTGTTATGGGGCCAACATGACTTTTATGGAGCATTATATGGGGTGTATTTTGCATGGAGCATCTTATGAGGCCATTATTAATCTTCATGCAGCATTATATGGGGTATATTTTGTATGGAGCATCTTATGGGGCCATCATGAACTGTATGGAGCATTATATGGTTCTCCTGATTCAATATGGCTATTCAAAAACATTTAACCTACTTATGTCTCAATTAATTTTACTTTTATTGGTATTTATTTTTATTTTTTGAAATTTACCAGTAGCTGCTGCATTTTCCACCCTAGGCTTATATGCGAGTCAATAAGTTTTCCCAGTTTTTTGTGGCAAAATTAGGGGGTCGGCTTATACTTGGGTCGGCTTATACATGAGTATATACGGTATGTACTTTTATTGTTTGTTTTTTATAATAATATTTATGTGTACAATATATATTTTATTATTATTTTGTGATTTAAAAAATATATTTTTACAATTTTCTTCATCCTTTTTTTAAACTTTTTTTCTTAGTCTCACTATGGGACTTTCACTTTCTGCAGTCTGATTTCAGTTATAAGGTATAGCGATGCAGGAGCATTCTGGCTCTCACTTGTTACCTGTATTAATTGCATCAGTTTGATCTTGTTACCTGTATAAAATACACCTGTCCACACACTCATTCATATGCCAACCTCTACACCATGGCCAAGACCAAAGAGCTGTCTAAGGACATCAGAAATAAAACTGTAGACCTGCATAAGGCTGGGATGGTCCTGGGGTGGCCTAGCCAGTCTCCAGAAATGAACCCAATAGAAAATCTTTGGAGGGAGCTGAAACTCAATGTTGCCCAGCGACAGCCCCGAAACCTGAAAGATCTGTAGAAGTTCTGTATGGAGTAGCGGGCCAAAATCCCTGCTGCAATGTGTGCAAATATGGTCAAGAACTGTAGGAAACATCTGACCTCAGTAACTGCAAGCAAAGTTTTCTGAACCAAATATTAAGTTCTGTTTTTGTATTGTATCAAATACTTATTTCATGCAATAAAATTCAAAATTATTATGTAATAATCCTGCAATCCGATTTTCTGGATTTTTTTTAAGATTCGAACTCTCACAGATGAAGTGTTCCTACAATAACATTACAGACCTCTCCATTCTTTGTAGGAGGGAAAATGTGCAAAATCGGCAATGTATCAAATACTTATTTTCCCACTGTACAAATCTGCATTTATTCTAATTGTGAAGTAACTGTGGCTCAAGTGTCTGATACACATAGGTGCGCTCTGCTGAAGGGGGATCTAAGGAGTAAAATTTCTCCTTGTGGATAGCGTCCAGAAGGTGTAGGGAGACCACTCATTGCTCCCCTAGAAATTTAAATATGCAAAAAAGCCACTTCAGAAGGAAGAACACAGGAGCTCTAGTGCCACTCTAGTAGTAATCCTAAAATTCAATATTGACCTTTCGCGAGCCTTGCCACATGACTTCAAATAAGAGCCAAACCATGAACTCAATTTGCAAAGACGTATTTTGGGGTGTTTGTCTTTTCTTTTGTTTTGCACTGATCAGAGGCAAACTGATGAGAAGATTCCTCGAAACATGTCTGCAAATGGAGTATATGGTTCATATTCTTATCCGAAGTCTTGTGGCAAGGCCCTTCAAAGGGTCAATATTGATTGATGTAACCTTCAGGGCTCATACCCATATGTGAGAAAAAAAAAACGGTCCGATTTCTGGACCAAAAATAAGGACGATTGCTATGCGAGTGTCATGCGAGTGTCATGCGATTTCCGTGTGATTTTTCCATGGAACATCCGTATGACATGCGTATGTTTTCCTTATGCAAAGCGATTTTAACATGAGCCTTTACATACAGCAGTTCTCTGCATGTAAAAGCTCATGTTAAAATCGCATTGTAATACACAACTGTACACATCGTTTTAAAACCAAATATTCTTCAAAACACACATATATATATATATATATATATATATATATATATATATATATATATATATATATATATATATATTAGATAGATAGATAGATAGATTGATTAAAAGCCAGCAAATGGTCTGCTAGTATAGAATAGGTTTTAATAGAATAGTTAGAATAGATATATACACACAGAATATATACAGTATATATATATATATATATATATATATATATATATATATATATATATATATATATATATAAACAGTATGTGTGTGTGTATATATATATATATATATACACACACACACACACACAGTATATATAATAAAAAAGTGAAAAAGCAGCACAAAAGAAAGAAAAAACAGACGGGTGCAAGCTTTCCAGGCATATACCAAAGCTTGTCACTATCCATCATCCTCTTGATTACATTCCAGAGGTTTTCAATGGGGTTCAGGTCTGGAGAATGGGCTGCCCATGACAGGGATTTGATGTGGTGGTCTCTTAATTTTTGCCAGAGCTGTATATATGTCTTTATATTTCATATAGAGATACATAGAAGAATACCCGTTAATTCATTTGCCGACTTCTGTAAAATCAATGCAGGAGCCGACAGGATAGGAGACTTGGTTTACATACAGTAAATCCATGCAGAATAGTTAAATTTATAGATGTGTGTGTTCAATACAATTAGTATATTGTGTATGCAAATTACGGGACATGAATGTATTTAATTAGAGATTCTTTTCCTAGAAAAAAATGGAGTTTTCTATGCCAGAGAGGGAAAGCCAGTGACTGGGAACGATATTAATAGCCTAGGAAGGGACCATGGTTATTGGCCCCCCTCGTGTCATGGTTGTGGACAGGGTTCCTTCCCTGTCCTCTCAGGGTTAATTTGTATGGCCTCCTTTTGGTTTGGGGAGGGCTATATTTACCCGTCTTCATCTGGGGAACTGTCACGTCGCCGTCAGACTTGGGGCCCGCTGTTCTGCCCTCAGCCACTAGGAGGCGACGGACTGTCACGCCGCCCTCGGGCTCGGGGCCTGCTGTCCAGGCCTCGGCCACCAGGAGACGCCGGACTGACATGTCGTCGTCAATCTCGGGGCCTGCTGTTCCGCCCTCAACCACTAGGAGGCGCCGTGGCTCGCGCCTGAGTGAGGGCGGCAACAATGAAAGGGCTTCTGCGCAGGCGTCTACTGGACGCAGACTCCGCTCCTCTGTCAGTCATGAAGGGGCTGGTGCATCATCATCAGGTCTGGTCCTGGGGGCGGTCCTGATGACATCACCAGCCCGGGAGCCTGTGAGGGACGACCTGATCCCTCAAATACCTTGGGACTGGGCTTGCAAGCCGCCGGATATATTCTTGGTTCCCCTACGTGTTACTTGTGATTGCCTATCGTTAACTCCGACCTCAGCCTGAACTTCTGACTACTCTGTTGCCTGCCGTTTTTGTACCTTGCATTTCTCCTGATTACTGACGCTGACCTTGGCCTGGATTCCTGACCCCCTCTACTGCCTGATGATTTTGTACCTCCGCTACTCTCCCGGTTTTTGACCTCTGCCTGGACTCTCGACTCTGCCTCTGCCTGCCGTTTCTGTACCTCCACTGCTCGCCTGGTTTCCGACTCCATTTTTGGCTCCCTTCCTGCTTTTCTATTGCGACCGTTCTGCTCTGGCACTCTGCTCCTGTTCAGACAGCGCTTCCTGGGCTCTGCAGTAAATCCAGATCCCTGTATAGGGGTAAAGGGTGTCGGTGCTACTCGGGGCGCTGTCTGTCTGCAGCCCAGACTTGCAGACGGACGCGACATTATATCCGGCCCAAATAAAACTGTCTCTTGTGTGTATATATATATCACACCTACACTCACTGGCCACTTTATTAGGTACACCATGCTAGTAAGGGGTTGGACCCCCTTTTGCCTTCAGAACTGCCTCAATTCTTCGTGGCAGAGATTCAACAAGGTGCTGGAAGCATTCCTCAGAGATTTTGGACCATATTGACATGATGGCATCACACAGTTGGCGCAGATTTGTCGGCTGCACATCCCTGATGCGAATCTCCCGTTCCACCACATCCCAAAGATGCTCTATTGGATTGAGATCTGGTGACTGAGGAGGCCATTTGAGTACAGTGAACTCATTGTCATGTTCAAGAAACCAATCTGAGATGATTCGAGCTTTATGACATGGCGCATTATCCTGCTGAAAGTAGCCATCAGATGTTGGGTACATTGTGGTCATAAAGGGATGGACATGGTCAGCAACAATACTCAGGTAGGCTGTGGCGTTGCAACGATGCTCAATTGGTACCAAGGGGCCCAAAGAGTGCCAAGAAAAAATTCCCCACACTATGACACCACCACCACCAGCCTGAACCGTTGATACAAGGCAGGATGGATCCATGCTTTCATGTTGTTTACGCCAAATTCTGACCCTACCATCCGAATGTCGCAGCAGAAATCGAGACTCATCAGACCAGGCAACGTTTTTCCAATCTTCTACTGTCCAATTTCGATGAGCTTGTGCAAATTGTAGCCTCAGTTTCCTGTTCTTAGCTGAGAGGAGTGGTACCCAGTGTGGTCTTCTGCTGCTGTAGCCCATCTGCCTCAAAGTTCGACGCACTGTGCGTTCAGAGATGCTCTTCTGCCTACCTTGGTTGTAACGGGTGGCAATTTGAGTCACTGTTGCCTTTCAATCAGCTCGAACCAGTCTGCCCATTCTCCTCTGACCTCTGGCATCAACAAGGCATTTCCGGCCACAGAACTGCCGCTCACTGGATTTTTTTTCTTTTTCGGACCATTCTCTGTAAACCCTAGAGATGGTTGTGCGTGAAAATCCCAGTAGATCAGCAGTTTCTGAAATACTCAGACCAGCCCTTCTGGCACCAACAATCATGCCACGTTCAAAGGCACTCAAATCACCTTTCTTCCCCATACTGATGCTCGGTTTGAACTGCAGGAAATTGTCTTGACCATGTCTACATGCCTAAATGCACTGAGTTGCCGCCATGTGATTGGCTGATTAGAAATTAAGTCTTAACACACAGTTGGACAGGTGTACCTAATAAAGTGGCCAGTGAGTGTATATAAAGACAGTTTCTCTGAATTTTTTTTTTTCCTTTCCTCTCTTGCCTGAGCTGATTGTTGGCCTAAAACACCTGTTACTAAGCCTCAGTATACAGCCTGGAGGATCAGTCTCACCTTCCTGCTCGAGCATGCTGCAGTTAGGAGACTCCAGGGACAAAGCTGAACGTCAGAGATCCGTACCCCGGGAACATCAGCCTCTGAGCAGCTCTGGCTATGGTTGCGCAGAGGCTCAGGTATTGCCCGCAGATGCGGCCAAAGTTTTACTACCTATTTCGTTGTATTTTGGTCAGGATTCTCTGTGTTTAAAAGCCTATGTCGATAGCGGGTCTGAAGGGAATTTTATGGACTCTTTTGCTGCTAAAAAACTTGGTGTCCCACTACTGAAACTTAATATTCCAATTAAAACCACGGCTATTAATGGCACATCCATTATTCAGGAGGGGGTTAAATTTGTTACTGCTAAGATAACTATGTCAGTAGGAGCACTACATACTGAGTTTATTTCCTTTTTTGTGTTGGACAATCTATCTTCTGCAGTCATTTTGGGGATGCCGTGGCTACGTCAACATAACCCTGTCATTGACTGGCACCTGGGTGATGTGGTGCGCTGGAGTTCGCAATGCCAGGATAATTGCATGTCTGTAGCAGTAAATCAAACCAAGCTAAAAAAACACCCCTTCATACCGTTTGCTCTCAGGGATTATGGAGATGTCTTTTCCGTTATAGAGTCTGAGAAACTACCGCCCCACAGAGAGTATGATTGTCCTATAAACCTAATTCCAGATGCCCGTCTTCCAAAAGGGAGAATAATCTCTCTGGTCCAGAGCATCAGGCCATGAATGAGTACATAGCGGATAGCTTAAGAAAGGGGTTCATTAGACCATCTATTTCACCAGTTGGAGCTGGGTTCTTCTTTGTAGAGAAGAAAGATGGTGGTCTCAGACCCTGCATTGACTACCGGGAATTAAACGCAATCACTATAAAGAACCAGTACCCGCTTCCACTCATCCCTGATCTTTTTAATCAGCTAATTGGAGCCCGTTGGTTTACTAAACTTGACCTCCGGGGGGCATACAATCTAATCCGCATAAGAGACGGCGATGAGTGGAAGACAGCATTTAATACACCTCTTGGTCACTTTGAGTACCTAGTAATACCTTTCGGACTCAGCAATGCTCCTGCAGTGTTTCAGCACTTTGTTAACGATATTTTCAGGGACATCTGTGGTGTGTATGTCATTGTGTACTTGGATGACATTTTGATTTACTCCACTGACCCTGTGACACATGCTCAACACGTCCGTTCAGTACTGCAGAGACTGCGGGAGAACTCCTTGTTTGCTAAGTTGGAGAAATGTGTCTTTTTCGCTGAGGAGGTACAATTTTTGGGGTACATGGTCTCAGGCAGGGGGTTCCGCATGGATCCTGCCAAGATCCAACCTATTAAGGCGTGGGTGCAACCCAAATCGCTGAAAGCACTGCAGCGATTTTTGGGATTTGCCATTTACTACCGTAAGTTTATCAGGAGTTTTTCTGAGATTGCCAAGCCACTCACGGATCTAACCCGGAAGGGGGCGGACGTGGCCAACTGGAATCCCGAGGCCATTCAAGCATTTTCTACGTTAAAAAGAATGCTTTGTGGCCAACCCGGTTTTAGTACAACCTGACTTAGACCGCCCATTTATTGTGGAGGTGGATGCCTCCGTAGTCGGAGTGGGAGCAGTGCTATCGCAAGGCACTGCAGCCCTCACTCAGCTGCGCCCATGTGCTTTTTTTTCCCGAAAGTTCTCTGCCACAGAGAAGAACTATGATATTGGGAATCGGGAATTACTAGCAATCAAATGGGCCTTCGAGGAATGGCGTCACTTTCTCGAAGGCGCCAAACACAAGGTCACCGTCATTACAGACCACAAAAACCTGACCTACCTGGAGTCAGCTAAAAGACTGAATTCCAGGCAGGCCAGGTGGGCCTTGTTCTTTTCAAGGTTCGATTTTTTTAATCACCTTTCGCCCTGGCACGAAAAATGTGATGGCCGATGCCCTCTCTCGCAGTTTTTGCCCCACACAAGCCGAAGACTGTGAACCCGTTCCGATATTAGCCAATGGGATCGTCGTGTCGGCTGTTTCCTTGGACCTTCTGGAGGAGATCCGTAGGTCTCCGGAACGAGCTCCTGACACTACAACCCCAAAAAATTGTTTGTTCCAAATTCCTTTCGCCTTCAAGTTCTTAAAGAGTCACATGACTCTGTTCTGGCAGGTCATCCTGGGCTCAATAATACCACCAGGTTGGTAACTAGGAACTTTTGGTGGCCGACGGTGGTCAAGGACTGTAAGAACTATGTTTCAGCATGTGAAGTCTGTGCCCGCGCCAAATCCACCCATAATCGCCCTGCTGGCTGGCTTCAGTCCTTGCCCACCCCTGAGAGTCCATGGACCCACATCTCCATGGACTTCATCACAGACCTGCCGACCTCAGATGGGAAAACATGTATCTGGGTGGTGGTAGACAGGTTCAGCAAACAGTGCCATTTTATTCCCCTGTCTGGCTTACCTAACTCCGAAACCTTGAGCAAATTGTTCCTTGTGCACATTGTACGTCTTCATGGTGTTCCGTCAAATATTGTGTCCGACAGAGGTACCCAGTTCGTCTCAAAATTCTGGAGGGCGTTCTGTAAACGCATCGGTGTTGAGTTATCCTTCTCCTCGGCCTACCACCCCGAAACCAATGGGCAAACCGAACGTGCTAATCAAGCTCTGGAGCAATACCTCCGTTGTTACGTGTCAGGACACTAGTCCGATTGGGTAGAACATCTGCCATTGGCTGAGTTTGCCTTAAATAATCGCTACTAGGACTCCATTAAAACTACCCCTTTTTTTTGTAACCTTGGATTGCATCCGCGCTTTGGGACGTTCTCGGCTAGGATGTCGGAGCTCCCTGGGGTAGAGAAAAACATACATCGCTTGAAAACAATATGGTCTGAAGTAAATACGAATTTGAAAGGGGCTCAGGTTAGGCAGGCTTCAGCTGCAAACAAACGACGGTCCAAGGGGCCACACTTGAGGGTTGGGGACAAGGTTTGGCTTTCTACTAAAAACATCAAACTGAAAGTACCGTCTGCCAAACTGGGTCCCAGATTTATTGGCCCATATGAAATTATAGAAGTGGTTAACCCGGTAGCCTTCCGTTTGAAACTTCCGCAGTCATTTAAATTACCTAACGTGTTCCACAAGTCTCTCCTCAAACTGTATCGCTCCCCAATTCACCCTGTCCAGTCCCCTCCTCCTCCTGTTTCGGTCGGAGGGTCCTTGGAGTTTGAAGTCCAGGGTATCCTTGACTCCCGCCTTGTGAGAGACTCCATCCAGTATCTTGTACACTGGAAGGGCTACGGCCCGGAGGAGAGGAGGTCCTGGGTCCCCGCAAGGAACATCCATGCCAAGGCATTAATTAGGAGATTTCATCTCCTTCACCCTGACAAACTGGGTTTTGAGGGTCCGGAGGCCCCTCCTGGAGAGGGGGGTACTGTCACGTCGCCGTCAGACTCGGGGCCCGCTGTTCTGCCCTCAGCCACTAGGAGGCGACGGACTGTCACGCCGCCCTCGGGCTCGGGGCCTGCTGTCCAGGCCTCGGCCACCAGGAGACGCCGGACTGACATGTCGTCGTCAATCTCGGGGCAACAATGAAAGGGCTTCTGCGCAGGCGTCTACTGGACGCAGACTCCGCTCCTCTGTCAGTCATGAAGGGGCTGGTGCATCATCATCAGGTCTGGTCCTGGGGGCGGTCCTGATGACATCACCAGCCCGGGAGCCTGTGAGGGACGACCTGATCCCTCAAATACCTTGGGCCTGGGCTTGCAAGCCGCCGGATATATTCTTGGTTCCCCTACGTGTTACTTGTGATTGCCTATCGTTAACTCCGACCTCAGCCTGAACTTCTGACTACTCTGTTGCCTGCCGTTTTTGTACCTTGCATTTCTCCTGATTACTGACGCTGACCTTGGCCTGGATTCCTGACCCCCTCTACTGCCTGATGATTTTGTACCTCCGTTACTCTCCCGGTTTTTGACCTCTGCCTGGACTCTCGACTCTGCCTCTGCCTGCCGTTTCTGTACCTCCACTGCTCGCCTGGTTTCCGACTCCATTTTTGGCTCCCTTCCTGCTTTTCTATTGCGACCGTTCTGCTCTGGTACTCTGCTCCTGTTCAGACAGCGCTTCCTGGGCTCTGCAGTAAATCCAGATCCCTGTATAGGGGTAAAGGGTGTCGGTGCTACTCGGGACGCTGTCTGTCTGCAGCCCAGACTTGCAGACGGACGCGACAGGAACCTTGTCAGTGATGCATCTGTCTTGGCTGTGTGTTTGACCCCATAGTGTGCTTGCATACTGTTTAGTCCAATTGCTTTCTTGGGTATAACCCGGTCTGTTTCCTCGTTCTGTGCATTGCCTTGTGCCTCTGTGCTTGTTGTCCGTTTCTGGCTCTGACCTTCGGCTTGGTACTCTAACTTCCCACCTGTCCGCCATTCAGTCCCACGCCGTAATCCAAATCTGGGGGCTATACAGTTTGCAACCAGGACGGTGCTAAGATGCGACTGTCCCGGCTGCAAACTACTGGGGAATGAATGAAATCCTGACAGCGCAGACTCAGTGACTAGCGGTGAAGTCACAGAGTCTGCGCTCCCTCAGTGCCTGAACTGAGATGAACTGTTGAGCGTGGGAAAATGCCAGTTGATTTTCCCATGCTCAAGAGTTCAGCGGGGGTCAGGCTGTGAGTGTGCGCAGCATCAGTGACATCACCTCTATTCACTGAAGCTGTTCTCACAGCCACCCTGAACTGCTGTGACCTCAGGACCGTGTCAATAATTTTGCACACACACTATACTCATTGAATTTGTCACTGACATATATATATATATATAAATTCAAAGAAGCTTTATTGGCAGGACTAAATATATATTAGTTTTGCCAAAGCAAGTGTACAAAAGGGAATGGGGATAGGGACTGTAGGGATGTTGGGTAGGGGCTATATTAAAAGGTGGATGGGGGCAGATCCAGGATGGGGCTATAGAAGTCCATGGCATAGGGAAGGTGGATGGGGGGATGGGGCAGATCCAGGGTGGGGCTATAGAAGTCCATGGCATAGGGAAGGTGGATGGGGGGCATGGGGCAGATCCAGGGTGGGGGCCATAGAAGTCCGTGGCATATCATAGTTCTCTTTTTCGCAGTCTATGACATTCGCTCACATATTGCGCTGCTATCTCCACTGCTCTCTTCTTCCCCCAGCAGTATATATGTTTTCTCTTCCTCCTTCATGGTGATGAAATCCGGGAAGAGATGTGAGAGTCTCCTGAAGGGAGTGTCCCTCACTACTGAGTATTAGGGGCAGTGTAGCAGGAAGTGGGTCTCATCCTCCAGGGCCTCCTGGTCACAGTGTTGGCACAGTCTTTCCTCCCTGGGCTTGTAGCTCTGCCTGTGTCGGCCAGATTCGATGGCCAGATTGTGAGTCTATGTCGGCTCAGGATCTTGCGGTCTCTGGGGTCTGGGAATTTTTCCAGATATGGGGCCAGTCTGTAGTCTCTCTGTACATGGTCAGTTAAATTAATTATATATATATATATATATATATACACATTCATTAAAAAAATATAGGGAACACTCAAATAACACATCCTAGATCTGAATGAATGTACTTTGTTCTATACAAAGTTGAATGTGCTGACAACAAAAATCACACAAAAATCATCAATGGAAATCAAATTTATTAACCAATGGAGGCCTGGATTTGGAGTCACACACAAAATTAAAGTGGACTGTAATGTCTTTAAAACAAGTCAAAATGAGGCTCAGTATTGTGGGTGGCTTCCACATGCCTGTATGACTTCCCTACTGTACAACGTCTGGGCATGCTCCTGATGAGGCAGCAGATGGTCTCCTGAGGGATCTCTGTTGTGAATTTTCTTACTTCTGAGTCGGAACTCCCTCTAGTTGTTACTGTGGGTAGTGGAGCTGGCCGGATTGACAGAGGTCTGCCGCCTGGCGATGATGATTGGAAATCTTGGGTTACTGATTGGGAGTATTTACTGTAAGTGAGCAGGCTTCCCTCAATTGCTGCTGGTGATTAGTTCTTCCTGTGGAACTTGAGGTCTGCTGTCTCCTGCCTGATCCTGCATTTTTCAGCTAAGTTGTTCATTTGCTAATCCTTTGCTTCTGATCTGGGTTTGCCTTTTTATGCTTTGCTGTGCGGGTTCAGCGTGCTCCCTGCTGGGGCTGTGCTGGACCCCGCTCCATATGTTACAGCTTGTGTCAGTTTGTTCAGTCCCCTGCTATATTAGTCTCTTTTGCTTTGCTGCCAGTTTACACCAGAATGCTGATATAGTGGGGGAGAGGTCGTGAGACCTCAGTGTTTTTTGTACATCAGATGTGTTGGATTTTTTAGGGTTTTTGCGTGATTGCAGACAGTGTCTTTCCTTTCCTATCCTATCTAGACAGTATGGGCCCCAGCATTTGCTCAGCCTATTTTCTGCCTGTGTTTGTCCTTTATCTGGTCTCACTGACAATATATGTTTGGGGGCTATTTCTTTGGGGTTCTACTCCGGGGCAGTTTAGATTTCACCTTTCTTGCTTTAGGCCTAGTTAGTTCTCCGGCTGTGTCGAGGCATCCAGGGCATCGTAGGTACGCTCCATGGCTACTGTTAGTTGTGTTGTTAGGATTAGGGGCCTGCAATTCGCTAAGTGACCAACCTTTCTAGTTTCCTGGTGGCCTAGCCTATTCCTGCCATCCACCTCGGTGACCTGTTCATAATAGAATCACCAGCCATACTGTAGACTCTAGGGTACTCTAAAGAAGGAAAGAATTGTAAAAAAAAAAAAAAAAAAAAAGTGTCAGAAATTTTTTATATATTTTTTCCTCTTTTTCTCTGGAGCCGTAGGAGAATTTTTCTCCAATGGAGACTAAGTAATTGTCCAATCATGTTGAGCAGCTCGCTGCTGAAGTGCGGGGAATTTCTGCCTATCTCGCTCAATCATCTGCTGTAGAACCAAAGATCCCTACTCCTGATGTGTTTTCTGCGGATCGGTCTGAATTTTTGAATTTTAAGAATAATTGTAAACCATTTTTTGTTTTGAAACCTAACTCATCGGGGAGCTCTGTGCAGCAGGTTAAAATTGTCATCTACCTGCTGCGCGGTGATCCCCAGGATTGGGCTTTTTCTTTGACACCTGGAGATCCTATTCTGGGTAATGTGGATGCATTTTTTTCAAGCCCTGGGGTTGTTGTATGATGAACCTAATGCTATTGATCAAGCTGAGAAAACCTTATTGGCATTGAACCAGGGTCAGGATTCTGCAGAGTTATATTGTCAAAAACTCCGAAAATGGGCAGTCCTTACTAAATAGAATGATGATGCCCTAGCAGCTCTCTTTCGGAAGGGTCTGGCAGAAACCGAAAAAGAGGTTATGGTGGGATTTCCTGTCCCCTCTGGTCTTGACGACTCTATGTCATTGGCCATTCATATTGATCGACGTTTACGTGAACGTAAAACTACATGAGAGGCGGTGCCGCCTTTCGAACGAACTTCTGAACCCATGCAATGTGATAGGGTTTTGTCTAGGGCACAACGTCAAGAGTTTAGAAGGCGTAATAAGTTGTGTTTTTTTTGTGGGGATGCCTCTCATACTATTTCTGTCTGCCCTAAATGAGAAAAGCGTTTTGCTCTCGCATTTGCGGTGGGCAGTGTACAGTCTAAGTTCCTTTTGGCGGTTACCTTGATCTGCTCCTTGTCTACATTTTCCGCTAAGGCTTTTGTTGATTCAGGAGCAACTTTGAATCCGATGGATTTTGACTTTGCAAAACATTGTGGTTTTCCCATGGTACCCCTGCGGACTCCTATCCCTTTGAGGAGTATTGATGCTACTCCTTTGGCGGAGAATAAACCCCAGTTTTGAACCCAGGTGATAATGCGTGTCACCCCGGACCACCAAGAGAATTGTAAATTTTTGGTGTTGCACAATTTGCATGATATTATTGTACTGGGTTTTCCTTGGTTGCAAACCCATAATCCTGTTTTGGATTGGAAATCTGGGTCTGTGGTGAGTTGGGGTTGTCAATGTGTTCTTAGTGACACTCCAGTTTTCTCCACCTCTCCCCAGTCTCATGATATTCCTGACTATTTGGCTGATTTTTCTGATGTATTTAGTGAGAGTAAGTCCTCGTCTTTGCCTCATCATAGGAGTTATGACTGTGCAGTGGAGTTAATAGCCGGTTGTAAATTTCCCAAGGGTCGGCTTTTCAACTTATCGGTACATGAACATGATGCTATGCGATCTTATATCAAGGAGTCGTTGGAGAAGGGTCATATCAGACCATCCTCTTCACCTTTAGGTGCTGAGGTTTTTTTTTTGCGGCCAAGAAAGATGGCTCATTAAGGCCATGTATTGACTATCGTTCCCTTAACAAAATCACTGTTAAATATCAGTACCTGTTACCCCTGATTTCTGATTTATTTTCCAGAGTTAAAAGTGCTTGTTGGATTACCAAACTTGACCTCAGGGGGCGTATAATCTTGTTCGCATCAAGCACGGGGATGAATGGAAGATGGCGTTTAATACCCCGGAGGGACATTTTGAGTACCTGGTGATGCCTTTTGGGCTCACTAATGCCACTTCCATCTTCCAATCTTTTATGAAAGATATTTTCCGGGAGTTTGTGGATAAGTTTTTGATCATTTATCTGGATGATATTTTGATCTTTTCCAGTGATTGGAATTCTCATGTGGAACATGTCCGGACTGTGTTCCGGATTTTGAGGGAAAATACTCTGTATGTTAAGGGATCGAAATGTCTCTTTGGTGTACAGAGGCTTTCGTTTTTGGGATTCATTTTGTCCCCATCTGCTACTGAAATGGACCCGGCCAAGGTACAGGCCATTTATGATTGGGTTCAGCCCACTTCTCTGAAAACTCTCCAGAAGTTTTTGGGTTTTGCTAATTTCTACCGTAAATTTATAAGTAATTTTTCTGGTATTGTTAAACCACTGACGGATTTGACCAAAAAGGGCGCTGAAGTGGTGAATTGGTTTCCAGAGGCAGTCTCGGCATTTCAGGAGCTTAAGCGGAGATTCACTTCTGCTCTAGTTCTACGGCTACCTGATGTTTCACTCCCATTTCAGGTGGAGATAGATGCTTCTGAGATTGGTGCAGGAGCCGTTTTGTCCCAAAGAGATCCGGTAACTTCTAAGATGAATCCCTGTGCCTTCTTTTCTTGAAAATTTTCCCCATCTGAACGTAACTATGACGTGGAGAATCGGGAATTGTTGGCCATGAAGTGGGCATTTGAAGAGTGGAGACATTGGTTGGAGGGAGCTAGACATCAAGTTGCGGTCCTCACTGACCACAAGAATTTGAT
The DNA here is from genome assembly GCF_039654945.1 of Dendrobates tinctorius. Lineage (NCBI taxonomy): Eukaryota > Metazoa > Chordata > Amphibia > Anura > Dendrobatidae > Dendrobates > Dendrobates tinctorius. Next base: position 2,907,067 of record NW_027361696.1, on the reverse strand, counting down.
TTATCTTGTGTAAATCATGTTTATTGAATTAACAATATTAAAATAAAACATTGCTTTCAACAATATCATGTCTGGATCTTGAATGAAAAACAAATTGCATATTAATTCCATTGTTGTGTACTTAACACCAATATTATCTTCTAATTTCAATAACAACTATTAATACCATTCAGTCCAGAAAATTGTCATACACAAAACAACCTCTGTGTTGTGTATTCTCATGAGAATTAAAAATAGAGGTTTGATGAACAACATTAAAATAACAGGAAAAAAATTAAAAAGAAGTCAGAGGGAAGAAAAGAAAAAGGAAAGAGAGGAAGGAAGAGAGGGGGAGAGAAAAAAAAAAGGGGGAAGTAGAGGTAAGGAGAAAGTTATAAGTAGAGGGTCATTTAATCCAGACCCCCCCCCTCGAGCACTTTTGTGTCCTCCGTCCCATACGGAGGAGATAATAAGTTGGTGAAGACCATTTTAAGCCAAAGGCAAACAGTTCAAACCAAGTGAACAAGATCTAAAGTGTACAGAATATTTCTGATGCTATCCTATATATGAATCAAGGTCCCGATAGCCAGATATCAAATTCTAGGGTTTCCCTGAATACTAGCCAGGAGGCCCAAGTGTTATATAGTCTGTCAGGGTTCCCTGTGGTTTGAATCAGCAAATACTCCATTCTATAAATATCATTGCGTTCTGCAACAAATTCAGAGCGAGAAGGGTATTTCTCTTGCTTCCAAAACCGGGGGGGGGATCAGATTCCGAGTAGCCGTGAGAATGTGCCTGAGGAGATTCTTCTTAAACCTGGAAATCAACATATCACATAAAGATAAAAGTGCAAGTTCCACTGTAGGTTGAATTTGACATATTGATAGCCTGTTGTAGAGATCAAAAATCGACATCCACAACTTCTTTATAGGCGGGCAGTCCCATCATATGTGAACATATGTTCCTTTATCCTGTAAGCATCTCCAACATGTGTCCGGAATCACCGGTGACATAGAATGCACCATAGAGGGACACCGGTACCACCTTGTTAAAATCTTATAGCTCCTCTCCTGTGATACCGAGTGTAACGACATTCTAAATGTAAATAGAAGCACCCTGCCCCTCTCCTCTTGAGATAGGGATCTCCCCTAGTCATGCTCCCACTTTGAGAAAAATAATGGAAAGTCATATGTCGGAGTCTGATTTTTTTTGAAAAAGATTGTACAGCAAGGAAACCGTGTGGGCCGGAGAGTCCCCCGTGACACAGAGCTCCTCGAAGGGACTTAAAGGTCTCCTGATTTCATTTTGTTTGGATATAGCAGTTATAAAACTTCTTAGTTGTTCATAAAAGAACCAGGCACCTGTGGGTGGTACTCCACCCTGAAATATCTCATCTAGTGACCTCATATCAGATCGATCTGCAAAATCATAAACAATAGGACGTGAACTCCTACACTTATCTAGATAAAATTTCCTATTAAAACCAGCAGGGAAACTAGGGTTATCATAAATAGGAGTCAGTGGCCCAGGAGATGTTGAGGTCTGAAGAGCCCTGTGCTTCTGTTTAGTAAATAAGATCATGTTCCTGGTCAGGAACGGCAAGGTGGCTCCCCCCTTCCCCCCACCCCCCTTGGACCACAGTATAATTTGAGGATCACTACCATTAAGATCACTTTCCAAATTGACCCATTTCTTACTATCCCTGCTATGATATAAATCTAGAATACAAGTTCCCAATGATGAACGGCTATAAGTTAGAAAGTCCGATAGGCCAACTCCATCCATTCTTTTAGGACAACTTAATAGGTGGTATGATATTCAAGCCCGTGTATGGGACCACACAAACCGGGAAATCGCTTTTTTAAGGCGGGAAAAAAAGGAGGCAGGTAAATATATGGGGATCGTTTGGAAATAATAAAGAATGCGTGGCAATAAGTCCAGAATTTGATTTATCTTGAATCAGCCAAGCGCTTGAATCCTACACAGGCTAGGTGGGCCTTGTTTTTCACGCGTTTTAATTTTGTGGTCTCCTTTCTTCCGGGCACTAAGAATGTTAAGGCGGACGCCCTTTCTAGGAGTTTCTTTGCGGATTCTCTTGATGTGACCGAGCCTGCTACCATTCTAAATGAGGGTGTAGTTCTTTCCACCATCTCACCCGATTTGAGACGTGCCCTGGAGGAATTTCAGGAGGACAAACCTGAGCGTTGCCCTATGGGAAAATTGTATGTCCCTGACCAGTGGAGGATAAGAGTAATGTCTGAAATTCATTGCTCCGCGTTAGCTGGTCATCCAGGTATTTTTGGTACCAGAGATTTGGTGAGTCTGTCTTTTTGGTGGCCTGCCTTATCTGGTGATGTCAGGAATTTTGTGCAGTCCTGTGGGACTTGTTCTCGGTCCAAGCCCTGTTCTCGTTTTAGTGGTTTGTTGATGCCCCTGCCTGTGCCCAGGAGGCCATGGACCCATATCTCAATGGATTTTATTTCTGATCTCCCTGTCTCTCAGAGAATGACTGTTATCTGGGTGATCTGTGATAGATTTTCTAAGATAGTCCATCTTGTACCACTCCCAAAGTTACCATCTTCTTCTGAGTTGGTGCCCTTGTTTTTACAACAGGTGGTTCGTTTGCAAGGGATTCCTGAGAACATTGTGTCGGGCAGAGAAGTTTAGTTTTTTTCCAGATTTTGGAGAGCTTTTTGTTCCAAACTGGGAATTCATTTATCTTTCTCATCTGCATTTCGTCCTCAGACCAATGGGCAGACTGAGAGAACAAACCAGACTTTGGAATCCTATTTGAGATGTTTCATATCTGCTGATCAAGATGACTGGGTCTCATTTATGTCCTTGGCCAAATTCACGCTAAACAATAGGGCTAGTTCTGATACTTTGATGTTTCCTTTTTTTCTGTAACTTTGGGTTTCATCCTCAATTTTCTTCGGGGCAGGTGGAAGCTTCGGCCTGCCCAAGTGTGGATTCTGTGGTAGAGAGAATGCAGCAGATTTGGGACCAAGTAGTGGATAAGTTGTCCCACTCTCAGGAAAAGGCCCAATGCTTTTCCAACCGGCATAGGACCATTGGTCCGCGGTTTAAAGTGGGTGATATGGTTTGGTTGTCTTCAAAAAATATTCCTATGAAGGCTGCGTCTCCAAAATTCAAGCCAAGGTTCATTGGACCTTATAAGATTTTGGAAATCCTTAACTCCCGTTTCTTTCCGTTTGGCTCTTCCAGTTATGTTTAAGATTCATAACGTTTTTCATAAATCTTTGTTGAAAAGGTTTATGGAGCCAGTAGTTCCCATGGCGGCGCCCCCTGACCCTGTATTGGTTAAGGGTAATTTGGAGTATGAGGTAGAGAAGATATTGGATTCTTGTATGGCTAGATGGAGACTCCAGTACTTGGTCAAGTGGAAAGGTTATGGCCAGGAGGATAATTCTTGGGTCTCTGCTTCTGACATTCATGCGGAGAGATTGGTTCGTGCTTTTCATCGGGCCCATCCTGATCGGCCTGGTGGTGTGGATGAGGGTTCGGTGACCCCTCCTCAAGGGGGGGTACTGTTGTGAATTCTCTTACTTCTGAGTCAGGGCTCCCTCTGGTGGTTACTGTTGGTAGTGGAGCTGGCCGGATTGACAGAGGTCTGCCACCTGACAGTGATGATTGGAATTCTGGGGTTACTGATTGGGAGTATTTAAGTGAGCAGGCTTCCCTCAATTGTTGCTGGTGATTAGTTCTTCCTGTGCAACTTGAGGTCTGCTGTCTCCTGCCTGATCCTGCATTTTTCAGCTAAGTTGTTCATTTGCTAATCATTTGCTTCTGATCTGGTTTTGCCTCTTTCTGCTTTGCTGTGCTGGTTCAGTGTGCTCTCTGCTGGGGCTGTGCTGGACCCCGCTCCATATTTTACAGCTTGTGTCAGTTTGTTCAGTCTCCTGTTATATTAGTCTCTTTTGCTTTGCTGCCAGTTTACACCAGAATGCTGATATAGTGGGGGAGAGGTCGTGAGACCTCAGTGTTTTTTGTACATCAGACGTGTCAGATTTTTTTAGGGTTTTTGCATGATTGCAGACAGTCTTTCCTATCCTATCTAGACAGTTTGGGCCCCATCATCTGCTCAGTCTGTTTTCTGCCTGTGTTTGTCCCTCATCTGGTCTCACCGACAATATATGTTTGGGGGCTATCTATTTCTTTGGGGTTCTACTCCGGGGCAGTTTAGATTTCACCCTTCTTGCTTTAGGCCTAGTTAGTTCTCCAGCTGTGTCGAGGTGTCTAGGGCATCGTAGGTACGCTCCACGGCTACTGTTAGTTGTGTTGTTAGGATTAGGGATCTGCAATTCGCTAAGTGACCAACCTTTCTGGTTTCCTGGTGGCCTAGCCTATTCCTGCCATCCTCCTCGGTGACCTGTTCATAACAGAGCTCCTCACAAACCTGGACTAAAGTATCCGCCAACTCCTGGACAGTCTGTGGTGCAACATGATGGTGGATGGAGACATGATGTCCCAGATGTGCTCAATCAGATTCAGGTCTGGGGAACAGGCGTGCCAGTCCATAGCTTCAATGCCTTCATCTTGCAGGAACTGCTGACACACTCCAGCCACATGAGGTCTGGCATTGTCCTGCTTTAGGAGGAACTCAGGTCCAACCACACCAGCATATGGTCTCACAAGGGGTCTGAGGACCTCATCTCGGTACCTAATAGCAGTGAGGCTACCTCTGGCAAGCACATGGAGGGCTGTGCGGCCCTCCAAAGATATTCCACCCCACACCATTACTGACCCACTGCCAAACCGATCATGCTGAAGGATGTTGCAGGCAGCAGATCACTCTCCACGGCCTCTCCAGACTCTGTCACATGTGCTCAGTGTGAACCTGCTTTCATCTGTGAAGAGCACAGGGAGCCACTGGCGAATTTGCCAATCCTGTTCTGTGGCAAATGCCAAGCATCCTGCACAGTGTTGGGCTTTGAGCACAACCCCCATCTGTGGACGTTGGGCCCTCAGACCATCCTCATGGAGTCGGTCTCTAACCGTTTGTGCGACACATGCACATTTGTGGCCTACTGGAGGTCATTTTGCAAGGCTCTGACAGTGCTCCTCCTGTTCCTCCTTGCACAAAGGCTGAGGTAGCGGTCCTGCTGCTGGGTTGTTGCCCTCCTACGGCTCCCTCCACGTCTCCTGGTGTACTGGCCGGTCTCCTGGTAGCGCTTCCAGCCTCTGGACACTACGCTGACAGACACAGCAAACCTTCTTGCCACAACTCGCATTGATGTGCCATCCTGGATGAGCTGCACTACCTGAGCCACTTGTGTGGGTTATAGAGTCCGTCTCATGCTACCACAAGTGTGACATCACAACCAACATTCAAAAGTGACCAAAACATCAGCCAGAAAGCATTGGTATTGAGATGTGGTCTGTGGTCCCCACCTGCAGAACCACGCCTTTATTGAGGGTGTCTTGATAATTGCCAATAATTTCCATCTGTTGTTTATTCCATGTACACAACAGCATGTGAAATTTATTGTCAATCAGTGTTGTTTCCTAAGTGGATAGTTTAATTTCACAGAAGTTTGATTTACTTGGAGTTATATTCTTTTGTTTAAGTGTTTACATATATAGAAATTATATATATTACATACATATATAATATGTATATACATATCTATATTATATGTATATATTACATGTATATTATATCTATATATTATATATATTACATATTTATATATACTACATATATATTATATCTATCTATTATATGTATATATAATTATATATATATATTGTGAGGTAGTACTGTCCTTCAGGGTTAGGGGACACTCGCTTGCAGCGATCAAAAACACATTCGGCACAGGATTTTCCAACAAATCATAGTCCATGAGGTTTATTCATCCTTCATAAACCTCCAGCAGTAATATGCAACAGTCTTATAGCAGACAGTAGGGTATCTTCACACTGGAGCTCTGCTCCCCTATAGCCCTCCTAGTCACACAGGCTGTGCTACATCTAGCCAGCAGGCTATACAGTCTCTCTGTAGCAGTCCCATTTCCGGGTTACCTTGCATGCTGCTTTACACTGCAAACGTTCCTTCCCTCTCCCTGGGAACGGTCAGGCACACATCGCCATTAGTCACAGCGTCCACACGTGCTGTTAGTGAGGAGATCCTTCTCCACACAGGACCTTCCAAACTGGACCAATCAGGTCCCAGCATTCACCCCCATGTGACCAGACCTCAGGTACCTTATATGGTCCATAACCACACCCACAGGTGATCACATGGCTATGACCTCACCCAAGGTCTTATTGCACACAACCACACACAGGCTTCCCTGACACATTGTAACAGAACGTACTAGTCAGAAGTACCTCTGCTGATTATTATGATCTTTCAGTATCCTACACCTATCAGGGCAATGGAAATGTTTATACGGCTGTCCTGGGACACCCACACAGTGCCCCCTAGCGGACACAGAGGTCACTGCACCACATAATATATATATTATATGTGTATATATATATATATATATATTATATGTATATATTATATATATGTGTGTGTGTGTCACTGACATCTATATATATTTATATATGTATTCTATGTGTATATATCTAGTATTTTGTGAGCTGTCAGTGTGATTTTACAGTAGCCGGACATGAATTGCCGGCTTTTCAAAGGACACCGGTGCGTAAAAATAATGGTGCGAGTGCAGTCCTATTTTTTTTTTTCTCGCACCCATTGACTTGCTTTGGCGAGTCTCGTCCGAGATACACAGCATGCTGTGATTTTTTTCTCAGTCTGATTTCAACTGAGAAAAAAAATCGCAGATGAGATTTTTTTATCGGATTGCAGTAGTCCGTATTTCTTGCATGTGTGTATGTGCCCTCACAGTCACTCTTAGTTGTTAGGCCCCATTCAGTATCTGTTTCCGCACGATGATTGGAATCCCGTATAAGTAAAAAAATGCACATCTGAATGAGGCCTTAGCTGCTTAGTTGCCAGGAAGGCACCTTGGGTCACGCTTAGTTGTCAGGAGTGCACCTAGGGTCACCCTGAGGTGTAAGATGCACAAAACTTAGTTTCCCAAGCCCATATACACAATCATGCTCAGTTTTCAGGTACACAGTCATATTCAAGTGTCAGGTGTACACAGTTATTTTCTTTTCACAGTCACACTCAGTTGTCACTCTTGCACACACCATCACGCTTACTTGTCACTCTTGCACACACTGTCACGCTCAGTAGTCACTCTTGCACACACTGTCACGCTCAGTAGTCTCTCTTGCACACATGGTCACGCTCAGTTGTCACTCTTGTGCACACTGTCACGCTCAATTGTCACTCTTACACAGGAAAATCTCAGTTGTCACTCTTGCACACTGTCACGCTTACTTGTCACTCTTGCCCACATAGTAAAGCTGAGTTGTCACTCTTGCCCACATAGTAAAGCTGAGTTGTCACTCTTGCACACACTGTCACGCTCAGTTGTTACTCTTGCACACACTGTCACGCTCAGTTGTCACTCTTGCACACACAAAGAAGTGCATTTGTCACTCTTGCACACACTGCCACGCTCAGTTGTCACTATTGCGCACACTGTTATGCTTAGTTGTCACTCTTACACACACAGTAAAGCTGAGTTGTCACTCTTGCACACACAAAGAAGCACATTTGTCACTCTTGCACACACTGTCATGCTCAGTTGTCACTCTTGCGCGCACTGTAAAGCTGAGTTGTCACTCTTGCACACACTGTTATGCTCAGTTGTCACTCTTGCACACACTGTCAGGCTCAGTTGTCACTCTTGCACACGCTGTCACGCTCAGTTGTCACTCTTGCACGCACTGTCACGCTCACTTGTTACTTTTACACACACAGTAAAGCTGAGTTGTCACACTTGCACACACTGTCATGCTTATTTGTCACTTTTGCACACATTATCACGCTCAGTTGTCACTCTTGCATACACAGTAAAGCTGAGTAGTCACTCTTTCATACACTGTCATGCTCAGTTGTCACTCTTTCACACCCTGCCATGCTCAGATGGCACTCTTGTACACACTGTCATGCTCAGTTGTCACTCTTGCACACAATGTCAGGCTCAGTTAACAATCTTGCACACACTGTCACGCTCAGTTGTCACTCTTACACACACAATTATGCTGAGATGTCACTCTTGCACACACTGTCATGCTCAGTTGTCACTCTTGCACACATTGTCACGCACAGTTGTCACTCTTACACACACAGTAAAGCTCAGTTGTCACTCTTACACACTGTCACTCTCAGTTGTCACTCTTACACACATAGTAGAGCTCAGTTGTCACTCTTGCACACACTGTCATGCTCAGTTGTCACTCTTGCACACACGGTCATGCTCAGTTGTCACTCTTGCACACAATGTCACACTCAGTTGTCACTCTTGTACACACAGTATAGCTCATAGCTCATTTGTCACTCTTGCACACACTGTCACTCTCAGTTGTCACTCTTACATACACAGTATAACTCATTTGTCAGTCTTGCACACACTGTCACGCTCACTTGACACTCTTGCACACACTCACACTTAGTTATCACTCTTGTGCACACATTGTCACACTCAGTTGTCACTCTTGTGCACACAGTATAGCTCAGTTGTCACTCCTGCACACACTGTGATGCTCAGTTGTCACTCTTGCACACATTGTTTCGCTCAGTTGTCACTCTTGCACACACTGTTATGCTCAGTTGTCACTCTTGCACACTGTCAGGCTCAGTTGTCACTTTTGCACACAATGTCACGCTCAGTTGTTACTCTTATACATACAGTAAAGCTGAGTTGTCACTCTTGCACACACTGTCATGCTTATTTGTCACTCTTGCACACACTGTCACGCTCAGTTGTCACTCTTGCACACACTGTCGTGCTCAGTTGTCACTCTTGCACACACTGTCATGCTCAGTTGTCACTCTTGCACACACTGTCATGCTCAGTTGTCACTCTTGCACACACAGTCACGCTCAGTTGTCACTCTTGCACACATTGTCATGCTCAGTTGTCACTCTTGCACACACTGTCACGCTCAGTTGCCACTCTTGCACACACTGTCATGCTCAGTTGTCACTCTTGCACACACTGTCATGCTCAGTTGTCACTCTTGCACACAGTCATGCTCAGTTGTCACTCTTGCACACACTGTCATGCTCAGTTGTCACTCTTGCACACACTGTCATGCTCAGTTGTCACTCTTGCACACACTGTCATGCTCAGTTGTCACTCTTGCACACACAGTCATGCTCAGTTGTCACTCTTACACACATTCTCACTTAGTTATCACTCTTGCGCACATTGTCACACTCAGTTGTCACTCTTATACACACAGTAAATCTCAGTTGTCACTCTTGTACACACTGTCACGCTCAGTTGTCACTCTTGCACACATTGTCATGCTCAGTTGTCACTCTTACACACACAGTAGAGCTCAGTTGTCACTCTTGCACACAATGTCACGCTCAGTTGTCACTCTTGTACACACAGTATAACTCATTTGTCACTCTTGCACACACTGTCACGCTCACTTGTCACTCTTGCACACACTCACACTTAATTATCACTCTTGCACACATTGTCACACTCAGTTGATACTCTTGTGCACACACTGTCATGCTCAGTTGTCACTCTTGCACACACTGTCGCGCTCAGTTGTCACAGTTGCACACACTGTCACGCTTAGTTGTCACACTTGCACACACTGTCACGCTTAGTTGTCACTCTTGCACACACTGTCACACTTAGTTGTCACTCTTGCACACACTGTCACACTTAGTTGTCTCTCTTGCGCACATTGTCACGCTCAGTTGTCACTCTTGCACACATTGTCATGCTCAGTTGTCACTCTTACACACACAGTAGAGCTCAGTTGCCACTCTTGCACACAATGTCACGCTCAGTTGTCACTCTTGTGCACACAGTATAACTCATTTGTCACTCTTGCACACACTCACACTTAATTATCACTCTTGCACACATTGTCACACTCAGTTGATACTCTTGTGCACACACTGTCACGCTCAGTTGTCACTCTTGCACACACTGTCGCGCTCAGTTGTCACAGTTGCACACACTGTCACGCTTAGTTGTCACACTTGCACACTGTCACGCTTAGTCGTCACTCTTGCACACACTGTCACACTTAGTTGTCACTCTTGCACACACTGTCACACTTAGTTGTCACTCTTGCGCACATTGTCACGCTCAGTTGTCACTCTTGCACACATTGTCATGCTCAGTTGTCACTGTTACACACACAGTAGAGCTCAGTTGTCACTCTTGCACACACTGTCATGCTCACTTGTCACTCTTGCACACACTCACACTTAGTTATCACTCTTGCACACATTGTCACACTCAGTTGATACTCTTGTGCACACACTGTCACGCTCAGTTGTCATTCTTGCACACACTGTCACGCTCAGTTGTCACAGTTGCACACACTGTCACGCTTATTTGTCACTCTTGCACACACTGTCACACTTAGTTGTCTCTCTTGCACACACTGTCACGCTCGGTTGTCACACTTGCACACACTGTCACGCTCAGTTGTCCCACTTGCACACACTGTCATGCTCAGTTGTCACTCTGACAGACACAGTAAAGCTCAGTGGTCATTCTTGCATGCACAGTAAAGCTGAGTTGTCACTCTTGCACACACTGTCATACGCAGCTGTCACTCTTTGACACACTGTCACGCTCAGTTGTCCCTCTTGCGCACACTGCTGCTTGGCTTTACATTGCTGTGTGTGGGTGAGCTGGGAGCATTTTATGTTAAACTTTGCAGCCTCCTCTAGTCACTGCTCCTTGCCACAATGAAAATAAGGGACACATCTTTCTGGTGGTGGTTTAATAAGATTAGCTGGAGGGCAGCCTTCCCTGCTGCCACAAAAGACCCCAGCCCTGAATGCTATTAATCACCTGCCCTGCAGGGGGTTGTATTTGAGGAATCTTGTTTAACCCCCTGGCTACTGATTGCTGCATGGAAAAGCATCCCTCCTCCATATGTTTAAATAGCCCACAGCAAAGAAACAGATGATGGGGAGGGAGAAGGGGTCACTGATGACCTTGTAAGGGGGCTGCTTTCAGTAATGTACCAAGCATGTATATGAGAGGGGTCATGAATCTGCACAGGGGGAGGCATTACTGCTGCCACTGAACGCAGAGATGCTGAGCTCTACTTTAATGACAGCTAAAAATTGCGTAAGATTTCTGAATATGTCTACATATGGCCCTGTTCACATCACGCATCACTTAACATTACAAGAGCACAGTTACATTGCTGTATTTTCTAGATCAGCATACACTACTCCTTGCCTATTTTTAAAGTATATTGTCCTATATGTGCCTGACAGAGGCCAAAAGTGCTCTGGGTGAATACAGCTCCGTGTACTGTAAATGAGTTTGTCCCTTCACTGATAACTTGTAGCAAATGACTTCTACTGCCATGTGCAGAGCACAGAACAACCCTCAGCTGTGTGGGCAGGATTTGTTCTCCGCTTCTAGCAATAATGTGACATTTGTATCATCTTTTTAGATGAAAGTGATTGTCATAATGATAAAATATCTCCTGGAGAGCTTGCCTGACATAACATTTACTATATAGAGCTCAGTTACTGCAGAACACCCAAGAATATCAGCTTATGTCGTACATGATGGAATATGCCTCCTTCTGTAGAGGCCTCTAGTTCTTCCAGATATATCTACCTCTGTAGGGATCACTATGTGGAGATGTGCATTCTGTAATATGTCTCCCTCTCTAGGGATTAATATTTATTTATTATGCTTACTTATATAGCACCATCAATTCTGCAACACTTTCCAGACAGTATCATCGCTGTACACATTGGGGCTCACAATCTACATCCCCTATCACTGTATTTGGATTGTGGGAGGAAACCCCCTCAAACATCGGGAGAACATAGATTCCTTGCAGATGTTGTCATTAATGGCATTTGACCTCAGCGTTGAAAAACAACAGTGCTAATCACTGAGCCATCGTGCAGTGCTAATCACTGAGACCTATCCTACAATGTCCGATTCCAGCTCAGGTCTCCACATTCCGATATGTCTACCTCTGTAGGGATCACTGAGTAGAAGTGATGGAGTTCTACACACCTTGATCCCTATAGACCTAGACATATCCCAATGTGGAGACATGAGATGGAGTCGTACATTGTAGGATAGGTTGTAGGGAAAGCTATGGGAGACATTAGGGGAGTTCCACAATCTGGGATACAATAGTTTCTGGATAAACATGGTGGCTTTTCCAGTCTGAGACTTTTAACTTCTCTTTATTTTCATTACAGCATGTGTATAAACAGTTGCAGGGGTAGGGGAGCCCTGTGACGCCAATTTCACACGGTCCTGCGCTTCTACGGGCATTACCCCAGTGTGGTCTACAGTCATTATAATAGGTTGTGGCAGTCACAGACTTACTTTATTTATGGACATTCAGGGATTCGTCTTCCTCGGTAGAAATCACTATGTAGAGACATTAGGTGGCATTCTACATTCTGAGATACGTCAGTGTTATGCACTTTGTGGCTGGCGGGGAGCTCACATGAAATACCCTGGTAGATGTTTTTTGAGCTGATCCTGCAACATTTCCTTCATACCCAGTTTGTTAGTTTTGTGCTGATTTACACAAAAGAATGCAAAGATCTGAATCCTAAAAAAGGACAAAGTTGAAAGAGGGTGATCAAGTGCTGAGAATGAGGGGAAGGACCTGCACAGGTGGAGTGGACGGTATAACGTGATGATCCTTGTGGGTCAGACCCAAGCACTGCTGTCCCAGTAATGGCACATACTACTTGGGTTTTAACCTTCAGTTAGTTGTGCCAAAATACTTTCCACGATTGGTCGCAATCACCTCACTGTGGCACATGTAGTGGACGCCGCATCTCTCGATTCACTGACGATGGAGGGGCATCTGAGCTACTGAAAGTGACGGCGACCTAACTTCCAAACTTGCGGAAATATGACAAAAACAAACTCGCCTGTGCTCCGAAGGACACCATGGGAATTATTATCTATGAGAAGAGTTCAAATGTGTCGCGCAGGTGCTAATTCCCACCTTATACCTTATTGAAATTGCTGGGACAAGAATGCATTTTTACTGAGGAGTTTGGGAACTTTTTTGATGTTCTACAAATGTATGATGGGTACAGGCTGCAGGTCATGAGAGTTTTACGTCCCGCATTCACTCCCGAGATGTGGCCACTTACGTGTGATCATCTTCCATCATAGCTGTATGAATGGATACTGTATATATGAATGAAGTGCTCCTGGATACCATAGGTCACCTGATGTTCCTGCTATTGCGGAAATCCTTAGCTTTTCCCCATTTCAATCAGTGGCCTCCGTGAGCCTTACTTTCTATTTTAGACAGTAAAGATGGTCTGAGTGCTGCCCTTACTTCCCTCATACTCAGCATCTGGCTAAAAGACTTGGCACTGAATGAAAAGTTTTCTCTTGTGCCTTTCCAATTGCCAAACTTCACAGAACATTTTTTCCCATCTGCTTATTTAGTGGATTTTTTTGAGAAGGAAAACAGTGACTCGCGCCCTGTGCTGCCTCGCTCAGCACTTACTGCTCACTTGAAAGAAAGAGAAGAGCTGCGGACCTGCCCCAAACTGGGCTAAAAGATATGATCCACCCTTTTCCAACACCATGGACCCTTAGGCTGTATGCACACGCTGCGGAATCCGCTGCGGATTAGCCTGCGGTTTTGCCCTGCGGTTTCACCATCTCCACAATGGTGGAGATAGGAACCCGCTGCGGATTCCGCATAAAGAATTGACATGTCAGGCTGTGTGCACACGCTGCGGATTGTGCTGCGGTTCCGCAGCGAATTTGGCCGCTGTGGACCCACAGCAGTTTTAGCTGCGGTGTACAGTACCATTCAAATGAATGGAAAAAAACCCCCGCTGTGTAGACGGTGCGGATTTTTCCGCGCGGTTTACCTGCAATTTTGAAACCCCAGAAAGAATTGGCATGTCAATTCTTTCTGCGGAATCCGCGGCGGGTTCCTATCTCCACCATTGTGGAGATGGTGAAACCGCAGGGCAAAACCGCAGGCTAATCCACTGCGGATTTATCTGTGGATTTTGCAAAATCTGCGCGGATGAATCCGCAGCGGATTCCGCAGCGTGTGCACACAGCCTCAATTCTTTCTGCGGTTTCAAAACCGCAGGTAAACCGCACGGAAAAATCCGCACCGTCTACACAGCGGTTTTGTTTCCTATTCATTTGAATGGTACTGTACACCGCAGCTAAAACTGCTGCGGGTCCGCAGCGGCCAAATCCGCTGCGGAACCGCAGCAGAATCCGCAGCGTGTGCACACAGCCTCACTCTGAAAAAAACTCCTGGAAAACGCAAGGAGAGTTCAGGAGGCACAGGACTGTATCACCACTAAACTTCATATGAATGTCTCTCAATTCTCAGCTCAATGACCAAGACCAGCACTATCTTTACAAACTGAGTTAAAAGGGGTTGTCTCACCTTGGATGATAAGCCCCTTAATATGACCATTTTCTACATGCCTGCAGTCACCACTAGTGGGAGCTCTGGAGGTTATTGCATGATACTTATACATTGAAACCGGTATATATAATCAATTATCTCTAATAGTAAAGATTAAACTTGGCACTCAATAGTTGAAGCCGTTCTCTGCTCTGTTGCACACTCGGTTGTTACATTGCTCTGTTACACACTCAGTTTTTACATTGCTTTGTTGCACGCTCAATTGTTACATTGTTCTGTTGCACACTCGGTTGTTACATTGCTCTGTTGCACACTCGGTTGTTACATTGCCTTGTTGCACACTTGGCTGTTACAATGCTTTGTTGCACACTCGATTGTTACATTGCTCTGTTGCACACTCAGTTGTTACATTGCTCTGTTGCACACTCGGTTGTTACACTGCTCTCTTGCACACTCGGTTGTTGCATTGCTCTGTTGCACACTCGGTTGTTACATTGCTCTGTTGCACACTCGGTTGTTACATTGCTCTGTTGTACACTTGGTTGTTATAGTGCCTTGCTGCACACTCGTTTACATTGCTCTGTTGCACATTCGGTTGTTACAGTACCTTTTTGCACACTCGGTTGTTACATTGTCTTGTTGCACACTCGGTTGTTACATTGCTCTGTTGCACACTCTGTTGTTGCATTGCTCTGTTGCACACTTGGTTGTTACATTGCCTTGTTGCACACTCGGTTGTTACATTGCTCTGTTGCACACTCGGTTGTTACATTGCTCTGTTGCACACTTGGGTTGTTACATTGCTGTGTTGCACACTCGGTTGATACATTGCTCTGTTGCACACTCGGTTGTTACAGTGCTCTGTTGCACACTCGGTTGTTACATTGCTCTTTTGCACACTCGGTTGTTACAGTGCCTTGTTGCACACTCGGTTACATTGCTCTGTTGCACACTCGGTTGTTGCATTGCCTTGTTGCACACTCAGTTGTTACATTGCTCTGTTACTGTGCCTTGTTGCACACTCGGTTGTTACAGAGCCTGGTTGCACACTCAGTTGTTACATTGCTCTGTTGCACACTCAGTTGTTACATTGCTCTGTTGCACACTCAGTTGTTACAGTGCCTTGTTGCACACTCGGTGGTTACATTGCTCTGTTGCACACTCGGTTGTTACATTGCTCTGTTGTACACTCGGTTGTTACAGTGCCTTGTTGCACACTCGGTTGTTACATTGCTCTGTTGCACACTCGGTTGTTACATTGCTCTGTTGTATACTTGGTTGTTATAGTGCCTTGCTGCACACTCGTTTACATTGCTCTGTTGCACACTCGGTTGTTACAGTGCCTTTTTGCACACTCGGTTGTTACATTGTCTTGTTGCACACTCGGTTGTTACATTGCTCTGTTGCACACTTGGTTGTTGCATTGCTCTGTTGCACACTTGGTTGTTACGTTGCTCTGTTGCACACTCGGTTGTTACGTTGCTCTGTTGCACACTCGGTTGTTACTGGGCCTTGTTGCACACTCGGTTGTTACATTGCTCTGTTGCACACTCGGTTGTTACAGTGCTCTGTTGCACACTCGGTTGTTACAGTGCTCTGTTGCACACTCGGTTGTTACAGTGCTCTGTTGCACACTCGGTTGTTACATTTCTCTTTTGCACACTCGGTTGTTACATTGCTCTGTTGCACACTCGGTTGTTACATTGCTCTGTTGCACACTCGGTTGTTACATTGCTCTGTCACACACTCGGTTGTTACATTGCTCTGTTGCACACTCAGTTGTTACACTGCTCTCTTGCACACTCGGTTGCTACAGTGCCTTGTTGCACACTCGGTTGTTACATTGCTCTGTTGCACACTCGGTTGTTACATTGCTCTGTTCTATACTTGGTTGTTATAGTGCCTTGCTGCACACGCGTTTACATTGCTCTGTTGCACACTCGGTTGTTACAGTGTCTTTTTGCACACTCGGTTGTTACATTGTCTTGTTGCACACTCGGTTGTGACAGTGCTCTTTTGCACACTCGGCTGGTACATTGCCTTGTTGCACACTCGGTTGTGACAGTGCTCTGTTGCACACTCGGCTGGTACATTGCCTTGTTGCACACTCGGTTGTAACAGTGCTCTGTTGCACACTCGGCTGGTACATTGCCTTGTTGCACACTCGGTTGTGACAGTGCTCTTTTGCACACTCGGCTGGTACATTGCCTTGTTGCACACTCGGTTGTGACAGTGCTCTGTTGCACACTCGGCCGGTACATTGCCTTGTTGCACACTCGGTTGTGACAGTGCTCTGTTGCACACTCGGCCGGTACATTGCCTTGTTGCACACTCGGTTGTGACAGTGCTCTGTTGCACACTTGGCTATTACATAACCGAGTGTGCAACAAGGCAATGTAATAGCCAAGTGTGCAACAGAGCACTGTCACAACCGAGTGTGCAACAAGGCAGTGACAGTGCTCTGTTGCACACTTGGCTATTACATTGCCTTGTTGCACACTCGGTTGTGACAGTGCTCTGTTGCACACTCGGCTGGTACATTGCCTTGTTGCACAGTCGGTTGTGACAGTGCTCTGTTGCACACTCGGCTGGTACATTGCCTTGTTGCACACTCGGTTGTGACAGTGCTCTGTTGCACACTCGGCTGGTACATTTCCTTGTTGCACACTCGGTTGTGACAGTGCTCTGTTGCACACTCGGCTGGTACATTGCCTTGTTGCACACTCGGTTGTGACAGTGCTCTGTTGCACACTCGGCTGGTACATTGCCTTGTTGCACACTCGGTTGTGACAGTGCTCTGTTGCACACTCGGCTGGTACATTGCCTTGTTGCACATTCGGTTGTGACAGTGCTCTGTTGCACACTCGGCTGGTACATTTCCTTGTTGCACACTCGGTTGTGACAGTGCTCTGTTGCACACTCGGCTGGTACATTGCCTTGTTGCACATTCGGTTGTGACAGTGCTCTGTTGCACACTCGGCTGGTACATTTCCTTGTTGCACACTCGGCTGTGACAGTGCTCTGTTGCACACTCGGCTGGTACATTGCCTTGTTGCACACTCGGTTGTGACAGTGCTCTGTTGCACACTCGGCTGGTACATTGCCTTGTTGCACACTCGGTTGTGACAGTGCTCTGTTGCACACTCGGCTGGTACATTGCCTTGTTGCACACTCGGTTGTGACAGTGCTCTGTTGCACACTCGGCTGGTACATTGCCTTGTTGCACACTCTGTTGTTACATTGCTCTGTTGTACACTCGGTTGTTACAGTGCTCTGTTGCACACTTGGTTGTTACATTGCTCTGTTGCACACTCGGTTGTTACATTGCTCTGTTGCACACTCGGTTGTTACATTGCCTTGTTGCACACTCCGTTGTTACAGTGCTCTGTTGCTCACTCGGTTGTTACAGAGCCTTGTTGCACACTCTGTTGTGACCGTGCTCTGTTGCACACTCGGCTGGTACATTGCCTTGTTGCACACTCGGTTGTGACAGTGCTCTGTTGCACATTCGGCTATTACATTGCCTTGTTGGACACTCGGTTGTGACAGTGCTCTTTTGCACACTCGGCTGGTACATTGCCTTGTTGCACACTCGGTTGTGACAGTGCTCTGTTGCACACTCGGCTGGTACATTGCCTTGTTGCACACTTGGTTGTGACAGTGCTCTGTTGCACACTCGGCTGGTACATTGCCTTGTTGCACACTCGGTTGTGACAGTGCTCTGTTGCACACTCGGCCGGTACATTGCCTTGTTGCACACTCGGTTGTGACAGTGCTCTGTTGCACACTTGGCTATTACATTGCCTTGTTGCACACTCGGTTGTGACAGTGCTCTGTTGCACACTTGGCTATTACATTGCCTTGTTGCACACTCGGTTGTGACAGTGCTCTGTTGCACACTTGGCTATTACATTGCCTTGTTGCACACTCAGTTGTGACAGTGCTCTGTTGCACACTCGGCTGGTACATTGCCTTGTTGCACACTCGGTTGTGACAGTGCTCTGTTGCACACTCGGCTGGTACATTGCCTTGTTGCACACTCTGTGACAGTGCTCTGTTGCACACTCGGCTGGTGCATTGCCTTGTTGCACACTCGGTTGTGACAGTGCTCTGTTGCACACTCGGCTGGTACATTTCCTTTTTGCACACTCGGTTGTGACAGTGCTCTGTTGCACACTCGGCTGGTACATTGCCTTGTTGCACACTCGGTTGTGACAGTGCTCTGTTGCACACTTGGCTATTACATAACCGAGTGTGCAACAAGGCAATGTAATAGCCAAGTGTGCAACAGAGCACTGTCACAACCGAGTGTGCAACAAGGCAGTGACAGTGCTCTGTTGCACACTTGGCTATTACATTGCCTTGTTGCACACTCGGTTGTGACAGTGCTCTGTTGCACACTCGGCTGGTACATTGCCTTGTTGCACAGTCGGTTGTGACAGTGCTCTGTTGCACACTCGGCTGGTACATTGCCTTGTTGCACACTCGGTTGTGACAGTGCTCTGTTGCACACTCGGCTGGTACATTTCCTTGTTGCACACTCGGTTGTGACAGTGCTCTGTTGCACACTCGGCTGGTACATTGCCTTGTTGCACACTCGGTTGTGACAGTGCTCTGTTGCACACTCGGCTGGTACATTGCCTTGTTGCACACTCGGTTGTGACAGTGCTCTGTTGCACACTCGGCTGGTACATTGCCTTGTTGCACATTCGGTTGTGACAGTGCTCTGTTGCACACTCGGCTGGTACATTTCCTTGTTGCACACTCGGTTGTGACAGTGCTCTGTTGCACACTCGGCTGGTACATTGCCTTGTTGCACATTCGGTTGTGACAGTGCTCTGTTGCACACTCGGCTGGTACATTTCCTTGTTGCACACTCGGCTGTGACAGTGCTCTGTTGCACACTCGGCTGGTACATTGCCTTGTTGCACACTCGGTTGTGACAGTGCTCTGTTGCACACTCGGCTGGTACATTGCCTTGTTGCACACTCGGTTGTGACAGTGCTCTGTTGCACACTCGGCTGGTACATTGCCTTGTTGCACACTCGGTTGTGACAGTGCTCTGTTGCACACTCGGCTGGTACATTGCCTTGTTGCACACTCTGTTGTTACATTGCTCTGTTGTACACTCGGTTGTTACAGTGCTCTGTTGCACACTTGGTTGTTACATTGCTCTGTTGCACACTCGGTTGTTACATTGCTCTGTTGCACACTCGGTTGTTACATTGCCTTGTTGCACACTCCGTTGTTACAGTGCTCTGTTGCTCACTCGGTTGTTACAGAGCCTTGTTGCACACTCTGTTGTGACCGTGCTCTGTTGCACACTCGGCTGGTACATTGCCTTGTTGCACACTCGGTTGTGACAGTGCTCTGTTGCACATTCGGCTATTACATTGCCTTGTTGGACACTCGGTTGTGACAGTGCTCTTTTGCACACTCGGCTGGTACATTGCCTTGTTGCACACTCGGTTGTGACAGTGCTCTGTTGCACACTCGGCTGGTACATTGCCTTGTTGCACACTTGGTTGTGACAGTGCTCTGTTGCACACTCGGCTGGTACATTGCCTTGTTGCACACTCGGTTGTGACAGTGCTCTGTTGCACACTCGGCCGGTACATTGCCTTGTTGCACACTCGGTTGTGACAGTGCTCTGTTGCACACTTGGCTATTACATTGCCTTGTTGCACACTCAGTTGTGACAGTGCTCTGTTGCACACTTGGCTATTACATTGCCTTGTTGCACACTCGGTTGTGACAGTGCTCTGTTGCACACTTGGCTATTACATTGCCTTGTTGCACACTCAGTTGTGACAGTGCTCTGTTGCACACTCGGCTGGTACATTGCCTTGTTGCACACTCGGTTGTGACAGTGCTCTGTTGCACACTCGGCTGGTACATTGCCTTGTTGCACACTCTGTGACAGTGCTCTGTTGCACACTCGGCTGGTGCATTGCCTTGTTGCACACTCGGTTGTGACAGTGCTCTGTTGCACACTCGGCTGGTACATTTCCTTTTTGCACACTCGGTTGTTACATTGCTCTGTTGCACACTCGGTTGTTACAGTGCTCTGTTGCACACTCGGTTGTTACAGTGCTCTGTTGCACACTCGGTTGTTACAGTGCTCTGTTGCACACTCGGTTGTTACATTTCTCTTTTGCACACTCGGTTGTTACATTGCTCTGTTGCACACTCGGTTGTTACATTGCTCTGTTGCACACTCGGTTGTTACATTGCTCTGTCACACACTCGGTTGTTACATTGCTCTGTTGCACACTCAGTTGTTACACTGCTCTCTTGCACACTCGGTTGCTACAGTGCCTTGTTGCACACTCGGTTGTTACATTGCTCTGTTGCACACTCGGTTGTTACATTGCTCTGTTCTATACTTGGTTGTTATAGTGCCTTGCTGCACACGCGTTTACATTGCTCTGTTGCACACTCGGTTGTTACAGTGTCTTTTTGCACACTCGGTTGTTACATTGTCTTGTTGCACACTCGGTTGTGACAGTGCTCTTTTGCACACTCGGCTGGTACATTGCCTTGTTGCACACTCGGTTGTGACAGTGCTCTGTTGCACACTCGGCTGGTACATTGCCTTGTTGCACACTCGGTTGTAACAGTGCTCTGTTGCACACTCGGCTGGTACATTGCCTTGTTGCACACTCGGTTGTGACAGTGCTCTTTTGCACACTCGGCTGGTACATTGCCTTGTTGCACACTCGGTTGTGACAGTGCTCTGTTGCACACTCGGCCGGTACATTGCCTTGTTGCACACTCGGTTGTGACAGTGCTCTGTTGCACACTCGGCCGGTACATTGCCTTGTTGCACACTCGGTTGTGACAGTGCTCTGTTGCACACTTGGCTATTACATAACCGAGTGTGCAACAAGGCAATGTAATAGCCAAGTGTGCAACAGAGCACTGTCACAACCGAGTGTGCAACAAGGCAGTGACAGTGCTCTGTTGCACACTTGGCTATTACATTGCCTTGTTGCACACTCGGTTGTGACAGTGCTCTGTTGCACACTCGGCTGGTACATTGCCTTGTTGCACAGTCGGTTGTGACAGTGCTCTGTTGCACACTCGGCTGGTACATTGCCTTGTTGCACACTCGGTTGTGACAGTGCTCTGTTGCACACTCGGCTGGTACATTTCCTTGTTGCACACTCGGTTGTGACAGTGCTCTGTTGCACACTCGGCTGGTACATTGCCTTGTTGCACACTCGGTTGTGACAGTGCTCTGTTGCACACTCGGCTGGTACATTGCCTTGTTGCACACTCGGTTGTGACAGTGCTCTGTTGCACACTCGGCTGGTACATTGCCTTGTTGCACATTCGGTTGTGACAGTGCTCTGTTGCACACTCGGCTGGTACATTTCCTTGTTGCACACTCGGTTGTGACAGTGCTCTGTTGCACACTCGGCTGGTACATTGCCTTGTTGCACATTCGGTTGTGACAGTGCTCTGTTGCACACTCGGCTGGTACATTTCCTTGTTGCACACTCGGCTGTGACAGTGCTCTGTTGCACACTCGGCTGGTACATTGCCTTGTTGCACACTCGGTTGTGACAGTGCTCTGTTGCACACTCGGCTGGTACATTGCCTTGTTGCACACTCGGTTGTGACAGTGCTCTGTTGCACACTCGGCTGGTACATTGCCTTGTTGCACACTCGGTTGTGACAGTGCTCTGTTGCACACTCGGCTGGTACATTGCCTTGTTGCACACTCTGTTGTTACATTGCTCTGTTGTACACTCGGTTGTTACAGTGCTCTGTTGCACACTTGGTTGTTACATTGCTCTGTTGCACACTCGGTTGTTACATTGCTCTGTTGCACACTCGGTTGTTACATTGCCTTGTTGCACACTCCGTTGTTACAGTGCTCTGTTGCTCACTCGGTTGTTACAGAGCCTTGTTGCACACTCTGTTGTGACCGTGCTCTGTTGCACACTCGGCTGGTACATTGCCTTGTTGCACACTCGGTTGTGACAGTGCTCTGTTGCACATTCGGCTATTACATTGCCTTGTTGGACACTCGGTTGTGACAGTGCTCTTTTGCACACTCGGCTGGTACATTGCCTTGTTGCACACTCGGTTGTGACAGTGCTCTGTTGCACACTCGGCTGGTACATTGCCTTGTTGCACACTTGGTTGTGACAGTGCTCTGTTGCACACTCGGCTGGTACATTGCCTTGTTGCACACTCGGTTGTGACAGTGCTCTGTTGCACACTCGGCCGGTACATTGCCTTGTTGCACACTCGGTTGTGACAGTGCTCTGTTGCACACTTGGCTATTACATTGCCTTGTTGCACACTCGGTTGTGACAGTGCTCTGTTGCACACTTGGCTATTACATTGCCTTGTTGCACACTCGGTTGTGACAGTGCTCTGTTGCACACTTGGCTATTACATTGCCTTGTTGCACACTCAGTTGTGACAGTGCTCTGTTGCACACTCGGCTGGTACATTGCCTTGTTGCACACTCGGTTGTGACAGTGCTCTGTTGCACACTCGGCTGGTACATTGCCTTGTTGCACACTCTGTGACAGTGCTCTGTTGCACACTCGGCTGGTGCATTGCCTTGTTGCACACTCGGTTGTGACAGTGCTCTGTTGCACACTCGGCTGGTACATTTCCTTTTTGCACACTCGGTTGTGACAGTGCTCTGTTGCACACTCGGCTGGTACATTGCCTTGTTGCACACTCGGTTGTGACAGTGCTCTGTTGCACACTTGGCTATTACATAACCGAGTGTGCAACAAGGCAATGTAATAGCCAAGTGTGCAACAGAGCACTGTCACAACCGAGTGTGCAACAAGGCAGTGACAGTGCTCTGTTGCACACTTGGCTATTACATTGCCTTGTTGCACACTCGGTTGTGACAGTGCTCTGTTGCACACTCGGCTGGTACATTGCCTTGTTGCACAGTCGGTTGTGACAGTGCTCTGTTGCACACTCGGCTGGTACATTGCCTTGTTGCACACTCGGTTGTGACAGTGCTCTGTTGCACACTCGGCTGGTACATTTCCTTGTTGCACACTCGGTTGTGACAGTGCTCTGTTGCACACTCGGCTGGTACATTGCCTTGTTGCACACTCGGTTGTGACAGTGCTCTGTTGCACACTCGGCTGGTACATTGCCTTGTTGCACACTCGGTTGTGACAGTGCTCTGTTGCACACTCGGCTGGTACATTGCCTTGTTGCACATTCGGTTGTGACAGTGCTCTGTTGCACACTCGGCTGGTACATTTCCTTGTTGCACACTCGGTTGTGACAGTGCTCTGTTGCACACTCGGCTGGTACATTGCCTTGTTGCACATTCGGTTGTGACAGTGCTCTGTTGCACACTCGGCTGGTACATTTCCTTGTTGCACACTCGGCTGTGACAGTGCTCTGTTGCACACTCGGCTGGTACATTGCCTTGTTGCACACTCGGTTGTGACAGTGCTCTGTTGCACACTCGGCTGGTACATTGCCTTGTTGCACACTCGGTTGTGACAGTGCTCTGTTGCACACTCGGCTGGTACATTGCCTTGTTGCACACTCGGTTGTGACAGTGCTCTGTTGCACACTCGGCTGGTACATTGCCTTGTTGCACACTCTGTTGTTACATTGCTCTGTTGTACACTCGGTTGTTACAGTGCTCTGTTGCACACTTGGTTGTTACATTGCTCTGTTGCACACTCGGTTGTTACATTGCTCTGTTGCACACTCGGTTGTTACATTGCCTTGTTGCACACTCCGTTGTTACAGTGCTCTGTTGCTCACTCGGTTGTTACAGAGCCTTGTTGCACACTCTGTTGTGACCGTGCTCTGTTGCACACTCGGCTGGTACATTGCCTTGTTGCACACTCGGTTGTGACAGTGCTCTGTTGCACATTCGGCTATTACATTGCCTTGTTGGACACTCGGTTGTGACAGTGCTCTTTTGCACACTCGGCTGGTACATTGCCTTGTTGCACACTCGGTTGTGACAGTGCTCTGTTGCACACTCGGATGGTACATTGCCTTGTTGCACACTTGGTTGTGACAGTGCTCTGTTGCACACTCGGCTGGTACATTGCCTTGTTGCACACTCGGTTGTGACAGTGCTCTGTTGCACACTCGGCCGGTACATTGCCTTGTTGCACACTCGGTTGTGACAGTGCTCTGTTGCACACTTGGCTATTACATTGCCTTGTTGCACACTCGGTTGTGACAGTGCTCTGTTGCACACTTGGCTATTACATTGCCTTGTTGCACACTCGGTTGTGACAGTGCTCTGTTGCACACTTGGCTATTACATTGCCTTGTTGCACACTCAGTTGTGACAGTGCTCTGTTGCACACTCGGCTGGTACATTGCCTTGTTGCACACTCGGTTGTGACAGTGCTCTGTTGCACACTCGGCTGGTACATTGCCTTGTTGCACACTCTGTGACAGTGCTCTGTTGCACACTCGGCTGGTGCATTGCCTTGTTGCACACTCGGTTGTGACAGTGCTCTGTTGCACACTCGGCTGGTACATTTCCTTTTTGCACACTCGGTTGTGACAGTGCTCTGTTGCACACTCGGCTGGTACATTGCCTTGTTGCACACTCGGTTGTGACAGTGCTCTGTTGCACACTCGGCTGGTGCATTGCCTTGTTGCACACTCGGTTGTGACAGTGCTCTGTTGCACACTCCTTTCTAGCTGATTTTATGTAGTTCTAAGATAAAAGTTTTGGGGGCGGGGTTTGTTCTCTTTTTGGCCAGTGACATGCAGGCCCCGCCCCAGTGTCAGGCCCAGTCCCGCCCCTTTCCCCCTCTCTCGCTCTCGGGCAGGACGGAGCTCAGTAGAGCGGATCACAATAGAGGCGGCGGATCCCGGAGCCATGAAAGCTGCGTTAGACATCAAGCCCACTCTGACCATCATCAAGACCGAGAAGCCGGAGTATGAGGCGTACTCCTGTGCCGGTGAGTGTGCGCCGGAGGAGGGGGAGTACCCGGAGTGGCCCCGAGCAGAGAACCTCCTAGAGGAGTGCCATCACATGGCATCATTAACCCATCACTGCCCTGAGAGTGCCAACACCGGGCAGCACTGCCCAGAGATCTACCACCGGGCATTAGTAGCCTATTAGTGCCCTGAGAGTGCCACCACCGGGCATCACTAACTCATCACTGCCGAGAGTGCTACCACCGGACATCAGTAGCCTATTAGTGCCCTGAGACTGAGTACCGCCACCGGGCATCAGTAGCATATTAGTGCCCTGAGAATGACACTACTGGGCATCAGTAACCCATCACTGCCCCGAGAGTTCAAACACAGGCAACCATAACCTATTAATGCCCCGAGTACCACCACCCGGCAATAGTAGCCTATTAATGCCCTGTGAGTGCCACCACTTTGCACCAATTACCCATCAATGCCCCGACAGGAAGACCACCAGGCACCAGTAGCCATCACTGCCCTGAGAGAGCCATCACCAAGCATCAATAACCCATTGCTGCCCCAAGAGTGCCGCCACCAGGTATGAATAACCCATCACTGCCCTGACAGTGCCACCACCAGGCACCAGTAACCCATCACTGCCCTGAGAATGCCACCACCATCGGGCACCAGTAACCCATCACTGCCCTGAGAGTGCCACCATCGGGCACCATTAACCCATCACTGCCCAGAGAGTGCCACCAACCAGGTACCAATAACCCATCACTGCCCCGAGAGTGCCACCACTAGACATCAATAATCCATCGCTGCCCTAAGAGAGGCACCAATAACCCATCAGTGCCTTGAGAGTGCCACCACAAGGCATCAATAATCCACCACTGCCCTGAGAGTGCCACCACCAGGCACCAATAACCCATCACTGCCTGAGAGCGCCACCACCAGTAATAAATAACCCATCACTGCCCTGAGAGTGCCACCACTAGACCTCAATAACCCATCACTGCCCTGAGAGTGCCACCACTAGACATCAATAACCCATCACTGCCCTGAGAGTGCCACCACCAGGCACCAATAACCCATCACTGCCCTGAGAGTGCCACCACCAGGCACCAATAACCCATCACTGCCTCTGAGAGTGCCACCACCAGGCACCAATAACCCATCACTGCCTCTGAGAGTGCCACCACCAGGCACCAATAACCCATCACTGCCTCTGAGAGTGCCACCACCAGGCACCAATAACCCATCACTGCCTCTGAGAGTGCCACCACCAGGCACCAATAACCCATCACTGCCTCTGAGAGTGCCACCACCAGGCACCAATAACCCATCACTGCCCCAATATTCTCTTTTGGATGTCTGATAGAGATGAACCTTTTGTCTCTTTAGATCCCTGTTACTCTGCTTCGGGGTTACCTGGTGTTTCATGGGTAGCAGAGTGCAAGGGGCACCAGACCCCCTCACCCCAGTGGTCATGTCGGTCATTGAGGAGTTAGAAGTAATTGGATGAAATTAATGTGGTTCAGCTGCTGTGACCTGGGGGGATCTGAGGTCGTGATCTCAGGTTGCACTTAAGGAGATTACAGTAATCTGATTAGTTCTGTGATCTGCTGAATGTTACCAGTCATGGAAACCCTGGAGTCAGTGCTGGGCATAGAATACAGCTGCTGTAGCACCTTAGACACAGACTCCTTGGGCACTGACGGCTTAGCCATCATCCAGATGCTTTAGCTTTGCAATTTTTCGTCATCTTGTAATGAGGGAGTCCTGGCACTGTAGTAACATAGATTATATATATATATATATATATATATATATATATGTGTGTGTTGCGCACCTTCCTCCTGTCTTTGGATGATGGGAGTGCAGCCGGTATCTGCAACCTTTACCCTTCCTATAGGTGTCGTAGGTCACGGGTCACATTATTTGTATTTTCTGCCCTGGTTGTTTCTATGGTTTTCGCTGCTGTTATAGAAGTTAATTTGTGTGGGCTTCAGATAATGGGCATTATTTATTTGTGATCTTTTTGGGGGCTGGGAAGGTGTACACAGCAGATCAGGGCTGGTCAGGGCCTTGCAGTCTGCCCTCCTGGGCCAGATAAGAGGCTGATGACAGGGCTCAGGGCTTCTCTTTGTCCTCATTACAAGTCAGATTGAGGCCCAGATAAGGACCCCCCCTCCCCCATATTCTATGCACAGAACATCCCATACACTCTGCCCTTCTGAGGAGGGTTGTGGTGTTCATGCAGCTAAATAATTCTCACTGCACATTAACCAAATGATGGAGGCTTTTTCTTATTTCTTGAATGGTCAGGAAGGAAATTCAAATTCACCTTTCCCTGCTAATGTGAGGAGCGAGCTGTGGACAGGTGGAGAAGATACCCCGACTCATCAATCATTGAGCAGCAATAAGGATCATGTAGAGATCGCGATTCTCCCATCTTGGAGCAGTAGTAGGGATGATGAAGTGATTGATATTTTCAGGGGTCTTGTAAGTCCTCATTTACTCTGGCTTCTGATGATATAATTAGGTATATAAGCCCCCTCCCCCATCCACGGATCTGTCTGTGGCCTGGAGCTTCTGATGATTGGGACACACTGGGCAGATCTCTGCTCTGGAATCTTGGAATCTGATGACGTCCTCATTATCTTCCCATCAGTACAAGGATTGCTCAACTATCTCCCCACTTCTCAGAGATCGCTGCATACGGGCCCGTGTCGCTGCACACGTGCTGCATACGGGCCCGTGTCGCTGCGGACGTGCTGTATACGGGCCCGTGTCGCTGCATACGGGCCCGTGTCGCTGCAGACGTGCTGTATACGGGCCAGTGTCGCTGTGGACGTGCTGTAGCTGTATACGGGCTCGTGTCGCTGTGGACGTGCTGCATGCGGACTGACATCGCTGCACACGGGTTCACGCCGTTGGCCGCTCTCTGTACACGGGCTCATGTGGCTGCACATGCTATGTATGTATGGTGTAGACCCGGCATAATATTACCACATGACCACTGGCGATACATACACAGGATTCCTTCGGGTATTATGGTGACCCCCTATCTTGTGCAGCTCACCCCACACAATATCACAGAATGCCCCTCTAGGTTTCTCCCTGTGGGCAGCCATCTATATGGAATGTAATTAGTTTTCTGCACATGAAGTAGAAGTGACCACAGTATTTGCATCCTCCGTAGAAGACTCCATGATCTGGCCGCCACCTTGTAATAATCTGCAGGATTCCCCCCTAAGTGACTTTTGTAGGTGACATGATGCAGGAGGGGGCTTTAACCTTGTGCTTCCCAGAAGTCTGCTTCATCTCAGTGCAATAAAGTGCACTCAGCCATCATAAATGGCTCCGTCCCTGTGTGGGTGTGTAATTAGGGTTATTGGGCTGAGACTTTGAGTCCCCCCCCCCCCACCCCGCTCTGTGTGCAGTGTGGTGAGGGAGCAGGAGCCAGGCCGCCCCTGCAGAGGTTTCACACCTAGTGTCAGAGCTGCAGCTTTGTGTCTGTTATCCCTGACAGGGACAGATGTTCTCTGCAGCACCATCTCCCCTCACCATCATCCTTACTGAGATGTGGGGGTCACCAGGGTTCTGCCACACAAATAGAAATTCATTCAAAAAGTGCTGTCGATCCCTTGCTGTTATGTATAATATATTCTATATCCAAAAATTGGATTGATACAGTCACTCGGGGTCTCCAGGATAAAAGATTGGACGTCTCCATTATTAGCTGTGTATTATTAATAGCATTGGAAACACTTTGTTAGGCCTCTTACACACATCAGTATTTTTGATCAGTATTTCATCAGTATTTGTATGCCAAAACCAGGAATGTCTCCAAAACAAAGAACAGACATCAGTCTTTCAATTATATTTTTTTTCTCGGTAAGTTCCATTCCTGGCTTTGGCATACAAACACTGATGCAAAATACTGACCAAATACTGACGTGTGAATGAGCCTTTACAATGTAAAATCCTGAATGACCTGTGTCCCAAAGGTCAATGCAGTTTCAGTGATCATTAAAGGGGATGTTGAAGGTTGGACAAACATGGCTGCTTACTGCTGTAGCCAGGACCCCCTCACCCTCAGGTTGTGTGCAGTACTGCAGCTAAGGCCTAGTCCCATCTGTGGAGCAGATGATTTCTGTAGATGGTTATTTGCACTCTGGTCGTCTTCATACCCAATTTGATTGAATGTGATTTATGCCTCATGGTACCTGAAGTTATGTAGATTTGTTAGTATGAAGCTTGCTAGAGATTTGTTTTTTGGTTTGTTTTTTTTTTCGCCTCTTCTGAGCCCATACCGTCTGGTTGTCATCTGTACCTTTGCTTTATCTGTCTCATCTGTCGGAAGTGTTGAGACGCGCTGCCTGCCCCTGTGGCACTTTCTGGATATTAGTTATGGCAGACGTGTGCCCTGAAGTCAGGGCCATCCTCTACGTATTTGCTGACGATCACCAACTTGTGATCTGTGTCCAGTCGTTGTAGGGTACCCAGAGTCGCTGGCATGGCTGCGGAGGAGGGCCGAGACGCTGGCATGGCTGCGGAGGAGGGCCGAGACGCTGGCATGGCTGCGGAGGAGGGCCGAGACGCTGGCATGGCTGCGGAGGAGGCCCATTGATCTCATATCACACTTGCGTCGTAGCATTTCTCCATGGAGGAAGGAATCCTGGACTCCTCAGTTTACTGCATTGATCATGGTTCTGGGTTTGGCACTTTCGCCTTTACCAATGCCCAAGCAAATGATGTTGCCCTTCCCTGAGGACTTTCTGATATGCTGAGCCCAGGAGCCCCCAATGTCCACAGCCCCTCACACCTAGGACATGTGGCTGATCCCAGCTGATGGGATGTTGAGATAATGGCATCCTGACATATTGTGAGCGTGAAGTGAGACATTCATGCCCTATCAGTATCTGGGGGGTGAAATTTCCCCTGATTCCCTGAGGGAGCAGCACAAGGAGACTGTGAGAAGAAATTCCTGTAAGGAGGCCGCTCTTATAACTGAAATGACTTCCATATGAAAGGGGGCACTATGGGGGTGTGAGAAATTTGTCCTTGGGAGTGGAATCAGTGGGTGCTGCAATCTGCCTCATCTGAAGCCTCCTGTGAGAGGGGAGACAGGACCCTTTAACCCTTTCTCGGCTACAGAACATCATTCCAATCTGGTTCCCACATTAGCAGAGTGTAGATGTCATGTGCTGAGCGTGAGGACTGCCGGCTGGGAGGAGGTTAAGTGTGGGAATATTTGGGAAATACAGTCAATCTGGCTTGAGAAGACGGGCAGTGACTGAGCTCCCATGCACGCTGTGACGACAAGCTGGTGGTCTCACATTACACTAGTATGACTCAATCCTAGGAGGTGGAGAGGGCGGACCAGTGGCACTCACAATGTGCAGGCCCTGGATGTACAGGCTGAAAATGACAAATGCCCAGATGCAGGCTTGTGGCCTGTACCGTTATTGAAAAAATGTTGTTATTATTAATGTCATCCTCCTATATCCTCCCAGCATAGTTACTCAGTGCCTCCTAACAAAGTGAAATACATGGTCAAAGCCAGAGAGACTCAAAGATGCCGCTACCCCTGTTGGCGTCAAGACTTCAGTGTGCATTTGTGGAGATTATACACAGTGGGGAAATGGTGATACTCTGCCGATTTCTGCCAGTTGCCACCCCCCCCCCCCCCACAAGAGATGGAGAGGTCTGTAATTTTTATCGTAGCTACACTTCAACTGTGAGAAACAGAATCTAAAAATAAAATCCAGAAAATCACATTGTATATTACAAAATTTATTTGCGTTTTATTGCCTGAAATAAGTATTTGACCACCGACCAACCAGCGAGAATTCTGCCTCTCACAGACCTGTTAGTTTTTCTGTAAGAAGTCTCCTACTCTGCACTCATTACCTGGATTAATTGCCCCTGTTTGACCTTGTTACCTGTATAAAAGACACCTGTCCACACACTTAATCTCACTCCAACCTCTCCACCATGGCTAAAGGCCCTTTTACATTTAGCGATGCACCAGCGATCCCGACCACGATATGACCCGGTCAGGATCGCTGGCTCATCGTTAAATGATCGCTAGTGAGCTGCCACACAGGCAGATCTCACAGCGATGCAGCAGCGATACAGAAGACGATACTTACCTTTCAGACGCGGCGATGAAGACGTCCTCCCGCCCGCCTCCACATGTCGCTCGTCGGCGCCACAAGAAGCGCCCGACGAGAAATGGAGCCAGCCGATCTTGCGTGATCAGCGACAGACAGCGGGAGAGCCGGTCGGAGGTAAGTATCACAGATAGCGATATCGCTAGCAATATCGCTATAACGTCACAAAATCGGTGACTGTATAGCGATATTGCTAGCGATATCGCTATGTGTAAAACCCCCTTAAGACCAAAGACCTGCACAACATTGGAGTGGGCTACAGGACAATATGCAAGCGGCTTGGTGAGAAGGCAACAACTGTTGGCACAATTATTAGAAAATGGAAGAAACACAAGATGACTGTTAATCGTCCTCAGCCTGGGGCTCCAAGCAAGAATCTTGCCTCATGGGATAAGGATGATTGTGAGAAAGGTCAGGAATCAGCCCAGAACTACACGGGAGGACCTGGTTAATGACCTGAACACAGCTGGGATCACAGTCTCAAACATTACCGCTAGTAACATACTACGCCGTCATGGATTAAAATCGCCAGTTCGCCAGTGACCATCTGGATGATCCCAGAGGAGGCATTAGAGAAGGTCATGTGGTCAGATGAGGCCGAAATAGAAGTTTTTGGTATCATCTCCACTCTCCGTTTTTGGAGGAAGAAGGATAAATACAACCCCAAGAATACCATCCCAACCGTGAAGCATGGTACTGGAAACTTCCTACTTTGAGGGTGCTTTTCTGCAAAGGGGACAGGACAACTGCACTGTATTGAAGGGAGGATGAACGGGGTCATGTATTGGGAGATTTTAGACAAAAACCTCCTTTCCTCAGTAAAAGCATTGAACTAAGGAGTGGCTCCGTAAAAAGCATTTCATGGTGCTAAAGTGGTCTAGCCAGTCTCCAGATCTGAAACCCAACCGAAAATCTTTGGAGGGGGCTGAAATTCAATGTTTCCCAGTGACAGCCCTGAAACCTGAAAGATCTGGAGATGGTCTGTATGGAGGAGGGGGCCAAAATCCCTTATGCAGTCTGTGCAGATATGGTCAAGAACTACAGGAAACGTCTGACCTCTGTAATGGGTTTCTGGACCAAATAAAGTTCTGTTTTTCTATTGTATCAAATAATTATTTCATGCAATAAAAGGCAAATTAATGATGTAAAAATCCTACAATGTGACTTTCTGTTTTTTGTTTTTTTAAGATTCTGTCTCTCACAGGTGAAGTGTACTTACGATAAAAATACAGATCTCTCCATTCTTTGTAGGGGGATAAACTTTCAAAATCGGCAGTGGTCAAATACTTATTTTCCCCACTTGTAGATTTACTACTTCATGTTAGTTCTTAGTGCACATTTTTATCAAAATCATGTTAACACCTCTACAACAGACCAGGAGACCGGACATTAAAATGGCTATCCTCTCCAGAATCTGCAGTAAAAGAGCTGACCAGTTCTGACTTCCAGCTACTTGCAGCTTCAATACACAAAATGATATCCACATAGCCTATCACAGAGGCTGTCACACCTTGGTCAGGAGACCCCCGGCCGGTGCAGCATTGCGGTACGTGATCAGACTGAGGCCTGCATGAGCCCTAAATGGAGCTTTTGGCCCAGGAGATGGAAGTCTCTTACTGCAGGGTGTCATCTGTATGAGGGCGACTTGTCATGGCAGATCAGTGTTTTGGCACGAACCTCACATCTATGCCACGTTCACCTGGGCAGTATTCGGTCAGTATTTTACATCAGTATTTGTAGACAGGAGTGGGTGATAAATACAGAAGTGGTGACGTGTTTCTATTTTACTTTTCCACTGATTGTTCCACTCCTGGTTTTGGCTACAAATACTGATGTGAAATTACGGACCAAATACTGAAGTTGTAAGGCTGTGTGCCCACGTAGCGCTTTTTGACAAGCGATTCTGCTGCAGAAACGCTTAAGAAAAGCATCCAATTGATTTTTAATGAAAAACACACATGTTGTGCCAATGGTGTGTTTTTAACCGCTGCGGAAACGCTTAGTGATTAAAAAGGCAGCATGTTCATTAATTTTGTGGAATCGCATGCCATCAATTATATGGGTAAAAACACTTAGGAAAACGCTTACAAAAGCGCGTCAAAAAATGCATGCGTTTTCCCGGGAGCAGGGTGTGCGATTCTGCTCAGGTTTATTCTGCTTCAGAATCGAACGTGGGCACATAGCCTAAATATAGCAGTGATGCCATGGCCCTAAAGGACCGATATCAGTAAATAAATGACACCACACACTTAATAATGGAAGAAAAGTGGCTGTGAGTTTATTTTGGGTTAATAATAAATAAATAACCAAACCATTAAATAAATAATTCCATAAAATTATCCAATATTACCATACCAGAGAAACAATCCGCCCCTTAACGGGCGATTTTCCCGCAATAAAACATCACGACAGATAATCTGAAAATTAGGGAGGGAGGGGGAATCTTCTTTCTTCAGGAAAATGTTGTCTGAGGTAAAAACTGCCAGTGCGGGCTTCTTATAAACACAGAAAAACCGCCAAATTTCTCCAGCCAATCCTGGCCCGTTAAAACGTTGCCAAGGAAACCAGTCAGAAACCAGATATGCCCTTCTCCACAAACCATACTGAGGGCGCCCAGCCCACTTTTAACCCATTTTTATATATATTAAAACAATAAATAAATATTATCACGGCCCGTATGGCCATAGGACCCCCCCCTTTATGTATTCCTTTATTGGGGGGGGCTGACATTAGATTGTGTCTAGTGTTTGCGGCGTAGATCGTAGCATGTGCTTGTTGTCAGTACTTCGTATTTAGCCTAATGGGGTCTGGCCGTAGTGGAGGGATATGGGACTGTGCCAAGCCAAGATTAGGCCGAGGCGTCCACGTGTGTCGGCTGTAACAGGGTCTCATCTATTGTGTTATCTGAAGTGCTTCCTTTTATACAGCATCAAGTGTCCGTCTCTTTGTGTGGACCCCGGACCGCGGTGATAATCCCCTGTAATAGCCACTAATCTCATGTGAGCCTTGTGAGGGGAGCCCACCAGCGGAGCCTGACCAGGGATATGAGCCGTCACAGCGTGGCGTAAAGTACATAGAAAAATCAGTGATGTACAGTGCCCCCTCCTCGTGATGACCATTGTTGCGGGGTGCACTCTCTGGCGCCACAACTACTTAGGTGCACTCTCTGGCGCCACAACTACTTATTAGTAGTTGTGGCGCCAGAGAGTGCACCCCGCACTACATCACTGTGTGTATACGTCAAGTAGCTAAACATGATGTGATTCTGATACCGGAAGATTTCAGCTCCTCAACAGCAGTGTCAAGTTCTGTACTGCAGTGCATTAGTTCTTGGTACTGACACAGGTGCAGAGTTTGTTCGTGTGTCAGTGCTTTCTCTTATGAAGCAGTTCTACATTTAGGCTGTGTTCACACGTAGCGTTTTTTTTCTCACGGATTTGCCAATAAATCCGCTATAAAAACACTTAAAATAAGCTTCCCATTCATTTCTATGCATTTTGCACTTTTTGTGCATATTGATGCATTTTTTACCGCGAAAAAATGCAGCATGTTCATTAATTTAGCGGATTTTTCCGCATTTTTGGCTCTTTCTATGTGTCTGGAACCGCGCGGAAAAAAACCGCACGTTTTTTGTGCAAAAAAAACGCGCGGTTTCTGGGAAGGAATCCGTTTTTTATGCAGAAATTTTCTGCATACGTGTGCACATAGCCTTACTCTTCTATTCACTGATTGCATGCAGAGAACTTGAACCTGCTGAAACATTTAAATAAAAAGTACAGTAGAAAGTTGCAGAACTATGTAATGAAAAGATCTGGAAAGTCCCCTTCATGGAGAAATTAGATTTCCATGTAATCCAGCAATGTCTGCCCCCAGCTGTGTATTACCTGTGCACGGGGCATAAGATTACTGCATTATGCATTTTGTGCCTGTATACTCAGATCTAACTGCCCTGCCTCTGCTAGGATGAAGGTGAATTATTATGTATTCATTAGGCTATAATTTTGTCTCCGCAGCAGCCACCAGGAGGCGCAGTGTTGGTCACTATAGTCAGGGGCGACTGTTGCCCGCCGAGGGTGAGGTAGAGGTTCGGGCTCTCCACAACCATTCAGATTTGACATGGGAAGATGGGTTTATGATCGATTTTCCAATAATCTGCTGGAGGGAATGTGTCACCTGGATGAAGCTCTAACTCCTGCATGCCCCCCCCCCCCACGCCACACCCTGCCATCATGTGCCCTACGTCTCCTATAGGTTTATAGGGGGAAGGAGTGGGCAGCCACTTCTGCCTTAGAGCTTTATCATCTCTGGGGTCTTTGAGCCCAGTCCACTTCAGTCTGATGGTTCATTAAGGACGGGAACATTCCTGGATCAGCTCTGAGGCCACATTCATGACAATAAAATGCAGACCCTAGAGGCTTCAGACTCTGAGTCACTGAGAGCTCAACTCTGAGACCTGGGAACACGGTCCACAGGCAGCTGATCCAGGGCCGGTCCTGCCCCAGGCAAAGAATCTGGAGCGTCTATGGGATATTCTCATATATGGGGTACCACCTATACTCTGAAGTCTATAGGTGTAATCTGCCCAGAGCCTTAAGTGCACTCATATAGTGCACTACAGGGACCAGCACATCGTGCTGGAATTTACAACACTTTCTGCCATACATTATAGAAATCTGTAGGACCATAGTAGGCCACGGCCCTCCAACTTGGCTCCATCTATGTTCCAGAAAAGTGCCTTAGCTGGTGTGAGAATTAAGTCACAAAAAAGTTTGCATATTACACAAACATGACATTTTCCTGCAAAAACCCCCTCCGTGTTATCACTCCATGGTGACGCCCCTCAGAGCTATTACTCCGCTCTCATACGTGGCCCTGCTCCGTACCCTTTGTGGCTACATGTATGTACGTCCCTGTGTGAGTGATCTCAGCTGCTCATAGGTTTAAGGGAACCGTCAAGAAAAAAAAACAGCTTCCCTGTATTTCTGTTAGCTCTGCTTATTGGCTCCACAGTGGCCTTAGTTTGAAGAGCATCAGACACCACCTAGGAGCGGTACAGGCCCCTCGCCCAACGTGGCACGGTACAGGCCCCTCGCCCAACGTGGCACGGTACAGGCCCCTCGTCCATTAATTGTGTGGTTTTCTTATATTCCAAAGCTGTAGCCTGATTCGATCTGCAAAGACTCGGGTTTCCTGTGTACCAGGAGGTATGGAATAGACGAGGTTGATGGGGTTTTTTTTAGTGAGGGGCGAAGGATTGGAACAGAGTAATCTGATAAACTCTTCTCTACAGGCATAAGTTGGGACATTTTTTATTTGGAGGGGCTGGGGTGCAATGCTCCTTAAGGCAGTGACATTTGCAATGATGGGGGTGATTGTCCATTTGAAGGATTGTTCTGGCACTGCAGGTCTCGTGGTGTCGTCATCGATTCCCTTCACAACTGATTGTACCATTTTTTTTATTGGTACAGTGGGGCAAAAAAGTATTTAGTCAGTCAGCAATAGTGCAAGTTCCACCACTTAAAAAGATGAGAGGCGTCTGTAATTTACATCATAGGTAGACCTCAACTATGGGAGACAAACTGAGAAAAAAAAATCCAGAAAATCACATTGTCTGTTTTTGTTTCATTTTATTTGCATATTATGGTGGAAAATAAGTATTTGGTCAGAAACAAAATTTCATCTCAATACTTTGTGATATATCCTTTGTTGGCAATGACAGAGGTGAAACGTTTTCTGTAAGTCTTCACAAGGTTGCCACACACTGTTGTTGGTATGTTGGCCCATTCCTCCATGCAGATCTCCTCTAGAGCAGTGATGTTTTTGGCTTTTCGCTTGGCAACACGGACTTTCAACTCCCTCCAAAGGTTTTCTATAGGGTTGAGATCTGGAGACTGGCTAGGCCACTCCAGGACCTTGAAATGCTTCTTACGAAGCCACTCCTTCGTTGCCCTGGCGGTGTGCTTTGGATCATTGTCATGTTGAAAGACCCAGCCACGTTTCATCTTCAATGCCCTTGCTGATGGAAGGAGGTTTGCACTCAAAATCTCACGATACATGGCCCCATTCATTCTTTCATGTACCCGGATCAGTCGTCCTGGCCCCTTTGCAGAGAAACAGCCCCAAAGCATGATGTTTCCACCACCATGCTTTACAGTAGGTATGGTGTTTGATGGATGCAACTCAGTATTCTTTTTCCTCCAAACACGACAAGTTGTGTTTCTACCAAACAGTTCCAGTTTGGTTTCATCAGACCATAGGACATTCTCCCCAAACTCCTCTGGATCATCCAAATGCTCTCTAGCAAACTTCAGACGGGCCCGGACATGTACAGGCTTAAGCAGTGGGACACGTCTGGCACTGCAGCATCTGAGTCCATGGTGGCATAGTGTGTTACTTATGGTAGGCCTTGTTACATTGGTCCCAGCTCTCTGCAGTTCATTCACTAGGTCCCCCCGCGTGGTTCTGGGATTTTTGCTCACCGTTCTTGTGATCATTCTGACCCCACGGGGTGGGATTTTGCGTGGAGCACCAGATCGAGGGAAATTATCAGTGGTCTTGTATGTCTTCCATTTTCTAATTATTGCTCCCACAGTTGATTTCTTCACTCCAAGCTGGTTGGCTATTGCAGATTCAGTCTTCCCAGCCTGGTGCAGGGCTACAATTTTGTTTCTGGTGTCCTTTGACAGCTCTTTGGTCTTCACCATAGTGGAGTTTGGAGTCAGACTGTTTGAGGGTGTGCACAGGTGTCTTTTTATACTGATAACAAGTTTAAACAGGTGCCATTACTACAGGTAATGAGTGGAGGAAAGAGGAGACTCTTAAAGAAGAAGTTACAGGTCTGTGAGAGCCAGAAATCTTGATTGCTTGTTTCTGACCAAATACTTATTTTCCACCATAATATGCAAATAAAATGAAACAAAAACAGACAATGTGATTTTCTGGATTTTTTTTTCTCAGTTTGTCTCCCATAGTTGAGGTCTAC
Organism: Dendrobates tinctorius; assembly: GCF_039654945.1. Classification (NCBI taxonomy): domain Eukaryota; kingdom Metazoa; phylum Chordata; class Amphibia; order Anura; family Dendrobatidae; genus Dendrobates; species Dendrobates tinctorius. The sequence continues at coordinate 2,868,529 of NW_027361696.1, read as the reverse complement.
CTATGATGTAAATTACAGACGCCTCTCATCTTTTTAAGTGGTGGAACTTGCACTATTGCTGACTGACTAAATACTTTTTTGCCCCACTGTATAAGTGAAAGAAGCCATGCATACAAGTAGGATCACCACACAGAATACAAATGTATTTTAGAAAAATATATTTTATTGTTTACAAAAAACAAAACACCACACAAATGTAAAACCATTTAAAACTACAATACATTGGGACAAGCATGGTCACCAAAAAAAATTTCATAGAAGATGGTCAATATTATACAACCACTGGCTACAAATATTTTGTTATTGCACTAAATAAGATACAATGTAGCCCAAACATATAGGGCTAGTCCATGACAGGCAATATAGATTGGTTAAGCCTCCTATTACATCTCAAGTTCATGTATCTTAAACAGATATAGGTTATCATCCCAATACCATAAAGTACATATATAGAGGAGCAAAAGGTAAATGATTCAAGCCTCCCAATAAGCTCCCACCAAAAGCTCAAACTCATGTATCCTGAACTAAGAGAGATCCTGGTGAAAAAGCTGCTGGCTCAAATGCAAAATAGGCGGACTAATACATCACCGCAGACCAGTCAGTCAAAGAGAAATCACAGTCGCCCCGTCATCTCAGATGTGGTCATGCAGCCAAAGTGGAGAATATTTGTAGCCAGTGGTTGTATAATATTGACCATCTTTTATTAAAAATTTTTTGGTGATCATGCTTGGCCCAATGTATTGTAGTTTTAAATGGTTTTACATTTGTGTGGTGTTTTTGTAAACAATAAAATATATTTTTCTAAAATACATTTGTATTCTGTGTGGTGATCCTACTTATATGCATGGCTTCTTTCTCTTCTACTGCTTTGGTCTTTTTTACATGCATGTAGTGATCCCCGTAACAATATTGGTATTTCAATGATGGTGCCCACTTATTGCTTTTTCTAATTGTTTTTATTGGTTGGATCCAGCATTTTGGTTACAGAGCAGATTGTTTTCCTGTTGCATTGTAACTTCTACTGTCTTATTACACAGGACCCACTAAATATTGAGTGTCATGAACCCCTGTTGTGTAGATTAATGCAACCCCCTGAAAAAGCAATGATTAACCCTGTAGTGTCAGTGTAGCTCTGTGGTTGGCTGGGTGGGTGCATGGCTGTGATTTGGATGCATTGCTAAAGATTTGGCAAATCCTTGATTCCTAGAGGTAAATCAGGATTTGTCATGTTTTGGCAGCCGGGAGTTATGACACAATGGACGGTTCTTGGAAGAAGTCTCCGAGGCTTCAATAGTCTGTCAATAAAACCTCACAAGACTAATGCACAGTGCACACGATTTATGATTAGTGACCCGGAGTAGAGAGAGGCACTTGTTCTTCAAAGGGCCGATTCTGTGTACATAATGCTTCAGCATGGTGGTCCCATGTGCCTGAAGCTTGATTTGTGCAGCTTTGTCACTGAGGGCTGGTCTTGTGTATATGAAGCTTATTCTTGACCATGCGCCTATCCTGTGTATTTGCAGCTTTGTCGCTGTGGGCCGGTCTTTTGAATGTGATGCATTGCTACCATGGGCTGGTCTTCTGTATGTGCATCTTCATCACTTCTGGCCAGTCTTGTAAATGTGATGCATTACCACTGTGGGCCGGTCTTGGGTATCTGCATTTTTGTCACCTCGGGCCGGTCTTGTCGCCTCAGGCCGGTCTTGTGTATGTGCAGCTTCATCGCCTTGGGCTGTCTTGGGTATCTGCAGCTTTGTCGCCTCGGACCGATCTTGTGGATGTGCAGCTTCGTTGCCTCGGGCCGGTCTTGTGTATGTGCAACTTCGTTGCCTCAGACCGGTCTTGTGAACATGATGCTTTGCCACCATGGGCCAGTACTGTACACATGTAGCTTGATCGCCATGGGCCAGTTCTATGTACATGATGCTGTTATAACTGTATATGGAAACATAGCAAACAGAGATCCTGAAAATAGGAACTATCTTAAATTCACAGGATATTAAGACATTGCCATACATAGAGACCTAATAATTTTACCTGCACTGCTTCAATGTAACAAACCGGGCACAGGAAAATTGTCATGACTATGAAATAACGCAGAATGGAGTGTACATTTCCTATTTTGTATATCTCTTGGTAAGTCGTATCTCTCTTCCAGATATGGAGTGTGCGGACGTGCCCCTGCTGACCCCTAGCAGTAAGGAGATGATGTCTCAGGCTCTCCGGGCTACCTTCAGCGGCTTCACAAAGGAGCAGCAACGTCTGGGCATACCCTTCGGTGAGAGTCTTGACAAACAATATATAGTATTATAGATGGTGGTGTTCCCCCAGCTTTGGGGTCTTCCTCCTGGTTCAGAGCACTATATAAACATTGCCTCTTCTGTCCCTACACCAGATCCTCAAGAATGGACGGACGCTCATGTCAGGGACTGGGTTTCGTGGGCAGTGAATGAGTTCACCTTGAAAGGTGTAGACTTCCATAAGTTTCGCATGAGCGGGGCTGCGCTGTGCGCCCTCGGCAAGGAATGTTTCCTGGAACTGGCACCAGATTTTGTTGGAGACATCTTATGGGAACACTTGGAAATCTTACAAAAAGGTAATGTGTTCTGCGGAGTGTGCGGCTGCAGTAAAAGATCTGAAGGTGCAGGATGGAGTGTGTGAGCGGGGTAAGATATGGAGGTGCACATGGCAGAGCGGAGTGTGAGTGCGGGATAAGATGTGGAGGTGCAGAGGCAGAGTGGAGTCTCTGCAAGATAAGATGTGGAGGTGCAGAGGCAGCGCGGGATAACGTGGAGGTGCAGGGGGCAGCGCGGAATCTCTGCGTGCTAACATGGAGATGCAGGGGTCAGTGCGGGATAACGTGGAGGTGCAGGGGGCAGCGTGGAATCTGCGGGATAACGTGGAAGTGCAGGGGGCAGCACGGAATCTCTGCGGGATAACGTGGAGGTGCAGGGGGCAGCGCGGAATCTATGCAGCATTAACGTGGAGGTGCAGGGGCAGCGCGGAATCTCTGTGGGATGAGATGTGGAGGTGCAGGGGCAGTGCAGAGTCTCTGCGAGAGAAGATGCGGAGGTGCATCATGTCATGCTGCTCTGTGCAGAGGTTGCACTTCATTGTATCAGTAATACATTTTTCTTTCTCTTTATTTTCTTCTTTTTCACCAATTGGCCCACAAGATTCTAAACTGTACCAAGCAAATGAGCTGACGGCATCATACCCCGAGTCCAGATACAGCTCAGAATATTTCATCAGTGAGTATTGCTGGGAGTCCATCTGAACTCTGGGGGTTTCTTCACTAGGACTGTCAGATTGGGAGGTTTCCATCACATAAACCACAATACAGTTCTCTGAATATTTTTTATATTCCCGTTTGGGTTTTGCAGTGCGCTATTGCTCGATGTATGTGTGCCTTCTCATCATACAGTCCAGCAGCAGATCATCCGTATCATAATTTGTGACCAATGTCATGTTTTGCAGGTTACGGTGTGGAGCATCCGCAGTGTGTCCCACCATCCGAGTTCTCCGAGCCCAGCTTCATCACAGAGTCGTACCAGACCCTGCACCCCATCAGTTCAGAGGAGCTCTTGTCTCTGAAATATGAAACAGAATACCCCTCTCCACTACTGCGAGACCCCTTACCACTGGACTCGCTCCAAGGAGACTACTTCACTATCAAGCAGGAGGTGTTGTCTCCAGATAACATGTGCGTGGCCCGGATCAGTCGAGGTAAGAGCTTCTGCCAAGACATTGGGGGAGGGGGATATACAGCCGATCACTGACCGTGATATAATAAAGACTCATCAAGTGATTCACTAATTCCTAAGTTTAAGAGTATGCAAAATGGAGATTAGTGGCTTCTGATCATGTGCAGATCCAGTCAGCCGCAAGGAAGACTCCCAGCTAGAACGGTGTAGGAAATAGTTGTAGCTTTGTCTCCGTAAAGTAGTGCATCATAGAGTGTAGGATAGGAAGAAAAAAGTGATGCAGCAGCTCAGCAAGGAATCTTAGTTTTGTGTATGCAGCTCCTGTGCAGATCTGTCTGAGGGAATGACAGTTTCTCCCTAGACCTCTATGGATCTGTGACGTGCTGCTGCTGGGTAATGTCTGAAGACTGATGCCATCCTCACTCCTCTTTTCGGTCAGGTAAACTCGGGGGACAGGAGTCATTTGAAAGCATTGAGAGTCACGACAGCTGTGACCGTCTCACCCAGTCCTGGAGCAGTCAGTCATCTTACAACAGCCTGCAGCGCGTCCCCTCATATGACAGCTTTGACTCTGAGGACTACCAGCCGGCACTGCCCAACCACAAACCCAAAGGAACATTCAAGGACTATGTGAGAGACCGAGCCGAGCTAAATAAAGA